>NC_045481.1:18827933-21227933 GCF_009650955.1 Corvus moneduloides
TCCATATACAAGAACTAATTTCTTTTGCTTTACCAGAAAGTGAGATATTGAATATTGCTAGCTATGTTATTTCAAAGCTTAGAAATTTAATATTGCTGAGTTTACAGTTCCTCAACAAATTATCTTACTCTCTTTCTTAACCCCGAAAATAATGTAAAATTACTGGGGTGGTCCAAGTCAACCTAGTCCTGCCCTTTTCCCCCTGTAATATGCTTCCCTCATTTGATGTTTCTACTGAACCTGAGACCCTGGTAACTAAACCTACTTGCTTTACCATAGGAAGGTGGACAATTAGATAATGAAAGTGACAAATACTTGCAATCAGTTATGTCTTTCTGACAATGAAGGCATGATCATTTTCAATTGACAATATTTTCTGTCACAAAGAGTCGACAATGACTGACTTCATCAGGTAATCTTTTAAAACCCAAAGTTATTTATTGTAGTAAGATAAAACTTTATTTTAATACTTTTAAGCTCAATTATCTGGAGTTGTTCATACACATGTGCAATTGTGATAAATTTCTGGTGTACAGAGGATTTAGCTACAAGGATCTCCCGAAGAAAGCACATGGAGGAGTATTTGTCATTATTGTTCAGTCAAAAATTTTTAATATTTCACTTTAAAAAGAGTTCTTCCATTGAAGTGGAGTTATGGAACCACATGGAGAAACTGCATTCCACCATTAAAGTAGAAACAAATATTTCAATTAAATTCTGCCTGAAATGCCACTGTCAACAAAGCAGAAACTAAATTCACTAAAATACTTCCATTACACAGAGAGAGAGAGACTTGGTGAATTTTTAGCATAATTTTCATTTCTAAAACAATTATAATACATTTTTAATGGTGAAATCCTGACCCCACTGATTTCAGCTATAAATCACAATAATATATAACAGAACAATTAGTAAACGATGCAATTGAACATGGTGAACGTCACACTATGTATCTCCAAATAAAGTACATCAACTGAGTAAGGCAGTAGGCCTACATCTCTCTTATGAAAGCTGGGAAAGCTGTGAAATAGACTGTACAGAAAATGATGGGGGAGAAAGTATGTACTGAGCAACACTGGTCAATATAAAGCCATGGAAAATAAGGACATTTAAAACACAAATGGACACTGAGCATAGCAAGAACCTTCTTTTTCACATAAACACATGCTTTTTTGCTTATAACTCCATATTATGGCTAAGTTGTGACTGAAAAAAAAATGCATGTATGAATATTAAGAGTTTATAGAAAGTTACATTTTGGTGGGGGCATCTTATACGAATGAGAGACTTGACTTTGTTCAGTGTGTCTATTATTTACCTTCTCCACATAGAAAGGAGTTGGCTGAAGAACAAAAGTCATGTTGATAACACTATCCTGTTTTACTAAGCATAGAATGCCCTGAAGAATTAAGACAGTATATAAATTATTATGCAAAAATCCAACTCAGATATCCATGGGTGTTACAGCTTTAACACCCTCTGGGCAAGAAGCCTCCGTGCTAAAATTACTAGCACTAAGCGGGACAAAACAATTCTGTAAAGCACAGTTGCCAGAAAGATTCTGTGAAAAAAATGGTGTATTTCTTGAGTGAAATCAATAGTTCCACTCCTATAAACTTTGAACAGGTGACCACATAGATAAATCAAATTCTTTCTGATGATTACTGGAACAATGTGTCCAAACATGGAATAATATAATTTTCCTACTTCAAAATACCAGCTTGTGATGACGGAAAGCAGATTTTGTTCTGTGAAGATGAAATGCAGCAATAATGATGGACAGAACATAGAGATATTCCTTTTTAATGAATTTTATGGACATGATAAAATACATACGCATATGCTATACACATATATTTGTGATATAATTTTAAAATTCCTTTACAGTTTTCAGACTCTTCAGATGAAATCCACTCCTAACACGTGCAATATTCCAAAATATTTAACTCTTCATAAATATCTGTAATCTCTTTAAATGAGTAGTTACAGAAAGTGCATAGTGTTAGCTCAAAGATTTAGCTGTAGTAAAAAAAAGGAAAGAGAAAGGAAAGAAGAAAGGAAAAAAGGAAAGCAGGGCACTGGCATGTGTTTGCAATGAGGACTGCAGAAGCAAGGCATGAAAATTATTTAATTTTCAGAAAACACTACACCTGACAAAAAGCACATAATGAGTTGTCAAAGATATATTACTTAGAAAAATAAGTGGAAATGTAAGGGGAGATATGCCATATCATAATAGTTATTATAATGTATTGCAGTTAAGTACTTTATGCAATTAAAAAAAAAGTTCATAAAAGTATTGAAGCTTTCATATTTCCATCCCTAGTGAGCATATATTCTATTTTCATTCACAAGAAAGGAGTTTAGACGGCTTTTTACTTACATCTTCATTGCAGATTAGTTTTGAAGCCATGTTTTTTTTTTTCATGATGTTTATTGGAAGCTTTTGCACGCACAGATTTATTTTATCAACTATGAAGATTTTGAGGAATAGTCTACTTTATGTGCAGTACTTGCTTTCATGAGAAACAAGTAGCAAGTGTATGTGTGTAGAGCTTTCTGATTTTGTTTTGGTTTTCTTTTTATAATTTAACTTACACAAATGGAGCAAATTTGAAGTAGAGCAAATATTAACTATTTTCTGCTGTAATTACAGCAGTGGTAAGACTGTATTCTTTCTAACAGAAAAAATTTAAGAATACTGAGTTAACAAAAATTATCTTAAAGAATTTTGATATCAATTTTCAGTTGAATTATTTTTCAACCTTTAGTTACAATAGTCATGCTGGGAATTTGAGCTGGAAACACTGAGTAAACTCAGGTTTGTGGTTATAGGAACTTTGGGTTCATAGGTTCAGTTTTACAGATTATTAGTAGTACCCGCACACAAGAGAAGGAAACAAAGGTTTTCTTCTTCCTTAGGTATCAGATTCCTTTTTGTAGTGATCAAGGAGGAAAGACAGCTACTTCACAGAGATCTCCCTCAAGAAACAAGCTGTCCAGAACAGAAGGAAAATACCTGCAGTCATGGCATTGATGACTATGGAAGCTGGCAGAAGTAGAGCTGAATCATACCATGGGATGTAGCAAATTACAGGTGTTCTGCATCATTATATAGGACCTTTGGTTTGTCCAGGACCCTACTAAGGTATCTTCACTGAGGTTCATGCTCTTGGAGGGCTTGTGTCAAAAGGCAAAACCCATGCCCATAAAAGCCAGGAAGGATCTGGGTTTTACTTTGTTTTGCCAGTCTTTAATTGCTCTTTTGTGTAAGTTCTGGAGTGCCAGCTACACGACAATGTTCAAGAGGCAACAAGGTGGGTTTGAAAGGTCACATTTTCGACGACTCTCCTTTAATCAAGGCAAATATTAGTAAGGTCCTTGCAGGCAAAATTCCAATCCACAGCAGATGTGATCATTATGTTAGCCATCAGATCAGACACTAGTTTAGATGTCTATTCCTTTTCTCCCTTATTTCTTGTCAAATTAATTTTCTTAAAAACTAAAACTAAGCAGTTTGTACTATGGCTTATTTGTCACAACATAAGGAAAAGGTTTCTACAAAACAATTATACCTTCAAGCTGTGATGATTACCCAGTAAAGCTAAGCTACAGAAATACTGCCAATTCAGTGAAACATTTGTCATAAAGTAATTATCTTCTACTGTGATATCAATTCAGCTTATATCCAGTCTATGAAAAATCCAAACACACCAATCTCACAATTTCCATTGCTTTTGCCTCATTTCTTCTATGTCACATCAACCTTCTCTAGAATGACTGGTTTAGAGGACAGATTGCTGCTTGATGCCTCATATGGTTATCTAAGTGTTTACATTTAAGATTAAAACAAGAAAAACAAGCTCTTTTCTCATTGCCTGCATTTTTGGTCTGCTCTAGTAGTAATTTACTCTGTATCTGTCCACTGCACTATTGGTTTATCACCATTTTACACATATATAAGACACACACACACATGCACAATCATACTGTATTTATATGGTTTATGTTTATGTATATTAAAATACTCAAATATACAAATATATTATGCATATCTGTAGTATAAATATGGATTGATCTACGTTGAGTCCATTACGGCTCTTTTGCTCTGGTTTTATGCAGCAATTCAGTTCCACCTGAGCTTGTACAAGACAGTAAAGTAAGATAGAATAGCATGAATGTTTTTTGAAGAACTGTAATGTCAGTATTGGTAATGGGTATGTTCTCAATAATGTATGTGCTTTGACAGCCTATGCACTAAAATCTGAAAATTACAGAGAAGATTATCACAGCTCCTGGAAGTAGATAGTGTGTGCCTTTTGGAATACACTTTGGAATGCACAAAGCACATTTGAGGAATCAGTTTACAGCAGGACTGTTCTGTGTGGTCACTAAATAAAGTGTAGACAGAGGACAATGAGGGAAAAGGTAGTATAATGCTGAAACCCAGTATGAACAAGAAGGGGACAATTCAGATATTTCTACATCATTAGCATTACAGTTGACATTCTGTGTAATTTTTTCTCTGTGGTCTACGTTTCTTTCCCTGTACTTGACAGTTTTTCCTTGTCATAGTGATGCCATGAAGATTTTTGCCTTTTCTTTTATACCCCTGTTATACCTTTTACAACTTCTGTATTCCCAGTGCTTTTTGCCTACATTCTTGGACTTGTTTGTCAAGCTAAGAAACTAAACATTTCAGAAGCTTCCTAGCTAGGATCAGTGTGCCCCAGACCCCAAGGTCCTCTCCAGAACATATTCTGTAAACCAAGATAGAACCATCCAGGGGAAGGTTCCTTGGGGAGGGGGGGGGGCTCACTTGAGCCTCTCATTGGGGAATCTTTGATAGATCTGCTAATTAGTAAAACCTATAATGTTATACCCAATGTTGGGGAGAGGGAGAGAGACACAGGGACACAGAGACAGGTGACACAGAGACAGAGGGGACAGAGATAGACTCGGCGGGGTGCATCTCGATGCATATGACCTGGATGTGTACACCTAAGGATCCTTAAAAATAAATACCAAGGTAAAATCCCTTTTCCCCTTCTAACCGTGTGTGACTCTTGATTTTAAGACCAGGAAAAGGCATCAGTTGCTGGCGACCACGAAGGAACTCGAATCCTCAATCTTCTGGCATCAATAGGAACTGTCTTTTAACTCACTCTTCACCTTCTGCTTCATGAAAACCTGATTTTTTTATACAGGATTTTTGTGAAATGCCTCAAAATGAGCTCATGTTATACATGACCAAAACATTTGTGTGCAGCAGCCCAAATGGACAGTGTTCATTGCCATTCATCCTCCTCAAGTCATTATCTGAGATGAGCCACACAGCCGGTGTGCTATTACAAGAAACTTAGAAATTTGCTGTGTTTTCTTTCAGTGTTTCATTTTGGAGCAATAGCAAATGAATTGATACATGTATTGAAGCTCCTTCTAGTTTACGAAGTTCCAGGAACAGGCTACTGTGAACTTCAAAGCTGTTTTAGTATTTGGATCAGGGGTGGAGACAGAGAGATGGATTTGAAAGATAGAAATTCTGCCAATAAAAAAATGTCTTTTAAATAAATATGGGCCAAAATATAAGAGACCTAGGGTTCAGACCTAGGGTATATTGCGGTAAATATAAAGATGCAAAAATTTCTTCTATTTTTTCTCAATTTGTGGGATTCAATTAGGGTTGCTGCTTATTTTAAGTGACTAAATTAGTACACCGTTATTAAATTTTTGCCTGGGTTGAGAAAAATTCTTTGTTTCATGCATTTTCCAACTATTTATTTCTTTTAATTTTGAATTTACTTTTTCAATTTTCTGACCCAAAGGAACTAATTTGCTGCTAAGTTGCAGCAAATTTGAAAAGCTGCATGCTTGTCAGTTAAAACAAAATATCACAGTAGACATTCTTCCACCTTGCTATAGAAGATAAATTGTTTAGAGAAATATGAAAGCCCCAATAATCCAGCAAACAGTTTGATCAGGAGAAAAAATTTATCAGTGTTTGAAAGACTGATGTTAATTTGAAGTAGTAAAGAAATTCACTGTCAGATGAATGCTTTCTCTGCATTAATTCTAAAAGATGACATGTACTCATTTCAATTTAGATTTAGATAGCTGATGAAGGATAAGGGAAATAACTATAGCAAATAACAAAGTTGAGTAAAACACTAACAGCATTAGCTTAATGCAGAGTTTTGAACTTCCTCAGGTTAGAATTTCCTCTTGCTGTAAAATACAGTTGTATTTTCTAATGAACACTATGACCTTCAAAACTTTATGATCAGGATATTTCTCATAATTATTCAAAAATTGTGTTTCAGAAGCTATCCTTCAGAAAGATCTAATAGCCATGCTAAATACTCTGGTGTTTTAACTGCTTCCAGCCCTGACAGTTCTTTGGTAATGCTCTGTTGGATTTGCTTCCACATTTTTTCCTTTTGTTTTTCCTACTTGACTACCCTGGCTGGAGCCAATCACTTGAAGTATAAGCCATATTTTGACATGTGCAGGTTTTTCTCAGGGCAGCCGGGCAAGAGGGAAGAGGCAAACTAGGACAGATCCTTTCAGTTCTCTGATGGTGACCCACAAGCAGTTTGCCACGCAGTGTCACCTGCACAGCTGACACAGAGCCCTCAGCAGGTGCTGCAAAGGGGAGGATGACAGCAGTGTGCTGGACAGTCATCGTGCCTGACACCTGTCCTCAGCATCACCTGCCATGTGCTTCTGCAACTTTCAATCCAGCACACGTGCACCAGCAAATAGATCCCTGCTGAATGACCTCTAGCGTCTTTATGAGCCTGTTGATCATGAATGGCACAGAGGGGGCTGGGATCTGCTCTGTGAGTGTTAGCACCGTATTTTCCAGTTTCCTTTCACCAGCTACATGCGCTACATTCTTGAAAAAGTATTAGAACCATAAATTAAACTGACAAAACTGAAAGCTTTTGTAACTTATGGCAAATTCAAAGTTAATGCTAAAGGTTCTAGTTTTGCATATTATATAAGAACTTATATTAATATTTTTAATAGGGTATCCACATCCTTAAAGAGTATTTGGATGTGTCTCTTTATAAAAAAGATTAACAAAATGTAAATTGTATGGGAATTTAAAAGGACTGGAATAATCTGTGGATCCTGTTACAGTCTTCTTCATAGTGAATTATTCTAACTGTTTCAAGTTTTGGAATGTATCCTGAAGTATATATTTTTAACCAAAAACCTTATAAAAAAACTGTCAGATTAGAATAATTTATGTAGGAGGCCATCTATGTCATTTATGATTTCTTCTGTAGATCCACATATAAATTTCTAACCTTCAGTGTCATCTAGTGCATAGAAAATACAAATTCTGACACCAAAATGCTAATGATCCTGAGTCCGCATACCTGTTGATTCTTCCCTATAATGGGAAAAATTATACATCCTTTACAAACCTGGAGATAAGCACGGGGTAAAAGCTAGGCATTTTTATTTCACAATATGCAGCTGTGCTGAAAAGCAGTAGATTTACCTAGAGGCATTTCAGTATAAGATAAGAAACTGCTTTACTATTTTGAGAGTTTTCCCTAATATATGGACTCCACAGGAATTCAATAACAATATACAGAATACAATAGAATTATATCATCACGATATCCACACTTCTGCTTAAAAACATTACAGGTAAAAAAGGAAACAATTGTTGTATGTAAAGCCTGGAGTTCATTATTAGTATTTCTGAAAAGTTTAATCAGAGAGATAGACAACATCTGACTATAACAGAAAATTAAGAAAATAAGAAGCATAAAGAAAGGATACCACCATTATTTAAAAAAAACCCAAACCAAACCATATTTTTTAAAAAGCAGAACAATCCTCAATAGCAATACAGTTAGAAGTGTATCACACATTTCCTAGCTGCTAAAGGTTTTGTTGTACCTTTCACTGTCCTTTGGTATCCTTCCAGCTGTTATGATACCATGTGGTAAATCACTAGCACCCAAATGATTTCACAGGGAAGATTATGATGAAATTTTTGTTTCCTTCTTCACTTTAGGATCTGCTGGGGTAATTATTTCTTTTTTAAATGGTCTTTTACACACTGTTTCTTCTTCATTGCTGTGCAAGTCCACAGTACATTCAAATTTACTACATGTGATGCACTTGTCATACTCCCAAACCCCAATTTTGTTCAGGTCTGCATGTCTTTAACTAGCTGTTGATGAGTTGTTAATAGACATGGGATCTCTGACGGCAGGCTGTGACTCAGCTCTTATCCCACACCACTATTCCTCTATACTGCTTCCATTGCTTTCTCTTCTCAAGCACTCTGCCAACACACTAGCCCTGTAACTCTCTACATGTTGTCATTATATTAGAGTCAGAAAGATCTCATTTTATATAGAACAACTACTTTTTACAACCATATATTAAAATGGTTATATCACAAGAAGACAAGACATGTTAAAACCAATTAAATATGGTTATCCAGTTATGAGAGAAAAATACTGTTACAGCTAAACTAGGTCAAAGCAAAGTTCCAGGCAGATCAAGAAAATGTCGTACAAAGTAAGTTTGGCAAACCATAGTCCTGAGGCCTCATAAACTCACTACAAAGCCTGTGGCCGATTTCTAGCAATGAAAATACTGTAATGCTGAGCTACAGTCTAGGACACATAGTGCGCATGTTAAAAATGCTGCAATAAAGTCCCTGTACATGCTCTGAACCCTAGTTTAGAGTCTAGTACCAGCACAATTGTAAGAAAGAATCTACTAAAGATTAGAAAGCATTATCTTAGCTGTAGGAGTACCTACAAAGTTGTTTAAAGTGTTTAAAAACACAAAAGTGGTTTAAAAAAGTTGGGTTTTGTTTTCTACTACTACAGCATTACAATTTAAGGTTTATGATTTAGTCTAAACAAATCCTTTTGAAAGGCAATGTACTCTGGGAACCCATGACAAAGTAAGTAATAGTTTCTGCAGTGATTCTGCAACCTTAACTTAGTGAAAATCTGTTTCTGAGAAGTCTTTACAAGCTGTCAATTCCACTTTAGAAGACACTATCCTTCTCGGTGTGATGGTTGGCTTCTCTAATGAGATTACACTTCTTATAAGACCTTCCTAAAGTCTTATTCTCTTCCTCTGGCTTATTTTTCTTGTCTGAGCAGATTCTGAATCATTAATCTTACCAACATTTAAAGTAATTGATTAATTAAGTCTTATATTGAGATATTGCTCTCTAAGTTAAAAATGTAGGGAATTATTGTTTAATCTGAAGTGGTTATATATTCCAGACCACTCAATACTTCCCTAAGAAGCATACATTTATGTGGTTGTATGTTAGCTGCCGATTGCTTGCTCATCTAAAGAGATAAGGATCAGAAATCTGGTTTAAAGTTAAATGCATTACTAGACAGATATTAAAGGAACATCATATTCAAAAGAGATGTTTTAGTCTATTGTATAGGGTACCTTCCATATTTTTATTACTTAAATAGAATCCTTATTAGGCTTCCCAAAATGTCCTGATTTCTTTTTTCTTGTTTTTTGAAAGACAATCTTTCCATTACCTCTTTCTTGTTTTGTGAACATCTGATTATATCTTGTCTGTCTTACAGAATAATGTGTCTACTTGATGCATTTTAAAATTTGTAATAGGATGATAGGGTTTTTTTTAATTTAATTAAAGGTTATCAGATGGTTAAATCAACTTACCTTTAGAAAAATAGAAAAACTTCCTCTCTTAAAGGAGGAAAACCCAGTCTCAAAAGGAAACATTATGATTTCATTATTGCTACGCATTTTCAGTTTTTGGCTGTTAAATAAAACATCGCTGCATAGATAGTGCTGAAATGAATAAACCTCTATAATTTTGTTAGAGCTAATATAACTGAAGGCATATTGTACTTCAGCTGTAAATATCTGTATATTTAATTTTGAAAAAAATGCTAAAGAAAAAAGCCAATATAAATTGATTGAAAAACCTACTGGTGTTGCTTACATTCCTCAAATGATCAAATGAAACAATTTGAAGTTGTTTTCAAAACAGGTTTTTGGTATAGCAAAAGCAAACTCCTGAATACTCTTCTTTCCTTCTGATCATTGCTCAGCTGGATGTCCTACGTATGTCTTTTTCTTTTATTCTTGAATGTCACTTGTTTTTCCATCCCAGATATGACACAAAAGTAGTTCATTTAAGCTGGCAGAATTTTGTTTTTAGCTAGTGGAAGAATGTGTTTCAGTCACACTTCTGTGCCTTTCCCATCCATCCAAATACAGCTATAAACAACATTAGATAACTTTGTCAGTTTACCCAGCAAAATTTTTTTATGGTTTATTTTCTTAAGCTTTGCTTGGTCTTAAGTATTCCTCAACCATGTTTCTGAGTCTAAATGTTAGCTACTTTAACTGTTTTGTTTTTCCTAAAGAAAAGGTCTGTTTATTAACAATTTTTTTCTTTTTGATGCATTCATAATTTCCCCTACGCTTACTGTTTACACAGTTTATAAGTAGAACACGTAGTACTCCAAGTATAGAGAAGTACTACAAGTCTGTATCTGTTTTTCTTCTTACTCCTATTTATTCCCTTTCCCATTTGTTTTGTCACTTCTTTTAATTAAATCTAATTCTGTAGAATCTTTAAGTGAACCTATAACAGAATTTTTCCCCAAAACGTATCGTGACTTGCTGAAAAGCACAAGTTCCCAGACAGGGTTCTTCCTTCACAATAAAATCCTTGCATGAACAAATGATGAAACCGATGTGGTATGAATTTATTTACTATGTCCCATATTCTTCTCCACTCTTTTCTCCCCTCTTTTTCCATGTCCACTTCCACTTTGTCCCTACATTTAGTTCAGTGTCACCTCTAGTGTAATATCTCTGTTGTGCTTAAACAGCTCTTCTAGGTCTTTCCATGTTATTTACCACCAATTAAATATGAGTCCAGCTGGTTAATAGCCAAAAGCTGCCATCAGTGACTGAGAGAAAGTAGTGATAAAGGACGTAGTGATAAGCCAGTGCAGGTCTGTGGACTGACCAACTGGTTGAGTTTTATCTAGCTTTCCCTGAGAATGGGCATTTACAGTCTTTGTAATCTACCTCGCCACCATTTTTCACACATTTTCAAGCATCTGGCTGATTGTGATATCTCTTATTTTACTACTTCCTTAAAAACAACCAAAAACATTAAAAGCAGGCAAACAAAACAACACAAACAGGTGTGACTGACAATCTGACATGCAGACAGGGGACATAAAATGTTTGTGTTCTACATAAAACAATCAGAAATGGTTAAGTGATGCTGCAAGAAAATCATCTCAGAAATTACCCTAGACCAGCTGAGTAGGGAATAACAGGGTATTGCTATGATAAAAGAGCTAGAAAATCAAACAAATTACATTTAGAGCTGTGTTTACAGCAGTGCCACATATTAGAAAAATCAGGGTGATTGCATAAGCCTCACTTAGGGACAGAGTCTGAAAATTTTAAAAACAGAAAGGATAAGAAGAATAAAAGCAGAAAAGAGGATGTAATTAACCCAGTGCATCACTTTGTTCTTCTGTTAAAGCATTAGTGAATGGACAGCATTTGTGAAAGCTTCTTTGCATTTAAAAAGATGTCTTTGCAAAGAAATTTTATAGCCTGTAATTTGGCATAAGTTAAGCTAAACAGATGTGTCCCAAATGATAAGATTTAAACATAGATTTTAATTAACCTGTGTGTTGAGGGGCCTCTCAATAGAGGTTTGATTTGAGGCTTTACTCTAAGTTTGTTTATTATACTATATGGTGTAATACAGCATTGAATGCAAGCCCATTTTCTGCACTTCAGAATATGTTTACTTTTTGTTTTCTAATTCAGTTAAACTTGAAAATAATAGAAGCATTTTTAAAAGTAAAAACAAATAACTATGTTAAATTTTTAGAATTTCTAAGGAACTAAATTGTATATTTGCCGTAGCACATTAGGAGGCTTGGAGCACCTTGATCTGGGATGGAATGGGCTGATTCAGCGAAACATTACCAAGTTTATAAATTAAAAAAGCTATGAATCAAGACATCAAATATCAAGCTTTTATTAAAAAATAATAAAAATTTTAAAAATATATATTTTGTCTGAACTTTTTTTTTCTTTTGTTGTGGAATATTTGGTAATCAGACAGATTTTCAAGCCTTTTTGCACAGTTTTAAATTTGAAAAAAAGAATTATATTAATTATATACTTTTGTTTGGTTCTAATTTTAAAAGATGGCAAAACACAATATAGCCAGTTATGCCACTGATGATAAAATCAAAAGAATTATAAACCCAAACAATTTTCAGAAGAGAATACAATACTGGTTTTCTTTTAAATGAGAACTCATTTCACTGAAGGAAAGCCTAGAAATGTGGAGAAAAAGTAAATTCTGGTCTCAAAGGACATATATGAATTTCAGCACTTTGATGCATCTTAAATTAAAGGGAATGCTGAAACTTTTAATTTACATCAATACGCAGAAATATCTAAGAAAATTTTTAAAAAAAAAATCAATCCAACAACAACATCTTTTGATTCTGGCCTTACTTCAGTGTCCTACTTTCACAGCTTTATTGGTTCCTACAGTTAGTAAGGTGAATATCATATTTATTTTGACAGAAAATATTTTTGTAGTAAAGTTCTAATAAGACAATTAGTAACAAGAGTAGGCTCCTATGTCATGCCTCCAATATTCACTCTCCTCAGCATGGTTTCACAGTCCAAAGAATTTTCTTAGTCGTTGATTTTTGCTTTTCATATTTTTTCCCAATCCACTGTGCCTTTTGCCTGGGGACTAGAAAGACATTTGGTCTGGTGGCCCAAGTGATTAACTATGAATGCATCAGATGTTCTTCTAACAACCAAGTTCTAGTTTTTCAAAGACTGCATTCAGTTCTATGTATTCTTTGTCGCTACTTCTGTAAATGACTGCTACAATGATAAACACAGCATCTCTCTAGCTGGATTCTGAACCATAAATTTGGCACAAGGAGACAATATCTTGATCTTCAAAACTGTCTTTGGTGAATGAAGATTTGAACATTTTGAGCACAGGCTGACAATATAAACTTATCAAACCCAATGAAAGTTTAGTTGACATGGGTGAATCAGTTGAAAGTTACAACCAGATTATTTGTCTTGAAAAAAGAAAATAGATGAAAAGCTGCCATTCTTCTCAGCCATTGCCAAGTCATATGGAAAATGCATTTTTAAAATATTCTTGCTGTGTCTCAAAGACTACATAATTTTGCCTCAATCTTTATTTTTAATGTTTAAATTCCCTGACTTCATATTACTGGCAGCAACTTCGTCTGATAGAATCTTCATCATAGCCTGCAATTTTATTAGAAACATTTTTCTACTGATTATGCAAAATGTGCCCTGGTAGAAAGAGACACCTCCCAGAGTAGAATTATGTTCTTGAAAGAGCCTTTTTTCATTGTTGGTGAGTATCTCACAGAAGAGGGCTTTGGGATGCCTCTTCTTTCCTACAAACCAT
Organism: Corvus moneduloides; assembly: GCF_009650955.1. Lineage (NCBI taxonomy): Eukaryota > Metazoa > Chordata > Aves > Passeriformes > Corvidae > Corvus > Corvus moneduloides. The sequence continues at coordinate 18,841,429 of NC_045481.1, forward strand.
GTTTATAACCTCTTTACTTCTCTAACAGACTTTCAAATTATTGTTGTGCATTACTTGTTGTAAAGCCTGACTGTGTCACTTCCTGTCATAGTAAGTAGATTCATTAACCTCTTCATTTCCTCAAAGGCTTCTCTCTCAAGAACTTTGCATCTTAAAGTAGTTTTAAGTAAGTACCTTAAAGTAAGGTAGGACTAAGACCTCCACTTCAAAAGAATTTGAAACAATTCTGGCTGCACGACATTTTCCAGGCCCTTTGGCCTTTGGTCATATATTATTATGTCAGATGTAACATGCATTTTAAATCACCACATAACACTCTGAGTATGTGAAGGTCCTCATTTAATCTAGTGCTGCTTCACAAGAAGTGTCCACTGAGATCTTAAGATTTATATTTTATCTCTCTGTATGGGTGTATAAACTCATGAACCACACAGATTCCTGAAGTACCTTGTAGTAGCCAGGAGCAAATACTGCCATTGCAATTTTTGGTTGCATATATTTCAATTTAGCCTTAAGCACTTTTAATGAAAATGTCTATTACATAATTTATTTCTGGATAAAATAAGAGACAAATGTCATCATTTTATAATTCTTTAATAGACCATAAAAATTGTTTTTTTCCATTGCTATCTGAAAGGGCAAAGAACTTGTTTGAAGATATTAGGTAGCAAAATTTCTTGCTAAGATTAGAGACGGTATTTCTCTCCACCTAGCTGATTCATAAGGGTACTCATAATGATGATGGAGACCATCAAAATGCCAGCTGAACCATCTGAGAGAGTAGCTTAGTGGGGCTTTCCTGGAAGCAAATATTATTTTCAGATTTGGAGTCTGGTTACAGAAGCTGCAGCAGTGCTTACTTCGCCATGCCTGCTAGCATGAAGTATAATAATTTTTTAAGTGAGTATCAAAATATTCTAACTGTAAAATAATTTGGTGTGTCTAAGAATCTATAGGTCTGTCTCTGACAAAGCCTCTCATCTTTGTAATACCTCTCTGTATAGAAAAAATTTTCCATGAGCCATCTCTGTTTTATGCCTGCAATGGCACATTAAGACGAGATCTACCTAGACTTTCTTTTCTGACACATAAAATCTTCTTGTGGTGTGTGCTGGTGCATTACCTCCCTCCTCAAGGCTGCGCTATGGTATTTGATCTCCATAGCATAACTACTCTGACTTTCCAGTATTTGTGTCAGTGAGTGGATCATAGTCCCTACCTATTCCTGGCTTGCTGGCAGTAGCATCTCTATCTGTGTTGTCATCCACAATTTCTCTGGTTTAAGCCGTTCAGTGTTTATTATGGAAGAGAGGTCATAATTTCAGTCAGTGTGCGTGCAAATAAGGAGTATCTCCCACTAGTGAGAGTCTCCTCACACTTTTTACTCGAAGATAATTTTTTTGGTTTTCCCCAGCCAACTCCTCCAATTGGATTGTCCTCACAGCACTTCCAATTCCTCATGATGTATTCCTGGACTATAAGAGCTTTTGTCTGTTCTAGCTTTTTATTGTCCCTGACAGCCCTATAGTCTACGTCTATATTCTCAACAGACATATTATGTCTTGTTTAGCTGTCATCAAAAGCAACCAGATTTTTCTCTCTGTGCAGCTATGGCTCTGGGTGTGACCATTCTCTTGGGTAAAGGATACCTTAGTCACTCAGAGGATTTTTTATTTTGCAAATTCCCTGTTTTATCTTATCCTGCAAAAACATACTGGGTGAACCTTCTGCTTTTTCTCTTGCCTTTTCAGCAATGTGAGCATCTCTCCTTGACAGTACCTTCAAAACTCTTATTCATGCTTGTTTAATAGACTAAGATTCAAGTGATCGGGCAGTAGGAACAGAAAACACCTTGGCTGCAGCACTCTTGAACAATTCCTTTGGGACCTTCAGGTCTTAGTTGTCCTGCTCACTATAGTGACACACTGTTACTACTGAAAAAATCTTTCTTTTTTCTTTCTTAATCTCCTGATATAGCCTCTTTCCATGCAGCTTAAAGAATAGATTTTTTAGCTTTCGAATTTCTTGCATCAATATTTAGGGAAGATATGAACTTGATAAAAATTCAATTTCAAGGATCACCACATCTGTTGATTTAAAATAGCTTTCTGTTAACTCTATGTATTTAATGTCCACAATCTGAGCCAGATTAAGGTAAAATGCAAATAAAAACTACTTAAACCTCTAAATATACAACAATGTTATAGACCCTTGTAAAGGACAGGTGAAAATGAACACTACTTTATTGAATTATGCTAACATCAGATTTTTCTATTGCTAATATTCTACTGAAGACTCTCTCATTCAAGATGGGTCTCTATTTTAGAGCATAATTACTTTTTGAGGGCTTCTTCCTGGAAAATATTATGTTCTTTCTAAGTCACACTGAACTTTGCTTTTTTGTTTTGATTTTGTTAGTGTAAATCTTCTCCTAGGAACTATTCAAGCACATAATATTTTGGGATTCCACAAATCTTTCCTTCCAAAATAATTTTCTTTCCCCAGAGCTTGTTCACCTGTAAGTATCTAGAGATATCTTTGACATTTTTTCTACTAAACTGCAGTATTGCTTGGGGTTTTTTAGCTTCTTTGGAAATGAAAAGTCACCTGTTCTACAATTGACTGTTTACACGTCTTGAATTCTTTTCATAGTAAAGTAAAGCTCTCTTCTCCATTTGCTTACCAAATGTGTGCATTCCAATGTAAAACATCTCCACATAAAAAGCCTTAAATTTGAAACCAACTTGCAATTTAAAAAACATACCTAATTCAAGGTTATAGTTGGAAAAAATGCCTGTCATTCATTACCAGCTCTTAACTGAGACCAGGCATGACATTAATCAACACTTTGAAATGATGATGGCTTGGGATAAAGGTTGTCCAAACTAATCTTTGAAGAATACTGTAGCAACTCTCGACAAGCACTGGATCTGCACTTTTCAGTGAGAAAACAGACATATTTTGTTGGAAATATAAGATTTAAAATCATAACTGAACTATTCTAAAATTATTGAGGTTAAGTTCTTAGACTAAAATTCCTGAAACATAATTTTAATGTGTGGATATAATTATTGAATCATAGAAAATTAGTCTGGGAAGTATATTCTAAGTCGTGTAATCATTCCCTCTCTTCTATGTGATGACATTCCAGAGAGGTATCCATCCAGTGCTTTATATTTAGTGATAAATACCATGTCCTGAGGCATAGTTAGCATTCCCCAACACCTTGTTCCAGCCCTTGCTGAAACTTAATTATTAATTATCCTACTAGTCCTGGACATGAACAATGAAATAACAGTTATTACTTGTTTCTACATGACCTCTTTGACTGCAAGAACTACTACTTTTTCTAACCTCTGTCATGTCTTGACTAAGCAAGGCCAGATTTTTCAATCATTGCTGTTCATGCTTCTAAGATCTTTTCTTTCCTGATGAATCTGTCCAAGCAGCTTGTTTGATTTATTTTCCTTTGGATTGCATTACAACAAAACTATGCATGATATTGAGATGCAGCCAGTGCTAAGGAAATCAGAGTTATGTTGCTCTTACAGCTGTTGCTCAAGTTTGGCATTGTCCTTTTCACAACACAGCATCAAAAAATTGATTCCTGCTCAGCCTGTGATAGCATTCTCTCCTCATGTTTTATCCATGTGTTAAGTGGTCCTTGAAAGACTTCTGGTGACTCTGTGAGACACAAAATTTCATTTATTTATACTGACCTTCCCATGTACATTATATTCTATATTAATTCTATTTATTTTTATACTTTGTTTTCCAGCATGAAAGTCAGACATGTTTGTCCTTAGCTGTGTTAGTCCCTAGAAGCACTTTTAAAATTATTTGTATTTACTTATGTGAAGTGTCTTTCAAAATTATTAGATTTTCTACTACCTTTCAGAAATTTAATTTCTGAGTCTCTGTAGGACTCATAAGTTAATATTGCATGGCTTGGCTATTTATTAATGTTAATTTTATCTGTTTATTTTAAAAACTCAGTTTGATGCTCAGGTCAAAAATGTTCTGTGATATTTAAGTAATTCTGAGCTCACATGTTCTTAATCTTCTAAACTATATTCTTGTCTATGTGTCCTGAAAATGAATATGGATATATCCCATTCTGTCACTTCACTCATCTTCGTGCTTTGTAAGTTCACAGAATCATAGAATCACAGAATGGTTTGGGTTGGAGGGGCCTTAAAATAATCCTATTCCAGCTCCACTGCTGTGGGAAGGGACACCTTCCACTATCCCAGGTTGCTCAGAGCCCCATTCAGCCTGGCCTCGAACACCTCCAGGGATGGGGCATCCACCACTTCTCTTGACAATCTATTCCAATGCCTCACCACCCTCACAGTAAAAAATATTTTCCTAAAATCTAGCCCTACTCTCCTTCAATTTAAAGCAATTTCCCCTTGTCCTATCAATACATGCTCTTGTAAATAGTCTTGCCCCATCTTTTCTGCAAGTTTTCTTCAGGTACTGGAAGGCCACAGTTAGGTCACCCTGAAGCCTTCTCTTTTCCAGGCCGAACAATCCCAATTCTCTCACCCTTTCCTCATAGCAGAAGTGCTCCATCCCTCTGATCAAGTTGATGACCTTTCTCTGGTCTTGGTCAAACAGGTCAATACCCTTCCTGTGTTGAGGATGCAGTATTCGAGGTGGAGTCTCATGTGGGCAGAATAGAGGGGCAGAATCCCTCCCTTGCCCTGCTGGCTGTGTTGCTTTGGATGCAGCCCAGCACACAATTGGCTTTCTGGGCTGTGAGTATACATTGCTGGATCATGTCCAGCTTCTCATTCACCAGCACACTCAAATCGTTTTTGGCAGGGCTGTTTGTAATATCATCCCCCAGTTTGTGCTGATACTGGGGGCTGCCCCAATCCAGGTGCAGTACCTTGCACTTGGTCTGATTAAACTACATGAGATTCCTAGGCATCCACTTCTTGAGCCTGTCCAGGTCCCTCTGAATGGCATCCTGTCTTTCAGTTGTCGATGACTCTGAGCATGGAACTAGTTTTGCACCTCACGTATAATGGTTCCATTATATGTCCCTAATTTATTCATGAAAATGCCATGTGTGACAAGAGTTTCTCAGAAAACAAACTATACTGCTTCATAGCATAGAAATGAGACTGACTTGTTACTGTTTGTCCTTGATGTCAAAGTTGGCCAATATTCATCATCAGGTTTTCCCCAAGTGCTTATAAATCTGATTTGCTTGCTGAACTATTCAAACTAAATGGAATTAAATTGATTGTTCTACTACCCTCAAATTCTTCTTTGCCACTTTGTAGTTTCAAGGTATGTGGAATGGAATCCATGTAAGAATGACTGTGAGATTAGCTCAGTTGGTTAGAGCATGGTGCTAAAAACACGCAGGCTGTGACGTTAATCCCTGTAGGGGTCATTTACATAAGAGTTGGACTTTATGATCCTTGTGAGTCCCTCCCAGCTTCCAGTCTTATTTTAATATGACTTACAGGTCCTACAGCATGCATATGATGACAAGAGGAATCTTCATTAATTTTTTTTCTACATTAATGTTCTTTCATGGGTACCTGAGGTCATGGCTTTTAAAATGACTGTAAATATCTCAGAGTACTTTGACGGCTTACCTGAATATTGAGAACTCTACCCGAACACTACCTTTTACATCTGAGGGGACTGGAACCACATAGAATCAGATAATATTTACAACTACACATTTAGCAAAACTTTGTAGCCCCTTTCTGTGAGCTACCTGAAAGAAATGTGTACCAGAGTGGCACTCCTGTCTCTGGAGACAGTGACCAGATGGGATGTGAGCACCCTGTGCACCTTCAGCTGTCTCTTTTTAAATCTCCTAATGAGTTAATGGAATATACGGCTTCTTTATAGCACTCACTAGAAATGGGCATGGAAAATGACATTCTGTTTTTCACTCACTGTTTTGTAGAAGTAGTTACAATGAAAGTTTTAAAGATTCTGAGAATTTTTTTTTTCCTTCAGAACCCAGCTCTGGATTTTATTTTATTTAGTCACCCAGCATGTAAAAACAAAAGGGCAAAATTTCCCCCAGGCAAAGTATAAAAACAAACTCTTTATTTATAAGAGGTAAGAACTTTCTAATATTTCTATAGTCTTGGTAGATGGGGTTGTCATTCAAGCTCTCCTGATCAGAAGAGGGAAAAAGTATAGTTTTGGAGATGTATTGTCTCATTTGTGGGAAGAACTATAAATCACAGTCTGCATTCTGGCTTCAGTTTCTGGAGCAGTTCCAAATAGGAAGTGTGCAAGCAAGCAGTTAGCTTATTTTGCAGTGAAAAAAAAAAAAAAAGGCAATTTTCATTTTTCTGGCAAATTATGACACTATAAAATGTTAGGCTGAAGTCCTCATCCCTTGGAAGTCAATGAGAATTTCTCACAAAGAAATTTTATATTAAGCACTAATGGACTTTAGTAAAACTAAAGTTTCATAAAGAAAACAAAACTCTGGAACTGAACTCTCTGCTAGATTCTATTAATTTATTTTGTCCATTTCAAAGGTAAAGCTACTTTAATAAAGAATAATCTTGAAAATAGTTTAATCTAACCCATTTTCTTTTAGTCTGAGAGAAGACTCAAGTGGATGCATCATCTGTTATCATCACTCAGTTTTACCTTCTATTAGAGATGCAATATCAGACAACCACATGGGTCATGATTGCAGCATCTGAGACTGTTGGTGTAGGTGCAGTAGCAAACAGTAACAAAACAGTAAGAAAAGAGCTATTACTGAGTTTTTGCTGGTCATGTTAGGACTTAAACCAAGACAGAAATTAATCCATTTGAAAATGCTGATCCATATTCCAAAGTTCTTTGATACAGAAACTAAGATCTAATTCTGTTCTTTAAAGTAGAGCAGTCTCATAGGAGATTATACTCTAACTTCCAAAAACACAGACTCCTTGTGGAGAGAGTTTGTTTTTTTTTTCCAGGGCTACAAACAGCCTGATGAAGGTTTTGGAATCAAAGGTTTGGATGTTGGCAAGCCTCACAGACATTAGGCTGGAATTAGACCCACTAAGCTATATTGTTGTTTTCTTTGAACTATAGTAATTAAAACTTTATTCTTTTGTCTGAAAAAAATACAATTTAAAACACCCATCATGATCCAAACCTCATGCTTAATGCTTATATAGTAACAGAATTTTGCTCTAGATAAATGATTAAATTTCAAAAGCTGTTTTTAAACCATGTATTTTCACTAATAACGTATTTCCATTAAATACAGATGCTAAACTTTCACAATGTAGAATTAACACAATAACTGGCTAGAGCTGCATTAGTTTTGCCTTTCATACTGTTATATTGGGGGACACTTTAGCAGATGTCTAAATTACACTTTGTTAATAAAAAAGGCAATGCACATTTCAAAGAGATGTTTTTAGGATTCATTTTTGGATTAAGTCCTATACAAACAGAACATCGGCCTTAGGCAAATCCAAGAAATAAAATAGGAAATAAATTGGAAACAAAGGCCCATATGCTGTGTACAAATCAGGTCTATTATCTTTGCTTACCTTATGGCAAAGATAGCATTTATAAACCATCTTTATAGCTGAGCAGAAACAAAAACTCTGTGTTAGCAGTACGTTTTATGTTATCTCTCACAAAGAGGTGAGGAGTCAGCTTTTTCTCTAGGAAGAAATAATCCCTAAAACCCACAAAACTAGGTGTGTATATTTTCCATGTTTAGTTAATTGCAACACAGTATAGAGATAACTAGGAAGAAATATCAGCTTCTTCTTCCTAGAAAAATGAAATCTGCTCAGCCTGAGCAATACCAGCTCAGCACCTGCCATCTCTCTAGACATACCTGAGTATTAGAATTCAATTGTACTGTTAAATTATTAAATCAAAAGGTCAAAAAGGTCAAAACAAATATTCCTTGAGGTTGAAAAATGTCCAGGCTAGATCAAAGTCTGATGACTTGAAATATATTTTGATGATTAGGATGAATGTTGTGTTGGGTTGTTTTTTTCTTTCTTTCTTTGATTGTTTTAATATAATATTTCTCTGATTGCAAAAGGCTTCGTACTTTCAGATATGCTGTTAGAATCAGAAAATTCTTCTGCTCATACATATGAGAAAGTCAAATTCACCTAAGCTTTTCTGATGGTGTCTTAATGTGATACTATTCTCACTGTCATTCTCATTATTTAATCAAGGTTGGTGACATGGTGATATATCGGGGGGTGATATATCTAATTTTTTCATTAACAGAGGCAGACATTGTGGTTAAAAAAACCACAGAACGAACAACAATAAGTTAAAATTGCTGGAACATCATTCTGCTTCTCTTACATATTTCTTATGTTGGTTTAGCCAAGCAATTCAAACCATTACTGTAGTATGTAATCTAGAATTAGTATGCATAAGGTATTGATGTGATAATGTTTAATGATCCTTATTGTTGTCTTTGACTCAATTCCTTTTCTCTAAAGTAGGGAAAAGACAGTGATATGCCGTGCAAAAAGAACAACAAAGATAGATCTATGAACATCTAAATTATAACATAAAATGGTTCTAGGACAAGCAGTGAATACCTTCATTACCTCATCTGTCTGTTTACACCTTACTATACAAGTACTCCCACCATCTGCAGCTCACAGCATAATGCAATACTAACCCTGTAAAAGAAACTGTTCTCATTTGGATTAATGCACCTTTTTCACTGGGAGTTTGGGGAAAATTCCCATCTTAATCTAAGCACACCAGTATACTGGAAAACTAGCAGTACTGTTTATCATCTATACATAATATTCAGCACATCCAGCAATGATGGAAGGTATCTAGTTTATTTGTTCTTCTTCTACAGTACGCTATTTATATTGTGATCCATTAATAAATATGACTAAAAAGCAGAGAATATCACCTGTTTGAATTATCTTTTCTGCAAAATTCTATCTCCCTTTTGGAGATTGAGGGTGAGTTTATGCCTTTTCCTGAGCTGGAATGTTTGTGGAAGTGAGGGATGCCACAGAGAACGTGACAGGTCAGCAGGGATCGAATAAAAAGGGCAAGCTCGGAACATCCAGAAGGAGCAGAGAGGAGGAGGTTCCTGAGAGCAATAGGGAGCAAATACATAGCCAAGTCAAACAAAGCACAGAGCGAGAACTGTGTAGAGTGTGCTATAGCTCAGAGGCCCTGGAAATTTCTGGGGTAAAAGAAAGAAAGGAAGAAAAATCCACTCTGCAAAAATATGTGTGTGTGTAGTTTTTAAATGTCTTATTTTAATCTGTCTCTCCTGTATGTGAGTATCACATGTTCTTCACATTCTTTAACAAAAATATGCATTAGGTCTTGTCAGTGGAATCCAGTGAGAGAACAAGAAGCAACTGTTATAAACTGAAATACAAAAAACATTAAAACAAAAAACATTAAAAAAAAACATTAAAAAAAAGAGACAGGTTTTTTTTCCTATGAGTATGGCTGAACAGTGGAAGAGATTGTCCAGAGAGGTTGCGGAGATATTCTTTGAGATAATTCAAAATCCAACTGGGCACAGACCTGAACAACCTGTCCTAGATGACTCTGTTTTGAACAGGGGGTGGGAGTAAGCCAACTTCAACCATTCTGTGATTCTATCTTGGGAGAGTTTCTCTGGGGAGAAAAGGGAAGTTGACATGTTTATTCCAATTAGAAATATTTTCCTCTTTGTTTATTTAAGGAAAAAGTGTGGATATATCTATCCCTAACCCCTGTCTGACTTGTGCTTCCGCAACAGAAATCTAGAAGTATCTAATATCCGTGTGAATATGCTGCTGCATCAGTAGGTCCAGATGGCTTCCAAAAATTAGTCACAGGGACACTGCAGGCAGCAAAGGCCACTAGAGGTCACACAAACTATTAAAAGAACATGAACGAGGTCATTTATACTCCAGTTGGGAACTTTTTCCTCTTCCACCTGTTCCCCTTGCTTGTCAGTCTCAGGTCACCTTCCTTCCTGATACAAGGCTATGGTCATGTATGTTTACTTGTTTTCTTCCTAACCTTGATTTTCAAGTCTAGTTTAATCATGTGGAGATGATATCACTTTGGGGAGAAAGTTCTACTGTGATCACAGGCCATGAAAATTTCAAACAGTGGTAAAAAATATAATGTCATGCTAGCTGAGGAATGTTTTTATTGCATCCCAAATACAGATTCAGTGAATGATCAAGACAGAATATGGGAGAATGAAAGTGAGCAGCAATAGCCACAGTATTCATTTTCCCAAAACCAATTCAACTTTACCAATCAGCTTTACAATTTCCAAAATCCATTTAACTGGGTTTTATAGCAGGACTTGAGATGAAAGAGAAGTGAGTCTGTAATGGTAAGACTGCCCCACCCAAAATTTTATCATTACTTTCATTCTACTCTAATATCAAGTCTCCTAACTTACAAATTGGCAGTCTGTTTTCTCACTACTGTCCCTTCTTTATATTTGCTTTTTGTTTGTCTCATGTACATGCAGAGAGAAATAAGGTTTCAAATACTCTCAGATTTAGGCTGGTTTTCTATTTATTATTGTCTCCCCTCCTCCCTTCTCTTGTCTGTTTTGCCTAGAAATGCTATGTATGGACCTTTGTTTGATTCGGTATGTCAAAGTGATTCCTTCAAAAAGGGCAAAGAAGCATATGTGAGGAAGAAAGAAGACAGAGCACTGCAGACTTGCCAAGAGCTGCTGAGTTCACTTTCTGCACTCAGTATACAAAATACCTAAAAATTCTGTTTAGAAACAAATGAACAAACAAACAGGATTATTTTAATCCCCTACTTTGTTTTAGCTAGAGTTATCGTTTGTCAAGAACATCCCTGATAATTAGCTCTCTGGACATTGATTCCAGATGTTTTTGACTCCTGTTCCTTCCTAAATACTCTCAGTCAAGTTGCACCAGCTAGCCTCATGTCTGGTATGCTAAATATGGTATTTCTCTACCTTTCTCTACCTCAGTTCAGTGATGACAATGATCCAGTGTGGGCGCTAATGAAGAGATTCATATAGTTTGTAGTTGATAAGGCTTTACTCTTGTATGGAAATAACTGTTTTGGAATATTGCAAATTATTCATTAGGACAATTTTCATTTGCTCAGTTTTTCAAGAGCGGGGAGAAAGAGGGCAAGCACCCACAAAAAACCATAGAACAGTTACTGTAGAACACCTGCTAACCAGAGAGGATCCAAAGTCTCTTTTATGGCCTGAATTAAGACTGGAACTTGAGCTTCCTGCTGTCCTTGACAAAAGCAAAAGCTCTAAATATCAGGCCTCTTATATTTGTCCCTTTCAAGCTTCTCAGTTTAAGCTTCTCTGCATTGGACTTTGTAGAAGCATAGAATAATTTGGATATAAAAGTATGCGTGTCATATCCATTAATATCTTTTGTGCTTACCAGTGACCACAGCAAAATATTTCCTTGGCTGAAGCCTCCAGTAAGAGAGCTAATGATCCATTAAAACATCTCTCTTTTAATGCATGCTTTGTACTGCACCACAGGAATTCCCAAAGGAAGGAGGAAGAAGCACAGGATTTAGTTTTATGCAGCAAGAAACAATGGGACATGGATTTCCTTTCTGCTATAGCAAGGGCCTTTTGGAGATCATTAAAAACAATTTGAAATGAAAATCTGAAAAATGAACTGACTGATTGCATATGGAAGGTTACCAGATGGTTTTTAGTTAAATAGTTGATTATGGAAAAAGGCGCAATATCAGTTATCAGTTGCAGATTTGTAGTTTCCTGTGTAACCAAAATAAACAGTTTATGAAAATATAGAGTGGGATAAAACTTTTTCTTTAACATAAATCACTTAATACATGAGTTCACTAGGTATGTAGTGTTCAGTTTCCTGCACTTTAGAGAATGTATTTTGTGTGCAGATGCAAGTTAGATGGCTCCTATTCCCTCTTTCTTCTTTGTTCTATCAATTTCCTTCCTTCCTTCCTTCCTTCCGAATTCCTTCCTTCCGAATTCCGAATTCCTTCTGAATTCCGAATTCCTTCCTTCCTTCCGAATTCCTTTCGAATTCCTTCCGAATTCCTTCTGAATTCCTTCCTTCCTTCCGAATTCCTTCCTTCCTTCCTTTTCCCTCTCCCCTTCTTCTCTCTTTCTCTCTATTTATTCTGCAAAACCTCCTTTAATTCCCAATATAGAAATTAATTTTTGTATAATTTTTCAGAAAAAAAAGGTAAGAACATAATTTTGGAAACCTAGTTTCCTTAAAGTAATTATTTTGTTAATCTGTTGTGGCTGTAGTGAAAGATGTGTTCTAAAAACTTACCAGGACATCTTAGTTTGTGCCGGCACATGAGTTTTAGGATAGAGAGGTTTGGGGGAGTGATCCTGCACAACCTGTGATATCACAGTGATTTGTGAATTTTGTTGATTTCTGTAGAGGCAGGGTGATGAGGAGATGTATGCTATTTGTGTGAGGGATGGCTGTAGATGACCTCATTAATCTTTCATTTTATGGACACTGGTTTCAAAGGCAGAAAAAAGTGACTCAGAAAGTGCAAATGGCATAAAGACTAGTCTCTGGCCATTCAGGCTACAAGTAAGCATGGTACAGAGTTTTCTTAAATGTCACACTGAGCCATTATCCCTGGCTCTGAAGAGCTTTGCAACTCTACTGGAGCCTGGAAATAAGGCTCACACAAATACAAAGCTAGATGCTCTCTTTTAAGTCCAGGTGAGAAATATTATTATTATTCTCCATTAATACATAATACCAGGATTTCTACATTGCAGGAGGATGTGGAAAGATGCACTGTGATATGATGCACACCATAGACAGACATCCAGGAACATGACATGGACCTTTGTGCGTTCGTGACAACATTCCACTGCTGAGGCTCAATTATTTCTGCATATTGCACACAAAGTCCAGGAATTTTCATAATATTGTTTTGTAATCCTTCTCATATACAAGTGATGAGAGCTTTAATTTTACTTTTATTCTGACACTCTGCTTTTTTAGACCTTTTCTACCTTGATACTGTCTCTCACAGTATCCTTCTGGACCAAATGTCCAGCACACAGCTGGATAACTGTATTATACAGTGGCTCACAGGTTGGGCACAAAGAGTTATAGTACATGGGGTGACATCAGGCTGGCAGCCAGTCACTAGTGGGGCTGGGCAAGGCTCCATCCTCAGCCCAGTTCTCTTCATCATCTTCATAAATGACATGTGGACTCAGGACTGAAAGGAGTACTAAGTAAATGTGCCCTGGCACATGAAAAATAAAAATAATCTCTAAGATTTACCCTCCCAAATGTCTTAATCCCATTTTAACCTTTAAGAGTCTTTTACTGAATAATTATCTTTTTTACACATTGTCATAGGTTAGCAAGCATAGTCCCGGAAGGGACGTCCTTGCTAAGGGGTGCTTACAGTTTCCTCTGGGAACTGACAGAACCTATCAGCTGGCCAGTTTGAATATGGACAATTCTCTAAGCCACTTAAAGTTGTGATCACCTCTGTGATCCACATTTAAGAATAGGCAAACTCCCCCTCCAAGCTCTCTCTCGTTTCCGGCGCTGGGACAGGCGGCTGCAGGCCCCGTGTGGGGGCCAGCGGGCCCAGCCAGGCCCTGCTTGGGCCAGGCCGGGCCGGGCCACGGCCATCCTGAAGCCATGGACCTGTTCCAGCCTTGGAACCCCCCCCACTGCCTCGCCGTGGGCAGCCGGAGCGGCTCGGCTCTCCCCCCTCTCCACTGCGATAAGAAAAATTCAACATTCCAGCTGCGAAGCTGCAAGGCCGAGGTGAGATTAACCCTTTTTATTGCTGTGAAGAGCTGAAAACCTGAGGGAAGAGAGAGAGGAGATGCTTAAAGCTGAAATTCTGTTGTGAAGCTATGATATATCAGAGTATCCTGTTGTAATTTCATGAAGATATGGGGGGTGGAGTGTTCAACTCGTGAGCAAAAGCACCTGCGCTGAGATAGGCAGATGCTGACGCAGCTGTAATTTCATGAGAAGTTTGGACAGGGAGAGATGAACCAGATGAGGACTTTTGCTCCAAACGGGAAAGGAGAAAACCTCAGTCCCTAGAGATGCTCCCAGAGATAGTCCTAAAGATGAAGATGATGAAGACCCTTTGCTCCCAGGGAAGGAGAAGGGCCTCTGTTTTTGTTTCTGAACGGCTCAACCTTAAAATTATACCCCAAAAAACTTCAAGAGTGGACCCTCGAAAGCAGTTGCGGAAAAAGCTGCAAGTCGGGGGAAAGGACTCACACGCAGGCAGAGAGACTCCTCTTCCTAAATGGACTGAACAATATTTGGAAGTGGGCGGCTGTCTGGTTGTGATAATGTTTTCATAGCATGAGCAAGAAGAGACTTCTCTTTCTAAATGGACTGAACAAGGTTATTATGGCAGTGGTAAACAGACTGAACATCTTAAGGGTTGTCTTTGAACATTGTCAGTGGGAGAAGGGAGGAAGGTGGGGGAGGAGGAGAGTTCTGAAGGTGGTACAATTTTTTTTTTCTTCTTTTAGGTCTGTTAATAAACTTCTTTATATTCTTTCAAGTTTGGTGCCTGTTTTGCATTTCTCCTAATTCTTATCTCACAGCAGATAAACAGTAATGAGTATTTTGGACTAAACCACTACACTAAATTGGTGTTTCCGCTCGGTTACAAACCGAACCCGCGACACACATTTTCCAGTTGTTACATAAGACAAACCTTGAAAAAATTTGAAATTCCCAGGAGATCCAGCATATTGAAGACTTCAGTGAGAATTACGTTTTCTCTGTATCACTCCCACCTGAGCATTAGAAAACTGTGCTAAATAATGATTTTCTTTGTAACCCTAACTTTACTTCCATGGAATATTTTTAGGGTCTTTGCTTTCCTTACAGTACCACTCCAAAACCCATAAGTTAGTTGGGAATTTTCCCCTTAATCTAGGAGCTCATCTTTCCTATTCAGACAGGTGTAATGTGTCTATTTATGTACAACACCACTAATGAAGAGTATCATATTTGTATTGTCAGGGACCAGCCCTGCAGTGTTTTTCTGACAGGTAAACAGAACAGAAAACACTTTTACACACTTTTTATGTTTTCCTTATTCTTCCAAGCACAGTACTCACCTGCAGCCAGATAGTAGCAGTTCTTTATGTGTGTTTGCAGCTTGGGAGAAGCACACAAAGAATCTTTTTACTCTATTAAAGCTTTTGCGAGTCTGTACAGAATGCTTATTCTCTGTAGGGAAGGAAAGCTTCCATATCTAAGATCTTTGAAACTCAAAGCAATCAGAGTAGAAAAAACTTGGGCTTACGACCTGACAGAAATCAGCCAGAAATGTGCGATTTACCTACAAATAATCCCCCTGCAAATTCTAGGAAGCAGGCAGGCTTTTTTAAATGACTGTAGAACCACTTTTAGCTCACATTTAGTAACCGGTTAGAGATCAGGCTGACTGTGTCCCTTTACTTTCATTCAACACAACCCCTTTCTATGTACTTTTAAGGAGCTGCACCATTTCTACAGCCAGATAATAGACTGCAGATTTAGGAATTGCTTTATTAACCTTTGGTTGCATCTCTAATACAATAGCCACCAAGCGCAGAACAGGAGAGGAAAAAATTAGGATTGTTGAAAGATTTCTTCAAAGCTATCTTGGCATGTCTTATTTACAGCAGGGCCTGAGAAAGCAGACTCTTCTCTAAAACATAATTCTGTTAATCTTTATGATAGATAGGCAGTACTTTATTATAAACCCAATGAGGCCATGAGCTTTAATCATAATTTGTAAAATATTGAGAAAGTATAGCTTTAGAGGAAGGGTGTAAAATCGCACTGGCTGCTTTTATGAGTTGTATCTCCCTGTTAATGCATATACTGAATCCTGCTAACATAAAATCGAGCACATGGTGAAGCAAGCAGGGCTTCCTGAAAAGAATTATTGTTTATTTCATTATTTATTCAAGGAAAAAAAAAAAAACCAGCATATGTAATGCTGTGTTCAGCATTTTTTATTTCAAAATATTTTAAAGTGCATTGTGAAATGCCCATTGACCGATTTTTTCCTTAGATGTAACAAAATGTCTTAAGTAACTAAGACTTTATTTGTATCAATGAAATTTGCATCAACGAAACTTTGTCAATGTGAATATTTTGGTTCAAATCCTTTCTGTAGATGTGCTACCAAACAGAGATGGGCACTTTCATGAGAACACATAGTTGAAAATGTGATAAACACAGGAGCATCACCTCACTTTGTCCCTCTGAAGATTATGAAACAGTAGAAGAGTGCAGTGAGTAGTTAAATTGCACTAGTGTAAAATTATTGAGCAAAACTAGAGTTTTTGTGACTATATTTAACAGCCTTTTTAACATAAATAGAGGGTATAGTCTTGTCCTCTGTATACATCCATTGTCTTGAGTAACGTTGTATGCGCAGATATTGTGGATATTATCTGTACCTTTTTCATCAGGTTGGCTGTCAGGTGGGACAATGAATATGTGAAGAAACAAACAACTCAGTTGCTTACCCTTATGCATACAGAAATCTATCCCATTCCTCCTTTCCCAAGGAAACATATGTAGCATTGTTTCTAACCTTAATAAATAGACATTCTTGTACAACTAAAAACAGGAACTATTTTTTCTCTTAAAGTCACCCCAACCCTTAAGCATCATTAGATATTTTTTTTTCTGAGAGACACTGAAGATGGAAGTTTATTTTAGTATATAACTTCAGTCAGAATCTGAGTTTTTCAACTCTCACTGCAGAGTTGTTCACTCACGGGGTTGCCACAAAAGGTCCATTAATGTCAGCTGCTTTTGCAGCGTGAAACTTAGTGCACTGAGATAACAATTGTTGGAATCTGTCTCTGCCATCAGTTACAACACTTGAGAATCATCAATACACGGAGCCTTTAAAGGCTGAATGGAGTAGCAGCAGCAGCTACATGGGTGTATATATAAATGCAAATAGAATTGTGCCTAGTGCTTGCTCCAGGCCTTATGATTTTCAGACGCTGATCATTGTTTTCCTGCAAAGCTATAAAATGAAAATGACATGAAGAAATGTGAGAGAGAATGGAATCTGCAGATAAACAAATTAATAGGAATTCTCTCTCTCTCTCTTTCTTCGCCCATTTTTTTTATATGCACACTTAGACATATGCAGGTTACATTTTTTTTTAATTGCATTTACTAGATTAAAAAATACACATATGCTCTGAAAGCAAACTTTTTTTTTTCACGGTGGTAATACAACATTTTACAAAATGTATTCAGAACTTATATAAATATTTATATAAATTTATGCGTGACACTAATAATGGCTTAGCATAGTGCACTGTCAAAATTATGCCAGTGTGCTTTGTATGTTATATAGAGACATCACGTTTTTACTGAGGTGATGTGTTTTTGCAGTGTCACTGGATTGTACAGCCAAGCAGATGACCTGCAGAGAAGATTGCGTGTCAAATTAACCCCTTTTAACTCTGTGCAATTACAGTTCCCATCCATTATGCTTTTGATGAAGAACGAGCATAACAATCACACCACAATCCAATACAAAATGAAAACTTTAGCAGCAGTAGTGTCACAGCTGCCAAGATATAAGAAAACCATGAGAATAAGATATTGAGTTATCATACCACCCAGCACAGAATTTTTACAAAATGAAAGAAGTTATGCACCACTGGGCTGATTGTTTGGGCAAGCGAAGAGGGAATGCAAGGAAAATGAGCTTCAGTCTGTAGCTCAGGCACAGGCTAAATTGCTTGCTCTCATAAATTCAGCTATATTAAATCTAACTGCTAACTTAGATTCATGCACCGTTAGGTAAGTATTGCATTGACCTCAACAGAACCCAGAACAGTAAATGCCCCAGGACATGACTTCTTGGACATTCTCTGTGCAATGAGTTGAGCTGCTGAGAACAGAGTATATTAGAAAAGCATCCTAACAAATCCATGTCTTGTTTATTTTTCCAGCACAGCTCTCGGTTTCTGAGAGTAATCTAACCACAAGCCAACATTTATCTAAATGCGAAATGGACTTATTAAATCTCTTATGTAAGACAATGTTAGAAATACATTGCTTCCTTTGAAACCAGGGTGCACCAAAGAGTAGCAAGTAAATAGAAGTTTAGCTGGTTTTTTTCTGACTTTGTGAGTAAAAAAGAGATATATGACCTACAAATGTGAGTCCAAAAACTCTCTATGAACCCACGCTATTTGCAAACATATTTAACAATTTGACGGTCTTGGACTGAAATCTTGGGTGCTGCACACAGTGATACTAAAGAAAAAGCAGAAAGGGTGACCAGCTGAATGACATCTCCACTGTGGCCAGTATTTTCAGTATATGTCATGCTGACAGGTCAGGACCAGCAGAACCACAGCTGACACCTTCATTGTCCTGTCAAGAAATGATGCTGCAGGAAAATCTGCAGGAAATCTACAGAAAAAACTCTTTGACACAAAAGGTATGCAGATTTTTGTGAAAATTTAGAAAGACTTACAGGAACCAAAGCCACTGAGAGGATGTTTCTGCATAGAAGTGCCAGAACATTTTTGGTACTTGCTGTCAAATCAGCTGACCAAACCATCTTGCCCTGTAGCTGTATGACCAACAGACCTGGCACAAAGGAAAACTGCAGTAGTATATGTTTAGCAGCAGGAGGGGGAGTGAATTTTTTTTTTTTAAATGTACTTATTAGGTACTGTATCAAACTGAATAAAGTTAAAATCTTAGAAACAAACTAGAAAACCTCACTATAGCAATCTACAAAAATATTTTGCAAAGCAGAAATGGTTCAGCCATTGTACAACAAAGAAAGCAAGCAAGTAAAGGCCTAAAAGCAATGAGATCTGCTTGGTGCAGAAAAGCTCCACTTGAATCCAGAGAAATGGTATCGGCTAAGAACAATTATGCCGAAAAATATATAATTATTTGCATGAAATTTTCTGGTTATCGGAAAAAGAACTACTAGGTTTATGGAAACTGTAGTTGCTACCGGTTGCACATTCCAGGGAACATTCTTGGTAAACCACAGCTTCTGCTAAACTAGAGCAACATCGGAGAGACAGAAAGGCTTTAAGAAAGCCACACATGGAAGTGTAATATGAGCCTGGAAAATAAAGACCTACTTCACTGATCTCATGCAGATTTACAGAAAACAGCAAGAGCAGAGAAAAAATAAAGAGAAAGAAGCTTGGATGAAAAGCTAGCAGAAATAAAATATGTTGCATGTTAGGTTTTAAAAAAAATGAATAAATAGGTGGCTTGGTGGCTAGTTCAAAACCAGTTTCTGTTAACTTTGGAAGGTAGATTGCAGACTGCTGATTGGGGCTGGCTTATATAAAAAAAAAAAAAAAAAAAAATACAGAGTCTCAGTGAAGGAAACAGTCACGACACCAGCCTAAGGGTTTTCAAGAAGCATTTGGACAATTGTTGTCATATGTTGCATATGTTGTGACTTTTTGGCGATGGTGCTGTGCAGGGCTGGGAGTTAGACCTGATGATCCTTGTGGGTCCCATTCCAATTCAGCTTATACTGTGAGCCTGAGAAAGTGCATCTAGAGAATAAGGAGAAGTATGAACAGAAGTAGCTTATTTCACAGCTGCATAGAAGATGGACAATACTTACTGAAACTGGAATAGAAGTTACACTTTCATATATTAAGTTTTTTAGGCATATTTGAAATCTCACCTGAGTCATATATTTTTGTGACTGTAGGATAAGCGCACCTTAGGATAGTCTGCGTGCAGACTTGGTTATTTGAGGGCAGTGTATTTTTGAAATGCTATTGATAAAACCTAGTTATTTCATCTTATCCCAAGTGGCCCACTCTTCTGTGAGCAGGAAAACCAAATAAAGAGTTAAAACAAGATTTTTTTCTTAGGAAAAGGTAAAAAAACCGAACCCTGGATAACTAGCAGAAGATAAAATGTTAATTAATAATTATAATTGTTAAACATTTTTTCTTTCTCATTTCCTTTATTTGATTTTTAGTGTACTGAAGGAGCTGTCATATAGGTAAAATAAACTACATACCCTGCAGTTACAATACAAATAAACAAATTGGCCAAAATCTTAGTAGTCAAGGTTTATAAATAACCAGTTATTTCAAAGCTAAAATAAAATTTTAAAACCTGCGTATGCCTTGTCAGGTAAATTTTAATTGATCATCTCCTTCATAACTGTGTCTTAATTATATTGTAAGAGCCTCAGGGATATTATTTTTTTTATAAATTTAAAGAACCTGTCCTGCATACCAATAGACCTTCAACATAGTACTGTCATTTGTATTAGCTAGTGACACCAGTATTAATTACCATAATAAATGGAAGCTTTTCTTGAATTATATTTTAGAGCCTCAAAAGCCTGAAAAAACCCCAGGCAAATCAAGGTAGAATCAATGATGGGAATCTGGACATTTTTTACTCCCACTGAAATCAGCCTCTGCAGGCAGGAGCCTGTGTTCCTTAGAAATTACCGAGATCTCTAACAACACCTAACAATGCTCCTTTTTGCTTAGACATCCACTTTGTTTGAATGTTGTCCCTTGACAAAAAAGATTATTCTGACAGATCAGTATCATGAGACTATTTTCAGTTCTCAGCTAAATAGGTATTCAGGGAGCTTGTGATTCTCAAGGCCAGCACAAAGTTACCTTGATAGTCACAGGAATAAGACTTACTTAGGTGTAAGAGAGATGACAGTAAAGTGAAGAGGCTCCCTCTTCCTCAGTGAACTGGAGAGCAAATAGGTTGGGAAGAGTAAAGTACAAGTCCTTTGATAGCTTCATTGTCTTGCAACTGCCCCAAGAACTGCAAAGGTAGCATGCGCTCTATGTTACAGTCTTGGTTTCTTTGCAGCTGCAGTTCCATTTGTACTTTGGCACTAGAAAAAGATTATAAATGAAGTGTTGCTTTCAAAGTTTCAGACATCAAGATTTTATTTTTTTTTAATTATTATTATTCTGTTTGGCAAAGGTGGCTTTAATTTGACTTTCACAAGTGCAAAAACCTGTCCCCTCAGAAGTTGGTCAAACTATTAATTTTATTGCAAAGACAACAGAGTACAGTAAAACCTTTTCACAAAGCCAGACAGCTTAACCTAATTAAATGGCTGTTTTGACAGGTGGTTTAAAGTGGAATGAATGCTATTGAGAATGGCTACAGAGTCATATACGATGAGTGTCTGAGTGTTTATGTGTGCAGGTGAAAATGTGACTGTGCGGGGGGTGACAATAGATCTGTGTTCATAAAGCATTTCTTTTCTCCAAAAGCTGCAGCTGTTCAAGATTTATAGATTTATTTAAATTAATTGTGTTAGATATATTGACTCAGGTGAATGACTACACCTGGACTATAGTAAAAGATGTTTATGGAGGTCTGTGATGTCATACATCAAGGCATATGAGATGTACATTTTAAAAGGGGAAACGAGCCTTGTAGGAAATATATAAACATTGTCATAAGGGATCTGATTTCTGGTTCTGCTCAACATCACAAAAGATCTTTACCTCAGTAAAACTGTGCATTTGTAGAATGAGCTAATTAGCATTCAGGTCTTCAAAAGCATGCTGAAAGAGCTCTGAATCCATCACAGTTTCAGCAGTTTGGACAGCAAGCCAGATTAGCAACCTTGATCCTACGTGCAGAAGACCTCTCCTCATCCATCTCCTGCCTTCCTGAATTCCCAGGCCCTCCCTTCTGGAACTGCTACCTATGTATGCAAGACTGGCATGCAGAGAGCTAGCCTAGATGTAGGTGCAAAAAACCAGTGAGGGACTTAGGGCCTAAACTGCTATGTGGTCTCTCTATCCAGTTCTGTTTAATTCAGATAACATCCTTATTATTTTACCTTTACATGTCAAGCCTTGTGTAGTTCCATAAAGTAATTTCATACTCTCTTTATTGTCCTCTAATGGCAAGGAAGAAATTTTGCTGTACTTTCCCCTATACATATTTTCAAGGAAGAAAAACTGTTTCTTTAAAGTGATGATGATTCAGGTTTAGTATCAGAACAAACACCCTGCGGCAAGGTAACCTGACAAAACTATGGTGTGATTTTGGCTGAGTTCACCTATTGCACTAAGAAAGGTGAAACTTTAAAATCATGCTGACACTATCAGTGAAAACCACCCACTTTGGTAATCAACATGTCACCATTCCTTCGTGCTTCTTAATCTGAATGAATCTACTAGTTCTCTCTGCAGCTGTGTCTCACTTCTGCCCTGAGATGTGCTTAGCACTACAGTGTACCAATGAGCAGATCTCTGAAGATCTCAAGGGACTGAGAGACCAATGGATTATATTAATATGTGACTCAGTTTTGCCCATGCAAAAATGAGAATTATACAAAAGCATTCAGACAAGCATTGTGAAATGCACAGGGGAAAAAAGGGTTAAGCATCCTAAGGAAAGTTTTCATCTGGTCAACTATAAAAATACCACTTCCACCCATCAGCCATAATTCATATGTACAAAAATCCTGCTTATGTAATATTTAATAAGCTAAACATGTTTTGCTGAATGATTTCCAAAAAAATAAACCTAAAGTATAAGGAAGTTTATCAGGGCATTGCACTTCTAGAAAAAGGTATAATAAGAGCAGTATCAGATTATCTAAAGCATTTCACTAAGTTTCAGAGACTTTGCAAGCCATATTAAAGCACCATGGGAAGCCAGGTTCCAGCCACTCAGTCCTAGGTTTTCATCAGTTGTGTCAGATAGTGGGAGAATTGCAATAGTGGATATGGCTTGTAAACTTTTAATCAGCATCTGAGAACTATCCACTCATCTGTGAATTACATGTTATATGTCTTTTAAGTTATTATCAAATCGGTAATTAAAATGGCATGAAGTCCAACAAACTAGAGACATATATAGAAGTCAAGCAGAGTAAAGACATATGTTGTACAAACGATCAAAGAGAGATGGGAACAAAATAGACTTATATTAAGAAAAGCATAGAAAAATCTCATAGAGGAAGAAGATTCTGGATTTTAGATATTTGATTTCCATGTACATATAAAGCTACCTCATTTTTATAACTATATCTGAATATTTTGCTCTTTGTCTAACTATTAATCATTTTGTTCCACCTCACACTGCCATTTGGCTTTCCTCCAAGATAATTCAGCATTTTTTTCTCTGTGTGTCTGTGAAGATAAAGATAATTTATATTACGAGGCAAAGTTTCCATGTTCTTTTCATGGTAATAGGCGGCACCTATTTTTCACTCAGCATTGTGAGACCTTTAATAAGAGCATCAGAAAAAAATCCAAGAAGGACAATATGTTTAAGAATCTAAGTTTTACTGTGTCTTGATTGATGAAATAGATGAACAAAAACCACCAACAGGTTAAAAAGCCCAGATACTGTGTCATTATACCTGAATCCAGGAAACTGTGTTGTCCACTTAAGGGACTGGAGAAAACTTTGATTTTTGTTCAAATTGGGCTGAGGTTCATGAGCAACTAGTTGTCCTGAAACAATTTTTGCTAGAGCAGACTGTCTGTTAGCTATGTACAGGTTCTTTGGAGTAATGAGTGATCAGGGGAAAGCAAAAATTAAGACAGGAAGAGTGGATAAAAAGGGAGAAAGGGCAGAGTCAGGGTTTGAGTTCTTTCCAACAGGGGTACAAATCATGGTTACCAACAGTATCCACTGTTTTACTGCCAATGCTCGTGGAGTTCATTGAAGTAATCCCAAAATATGAGAATGCTGCCAAGAAGTACTGAAGATTTTCAGTTCCTATAGAATTCAAACAATAACAGGGAAATTTCATGTCAATAGGGACTTGGAACATAATGCATTTAGTGACAAATTAATGCAGAAAAAAAAAGTAACTCCTTAAAGGTGTAAGCTGTCTTCTGTTTTCTCTACTTTCATATTCCACTGGGAACAAAAATAAGAGGGTTTTACTGCACAGGGAAAGGCTGGAATCCATTGGAATCTTGGCATAAATGCAAGGAAAAACAAATTTAAAATGGAGCAAGGCCAAGGCCAGAACTGCAGGTAAGCGGACTACAGAAAGGACATTCAAGGAGACAATACGAATGCTTGAACTTGGGCTGCATTCAACTTGCCCAGGAACTGGGCTGTAATCAAACAGAAATGTCATTTTTTGCCTGCAATTAACACTTAAGGCCAAAGGTACTATAGTTTTAAAACAATTCCGTGGATGTGTCCCTTCAACATAGTTTCAAGAATGCCTTTTCATGGTCAATCTAAAAGAACTCTTAAAAATTTGCCTCCATAACATTTTCTTCAAGGGAAGTGAAGAACCATCCTACACATGGTGTTTAAGATGACTCTTTCTGTTTTTATTTTATCATTGTGAAACAGCTATGACTGCTCTATGGTTAAGAAGGATCACAGGCTTGATTTTCTGCAAGCCACGTTTAAGTCAATCTATTTTGAAACCTGGTCCAAACCCAACCTTTCTGATATTTAGCATGCCCCATCACAGCTTCTCAGAATAAAAGAAAAATCAAGAAAGGAATTTTTAATTGATTGCTTTTCATAAAATTAACCTATTTTAAAATTATTTTTAAAACAGAATAATTCTAACTTTTCTCTCCTCTTTAACTCTACCAATTAGTTTCCTTTTTACCTCTAAATTTGTGTTGTTGGCATTGTAGAAGTAACAAAGAAATGTCTTTTCATATATACAATGCAACAGTTGAAAGAAAAAAAATCACCTCAGATATAATGGACCTGATTTTCTTTTACACACTTCTGGCAGCATAAAAAAAAATCTTAGAGTGGGCATAAATTTTACTTAAATACAGTTTAGGGTTCCTTTGTGCTGCCAGAATCTATAAAGAAGTCTTTACGTAAACAATAATCAGGGCCAATGCGTTTCAGGATTATGTTTCTTTGGAAATCTTTCTATATCTAAAGACCTCATATTTTGACATCTAAGACTACTCACCGATTAAGTGTATGAGACACCTACTCTGAATCAACAATAAGTGAAATCATCCATTTATGGCTAACAGCTTATTTCCATTACAGTTTAAAAGAAATGGCAAAAAATTGGGCAAGTAGACCTGAAATTTTCAAGGCAGTAGGAAAAGGAGGAGATTAATTTTAGTAAAGGTTATAATCAGCAATTTTGAGTTTCTTAACACACAGGTACTGACAATGCTTCTGCCATTTCCCATACTACTGCCATATTAATGTCTTCTATCAATACTTTCATGATGACAAGTGAGAAAAAAGACCAATGGAAAGAACTGAAAACTTTCCCAAAACTCATAACTCTTTTTGGGAATAAGAGAAACTTCATAATAGCCCTGGAAAAAAAAGTATTATTTTCATGAAACATTGACGGACACAGTGAGCAACTATAATTAGTGGAATTTATGAAGTACCTTTTCTTTATCACCTCATAATTCATATTGCAAGGTAGCCTCATTAAGTTCTGAAGGTCCTTCTGTTGTGATGATGCCATGAAGATTTTTTGCCTTTTCTTTTATACCTCTGTTATACCTTTTTTACAACTTCTGTATTCTTAGTGCTTTTTCCCTACATTCTTGTACTTGTTTGTCAAGCTGAGAGACTAAACATTTTAGAAGCTTCCTAGCTAGGGATCAGTGTGCCCCAGACCCCAAGGTCCCCTCAGAACACATTCTGTAAACCAAGATAGAACCATCCAGGGGAAGGTTCCTTGGGGAGGGGGCTCACTCGAGCCTCTCATTGGGGAATCCTTGATAGATATGCTAATTAGTAAAACCTATAATCTTTTGGGGTGCATTTTGATGCACATGACCTGGACGTGTGTACCTAAGGATCCTTAAAATAAATACCAAGGTAAAATCCCTTTTCTCCTTCTAACCATGTGTGACTCTTGATTTTAAGACCAGGAAAAGGCATCAGTGAGGGACAAGAATGGTCGTTCTGATAAGATGCAATGTTTATGCATTTTAGCTTATTTGATATTAACAACATCTGAAAATATCACTATTTTCTCTATTGGCTTAATAATGCATATGTTGATTTTTATGTATGCTGACCTGTAAGGTATGCAATTAGTTTATGTTTTTTTTTTCCAGGTGCATCTCCACAGTAGAATGACTTGGTACGTTTCTCATGCAATAGCAAAACTGATCTACCCAGTTAGAGTTTTATTCCACAATTCTTAAATGAACCATATTTACAAGACTGGTATAAAACATATTTACTTTTTCAAGGAATAATTTTGTCATAAATTTGGAATAATTATGATTAAAAAGAAATGTGCTTTTATATTTAAAAAAAAAAACCAAAAATAAACAAACAAAAAGTAAGAAATGTAGCTTAAAAGGATACCTGACAGAGGTAAAGACTTAATATATTAAGAACTTGTTAGAAAGGGGGTACTTCAGAGTACATAATGAAACTGTGAATATTTCATTTTTAAAGCCACACTTCTGAATCTTAGCCATGGTTTTCAATATGAGGAATGGCAGCAGTGGTTGCACAAAGATAATTCAGGTGGCTTATGTGACATGAATAATGTTGTCCCATCAGGGAGTAAATTCACAAGGGCCCTGTATACCTGCATTCCAGTAACAGGCTTATCTACCTCCAAACTACTCAGTCAAGCATCCTATTGTTAAGCACCTGCATTAAGATCCCAAATACTGGACCTTGGCTTCCCTTGCAGAGCATGGGCAGAGACATCTGTCACCAAGCCTCAGTGAGACCTGTCCTGCCCATTCATCTTCTCCCTCCACACAAAGGTCAATTTGGTAAGAGCCTGGAACAGCCAATAAAAACTGCTCTACCTTTAGTTCTCGGATTAGACTTAACGTTAAAATTAAGGGCTACTGTTGAAAACAATAGAAAGTCTAGAGCTCCAGCTGGATCAGAGCTGGAGAGTGCCAAAAGGTTGGATTGACTGCAAAAGGAAATGACCTTTGGAAGCCCCTGCCCTCCTTCCAATTGGAGCTATTGACTTTCTGTCTCTCACCCAAGCCCTAACCCTAAACCTAAGAGAGGCAGAACCAATGTTTTCCCAGAGAAAAATGTTAGGGTTGGATTAGGAGGATTAGGAGGGGGAACAAAACCCATGGATAGAATGGGTCTAAGAAGAAGTTTGTCAAAGTGACAGGTTCTATGTGTTAGTCTTGTCTGTTTGGAGGCCTTTAAGCCATCATAGAAATGGCTTGACTCATGTGTGGAAAGAGCATAAGTTGCATGTCATTTCTATAGCCTCTTACCCTTATTAGAGTAGGCTTAGCAACATATTCATTTCACATGGCTTCTGGACTGGTATTGGCTCACAGCAGCTGCCTAAATGCTCATGGAGATGACATATGATGGCTTTCTCTGATCCTTCTCTATTTACCTTCTATACTACCTCATAAAGCAGAGGTCAACTCCAACATTTCATAAAAACATAAAGAACAATCTCATTTTATTGCACAATTAATGTGAACTAGCTTTTGTAATGCAGGTCTGCTATGATGGAAATAGTTTTCATGCTGATTTATGTTCTTCAGGAATCTGATGGACATGAAGAATAAATGTAGACTGTAAAATTCAGACTGTAAAAATCTGAAGATTACAGAACACAGAAATTTGCAGAATACCCTTCAGACAACTATAAAACAGGGAAGAGTACTTTCTACCATTCAGGGCAATATAATTGCTTTTGCTTTAATAAACTGTCTTATCTCAAACTAAGAGTTGTTTTCCATCTTATTTTCCGTCCCCTGTCCAGCTGTGAAGGTGTAAGTCCCCAAAAACTGGCTCAATAAGCCTCTTAAATAACTTACTGGGTTTTTTTATGTACTCTGAGTGAGGGAGAAATACCAACAAGATATCCTCAAGAGGTCAAAACAACAGAAAACTTTACTGGCAACTTCAGAAAATCAGAGAACTTTGACAAAAGTTTAGAGAAGCATTCAATCAACATACAACACTTCTCAAAGAATTAACTTAGCAAATTCCAAGTCAATTCAATTGTAAGTTACACAAAACCCTGAGAACAGAGAATTAGAAGAAGAGATATAGAAAAGAACAAATATAGCTACCACTCCTGGGTTCCAGCAGTATTCAGCTGATAGAAACTTCAAGGGAGGTAGACTCAAGACCTACATTTGCCTTCTGTCCTTGTTTAAGTACCTTTTGGCTTTCTTGGGCCCTGCCCCGAGGTGGGACTTCTGGTCATCTGGCCACTCAGGGGCTAAATTGAGGCTGCAGTGATGGGGTGTGGAGCATTGCCTCCAGTGTGATTGGTGGCCACTGTGGGGCGGGGGTACAGGCCCAGTTGGGGTGTGTGGGGCAGGGCATGGCCTCACCAGGGCAAGGCCTGACCTGCTCCTTCCCTCACACACACACCTGAAGTGTTTTGAGCCAGCAAAAAAGAGCCTTCCAGTCTCTCACAGAAGGAACTCATATAGTGGCTTGGTGGGTACCTGTCATCCAACCAAGGTTAACCCACTACAACATCAAACAGATTTACCTACGGTGGCTAAAACTTGTCCCACACCTAGATGTTTCTTGAGTTCATCTCCTTCTCGACTGAAAATATATCTGATACATTCCCCAAAATTTTGTATCCCCTATGGATGAAGAAAAAGTATAGACAGCTTAACCTAATGGCCGGTCTTAACTATGGCCATTTGCTCACTGGTACATGTTAAGATAGTATTAACATCTGGGACAAGTGCAGGGAAGATAGTTTAACAATGCCCACATACAAAGTTCTTTATGTCAGCTCATACCTAGTCCTTTTGTGTTTGCTAGTGCAAAATTATCTGTCTTCATATATTTGCTGAATACTTTGTGTATAGACTCACATGACATCACCATGGCTAGCCTTCTTTTTTTCTGAAATCTTGCATCTGTAAACAATTCTGGTGCAGAAGAACAGAAGTATAGAAGAGATTTCAAAGTGGAATTGAGTTTATCTCTTTAATGACTAAGTTTTTTGCTCATAATAGCACACAGCAAAGAATCACTTAGCATTGTATTAATAGTAATTCCCTTTGATTCCTCAGTTTGGTACATAAATATATTTATTCGCTGATCAACCGGCAAATAAAATTCATTCAGAATGCATGAAGTTCCAGGTCAAACAAACGTATGAACATACCAACAGGATGGCCAATATTAAAATTCAGAAATGATTATTCCAAAAATAGGTATTGCATTTTTAAAAGAAGCATAGCTTCATGAGGTTATTTTTTCGGTTTTTTTTTTTTGGTTGGTTGGTTGCTTTTTGTTATTGTTTAACCTATACCCAGGCTACTTTCCCAGAAAAGAGGCTGAGTCATCATATTTTTTTTTTTTTTCCCTGTACAAACAGGTCTCAGTGACATTTTTGGTTCCATTCCAATCACAATATTTCATTCCTACCTTCTATTCCCCCATATATTTATTTCTTCTCCTCAAAATTTATAAATAGACAAATAACTGATCTCTGTCTTACAATATCTCTGGACCATCCGTAATCGTAAATTTGGAGTTTGCACATTATTTTCACATGGAAACAAGATATCCAAGGTAAGCAATTGTTTGTTACATGTAGACTTCTCTAAGTGAAAATGTGTGTAACATTTTCCCTGCAGTAAGTGAAAAATTATTTTAATCAAGCTACCTTTCAGTACCTGCAGGGCATTGAGGATCTGGGGAGCATTGGTCATTCCAATGCCCTGTGGATATTTGTTTAAACATCATAAATTTTTTAATATGTTAGCCAAAGATAGAAAATTTCTCTCTCAATGTCTTAGGCATTGTTGAATGACGAAATAATTTCTGTCAGCCCTGGTAAGAAAGGAACCAGTTGCCTATGTATGTAGTAGAGATAGATAAGATCATCTGAGAATTTCAGGAAAATATATATCCCGAAAATGTCCCTGATTATATTTCTTCATTAAGACTAATTTCTGAACAGGCACTGTAGGGAGTGGTGTGGATCTATCTGTAATTTTTGCTGCTCAAACTTAAAAAAATTAGCAAATACATATTTAATGCTTGGCTAAATGCTTAAGGGAAGCAATCATTATTATACCTATTTCATACTGGGGCATGCAATGTGCAACTGCCTAGTCAAAGTTGAAGCTCAGTTAAAGACCTGGGAGAAAAATCCCGGTTGAATGTCCTTTGCTCCAACTGCAGAAAATATTTCTGCAATAATTTATATTCGATCCATTCTGCATTGACATTGAAGGAAATTAGGACAAAAGTATATTTTAATTGAAAATAGGCCAAAAGGTGATTGTACATCTATTTCAGGAGATGAAATTTTTTCATGCCTGTCCAAAATATGGCCAAGAGACCACGAAGCCTCGTAGTGTTATACTTAAATCGATAAAAGAAGGAATGAAATTAACTTGTCAGAGAGCAGAGAAACCCAAGGTTATTTCCCTTTGCTGATACAGGGGCAAACTAAAACAGAGAGTGCTCTTTTCATCTCTTTATTTCTTAAGTAAATACTCCATTCTGAGGAGCAAATGATATCCATTTTGTATTGAAAATGTAACCACTAGAGGGCATCTGTTCAAAGTCACTACACAAAATATCCTGGGATTTGAGCAATGCCAAAAGATACAGACAAATCTTGTGTGCAAATACACTAAGTTAGGTGAGGGAGGAAAATAATAAAGTGTCACTGCCTTGAGTGGTTATCTTTTTCATATATTCTTCTGCAGATTCTTGACTGTCTTGCCAAAATGAAACTGTCCCCGCTAGAAGAAAAATGAATGATTTCACTATAAAAGTGCATTATAATATATTGATATTTATTGATTCTATTCTGCTGTATTATTTAACATCACAATGAAGGATTGACACAATTTCCTACATTTCTAAGTTAACCCTTTATGCATCCATAGCTATAATAGTCAAGGCATATTACTTTTGCCTTGAAATTTAAGTCACTCTAATGGCCAGAGTTACTGCCAAGGTCAAATAAATACACAGTAGATTTAATTTGTCAGATATCTTCTGCTTCTCATGTGCACTTTGATTCTGATTTTAAGACCTTGTTTGGATTAATGTACAGAAAACTAGGGAGAATCTGTGAATGATGGGAAAAATGTAACTTTCATGGGGATTTCAAACCTATCCCCCATCTAATAACGGGAGTGTGGCCACAATATACACATTCTCTGCAATCTGAAGTCTATGATTTTTTTACAGGAAAACATGAGCCTATAATCTGCTTATCACTTTCTCAGCTTCCTCACCTAAAAAAATGTACAATAATGTTATTCAACTAGTTTAAAGGATTTAGCTAGTTTACAGAATACTATTATAATACCATATAATACCAAAGAATAGAATACTTTCAGTCCCTTGAAGATACTTTCTGCAAGAACATATATGTTCAATGTTCATCTTTGTTTAGAAAGCCATACAGCATCCTAGGTTCTTTTACAAAAAGTAGCCAAGGGAATGATGTGGCTTTCTTAATTTTCTGACTATCTTTGGTGTCTCAGCTCAAATAATATAGCATCTATTTGTAGATAAGAAAACCATACATACATACATAGTACAGGATTTTTCAATG
This sequence comes from Corvus moneduloides, assembly GCF_009650955.1. NCBI lineage: Eukaryota > Metazoa > Chordata > Aves > Passeriformes > Corvidae > Corvus > Corvus moneduloides. The sequence goes on from NC_045481.1 coordinate 18,872,911, forward strand.
GTCAGGTTGTAAACTGGGAATCTAAGTCACCTGAGCTGCACTACACTTTGATAAAATCACAATGTTATACAAGATACTAGGATAAGTATTTTTCTCATTTAGAATGTGAAAATAATTAAGCAGGTGAAGTATGATAAATTACACTGAATTTCTGCCCCCCCCCCCCTTCTCCCCGAAATTATAGTGACTTGGAGAATCTCTCCTGGCCAAACACAGTTCTGAAGGATCTGCATCTGTAAACACAGTTTACATGTTTTGTTGTGCATGTTCCCCAGCAAACCCCTGTTTTGACCTCTGTGCTGCACAGGGGATTTGGTAAAAAACAAATCCCAAATTCTATGTCTGTGAGACCCTGAGCATTTTGGTTTAGATGACATTTCTTGTAACTACTTAGTGACATTTATGTCATGAAGATGTTGTGTTTTGTTTCAGTGTTACATCACAGTAAAACTTTGGCTTCACTGATGATGAACTATCTGAATTCAAGCCCTTTCACTGCCCAAACTTGATCAGGGTTGTTTAATCTTTTGTTGCTTTATTACCTAAAATTATTTGGCTTAAAGAAAAGCCTGTAGAATAAAAAATTGACAGATCAGCACAAAGTTCACAGTGAGCAGACACTGAAATTTATCAGCCAAGTGCTTTATTTCTTTAAATCTAAAAAACCATTGTCTCTGTTTCCTAAATTATAATTAGCCACAACTGATTTTTAAAAGAAGCATTGTGCAAAAAATCATGTGAGACAAGAGCCATGTCCAGACTTGGATCCAGTCTTATCAATTCCTTTATTGATATAAAATACATAATTAGATCAGGTGCATCCTGAGATGGACTTTTGTCTGTGCCAGCTCTTGATGCTTCCTTTGGTGACTGTTATAAATACTAATTTAATACATGCTGAGCATTACGGAAAGAAGCATATATAGGAAACTGCAGTAGTAGCTGGTATTAGATGAATTGAAGTTGAAAAGAGCTTACATTCAACTAGACAGAGCTGTTTTAGCCTTGTTGAATATAAGCCATAACACCACAAACAAAATTAAAGATATAATAATGCATAAAGTTAAAACTAAAGACTCAATAAAGAGTTAGATTTTGTTTAGTACAGTTATATCATACTTGAAAAAGGGAACAAAACTCAGAGCTCAGGACTAATTTTTGTGCTTTTCCACAGATATATAAAAATAGGAAACAGAAAATCTAAGTCGTTAGTGTAAAAAACAGCATTATTTTAAAATTGTTGTTAAAGTATGGGTATTAAAAGCTTCAAGTTTCACTGAAGATAATTCCAAACTTTGTCTCGTTGAATACTTTGAAAAATCTAGACAATTCGTGTTGATGCTTGTGAGACCTGAGTTTTTCTGAAAATATGGTCATTAACCTCAAAGGCACTACTTAACTGAATTAAGTAACAAATTAAGCAACAGTTAAGTTAGAAATCATGTTGGTTTACCTAAGATGCACAGAAAAATGCTTTAGCTGCAAGCAGTCTTATTAAACAATGATTGGAAAATAGAAAAAATATGGATACGTTCTCATTCCTCATGTTCTAACGTCTTCATAGCTGGCTTCTGGAAATACAGATCAAGGTCTAGTAATCAGTGACATGCAAATGAGAAAAATTAAGTAGAAGTATATTTGCCCTTCAGATGGCTGTCACGGCTGTCACTGACTCAACAAAACTTAACTAGAACCCTTCCTATTAATATTGCCTAATTGCACTCTGTTTGCTTATTGTTTCATGAGGTTTATCACCTCTTTTCAAAACAGTTACAGAGGTCTTTGTTGCATTGGTTATATGCCTTTCTTAATTCATTTTTCCATACTAAGAAGGGTTCCAGTCTTACCTCTGTCTTTCGTAATAAAGAAGAAAAAGATAATTAAGTGGTTATTATTTTACAAAATGACATTAACAACCTTGGTTAGATCCGAGAACATAGGAGACAAGAGTGAGGTGAAATTGAGTGAAGGAAAATTTAGTCTGAGTATCAGGATACAATTACTATAATTGAATTTATGTCTGTGGAAAAATTTCCCAGAGGGCCCAATACAAATAATGCAAACTCATTTGAGTTATTTGTGGCTGAACTAAACCAGATGACCTAATTAGCTATTCACCTCAAATATATATGACTTTATGACACTGCATTACATGGCCTTTAAAACTAAGTATATCAATAGTATCTTTATTCAACACCCTTTTTCTCAAAACGTTTACCAAATTGATAAACAGGAAGTACCTCATCTATCAGTGAAACACAACAACCATACAGTGGTAAACTACACTACAATTTTGAACAAGACTTTAAAAAGTAATCTCTTACATTTAAAAAAAGTGATGTGGTTCAATATGAAGTGTGGGGAGATACAACCAGAACGACTACTATGAATAGCAGATTTAATTTTTAAAAATGTTGCCTAATTTTGCAAAAACAATACATGAAGTAAATGTTTTCTTGCCTTATCAACACAGCGTAGTAACAAGAGTACATTACTAAAATACTTTGTTAACTATTGATATCAAAGTTGGATTCTAAATATCAAATAATTTGATGTGCTTTTAGCTGAACATAGATCTTTTCAGTCTTCTCATAGTCAATATTTTATAAATGCAAATTCTCATTGATTAAAGAGATCTGTGAAAATACACAGTAAATTCATGTGATTATATTGCAAATTTTACATTGATGCGATAAGATCAATTAAACCCACAGAGAGTGAGCTTGTATCTGGTTTGTTTTGGTCTTTTTAAAATTTCTTTATGTCATATTTAATAGTAAAATAAAATCTATGATTTTCATATATTTCCAGTGTATTTATAAGAGTGTAAACCTTTTTCAGTGTGCTACCACGTTTTAGAAAAAATCCTTTACAGGAAAGTAAAAAGGTCTTAAAATAATTTTTCTAGTGGACCTTATTATTTATTACAAAAGAATGAGTGAGACAAAAAAGTAAAAACTGATTACTTTGTTGGGTATTGACCAAACTGCATGTCTAGCTTGTCCTATGCACCTTTTCATTGACATATAAAGGCCTCGTTTTCTGTGTAGTGTTAACCTTCTGCACTCCAAAATTAGATCTGAAAAAACAAAGGATTAGCCTATGAATTCTTTAGGGACAGGATAATAGTATAGGTGCAGTGTCAGTCTAGACCCATGCAATAATTCTTTTGTTCTATTTTGATTTCTGTCAGTCTTTTTCCTTTTCATTAAATTTCTCCTTGTTTTCTCTTTAACTTCTCAATCAGAAATATAGTTTCAGAAGGATATTATAGTTGATACTTTGTGTTTAGTATTTCTTACACTGTAATTAATCAGAATAACATTCCCATTAAAACCATATAATTAGATCCTGTCTAATTTGACTCCAGTTTTCTGTTGAAATTTCACCCTGTTTTTGTTCAAACTCAATTAATTTATTGACATTTTCTGAGACTTCTGTATTTCCTGGCTGAAGGGCACTGAACGGATTATTATTTATGACTGTAATTTTCTCTGCCCGGGATGTGATTGCTTTTGTGACCCATATTCCACAGTTATAAGCTGGAACTACAATGGTTGTCCTCCTGCTAATTTATTTCTGTATTTCATATGATAAGATAAATTATTCTCACATGTGATTAATTAACTCGTATAATGCAAGTTTATTGCACAGGCATGTTGGATAGAATGTGCAATATATTTTTACATCATGTGTGTTGCATGGAGCAGAAGATATCCCTCCATCATTCACTTTTTTTCCTGAAAAGCATCTTCATTCTTCTGGTGGTACTTCCCTTTTAAGATGACTACCTTAAATCATATCCAGACTACATAGTGTCCGATTTTTCTCTGTTAGATCTCAGATTGCCATTCAATATAATTAAAAGTAAATTCTCAAGGCCCCTATCTAGAATCATGTCCATACCACATTGTAGTGGTTTGGTTCAAAAACCAAACCACTACACATGTAATTAACTAACACATTTTGAACAATTACACTGTGGAAGGTATTATTATTACTAACGCTGACCTGCAGCTATGTCAATAAGCATCCTGTAGACAGTTTTTCATGCTGCAGGCGATGCAGCTGAAAATGTACAGATCTACATGGACTCATCTGTAGTGTTTGATTATTGTTTTGTGCAGTTCTTTTATAATTACTACTTTAAATGAGTTTTTTGTACTTGGAAAGTCATTATAGTTTTGTCAGGAAGGGATATGTAAGCATATCTGGCTGCCTGTCTGCACTAGAAAATCATTGTGTAATTCAAGGGTATTTACACCTAAAAGATTTTGAAGGATTTTAAACTTAGAAACATTTTTTTTTAAAGTGCATTTTTCAAGCAGAAGAGAAATCTATTAAAAAGCACCTCAGGTATTTGAATGGGTTCAATCATCAGTTTGCCCACCAGCTCAGTTACAGACTGGTGCTATCAAGCATGAGGAAAATAGATTGGAAGCAGCACACATTTCATAGCCATATGTACTCATATACTTTTGAAATGAAAGCTAAGAATATTCTGGAGTAACTGAATATTCATTACCGTAGTATGTTTCTATATTCTCAGATATATAAAAGTAACCTATGAGTAGCAGTTAAAAATGTGAACAACATTGTACTTGATCTACTACTGTAGAAGTCACTGAATGTTTCACTATTGATTTCAGGGCAATCAGAGACCTACACTTCGTGCTTTTGAAAATCCCGTCTTACCCATGTGATTTTTTCTCTACTTTCAAATTTTTTTTTTTTTTAATGTGTGTTATATCCCAGTTTATATGGAATGGTGATGCTATATCCTGTCACTTGATGTAGTCCTGTTTCAAGTGTTTCTTTTTTGAGCTGAGTATTGAAAATGTAGCAAGGAAAGTTATCCCAAACTTATCTACCTGTTATGAGATTTTTAATGAATTTTCTCAAACTGTCCATAGAGCTTCTCATATATTAGGACTGGGATTCTAAATCATTCATTTATTTAAATTTTTGATGACTTAAAGAAGTTTTGTATTTGCAAGAGCCTGAAGGTTGTCTTAAACAATTCATAGATGAAACTTCCTAAACAACCACAATTTTTCTAGCTTATATGCAGAAAATAATTTGAAGCCAGACAGAATATCTGCATTTTCAAATGTGCCAATTACGATGCAGGACCCCTGAGGCAGGCTGCCCCAACCTCCCTGTTGGTGTTGTGACGGTGATGTCAGGAGATGATGCCTCCTTGGGTGGCTCTGGCTCAGTAAGGCTCTCCAAAGGTGATCTTAAAGGCATAATTCAATTTTATCCATTATTATAGACCCAAGAGCAGTGTTATTGGAGAGAAAATATTCCCCATGTAAATTCAGCAATTTCGAAAGAGTCTGCTGATGGTGAAGTTCAAGACGAGAATTTTTTCCAGTGTTTTAGAGTTCACAAACTCAGTAGGGAGGATGTCTACATGGCCCCACCTGTGGACTGGCTGCACCTGCGAGACCAAATGCCATCGTGATGAGAACAATTTCAGTAGGATACCTTGCAAAAAAATTCCTCAGGGCCAGCGTTTGCAGCCACTGATAGGAGTATCACACAATAATTGCAATGTAACCTGGGAGGTCCTGGGAGTTGTGATACCTCCCATGGCAGACCAGTTCTCTGGTCACACTATAACAATTGCTTTATTTTCTGCTGGGCAGAAAATTCGGTTAATGTCCTGAAGACCCACGGCCATGAGAGAGACTGTGAAACTGGGTGATAGGGTCAGAAGCAACTGTGACAGCATCATGCTTTGAACTAGGACAGAGCATGGAGGCTTGTGTTACTCAGGAAAGGATATTTAGCAGATACATGCTGTGACAGCCTCAAAGTGGTAACTCAGCTAGCAGCTAAGACCTTATGAGAATCATAGTTACTTCCACACTTTGTGCTCCTACTTCCCCAGAGACACAAGGAGGACATCAGAGAGTGAGTAAGCAGCACAAATCTAGTCTTCAAAGCATGCTTCTAGAGGAGGGAAAACAAAAATCTGCTGAAATGAAATAGATTTTAAGGACTTTTATGATTTGGGGCAGATGGATAGGAAGGATTAATTACACTAAATAATAGACTATTTGCCCAACCTGTTAATCCACAAGCAACAAATCTCATTATTCAGAGTTGGAAAAAATGCAAATTAAATAACACTTTATAACCTTATTAATACTTTAATGGACATCTGATTTACTTCATTTTTTTATTGTAAGAAGAATTTTCTGTTATGTCAGATAAGGTGATAGAACTAATGGTAACTCTCTTTGGTAATGTGATAAAATTTTGTGACATTTAATGAAGGCAAATAACTTGTCTTGTTTCTGAGGGAAATAACTGAGCTTTTATTACAGTATGTGCTACTAATTCTGGCAGAGAAAAATATTTGCCAGCATGAAGGACTGAAATAAAAGGATTATTCCTTAGAAGGTCATGGAACAAACAAAGTCTCCACAATTTTAGCTCATGGTAGCCTTTGTCTTTTTTTTCTTTCTGGTGCTTTGAACCTTCACAAATCCTAGTTTTTAGCTTTTATTTATTTCCCAAGAAAGTAAAAAGAAATGTGAAATGCATTGTGTTGCAGGAACCAAAAGAGAATGTTTAAGAAGAATATCAGACTCCTGTCAAGCTCAAAATAATAGGCAGCACCACAACAATTTCCTGGCTAGGAATTTGTATACCTCATTTCTATTGTGAAGAAGGCATTTTCAGAATTGTTAATTATACCACAAACATACTACTATGCAAAGTGTCATACTTCAGTCTTTATTTTCCTAACCCTCATTCCTCAGTCACCTTAAAACCACGAATGGCGCTTTTACTGCTTGTTAAAAAGGATAACCTTCTTCCCTCAGATGGACCCTTATCATAAATCTATTCAAGCAAGCAAAACTAGTGGAAAATTTGTCTAAAATTAGCCTTACTAATATTATTTCTGTGAAACAATTTCATAGAACTCATACAGACACAAGAAATGATATTATCCACTTACACAAAGTACCTCTATTTATCCATATAAAAATTCAGCAATTATCATTGCTTTTAGAAATACAATTAACTTGCTCTTTGGTTAATTCAGCTCATAGTTCCTCATTAAACTAGATTTGCTTTGTCTAAAAGTCCAAGGGTGTGAGCTGACCTCATTTAGGTAGAAGCCAGAGTTGCTGTCGGTCGCAGTTTTTCCCTTGCCTGTGGTATTCTGCTTCAGACTCACAGCAGTTCAGCCCTACAGCAGCAACAGAATGGTATTACTTGTAATGCTAGAATGTTACCCTTATGAAAAGATATGCAGAATATGGGTCATAGCTTTTGAATGTACAGGAGGTGAAGACTTGTCTAAAAACAGAAATGAGAAAGTTTATGTCTAGACAACACTGCATAAGAAGAGGTTATTCATATTGGAAGCTGTATGACAAATATCTTGGAGAAAAACAGCAGTAGGTAAACCATTTTTCATTTGCAAACAGAAAATATGAAATTTAATAATTATTTAAATATTAACATACTTTTTGTTTTGTCTGCCACTATTTCTTCTTTGCTAAATCCAGAGTAATATTAGATACAGTGAAAAACTTACTACCTATATTCCCTGTTTCTGCCCTGGATGTTACATTTGTATATTTGATGCAACATTTTTTAACACTCTTGCTATGGTGGGTTGACCCTGGCTGGACACCAGGTGCCCACCAAGCCATTCTATCAAATCCCTTCACAGCTGAATAGGGGAAAGAAAATATAAGGAAAGGTTCAAGGGTCGAGATAGGCACAGATGGAGATAGCTAGCTAATTACCATCACAGGCAAAATGGCCTCAACTTTGGGAAATTAGTCCTGATTTATTATCAATCATATCAAAATGGAATAATGAGAAGTAAACCCAAATCTTAAAACACCTTCACACCACATCTCTCTCCTTCCAACTCATTCTGATTCTCAATCTGTTGCCTTCTCCTTCCAACTCATCTCCAATCTTTGCCTTCTCAGTTATTCAGTGAACACTGGTTCAGCAAAACATCTTTTACTCTATATCAAAACTTGCTTCCATTTCTATCTCATCCTCACTTTCTACATTCAGAGATCTTTCTGCCAAGCCTACATATCTGTGAAACTTTCTTACCAAACTTTCACCCTTCCCAACAGATCTCATGCTGGAGCAAGGGAAGAGTGTGAGAAGTTTCCCCCCTGAGAACGAAGGAGTGAAAAAAATAATGTGTGATAAACTGACCTCAACCCCCACTCCATATCCCCATCTACCACTTGGGGGTGAGAAGGTAGAGAATCAGAAGTGAAGTAGAACCTGGGAAGGAGAGAGATGTGGTGTGAAGGTGTTTTTAAGATTTGGGTTTACTTCTCATTATTCCATTTTGATATGATTGATAATAAATCAGACTAATTTCCCAAAGTTGAGGCCATTTTGCCTGTGATGGTAATTAGCTAGCTATCTCCATCTGTGCCTATCTCGACCCTTGAACCTTTCCTTATATTTTCTTTCCCCTATTCAGCTGTGAAGGGATTTGATAGAATGGCTTGGTGGGCACCTGGTGTCCAGCCAGGGTCAACCCACCATAGCAAGAGTGTTAAAAAATGTTGCATCAAATATACAAATGTAACATCCAGTGCAGAAACAGGGAATATAGGTAGTAAGTTTTTCACTGTATCTAATATTACTCTGGATTTAGCAAAGAAGAAATAGTGGCAGACAAAACAAAAAGTATGTTAATAATTTAAATAATTATTAAATTTCATATTTTCTGTTTGCAAATGAAAAATGGTTTACCTACTGCTGTTTTCTCCAAGATATTTGTCATACAGCTTCCAATATGAATAACCTCTTCTTATGCAGTGTTGTCTAGACATAAACTTTCTCATTTCTGTTTTTAGAACAAGTCTTCACCTCCTGTACATTCAAAAGCTATGACCCATATTCTGCATATCTTTTCATAAGGGTAACACTTCTAGCATTACAAGTAATACCATTCTGTTGCGCTGCTGTAGGGGCTGAACCTGCTATGAGTCTGAAGCAGAATACCACAGGCAAGGGAAAACTGCGACCGACAGCAACTCTGGCTTCTACCTAAATGAGGTCAGCTCACACCCTTGGTACTTTTAGACAAAGCAAATCTAGTTTAATGAGGAACTATGAGCTGAATTAACCAAAGAGCAAGTTAATTGTATTTCTAAAAGCAATGATAATTGCTGAATTTTTATATGGATAAATAGAGGTACTTTGTGTAAGTGGATAATATCATTTCTTGTGTCTGTATGAGTTCTATGAAATTGTTTGCACAGAAATAATATTAGTAAGGCTAATTTTAGACAAATTTTCCACTAGTTTTGCTTGCTTGAATAGATTTATGATAAGGGTCCATCTGAGGGAAGAAGGTTATCCTTTTTAACAAGCAGTAAAAGCGCCATTCGTGGTTTTAAGGTGACTGAGGAATGAGGGTTAGGAAAATAAAGACTGAAGTATGACACTTTGCATAGTAGTATGTTTGTGGTATAATTAACAATTCTGAAAATGCCTTCTTCACAATAGAAATGAGGTATACAAATTCCTAGCCAGGAAATTGTTGTGGTGCTGCCTATTATTTTGAGCTTGACAGGAGTCTGATATTCTTCTTAAACATTCTCTTTTGGTTCCTGCAACACAATGCATTTCACATTTCTTTTTACTTTCTTTGGGAAATAAATAAAAGCTAAAAACTAGGATTTGTGAAGGTTCAAAGCACCAGAAAGAAAAAAAAGACAAAGGCTACCATGAGCTAAAATTGTGGAGACTTTGTTTGTTCCATGACCTTCTAAGGAATAATCCTTTTATTTCAGTCCTTCATGCTGGCAATATTTTTCTCTGCCAGAATAATTAGTAGCACATACTGTAATAAAAGCTCAGTTATTTCCCTCAGAAACAAGACAAGTTATTTGCCTTCATTAAATGTCACAAAATTTTATCACATTACCAAAGAGAGTTACCATTAGTTCTATCACCTTATCTGACATAACAGAAAATTCTTCTTACAATAAAAAAATGAAGTAAAATCAGAAGTCCATTAAAGTATTAATAATGTTATAAAGTGTTATTTAATTTGCATTTTTTTCCAACTCTGAATAATGAGATTTGTTGCTTGTGGATTAACAGGTTGGGCAAATAGTCTATTATTTAGTGTAATTAATCCTTCCTATCCATCTGCTCCAAATCATAAAAGTTCCTTAAAATCTATTTCATTTCAGCAGATTTTTGTTTTCCCTCCTCTAGAAGCATGCTTTGAAGACTAGATTTGTGCTGCTTACTCACTCTCTGATGTCCTCCTTGTGTCTCTGGGGAAGTAGGAGCACAAAGTGTGGAAGTAACTATGATTCTCATAAGGTCTTAGCTGCTAGCTGAGTTACCACTTTGAGGCTGTCACAGCATGTATCTGCTAAATATCCTTTCCTGAGTAACACAAGAGCCTCCATGCTCTGTCCTAGTTCAAAGCATGATGCTGTCACAGTTGCTTCTGACCCTATCACCCAGTTTCACCAGTCTCTCTCATGGCCGTGGGTCTTCAGGACATTAACCGAATTTTCTGCCCAGCAGAAAATAAAGCAATTGTTATAGTGTGACCAGAGAACTGGTCTGCCATGGGAGGTATCACAACTCCCAGGACCTCCCAGGTTACATTGCAATTATTGTGTGATACTCCTATCAGTGGCTGCAAACGCTGGCCCTGAGGAATTTTTTTTGCAAGGTATCCCTACTGAAATTGTTCTCATCATGATGGCATTTGGTCTCGCAGGTGCAGCCAGTCCACAGGTGGGGCCATGTAGACATCCTCCCTACTGAGTTTGTGAACTCTAAAACACTGGAAAAAATTCTCGTCTTGAACTTCACCATCAGCAGACTCTTTCGAAATTGCTGAATTTACATGGGGAATATTTTCTCCTCCAATAACACTGCTCTTGGGTCTATAATAATGGATAAAATTGAATTATGCCTTTAAGATCACCTTTGGAGAGCCTTACTGAGCCAGAGCCACCCAAGGAGGCATCATCTCCTGACATCACCGTCACAACACCAACAGGGAGGTTGGGGCAGCCTGCCTCAGGGGTCCTGCATCGTAATTGGCACATTTGAAAATGCAGATATTCTGTCTGGCTTCAAATTATTTTCTGCATATAAGCTAGAAAAATTGTGGTTGTTTAGGAAGTTTCATCTATGAATTGTTTAAGACAACCTTCAGGCTCTTGCAAATACAAAACTTCTTTAAGTCATCAAAAATTTAAATAAATGAATGATTTAGAATCCCAGTCCTAATATATGAGAAGCTCTATGGACAGTTTGAGAAAATTCATTAAAAATCTCATAACAGGTAGATAAGTTTGGGATAACTTTCCTTGCTACATTTTCAATACTCAGCTCAAAAAAGAAACACTTGGAAACAGGACTACATCAAGTGACAGGATATAGCATCACCATTCCATATAAACTGGGATATAACACACATTAAAAAAAAAAAAAAATTTGAAAGTAGAGAAAAAATCACATGGGTAAGACGGGATTTTCAAAAGCACGAAGTGTAGGTCTCTGATTGCCCTGAAATCAATAGTGAAACATTCAGTGACTTCTACAGTAGTAGATCAAGTACAATGTTGTTCACATTTTTAACTGCTACTCATAGGTTACTTTTATATATCTGAGAATATAGAAACATACTACGGTAATGAATATTCAGTTACTCCAGAATATTCTTAGCTTTCATTTCAAAAGTATATGAGTACATATGGCTATGAAATGTGTGCTGCTTCCAATCTATTTTCCTCATGCTTGATAGCACCAGTCTGTAACTGAGCTGGTGGGCAAACTGATGATTGAACCCATTCAAATACCTGAGGTGCTTTTTAATAGATTTCTCTTCTGCTTGAAAAATGCACTTTAAAAAAAAATGTTTCTAAGTTTAAAATCCTTCAAAATCTTTTAGGTGTAAATACCCTTGAATTACACAATGATTTTCTAGTGCAGACAGGCAGCCAGATATGCTTACATATCCCTTCCTGACAAAACTATAATGACTTTCCAAGTACAAAAAACTCATTTAAAGTAGTAATTATAAAAGAACTGCCACAAAACACATAATCAAACACTACAGATGAGTCCATGTAGATCTGTACATTTTCAGCTGCATCGCCTGCAGCATGAAAAACTGTCTACAGGATGCTTATTGACATAGCTGCAGGTCAGCGTTAGTAATAATAATACCTTCCACAGTGTAATTGTTCAAAATGTGTTAGTTAATTACATGTGTAGTGGTTTGGTTTTTGAACCAAACCACTACAACGTGGTATGGACATGATTCTAGATAGGGGCCTTGAGAATTTACTTTTAATTATATTGAATGGCAATCTGAGATCTAACAGAGAAAAATCGGACACTATGTAGTCTGGATATGATTTAAGGTAGTCATCTTAAAAGGGAAGTACCACCAGAAGAATGAAGATGCTTTTCAGGAAAAAAAGTGAATGATGGAGGGATATCTTCTGCCTCCATGCAACACACATGATGTAAAAATATATTGCACATTCTATCCAACATGCCTGTGCAATAAACTTGCATTATACCGAGTTAATTAATCACATGTGAGAATAATTTATCTTATCATATGAAATACAGAAATAAATTAGCAGGAGGACAAACCATTGTAGTTCCAGCTTATAACTGTGGAATATGGGTCACAAAAGCAATCACATCCCGGGCAGAGAAAATTACAGTCATAAATAATAATCCGTTCAGTGCCCTTCAGCCAGGAAATACAGAAGTCTCAGAAAATGTCAATAAATTAATTGAGTTTGAACAAAAACAGGGTGAAATTTCAACAGAAAACTGGAGTCAAAATTAGACAGGATCTAATTATATGGTTTTAATGGGAATGTTATTCTGATTAATTACAGTGTAAGAAATACTAAACACAAAGTATCAACTATAATATCCTTCTGAAACTATATTTCTGATTGAGAAGTTAAAGAGAAAACAAGGAGAAATTTAATGAAAAGGAAAAAAGACTGACAGAAATCAAAATAGAACAAAAGAATTATTGCATGGGTCTAGACTGACACTGCACCTATACTATTATCCTGTCCCTAAAGAATTCATAGGCTAATCCTTTGTTTTTTTCAGATCTAATTTTGGAGTGCAGAAGGTTAACACTACACAGAAAACGAGGCCTTTATATGTCAATGAAAAGGTGCATAGGACAAGCTAGACATGCAGTTTGGTCAATACCCAACAAAGTAATCAGTTTTTACTTTTTTGTCTCACTCATTCTTTTGTAATAAATAATAAGGTCCACTAGAAAAATTATTTTAAGACCTTTTTACTTTCCTGTAAAGGATTTTTTCTAAACGTGGTAGCACACTGAAAAAGGCTTACACTCTTATAAATACACTGGAAACATATGAAAATCATAGATTTTATTTTACTATTAAATATGACATAAAGAAATTTTAAAAAGACCAAAACAAACCAGATACAAGCTCACTCTCTGTGGGTTTAATTGATCTTAATCGCATCAATGTAAAATTTGCAATATAATCACATGAATTTACTGTGTTATTTTCACAGATCTCTTTAATCAATGAGAATTTGCATTTATAAAATATTGGCTATGAGAAGACTGAAAAGATCTATGTTCAGCTAAAAGCACATCAAATTATTTGATATTTAGAATCCAACTTTGATATCAATAGTTAACAAAGTATTTTAGTAATGTACTCTCTTGTTACTACGCTGTGTTGATAAGGCAAGAAAACATTTACTTCATGTATTGTTTTTGCAAAATTAGGCAACATTTTTAAAAATTAAATCTGCTATTCATAGTAGTCGTTCTGGTTGTATCTTCCCCACACTTCATATTGAACCACAATCACTTTTTTTAAATGTAAGAGATTACTTTTTAAAGTCTTGTTCAAAAATTATGTAGTGTAGTTTACCACTGTATGGTTGTTGTGTTTCACTGATAGATGAGGTACTTCCTGTTTATCAATTTGGTAAACGTTTTGAGAAAAAGGGTGTTGAATAAAGATACTATTGATATACTTAGTTTTAAAGGCCATGTAATGCAGTGTCATAAAGTCATATATATTTGAGGTGAATAGATATTAGGTCATCTGGTTTAGTTCAGCCACAAATAACTCAAATGAGTTTTGCATTATTTGTATTGGGCCCTCTGGGAAATTTTTCCACAGACATAAATTTCAATTATAGTAATTGTATCCTGATACTCAGACTAAATTTTCCTTCACTCAATTTCACCTCACTCTTGTCTCCTATGTTCTCGGATCTAACCAAGGTTGTTAATGTCATTTTGTAAAATAATAACCACTTAATTATCTTTTTCTTCTTTATTACCGAAAGACAGAGGTAAGACTGGAACCCTTCTTAGTATGGAAAAATGAATTAAGAAAGGCATATAACCAATGCAACAAAGACCTCTGTAACTGTTTTGAAAAGAGGTGATAAACCTCATGAAACAATAAGCAAACAGAGTGCAATTAGGCAATATTAATAGGAAGGGGTTCTAGTTAAGTTTTGTTGAGTCAGTGACAGCCGTGACAGCCATCTGAAGGGCAAATATACTTCTACTTAATTTTTCTTCATTTGCATGTCACTGATTACTAGACCTTGATCTGTATTTCCAGAAGCCAGCTATGAAGACGTTAGAACATGAGGAATGAGAACGTATCCATATTTTTTCTATTTTCCAATCATTGTTTAATAAGACTGCTTGCAGCTAAAGCATTTTTCTGTGCATCTTAGGTAAACCAACATGATTTTCTAACTTAACTGTTGCTTAATTTGTTACTTAATTCAGTTAAGTAGTGCCTTTGAGGTTAATGACCATATTTTCAGAAAAACTCAGGTCTCACAAGCATCAACACGAATTGTCTAGATTTTTCAAAGTATTCAACGAGACAAAGTTTGGAATTATCTTCAGTGAAACTTGAAGCTTTTAATACCCATACTTTAACAACAATTTTAAAAATAATGCTGTTTTTTACACTAACGACTTAGATTATTTTCTGTTTCCTATTGTTTTTATATATCTGTGGAAAAGCACAAAAATTAGTCCTGAGCTCTGAGTTTTGTTCCCTTTTTCAAGTATGATATAACTGTACTAAACAAAATCTAACTCTTTATTGAGTCTTTAGTTTTAACTTTATGCATTATTATATCTTTAATTTTGTTTGTGGTGTTATGGCTTATATTCAACAAGGCTAAAACAGCTCTGTCTAGTTGAATGTAAGCTCTTTTCAACTTCAATTCATCTAATACCAGCTACTACTGCAGTTTCCTATATATGCTTCTTTCCGTAATGCTCAGCATGTATTAAATTAGTATTTATAACAGTCACCCAAAGGAAGCATCAAGAGCTGGCACAGACAAAAGTCCATCTCAGGATGCACCTGATCCTAATTATGTTATTTTATATCAAATAAAGGAATTGATAAGACTGGATCCAAGTCTGGACATGGCTCATTTGTCTCACATGATTTTTTGCACAATGCTTCTTTTTAAAAATCAGTTGTGGCTAATTATAATTTAGGAAACAGAGACAATGGTTTTTAGATTTAAAGAAATAAAGCACTTGGCTGATAAATTTCAGTGTCTGCTCACTGTGAACTTTGTGCTGATCTGTCAATTTTTTATTCTACAGGCTTTTCTTTAAGCCAAATAATTTTAGGTAATAAAGCAACAAAAGATTAAACAACCCTGATCAAGTTTGGGCAGTGAAAGGGCTTGAATTCAGATAGTTCATCATCAGTGAAGCCAAAGTTTTACTGTGATGTAACACTGAAACAAAACACAACATCTTCATGACATAAATGTCACTAAGTAGTTACAAGAAATGTCATCTAAACCAAAATGCTCAGGGGTCTCACAGACATAGAATTTGGGATTTGTTTTTTACCAAATCCCCTGTGCAGCACAGAGGTCAAAACAGGGGTTTGCTGGGGAACATGCACAACAAAACATGTAAACTGTGTTTACAGATGCAGATCCTTCAGAACTGTGTTTGGCCAGGAGAGATTCTCCAAGTCACTATAATTTCGGGGAGAAGGGGGGGGGGGGGGCAGAAATTCAGTGTAATTTATCATACTTCACCTGCTTAATTATTTTCACATTCTAAATGAGAAAAATACTTATCCTAGTATCTTGTATAACATTGTGATTTTATCAAAGTGTAGTGCAGCTCAGGTGACTTAGATTCCCAGTTTACAACCTGACCATTGAAAAATCCTGTACTATGTATGTATGTATGGTTTTCTTATCTACAAATAGATGCTATATTATTTGAGCTGAGACACCAAAGATAGTCAGAAAATTAAGAAAGCCACATCATTCCCTTGGCTACTTTTTGTAAAAGAACCTAGGATGCTGTATGGCTTTCTAAACAAAGATGAACATTGAACATATATGTTCTTGCAGAAAGTATCTTCAAGGGACTGAAAGTATTCTATTCTTTGGTATTATATGGTATTATAATAGTATTCTGTAAACTAGCTAAATCCTTTAAACTAGTTGAATAACATTATTGTACATTTTTTTAGGTGAGGAAGCTGAGAAAGTGATAAGCAGATTATAGGCTCATGTTTTCCTGTAAAAAAATCATAGACTTCAGATTGCAGAGAATGTGTATATTGTGGCCACACTCCCGTTATTAGATGGGGGATAGGTTTGAAATCCCCATGAAAGTTACATTTTTCCCATCATTCACAGATTCTCCCTAGTTTTCTGTACATTAATCCAAACAAGGTCTTAAAATCAGAATCAAAGTGCACATGAGAAGCAGAAGATATCTGACAAATTAAATCTACTGTGTATTTATTTGACCTTGGCAGTAACTCTGGCCATTAGAGTGACTTAAATTTCAAGGCAAAAGTAATATGCCTTGACTATTATAGCTATGGATGCATAAAGGGTTAACTTAGAAATGTAGGAAATTGTGTCAATCCTTCATTGTGATGTTAAATAATACAGCAGAATAGAATCAATAAATATCAATATATTATAATGCACTTTTATAGTGAAATCATTCATTTTTCTTCTAGCGGGGACAGTTTCATTTTGGCAAGACAGTCAAGAATCTGCAGAAGAATATATGAAAAAGATAACCACTCAAGGCAGTGACACTTTATTATTTTCCTCCCTCACCTAACTTAGTGTATTTGCACACAAGATTTGTCTGTATCTTTTGGCATTGCTCAAATCCCAGGATATTTTGTGTAGTGACTTTGAACAGATGCCCTCTAGTGGTTACATTTTCAATACAAAATGGATATCATTTGCTCCTCAGAATGGAGTATTTACTTAAGAAATAAAGAGATGAAAAGAGCACTCTCTGTTTTAGTTTGCCCCTGTATCAGCAAAGGGAAATAACCTTGGGTTTCTCTGCTCTCTGACAAGTTAATTTCATTCCTTCTTTTATCGATTTAAGTATAACACTACGAGGCTTCGTGGTCTCTTGGCCATATTTTGGACAGGCATGAAAAAATTTCATCTCCTGAAATAGATGTACAATCACCTTTTGGCCTATTTTCAATTAAAATATACTTTTGTCCTAATTTCCTTCAATGTCAATGCAGAATGGATCGAATATAAATTATTGCAGAAATATTTTCTGCAGTTGGAGCAAAGGACATTCAACCGGGATTTTTCTCCCAGGTCTTTAACTGAGCTTCAACTTTGACTAGGCAGTTGCACATTGCATGCCCCAGTATGAAATAGGTATAATAATGATTGCTTCCCTTAAGCATTTAGCCAAGCATTAAATATGTATTTGCTAATTTTTTTAAGTTTGAGCAGCAAAAATTACAGATAGATCCACACCACTCCCTACAGTGCCTGTTCAGAAATTAGTCTTAATGAAGAAATATAATCAGGGACATTTTCGGGATATATATTTTCCTGAAATTCTCAGATGATCTTATCTATCTCTACTACATACATAGGCAACTGGTTCCTTTCTTACCAGGGCTGACAGAAATTATTTCGTCATTCAACAATGCCTAAGACATTGAGAGAGAAATTTTCTATCTTTGGCTAACATATTAAAAAATTTATGATGTTTAAACAAATATCCACAGGGCATTGGAATGACCAATGCTCCCCAGATCCTCAATGCCCTGCAGGTACTGAAAGGTAGCTTGATTAAAATAATTTTTCACTTACTGCAGGGAAAATGTTACACACATTTTCACTTAGAGAAGTCTACATGTAACAAACAATTGCTTACCTTGGATATCTTGTTTCCATGTGAAAATAATGTGCAAACTCCAAATTTACGATTACGGATGGTCCAGAGATATTGTAAGACAGAGATCAGTTATTTGTCTATTTATAAATTTTGAGGAGAAGAAATAAATATATGGGGGAATAGAAGGTAGGAATGAAATATTGTGATTGGAATGGAACCAAAAATGTCACTGAGACCTGTTTGTACAGGGAAAACAAAAAAAAAATATGATGACTCAGCCTCTTTTCTGGGAAAGTAGCCTGGGTATAGGTTAAACAATAACAAAAAGCAACCAACCAACCAAAAAAAAAAAACCGAAAAATAACCTCATGAAGCTATGCTTCTTTTAAAAATGCAATACCTATTTTTGGAATAATCATTTCTGAATTTTAATATTGGCCATCCTGTTGGTATGTTCATACGTTTGTTTGACCTGGAACTTCATGCATTCTGAATGAATTTTATTTGCCGGTTGATCAGCGAATAAATATATTTATGTACCAAACTGAGGAATCAAAGGGAATTACTATTAATACAATGCTAAGTGATTCTTTGCTGTGTGCTATTATGAGCAAAAAAACTTAGTCATTAAAGAGATAAACTCAATTCCACTTTGAAATCTCTTCTATACTTCTGTTCTTCTGCACCAGAATTGTTTACAGATGCAAGATTTCAGAAAAAAAGAAGGCTAGCCATGGTGATGTCATGTGAGTCTATACACAAAGTATTCAGCAAATATATGAAGACAGATAATTTTGCACTAGCAAACACAAAAGGACTAGGTATGAGCTGACATAAAGAACTTTGTATGTGGGCATTGTTAAACTATCTTCCCTGCACTTGTCCCAGATGTTAATACTATCTTAACATGTACCAGTGAGCAAATGGCCATAGTTAAGACCGGCCATTAGGTTAAGCTGTCTATACTTTTTCTTCATCCATAGGGGATACAAAATTTTGGGGAATGTATCAGATATATTTTCAGTCGAGAAGGAGATGAACTCAAGAAACATCTAGGTGTGGGACAAGTTTTAGCCACCGTAGGTAAATCTGTTTGATGTTGTAGTGGGTTAACCTTGGTTGGATGACAGGTACCCACCAAGCCACTATATGAGTTCCCTTCTGTGAGAGACTGGAAGGCTCTTTTTTGCTGGCTCAAAACACTTCAGGTGTGTGTGTGAGGGAAGGAGCAGGTCAGGCCTTGCCCTGGTGAGGCCATGCCCTGCCCCACACACCCCAACTGGGCCTGTACCCCCGCCCCACAGTGGCCACCAATCACACTGGAGGCAATGCTCCACACCCCATCACTGCAGCCTCAATTTAGCCCCTGAGTGGCCAGATGACCAGAAGTCCCACCTCGGGGCAGGGCCCAAGAAAGCCAAAAGGTACTTAAACAAGGACAGAAGGCAAATGTAGGTCTTGAGTCTACCTCCCCTTGAAGTTTCTATCAGCTGAATACTGCTGGAACCCAGGAGTGGTAGCTATATTTGTTCTTTTCTATATCTCTTCTTCTAATTCTCTGTTCTCAGGGTTTTGTGTAACTTACAATTGAATTGACTTGGAATTTGCTAAGTTAATTCTTTGAGAAGTGTTGTATGTTGATTGAATGCTTCTCTAAACTTTTGTCAAAGTTCTCTGATTTTCTGAAGTTGCCAGTAAAGTTTTCTGTTGTTTTGACCTCTTGAGGATATCTTGTTGGTATTTCTCCCTCACTCAGAGTACATAAAAAAACCCAGTAAGTTATTTAAGAGGCTTATTGAGCCAGTTTTTGGGGACTTACACCTTCACAGCTGGACAGGGGACGGAAAATAAGATGGAAAACAACTCTTAGTTTGAGATAAGACAGTTTATTAAAGCAAAAGCAATTATATTGCCCTGAATGGTAGAAAGTACTCTTCCCTGTTTTATAGTTGTCTGAAGGGTATTCTGCAAATTTCTGTGTTCTGTAATCTTCAGATTTTTACAGTCTGAATTTTACAGTCTACATTTTATTCTTCATGTCCATCAGATTCCTGAAGAACATAAATCAGCATGAAAACTATTTCCATCATAGCAGACCTGCATTACAAAAGCTAGTTCACATTAATTGTGCAATAAAATGAGATTGTTCTTTATGTTTTTATGAAATGTTGGAGTTGACCTCTGCTTTATGAGGTAGTATAGAAGGTAAATAGAGAAGGATCAGAGAAAGCCATCATATGTCATCTCCATGAGCATTTAGGCAGCTGCTGTGAGCCAATACCAGTCCAGAAGCCATGTGAAATGAATATGTTGCTAAGCCTACTCTAATAAGGGTAAGAGGCTATAGAAATGACATGCAACTTATGCTCTTTCCACACATGAGTCAAGCCATTTCTATGATGGCTTAAAGGCCTCCAAACAGACAAGACTAACACATAGAACCTGTCACTTTGACAAACTTCTTCTTAGACCCATTCTATCCATGGGTTTTGTTCCCCCTCCTAATCCTCCTAATCCAACCCTAACATTTTTCTCTGGGAAAACATTGGTTCTGCCTCTCTTAGGTTTAGGGTTAGGGCTTGGGTGAGAGACAGAAAGTCAATAGCTCCAATTGGAAGGAGGGCAGGGGCTTCCAAAGGTCATTTCCTTTTGCAGTCAATCCAACCTTTTGGCACTCTCCAGCTCTGATCCAGCTGGAGCTCTAGACTTTCTATTGTTTTCAACAGTAGCCCTTAATTTTAACGTTAAGTCTAATCCGAGAACTAAAGGTAGAGCAGTTTTTATTGGCTGTTCCAGGCTCTTACCAAATTGACCTTTGTGTGGAGGGAGAAGATGAATGGGCAGGACAGGTCTCACTGAGGCTTGGTGACAGATGTCTCTGCCCATGCTCTGCAAGGGAAGCCAAGGTCCAGTATTTGGGATCTTAATGCAGGTGCTTAACAATAGGATGCTTGACTGAGTAGTTTGGAGGTAGATAAGCCTGTTACTGGAATGCAGGTATACAGGGCCCTTGTGAATTTACTCCCTGATGGGACAACATTATTCATGTCACATAAGCCACCTGAATTATCTTTGTGCAACCACTGCTGCCATTCCTCATATTGAAAACCATGGCTAAGATTCAGAAGTGTGGCTTTAAAAATGAAATATTCACAGTTTCATTATGTACTCTGAAGTACCCCCTTTCTAACAAGTTCTTAATATATTAAGTCTTTACCTCTGTCAGGTATCCTTTTAAGCTACATTTCTTACTTTTTGTTTGTTTATTTTTGGTCTTTTTTTTTTTAAATATAAAAGCACATTTCTTTTTAATCATAATTATTCCAAATTTATGACAAAATTATTCCTTGAAAAAGTAAATATGTTTTTATACCAGTCTTGTAAATATGGTTCATTTAAGAATTGTGGAATAAAACTCTAACTGGGTAGATCAGTTTTGCTATTGCATGAGAAACGTACCAAGTCATTCTACTGTGGAGATGCACCTGGAAAAAAAAAACATAAACTAATTGCATACCTTACAGGTCAGCATACATAAAAATCAACATATGCATTATTAAGCCAATAGAGAAAATAGTGATATTTTCAGATGTTGTTAATATCAAATAAGCTAAAATGCATAAACATTGCATCTTATCAGAACGACCATTCTTGTCCCTCACTGATGCCTTTTCCTGGTCTTAAAATCAAGAGTCACACATGGTTAGAAGGAGAAAAGGGATTTTACCTTGGTATTTATTTTAAGGATCCTTAGGTACACACGTCCAGGTCATGTGCATCAAAATGCACCCCAAAAGATTATAGGTTTTACTAATTAGCATATCTATCAAGGATTCCCCAATGAGAGGCTCGAGTGAGCCCCCCTCCCCAAGGAACCTTCCCCTGGATGGTTCTATCTTGGTTTACAGAATGTGTTCTGAGGGGGACCTTGGGGTCTGGGGCACACTGATCCCTAGCTAGGAAGCTTCTAAAATGTTTAGTCTCTCAGCTTGACAAACAAGTACAAGAATGTAGGGAAAAAGCACTAAGAATACAGAAGTTGTAAAAAAGGTATAACAGAGGTATAAAAGAAAAGGCAAAAAATCTTCATGGCATCATCACAACAGAAGGACCTTCAGAACTTAATGAGGCTACCTTGCAATATGAATTATGAGGTGATAAAGAAAAGGTACTTCATAAATTCCACTAATTATAGTTGCTCACTGTGTCCGTCAATGTTTCATGAAAATAATACTTTTTTTTCCAGGGCTATTATGAAGTTTCTCTTATTCCCAAAAAGAGTTATGAGTTTTGGGAAAGTTTTCAGTTCTTTCCATTGGTCTTTTTTCTCACTTGTCATCATGAAAGTATTGATAGAAGACATTAATATGGCAGTAGTATGGGAAATGGCAGAAGCATTGTCAGTACCTGTGTGTTAAGAAACTCAAAATTGCTGATTATAACCTTTACTAAAATTAATCTCCTCCTTTTCCTACTGCCTTGAAAATTTCAGGTCTACTTGCCCAATTTTTTGCCATTTCTTTTAAACTGTAATGGAAATAAGCTGTTAGCCATAAATGGATGATTTCACTTATTGTTGATTCAGAGTAGGTGTCTCATACACTTAATCGGTGAGTAGTCTTAGATGTCAAAATATGAGGTCTTTAGATATAGAAAGATTTCCAAAGAAACATAATCCTGAAACGCATTGGCCCTGATTATTGTTTACGTAAAGACTTCTTTATAGATTCTGGCAGCACAAAGGAACCCTAAACTGTATTTAAGTAAAATTTATGCCCACTCTAAGATTTTTTTTTTATGCTGCCAGAAGTGTGTAAAAGAAAATCAGGTCCATTATATCTGAGGTGATTTTTTTTCTTTCAACTGTTGCATTGTATATATGAAAAGACATTTCTTTGTTACTTCTACAATGCCAACAACACAAATTTAGAGGTAAAAAGGAAACTAATTGGTAGAGTTAAAGAGGAGAGAAAAGTTAGAATTATTCTGTTTTAAAAATAATTTTAAAATAGGTTAATTTTATGAAAAGCAATCAATTAAAAATTCCTTTCTTGATTTTTCTTTTATTCTGAGAAGCTGTGATGGGGCATGCTAAATATCAGAAAGGTTGGGTTTGGACCAGGTTTCAAAATAGATTGACTTAAACGTGGCTTGCAGAAAATCAAGCCTGTGATCCTTCTTAACCATAGAGCAGTCATAGCTGTTTCACAATGATAAAATAAAAAACAGAAAGAGTCATCTTAAACACCATGTGTAGGATGGTTCTTCACTTCCCTTGAAGAAAATGTGTTATGGAGGCAAATTTTTAAGAGTTCTTTTAGATTGACCATGAAAAGGCATTCTTGAAACTATGTTGAAGGGACACATCCACGGAATTGTTTTAAAACTATAGTACCTTTGGCCTTAAGTGTTAATTGCAGGCAAAAAATGACATTTCTGTTTGATTACAGCCCAGTTCCTGGGCAAGTTGAATGCAGCCCAAGTTCAAGCATTCGTATTGTCTCCTTGAATGTCCTTTCTGTAGTCCGCTTACCTGCAGTTCTGGCCTTGGCCTTGCTCCATTTTAAATTTGTTTTTCCTTGCATTTATGCCAAGATTCCAATGGATTCCAGCCTTTCCCTGTGCAGTAAAACCCTCTTATTTTTGTTCCCAGTGGAATATGAAAGTAGAGAAAACAGAAGACAGCTTACACCTTTAAGGAGTTACTTTTTTTTTTCTGCATTAATTTGTCACTAAATGCATTATGTTCCAAGTCCCTATTGACATGAAATTTCCCTGTTATTGTTTGAATTCTATAGGAACTGAAAATCTTCAGTACTTCTTGGCAGCATTCTCATATTTTGGGATTACTTCAATGAACTCCACGAGCATTGGCAGTAAAACAGTGGATACTGTTGGTAACCATGATTTGTACCCCTGTTGGAAAGAACTCAAACCCTGACTCTGCCCTTTCTCCCTTTTTATCCACTCTTCCTGTCTTAATTTTTGCTTTCCCCTGATCACTCATTACTCCAAAGAACCTGTACATAGCTAACAGACAGTCTGCTCTAGCAAAAATTGTTTCAGGACAACTAGTTGCTCATGAACCTCAGCCCAATTTGAACAAAAATCAAAGTTTTCTCCAGTCCCTTAAGTGGACAACACAGTTTCCTGGATTCAGGTATAATGACACAGTATCTGGGCTTTTTAACCTGTTGGTGGTTTTTGTTCATCTATTTCATCAATCAAGACACAGTAAAACTTAGATTCTTAAACATATTGTCCTTCTTGGATTTTTTTCTGATGCTCTTATTAAAGGTCTCACAATGCTGAGTGAAAAATAGGTGCCGCCTATTACCATGAAAAGAACATGGAAACTTTGCCTCGTAATATAAATTATCTTTATCTTCACAGACACACAGAGAAAAAAATGCTGAATTATCTTGGAGGAAAGCCAAATGGCAGTGTGAGGTGGAACAAAATGATTAATAGTTAGACAAAGAGCAAAATATTCAGATATAGTTATAAAAATGAGGTAGCTTTATATGTACATGGAAATCAAATATCTAAAATCCAGAATCTTCTTCCTCTATGAGATTTTTCTATGCTTTTCTTAATATAAGTCTATTTTGTTCCCATCTCTCTTTGATCATTTGTACAACATATGTCTTTACTCTGCTTGACTTCTATATATGTCTCTAGTTTGTTGGACTTCATGCCATTTTAATTACCGATTTGATAATAACTTAAAAGACATATAACATGTAATTCACAGATGAGTGGATAGTTCTCAGATGCTGATTAAAAGTTTACAAGCCATATCCACTATTGCAATTCTCCCACTATCTGACACAACTGATGAAAACCTAGGACTGAGTGGCTGGAACCTGGCTTCCCATGGTGCTTTAATATGGCTTGCAAAGTCTCTGAAACTTAGTGAAATGCTTTAGATAATCTGATACTGCTCTTATTATACCTTTTTCTAGAAGTGCAATGCCCTGATAAACTTCCTTATACTTTAGGTTTATTTTTTTGGAAATCATTCAGCAAAACATGTTTAGCTTATTAAATATTACATAAGCAGGATTTTTGTACATATGAATTATGGCTGATGGGTGGAAGTGGTATTTTTATAGTTGACCAGATGAAAACTTTCCTTAGGATGCTTAACCCTTTTTTCCCCTGTGCATTTCACAATGCTTGTCTGAATGCTTTTGTATAATTCTCATTTTTGCATGGGCAAAACTGAGTCACATATTAATATAATCCATTGGTCTCTCAGTCCCTTGAGATCTTCAGAGATCTGCTCATTGGTACACTGTAGTGCTAAGCACATCTCAGGGCAGAAGTGAGACACAGCTGCAGAGAGAACTAGTAGATTCATTCAGATTAAGAAGCACGAAGGAATGGTGACATGTTGATTACCAAAGTGGGTGGTTTTCACTGATAGTGTCAGCATGATTTTAAAGTTTCACCTTTCTTAGTGCAATAGGTGAACTCAGCCAAAATCACACCATAGTTTTGTCAGGTTACCTTGCCGCAGGGTGTTTGTTCTGATACTAAACCTGAATCATCATCACTTTAAAGAAACAGTTTTTCTTCCTTGAAAATATGTATAGGGGAAAGTACAGCAAAATTTCTTCCTTGCCATTAGAGGACAATAAAGAGAGTATGAAATTACTTTATGGAACTACACAAGGCTTGACATGTAAAGGTAAAATAATAAGGATGTTATCTGAATTAAACAGAACTGGATAGAGAGACCACATAGCAGTTTAGGCCCTAAGTCCCTCACTGGTTTTTTGCACCTACATCTAGGCTAGCTCTCTGCATGCCAGTCTTGCATACATAGGTAGCAGTTCCAGAAGGGAGGGCCTGGGAATTCAGGAAGGCAGGAGATGGATGAGGAGAGGTCTTCTGCACGTAGGATCAAGGTTGCTAATCTGGCTTGCTGTCCAAACTGCTGAAACTGTGATGGATTCAGAGCTCTTTCAGCATGCTTTTGAAGACCTGAATGCTAATTAGCTCATTCTACAAATGCACAGTTTTACTGAGGTAAAGATCTTTTGTGATGTTGAGCAGAACCAGAAATCAGATCCCTTATGACAATGTTTATAT
This sequence comes from Corvus moneduloides, assembly GCF_009650955.1. Taxonomy (NCBI): domain Eukaryota; kingdom Metazoa; phylum Chordata; class Aves; order Passeriformes; family Corvidae; genus Corvus; species Corvus moneduloides. Next base: position 18,899,213 of record NC_045481.1, read on the forward strand.
ATTTCCTACAAGGCTCGTTTCCCCTTTTAAAATGTACATCTCATATGCCTTGATGTATGACATCACAGACCTCCATAAACATCTTTTACTATAGTCCAGGTGTAGTCATTCACCTGAGTCAATATATCTAACACAATTAATTTAAATAAATCTATAAATCTTGAACAGCTGCAGCTTTTGGAGAAAAGAAATGCTTTATGAACACAGATCTATTGTCACCCCCCGCACAGTCACATTTTCACCTGCACACATAAACACTCAGACACTCATCGTATATGACTCTGTAGCCATTCTCAATAGCATTCATTCCACTTTAAACCACCTGTCAAAACAGCCATTTAATTAGGTTAAGCTGTCTGGCTTTGTGAAAAGGTTTTACTGTACTCTGTTGTCTTTGCAATAAAATTAATAGTTTGACCAACTTCTGAGGGGACAGGTTTTTGCACTTGTGAAAGTCAAATTAAAGCCACCTTTGCCAAACAGAATAATAATAATTAAAAAAAAATAAAATCTTGATGTCTGAAACTTTGAAAGCAACACTTCATTTATAATCTTTTTCTAGTGCCAAAGTACAAATGGAACTGCAGCTGCAAAGAAACCAAGACTGTAACATAGAGCGCATGCTACCTTTGCAGTTCTTGGGGCAGTTGCAAGACAATGAAGCTATCAAAGGACTTGTACTTTACTCTTCCCAACCTATTTGCTCTCCAGTTCACTGAGGAAGAGGGAGCCTCTTCACTTTACTGTCATCTCTCTTACACCTAAGTAAGTCTTATTCCTGTGACTATCAAGGTAACTTTGTGCTGGCCTTGAGAATCACAAGCTCCCTGAATACCTATTTAGCTGAGAACTGAAAATAGTCTCATGATACTGATCTGTCAGAATAATCTTTTTTGTCAAGGGACAACATTCAAACAAAGTGGATGTCTAAGCAAAAAGGAGCATTGTTAGGTGTTGTTAGAGATCTCGGTAATTTCTAAGGAACACAGGCTCCTGCCTGCAGAGGCTGATTTCAGTGGGAGTAAAAAATGTCCAGATTCCCATCATTGATTCTACCTTGATTTGCCTGGGGTTTTTTCAGGCTTTTGAGGCTCTAAAATATAATTCAAGAAAAGCTTCCATTTATTATGGTAATTAATACTGGTGTCACTAGCTAATACAAATGACAGTACTATGTTGAAGGTCTATTGGTATGCAGGACAGGTTCTTTAAATTTATAAAAAAAATAATATCCCTGAGGCTCTTACAATATAATTAAGACACAGTTATGAAGGAGATGATCAATTAAAATTTACCTGACAAGGCATACGCAGGTTTTAAAATTTTATTTTAGCTTTGAAATAACTGGTTATTTATAAACCTTGACTACTAAGATTTTGGCCAATTTGTTTATTTGTATTGTAACTGCAGGGTATGTAGTTTATTTTACCTATATGACAGCTCCTTCAGTACACTAAAAATCAAATAAAGGAAATGAGAAAGAAAAAATGTTTAACAATTATAATTATTAATTAACATTTTATCTTCTGCTAGTTATCCAGGGTTCGGTTTTTTTACCTTTTCCTAAGAAAAAAATCTTGTTTTAACTCTTTATTTGGTTTTCCTGCTCACAGAAGAGTGGGCCACTTGGGATAAGATGAAATAACTAGGTTTTATCAATAGCATTTCAAAAATACACTGCCCTCAAATAACCAAGTCTGCACGCAGACTATCCTAAGGTGCGCTTATCCTACAGTCACAAAAATATATGACTCAGGTGAGATTTCAAATATGCCTAAAAAACTTAATATATGAAAGTGTAACTTCTATTCCAGTTTCAGTAAGTATTGTCCATCTTCTATGCAGCTGTGAAATAAGCTACTTCTGTTCATACTTCTCCTTATTCTCTAGATGCACTTTCTCAGGCTCACAGTATAAGCTGAATTGGAATGGGACCCACAAGGATCATCAGGTCTAACTCCCAGCCCTGCACAGCACCATCGCCAAAAAGTCACAACATATGCAACATATGACAACAATTGTCCAAATGCTTATTGAAAACCCTTAGGCTGGTGTCGTGACTGTTTCCTTCACTGAGACTCTGTATTTTTTTTTTTTTTTTTTTTTTATATAAGCCAGCCCCAATCAGCAGTCTGCAATCTACCTTCCAAAGTTAACAGAAACTGGTTTTGAACTAGCCACCAAGCCACCTATTTATTCATTTTTTTTAAAACCTAACATGCAACATATTTTATTTCTGCTAGCTTTTCATCCAAGCTTCTTTCTCTTTATTTTTTCTCTGCTCTTGCTGTTTTCTGTAAATCTGCATGAGATCAGTGAAGTAGGTCTTTATTTTCCAGGCTCATATTACACTTCCATGTGTGGCTTTCTTAAAGCCTTTCTGTCTCTCCGATGTTGCTCTAGTTTAGCAGAAGCTGTGGTTTACCAAGAATGTTCCCTGGAATGTGCAACCGGTAGCAACTACAGTTTCCATAAACCTAGTAGTTCTTTTTCCGATAACCAGAAAATTTCATGCAAATAATTATATATTTTTCGGCATAATTGTTCTTAGCCGATACCATTTCTCTGGATTCAAGTGGAGCTTTTCTGCACCAAGCAGATCTCATTGCTTTTAGGCCTTTACTTGCTTGCTTTCTTTGTTGTACAATGGCTGAACCATTTCTGCTTTGCAAAATATTTTTTGTAGATTGCTATAGTGAGGTTTTCTAGTTTGTTTCTAAGATTTTAACTTTATTCAGTTTGATACAGTACCTAATAAGTACATTTAAAAAAAAAAAAATTCACTCCCCCTCCTGCTGCTAAACATATACTACTGCAGTTTTCCTTTGTGCCAGGTCTGTTGGTCATACAGCTACAGGGCAAGATGGTTTGGTCAGCTGATTTGACAGCAAGTACCAAAAATGTTCTGGCACTTCTATGCAGAAACATCCTCTCAGTGGCTTTGGTTCCTGTAAGTCTTTCTAAATTTTCACAAAAATCTGCATACCTTTTGTGTCAAAGAGTTTTTTCTGTAGATTTCCTGCAGATTTTCCTGCAGCATCATTTCTTGACAGGACAATGAAGGTGTCAGCTGTGGTTCTGCTGGTCCTGACCTGTCAGCATGACATATACTGAAAATACTGGCCACAGTGGAGATGTCATTCAGCTGGTCACCCTTTCTGCTTTTTCTTTAGTATCACTGTGTGCAGCACCCAAGATTTCAGTCCAAGACCGTCAAATTGTTAAATATGTTTGCAAATAGCGTGGGTTCATAGAGAGTTTTTGGACTCACATTTGTAGGTCATATATCTCTTTTTTACTCACAAAGTCAGAAAAAAACCAGCTAAACTTCTATTTACTTGCTACTCTTTTGGTGCACCCTGGTTTCAAAGGAAGCAATGTATTTCTAACATTGTCTTACATAAGAGATTTAATAAGTCCATTTCGCATTTAGATAAATGTTGGCTTGTGGTTAGATTACTCTCAGAAACCGAGAGCTGTGCTGGAAAAATAAACAAGACATGGATTTGTTAGGATGCTTTTCTAATATACTCTGTTCTCAGCAGCTCAACTCATTGCACAGAGAATGTCCAAGAAGTCATGTCCTGGGGCATTTACTGTTCTGGGTTCTGTTGAGGTCAATGCAATACTTACCTAACGGTGCATGAATCTAAGTTAGCAGTTAGATTTAATATAGCTGAATTTATGAGAGCAAGCAATTTAGCCTGTGCCTGAGCTACAGACTGAAGCTCATTTTCCTTGCATTCCCTCTTCGCTTGCCCAAACAATCAGCCCAGTGGTGCATAACTTCTTTCATTTTGTAAAAATTCTGTGCTGGGTGGTATGATAACTCAATATCTTATTCTCATGGTTTTCTTATATCTTGGCAGCTGTGACACTACTGCTGCTAAAGTTTTCATTTTGTATTGGATTGTGGTGTGATTGTTATGCTCGTTCTTCATCAAAAGCATAATGGATGGGAACTGTAATTGCACAGAGTTAAAAGGGGTTAATTTGACACGCAATCTTCTCTGCAGGTCATCTGCTTGGCTGTACAATCCAGTGACACTGCAAAAACACATCACCTCAGTAAAAACGTGATGTCTCTATATAACATACAAAGCACACTGGCATAATTTTGACAGTGCACTATGCTAAGCCATTATTAGTGTCACGCATAAATTTATATAAATATTTATATAAGTTCTGAATACATTTTGTAAAATGTTGTATTACCACCGTGAAAAAAAAAAGTTTGCTTTCAGAGCATATGTGTATTTTTTAATCTAGTAAATGCAATTAAAAAAAAATGTAACCTGCATATGTCTAAGTGTGCATATAAAAAAAATGGGCGAAGAAAGAGAGAGAGAGAGAATTCCTATTAATTTGTTTATCTGCAGATTCCATTCTCTCTCACATTTCATTCATGTCATTTTCATTTTATAGCTTTGCAGGAAAACAATGATCAGCGTCTGAAAATCATAAGGCCTGGAGCAAGCACTAGGCACAATTCTATTTGCATTTATATATACACCCATGTAGCTGCTGCTGCTACTCCATTCAGCCTTTAAAGGCTCCGTGTATTGATGATTCTCAAGTGTTGTAACTGATGGCAGAGACAGATTCCAACAATTGTTATCTCAGTGCACTAAGTTTCACGCTGCAAAAGCAGCTGACATTAATGGACCTTTTGTGGCAACCCCGTGAGTGAACAACTCTGCAGTGAGAGTTGAAAAACTCAGATTCTGACTGAAGTTATATACTAAAATAAACTTCCATCTTCAGTGTCTCTCAGAAAAAAAAATATCTAATGATGCTTAAGGGTTGGGGTGACTTTAAGAGAAAAAATAGTTCCTGTTTTTAGTTGTACAAGAATGTCTATTTATTAAGGTTAGAAACAATGCTACATATGTTTCCTTGGGAAAGGAGGAATGGGATAGATTTCTGTATGCATAAGGGTAAGCAACTGAGTTGTTTGTTTCTTCACATATTCATTGTCCCACCTGACAGCCAACCTGATGAAAAAGGTACAGATAATATCCACAATATCTGCGCATACAACGTTACTCAAGACAATGGATGTATACAGAGGACAAGACTATACCCTCTATTTATGTTAAAAAGGCTGTTAAATATAGTCACAAAAACTCTAGTTTTGCTCAATAATTTTACACTAGTGCAATTTAACTACTCACTGCACTCTTCTACTGTTTCATAATCTTCAGAGGGACAAAGTGAGGTGATGCTCCTGTGTTTATCACATTTTCAACTATGTGTTCTCATGAAAGTGCCCATCTCTGTTTGGTAGCACATCTACAGAAAGGATTTGAACCAAAATATTCACATTGACAAAGTTTCGTTGATGCAAATTTCATTGATACAAATAAAGTCTTAGTTACTTAAGACATTTTGTTACATCTAAGGAAAAAATCGTTCAATGGGCATTTCACAATGCACTTTAAAATATTTTGAAATAAAAAATGCTGAACACAGCATTACATATGCTGTTTTTTTTTTTTTTTCCTTGAATAAATAATGAAATAAACAATAATTCTTTTCAGGAAGCCCTGCTTGCTTCACCATGTGCTCGATTTTATGTTAGCAGGATTCAGTATATGCATTAACAGGGAGATACAACTCATAAAAGCAGCCAGTGCGATTTTACACCCTTCCTCTAAAGCTATACTTTCTCAATATTTTACAAATTATGATTAAAGCTCATGGCCTCATTGGGTTTATAATAAAGTACTGCCTATCTATCATAAAGATTAACAGAATTATGTTTTAGAGAAGAGTCTGCTTTCTCAGGCCCTGCTGTAAATAAGACATGCCAAGATAGCTTTGAAGAAATCTTTCAACAATCCTAATTTTTTCCTCTCCTGTTCTGCGCTTGGTGGCTATTGTATTAGAGATGCAACCAAAGGTTAATAAAGCAATTCCTAAATCTGCAGTCTATTATCTGGCTGTAGAAATGGTGCAGCTCCTTAAAAGTACATAGAAAGGGGTTGTGTTGAATGAAAGTAAAGGGACACAGTCAGCCTGATCTCTAACCGGTTACTAAATGTGAGCTAAAAGTGGTTCTACAGTCATTTAAAAAAGCCTGCCTGCTTCCTAGAATTTGCAGGGGGATTATTTGTAGGTAAATCGCACATTTCTGGCTGATTTCTGTCAGGTCGTAAGCCCAAGTTTTTTCTACTCTGATTGCTTTGAGTTTCAAAGATCTTAGATATGGAAGCTTTCCTTCCCTACAGAGAATAAGCATTCTGTACAGACTCGCAAAAGCTTTAATAGAGTAAAAAGATTCTTTGTGTGCTTCTCCCAAGCTGCAAACACACATAAAGAACTGCTACTATCTGGCTGCAGGTGAGTACTGTGCTTGGAAGAATAAGGAAAACATAAAAAGTGTGTAAAAGTGTTTTCTGTTCTGTTTACCTGTCAGAAAAACACTGCAGGGCTGGTCCCTGACAATACAAATATGATACTCTTCATTAGTGGTGTTGTACATAAATAGACACATTACACCTGTCTGAATAGGAAAGATGAGCTCCTAGATTAAGGGGAAAATTCCCAACTAACTTATGGGTTTTGGAGTGGTACTGTAAGGAAAGCAAAAGACCCTAAAAATATTCCATGGAAGTAAAGTTAGGGTTACAAAGAAAATCATTATTTAGCACAGTTTTCTAATGCTCAGGTGGGAGTGATACAGAGAAAACGTAATTCTCACTGAAGTCTTCAATATGCTGGATCTCCTGGGAATTTCAAATTTTTTCAAGGTTTGTCTTATGTAACAACTGGAAAATGTGTGTCGCGGGTTCGGTTTGTAACCGAGCGGAAACACCAATTTAGTGTAGTGGTTTAGTCCAAAATACTCATTACTGTTTATCTGCTGTGAGATAAGAATTAGGAGAAATGCAAAACAGGCACCAAACTTGAAAGAATATAAAGAAGTTTATTAACAGACCTAAAAGAAGAAAAAAAAAAATTGTACCACCTTCAGAACTCTCCTCCTCCCCCCACCTTCCTCCCTTCTCCCACTGACAATGTTCAAAGACAACCCTTAAGATGTTCAGTCTGTTTACCACTGCCATAATAACCTTGTTCAGTCCATTTAGAAAGAGAAGTCTCTTCTTGCTCATGCTATGAAAACATTATCACAACCAGACAGCCGCCCACTTCCAAATATTGTTCAGTCCATTTAGGAAGAGGAGTCTCTCTGCCTGCGTGTGAGTCCTTTCCCCCCGACTTGCAGCTTTTTCCGCAACTGCTTTCGAGGGTCCACTCTTGAAGTTTTTTGGGGTATAATTTTAAGGTTGAGCCGTTCAGAAACAAAAACAGAGGCCCTTCTCCTTCCCTGGGAGCAAAGGGTCTTCATCATCTTCATCTTTAGGACTATCTCTGGGAGCATCTCTAGGGACTGAGGTTTTCTCCTTTCCCGTTTGGAGCAAAAGTCCTCATCTGGTTCATCTCTCCCTGTCCAAACTTCTCATGAAATTACAGCTGCGTCAGCATCTGCCTATCTCAGCGCAGGTGCTTTTGCTCACGAGTTGAACACTCCACCCCCCATATCTTCATGAAATTACAACAGGATACTCTGATATATCATAGCTTCACAACAGAATTTCAGCTTTAAGCATCTCCTCTCTCTCTTCCCTCAGGTTTTCAGCTCTTCACAGCAATAAAAAGGGTTAATCTCACCTCGGCCTTGCAGCTTCGCAGCTGGAATGTTGAATTTTTCTTATCGCAGTGGAGAGGGGGGAGAGCCGAGCCGCTCCGGCTGCCCACGGCGAGGCAGTGGGGGGGGGTTCCAAGGCTGGAACAGGTCCATGGCTTCAGGATGGCCGTGGCCCGGCCCGGCCTGGCCCAAGCAGGGCCTGGCTGGGCCCGCTGGCCCCCACACGGGGCCTGCAGCCGCCTGTCCCAGCGCCGGAAACGAGAGAGAGCTTGGAGGGGGAGTTTGCCTATTCTTAAATGTGGATCACAGAGGTGATCACAACTTTAAGTGGCTTAGAGAATTGTCCATATTCAAACTGGCCAGCTGATAGGTTCTGTCAGTTCCCAGAGGAAACTGTAAGCACCCCTTAGCAAGGACGTCCCTTCCGGGACTATGCTTGCTAACCTATGACAATGTGTAAAAAAGATAATTATTCAGTAAAAGACTCTTAAAGGTTAAAATGGGATTAAGACATTTGGGAGGGTAAATCTTAGAGATTATTTTTATTTTTCATGTGCCAGGGCACATTTACTTAGTACTCCTTTCAGTCCTGAGTCCACATGTCATTTATGAAGATGATGAAGAGAACTGGGCTGAGGATGGAGCCTTGCCCAGCCCCACTAGTGACTGGCTGCCAGCCTGATGTCACCCCATGTACTATAACTCTTTGTGCCCAACCTGTGAGCCACTGTATAATACAGTTATCCAGCTGTGTGCTGGACATTTGGTCCAGAAGGATACTGTGAGAGACAGTATCAAGGTAGAAAAGGTCTAAAAAAGCAGAGTGTCAGAATAAAAGTAAAATTAAAGCTCTCATCACTTGTATATGAGAAGGATTACAAAACAATATTATGAAAATTCCTGGACTTTGTGTGCAATATGCAGAAATAATTGAGCCTCAGCAGTGGAATGTTGTCACGAACGCACAAAGGTCCATGTCATGTTCCTGGATGTCTGTCTATGGTGTGCATCATATCACAGTGCATCTTTCCACATCCTCCTGCAATGTAGAAATCCTGGTATTATGTATTAATGGAGAATAATAATAATATTTCTCACCTGGACTTAAAAGAGAGCATCTAGCTTTGTATTTGTGTGAGCCTTATTTCCAGGCTCCAGTAGAGTTGCAAAGCTCTTCAGAGCCAGGGATAATGGCTCAGTGTGACATTTAAGAAAACTCTGTACCATGCTTACTTGTAGCCTGAATGGCCAGAGACTAGTCTTTATGCCATTTGCACTTTCTGAGTCACTTTTTTCTGCCTTTGAAACCAGTGTCCATAAAATGAAAGATTAATGAGGTCATCTACAGCCATCCCTCACACAAATAGCATACATCTCCTCATCACCCTGCCTCTACAGAAATCAACAAAATTCACAAATCACTGTGATATCACAGGTTGTGCAGGATCACTCCCCCAAACCTCTCTATCCTAAAACTCATGTGCCGGCACAAACTAAGATGTCCTGGTAAGTTTTTAGAACACATCTTTCACTACAGCCACAACAGATTAACAAAATAATTACTTTAAGGAAACTAGGTTTCCAAAATTATGTTCTTACCTTTTTTTTCTGAAAAATTATACAAAAATTAATTTCTATATTGGGAATTAAAGGAGGTTTTGCAGAATAAATAGAGAGAAAGAGAGAAGAAGGGGGAGAGGGAAAAGGAAGGAAGGAAGGAATTCGGAAGGAAGGAAGGAATTCAGAAGGAATTCGGAAGGAATTCGAAAGGAATTCGGAAGGAAGGAAGGAATTCGGAATTCAGAAGGAATTCGGAATTCGGAAGGAAGGAATTCGGAAGGAAGGAAGGAAGGAAGGAAATTGATAGAACAAAGAAGAAAGAGGGAATAGGAGCCATCTAACTTGCATCTGCACACAAAATACATTCTCTAAAGTGCAGGAAACTGAACACTACATACCTAGTGAACTCATGTATTAAGTGATTTATGTTAAAGAAAAAGTTTTATCCCACTCTATATTTTCATAAACTGTTTATTTTGGTTACACAGGAAACTACAAATCTGCAACTGATAACTGATATTGCGCCTTTTTCCATAATCAACTATTTAACTAAAAACCATCTGGTAACCTTCCATATGCAATCAGTCAGTTCATTTTTCAGATTTTCATTTCAAATTGTTTTTAATGATCTCCAAAAGGCCCTTGCTATAGCAGAAAGGAAATCCATGTCCCATTGTTTCTTGCTGCATAAAACTAAATCCTGTGCTTCTTCCTCCTTCCTTTGGGAATTCCTGTGGTGCAGTACAAAGCATGCATTAAAAGAGAGATGTTTTAATGGATCATTAGCTCTCTTACTGGAGGCTTCAGCCAAGGAAATATTTTGCTGTGGTCACTGGTAAGCACAAAAGATATTAATGGATATGACACGCATACTTTTATATCCAAATTATTCTATGCTTCTACAAAGTCCAATGCAGAGAAGCTTAAACTGAGAAGCTTGAAAGGGACAAATATAAGAGGCCTGATATTTAGAGCTTTTGCTTTTGTCAAGGACAGCAGGAAGCTCAAGTTCCAGTCTTAATTCAGGCCATAAAAGAGACTTTGGATCCTCTCTGGTTAGCAGGTGTTCTACAGTAACTGTTCTATGGTTTTTTGTGGGTGCTTGCCCTCTTTCTCCCCGCTCTTGAAAAACTGAGCAAATGAAAATTGTCCTAATGAATAATTTGCAATATTCCAAAACAGTTATTTCCATACAAGAGTAAAGCCTTATCAACTACAAACTATATGAATCTCTTCATTAGCGCCCACACTGGATCATTGTCATCACTGAACTGAGGTAGAGAAAGGTAGAGAAATACCATATTTAGCATACCAGACATGAGGCTAGCTGGTGCAACTTGACTGAGAGTATTTAGGAAGGAACAGGAGTCAAAAACATCTGGAATCAATGTCCAGAGAGCTAATTATCAGGGATGTTCTTGACAAACGATAACTCTAGCTAAAACAAAGTAGGGGATTAAAATAATCCTGTTTGTTTGTTCATTTGTTTCTAAACAGAATTTTTAGGTATTTTGTATACTGAGTGCAGAAAGTGAACTCAGCAGCTCTTGGCAAGTCTGCAGTGCTCTGTCTTCTTTCTTCCTCACATATGCTTCTTTGCCCTTTTTGAAGGAATCACTTTGACATACCGAATCAAACAAAGGTCCATACATAGCATTTCTAGGCAAAACAGACAAGAGAAGGGAGGAGGGGAGACAATAATAAATAGAAAACCAGCCTAAATCTGAGAGTATTTGAAACCTTATTTCTCTCTGCATGTACATGAGACAAACAAAAAGCAAATATAAAGAAGGGACAGTAGTGAGAAAACAGACTGCCAATTTGTAAGTTAGGAGACTTGATATTAGAGTAGAATGAAAGTAATGATAAAATTTTGGGTGGGGCAGTCTTACCATTACAGACTCACTTCTCTTTCATCTCAAGTCCTGCTATAAAACCCAGTTAAATGGATTTTGGAAATTGTAAAGCTGATTGGTAAAGTTGAATTGGTTTTGGGAAAATGAATACTGTGGCTATTGCTGCTCACTTTCATTCTCCCATATTCTGTCTTGATCATTCACTGAATCTGTATTTGGGATGCAATAAAAACATTTCTCAGCTAGCATGGCATTATATTTTTTACCACTGTTTGAAATTTTCATGGCCTGTGATCACAGTAGAACTTTCTCCCCAAAGTGATATCATCTCCACATGATTAAACTAGACTTGAAAATCAAGGTTAGGAAGAAAACAAGCTAAACATACATGACCATAGCCTTGTATCAGGAAGGAAGGTGACCTGAGACTGACAAGCAAGGGGAACAGGTGGAAGAGGAAAAAGTTCCCAACTGGAGTATAAATGACCTCGTTCATGTTCTTTTAAATAGTTTGTGTGACCTCTAGTGGCCTTTGCTGCCTGCAGTGTCCCTGTGACTAATTTTTGGAAGCCATCTGGACCTACTGATGCAGCAGCATATTCACACGGATATTAGATACTTCTAGATTTCTGTTGCGGAAGCACAAGTCAGACAGGGGTTAGGGATAGATATATCCACACTTTTTCCTTAAATAAACAAAGAGGAAAATATTTCTAATTGGAATAAACATGTCAACTTCCCTTTTCTCCCCAGAGAAACTCTCCCAAGATAGAATCACAGAATGGTTGAAGTTGGCTTACTCCCACCCCCTGTTCAAAACAGAGTCATCTAGGACAGGTTGTTCAGGTCTGTGCCCAGTTGGATTTTGAATTATCTCAAAGAATATCTCCGCAACCTCTCTGGACAATCTCTTCCACTGTTCAGCCATACTCATAGGAAAAAAAACCTGTCTCTTTTTTTTAATGTTTTTTTTTAATGTTTTTTGTTTTAATGTTTTTTGTATTTCAGTTTATAACAGTTGCTTCTTGTTCTCTCACTGGATTCCACTGACAAGACCTAATGCATATTTTTGTTAAAGAATGTGAAGAACATGTGATACTCACATACAGGAGAGACAGATTAAAATAAGACATTTAAAAACTACACACACACATATTTTTGCAGAGTGGATTTTTCTTCCTTTCTTTCTTTTACCCCAGAAATTTCCAGGGCCTCTGAGCTATAGCACACTCTACACAGTTCTCGCTCTGTGCTTTGTTTGACTTGGCTATGTATTTGCTCCCTATTGCTCTCAGGAACCTCCTCCTCTCTGCTCCTTCTGGATGTTCCGAGCTTGCCCTTTTTATTCGATCCCTGCTGACCTGTCACGTTCTCTGTGGCATCCCTCACTTCCACAAACATTCCAGCTCAGGAAAAGGCATAAACTCACCCTCAATCTCCAAAAGGGAGATAGAATTTTGCAGAAAAGATAATTCAAACAGGTGATATTCTCTGCTTTTTAGTCATATTTATTAATGGATCACAATATAAATAGCGTACTGTAGAAGAAGAACAAATAAACTAGATACCTTCCATCATTGCTGGATGTGCTGAATATTATGTATAGATGATAAACAGTACTGCTAGTTTTCCAGTATACTGGTGTGCTTAGATTAAGATGGGAATTTTCCCCAAACTCCCAGTGAAAAAGGTGCATTAATCCAAATGAGAACAGTTTCTTTTACAGGGTTAGTATTGCATTATGCTGTGAGCTGCAGATGGTGGGAGTACTTGTATAGTAAGGTGTAAACAGACAGATGAGGTAATGAAGGTATTCACTGCTTGTCCTAGAATCATTTTATGTTATAATTTAGATGTTCATAGATCTATCTTTGTTGTTCTTTTTGCACGGCATATCACTGTCTTTTCCCTACTTTAGAGAAAAGGAATTGAGTCAAAGACAACAATAAGGATCATTAAACATTATCACATCAATACCTTATGCATACTAATTCTAGATTACATACTACAGTAATGGTTTGAATTGCTTGGCTAAACCAACATAAGAAATATGTAAGAGAAGCAGAATGATGTTCCAGCAATTTTAACTTATTGTTGTTCGTTCTGTGGTTTTTTTAACCACAATGTCTGCCTCTGTTAATGAAAAAATTAGATATATCACCCCCCGATATATCACCATGTCACCAACCTTGATTAAATAATGAGAATGACAGTGAGAATAGTATCACATTAAGACACCATCAGAAAAGCTTAGGTGAATTTGACTTTCTCATATGTATGAGCAGAAGAATTTTCTGATTCTAACAGCATATCTGAAAGTAGGAAGCCTTTTGCAATCAGAGAAATATTATATTAAAACAATCAAAGAAAGAAAGAAAAAAACAACCCAACACAACATTCATCCTAATCATCAAAATATATTTCAAGTCATCAGACTTTGATCTAGCCTGGACATTTTTCAACCTCAAGGAATATTTGTTTTGACCTTTTTGACCTTTTGATTTAATAATTTAACAGTACAATTGAATTCTAATACTCAGGTATGTCTAGAGAGATGGCAGGTGCTGAGCTGGTATTGCTCAGGCTGAGCAGATTTCATTTTTCTAGGAAGAAGAAGCTGATATTTCTTCCTAGTTATCTCTATACTGTGTTGCAATTAACTAAACATGGAAAATATACACACCTAGTTTTGTGGGTTTTAGGGATTATTTCTTCCTAGAGAAAAAGCTGACTCCTCACCTCTTTGTGAGAGATAACATAAAACGTACTGCTAACACAGAGTTTTTGTTTCTGCTCAGCTATAAAGATGGTTTATAAATGCTATCTTTGCCATAAGGTAAGCAAAGATAATAGACCTGATTTGTACACAGCATATGGGCCTTTGTTTCCAATTTATTTCCTATTTTATTTCTTGGATTTGCCTAAGGCCGATGTTCTGTTTGTATAGGACTTAATCCAAAAATGAATCCTAAAAACATCTCTTTGAAATGTGCATTGCCTTTTTTATTAACAAAGTGTAATTTAGACATCTGCTAAAGTGTCCCCCAATATAACAGTATGAAAGGCAAAACTAATGCAGCTCTAGCCAGTTATTGTGTTAATTCTACATTGTGAAAGTTTAGCATCTGTATTTAATGGAAATACGTTATTAGTGAAAATACATGGTTTAAAAACAGCTTTTGAAATTTAATCATTTATCTAGAGCAAAATTCTGTTACTATATAAGCATTAAGCATGAGGTTTGGATCATGATGGGTGTTTTAAATTGTATTTTTTTCAGACAAAAGAATAAAGTTTTAATTACTATAGTTCAAAGAAAACAACAATATAGCTTAGTGGGTCTAATTCCAGCCTAATGTCTGTGAGGCTTGCCAACATCCAAACCTTTGATTCCAAAACCTTCATCAGGCTGTTTGTAGCCCTGGAAAAAAAAAAAACAAACTCTCTCCACAAGGAGTCTGTGTTTTTGGAAGTTAGAGTATAATCTCCTATGAGACTGCTCTACTTTAAAGAACAGAATTAGATCTTAGTTTCTGTATCAAAGAACTTTGGAATATGGATCAGCATTTTCAAATGGATTAATTTCTGTCTTGGGTTTAAGTCCTAACATGACCAGCAAAAACTCAGTAATAGCTCTTTTCTTACTGTTTTGTTACTGTTTGCTACTGCACCTACACCAACAGTCTCAGATGCTGCAATCATGGCCCATGTGGTTGTCTGATATTGCATCTCTAATAGAAGGTAAAACTGAGTGATGATAACAGATGATGCATCCACTTGAGTCTTCTCTCAGACTAAAAGAAAATGGGTTAGATTAAACTATTTTCAAGATTATTCTTTATTAAAGTAGCTTTACCTTTGAAATGGACAAAATAAATTAATAGAATCTAGCAGAGAGTTCAGTTCCAGAGTTTTGTTTTCTTTATGAAACTTTAGTTTTACTAAAGTCCATTAGTGCTTAATATAAAATTTCTTTGTGAGAAATTCTCATTGACTTCCAAGGGATGAGGACTTCAGCCTAACATTTTATAGTGTCATAATTTGCCAGAAAAATGAAAATTGCCTTTTTTTTTTTTTTTTTCACTGCAAAATAAGCTAACTGCTTGCTTGCACACTTCCTATTTGGAACTGCTCCAGAAACTGAAGCCAGAATGCAGACTGTGATTTATAGTTCTTCCCACAAATGAGACAATACATCTCCAAAACTATACTTTTTCCCTCTTCTGATCAGGAGAGCTTGAATGACAACCCCATCTACCAAGACTATAGAAATATTAGAAAGTTCTTACCTCTTATAAATAAAGAGTTTGTTTTTATACTTTGCCTGGGGGAAATTTTGCCCTTTTGTTTTTACATGCTGGGTGACTAAATAAAATAAAATCCAGAGCTGGGTTCTGAAGGAAAAAAAAAATTCTCAGAATCTTTAAAACTTTCATTGTAACTACTTCTACAAAACAGTGAGTGAAAAACAGAATGTCATTTTCCATGCCCATTTCTAGTGAGTGCTATAAAGAAGCCGTATATTCCATTAACTCATTAGGAGATTTAAAAAGAGACAGCTGAAGGTGCACAGGGTGCTCACATCCCATCTGGTCACTGTCTCCAGAGACAGGAGTGCCACTCTGGTACACATTTCTTTCAGGTAGCTCACAGAAAGGGGCTACAAAGTTTTGCTAAATGTGTAGTTGTAAATATTATCTGATTCTATGTGGTTCCAGTCCCCTCAGATGTAAAAGGTAGTGTTCGGGTAGAGTTCTCAATATTCAGGTAAGCCGTCAAAGTACTCTGAGATATTTACAGTCATTTTAAAAGCCATGACCTCAGGTACCCATGAAAGAACATTAATGTAGAAAAAAAATTAATGAAGATTCCTCTTGTCATCATATGCATGCTGTAGGACCTGTAAGTCATATTAAAATAAGACTGGAAGCTGGGAGGGACTCACAAGGATCATAAAGTCCAACTCTTATGTAAATGACCCCTACAGGGATTAACGTCACAGCCTGCGTGTTTTTAGCACCATGCTCTAACCAACTGAGCTAATCTCACAGTCATTCTTACATGGATTCCATTCCACATACCTTGAAACTACAAAGTGGCAAAGAAGAATTTGAGGGTAGTAGAACAATCAATTTAATTTCATTTAGTTTGAATAGTTCAGCAAGCAAATCAGATTTATAAGCACTTGGGGAAAACCTGATGATGAATATTGGCCAACTTTGACATCAAGGACAAACAGTAACAAGTCAGTCTCATTTCTATGCTATGAAGCAGTATAGTTTGTTTTCTGAGAAACTCTTGTCACACATGGCATTTTCATGAATAAATTAGGGACATATAATGGAACCATTCTACGTGAGGTGCAAAACTAGTTCCATGCTCAGAGTCATCGACAACTGAAAGACAGGATGCCATTCAGAGGGACCTGGACAGGCTCAAGAAGTGGATGCCTAGGAATCTCATGTAGTTTAATCAGACCAAGTGCAAGGTACTGCACCTGGATTGGGGCAGCCCCCAGTATCAGCACAAACTGGGGGATGATGAGATTACAAACAGCCCTGCCAAAAACGATTTGAGTGTGCTGGTGAATGAGAAGCTGGACATGATCCAGCAATGTATACTCACAGCCCAGAAAGCCAATTGTGTGCTGGGCTGCATCCAAAGCAACACAGCCAGCAGGGCAAGGGAGGGGATTCTGCCCCTCTATTCTGCCCACATGAGACTCCACCTCGAATACTGCATCCTCAGCACAGGAAGGGTATTGACCTGTTCGACCAAGACCAGAGAAAGGTCATCAACTTGATCAGAGGGATGGAGCACTTCTGCTATGAGGAAAGGGTGAGAGAATTGGGATTGTTCAGCCTGGAAAAGAGAAGGCTTCAGGGTGACCTAACTGTGGCCTTCCAGTACCTGAAGAAAACTTGCAGAAAAGATGGGGCAAGACTATTTACAAGAGCATGTATTGATAGGACAAGGGGAAATTGCTTTAAATTGAAGGAGAGTAGGGCTAGATTTTAGGAAAATATTTTTTACTGTGAGGGTGGTGAGGCATTGGAATAGATTGTCAAGAGAAGTGGTGGATGCCCCATCCCTGGAGGTGTTCGAGGCCAGGCTGAATGGGGCTCTGAGCAACCTGGGATAGTGGAAGGTGTCCCTTCCCACAGCAGTGGAGCTGGAATAGGATTATTTTTAAGGCCCCTCCAACCCAAACCATTCTGTGATTCTATGATTCTGTGAACTTACAAAGCACGAAGATGAGTGAAGTGACAGAATGGGATATATCCATATTCATTTTCAGGACACATAGACAAGAATATAGTTTAGAAGATTAAGAACATGTGAGCTCAGAATTACTTAAATATCACAGAACATTTTTGACCTGAGCATCAAACTGAGTTTTTAAAATAAACAGATAAAATTAACATTAATAAATAGCCAAGCCATGCAATATTAACTTATGAGTCCTACAGAGACTCAGAAATTAAATTTCTGAAAGGTAGTAGAAAATCTAATAATTTTGAAAGACACTTCACATAAGTAAATACAAATAATTTTAAAAGTGCTTCTAGGGACTAACACAGCTAAGGACAAACATGTCTGACTTTCATGCTGGAAAACAAAGTATAAAAATAAATAGAATTAATATAGAATATAATGTACATGGGAAGGTCAGTATAAATAAATGAAATTTTGTGTCTCACAGAGTCACCAGAAGTCTTTCAAGGACCACTTAACACATGGATAAAACATGAGGAGAGAATGCTATCACAGGCTGAGCAGGAATCAATTTTTTGATGCTGTGTTGTGAAAAGGACAATGCCAAACTTGAGCAACAGCTGTAAGAGCAACATAACTCTGATTTCCTTAGCACTGGCTGCATCTCAATATCATACATAGTTTTGTTGTAATGCAATCCAAAGGAAAATAAATCAAACAAGCTGCTTGGACAGATTCATCAGGAAAGAAAAGATCTTAGAAGCATGAACAGCAATGATTGAAAAATCTGGCCTTGCTTAGTCAAGACATGACAGAGGTTAGAAAAAGTAGTAGTTCTTGCAGTCAAAGAGGTCATGTAGAAACAAGTAATAACTGTTATTTCATTGTTCATGTCCAGGACTAGTAGGATAATTAATAATTAAGTTTCAGCAAGGGCTGGAACAAGGTGTTGGGGAATGCTAACTATGCCTCAGGACATGGTATTTATCACTAAATATAAAGCACTGGATGGATACCTCTCTGGAATGTCATCACATAGAAGAGAGGGAATGATTACACGACTTAGAATATACTTCCCAGACTAATTTTCTATGATTCAATAATTATATCCACACATTAAAATTATGTTTCAGGAATTTTAGTCTAAGAACTTAACCTCAATAATTTTAGAATAGTTCAGTTATGATTTTAAATCTTATATTTCCAACAAAATATGTCTGTTTTCTCACTGAAAAGTGCAGATCCAGTGCTTGTCGAGAGTTGCTACAGTATTCTTCAAAGATTAGTTTGGACAACCTTTATCCCAAGCCATCATCATTTCAAAGTGTTGATTAATGTCATGCCTGGTCTCAGTTAAGAGCTGGTAATGAATGACAGGCATTTTTTCCAACTATAACCTTGAATTAGGTATGTTTTTTAAATTGCAAGTTGGTTTCAAATTTAAGGCTTTTTATGTGGAGATGTTTTACATTGGAATGCACACATTTGGTAAGCAAATGGAGAAGAGAGCTTTACTTTACTATGAAAAGAATTCAAGACGTGTAAACAGTCAATTGTAGAACAGGTGACTTTTCATTTCCAAAGAAGCTAAAAAACCCCAAGCAATACTGCAGTTTAGTAGAAAAAATGTCAAAGATATCTCTAGATACTTACAGGTGAACAAGCTCTGGGGAAAGAAAATTATTTTGGAAGGAAAGATTTGTGGAATCCCAAAATATTATGTGCTTGAATAGTTCCTAGGAGAAGATTTACACTAACAAAATCAAAACAAAAAAGCAAAGTTCAGTGTGACTTAGAAAGAACATAATATTTTCCAGGAAGAAGCCCTCAAAAAGTAATTATGCTCTAAAATAGAGACCCATCTTGAATGAGAGAGTCTTCAGTAGAATATTAGCAATAGAAAAATCTGATGTTAGCATAATTCAATAAAGTAGTGTTCATTTTCACCCGTCCTTTACAAGGGTCTATAACATTGTTGTATATTTAGAGGTTTAAGTAGTTTTTATTTGCATTTTACCTTAATCTGGCTCAGATTGTGGACATTAAAATACATAGAGTTAACAGAAAGCTATTTTAAATCAACAGATGTGGTGATCCTTGAAATTGAATTTTTATCAAGTTCATATCTTCCCTAAATATTGATGCAAGAAATTCGAAAGCTAAAAAATCTATTCTTTAAGCTGCATGGAAAAGAGGCTATATCAGGAGATTAAGAAAGAAAAAAAGAAAGATTTTTTCAGTAGTAACAGTGTGTCACTATAGTGAGCAGGACAACTAAGACCTGAAGGTCCCAAAGGAATTGTTCAAGAGTGCTGCAGCCAAGGTGTTTTCTGTTCCTACTGCCCGATCACTTGAATCTTAGTCTATTAAACAAGCATGAATAAGAGTTTTGAAGGTACTGTCAAGGAGAGATGCTCACATTGCTGAAAAGGCAAGAGAAAAAGCAGAAGGTTCACCCAGTATGTTTTTGCAGGATAAGATAAAACAGGGAATTTGCAAAATAAAAAATCCTCTGAGTGACTAAGGTATCCTTTACCCAAGAGAATGGTCACACCCAGAGCCATAGCTGCACAGAGAGAAAAATCTGGTTGCTTTTGATGACAGCTAAACAAGACATAATATGTCTGTTGAGAATATAGACGTAGACTATAGGGCTGTCAGGGACAATAAAAAGCTAGAACAGACAAAAGCTCTTATAGTCCAGGAATACATCATGAGGAATTGGAAGTGCTGTGAGGACAATCCAATTGGAGGAGTTGGCTGGGGAAAACCAAAAAAATTATCTTCGAGTAAAAAGTGTGAGGAGACTCTCACTAGTGGGAGATACTCCTTATTTGCACGCACACTGACTGAAATTATGACCTCTCTTCCATAATAAACACTGAACGGCTTAAACCAGAGAAATTGTGGATGACAACACAGATAGAGATGCTACTGCCAGCAAGCCAGGAATAGGTAGGGACTATGATCCACTCACTGACACAAATACTGGAAAGTCAGAGTAGTTATGCTATGGAGATCAAATACCATAGCGCAGCCTTGAGGAGGGAGGTAATGCACCAGCACACACCACAAGAAGATTTTATGTGTCAGAAAAGAAAGTCTAGGTAGATCTCGTCTTAATGTGCCATTGCAGGCATAAAACAGAGATGGCTCATGGAAAATTTTTTCTATACAGAGAGGTATTACAAAGATGAGAGGCTTTGTCAGAGACAGACCTATAGATTCTTAGACACACCAAATTATTTTACAGTTAGAATATTTTGATACTCACTTAAAAAATTATTATACTTCATGCTAGCAGGCATGGCGAAGTAAGCACTGCTGCAGCTTCTGTAACCAGACTCCAAATCTGAAAATAATATTTGCTTCCAGGAAAGCCCCACTAAGCTACTCTCTCAGATGGTTCAGCTGGCATTTTGATGGTCTCCATCATCATTATGAGTACCCTTATGAATCACGCTAGGTGGAGAGAAATACCGTCTCTAATCTTAGCAAGAAATTTTGCTACCTAATATCTTCAAACAAGTTCTTTGCCCTTTCAGATAGCAATGGAAAAAAACAATTTTTATGGTCTATTAAAGAATTATAAAATGATGACATTTGTCTCTTATTTTATCCAGAAATAAATTATGTAATAGACATTTTCATTAAAAGTGCTTAAGGCTAAATTGAAATATATGCAACCAAAAAGATTGCAATGGCAGTATTTGCTCCTGGCTACTACAAGGTACTTCAGGAATCTGTGTGGTTCATGAGTTTATACACCCATACAGAGAGATAAAATATAAATCTTAAGATCTCAGTGGACACTTCTTGTGAAGCAGCACTAGATTAAATGAGGACCTTCACATACTCAGAGTGTTATGTGGTGATTTAAAATGCATGTTACATCTGACATAATAATATATGACCAAAGGCCAAAGGGCCTGGAAAATGTCGTGCAGCCAGAATTGTTTCAATAATTCTTTTGAAGTGGAGGTCTTAGTCCTACCTT
The DNA here is from genome assembly GCF_009650955.1 of Corvus moneduloides. Taxonomy (NCBI): domain Eukaryota; kingdom Metazoa; phylum Chordata; class Aves; order Passeriformes; family Corvidae; genus Corvus; species Corvus moneduloides. The sequence continues at coordinate 18,920,493 of NC_045481.1, forward strand.
ACTTTAAGGTACTTACTTAAAACTACTTTAAGATGCAAAGTTCTTGAGAGAGAAGCCTTTGAGGAAATGAAGAGGTTAATGAATCTACTTACTATGACAGGAAGTGACACAGTCAGGCTTTACAACAAGTAATGCACAACAATAATTTGAAAGTCTGTTAGAGAAGTAAAGAGGTTATAAACATGGTTTGTAGGAAAGAAGAGGCATCCCAAAGCCCTCTTCTGTGAGATACTCACCAACAATGAAAAAAGGCTCTTTCAAGAACATAATTCTACTCTGGGAGGTGTCTCTTTCTACCAGGGCACATTTTGCATAATCAGTAGAAAAATGTTTCTAATAAAATTGCAGGCTATGATGAAGATTCTATCAGACGAAGTTGCTGCCAGTAATATGAAGTCAGGGAATTTAAACATTAAAAATAAAGATTGAGGCAAAATTATGTAGTCTTTGAGACACAGCAAGAATATTTTAAAAATGCATTTTCCATATGACTTGGCAATGGCTGAGAAGAATGGCAGCTTTTCATCTATTTTCTTTTTTCAAGACAAATAATCTGGTTGTAACTTTCAACTGATTCACCCATGTCAACTAAACTTTCATTGGGTTTGATAAGTTTATATTGTCAGCCTGTGCTCAAAATGTTCAAATCTTCATTCACCAAAGACAGTTTTGAAGATCAAGATATTGTCTCCTTGTCTGTCCAGTGCCAAATTTATGGTTCAGAATCCAGCTAGAGAGATGCTGTGTTTATCATTGTAGCAGTCATTTACAGAAGTAGCGACAAAGAATACATAGAACTGAATGCAGTCTTTGAAAAACTAGAACTTGGTTGTTAGAAGAACATCTGATGCATTCATAGTTAATCACTTGGGCCACCAGACCAAATGTCTTTCTAGTCCCCAGGCAAAAGGCACAGTGGATTGGGAAAAAATATGAAAAGCAAAAATCAACGACTAAGAAAATTCTTTGGACTGTGAAACCATGCTGAGGAGAGTGAATATTGGAGGCATGACATAGGAGCCTACTCTTGTTACTAATTGTCTTATTAGAACTTTACTACAAAAATATTTTCTGTCAAAATAAATATGATATTCACCTTACTAACTGTAGGAACCAATAAAGCTGTGAAAGTAGGACACTGAAGTAAGGCCAGAATCAAAAGATGTTGTTGTTGGATTGATTTTTTTTTTTAAAAATTTTCTTAGATATTTCTGCGTATTGATGTAAATTAAAAGTTTCAGCATTCCCTTTAATTTAAGATGCATCAAAGTGCTGAAATTCATATATGTCCTTTGAGACCAGAATTTACTTTTTCTCCACATTTCTAGGCTTTCCTTCAGTGAAATGAGTTCTCATTTAAAAGAAAACCAGTATTGTATTCTCTTCTGAAAATTGTTTGGGTTTATAATTCTTTTGATTTTATCATCAGTGGCATAACTGGCTATATTGTGTTTTGCCATCTTTTAAAATTAGAACCAAACAAAAGTATATAATTAATATAATTCTTTTTTTCAAATTTAAAACTGTGCAAAAAGGCTTGAAAATCTGTCTGATTACCAAATATTCCACAACAAAAGAAAAAAAAAGTTCAGACAAAATATATATTTTTAAAATTTTTATTATTTTTATAATAAAGCTTGATATTTGATGTCTTGATTCATAGCTTTTTTAATTTATAAACTTGGTAATGTTTCACTGAATCAGCCCATTCCATCCCAGATCAAGGTGCTCCAAGCCTCCTAATGTGCTACGGCAAATATACAATTTAGTTCCTTAGAAATTCTAAAAATTTAACATAGTTATTTGTTTTTACTTCATTAAAAATGCTTCTATTATTTTCAAGTTTAACTGAATTAGAAAACAAAAAAGTAAACATATTCTGAAGTGCAGAAAATGGGCTTGCATTCAATGCTGTATTACACCATATAGTATAATAAACAAACTTAGAGTAAAGCCTCAAATCAAACCTCTATTGAGAGGCCCCTCAACACACAGGTTAATTAAAATCTATGTTTAAATCTTATCATTTGGGACACATCTGTTTAGCTTAACTTATGCCAAATTACAGGCTATAAAATTTCTTTGCAAAGACATCTTTTTAAACGCAAAGAAGCTTTCACAAATGCTGTCCATTCACTAATGCTTTAACAGAAGAACAAAGTGATGCACTGGGTTAATTACATCCTCTTTTCTGCTTTTATTCTTCTTATCCTTTCTGTTTTTAAAATTTTCAGACTCTGTCCCTAAGTGAGGCTTATGCAATCACCCTGATTTTTCTAATATGTGGCACTGCTGTAAACACAGCTCTAAATGTAATTTGTTTGATTTTCTAGCTCTTTTATCATAGCAATACCCTGTTATTCCCTACTCAGCTGGTCTAGGGTAATTTCTGAGATGATTTTCTTGCAGCATCACTTAACCATTTCTGATTGTTTTATGTAGAACACAAACATTTTATGTCCCCTGTCTGCATGTCAGATTGTCAGTCACACCTGTTTGTGTTGTTTTGTTTGCCTGCTTTTAATGTTTTTGGTTGTTTTTAAGGAAGTAGTAAAATAAGAGATATCACAATCAGCCAGATGCTTGAAAATGTGTGAAAAATGGTGGCGAGGTAGATTACAAAGACTGTAAATGCCCATTCTCAGGGAAAGCTAGATAAAACTCAACCAGTTGGTCTGTCCACAGACCTGCACTGGCTTATCACTACGTCACTTTATCACTACTTTCGCTCAGTCACTGATGGCAGCTTTTGGCTATTAACCAGCTGGACTCATATTTAATTGGTGGTAAATAACATGGAAAGACCTAGAAGAGCTGTTTAAGCACAACAGAGATATTACACTAGAGGTGACACTGAACTAAATGTAGGGACAAAGTGGAAGTGGACATGGAAAAAGAGGGGAGAAAAGAGTGGAGAAGAATATGGGACATAGTAAATAAATTCATACCACATCGGTTTCATCATTTGTTCATGCAAGGATTTTATTGTGAAGGAAGAACCCTGTCTGGGAACTTGTGCTTTTCAGCAAGTCACGATACGTTTTGGGGAAAAATTCTGTTATAGGTTCACTTAAAGATTCTACAGAATTAGATTTAATTAAAAGAAGTGACAAAACAAATGGGACAGGGAATAAATAGGAGTAAGAAGAAAAACAGATACAGACTTGTAGTACTTCTCTATACTTGGAGTACTACGTGTTCTACTTATAAACTGTGTAAACAGTAAGCGTAGGGGAAATTATGAATGCATCAAAAAGAAAAAAATTGTTAATAAACAGACCTTTTCTTTAGGAAAAACAAAACAGTTAAAGTAGCTAACATTTAGACTCAGAAACATGGTTGAGGAATACTTAAGACCAAGCAAAGCTTGAGAAAATAAACCATAAAAAAATTTTGCTGGGTAAACTGACAAAGTTATCTAATGTTGTTTATAGCTGTATTTGGATGGATGGGAAAGGCACAGAAGTGTGACTGAAACACATTCTTCCACTAGCTAAAAACAAAATTCTGCCGGCTTAAATGAACTACTTTTGTGTCATATTTGGGATGGAAAAACAAGTGACATTCAAGAATAAAAGAAAAAAGACATACGTAGGACATCCAGCTGAGCAATGATCAGAAGGAAAGAAGAGTATTCAGGAGTTTGCTTTTGCTATACCAAAAACCTGTTTTGAAAACAACTTCAAATTGTTTCATTTGATCATTTGAGGAATGTAAGCAACACCAGTAGGTTTTTCAATCAATTTATATTGGCTTTTCTTTCTTTAGCATTTTTTTTCAAAATTAAATATACAGATATTTACAGCTGAAGTACAAATATGCCTTCAGTTATATTAGCTCTAACAAAATTATAGAGGTTTATTCATTTCAGCACTATCTATGCAGCGATGTTTTATTTAACAGCCAAAAACTGAAAATGCGTAGCAATAATGAAATCATAATGTTTCCTTTTGAGACTGGGTTTTCCTCCTTTAAGAGAGGAAGTTTTTCTATTTTTCTAAAGGTAAGTTGATTTAACCATCTGATAACCTTTAATTAAATTAAAAAAAACCCTATCATCCTATTACAAATTTTAAAATGCATCAAGTAGACACATTATTCTGTAAGACAGACAAGATATAATCAGATGTTCACAAAACAAGAAAGAGGTAATGGAAAGATTGTCTTTCAAAAAACAAGAAAAAAAGAAATCAGGACATTTTGGGAACCCTAATAAGGATTCTATTTAAGTAATAAAAATATGGAAGGTACCCTATACAATAGACTAAAACATCTCTTTTGAATATGATGTTCCTTTAATATCTGTCTAGTAATGCATTTAACTTTAAACCAGATTTCTGATCCTTATCTCTTTAGATGAGCAAGCAATCGGCAGCTAACATACAACCACATAAATGTATGCTTCTTAGGGAAGTATTGAGTGGTCTGGAATATATAACCACTTCAGATTAAACAATAATTCCCTACATTTTTAACTTAGAGAGCAATATCTCAATATAAGACTTAATTAATCAATTACTTTAAATGTTGGTAAGATTAATGATTCAGAATCTGCTCAGACAAGAAAAATAAGCCAGAGGAAGAGAATAAGACTTTAGGAAGGTCTTATAAGAAGTGTAATCTCATTAGAGAAGCCAACCATCACACCGAGAAGGATAGTGTCTTCTAAAGTGGAATTGACAGCTTGTAAAGACTTCTCAGAAACAGATTTTCACTAAGTTAAGGTTGCAGAATCACTGCAGAAACTATTACTTACTTTGTCATGGGTTCCCAGAGTACATTGCCTTTCAAAAGGATTTGTTTAGACTAAATCATAAACCTTAAATTGTAATGCTGTAGTAGTAGAAAACAAAACCCAACTTTTTTAAACCACTTTTGTGTTTTTAAACACTTTAAACAACTTTGTAGGTACTCCTACAGCTAAGATAATGCTTTCTAATCTTTAGTAGATTCTTTCTTACAATTGTGCTGGTACTAGACTCTAAACTAGGGTTCAGAGCATGTACAGGGACTTTATTGCAGCATTTTTAACATGCGCACTATGTGTCCTAGACTGTAGCTCAGCATTACAGTATTTTCATTGCTAGAAATAGGCCACAGGCTTTGTAGTGAGTTTATGAGGCCTCAGGACTATGGTTTGCCAAACTTACTTTGTACGACATTTTCTTGATCTGCCTGGAACTTTGCTTTGACCTAGTTTAGCTGTAACAGTATTTTTCTCTCATAACTGGATAACCATATTTAATTGGTTTTAACATGTCTTGTCTTCTTGTGATATAACCATTTTAATATATGGTTGTAAAAAGTAGTTGTTCTATATAAAATGAGATCTTTCTGACTCTAATATAATGACAACATGTAGAGAGTTACAGGGCTAGTGTGTTGGCAGAGTGCTTGAGAAGAGAAAGCAATGGAAGCAGTATAGAGGAATAGTGGTGTGGGATAAGAGCTGAGTCACAGCCTGCCGTCAGAGATCCCATGTCTATTAACAACTCATCAACAGCTAGTTAAAGACATGCAGACCTGAACAAAATTGGGGTTTGGGAGTATGACAAGTGCATCACATGTAGTAAATTTGAATGTACTGTGGACTTGCACAGCAATGAAGAAGAAACAGTGTGTAAAAGACCATTTAAAAAAGAAATAATTACCCCAGCAGATCCTAAAGTGAAGAAGGAAACAAAAATTTCATCATAATCTTCCCTGTGAAATCATTTGGGTGCTAGTGATTTACCACATGGTATCATAACAGCTGGAAGGATACCAAAGGACAGTGAAAGGTACAACAAAACCTTTAGCAGCTAGGAAATGTGTGATACACTTCTAACTGTATTGCTATTGAGGATTGTTCTGCTTTTTAAAAAATATGGTTTGGTTTGGGTTTTTTTTAAATAATGGTGGTATCCTTTCTTTATGCTTCTTATTTTCTTAATTTTCTGTTATAGTCAGATGTTGTCTATCTCTCTGATTAAACTTTTCAGAAATACTAATAATGTACTCCAGGCTTTACATACAATCATTGTTTCCTTTTTTACCTGTAATGTTTTTAAGCAGAAGTGTGGATATCGTGATGATATAATTCTATTGTATTCTGTATATTGTTATTGAATTCCTGTGGAGTCCATATATTAGGGAAAACTCTCAAAATAGTAAAGCAGTTTCTTATCTTATACTGAAATGCCTCTAGGTAAATCTACTGCTTTTCAGCACAGCTGCATATTGTGAAATAAAAATGCCTAGCTTTTACCCCGTGCTTATCTCCAGGTTTGTAAAGGATGTATAATTTTTCCCATTATAGGCAAGAATCAACAGGTATGCGGACTCAGGATCATTAGCATTTTGGTGTCAGAATTTGTATTTTCTATGCACTAGATGACACTGAAGGTTAGAAATTTATATGTGGATCTACAGAAGAAATCATAAATGACATAGATGGCCTCCTACATAAATTATTCTAATCTGACAGTTTTTTTATAAGGTTTTTGGTTAAAAATATATACTTCAGGATACATTCCAAAACTTGAAACAGTTAGAATAATTCACTATGAAGAAGACTGTAACAGGATCCACAGATTATTCCAGTCCTTTTAAATTCCCATACAATTTACATTTTGTTAATCTTTTTTATAAAGAGACACATCCAAATACTCTTTAAGGATGTGGATACCCTATTAAAAATATTAATATAAGTTCTTATATAATATGCAAAACTAGAACCTTTAGCATTAACTTTGAATTTGCCATAAGTTACAAAAGCTTTCAGTTTTGTCAGTTTAATTTATGGTTCTAATACTTTTTCAAGAATGTAGCGCATGTAGCTGGTGAAAGGAAACTGGAAAATACGGCGCTAACACTCACAGAGCAGATCCCAGCCCCCTCTGTGCCATTCATGATCAACAGTCTCATAAAGACGCTAGAGGTCATTCAGCAGGGATCTATTTGCTGGTGCACGTGTGCTGGATTGAAAGTTGCAGAAGCACATGGCAGGTGATGCTGAGGACAGGTGTCAGGCACGATGACTGTCCAGCACACTGCTGTCATCCTCCCCTTTGCAGCACCTGCTGAGGGCTCTGTGTCAGCTGTGCAGGTGACACTGCGTGGCAAACTGCTTGTGGGTCACCATCAGAGAACTGAAAGGATCTGTCCTAGTTTGCCTCTTCCCTCTTGCCCGGCTGCCCTGAGAAAAACCTGCACATGTCAAAATATGGCTTATACTTCAAGTGATTGTCTCCAGCCAGGGTAGTCAAGTAGGAAAAACAAAAGGAAAAAACGTGGAAGCAAATCCAACAGAGCATTACCAAAGAACTGTCAGGGCTGGAAGCAGTCAAAACACAGAGTATTTAGCATGGCTATTAGATCTTTCTGAAGGATAGCTTCTGAAACACAATTTTTGAATAATTATGAGAAATATCCTGATCATAAAGTTTTGAAGGTCATAGTGTTCATTAGAAAATACAACTGTATTTTACAGCAAGAGGAAATTCTAACCTGAGGAAGTTCAAAACTCTGCATTAAGCTAATGCTGTTAGTGTTTTACTCAACTTTGTTATTTGCTATAGTTATTTCCCTTATCCTTCATCAGCTATCTAAATCTAAATTGAAATGAGTACATGTCATCTTTTAGAATTAATGCAGAGAAAGCATTCATCTGACAGTGAATTTCTTTACTACCTCAAATTAACATCAGTCTTTCAAACACTGATAAATTTTTTCTCCTGATCAAACTGTTTGCTGGATTATTGGGGCTTTCATATTTCTCTAAACAATTTATCTTCTATAGCAAGGTGGAAGAATGTCTACTGTGATATTTTGTTTTAACTGACAAGCATGCAGCTTTTCAAATTTGCTGCAACTTAGCAGCAAATTAGTTCCTTTGGGTCAGAAAATTGAAAAAGTAAATTCAAAATTAAAAGAAATAAATAGTTGGAAAATGCATGAAACAAAGAATTTTTCTCAACCCAGGCAAAAATTTAATAATGGTGTACTAATTTAGTCACTTAAAATAAGCAGCAACCCTAATTGAATCCCACAAATTGAGAAAAAATAGAAGAAATTTTTGCATCTTTATATTTACCACAATATACCCTAGGTCTGAACCCTAGGTCTCTTATATTTTGGCCCATATTTATTTAAAAGACATTTTTTTATTGGCAGAATTTCTATCTTTCAAATCCATCTCTCTGTCTCCACCCCTGATCCAAATACTAAAACAGCTTTGAAGTTCACAGTAGCCTGTTCCTGGAACTTCGTAAACTAGAAGGAGCTTCAATACATGTATCAGTTCATTTGCTATTGCTCCAAAATGAAACACTGAAAGAAAACACAGCAAATTTCTAAGTTTTCTTGTAATAGCACACCGGCTGTGTGGCTCATCTCAGATAATGACTTGAGGAGGATGAATGGCAATGAACACTGTCCATTTGGGCTGCTGCACACAAATGTTTTGGTCATGTATAACATGAGCTCATTTTGAGGCATTTCACAAAAATCCTGTATAAAAAAATCAGGTTTTTCATGAAGCAGAAGGTGAAGAGTGAGTTAAAAGACAGTTCCTATTGATGCCAGAAGATTGAGGATTCGAGTTCCTTCGTGGTCGCCAGCAACTGATGCCTTTTCCTGGTCTTAAAATCAAGAGTCACACACGGTTAGAAGGGGAAAAGGGATTTTACCTTGGTATTTATTTTAAGGATCCTTAGGTGTACACATCCAGGTCATATGCATCGAGATGCACCCCGCCGAGTCTATCTCTGTCCCCTCTGTCTCTGTGTCTCCCTGTGTCTGTGTCCCTGTGTCTCTCTCCCTCTCCCCAACATTGGGTATAACATTATAGGTTTTACTAATTAGCATATCTATCAAAGATTCCCCAATGAGAGGCTCAAGTGAGCCCCCCCCCCTCCCCAAGGAACCTTCCCCTGGATGGTTCTATCTTGGTTTACAGAATATGTTCTGGAGAGGACCTTGGGGTCTGGGGCACACTGATCCCTAGCTAGGAAGCTTCTGAAATGTTTAGTCTCTTAGCTTGACAAACAAGTCCAAGAATGTAGGCAAAAAGCACTAGGAATACAGAAGTTGTAAAAGGTATAACAGGGGTATAAAAGAAAAGGCAAAAATCTTCATGGCATCACTATGACAAGGAAAAACTGTCAAGTACAGGGAAAGAAACGTAGACCACAGAGAAAAAAATTACACAGAATGTCAACTGTAATGCTAATGATGTAGAAATATCTGAATTGTCCCCTTCTTGTTCATACTGGGTTTCAGCATTATACTACCTTTTCCCTCATTGTCCTCTGTCTACACTTTATTTAGTGACCACACAGAACAGTCCTGCTGTAAACTGATTCCTCAAATGTGCTTTGTGCATTCCAAAGTGTATTCCAAAAGGCACACACTATCTACTTCCAGGAGCTGTGATAATCTTCTCTGTAATTTTCAGATTTTAGTGCATAGGCTGTCAAAGCACATACATTATTGAGAACATACCCATTACCAATACTGACATTACAGTTCTTCAAAAAACATTCATGCTATTCTATACCTTTACTGTCTTGTACAAGCTCAGGTGGAACTGAATTGCTGCATAAAACCAGAGCAAAAGATCCGTAATGGACTCAACGTAGATCAATCCATATTTATACTACAGATATGCATAATATATTTGTATATTTGAGTATTTTAATATACATAAACATAAACCATATAAATACAGTATGATTGTGCATGTGTGTGTGTGTCTTATATATGTGTAAAATGGTGATAAACCAATAGTGCAGTGGACAGATACAGAGTAAATTACTACTAGAGCAGACCAAAAATGCAGGCAATGAGAAAAGAGCTTTGTTTTTCTTGTTTTAATCTTAAATGTAAACACTTAGATAACCATATGAGGCATCAAGCAGCAATCTGTCCTCTAAACCAGTCATTCTAGAGAAGGTTGATGTGACATAGAAGAAATGAGGCAAAAGCAATGGAAATTGTGAGATTGGTGTGTTTGGATTTTTCATAGACTGGATATAAGCTGAATTGATATCACAGTAGAAGATAATTACTTTATGACAAATGTTTCACTGAATTGGCAGTATTTCTGTAGCTTAGCTTTACTGGGTAATCATCACAGCTTGAAGGTATAATTGTTTTGTAGAAACCTTTTCCTTATGTTGTGACAAATAAGCCATAGTACAAACTGCTTAGTTTTAGTTTTTAAGAAAATTAATTTGACAGGAAATAAGGGAGAAAAGGAATAGACATCTAAACTAGTGTCTGATCTGATGGCTAACATAATGATCACATCTGCTGTGGATTGGAATTTTGCCTGCAAGGACCTTACTAATATTTGCCTTGATTAAAGGAGAGTCGTCGAAAATGTGACCTTTCAAACCCACCTTGTGCCTCTTGAACATTGTCGTGTAGCTGGCACTCCAGAACTTACACAAAAGAGCAATTAAAGACTGGCAAAACAAAGTAAAACCCAGATCCTTCCTGGCTTTTATGGGCATGGGTTTTGCCTTTTGACACAAGCCCTCCAAGAGCATGAACCTCAGTGAAGATACCTTAGTAGGGTCCTGGACAAACCAAAGGTCCTATATAATGATGCAGAACACCTGTAATTTGCTACATCCCTCACGGTATGATTCAGCTCTACTTCTGCCAGCTTCCATAGTCATCAATGCCATGACTGCAGGTATTTTCCTTCTGTTCTGGACAGCTTGTTTCTTGAGGGAGATCTCTGTGAAGTAGCTGTCTTTCCTCCTTGATCACTACAAAAAGGAATCTGATACCTAAGGAAGAAGAAACCTTTGTTTCCTTCTCTTTGTGCGGGTACTACTAATAATCTGTAAAACTGAACCTATGAACCCAAAGTTCCTATAACCACAAACCTGAGTTTACTCAGTGTTTCCAACTCAAATTCCCAGCATGACTATTGTAACTAAAGGTTGAAAAATAATTCAACTGAAAATTGATATCAAAATTCTTTAAGATAATTTTTGTTAACTCAGTATTCTTAAATTTTTTTCTGTTAGAAAGAATACAGTCTTACCACTGCTGTAATTACAGCAGAAAATAGTTAATATTTGCTCTACTTCAAATTTGCTCCATTTTTGTAAAGTTAAATTATAAAAAGGAAAACCAAAACAAAATCAGAAAGCTCTACACATACACTTGCTACTTGTTTCTCATGAAAGCAAGTACTGCACATAAAGTAGACTATTCCTCAAAATCTTCATAGTTGATAAAATAAATCTGTGCGTGCAAAAGCTTCCAATAAACATCATGAAAAAAAAAAGGAAACACTGGCTTCAAAACTAATCTGCAATGAAGATGTAAGTAAAAAGCCGTCTAAACTCCTTTCTTGTGAACTGAAAATAGAATATATGCTCACTAGGGATGGGAAATATGAAAAGCTTCAATACTTTTATGAACTTTTTTTTTTTAATTGCATAAAGTACTTAACTGCATACTATTATAATAACTATTATGATATGGCATATCTCCCCTTACATTTCCACTTATTTTTCTAAGTAATATATCTTTGACAACTCATTATGTGCTTTTTGTCAGGTGTAGTGTTTTCTTGAAAATTAAATAATTTTCGTGCCTTGCTTCTGCAGTCCTCACTTGCAAACACATGCCAGTGCCCTGCTTTCCTTTTTTTCCTTTCTTCTTTCCTTTCTCTTTCCTTTTTTTTTACTACAGCTAAATCTTTGAGCTAACACTATGCACTTTCTGTAACTACTCATTTAAAGAGATTACAGATATTTATGAAGAGTTAAATATTTTGGAATATTGCACGTGTTAGGAGTGGATTTCATCTGAAGAGTCTGAAAACTGTAAAGGAATTTTAAAATTATATCACAAATATATGTGTATAGCATATGCGTATGTATTTTATCATGTCCATAAAATGTCATTAAAAAGGAATATCTCTATGTTCTGTCCATCATTATTGCTGCATTTCATCTTCACAGAACAAAATCTGCTTTCCGTCATCACAAGCTGGTATTTTTGAAGTAGGAAAATTATATTATTCCATGTTTGGACACATTGTTCCAGTAATCATCAGAAAGAATTTGATTTATCTATGTGGTCACCTGTTCAAAGTTTATAGGAGTGGAACTATTGATTTCACTCAAGAAATACACCATTTTTTCACAGAATCTTTCTGGCAACTGTGCTTTACCAGAATTGTTTTGTCCCGCTTAGTGCTAGTAATTTAGCACGGAGGCTTCTTGCCCAGAGGGTGTTAAAGCTGTAAACACCCATGGATATCTGAGTTGGATTTTTGCATAATAATTTATATACTGTCTTAATTCTTCAGGGCATTCTATGCTTAGTAAAACAGGATAGTGTTATCAACATGACTTTTGTTCTTCAGCCAACTCCTTTCTATGTGGAGAAGGTAAATAATAGACACACTGAACAAAGTCAAGTCTCTCATTCGGTATAAGATGCCCCCACCAAAATGTAACTATTCTATAAACTCTTAATATTCATACATGCATTTTTTTTTTCAGTCACAACTTAGCCATAATATGGAGTTATAAGCAAAAAAGCATGTGTTTATGTGAAAAAGAAGGTTCTTGCTATGCTCAGTGTCCCATTTGTGTTTTAAATGTCCTTATTTTCCATGGCTTTATATTGACCAGTGTTGCTCAGTACATACTTATCTCCCCCATCATTTTCTGTACAGTCTATTTCACAGCTTTCCCAGCTTTTCATAAGAGAGATGTAGGCCTACTGCCTTACTCAGTTGATGTACTTTATTTGGAGATACATAGTGTGACGTTACACCATGTGTCATATTGCATGCGTTTACTAATTGTTCTGTTATATATTATTGTGATTTATAGCTGAAATCAGTGGGGTCAGGATTTCACCATTAAAAATGTATTAATTTGTTTTAGAAATGAAAATTATTGCTAAAAATTCACCAAGTCTCTCTCTCTCTGTGTAATGGAAGTATTTTAGTGAATTTTAGTTTCTGCCTTTGTTGACAGTGGCATTTCAGGCAGAATTTTAATTGAAATATTTGTTTCATACTTTAATGGTGGAATGCAGTTTCTCCATGTGGTTCCATAACTCCACTTCAATGGAAGAACTCTTTTTAAAGTGAAATATTAAAAATTTTTGACTGAACAATAATGACAAATACTCCTCCATGTGCTTTCTTCGGGAGATCCTTGTAGCTAAATCCTCTGTACACCAGAAATTTATACACAATTGCACATGTGTATGAACAACTCCAGATAATTGAGCTTAAAAGTATTAAAAATAAAGTTTTATCTTTACTACAATAAATAACTTTGGGTTATTAAAAGATTACCTGATGAAGTCAGTCATTGTCGACTCTTTGTGACAGAAAATATTGTCAATTGAAAATGATCATGCCTTCATTGTCAGAAAGACATAACTGATTGCAAGTATTTGTCACTTTCATTATCTATATTGTCCACCTTCCTATGGTAAAGCAAGTAGGTTTAGTTACCAGGGTCTCAGGTTCAGTAGAAACATCAAATGAGGGGAAGCATATTACAGGGGGAAAAGGGCAGGACTAGGTTGACTTGGACCAGCCCCCAGTAATTTTACATTATTTTCGGGGGTTAAGAAAGAGAGTAAGATAATTTGTTGAGGAACTGTAAACTCAGCAATATTAAATTTCTAAGCTTTGAAATAACATAGCTAGCAATATTCAATATCTCACTTTCTGGTAAAGCAAAAAGAATTAGTTCTTGTATATGGAAGTAGAAGAGGGTTAATTTCCATTTCTAAGTAGCCAAAGCATCTCTTTATATATAGAGTATATATTACCATATGTTATGTATAAGATTTGCTTTATACAAAAATTTATTAAGGCTTATGTATGAATGTTGTGCATTCTGAAAATTCAAGAACAATTTTGAAGGGAGAATTGGAAAAAAAATCATATTTCATGTCAAGCAAACAGATTAAATAGATAATAATAGTTAAAAGACAGATTCATTATTGTCATGGATGAATGTCAAATGCATTTATCAAATGGCTATGCATATAATGAGTCACAGCTTCCACATATATATATTTGTTATAGACATGTGTAGCTCCTTAAGTGTACCTATTAATTGCAAACACTGGAGTACAGTCTGTTCTCATTTTATATTGCTTTTCTATATGCATATCAGAAAGAGATAACCTTTTAAAGATAAGATTATATCTGAGAAACTGAGGTAACAAATTATTTAACTCTTCGAGAGACAGATGATACTTGTCTTTTAGAAACTGAAGAGAGGATTGAACAGACAGTAGAAATCTGAAAATATCTCCATGAATGAAAGTACAAAAGATTGATAATTTTTGTCCCTTTCAGATACCCACATCCTTATTTTAATTAACTTGCTCATATAAATACAGCAAGATTGTTGTATTTTTTTAAATAACTCTTTACTGAATATGTCAACAAGATAATATATAGTGTATAGTGAGGTTTTGAAGTTAACAATGCGTGCAACATGGCAGATTGCAGAAAACAGATAACGCAGACTTCAAACCATCTATTTTTCCATGTTAAAGATAGAAAGTATACCAAACACAGAACAGAATCAAGTGTGCATATCTCAGTTAAAATCAATTTTATGAAAGATCATCTTCAGATATTTGGGACCAACTCATGATAACAATTTTTTTAGTAGCTTATCTGTTTCTGAAAGGATCAGAATTCAGCTCTCATGAGGCACATTTCCACAGAGCCCCAGTGTAATAAAAGGTTGCCAAATCTCTTCTGTGCTAGTTTTCCATATGGACTACTAGCCAGTGTCCTTTTAAAGAGCAAAATATTCTCTACTGTACAAAAGTTTAATGCCAAATGCTTCAATATTGCCTGTAGTATCATCTGGAATACAAAGTGCCCTGTTCAATAGAGTTCAGGGAAGGAGTGATCATCAGCTTCCTAGGATTATCTCTGTGTTTAGAAGAGAGCATCAGGCAGGATTTGATGAGGTTCAGAGCCAGTAACTTTTGGTTTTGGCACTCACTTCTGTTTTGTTTTTCCACTGAGCTGTAAAGATAAGTCATGTGTAAAACCATTATTCTCATGTTCTAAAGAAAAACTTTAATCTCCATGTTAAATTTAAGGTGAGGAAGTACTATAAATGTAGAATTCAATGGGAATTAACCACTTTACTGTCAAAAGCTGAGACTGAACTTTCACTTCAATGTCATTAGTAAAGTGCCTTATGTAGACCCTTAAAACAATAATATCAATATGCATAAAGTTTTTTTGTTTGCAAAATTGAAATCAATAAATTTTTCAGACTCAGAAAATTTCTCTCATGAAAAAAGAAAATGATTGAGAGAAAAAATATACTTTAGTAGCAAATAGCATATGTCATTTCATTTGTCTGTTTTACATGACATTCACTGTAGTCCTTTATTGGCTTACAGGGAAAACTGCTAATATCTTTTCAGTTCAAAGTAGATTATTCCCTAAATATTCTTATAAAGAAATTCAGTAATAATGTTCCAATAAGAACCTGTTAACACAAAGTCCATGCATTAATCAGGTGTTTGTTTCTGCCAGCAAGCCACATGCAAGGAACACTTGTTAAAGTGACAGAATCCATGAAAGTAAGGACCTGTTTGTAAATAAATACATCTTCAGAAGGAAAGCAAGCACTGGGAACAGCAGTGTCGTGATATTTCTTTAATGCAATTTCGCTTAAACTCTTGTTTTATTCTATTCACCAATCTTTCTGCACATCTATGGTAACTATTAGCTGTATACAATGGAAGATGGGTGAGATTTTGTCTGAAAACAAATAATTTCTCCCTAGATCCAATGAACTTGATCAAATCAGGACTTAAAAGCGAACATTTTGGGTGAGTTGTATATACACATATTTGGCATTTCTGCTCTATAGCCTTTACTTATTATATGTGGTCAGATATTTGTCCTATGTGAAGATCACCCAGTTTTTACAAAGCCCAAGGAAAAAGCTACTAATCTTAAACTTTACACTGTCAAAAGATCATTGTCCATTTTTAACACCGACTTTTTCTTAATACTTTACCTAGTGAAATTTGCTCATTATGTATTTATCTAGGTGGGACCTGAAATGAAATCTCAGATGTTTGTGTGACTGGCACTTTGAGAAGTCCCAAATTCTGTTGTAGGTTGAAATACATTAACTGTTTTGGAGCTAAGGAACAATTAGAATTTGGAGAAACATTCTTCAAATGAAACATATTCAGTTGACTACACCTCTGAATTTTTTAGGTAATATTCCCAGCTCTATCCACAAATTTTTGTATGAGGGACTTGCTGTGTTTTTTTTCAGAAGAGTCTTTATAGTAAAGAAACTTTTGACAGTATCCCATAAAAATAGATATATTTTTGTTCATACTGAAAACAAACATAAACTATGCCATCTTTAATATCATTGTGGTTTTTAGGTAAGCGAGTAATAGTCTACATATTATATATATATATATATATATATATATATATATATATATATATATGTATATGTATATATGTATATGTATATTTCACCATTCAAGATCAAAATGAACAGTTTGTGAATGCCTTCTGTTTTGACCCTATTAGATAAGCAATCAGATTTGTTGTCATCAGGTTGGGCTTGTGGATCACTCACCTGTAGTACAGGCCAAACTCCCTGAATAAGTCAATTGCTACAAATAAGGTGCCTATGGTATACTGAGGTCTAGAACAGAAGATTCCTCCTACATCAGTCATTGAAGTAAAAAATACTAGTAAGCATGTAGTTTCAAAGGAGGCCTTTTGAAATTAAATGTACAACCAGCTATTTCATTGAAATTAAATACTATGTCCACACCCAATGGGAATCTCTGGCTCTGCTTAACTTCAAGAAAACTCCAGCATGCAATAGAAGCATGCAGAAGCACAACTATTTGCTGATTGTCTTTTGAGCTGTGACACCTACAATATGTTAAGCAAAACAAAACAAACAAAAAAAAGCAACAAAAACCCATCAAAACTAAAAGCCAAAGCCCAAAAGTATTGATCTCATCATCATCTTCAGTAAATAGATCACAGAAAAAAAACCTCACTTTGGCATAGACATTTCTACCTAGAATCATGCCATTTGAAATCATATGATAAACTTTTAATCAACAAAATTTTAGTGACTTAACTATTCTAGTAGTCAAACAGGTTGCTTAGAATACCTGCTATAGCTGAAGAAAATAGCACATATGTAGGATATAGAGCGGAATTTAAAAACGTGATTTTAAAAGATGTTGGTGGGAGGATGTGGTTCCTTATAAAATGGTTGTACTTTGCCATCAATCATAACTGGGTTCATTTTGTCATTGCAGAAAATGAGTGTTATCATGTGATCTGAATTGAAGGAATACATGCTTATAGACTGCTGAGTTTCAAGAATGGGCTGAGTGAAATGAGCAAAAGAAAGGACTAAAACACTCTCTTGCAGCATAAGGAGCTTCATAAAGTGAAAAGTCTAAGCATTCCAACATGAAAGTGCTTCGGCCTTTACTTCACATGCAGCAACTTCCTGTCTATCCCTAAGTGGTCACTGTAAAATGTTCTCCCTTCAGTTCCCTACTACCTCAGGGAAGTTTCGTCTCTATTTTTTTTCTGTTGTTTTTTTTTTTTCCAATGTGATGTGAACTTTAGTTTGTCCCCAAGCTCAGGAGAAAATTAGCTACATTAAAAAGCAAACTGAAAAAAACCCAAAGAATTAGACTCCACCACTGAGCTGGCAAGAATACCACCATTCTTGACAGTCATTGAGTTCAGGCTGGCTGAACCATTACGTAATTTTGAGAGCTGCATTATGGTTTTAATGCAAGCATGATGTTTTGTGTCGTGCATGTAAAGCTCAAGGACTGAGAAGGTATTGCAGCTAAAGATTCTGAGGGTATAAAAAAGCAAATTCTAAACCCACCTACTGCTTGTGAAGCAGAAATCATTATGGAAAACTTGAAAATGCTTTAGGTAAAAGAAGGGTAATTCAGGGGGACACAATGTACTTGTGTTCTCAAAATTTCTCAGTCAATCAAATGCTTAACTAATGTTAGTATCTGTATGCTTTAATTGGGGAGGAAAAAAAGCAAAACAAACAAACAAAACCCACCAGAATCTGTACATGATGTTCACCACTGAAAATATTTTAGTTCATAATAGCCCTGGAGATCTTTCCAGGACTAAATAAATTTTTATAATATGTTTCTTGTTTGTTTTCTCTTTTTTTTCTTTTTTTTCCCTATTTCTCCATGCTGAACATAACTCAGACCCTTAAGTCAAACAAAGCTTGAACCATACAAACTAATAGTAAAACCTTTCCATTGTCATTATATGTTGCACCATGTTTTCAGCAATACACACTTTTAGATTTGAAATTGTACTTGAATACTGCAGAGCTGGGAGCACTCAGAATTTCCCTCATTCTGGTTTTACCAGAACACGCTGTGTCAACAAATGCTTCTCTATTAAAAAGAGGTGCAACTTAATGACAGCTCTCTGTCACATTCTGTTACATAACGTTCACCTCCCACTGAGAAGATAGAATGGTCAGAGAATGCCCAAAGCTTCTTAATTATAAGGAAAAGCAGGAACAGTTTCTAAGATAAAGTATCTAGTATTGGGGGACATTTTCAGAGCAACTTTTGCAAATAGAAATCAAGGTCACTTTGAGTTTGACACTGAGCTCCTTCTATGTTTCCTGTTCCAAGTGGATTGAGAGAAAACTGATCAAACAAGAAAGTAGCGTTTTTGGCAGCACTCAGAACTCCAGCTTTCAGTTGGAGGTGAGAAATGCAGAACTGACAAATAGGAATGGATGTATTTCCAATTGTTTGAAGCTCAACAGCAGTTGCTGGGTTCAAGTCACAAGGGTTGTACCCATTTTATCTGAATTGCTTTTGTCTGTTCCTAGTGACCCTGTTTTAATATGCACTTATTTTCCTGTATTCCAGGACACGTAGAAACTTAACATCCCTCAGACAGCTTCGACAGCAAAGTGGTTAATGTTTGAAGAATGAGTCATTCTTTCCTTTGCCATGACATTGGGTTCTTATTGTACAACCCTGTACAGTACTCAGCAATATTTTTTAAAGATTTAAAAAGCAAAGAGTTACAAAACCATTTGCAATTAACTTGAAATAGAAAAGATAGCACTTTTTTTAAATCCCATTATATAGTACACCGTATAAATTACAGAGTATTCAAATGCATAAATGCATCTGTTTAACATTTATCAAATGTAATTTTTTTCATTGTTGTTGGGGGGCTTATTTTTTCTAGAGTTTTTTCTCCTTGTCCTGGAAACCCCCATCTTCCCTCACTATCACGTATGACAGTGCTCCAGGTCTGAGACATTGCTGTTGCAGTATCGCATGTTGTTGGGGATGTGGCAGTCTGTGTAGTTAATGCCCCCGTTTGGGGTATAAATGGGCTGCAGTCTGAAATCTCCTTTAAGGAGCTGATCATTATTTAAGGAGACAATCTGGAAGCTGGTTTCCGTCATCTCCAGGATGGAGTTGTCCTTCTTGGTCCCTGCCTCACAGTAGTCATCTTTCCGACGGCCGCGGTTGTATTTCCACTTCTGGGAGGTGTAACGACCTTTTTTGTGCATATGCCAGCAAAAAATGCTGAGCAAGACCACAAGGACAAATATCACTGCACCCCCAATCAACCCTGCCAGCAGAAATGGGGAGCCTAGGTTCTGAGAAGTTGTCTGTTCATGGCTGGAAGGGATGTTGCTGCCATTCAAAAAGGAAGCCTTGGTTGTGGCTTCTGAACAGACAGTGTCTTCTCCAGTTTGGTAATTGTTATAAGTATCCAGTGGAACCAAACAAATCCGATAAGTGGATTTGGGCTCCAGATTTACCAAGCTTGATTGCTGCTTCTCGCCACTGATTATTCGTTCATGAACAATTCCTCCCACCAGACTATGGCCCATTTTAACCCATGTGAGTTTATATGCCATCACGCTAAAAAGTGACATCCAGTTGACTTGGATGCAAGTGTCATTGACAAAATGGATGGAGAGCTGAATCCATTCAGACAAAGGAGGTGTCACCCTTTCTCTGTCCTCTCTGACAGGCACAGTGGGGAGTGTGGCTATGATGGGAGTGAGAGGATTATATTTATTACTTGAGGGGGGAAATGATGAGCTGGGAACTAATGTAGTTGGCATGGTTGTAGCTGGGACGGGGGTGATGATTAGTGGCAGACCAGGGGTGGTGGTGGGGCATGACAACATATTCATGTTGAGCTCCCTGACTGCCATACCTCGGACCTGCTCTGGTCCCTGGCACATAAAACCCCGTACATTGATGGAAGCAGGAATAAATTTGAGCCATTCAGTGACCCACTTAATGCTGCAGTCACATAACCAAGGATTATTCCTTACAGTGAGTTGTCTCAGATTATGGAGATTATCAAATACTCCCTTTGCCAACATCCGAAGTTGATTGTTGGAAATATCAAGACGTTCCAGTTTGTGGAGGTTTGAAAAGGCTGTAAGTGGTATATGGGTTATCTGGTTGTCCTGCAAATAAAGTCTTAGCAGATGTGTACCTGGAAGATCGGGAGGAGGGTAAGTCAGTGAATTCCGAACTATTGAGAATTCCTTGAGCTTGGAGAGGTGGCTAAAGGTGCCTTCAGCTATGCCTTTATTAGTAAGGAGATTGCCATCCACGATCAGGCGCTCCAGACTTGTAAGATTCTGGAAGGCCAGGTCTGAAATGACAGCAATTCGGTTTTCATCTACTCGAAGTTCTTGTAAGTCCAGCGGAAGGCCTACTGGCACACTGCTTAAGTGATTCTTGGACAAGAACAGAAGCTTGAGGCTGATGGCTTCCTGGAACGCCCCATCCTCAACGCCAACAGTGGAGATGGAGTTGTCATCCAGGTGCAGTTCTTCCAGCTTCAAAAGCTGAGCAAGAGCAGCACGTGAAATGGTCTGAATGTTGTTTTCCTGCAGGTGGAGAACCCTGACATTCTTGGGCAGGTTCATGGGGAATTCATCCAATTGGTTGCCATACAGGTAGACTGTGTGCACAGACTGGACATTGTGCAACTCTGCAGGAAATCCAGCATTATTAATTTGGTTATTATGGAGGTAGAGGACGGTTACACCCTCTGGTATCCCAAGAGGCACTGAGGTCAAGCTTCGCTCATTACAGTAGACAAAGTTTCGGTCACAGCGGCACACTTTTGGGCAGGCCAAAATTTTGGAGACCTGTATGTAGAGCCCCAGGGAAAAGATAAGCCATGATTTCATGAGAAGAGCCCAATCTGTGGGCCACATTTTAGTCCACGAACCCATTTCTAATTTAAAGAAATAAAGTACCAAATTGTTTAACAACTGATTACAATAATAAAGCACAGGTAACAAAATCTCAGGTCATTAAATTGGCTTCTATTTATGTCCAGTGTTCAGGCCAGAGTTAAAGTCCTGGAGGCTAAGCATAAAACAATCCTTTTCTAACTGGCCTGCCTCCTACTTTTGAAAAGGAAAACACAGTCTTATTAGCCTGGGTTACAAAGTTTGTTGCCTTCCTCCATGTGTGCTGAAAGAATCAGTAGCCATGTCTTTGCAGATGAATAACAGGTTACTTTACAGCTACCAAAAGTCTCTGTGCCTGGAGGGATATTTCACTGAAGTCTGTTGGTGTCTGTCAGCTTTCTGAAGTCAGCAAAGTCCTCATATCAGCTATCTGCCAGTTCTGGCCTGCCTGTAAAAGGAAAGAGAAAAAAGAGAAAGTTTAATAGGGAAGAACAAGCCCATCAGAAGACTATTCTAAGGCTGATGGATTTCTGGGGGAAAAAGGGACAAAAAGGCATTAATATTAAATATTATCTTAATATTACTGTTAAATAATCTTGAAATAGATTTAATGCAAAGTCATTGCAATGACTGAAGGACTTGCAGTGACTTCACTGAAGGTCAGATCTATCACTTTCATTTGCATACTATACCTTCTCTTTGTCCTCTCACAGTCTGTTTAAAATTCTAAAACTAAAAACAGCCCAAAACCTAAACTATTTAACTGAAATTTTTTGCTCAGGTAATTATTTTTCTTTTTCAGAGCCACTGACTTCAATGACTGCTCTTCTCTGATGCCTGACAGAGTAGACTCTGGGCTGTATTATTTAATCACACTCTATGTTTTTTTTCATTTCCTACCAGACTCTGGAATATTCTGCTTCTATTTCTGTAATACCATTTCATATATTGTCCGAATTAATGCACACTGCCAGATTATTGTACCTCACTTTAGTGAATTAGAGGCTTATGAGGAGAGTCTTTTATGATATGTATGGTAGTCCACAAATGTAAGATATCCTGCTGTAAGACATTTATTTGCTAAAACTATCGTCTTGTTATTGGTTCTGATGTGAACTGTGCTGTCAATAGATTTCAGAACTTGCTTTACACTAAATGAAACCGGCTCACATCTGCTACATTATTGTTTTAGGAGATCAGCTCAAACTATGGCAGTTTTTCAGAACGTTTCCTTTGAAACCATAAAGGTTAGATACGTCTTTTAATTTTGCTGCACAGTTATCTGTGAATGGCTACATAAACAATTCAGTCTGTAAGCATGCTTTTTATGTTCCCAGCTACTATTTATTATTCAGATCTATAACCAAATATTCCCGCTCTCTAAAGCATGCAATGAAAGGTACTGTGTTGTTTGATGTTTTCTTGTCTTATGCTGTTTCCAATGATTAAAAAAAAAAAAGCCCTGCATTATACATAGTTGGACCTAATGAAGGACATAAACCTTGGCAAGTACAAAGCATGTGCAGATCTTAGGGTTTTCAATTGCAGTGACATAAGCACAGTAATTTTCCAGGTTTTGTTTATTCAGATCGTAACTCATTGGCTGGGATTTCAAGAAAATACAATTTTAGTGAACAAAAGTATTCTGTTTCAAAATGGTGCTCACTTATCTGTTTATGTATTTATTATTATTATTATATTTATATTTATTTTTATTTAAGCAATTTAAAACCATCTAGATCATTAAGAAAGAAATTTACTTTGGTTGTACACAGAACCTTGTTCTTCTGATACATCTGTGCAGTTTATAACATGTCCCAAATGCTACTTTTGGGAATCCCATGGACTGGCAGTATAGAAAGCATCCTTAGGAGTCAAACTCTTATAACACTTCAACTTTGCACTTTCAGACTACTGTATTTATTTAGAGCATCATCAGGTATCAGCCACAAGGTTCAAACAGCTGGAGATAAAAAGTCAGACCCTGAAAAATCCTGTTAATCATTATGACTTCAAATTTTAAAGATATGTAATACTGTAATACAGTACAAATGCAAATGTAATACTGTAATACAGCCTATGCAGTGTATTGTCCTTTTATAGAAGCAGTTAGATTAAGTACCCCACTGTTCATGGTTTTCTCTCTCACAGGCATATTTCAGTCAAGAGTGATTTCTTTTCAATTATGGCAGATGACGTGATACTGTAGAGAAACTCTTAACAGGATTACATTCTAACATGAGCCTAAGTGTGACAGTTTATCTGCCTTTAATATGGCCTGGCTCCCATCTAGATCATAGTGCTCTGATCCATCATGACACTCTCCTTTTAAAATGAGAATGGATATGCAGAGCCTCCTCTGAGATGCTTGGGACCACACAGGGTAATAACAATTGTTCTGTCACTTTTCCATCATCATCAGAGAGAGACAGCCTGTACCTCCTAACAGAGCCAATACCCTGCACTAAGCTCGCTTCCGATTGTAAGTCCAGTTCCTGATTCGGTTTTATTTCACTCCTGGGTGTAATAGAAAGCCCAGCTGAGAACATGCAGCCACAGGCAGCTGCAGTTCCTGGTTTGCAGGGAATCTCCTGAGAAGGGACTGTCATATTAAAACTGATTTATGCATTCACCTCATTCTAGTACTCTGGCCAGTGCACCTCTCACCTAAGTAAATGTGGCACCCAAATTAAAGATTTCAGTAACAATTCAAACAAATTGAGTCAAGCACACAGCACCTCTCATTAGATACTCTAGGAAAAAGAGCTTTGATTGCATAGTCACTTAACTAGATTCTGGAGCTTCTCTCCTTTTCTTGTTACATGGATTTTACTATTAGAAATCTGTTAAAATTTTCTTAATGATTTCTTCCCTTGTAATGGTAAGAAAGGCAGTCCTTTTACTGGTGCAAATATCCTAAACTCTAGATATCAGTCCTTAATACACTGATACAATAAAAATCAGTACAGCTTATATGTACAACGGACTACTTTTGATTGTACTAAGCAAGAGCACGAGGACATATCTAACTAGATATTTATGACTTCAGGGTTGACTGTGGTGAGGCAGAAGTAAAGAAGGAGGGAGCAAAGATAAAACTGAAGGTACTTAAATAACTTTTTTGGGAAAGGTTTTACTTCAGTAGTCTTTTACTACTGCTTAATACTAACTTATAGTAGGGCTCATGATGTATTTTTCAGCAAATCTCAGGGACCCTAATGCAAAAGTGAGTTCTGTCTCTGTGTCGGAAATCTCTACCCCAAAGACATTAAAAAGATTGAAGAGTTGGAAACCTGCTTGATTAAAAAAAAGAAACTATGTGAAGGAAAACCATCATCTCTACATTCCAAAAGGCTGGAAAAGCATAAGCAGTTTTTCCTTTAGCAAACTGCCAAAACTGAAGGCAGGTAGAGTCACTTAACTTCCCCCCCCCCCCCCCCCCCCAATTCCTGTCATGCTGGCTTCCTAAAGCAAGTTCTCTGCTTTCAGTATGTCTGCAAGTAATGAACTGAGCGTCTCTGCAAATTTACTGGTTGTTTGCAGAAGTAGAAATTTGGAAGTGGAGGAATTAAGGGCAGTCCTTTGCTATTGTGATTGTAAATTTTGGCAGTTGACTCACAAGCTATAGATGTCAGTAACTTTCCTTATTTGAAGTCAGAAATAAACCAATCTAGGAAGAGAAAAAGGCAAGTGTCACAATTAACTTAAAATTAAAGAAATCAACGAGCAAATGCCTCAATAATAACACATCTGTCCATGACCAATTTGGTTATTTTTTCTCTTTCCTCCCCTGTACACTTGATTGCTATTATTTCTCACTATATCCTCCTTAGACACAAGTTATATCTTCCAAGTGTGTAAGACATTTCCTGCCTTACTGCAGCCAGGATATTTAATCCCATTAGGATTTAAGGAATGATAAAATGAAGTTGAGAAAAGCACTTTGAAATAGATGAGAAAATATCATGTGTTTTAGGTGGTCAGGTCTGAAAATTTGGCTTAGTAGTTCCTGCAATCAATGGAAATATTTCTTTTCATAACTTAGGAGGCATTTCTGATCAACATTTTTGTCCCACTGTCTTTTTTCAAACCTGCCTTCTTTAAATTCCCTTTTGGCATAACTGATGCTAGCTGGATAAGAAAAATTCTGGCTTTGTGCACTGGATAAAAGATAAGGTGTTTTGATTAAAGATATTTAAAAGCTAAAACATATGTCTACAATTTGGGAATGTTGAAGGTTTTTTGTTAGTCGCACCTTTACGGGTCAGAATCACCCATTCAACTGCCAGCTCTTGTCACTCTGCTGTGCATAGTCATGAAATAAATATATTACTGGAAATGCTGTTCAATTATAAATTTGTGATATTTAGGGGAAAAAAAATTAATTCACTAGCAGTCTACTTATGGAACTTTTTTCCACCTCACTGACTGGTATACTGTCTCACTGGTTCTGCCTATGGTGTCTAAAGAATCTCCAAAGCTGCCCTCAGAACCATCCTTCCCAATTTTCATTCTGCAGGCTTCCAAATATGCAGTCAAAGTCCCTGTGGCTACCTGAGAACCTAGCAATATTCAGGGAAGATAATAGAGAATAAAGGGAGAAGATAGCACATGGAGCCAATCCTGCATATGAATACTTACAGACCTGTGTTAGAAGCACAGAGTTTTGAAGTGCTCCTAAAGCTAGGTTGTCTCTCTTCATTAGTCTAACCATGGTTAACATTAAGGCTATAAATTTTTTCAGAGAGAATAACATTAAGAATATTTGGCTGTTCTTTCCTTCAAGGAATACTGAAAATAATAAAAAATAGGTCATAGTAATCCAAGGCTTTTTTTTTTTCTCTGATAGTTTAACCACTCACCACCACTTTTCGTAGCAGTTCATCCATTTATCTGGACCTGAGTGTCATGCAACTTAAATTGAAAGGCAAGAAAAACCAGAACCAAATGATCATACTTATTCTTTTCACTATTACTAGTCAGTGACTCTTATTTATCACTAAACCATTTGGCATAAACTTTCTTGGCTTAACTGCAGACCAAGGTTATAATCAAGTCATAATCTTACTCTACATAATTATAACATACAGTAAGTACAAGGCTATTACGTCTGGAATTGAATGACAAACAGAAAACAAATCTAATTCCATTCCTATGAAATCCCGAACAGAGTTCCTTGTGCTTAAGAAAAATGTCCTTGTATTTCTATCAACTGGTAACAAGAAAAATTACAGAATAATACCTGACAAATCCCTTTTTTCCATATACATAGAGTTCATATCTACACATAAATGAAAATCCTAGTGCTTCTGTTTTGTTTTTTTTTTTGGTTTGGTTTGGTTTGGTTTGGTTTTTTTTAAGTGATTAGGAGCCTTGGGTGATAGTTTACTGTATATATTTCTCTGTGAGTTACTTGGGTTTGAACTTTGTGTTCAAATTTTAATATGAGCCTATAATCTCTGCATCAAAGGCACAGGGAAAATGACCCAAAGGAATCAAAATGCTTTTATAGGAAGCCCTTTTGCATGCCTTCTATTCTGGCTCCTTCATAGTTGTGGGTGTGTATTATGTAAGAAGAAGAGGCAAGGACGAAGAAAAGCAGGTGAAGTAAAAGAGATAAAGAGGAAGAAACTATCCTTGGCGCCCTCTTGTAAAGTGAGTAGTGATGACAGGATAATGATCAGTAGCTAGTATAGGAAGGAAACTTTAAGTGTCTCTGTACACTCTTACAGACACAGTGAAGTCTATATGAGCCTATTTTGGCAGAGAAGGGCATTAATGTCTTTGCAATATTGTTAGCAAAATGATTCAGCAAATGTATACAACTGAACTCTTGTGCTTTTTTCCACTCTGATCAGGATATTTCTGGTTTTACCTCTCAATTTGAATTTATAATTATTCTCAAAACCTCAGATCAGGCAGCCTGAGGATGCAAGTGAAATTGATTTGTATCTGCCTTGGTGGAGACAGGAGAAAATTTAGAGAGTGGTACATCTTGCAACAATGGATGTAAAGACATAATATGCCATCCTTCTCCTTCTTGTTCTTTTGTAATCTTCTGGTCCTCCGAGCCTTTTCTCTCTTTCTAGCTACATTCCTGCAAATTATTATGTGGACGCATTGCCCAGAAGGACGCAGGCTTCAGGAAATCCCCTTTTAAAAGGCATGCTATTATAATGAACAAGAGCTTTGTATTTGGCAATTTGGGTAGTGTACAGGTTCTATTGGACTCTGATACAGCCCAATTCCTGACTGCCAGGAGGGGGAGCTAAGCCAGCAGGAAACTTTCTCTCCCCCGAATAAACAAATAGATAAATAAACGGGGGACTTCTTTTCTTCCCACTTTGTCTGTCCACATACACATGCACACACTTCTTCCTCGAAGCTGTCTGTGACTGCTGACTTGTTCAATGGCGTCTCTGTTACCTACCTGACAAATTGAGTTGTATAGGACTTTGTTACTGGGAAAATCAACGTTCATGTATTCTTATAAAAACATTATTCCCAGCTTCATGGTTCAAGATTTTTTTACTTGTAGGTTACTACAGATGTGAAATTACTTCATAGGCATGAGGAGACATGGAAGAGGAAGGGAGAGAAAAGAGAAAAAATAATGGAAAAAAGTTTTTGGGGAAAAAAAACTCAGAACAGATTTTTTTTCTTGTGCAGATTAACAGGAACCAGTAACAGGTCAGGAGAGAGAACCTACTACAAGACATAAACACTAGAGCACTTCTGTACTCCAGGAAGCAGGGCTGAAATAGCTACAAGATCAATTGCATTAATGTCTCAGGTGGGGCCATGAATTCAAGGCTGTCAGTCATCCTGTCAGGCACCATGCTGTGCCACACAACCTGCTCAGCTCCTCAGACTCCTCCATAAAGGCGTGTTGAAGTGCCAAAGTTCAGGTGTGGAGACTACCTAGACTAATGTTATCTTCATTCCTGTGTTTGTTTAACAGTTACTGATTTGTAACAGAAGGAAGTTATTCTCAAAATTTGATGTTGCAACTCCACCAGACTGCGAAAATTAACAAACCTCAGCACCCAGAAACATCTGCATTTCCAGTTTGTGGCAAAAAAAAAATTGTCCTTGCTTGTGCACACATCAGTAAATATAAATTTTGTCATTAAATATTCTTAAGAATAAGACTACTTTCTAACAATAAAACCCATAAATGAAATACTGTAGAACATCTAATAGAAAATATATCCATCCAAATTCATCTTTTGATTTTTCATGCCATCCAGTCTGATCTGAATGACTGTCTGAATTAATTAATCTTGCATGGACCCAATTTCATTCATAATTTCATTTTAGGAGTTCTAGAAATGGAAAACTGCCACTAAGAATGTCCTGCCTGTGGAGTCCTGAATTCTAATGTATGAAACAGCCAAACCTAGTATTTCAACTAATTGTAGATGAGTAAAAGTTAATGAGTATGCACACAGCAAATTAAAAAGCAAAATCTTTAATTGCTCGTGCATGAGCAGACAGGACTCCCTCACAGAACACAAGGGAGAAGAAAAGGTGCAGATCTTCAGGTTTTTAGCCAATGTGAACTTCTGAGTTGGGTAGTACTTCAAGGCAGCCCAAAGTCATTGACAGCCCAAGCATCTTTTTATAATGAAATATCCCTGCTTTCATTATAAAATTGCTGATTGTTGAAAGTTTACTCCAGATGGTGACCATCATGATATTTTCACTCCAGTGGGCAAAGAGGAACAGATGATCACCTCCAGGACTCATATTAAATGGAGTATTGCACCCACTAGCAAAGGGATATTGGTGTCTTTATTAACCTTGCCCCAAGGCCTACTCTAATTTTTCACCAGTCTAATGCTGCAGTGTTCAAAACTTAACAAATTTCTCAAACAGTGAGAATGGTCTATTTAGTATGGCAGTAAATTAATTTCCTGGTCTTTCATCCCCGAAAGCTGTTCTCATATCTTAGGTGAAATAATTTTGATGGATCTCATCTAGGACTCCATAAATTCATCAATGTACCATGTGATGATGTGAAGCTGGATTGAGAAAGTTGGAAATGGCAGATGAAAA
This sequence comes from Corvus moneduloides, assembly GCF_009650955.1. Classification (NCBI taxonomy): domain Eukaryota; kingdom Metazoa; phylum Chordata; class Aves; order Passeriformes; family Corvidae; genus Corvus; species Corvus moneduloides. The sequence goes on from NC_045481.1 coordinate 18,949,817, forward strand.
GAATCTCACATGAGAGGCTATCTGGAACATTTCAACAAAATACATTTTCATTAAAATAAATTATTTTACTGAAGCCAAAAACTTGCATGTAGATTTGTCAGTTTTGATAATGTTTTCAATAGGAAATGTGCCTGAGGTCCAATGTTTTCTGATCCTTTGTGACCAGAGACAAAGAGAGAAAAATGGATAGGGAAGAATAAAAAATTGACTTTTTTACCCAAAAATGTAAGTTTTGACACATTTCTATTTCATAAAAGTGTTTGTAAAATAGTGTTTACATTCCACAATTTAAAACCATGAAAATTGTTTTGGAATTATGTGCCTCAGGACAGCTGCACTTAACACAGCGAAAGAAATAGAAAGACAATCTTCCTTTGCCTTCTTGACCGTTTTCCAGAGGGCTTACAGATTTCCTTGACAGAAGTGGACATAACTGTTTGAGAAAAACTAATAATAATAAATTAATTTCAGATAATTCGCCTTTTGGAACACATACATTCTGTACTATGGTTAGCATAATGCATTTTGTGTTAAGAAAAAATGATGGCAACCTGCTGTTTCTTTGCAAGCAAATTGGTCCCTACCTATAAATTATTCTACAATGTGAAGCAAACAGTTTGCTTTTATCTAGAGATATGTGGGCAGCCTGGCAAAACGTCTGTGGAGAATTTGAAAAAGCTGCTTTTAGTGACCTAAGTGGCTAAACACTGCTTCTTTGGAGACAACATTTTGACACATTTTAAATGTGTTGCATGCTGCTACATCATTGATGAGATCCTGTACGGCGTCACATTACCTTGTGGGGTATCGTTCATTTAGGATCTTAGGGAAATGAGCGTAGGCTGTCATATTCTTGTCTTCCATATTTGTAGCATATGGCTTGGAGAGAAAATATGGCACGAGCTGCCCCTCAATTTCTTAGGCACCTTGATATAAATAAAGTTGAAAGTGTCATCATACATTCCTCTTTCCAACAAAGGCAGATGGAGATCTCTCCTTCCTATTTTAATATTACTTAGCATGCTCCTCCTTCACAGCTCTAAGAACTACTCCATAAACACTGCTAAAGAGCTATCAAGAAAGATTAATAAAGTTGTTTTCTCTCCTAACTGCTTCAGAGAACCTGTCATGTATGGTGTAGTCACTTATGGGGCCAGTGAACAAAAGCTTTGCCCCGGATACAGAACAAATCTTGTTTATATGACACATTCTGTTATGGGCAAAAAGAAGGTTATCAAACAAAATTCTTACATCATCAGATAGCCAGTTAACAGAAAAGGGGAAAGTTATTAAAATAATAGATGAAGAATGTACGGCTAAGCCTCTGAAATCCCTATTCAGCTAAATAGCTGAATTATTTATCAACTGTACAATATCTCAGCATCAACAGTGCCTGAAAAGAACCTGGGGATCTGGATTTGTTATCTTTTCCCAGGGATCCAATTACACTTTTCTGTATGCACAGGTGGAGAAAGTGCAATAATCTCACTGCTCCAGATACGACACAGAGCACTTCATACAGGAAACAACTTATGTTCCCACATATCATCAGAATAAAAAAAAAAAAAGAAAGAAAATCAGTAATATGAAACACTAAAGGTATAGGTACAACTGTAGCTATCTTATGGCAGTAGAAAAACATTCATACACTATTTAACTGGACACCAGTAAAACCAGTGTTTTTTCTGAGTACAGAGAGGAAAGAAACACCAGAGGCAGTAGGAGAGAAGAGTTTACCAATGATACAGACCATTAACAGGTGTTTTGCCTCATTTACTTTTGTTTGGTTCTGCCATTTGTTTTTTGCTAATTGTCATTCAAGATTCCAGTAACTCTATAATAATAACTATTTTCAGTGAGGGAGTCCTGTTGTCTCTTTTTAGTATTGCTGGTCAAGCACATATCCTAAGAATGTATACATATGAGGATTAAAAGGATTGAAGAAAATACGATAAGTTTAAAGAATTTCTTTGCAGCAATGGGGATGTGAATCCTCCCCAGGTCTTGATTCTGACAGAGAGCAAACTTTCTGGCATTTTGCTCTGGTTTGATTCTTCTTTAGTGAAAGGGTACACTACTACTTTTCTCCAAGAGCCATTCAGATCTCCCATTTAACCTTAGAAGTTCTTTGAGAAAAGAAGGCTGCATGGTATAGAATTTAACATGGGGCAGCTTCAGTTTTAGGTACAAATAGAAATAAGAGCAAGCTAGAAATAGTAAATAGACATTTCTAACCCAGTTATTCTCAGCTGTGGAGTTAAAACCACAAGAATCTCATGAGAACTCTTAAGAGATCACAAAATAATACATACAGGTAGTGTTAGCCAGCAAGAGGACTGTTCCTGCAGGATGAAGGAGTACCAATTACGTTTAAACACTGACTGCAACAGTTCACATCAACCAAGAAACTACTATCTGCCTTTAATTTCTGACAGCAGCTCAGTTCCCTGGGGGACAAGAGACAGAGCAGAAGATTAAATGGTGTTTACATCTGCAGTTATGATTCAAGTCACTTTTCAGTCTTCCTTGTTTCCTGAAGGAGCAGAGATGCTGCCAAGACAGAAGGTGCTCAAAGACAAAGCAGAGCCAAATGGACATCATTTCCAGAAGCTGGAAATGTGTTGCTCCAGCCAATTTTTCTTTTGCCCCATCATGATGACTGTAGGACTGAATATTCTGTGAAGAGTTTCCCCTGATATACCGAATCACAAGCCCTCTGACCATGAACAGGGAAAAGAGGATACAATAATGGCTATAGGTCTAATTTTCTCCACAATGTACAGAATACATACACAAGAGAGAGCCTGCCATCTTTGTGCATTTATGAAGAAGCAGCTCAGAGCAGAATAAAGCCCTGGTACTCTGTCCTGAATTTTCTGTCATTATATTTTCTCAATAAATGCTCTAAAACATTTTTGAAAGAGCTTGCCTAAGCTTATTTCAACTGTGAAGTTCAAAGCCTTTATGTTGAACTAATCCTGACAAAGATGGAAAAGAACACAGAATGCAATTCTACTTTGTTTTTCCACTTCTCCCCTTTACCTTTGAGGTCTGTGTGTGGTTGCATCAGTCAATCAAAATTGCCAGGAGGCCCACAAATGACACCTACCAATAGTAAAGCAAAAACCATAGTCCTCTGCCATTAATGCTTCACGGTGGGTGATCTTTAGCCATGTGCAGACAGCCAACAAGAGACTCGCAAACCACTTAAACCCTCTCAGTAGTTTTTAAGTGAGTCCTAAGAGGTGCAGAAGCCTGGAGTTGCCTTCAGCTCAAATGCAGATTCCATCTGACATATGCCAAATCATTCCAGGCAGCAGAGTCTTTATCAATATGTGTCCTTGTGCTACTTTTCAGCACAGTTGTTATTGCAAGGAATCACAAAAGTATTATCAGCATTTTGAGCTTATACAAAACTAGACATCTCAAGTGAGTTCAGGAAGGCAGAGAGGCAGTGCACAACAAAACCTGAGAGAGGGCCAGAGGGAGAAATATGTAAAGAAAAAGTGAGATGGAGTTTTAAGCTGTTCTACAGGCAACAAAATATGCCTGCTCAAAAATGCAATTATTGTTTTCTTCTGTTTGCGAGCACTCTATTTATTCAGGTCACTGCGTGAATCAAATAAGAAGACACTCATGTTTTCTATGCAGACCTCTGGGTACTTTAAATGATCTTCATATAAATGTCTGCTATGGGATTTGGGGGCTTGCTGATGGGTTTTTCTATGGACTAAAGACTGAGGTAGGTCCCTTAATACAAGTATCTCTGTAAGTATGGGAAATCTTGGATTTTGATTTATGTCTACACCAAAATTTTACATACTAAACGCACAGATTCTTTACTTAGACTTCTGCTAATAAGGCATATAGTCTGTGTAACCCATTGATGTAGGGTATAAAGGCAGTGTTAGCTTTACATGCAATCCATGGTATTTTCAGCAATTTTACCTCTGGTCATCCATTCTGATCTCTACATGTTCCTTTTTTTTAGGGTGCTATAAAACAAGGGAACTAAAAAGCAAATCAACTTTGATGGCCATGGAAATATTGCTATTGCTACATGCATAACAGCAGGCATGGGCTTGCACCTTCCTGTTTCATTGCATACATTGGATGTGCACATGCATATGTGGAAACAGAGCAGATGAGGAAAAATATCAAAATCCTCTGCTTTATGGAGAGATGGACAGCAGCCTGGAAAAAGGATTTTTAGAACTTGAGTAACTGCAGATGTTGCTTTGACTACACAAAGAAAATTTTCTTACAGTGAAAATCCCTTTTTACTCCACCCCTGGCTTTGGGCTACTGCATCTGTGTTTTGTTATGCAGAATACACAGCTTAGACAACAAAGTGGCACTGAGGATTAGAATAAATATGAAGGGGAGAAGTCATCTGAGGCTTCACCCATCATCACCACCACTCCCATATGCCTTCAGTTTGGATTTGGCAAGAATTTATCAGACATTTCACTCCAAATCTATCTAGACATCTCTGACTGTTTCAGCAAATAGCTGACCTTAACTCAAAAAGTGCTGTGAAGCAGTAAAGGACAAAAAATAAAAGTTACAGTTATTCCAATGGATAAGACTTATTGACTCATATGAGTTCAGCCCACAGCAGTTGAATTTGTTTACTGTAAAGTATTATTTTAGAAATTCTTTCCTTCCTGTTTGAATCAAAATAAACTGCATTTCCTAATACCATACATCCTGAGAGATGCTGCTACATGCTCTATCCAAACATATGCTCAAACTAACCTACCCTGGCAGCAGCTACCTTCAAGGCTTTTGAGTCTCTTGGGAGATATTGCCCTCCTCTGTTCCAGTGAAGCAGAAAACCATCCTGTATTCAAAAGAGAAAAAAAAAAAATCTGTTTCTATATTCACTGAAAATATTTCAAGCATTAGCCCTCTTTAAAAAAATAATTATTCAAATCTTCTGCTTAGGGCATATATGAAGGAGGAAATCTTGTCAAAGCAATAGCATTCATTATTATTACTAATAACCAACTACTTTTAAAGCACAGAGTACAGATAAGGACTGACTAAGCACTGACTGTTTAAACACATTCACTGTGGCTGTTCTGGTCACTTTCTGAGTTCACTTCCCACAAATCACTGAGTTGCACTGGAACAAAAGAAAATGTAAGGTGATTTGAATAGGTACCTGTAGCAAATTAACTGCAAATACCAGTCATCACCTGGGCAGCTTCTGACACACACTGCCTAACAAGAAGCATTGAATTAGGAAAATTCTTGCATGAAAATCATATTTTGAATACCAAGAGACACAGAGATTCATTGAAATTAGTAAGGTGTCTGTAAAACAGGTAACAAAAAATATTCCTTTACAAAGCAGATAGTGAAAATTTCTGTGGAAAGGGTTTTGCAATTTACGAGTCTTTCAACAGGCTCCCTTTAAGAGAAGAGAAAGGGATGCACCCCATAATATGTCTAGTTACACTGTTTCAGGCACTTCTGGATGTGTACAAGATGAAACTGGATAGCAAAAAGCAACTCCAACAATTTCTTGTCTTTGCTGGAGACAAAACACTGAGATAGATGGACTGTTGGTCTGTCTCAGCTGAGAATTGCTTGTTTTGGTCAGTCATATCTTATGGTCTGAACTAGGGACTGAGCACAACAACAGAAATGCAGCTTGCATGGACCTGTCCATTACATTTGCAGAGTATTTGAGACGGAAATTAGATATGGTGCCATCCAGTAATGTATCTGATCACTAAAAAGTATTGAAACAGCTCAAATTCTGCAATTTGAAATTCTGAATAGTTGCTAATCACCATAAATATAATGTTAAACCTAAACTGACCAAGTAATGTATTATCAAGCAATTGTTTTTTCCTCCTGAGCATTCCAAATGTAACAAAAAGTTCTTTTCCAGTCTATTCTGCTTTTAAAGCCATGAGGTTTTAAGGCAAGTACGAAAATAAAATGGTAAAATGATGATGCAAAAATGTGCTTCCAGGGCTAAGTTCTGGTTCCAGAAATAGCAATGTTCTGCTTTAGCTTTAGAGGACTGGAAACTTTATAGAGTGAAGTAGTGACTGCAGAAAGAACTGAAATAAATAATCATGCTTTGGATTCTTTTCTTCAATGACCTCTGCACCTTTCCTATAGAGAAAAACCCAAGCTGCAGTGTCTGTATATAGAATTGTATTGCCTTGAAACTCAGACTGTTTTGAATCTAGTGTTTGAGTTAGAACACACCTGTAATTTTTATTTCTCTAATTTTCGTATAAATGTATTTCTTTTTTCTATTCCATTTGTATTCTTTGAATGATATAAACAGGATCTTTGTTCTCAGCGAAACTTTGGTGAAAGAGGTCATCCAATCAGCTGCTATATAAAGTCTATATGAAGTCTGTGAACTTTCTAGGTTATGTCATTTTCTTTTTGACTGCTGGGAAGGTCGTCAAACCCAATCCTTTGAAGGAAGACTGGCTCACCATCCACTTTACCTCCTTTGAGGTAAGATATTTAGAAAGATCCTCATCTTCCACTAACATATAGAATCCATAACTTTGCTTGTGTTTCAGTGTAAGGAGAGTTTAGAAAAAATATCTCCCTTTCTAAATTAGACACCACAAAAAAATTTCAGAATAAATATAGTGATAAAAAGAAACAAAAGCAGAGGATAACTGTGTCTTTTCTTCTTCTGATCCTGTGTCTGATTTCCTTCTATCACCACCCATAACACGTCAACACCCATTCTGATCAATCCCTTTCCCCTGTCTATGGATGAACACTCCAAAAGCTTTCACTCCTCTCTGCCTTTGTTAATCTAAGTAATTACAATCACAATTTTTAAAGCCTATTTTCTAAGCAATCTATTTTTTTTATTTATTTATCTAAAGATAAATAAATAAAATCCAGAGATGGTCTCTTGACAGCTGTGGTACTGGCACTTAGTAAATTCTTGGTAACAGCAAACAAGGATTGTTTATTTTCTTCTCTAAAAAAAATGAAGTTACAAATTTGTGGTCCCAGAAGATTATTTTCTTTCCATGTTGTATTTGCTAAGCCTCTCTCTCAGGGAGTCAGGTCAGCTTTTGCATCAGTTACTGCAGGACATAGTAAACATCATCTCAGAGTGTTAACAAAGCCATGAGAGTTCAAACACTGCTTTATTCCTACAACATAATTATACCCCGGGATCTGTTTGGTACAGTCATACATGTCATTGTACACATCATTATTCACCTTCTCATCATCCTTTCTAATCCAGACTAGGACAGTAGTGTCCAGCCATCAGTCATTAGAATGGGCTATGAGTATGGTGAAAAATGAGGTGGCAATGTAAAGCTATTCCTTAAGAGCAGTTAGAGTCCAAAACGGCGTGAAGATGAGGCAATGTGCATGTGATGACTTCTCTTTCCTGATGGCAAGTCTTTGACTAAATACTGAGCCAGGAGCAGTCAGGCATGTTTCTAAAAGGGGAGATTGGCAAGACTAGTGTCACTCCACTGACAGAAGAAAACTCCACTCTTCATTCTCTCTTCTTGGTGGACACTGATTTTTTCTGTGGCAAGCTCTTAGAATGAAAACTACCTTACAGTCAGAAGCAGTAGATAATGACAGGATGGAAAATGACAACATCCTTCTAATTTATGGCAAGTAGAATACCCCTGCACCTCTAAATGGTGCTGTTTAATCGATGAAGTAATTAATTTTTCTTGGAAATGCTGTGGTGGCCTGGACAGCCCTTAGCATTTACATTTGCAATCCTTATCCTCATACCTATAATCACAAAGTCTTGCATCTCAGGGAAGACAAGCTTAAGTACTTCTGGACCCACTGGTTCAAGGAGATGATGCCATAAAAGACATGCTATATGTCTTAAGATTCACAGTAAAATCAGGTTGCAAGTCAGAACCTATAATCAGACATAGCACCAGTGGATGTGCTTCTTAAACTCAATATGAGCATTAAGTAAATATGACTGATTAATTCAATTATCCTACCTGGCTTCCCACTTAAATATTTATGACAACTCTATCTCTCCTGAACATAATAAAAGGTAAAATGAAGCGAAGCACCTAAAAACAGCATTCTCCATCAAGTTGCGCGGATAGGATGTCCCAGATATCTCACTACAAAGGTAACAAAAATTAACAAGATGAAGTGTTCTCTGCTGCTTGTTTTCAACAGGCAAAGAAACAGGGTTTGGAGCAGTACCACAGACTTCATTTAGCCAGTATCCTCATAGAAACAGGGGACATTTTCCTTTCCTGCCACTTTTTTTTGAAATTTTTAAGGTTTTAGATTTTCTTTCTCAAAATAAAGAATCAGAAAGTTGGGCCTCATATGGTCATGTGCTAGCTTTTTGAAGGCTTTTTTTTTTTTTTTTGCTCATACCAGCTACAGTCAGTTATATTCACCCTAGCACTCATTTTCTCATGCCAGTTTGGGGTTTGGAAGCTCTGTCCTGGACCAGCAGCACTTACTGTGCTTCTGACCAGATGGCTGTCAGCAGGAGTCAAGCTAGTTCCCTGGTTCATTTGTGTTATGGCAAGGTGGGCCTGGAACTGACCTCCTGGGTCACAGAGCCCAGACTCCTGCTCTCGCAGGCAAACCTGTCACTGGAAGGCCATATCTTGGCTAGGACCTGATATACGGTTTGTTCTTCCTGCTGCGAATCCCTCCCTGTTTTCTCTGGGGAGATAAGAGTTTGTGCTTCAGCTGCTTTTGTTCCCAGGGTTAGCTAATGATCCCTTGCAAAGTCACGGCATGACAAGCATCATTAGCCTCCTCCTGAATTCCAAAAAGCTTTTTTATTTTTTAGTTTAGATTGAGAAATTGAGACACTGGGCTGCTGTTTTGGGTTCAGCTGTGAATGGCATACAGACCTGTGGTAAACACACATACTGAGGAAACTGCTCTGGCACAGCTTTTGAGCAGCTCAGACTTTTCCAAGAAATGCAGGATAAGACCCAATATATGGGATATAAGAGTAAGGCCAAGGGCTTTAGGATCACACATAAGTGTGTGATTTAGTACACATAATTGTACTAGTTTGGGCAGTTATTCTGAGCTTCCTTCAGGATGCCTTCTTGCCCCCTTGAAGCAGACCAGAATGAGTACAACTCAAAGTGTGTCCTAAATCTGCCTTGGCCTTTGGGGTTGGTGTTGTGACTCTAGAAAAGACAATGCTAGATCTTCTGCTGAGTTAAATAAGTTTGCTTAAGGGTTGCAAAGAGAGACTGGAGCACAAGTAAAATTAAAAGTTACAAGTTCCTCTCAGTCTCTCAGTCTGCATTCAATCAATGAAACCACATGTCCTCTCTGCTCTGTCACACGGCTTTGAAGACATGGCCCTTAATGGCCTGAGGTTTGACTGTTCCACCTTTGTTATTTTGGTTTGTTTTTTCCTTTTAGCCTTTACTCCCAACCTCAGACAGTCATTCAAAACAAGTAGAGGGAAGAAGACTGGTGTCCCAGTGGGGAACTCAATTTAATGAAAGCACTTGCAGAAATTATTTTGTTTCTTGAAAGCATATAAATGGACAGTATGATTTACAAGGATATAGGGAAACAAGCACACAACTTCCCCTGATGTTGTGGTTAAGACAGCTTGAAAACTATAGTGCTGTGTGACAGAACAGCACAAACATACACTGCAGAAAGACAAGGCAACTATTCAAATCCATCTTTGTTTTAAGCGCCAACTATTAAAATGACCATGCTGGTTTTACCTTGTTCTCTGACAGTGGGTGACAAAAAGTTTTTTAAATGCTGAAAAGTTGCAAGTCTGTCTTTTTCTGAATTGCAGAGGGAATTTGTCTTCTTGGGTTTTGAATGAAAAATGCATAGTGAAAGCCGGAAGGAATAGTCGCACATACTATGTCAAATATGCACAGAAGAAAGAAAAAGAAATATAAACCTGGAATATTGAGACTCATATGGATTAATTACAGCATGATTATACAGCATGCAGGTTTTAATGTGGCCTGAATGAGACATGATAAAATTCATGGCAGTTATTTTACTACATGAGCAAAAAAAAATTAACCTCACGTTGCTAATGCTGGAGATTACCCCAATCCCTTGATTCAACAATATCATGTGGACAGCTCTGTGCCAAAGTTAAAAAACCTTTCTGTCTTTCACCACTTCTTGCAACTCTTTTTACTATTCATAGGATTGAATGAGCCATCTTAGTCCTCGCATGGAGACAAAAAATGGCAATAGCAAAAAAATCACCTCTTTTTCTGTTCCTGGTGTGCTCTTGATTCAAATATTATGATTTTCTAAAATACATTTATTATTTGGGATTTTACAATAAAGTCTTCTGCAAATTACAGCTATGAGAAGGCTTATTATTGCAAGTGTCATTAATTGTTGTTGCTCACATTAGTCACTTGGAGAGCTTTTGAGTTCATGCTCAAAGCTCAGAATTCCTAGGATTGATTTTCTGGTGGAAATGGTCATAGAAAGCTATGTAAGACAAACTCAAGACGATAACTCACTGTTAAAGTCCTTCTCAAGACTCATGTAAATGTGCTCAAAAAGCAAGGAAAAAAGGAATGCAAATGTATCTCTCCCATTTTCAGGAATTTCTGCTTCCAGGGCCAAATTCTCCTTTGATGAAAATGGCCATTTTTAGTGGCTTGTCTGGCTGTGAACATACTATATAATACTTCCACACTTTAAACTGAAGTCTGACTGAGGTTGACATGGACATTTGAAGAAATCAATAAAAAGGGGATGTATAATTCTTAGCACCTGAAAAAGGTTCTTTTTTTTTCTTTTCTTTTTAGGTTTGTTTCTAAATGTATCTAAGATTTGTGGAGAAATATTTATTTTTTAAAACCGATGCCACAATGTGATAATGAAGTTTGAGAATGTGAATGTTCTTCGTCTTTAAAAAAAAAAAAAAAACAAATAAAAAATCCCTTCACTGTAACTTTCTTCCCCATGTCAAATGCTAATATGTCATCATAACATCTATCATCTGTATGCTTTCTCAACAAAATTAATATTGATGTTGTTAGTAGAGTGCTAAAAAGTCTTTACTGTGAGTTATTTTATTGCTAAGTTTTGAATATTCAAATTCTATAATGCTCTATTTCCTATATTCTATATTTTTGAGGTAGGTTTATTTGCACTAGGCTGCAAGACTATATTCTTTATTTCAAGAGAAGCCAGAAATTATTAAAATTGGTAAAAGAAGGTGGTCAATAGGAAATGTATAATTTTGAGAAAATACTACAAAATCATAGTCACGGATTCCCTTCCCATGTATGAAGTTTCATGGCTCTGATTCTATTCTACTGCCTTTGAAGTCAATGGAAAATTTCCCATTAGTTTCAGTAGACCCTTTGTTTTATTTTCAGAAGTATTTTTTAAAGTTTCCCATTTCGAAGTTCCCGTGATTTAACCTTGGTTGTGACCTTAAGAGAATTTTTATGCCCATGAACAGAGAGAATTGCCGAAGTCAATGAGCCTGGAGGGCTGGACCAAATATCATCCCTTCTAGTGCTATATTCTGTTAACTGCCTAGAATGCCGACCACTTGACTTGATTTCTCCATCCCACTTTATAATTCCAAATATGTATCCACGCAGCTTATGCAATAGTTATACAGCTAAGAATGGCAGCTCAGTAGAAAACCACAGCTAATACTTTGTGAAATGACAAGGACATAAAACTGCAAGAGAGTAGTTGCAGTATGTTAGGGAAAAAAAACCAAAAAGGCAATTTTCTCCAAGTTTCTTGGGACTATTCTGAATGACATTTAGTGTAATAGGCTTGAGAGAAATATTTTCAAGAAAGTAGCTGAAAATTTGTTTTACATAAATTCAGTTGATTCAGGCAAGCAATTATTGCTGCATCAAGGGATTTTTTAAAGACCTGAATAATAAACAAGATAATGGGCTCTATCAGTTTCTTGGGATATTTAAGGGTCTAATTCACTTTTCAAAATGAAAATTTATCCTAAAGTTTCATCTGGTGATGCGGTGCACCATCATGCACTGTGTAAAATCTCACAGTCATGGTTTGATTTATCAGAAGCAGAGATAAAAACACCACTGCATATTAACGACAGTCTTGCTAATGAATGTCAGCCAAAACTTTAACTCATTCCAGGCATTGCTGTATTTTACTTTTATCCTCACATATTTCTAAAAAAATCGATATCCCCTCCACCTCCTCCATCTTGATGAAGCTCTCATTGCTACCAGTGTAATGCCAAGGAAGAACCATGTACTGGATGTTCTTTTCCCTATTCTGTAACAATGACCTAGGTTCACACACACACATCTATATTTCCACCTTCTCATTCCCTTTTTCTCTACTACACATTTGTTCTACATTCTTCCTCCCTCATCTCTGCACTCCCCAGCGTGAAGCACAATCCACTCCAGGAGGTTTCTGTGGATTTCAGCAAGCGTGGACGGGCTTCTGACTGATATTCTCTCCCTCCCGTGACTTACATAAATTAAATGGCATTTGGATTTCTGAAAGAACTGTATTTGGTTGGAAAGTGAATACTTGCTTTATTCTTAATTTTTCAAAACAGGATTTCTAAGGGGTTTTTTTATCCCTCTTAAATACCAAAGTAACTGTGTCTCAGCAGCTCCAAGTTCCCCTTAGATTTGTGAGCTGGACATTTTGTTTCCTTTAGTGTGCTGATATCTTTCCAAAACAGCATCAATGAAAAAAGCATAGGAAATAAATCCATATCTCTTGAAAGAGGTCTTCTTTGCTAAATACATGGATTTAAGGATGTCCAGGCTCTACCCACAGGAGATAGCAAGAGCATTTAACACTTACAGTAAATGTACATCTGAGCTAAATTACTTTTCACCTCTCAAGTATAGTAGAAACATTAAGTAATGATGCTCCAGTACAAATGAAAACCAGCAAATACATAATCAAGAATAAATGAAATTAGAAAACCTATAAAACCCCTGACATGCAACTAGGCCAGTTTAAAACATTTGCTCTGACTTGATTTCGTCTGTAAGTACAATAATATCTAGCAGATACCTCCCTGCTGAAGGCCAAATGTGCAAAGGTTCTCTTGATGTACTGATTTTAATGAAACATGTATTTAAATGTTTCTTTAAAATTAAATGTCTAGGTTTGGGGAGGCTACGTATCAAAGGAGGACTGGATACCCGGGAAGTAATATATTTGTTTGTAATGAGCTGAACAAAGACATCACTAAACTTACTATTAAACATTGCTAAGTGATAATTTACTGGAAAAGGATTGCAGATGGTGAGTTCAGGAATCAGGAATGAAAAAGCAGTGAAGGACTCAAAAAAGTATGGAAAGAGCAGCGTGTCATGAAATATCTATTATGGTTACAAGTAAAATATCTGCAGGTAGACTTCCCTTCCATAATTAGGACCAATGTAAAAATGCATAAAACAGAGAAAAATTGTATGTCAATAAGGTCTCAAAAAAGAATAGACAAATTCTACAGAAAAGCAGGATAAACTTGTGATAAGAGTCCTGATTATCTAGTATGTTACTACCTACACAGGTTTGAAGAGATTAAATTTCTTGATTGCATTATATTTGTTTCATAGGCTTTGATTATCTCCTATTGTATATATTTGCCCTTCTGTTGAAGTGAAAAATTCAGGGTTTGGGACATTTTCTACTGCTGGACAAGAGTCATGAAGGGGAGAAGGAATGGATGCACCTTGTCCTCTTTTTCTTAGCACTCTTCTGTGTTCCTTGGAGCAGCACGGTCTCCCAAGTGCACACACAACAAGAACGAAAGAAATGGTTTCAGTTAAATCTATTGTCAGGTTTGGGCTTTAACCCATTTTCTCACTCCCACTTACATTTGTAGAGAAGGCATTATTATCCTTCCTAGCGTGGGTAGTATTCTACTTCCTATGCTCATGTGGGGGACCACATGGGGAGTTTCCTTTAACAAATTCACAAGTAAGAAGTTGCTCTGACTTGTGGATCCCGTATTACTTGTGTTGCCAGAACTGTTTTGACTTTTCATCTTAAAATGGGCTTTAAAACTTATTTTCTGGCCTGTAACTTATAATAGTAAGCAAAACACCAATATGAATAGTTGCAAGGCTCCTTCTGGTATTTTTCTACCAATATTAAGATACCAGTGCAGAATCAATACTCTCCTCACACCTCTACTGGACATAATGCTGCCACAAAGGCTTTGTAAATCCCTGGATCTCACATGACCTATGCCCTGATACCTCTGCTCTACTATACCTGTTGCTTTAAGGTAACTCTGGTCCTTGCAAAATTTAGAGTCACTTGATATTTCCCTAATTCCTTCCAGCTGGTAGCAGCCTCTGCACAGCTACTTGCCATCTGAGTGCAATTATAAGCAGATGCCCAGTGATTGTCTCTGGTAAATGCTTGGCTCTGGCCTATCTGACCCCCAGGGTAACCCACTTTTTTTGTGGCCGGGCTAGTGACAGGGTTGTCAAGTGTGACTAAACAGCACTACTTATTCTACTTTGTTCTGCCCGAGAAAAGCTGGACTGCAAGACAAGTTCAGAACATACGTCTACAGGGGAAACAATAAGTGCATGGAAAATCATTGGAGCATTGCTAGAGCCATGCAGGAACTCCTACCTCACTTGCTTCACTGACAGTGTGAGCAGAACAGGATGTGGACATAGGTCAGATGGTGGAGTTTATAGGGAGGGCTCCAGTGTGTCTCCAGTCCCAGTGATGAGCACACCTGCCTCCTCTTGGACTAATGGGGAGGAAAGCACGTATGTCTGTGGAGGCTCTGGCCTTTATCCCCACCTCAACTGCCATAATCACTGTTAAAAGTGAAGAATGTTCTCAGAACATTACCAGCAGCTTCAGACAGATTAGAAGAGATGTGTACTTTGTCTGATAACACTGATTATACAAGAAAAGAGAACAGAAATTACAATGCTTAACACTTTGTATTACAACCAAATCAGAAATTGAAATGTTTGGGAAAAAGTCACAGGGCTATCTCTTGACTAAAATCAGATGTCTGCTGTAAATAAGACAGATACGAAAGTTTCTGAAAGAGAGCTCACTCTAATCCTTCGTAAAGGAATTGCTAGCCAACTTAAATATAGAATTTGCAATTAGCTACAACTATAATTATTGAGTCAAAACCCAGATGGGAATACTAGATGTGAAAAATCAAATTCTGTAGTTACATTGATTAAAAATATAGAGATAACTAATGTTAGGACTACATTTAAATACTTGCTTGAATATTTTAATAACATTCCCCATTTTCAAGCATATAATCCTAATAATGTTCACATATAAGTGTTTTCTAAATGGAAAATTATTATACCTACCATTTAGAGACCATGATTACACAAAGAAAAAGAGATCTTAACGCAGGAAGAACTGTCAGAAGTTAATGAAGCTTAGAGGTATGGCAGGCAAGCTCTGAGTGAGATCAGGAAGCTTTTCATACTAAGCGCTGTTAGCAGTGTGTGCATCACAGAGACACTTGATTTACATGCTCTTTTACATTTAAAAGCCTGTTATAAACATGAACAATTCACCAAAAGTTTTTGTAGGGTAGATAAATACTATAGAAAAACTAGGTGAAGCAGAAAAATGGAGAGCTGTATTTTGCAGATTTTGAGCAACCACAGGATTTCTAATAGGATTTTAGACCCTTACTTGACTGGTATATACTTTTCATCAGTGCATATTTTCTCGTGAAAAGTCCTGAATCGATGACATTAAAAAGCTTTGTACTGCATTGCTGTAATTAAATTTTTAATTGTAATTTGGATTTGAGTACTATTCAGACATGGCTGATATTTTCAGTGCTCATGCAAACCAGCTACTGCTACTGATCTGGGATGAGGGAACTCTGAGGGCTGACTTCAATCAGTCTCACAATTTTTCATGGAGAGGACAGATAATCAACCATTGCACCTCCACTTGGCCAAGTTCCCACCAACCACTCGGGCTCCCTGGAGCCAGAAAGGTAGTGAAGGTGCATCTGGATTTACACACATGTGGACTAATAGATATTCTTCTGAACATGTGTTCTGACAAAAACGTGCCACAGTCGTATTCATGTGGCCTAGGTCAAGTCTTATAGTTACCAATAGTTTTAACTATCTGGTAAATCTGGAAAAAATTACTAAGGCTGAGGTAAGATGCTTTGGAAAATATCAAGAGTTCCATTTGTCATTACTATTAGAGAAAAAAATGTATTTTAAAATTATAAAAATCAACATAATTCTCATTTTCACATGAGTTTTTCGAGGTACAAACAGAAAATAATCAGGCTTTAGAGCTAGGATAGTTCAGATTTGCCCCAAAGCAGTAAGGGTCAAATGCAATTAGCCCTAGGTTCCACATCAAAGTCAGACAGATCTATAAGAGTTTCTGCATGACCTGTTCCTACCTTCAGCCTGTAGAAGTTTAGATTGGAAAGAATGTCCTGAAAATAACACAGATTATAGACATGGTATTAGATTAATATAATTATGAGGAATTATTTAGTTGAAAACTTTGAAAATAGACTACAATATCCCTCAAACTTTGGCATATTATTTCAAATTAATCTCAGCTGGACCCAGCAACTGTTACCAGCTGATGGCAGTTCTGTGTGAAATAAGGAATTAGATTCCAATGCAGTTACCACTGGGTACAGCCAAAACCACAATTCCCATTTGGAGTAACTGGGCCCTTGTGAGGCAAAAAAAACCCTGAATAATAATAGAGATGAAACTCTCCAGTTATTCACTAGAAGGTCCCTCTGAGTTAAGGTGAGGGACAGAATGAGATGATGTGTATGTGTGAAAGGAAGATGAAAGCACGGCTCATACTTCCGTAGCACCTGTGCTGTATTTCTGCTTTGAATGGAGACATTCACTGTTTGAGACTTTCAGTCTGATAAACCAACAACCACAACAACTAATAATTGAAAAAGTTGAGACTAAATCTTTTTTACTCACTGAAATGACAAGGTGGCACCACATGTAGGCATCTAAGTATTATCTAAGAGTATATCTACTCTGTATTTAAATGAGAAGTAATTTAAATGGCATTATTCTTAACCTTCTTAGTATGGTATCAAAAAAAGTTGATCACACTCATATACCCTTCACCAAAAAAAGAAGGGAAAAAATTTCTCTATGCTGAACACTGATTTATGCATGACCACCATTAATATTAATGAGAGACTCTTGCTAAATCCCCAAGCCCTGCAGCAGACACCTACACTTAATAATTTAGGAAAGAACTGAAAAGATGGTGGAATAAGACCTAACAAATAGGAAAAAAACCGCAGCATAAATTAAACAGTAACAGGAATTGCAACAGGGGACAGCAAAAACTGCAGAAATTTGTAGTTTGCAGAGGAATGGGGTTGCTGGATTCTAACAGGGTCCTGAAGAGGTAAAAATAGAGCTGGTGTGAAGAGGAGTGACAGAAGTCCAAGAAGCTTAGGAAGCTCAGTAGCCTATCATCACCTCCAGAAATAGTGACATATGCCTCCATGATGGTGCAGGTTGGAAGATAACGGTATTATTTTCCAGGGATGAATCAAGGTGATACTTTCTGTTTGTGTATTGTTTTGTTAGTTGGTAATTAGCTTCATGGGAAGAAATTTATCTGTCCTTGCTTCAGCAAAGGCAACAAGGAGGAAGATATATATGAACTCTATGCTTTTCCAAGCAAACGAAACTCAAAATAATGCTTTAAACCAGATGAGCTCTTGTACAGCTGGCTGTATATTAAACACAATTTTGCAGCATAGAAGTTCATTCTTTCAGTTTTCCTCTGTCTCATCACACTGAAAGTACACTGAAAGAAAATGAGACACATTCAAGGGTGAATGTGTCAGTTTTGGCAATCTAAGCTGTTGTACCTTTTAACAACCTCTGTTCTCTTATCCCACATCTTGTAAGTTAAATCCCATATCAAATCAAACCCCATACACACAAGTAGAATTTGATGTAAACAGAAAGCTAGATTTGATGGAATTATACCAAGAATACTTTTGGGCCAAACTGCATGTAATAGAATTTCTGCCAGTGAAGGTGGTCACAGGAGAATCTAATAAACTTTTTTATTATGTTATCAACTTTGGATTTAACTAAAGACAAACAAATGCCAGGAGGTATCATTTCCATGCCATGAGGGCCTGCAAAAATATAGATTTTAAATTAAATAGCTGTTTGAAAGGCAGAAAAAAAGCTGAATTTAGAGCAGACTGACCCAGTGTAGCTGAGGATCTCTTGTATGTGGTGTGAGAAAACATCCTTTATACCTGGAAGACCTTTGCTGCAGAACAGGGTACTTAGGCAGGGCAGGCAAAATTACTAAAGATTTCATCTACCATGTGTTCTAGGAAAAGGCCAACTACTTAAGGAGTTGAACAGGAAGAATTAAATGCAAGTATTAATTTAACATGTAAGAGACTTCTCCCAGTTGTAATTCTCACTGTGATTCTATGTTAAGGAACTCAGATTTGGTTAATATTTGTGTGATTTGGTGAGCTTTTGCGTGATGCCTGTTTCCAAATATGTTCAAAACTCTTTTGCACTCATTCAAATCACTAATCACAGTTTGTTTCTACTTCACTTCCTCTGTAGTGAAGTTCAGAAATTTATCTACACCTTGTAAATTGAGACTGCAAACCCTTTTTCCCTCTTGCAAATCAAGAAGCCTTTGTTAACTGGGTGTCCATTCTGTCTTCTTATTTTGCATTCCGTCATATCTATGGTTAGATTGCCTCTTTATGAACAAAGAAAATGTCTTAAAAAAATTCAAAAGGCCAGGTTTCACAGTAACAGATGTACTCTAAAAGTTGCATAACATTAAAGAGAGAAGAATTGTGATTTATGATTGGTATAGTGAAAGGCGTTACAGTCACCAAAACAAAGCGAGGACACCATTGGAACAGCTGAGTGCTTCTCCCTCTCCCCCTTTTCCCTCCTTCTCACTCTTCTATTATTGAAATTAATACATTGATGTGGTCAGAGTTTTTGAGGAATTTCTGAAGGTCAACATTTTAAATATACAGAATCTAATTTTTCTTTCACTTATAGATTAAAAGTAAAGAGCTGTCATCATTCTTGTCATCATTTTGAAATAGCAGTGAGAGTTCTAAGGAAAATCTGAAGTCTGTGTTCTGAAATTTGTCTGTAAGAGATACACTGTATGGGTGTATGTATGTATATGTACCTTTTCCTGTGAAGTTTTTTCTCTTCCTTCTTAATATGATACAGAATTACCCAGAGAAATGGTATCAAAAGGGTTAAAGGCACAATCTTAATGCTGTTCTACACTGATGTCAGCAATTTACGACAGGATGGTGGATTCCAATGCCAGAAGCTGTGGCACAGGAGAGAATGTTATTTTAACAGCATGATTCTCTATGAAAGCCTGTCATCTTCTGTTCTTGAACCTTTGTTAATGTACTGAGGCGACATGCCCAGATAGAAAAGGAATGTTTTTCAGCTGTTATGTGGTGGCTATTAATATAGATACTGCTATACAATAAATATGATGCCACTGCTTGCCATCATTTTAAATTGACAAAGACGTAGGAATCTCTTGGGACACTGTGTTTCTAAAGGGCCACAACCTTCATTCCTTATTCAGATGAAACTCTTAATAACCTAGCTCACAAGAAACTTTCCTTTTAAGAATTTTAAGCCCTTGAGACCATCTGGGCACAAATACCATGCTGTGTCAGGCCACATTCACTGTGATTGACAGGGCATAATGCAACACAAGTTTGAATTTTTCTGCATTGCTGCTCTCACACTCCTTAATATTTGCTTAGCACGCCTGACAATATCACAGTCAGATCCAGCACATGCTCAGTAGCAGGAAAGAGCTGAAATTCTGAACATTATGACTGATTAACAATTTTGTCTGATTAACAGCCCTGACAATTCACAGTGGATGAATAAAAAATTTAGTTTTTAAGTCTTCCCAAAATTTCCTTTCTTTCTGTTATCACTTTCCCAAATCACCCAGCTGTACCACAAAGTTATATGTACATATTTTTCAAAACAAAATAAGTTTTTATTAATAATAAGAGAATAAAATATTAGAATAAATAAGACAAACTTTCAGTCTACTAAGGAATGTTTTATATATGGCATTTTACCAGTTGCTCACCATTTTCTTTTGGCTAACAAGTTCTTGCAACATCATAGCCAATGACTATAGAGATAATTCTTCAAGACCTACCCACATGCCCTTCTAGGCAAATTATCAACAATGCATGTTCTTGAAAAGATAATTCTGTGTACCCGACTCATCAAGAAAAGAATGTGAGTCACCAAGATGAGCAGATGCACCTAAGTTGCCTGAGCCAATTAGGTCACCTAAGCAAATGTGGCACTTCAAGGCATCAGGTCACACACAAAATCAGCTTGGTGATCTGAGAGAGCAAGAAATTTCTGCAGAACCAGTGGAATTTACAAAAATAATCTACAGAGAAGTAAATCTCTGTATTTGAATTTCCTGTATGTCTGTAAAAATAAGACACTTCTTTAATGTTAAATCAAAGTAACTGTTAATACTTTTTATACCAACATTAAAATGTAACATGCATATATATATTAGTGCTCATATTTGAAATACAGTGGCACAAAACTGGTTGTTTTACCTGTTCATACCTACTCGTACATAATTCCTGCTCAGAAAGTTTACCACCTACCTTTCACATACCTTTTTGCCTCCATTTACCCTGATCTGTTTTTCTGCCAAAAATACCAGAAAATGCAGAAGCATAGCATTATTTCTGTTATACATTAAAAAAAGAGAAAATGCAAAGGGAGAGGGTGGAATCTAAACCCAAATTTCTAACTGCATTACTGCTGGAAACAAAAATCAAAGATTTACAAGATCTCAGCAGAGGAAGTAGCTAATTACAGAAATAGGTGATCTACTAGTCAGAGAACAGAACTGCGATTTGTACAAGCACATGCTGTAGAACTAGAGGAGGCATCCTGGGTCAGTGAATCCAATTCCCTGCTATCATAAATAATCATGTCATACAATCCCATTCATCTCATTTGAGCTCCATCTTAAAACCCTTTATATGAATTTGCAGAATAAATGCATTCATAGCTAGTTTATATTCATTTGTTCTTGGGTAACCTTGTCCTTTAGCAAAAATAACTCATCTTCCTCTTGCCCCCCATTTATTTATAGAAGGCAATCATACTTTTCTCAGCTATTATTTTGCTAGGCTAAATCCAGCTCTTTCAGTCCCCTCTTGTAAAACAACTTCTTCATTCCTTTAGTTATCAAAGAAGCTGGTCTATGTACCTGCTCCAGTTCATTCTTGATTTTTTTTAATACTCTCTACAATGTTCCAAATAGTTTTAACCCTTCCTATTACCAGTGATCAAAATTTCATTACCTACTGGAGATACTTTCTTTTCCTTCCTTCCTTCCTTCCTTCCTTCCTTCCTTCCTTCCTTCCTTCCTTCCTTCCTTCCTTCCTTCCTGCTACCTTTCTGGGATTCTTGCAAGTTCTTCTGGATGAAAAAATCTCGCTTTGGGTATTTTCTAGGAGTCCATCTAGATTAAATCATTGCAGTCTATATTTTCGCTGTTGTGCCATGATAAGTTATTATAATATTACTATTGTTTCAGACTAATCCTACATTGTCAAAAATTGCTAGTTTTATTACAATAACTTCATTATTCATTAAAGCAAATGAGAAGCCAAAAATGCTGCATAGGCTGAAAAATATAAACAGAAATTTATGCTGCATAGATAATATCATGTGCAAAAAATCTTTGTAAAATGTAGCTTAGTAACATAGCCTGGTATCTTAGATATACGCAGATTAATCAGAACTAACCTGGCAATTAAATGCTGGAAAGGCACAGGGTATTAGACAAAATGAGAAGATTAATGTTAAAAAACAGATGAAACAGAAGATAGTACAGCTTCTTAAACAATATTATATATGGCAAGATTCTGAGTAGAAAAAGAATTGTTTGATATGGCAAATATATGCTATACATCCCAAAAGAGAAAAAGCGCCAGACTAGTCAAAAGACAGACTAGACAAAAGCATCACCAGAGGCTTCAGAAACTCCTGAAGACTAAAACACTAGAGAGCCTAAATACTTAATTGTTCACATTTGTAAACAGGTTTCTGAGCTTCTGCCTAGCTCCTGAATGATTAACTGCTGTCTTGTTCACTCCCATACAAAGGCACATGGAATCATACTTTTTTTCCTACTTAAGAATGTCTTGTTATTTATATAAATAGCTTGTACTTATTCTGACCATATATTCTGCAGCACTCAGTTCAGCAGGATAGCTCCTAACTATAGAGAATACAATCCCTTGAGTAAGTAGTTGAGTTCCAGACCCTTGATCTGATCTAAGGAAAAAGATACTTAAGAATATTTTCCTTATCTACCTAATAGCTTTTCCCTTCTGAGCTAAATATTTCTATTT
This sequence comes from Corvus moneduloides, assembly GCF_009650955.1. Taxonomy (NCBI): domain Eukaryota; kingdom Metazoa; phylum Chordata; class Aves; order Passeriformes; family Corvidae; genus Corvus; species Corvus moneduloides. The sequence goes on from NC_045481.1 coordinate 18,972,234, forward strand.
TGTGAATATCTCCTTACAATAGCAACAAATTATATTGTGAAAAATGCATGTTTCCTTGTAGTGGAAAAATAAATAAAAGCGATAAAACCAGAAAAATCTCTCTCTTGCTGTTTACTTAAATTTTGAAGAATTTGAGATACCTAGATTATTATGGAACATTTTATAAAAAGACCATCTTTCACTACATCATCTTTAAGTGTTTTAGAGACAAAAGATGATTCACTGACACAGCTTTGAACGAAATTTCTGGGATTGGTCAGAATTTTTAACCAGCTAGGACCAAAGGTTAAATTACTTGACCAAGTAAGCTCAGTGAGTCAGAAGCGGAGTCAGAAGGAATAAGACCCAGGAGTGAAATTTCATCTTTTTGAAGCCAATATAATTTTCCTAACATTTTCTGCTTAGCCAGGATTTCACTTCAGTTTCTATAATATGCTTCTTCCTCCTCTAATCACTAAAGCACAATGGCTCTAAGTGGCTCTACAGTTACTAAATTTTGAAACTCTTCAGTTATTAAATTTTTAAAGGCTGTTTTGTTGGTGGTGCTGGTGATATTTTTTGCCCTCTCGTGTACTTGATTTCACATGATTTAACAAAAGTGCACATCAATCATTATTTCAGTAATATAAGCTTAGGCAAGTAGCTTGATTTAAAATTTACTGACACTATAATCCCTTTAAATAGTTACAGCATAGCATTAACTTATTATAGAGAATGACTGTGTAATACAAAAATTGAATAAAGTAAACCATAAATAAAATTTCTGAAGAAAGACAGATCTCATTTCAGGCTATTTGCACCAAAAACATGATGGTAATATACAATATTTATGGACTTGATCTAGAAACACTTTAGCAGCTTTTGTTTATATGTATGGGACTAACAATGGTAACATTTTCTGTCATAAATATTTGGAAACTGTGAAACAAAGAAAATAAAATAAAACTCTGGTTATTTTGATCAGTCTGGAGAACTTCAAATAGCCCAGCAAATTAAATATTTCTTCTTTCAGCAGCCAAAAAGCTATTGAGACATTTTCTTAAAATAAGTATATATCTATTTTTTAGATCATTACTATACTTGATAAGCTTATCACAAAAATTTGTAAATACTAAATTGGTTATAGTCTTTTTTCAGCAACACTCAAAAATTAGTGAAAGCTTAGCTTTGACACCTTCAATACTTTCTTGAAAATCCTAATTTTCTGATGATAGTGATTGTCCAGAATTTTCCTCAATATGCTTGAGAAATATTTGAAATTGAAGAAGGGATTCTTTGATTTAAAACTTGTATTTTTAACCAATTCAAATGGGCATATTTTCCAAGGCAATTTTACCAATAACATTCAATCTGGACAGCTACTGTTCTCACATTACTGAGATAATGTTACTGCCATTAATAATCTCAAAGAGGCTCAGAGTTTGGAGGCATTGCGTAGAGCCTCAGATGACTGCATAAAGGTCATAATTTTAATAGTCATAACATTAAAAATACTGGAAACTCCATACACTTGGCTTAGTTCTCCAGTGTGTTTGCCTTCAAAAAGACAGAAATTATTGTGACAGGAAGAACATTTGCAGGGAACATAACACTATAAAAATGACACTCTAGTGCAAGCTAAGCTTATAATAATATAAATATTGGTGTTATTAATGCCACCCAGAGTATCCACTTAAAGTATCCAAATACAAAATATACCTATCTTGTGTGCAATGCCAACAAGGTATTGCTTCTATTGCAAAATTTCATTTTAAACTGATTTATTGCACTGATGTCCATCAGAAAGGGAAAGGAGATTGAGGAGATGCACAACGGGAGTAAGAGAGGGCCAGGAAAATAAAGAAGACCCAAATACACTCAGAGTTAATAACATAAGTTACATAGTATCTTTCTACAGATTTCCACTGTGTGTGATTTCAACTACCAGCTGCACTGTAGGTACTTCTACGTGACTGTGTTTTCCTGACGTGAACAGAAATTTAGACATTTTTAAGGGTTTAGCAACTAAGGCCTAAGGATATAATATCTGTAATATATACATAACAGATCTTATGAACAGGTGCCTGGATAAAAACTCCTCCAGTGTTCAACTGATTCTTACTATTATTTCAGTGCCTTGTCTTCTCAATTACTAACCCATGGCTCCAATTGAAGACAAGGCATAGTCAGTGCATTCTCTGTCAAAGGAGAATATATGAATCCTATGCTATGGCTCAACTCTGATCAATCATTTTTTGCTATTCCATAGCACCAAACTTGGTTAATTAATTTATCTTGAGTAACGAGGAGGTTTCCTTATGCCAGCTGTGCCTGCTCCATCACTGCAGACATATTTTCAACACTGATACATCAGTGCTGTGTCAAAGCTAATTCCATTTATGCCTAGAAATGAGACTTACATAATTTCTTGGAGACTATGTATTAATTTCTGCTTTTAGAAAAATATCCCAGTATTCTGCTTATTGAGACAAAGGCTAAAAGAGTAAAGACAGCATTCCAGCTAGTGGGACAAGTACAATGATTTTCAGTTCGTCAAAAAATGCTCAGCATTTCTCACTACTTTTTTGATTGACCTGGAAACAAACATGTTTCAGAAAGGCAGTTCTTTAGGTCTGTGAATAATTCAAGCCTGAATGTTGCAAGTATACATGGAAAACACATATAGATGTATTGGATCCTGGTTTTACAAACTTTCTTTAGATCATTTAAGTACAAACTAATTTTTACACAGTTTTGATAAAAAATGCTAAGATGCAGTACTGAACCTGAATCATACTCAGAAATTCTATGCATTAGCTTAATTCCAGGTACCCATATAATAACTTTTTCTCTCCCTTTGGGATGCATTCTTGTCTCAGTGCCCATGTTCCACTAAGACAAGAAGAAAAGGAATACATCCTTTTCCAGGTGGCTTGTAGGACTTTACAGTAGAGTTAAACCTAGCAATCACATCTCAAGCTATGTGGCCATTTCTTGGATGGATGCTCCTTTGCATGACAGGGAAAGCATAAAAACGTCATACACATAATAAAAGTTTTAACAACTACTCAGAGAAGTGCTTGATTAACCATAAGAGACATGGAAAGGGTAGTCAGAAGAAGTTACCCCATTCCTTTGAAGTCAGGGGGAATTATTTCTATTGATTTTACTGAAGGCCTAACCATCACCTAAGTCTTTGACTCCAGGAACTTTAGTCACTTATATTAAAGCAGAGAATCTTAGCTATTTCGGTGTTACTAAGCCACACAAATACCTAAAAAAGGGTTACATCCAAATTATTCAATTACCTGTCACAATGGGATGATATTAAATTTCAGAGGTTTATGCAGCTCAAAGTTGTGTTTAGGACACCAAATAAGTAATTCTGAATCACTTGAGATATGTTGTTCCACTGAATCAAAAAGTTTTATTTGAAATTTATTTACATATTTCTAAAATTCTCAGCCAATTCTGAACATAGTATGGGAAAAAAAAATTATGACTGTGTTAAATTTAAGAGGAATGGATTCTTCATTAATATTTTATGTTCTCTTTAATTTTTGTTACTCTGGAAAGGTAATCAGATCAGATCATCTAGTTGACTGTTCATTCTTCTGTTGAAGTCCTGAACTAGCATAACTAATCTTAGAAAATTACATCAGTACAGACCAGCTGAGGAGCAGAGCTGCATGTTCAGATCACAGAGTATATATTCTATATACTGAATATCAAATCGGTAACTGGATGCAACATTTCTGCCCACTGAAGCTCACCCAGTATGATATTGCAGTATTTTCTCTTCAGGAAACACTTGAGGACAAAAATTTCATATATATATGAGAAATTGCTAGGATAAACTGCATATTACAAAAATTATTCCCACATTCTTTATTAGGCAAATTAGTTTAGGAAGTTTTAGCACAGAGACAAGTTGTGCAAACCAAGATATTGGGGACATGCATAAAAGCTTTCCCTTGAAATAAATCCTAATTCTTCCCATGTCTCTAGAAGGAAACTGGTTTTGACAGACTGTATTTTGCCCCTATTTCATTTAAATATTCATATCAACATTTACCAAGGGAGATTGGTCTTTGTTTTAATTCTCATTGCATGCCAGACAACCTGCTGCCTATTCTCATTACTTTTTTTACTTTTTGCTGTTGTTTTGTGGATTTTGCAGGCAATATTGCTACAATTTAAATTTTTTTTTTTTAAAAGTCACCATGAGAAAACTTGATCTCCAGAAAGAGCTTTTACTTCAAACTGTCTCAGATTTATATTTTAGGCCATACTACGTTGTGAAATTAAATTTTTCTCACTCAGAAACATAAAAATATGTTGGTGGTTCTTCTTGGTCCTTCCAATGGAGATAATTGAAAGAAACTTCCACTGAAAGAAATATATTTAAGTATATTGGAGACCTTGCAAAATGGTCATCATGTTCAAAAGCTATTGACTTTGACTGGAATTGAAAGAATGCAGAATTCTGAAGGACGGTGGAAAGGAGACTGCTTCACAAATTTATTTTTGATCAAACTGGAACTAGAAGGAGCCAATGTCATGTGTAGCACGACATAGAGGCCTGTACTTAACAGGAATAATATCTTAGTCACTTTTGGGAGAGAGTGGGAAGGTAGGGGAGAAAGCTAAAAAACTTCAATTGTTTTAGCATGAAATGAGTGCAGTACAGCTGCATGATCCTTAAGCTTTGGGGGAAAATAAAGCAATCATAGATACTGTTGAGTAAATAGTGGTTTTAAGTAAGTAATTTTTAATCAAGTAATGTGGAGTCAATTGTCCCAGGAGCAATACTCGTTATGCACTGAGATACTAGTGAGAAAGTATTCCTGACTTACATGGCTACAATGGAGAGCAAAGCTGCTAGAAGTCAGCCATTGCTGCCTGGAGATATCTGTAAAAACTGATATATGCGTAAGTTGCAGTCATGGTCTCTATGGTACAGTGTTCTTCAGATATTTGCTGTACTTTATGGAGAGCATTACAATGTCCTTCCCCTATTTGTTCCAAATTCACTTCTTTATGTAGAAAATCCAGGTATTTCGAAGCTGCAGCTTCATTAGGAATAATCTGATTATAGTAGCATTTTTAATGCTTGTACTTGGGCTGGAAGCAGACAATTGTTTTGCTGGGTTTATTTTTATTATTCTCCCAGGCCCCACACATTTATGTAGCAAACTGGCAAGATATACTAAGCACGTGTATGACTTTCTCTACAGGATGGCATGCTAATCCTCAAAATAAAGCAAGTAGCTCTGTTCAAACAGTGCGAAAATTTTGCTGTTTGTGGAATGCCTTTTTTTTTTAAGTTTATATTAAAAAGTAGAGGATTCTTTAAAATTTCCCTATACTTAGTATTTTTAATAAAAATCTAACACACTTTTAAAAACGAATTTTTTAAAACATACCCTTTGGACTAAATATAGTGCTTTTGATTCTGTTTTCAAAAGTGTTGTGGATTTTTGCAATTGCTTTTTAAATTACTATGGATATAGGCAGCATGCACAAAAAGGCAGATCACTCTAGTTTCCCAATTGATTTATCAATGTACTGATATCTACACATGGACTCATAAACAACCAGCACTCTCTACTTTACTTCAGTCATTTCACAAAGGTCTATACATGCACCGTGTTTCTGACTATTTACAGCCCTAAATATGTTTTGCCGTGACACTGTCAATTGGTCTGATATAAGGATGCTCATCTGCTTTCTGCTTTATCCTATAGGTGAAGATTTGAAAAAAGGAGTAAGTCTCTTCATTTTCATTTATGTAGATGTAAAGTAATTCCATATTTTAGAAGAAAAAACCTATATTTATACTGAAGAAAAATCTCTGGTGAAAGTATGACCAGTCACATTTTAATTTTTGCTATTTCAGGTTTTACAGTTCCTTTTCCCTTACCGGTAATGATACATCATGAGAAGACAAACACTGGAAAATTATCAGAAATATTCCCCTCTATTTAAGACCAGTAATATGAGATATGGTATTATTTATTTCCCATTATTTTATATGCAACATTGCAATGCATATAAGGGAAAGGTTCCCCAAATGACTGTCAGCAATTATAGAACACAGATACTTATTTATAATAAGGAGAATCTTCCTCCTGTAAATTGCCTGAAAAGCAAGAAATACACTGGGATCATGAATTCAACTTGTGTAATTACCTGGGAGAAAGGAAGAAGAGATTTGTTTCTTGTCATATGGGTTCTAATCTCATTTTCCCACAGCCTAAAATGACAGCTTTGTACTGATGTCTATTAGCGAACCTGTGGGCTCCTTCCCCTCTGATAGGAGATGTTAAAATAGATGGAATCATAGTACCATGAAAATACAACCCTTTAATCTTGGGAGGAAGACCTAGGTTTCAGCACATCTAAGGCTTTAAACATTAGAGGTTACAATAGAAGGGCAAAGTGAGGGAGAGGGAGAGAGTGAGAGAGCAAGGGTGAGAGAGGGATGCTGGATATAACATTTCTAGAAGAACAATCCATTGGGAGTAACTTTTGCAACGCTGTTATTTGCAGTTGCAATATGCAGGCAATTGGCATCATTTTGCTAATTACTTATCTAGATTGTGCATACGTATCAAGTCAGTGGAGTTATAAACATAATCGATGCACCCATAAATAATTGTGTGCATAAACCACTGCCCTCAATTTCATAATCAGAAGGGAATGTAAAGATTTTCAGTTCTGACTGACCAAGTCTCATGTTGAGTATTAATATTTCTCTGTATGATATAAAGACCTGTGATACTATTGAACATTGCAGAATATTTTTGTAAAGGCGGCCTTCACTAGAGTTTTACATATTGGCATTAGGTTAATACAGTGATGAGCAGAATGAGATCACATAGAACAGAACGCAGTGTGGCTCATTATTATTCACTTTTGTTTATATCTAGTTGCAAAACATTGTACTAGTTTCTATAAAGGAAACAATGACTAATGAAAGGACACATTTATTCTTAGACATTAACAGCCTCTGAGGTACTACTGAAATTTTTACTGGAAAAAGGTCACTAAATCCTGAATGAAAAACATCACTGGTTACCAGCTAGCAAGGTCTTATCGTAAATTCTGGAGATAAATATTCACTGCAACACAGCAATACTGAATTTTCTCTAGTAACATTACAGCAATTGTCTCATGCTGTTCATATCTTTCTTAGACAGCACCACCAGAATATGCACAATTAAAAGCATAACTGAAATTTAAAAATGTCAAATTGATAGAGGCCTCTGATTATTCTCCCTATTCCTGCAAGAGAGAGTTCCTGCAGCAGGAGAAATTATTTAATTTGTTAAAACTGATAATTTTGAAATTTACTGCATGTGGCAAAAGTCCACAGTTGCATTGATAAAGCCATTATGTCTGTAGTCCTCTAGCAGAAGGAGATGAGGGTTAGGCCAGTAAATTTTTTAGAGCTATATTACATGCCCACAATGGTCACATGCCTGTGAAAATCAAGCTTCATTAGTTATAGCAGTGGTGGAATGCATGAAAAATGTCATGGAAAACACGTCAGTCGCAATGGGCATAGCAATTGCTATGAGACAGAACTGCAGTATGAAATAGATGCCTCAATAAATTACTTCACAGATGACTCTGAAACTCCAAACTCTGTGGCAAATAACTACAGCAGTGCTGTAAACCTGACCTTAGGCAATTGCATGCCCAAGCATTTCCAGTTAAATCAAGAAAAAAAATATTTACTTTGTCTGAGAGATTTGAAGAGCAGGGTCCTCTGTTGATTCTGAGGCAGCCAGGGCACAAACAGCATTGTCAGCTCCCAGACTGCAATCTCTTTCCCCTATTGCTAAAGAAGGAAGGGTGGCCTACAGTCATGGCTCTAACAAGGAGTTTAACAGAGAAGTTTTCTGTTTTATGGTGTGGATATTCAGCTGCTTTAAATTGGTCGAGCCATGATTTACGCAAGTGCTACACATCTAATATCAAGAAGCTTTCTGAATCTACTGGTGCATCAGAATTCTTTGATCAATGCTGTTCTTAACACTTCCTTCTATCTTATGTTTGCTTTCCCTCTATTTATGTCAGGAAAAATAGTGCAGAGTTTGTTTCTGATAATGTGCTTTTTACAAGGACTTGTACAGTGTGACGGAGGCTCAAGTCTGCTTTGTGAGAACAGAGGAAGAAGAGCATGTGGAGGTGAAAGAACAGTTTAGCTTCCTTACCTAACAAATCTTTTCACTTCTGACAGGGACTGGAAAAATAAGGCTCTGTTAATAGTGGTGGGTCTACCTGAGTCCACCTTTCATTTCATATAGATCACCAAAGACTATGTCTGGATTTCAGATAGTAAGAAAAAGATTTTGTATTCAGCAAGAGAAACTGTGTCATTTTCTCCCCTCATAAGCTTTTAAAATATTGCACTTTTTTTGTTACTTGTTTTACACTGTCAGGAAAGACAAATCAGAAACCATAACATTGTTTCTGTTGTCAGGAATGACATGTTGACTAGTTTCTTACCCTGGTAAGGGTATTTTAATTTCTACTTGTACTTGATTTGTCTGAACTTTTTAATAAAATATTTGCTAATCTGACAAAATTTGAGTTTTCTCCAATTTCCTAAAATCAATTTTAAAAAACATGTTTGGCTGAATTTTAGTGCTCATCAAAAGGGAAGGCAGATACCACCAAGCGAATCATCACACACAAGTTCCCCAGCACAGTTCTGCCAAAGCAGTTCAGTCCCACACCTGTCCTGGAACTATTCACAGAGCTAATCTATGCAGTAGTTATTCCCGTGTGGGCAACTATCCATGAGAGGCTTGACTGAGACCAGCCAAATTCATCTGCCTTGTGTTTTATTACTCACAGGAAGCTCGATCTGAAAGAATGAAGGGCTAACATGTTAACTCATACAGTGCCATTTTTCCACTGAGCTTTTTCTTCTCTTTTACAGTTACAGTGACTGAATTCTAGTCAGATTCTTTACTGGACTTTCTGCAAGATTAGAAGTAAGCAAATAACTAGAATTACATGTTGTTCCAAATATTATTGCTGCCACAACACTCATGGAGAAGGCTGACACTGTAAAAAATTGCACACCCTCACTAAAAAAGCAAGGACATATATCTTTAGAATAGCCTTCACCATGAATTATCTCCTTCCTTCATATTAAGGGCTCAGACTTGGTGCTGATGCTGATTGTGGGCATTTGGTGTTCCTGGGGGAAGAGAAATGCCAACCCTGCCATATGTACGTGTGCAGGGAGTTTCTGCAGCCATTGCTGGCTTAGTCCTCAGTCTGTACCACTTCCTGTCCCCCGACTGCAAAATCCAGTGCTGAATTCTGCCCTGCCTTCAGCCGCAAGAGGCACACCATAGTATAGAGTTTGATCAATGTTTGACCTAGCCAGTGATTTAATGAACAAGACAGCATGAATGCACTGATGATGCAGAAAAAACCTCACAATTCTGAATGTTATAGTGTACAATGAACATTTCCTTCATCAGGTTTCTTATAAGCAACAGTAATAAAGACCCACTTTGGTGTCATTTGCTCCCATAGCACTGTCCCCATTGCTCCCCTAATTCATTCTTCTTTTGTCGCATAAGGGATCTCTAATCTCTTTCAGATGAGAGGTCTAACAAAAAAAGCCACCAGGATCTATATTATATACTTTAAATAACAAATAATATTAATTATTCCCCTTTGATTTATCCATGTAAAGCAGGTTTCCTGTGTATAAACCCATTCCTGAGAGGAAAATTTAAGACTAGTTTCTCACTAATCGCTTTTTCCATCCCATCTTTTCTCTGTTTTTTCTTATGGTTAGAATGCACAGTTTCTAAAGGCACAAAAATGAGAACCTAGAATAATATTAATAGGGAATAGACTAAAGAGCACCAGACTTACAAAACCAAAAAGGGTCCTGTTCCAGAGGTAACACACTCTGAGCTAACATTAACTGTGTGATAATTCAAATGTGCTATGCCCACCACAGAAACAATTAGGAAAACGCAACAGATCCTTTTCTCCTCTCCTAGAAGGTGTACTGTCCTACCTCTCCCTCTCATGGCAGTCATTTTCTTCTCAGACAAATAACAGCTTAGGTGGTTAAAACTGTGATGACTAGGAAAATCTGATTTTCTGTTGCACATAAACTTGTTTATCTCTGGACTTAATTTGGTCTGGACAATTTTGATTACTCACTTACATCCTGTTTTTCAGTTATTTTCTAATCACTTTCCCTTTCCTGCTTTTATCTTCCCTTGGCACAATACTTAACTTTCAAAAATGATATCAGAAATATTTAAATGAAAATAAAAGTGTATGTGAGCATTATTATTTCAGTTTCAATAATATCTTTAGGATACTTGTCCTCCATGCACCTGACATGACAGACATAAGAGGATGAACTCCAGCTTAAAAGAAAGATCCTTCTTAGCTGAAGAGCTAACTAAAAATTCTGATTCAGCCTATGGTGCCACATGTATTTAAAATATAGAGACAGTAAGAGAGAGAAATAGGAGAATGGTATGCTGCTACCAGAATACAAACATATGTCAATAAAAGTACTCCAGACAGCGGGAAGGCAAATTTCATAGCAAGGCCCCAGGTCTCTTTTTATTTCTTATTGTATTAAGGAGGAGATAATCTTTTAGCATTGCACTGAAAGAGTTAAAAGAATGCCTTTCAACAAGCATTGGCTATCAATCAACACAAGACAATATACAGGGCTATATTTAAACACCCTTTCCCAAGACTGCCAAATATTTCTTCACAAGACTTAAGCAGCCTGTGAACTGACACTGATGTTATCTGAAATTTAAAGGTGTTTATTCTCCTGGTGCTCAAAAAGGATCATCTTTCTGCAGCTGGTTGGCTGTACTAGAGGATGCCTTCTCTGGGTCAGCACATGCATAACCAGACAATCATTTGGCAGCTTGTAAAATATGATTGCATATGAGATATTGATGGCCTAAGGGAAGTTCTGAATATCAGAGATTTATAATTAGAATACCTATGCATTTGATTCAATAGAGTTTCCATCAATGTCACAGAGATGAGTGGTTATGAATTTCAGAGTCATCTCTGCTCATATGGACTGATTTATGTACTTTCAACTTTGGACAAATGAAGGGTGAAGAGTTAAAGCTCCTCTACCTAGAGACCTCTTTATCCTTTGAAGGGCTCTGAAATTTATAATTGCCTCTCCTGGTGCTCAGGATCAAGCTCCACAGTTGGTAACTCATGACCTATTTATGATCATGCCATCCATCCACTTTCAGTTATTCTGTCCTCTTATCTGTAAATTCACAGTCGCACCATGTAGGGTGTGTGGATCTGCTGATAAGACATTTTTGCAGGAAAGAGAATCTGGGCAGATCAACAATTCTGTTGCCAGAGCTGCTGGCAGCAACTCTAACATCTCATTTATTCCAGATTTATAAAGATCCGCTGTACTGCTCTGAGAATAGAGCTGTGTGTTTGACTTCAGTGATAATAGACTAACCTGTATTTGGTACTAGATATAAAGTTAAATAGATACTGATAAGATTATCCAGTGTGGGACAGAAAACAAACTTCTTGTTAGCATTGAGATACCCACATCTCCTGGACTGTGGGCTTGGGTTTCCTTGGGTTTCGCTTTTGGGTTTTTTTTAGTGGGTTTTGGTTCTTTTTTCATCTTTATTTCATTTTCAAAGACTGCATTTTACTGGAATTATATGCAACTAAAATCTAAGATTCTGGTGTATCACACAAGATGGGATACAGAACCCTGTATCCAGAATTTAAAATGAAATCAAATTTCATCAACCCTTCTTAAGAATGTATTGAATGGAGTACTACTTGTGAAAACTGTTCTCAGTTAATTGTGGGGGGAAAGAATTACAGGAGAAAACCAAACAAACTAGAAAAACTCATGTACAGTTTCCATTTCAAAGTTCTGCAGTATCACTGTTTGCCCCACTAACTAGTTAAATCATAAAAAAGGAAGATGCTAACTAAGCTTCAGAGGAAAATAGATTTTGTTAAATGCTCTTTTACTGCTTTAATTCTCTTGGAAATCTCTTTTTTTTGTTGGTTTTTTTTCTACATTTTGTTTGTGTGTGTGTCCCCACATGTACATTTTTAACATTTTAAATATATAATACCATATGAATAAATAAGAGATTTTAAAAAAGAGATTCTTATAGGGCTCAACATGGATAAAGGAACTACAGTAACCTTACTGTCAGATGTTCTGCCGCAGATGCTTAGGCATCTCTGAGCAATTACAAAGGACTTGGCTCTGTCTGTGGCATTCAAAGTGCACATTCTTAAAAAAATGAGAGGTGTCCATTATGCTTTTATCTTTCAAGTATTTTCAAAGCTGTAGTGGTAGACACTTCTCTCCATGAGTAAAGACTGTAATTCTGCTGCACAACTGCTAAACAATAAGGTTTCGAAATTAGTTTTGTGAAACAGTGAAAGTAATTTCTCAAATAATAGAAAAAACTACTTCTAATGGCAAAATGCATTTTACAATTTACTGTTGAACTGTTCAAGTAGCAGCTCTTCACTGAGCAGCATGGCACAGGGCCAGAATGAGCTATTTCAAACATCACTGTTAGGCATACCCCAATTTGATACACAGGATTTAGCAATACAGGATGAGAATGACTCTGCCTGTATGTGATCATGTTCTGTTAAATTTTAGCAGTATCTAACTGTATACTCATCTTCAACGTGAGGAAATTTGTTCTTAGACAACTAAATTTGTTTTAAAGGAGGAGAAATTTATCAGGCTGGATAATAGCACTTTTTAGTTGCTTAGTTTAGTTATATTGTTTTGGAAATTAATTTTCAATGGGCAGTTCAAAGCATAAAGTAATGAAATATTGAAAAAGTTTAAATCAAGAAAGAAAATGTTATGAGCATACTAGAGACAGAAGTGTGAGCTGTTGGTTAGACTTGCTTGTCTTTTCTGCCTCCACTTCCTCTTCTTCAAAGAATAATGTGGGGGCTAACATTAATGGAGCTATACAACATAATGAAATATGCATATAGAACAGCAATATATTTAATTGGAGTCCTACAACCACCCGATCTAAGACAACAGCAATTCGGGTATCAAAGTATTTTGGTTTTGGCTTTTTTTTCCCTTAACAAATGATGAAACTTTACAGCAAGTTATCAACTGATATGGCTCAAGAAATAATGTGTAGTCTTGGAGCATTTGTGACTAACTCCAAAGCTAAGTGGTTAAAGATAAGAATAAGGTTAAAGCTGGATGAGTCAATGAGATGGCCTGCAAAACCAGACAAACAAGACTACTAAATAGGGTACATTTAGTTGGATGCAAATCTCTCAATGACACAAGAAGCACCACCTCGGAAAAACTTCCTAGATCACAAATGAAATTATAAGGTACTGCTAACAAATACCTCATTTAGAGACACCTGACATGGTTTCAGTTAGCATTTAAGGCATGAAACAGGCTTACTAAAACCCCCTCACTTACCAAAATCGCAGTTCATTAAATGATATGCGCACACGATGCCTTGTCTACAGATAGTTTTTACAGAAGTATACCTAAGTACACTGTAGCTGTGACAAACACCTGCACTGCTACAATCCTAATAAAGACACAATTCTAGTAACTCTAATTACTTTTACCTACATGGCTTGTTTTCCTGTACATACACGAAGAAACTACTAATGAAAGCATATATACATTAGTATAACCAGAGACATGCTGTTGGGGTTGTATCATCCTCAATTACAGCTAAATTACATCACTTTGGGGTATTTAAATCATTACTCACATGAGTAATACCTAATCATGAGAAGAGTGTCTGTGAAATTAACTTGCCAGTGAAAGAGAGAAGGATTGAGTCTGGAATCAAGTACATTAATTTAAAATACAGTTCTTCAGCTGTGAAGTTGTATTTCATAAGCACAGGTAAGTTTGCTGCAGACTCTTTCCATTGACCTCGGGAGCAATACCTCTTGGGAGCACCTCAGCTTTTTTACCCAGTATAGAAACTTCCAACACACTGGCGGAAAAGTATGAGTTTTTCTTATCGTTTAATTTGATTTGCAGTTCACCAACAGAATTAATTTTGAATTAATGTTAATTATATATGCTTTGAAAAGCCTGAGGGAGACCTCTATGATTAGACAAAGTCACAGTCACCTATATATGTAACACATACAAAAACTGTATATATATGCAAGTACATATAGATATAACCAACATTTCTTTTTCAATATTGCACATTAATTATCTTGTTCTCAGTATGATACTGATATAAAATAATATTTTTTTGCATTAGTTTCCAATGACATTGTAAATATCATCTTTTTTTCTGTAGGAAAAATATAGAGGAAATCTTAAGAGAAAGAAATATTTGTACTATGAAACTTCTAGTCTGCAGTTGATGATTCTGTGACTGCAGTTTGACCATGTTTTGGTCCTCTGCAATCTGTGTGAAGATTGAAGACTGTGCATGAACATCACCAAAGCCCTCCAGCAGTCCTAGGACATGGTGCTGGAGCACTGTGTCCCCTCCCCACGCAGACAACCCTTTTGAAAATCATGTCTCTTGGCTAATTCTTACGGAACAGCTTGGCCAGGTATGAGCTGCTAGTGCAGCTCTGTGGTGCAGGACTGCCAAGTACTGTCAGAAAAAGCTCTGCTCTTTGGTTTAATTTGACCTGTTGGTTTTGAGAAGCAATGACAAAATCAGCCAGTGAGAACTGGGAGTAACAGTGCAGCCCACTGATTTCTGTTCTCAGGAGCTGCTGATGAGGCTTCTCATACAGAGCTCTCACCTTCTCTGCTCTCAAGAGGTCATGTAGCACTTTCGTATAGTTTACAGTATTTACTACAAGAGAAGAGTGTAGCATCAACCTGCCTGGGTCTTTCTGAACACAGATGTACAAGACAATGAATATCTAATAAATCAGATATGGAACATCAAAATCTTTTGCTTGTAATGCTCCCACAAGATCTCAGACATTAAAAAATCTTTACGATTTTGTCTGAAGAGAGTTTTGGGAATAGCTTTAGATTAATTTAGTCATCTAGAATGTTTTTATGAAGGAACTAGCTTGATATTTATATGATATTTTTAAGATAATTAGATTACCAATGACAACTTGGACACAATAAAGAACTTTGGCCAAAGAGTAGAATTTCTGTCACTTCATCCAAACATTTTCACTGTGATATATTCAAAAATAAATGATGATGAAAGGAAGTAAATACTGAATTCTGTGGCCCAAGGTATGCCTCTGCCTCGGCCAGGATTTGCAAAAACACACTGCAGACCATCACAGTAACCTACAGATTATTGCCTGAACTACCTTTCAAAATTTTCCTTTTTCTCCAAAATGTTTTGACTGCAGCCTTTAATCCACAACTCTTGCATAAAACTACAATGATAATTTATACTGTGAATAGTTTGCTGGTGTTTAAGAGTTATGATGTTGCCTGTTGACTTGAAGGCCAAGCCAGAATATTATCTGTGACATCTAACATTCTTCTTAGTAAGGGGCAGATCCTGTAAAATACTGACCAGGGCCTGTTATAAGCAAGGCACCTCACACCTGGGTCTGAAGTAAAGCCATCACTCTGCAGGACCAAATCTGGCAATGATCTGATCCTGTATATCAAAATAAGTTTTTATGTGAATGGACTTAAGCAGTTTCAAAGACAGTACCTTTGAATGATAAACAATTTTCTGTGTCATATGGCTTTGTAAATACATCCTTGCATTAAAATAGGCTAGAAAAGGCTTATGGAAAAAAACCCAAACTAAATAAAGCAGTCATAGCTTGAAGTAAAATATACAGGAGACTGTTTCTAGAGTTGAAACACAAGATTTCTTTTAAAAAGGGAAATTTTACAGACCTTAAGTTTTCAGGAATGCTGAATAGGGCATGATGGATTTGTTTTAAATTGTTGCTAGTATTTAATTTTGATAGAGTTCAAAGGGGCCATGTCAGAAGAAGGAGTGAAAGACAGGAAAAAAAAACAAATAACCAACCTGTACTCTGGGCAAATCATCATTAAAAAAAAAAAAAAAAAAAAAAGAAAAAGAAAAGGTATAAGAAGGTCCCAACGCCTTTCACCAGTGGCTGAAAATATCAGATTAAATTGTAGTATTCCTAGGGCATATTGTTTGATGTGATTAGAATATAATTTGTTAAACAGAGAAGAGCTTTTATTTCAAACACTTCTTTCCTGAGTATCATCTATGGATTAAGGTTTGGGTTTGTTTAAAATAAATGAATAAAACATGACATCATTTTAATGACGATCTTTCTGTGATTGCTTTTCTTTAAAATAAGTCAATTACTTGAAAGGTGTTGGTTACACATAGCTGTAGGGAAACTGAAGCTCATATCTTCAGTGTAAGTTAAGTTAGCCTTCTTTAAAAAAATAACACCTGCATATTATTCTTTTCTACTGTTTTTTATAAGAGAAAAAAATACAAATAATTGTTTAAAAAAAAAGAGAAGAAAAAACAATTTTTATGCCTCTGGGGCAAGTTCCAACTCTTTTGGTTTCTTGAGGAAATAAATAACAAGCATTGGCAGAAAGACTCCGAAAAAAGACTGCCCAAGGGGGAGGGAAGGAAACACCTAAAAATCATATTACCAAGTGCTGAGGTAATCAGCTACAGTCTGAGAAATGTCAAACAGTGGTATTCATCTACCCAAAGACTTTGCTGATCAAGTCCTTGACTGCCATTTACAATCACTAACTAAAATATGGAATATAGCTGTGGATATAAACAAGACACAAATTAGTATTGGGAAGCTGGGTTTAATAATCTGCTGTAAGAGTCCATCTGTTTTATAAAGATCCCTTTTCCCTCATCTCTGATACGTATTCCTAATACAGAGAGCACTAGAATTCTATATTTTTTTAATATTTTTTAAACACCCTGCTACTATAAATTCTACTCACAGTATATCTGGTCTGAGTGTTTCTCTCAAGTTTCAACTATGTAAGCACTGAGGGGCAATAAAATTTCCCACAGGTTCAGCCTGCTTTAGAGTAAGTATTATAACATCAGACAAATATAAATGCAATTCCTTTAGTACTGATGTTAAATAGCACCGGTGGCTTCTTACTTTTCTGATTTTTGCAAATATTCATCATATTATCACTGGAATAGCTGAAATTGAAAGCTCTTTCAAGAGTTCTGGATTCATGTTTGGAACTGGAGTTCGGTTTTGTTTTCCTGCTTAAAACACTAGAAAATCGCATTGTTTGCAACGAATATAAAACTGGTAACCTAAAAACTAGGTGATTTGCAGGTATAAAAGACTAAAACAATTTATAGTCTGTGTTTCCAATCCACTATGGTGAAGGGAAAAAACACCATTGACTACACCATTCTCACAGATAGAGGTCACTAATGGACTGGATTTGAATCTGCCTAGTGAAAGCCTGAAAGTTACATGAAAGTATCCTAGACAAAAATGAGCTCATTTGGAGATTAAAGAGGTAACAGAACTTATTAAGAAATAAAGCTCTCACTTTCCTGGAAACAATATTATCTTAACTGTGCCTTCTTTTCTAGTCCTTTAAATAGAAAGTTCAGTACTGGAAAATCCTGATAGTTGTACTTGTTTCAAGTCCTTTTTGTTTTCTTCACTTGGTAAAACTGTGTCTCTCCTTCTTTGCTGCGGGAAGGGTAGGGAAGCCAGCCCCAGTGACATCCCACATTTTAGATACTGCTATTTTAAGCAGTTGAATGCAAGCACATTCTTGAATCTTGAAGGAAAGCATAACCTATGTAATGCAGATTCCAACTGGGAGGGTGTAGGGTTGTGCAAAGGAGATAAGTCTACATCCTAAATCAAACTATCCAGCAGGCCAGGATATAAATGTGACTTGTAACAGTGGCTCAAATTAGATCCAGACTTCCCCAAGCCAAACACAGATAACATCACCTTATACAAAATATAGGGTGTATGTGTGTGTAGAGAGACTCTTAAGGACTCTGGGTGCATTCCAGTACCACTGCTTGCTAAAGCCTCGGACTTTGGAAAACACTGATTGTTCTAGTCACAGGTAGTTTTATAGACCCTGTATTTACACAGTGCTCTGACTTGTTTCACCTACAGTACTCCAGGCCTGCACTCTCTTAACTGCCTCACTACCGTATCAGGATACAGAACAAGTATTGAAATAGCTTCTTGAAATCTCTCTTCCCATAATTTTCAGAAAAAAGATCAACACTAACATTCTAACATCACTTTTGTCACATAGAAATAGTGACTTTAAAATCACATCAGTTATGTCTTTTTAATTATGCAACGTTTATATCTTTTTCATTATGCAAAGTTATGTCTCAGTGATAACCTTGCATATACTGACTCTTTCAAAAGAAGAAAAGAAAGAAAGGTGGATAGAGGTGTAGGTACAGTACCTTTTAATTGTTTTTAGAAAAAATGCCAGGATGAACTTTTCTCCTTCCAAAAATATATATATCGAAAATCAGTTCATCAGTTGCCTCTTAAACTACAAATATATAAAGGTCTTCCTTTGGAGAAAGACCATGTCAGTGAATGAAGCAAGGAAATAAGTCCATGGAAATTTATGGGGGTTTTTGTATGGTTAGTTGAGTTTATTAAACCCAAGCACTGATCAATCTCAACCTCTAAACTGGTTTAATTTTCCTGCAAGCACTGTAAAGTTAGTTACAGTAAATAAACCTCTCTTTAACATACACCCTGACTGAGGGAGAGAGGGAGAGAGGGAGAGGGAAGGAATGAGAGAGGGAGAGGGAGGGAGAGGGAGAGGTCTGACTAGCTTTAGTATCTTTTCCTGCTCCTTGTGCAAGGAACCTCTCCCATTCTATTTGGCTGAGCTGTGCACTGCAAAAGGCAGCATCTGAAGAAATCTAATCAGTACCTTCCACACACAGTACAGGAATTTACACGGATTTGTGCCTTGGATTTATTAGCTTATTGTAAGCCTTAAAACAGATTTCCTCCATTAAAATTAATTAAAAGCTCCTGTTGACTGCTTCCAACTCTGAAAAGAAGGAGGAGAATCTTATTCTCTTAACTTTTTTGATTGTTTATTTATCTTTTACGGGGTTTTATATCATGTTCAAGAGAGGTCTTTTCAGCTACTTGACTTCCTTTTGCGATCTGCTATTTTTTGTTCACACACCATCCCTACGTACCCAGCCCCCCGCAGTATTTGTTCTTATTTTGTCAGACCCCCATCTAACTCGCCAGTTCTCTGAGCGGCTCCTTTGTATTCCCAAGTCCTGATCCGATTCTCTTAACCTCGCCCCCACCCACTCACCGCCAGCCCCGCTTCGGAAGCTGCTGATGGGGGTCTGATGGATCCTCCTGCCGAGTGCAGCTCCTGACTCTCCTCGTAGATTCCTTAACACTTGGCAGCGCCGAACTAAGCCGACTGACTACCTCTTCCAAGCAAGGCTCACCTCTAAAGGTCCCGTTTCTCCGAACCACCTCCCAAATAGAGCCACTGGTGGTGCTCACACAGGCGCTCTGCCGGTGCCCCTGCCGCAGGGGTAGTCCTCGGCTCTCCCCTCCCCACGGGGTGGGGGCCAGGCTCGGCACCCTCCCGCTCGGCAGTGAAACGCGACCGGGGACCGGCACCTCGCTGCAGCTGCCAGCTCCGAGTCCCGCTCCTGAGCCACACGCTGGCGCAAAATAGCCCGGGGACCCTGCTAGCGCTTGCCGCCGGCCATTCATAAATCCATACTTGTGTGTGCCCGGCGCCACGGACATGGGGCTGTAACGTGGCGAAGGCGGTGTTTCTGACACAGCCTGATCCCGGCTCCTCAACTTTGTCATCTGGGACAAGGCAAAGGGCACCGCGGCTTTAGATGGCCCGGGGCTAGCATTACCAGAAAGGAAAAGAGTGAGAAATGAAATCCCAACTGTACCTGGCGGCGTCTGGGAATCCCTCGCCGGCACCGATCGTAATCCCCCTGCGCGCCTCTGGCCCCCCACACCAAAACTTTGCCGCCGCCGCTCCTCGGTGGTGGCCGCCGCCGCCCTCCGCCCGGCGCCGCTCCCGGCCGGCCCCGCGGGCCCGTTCCCCGCCGGCCGCCGCCGCTCCGAGCGACCCCCGCGCCTCCCGCGCCTTCCTCCGCCCTTACGAGGCGGCGGCATGGTCCTACCCCCTGCTCCGCCACCTCCTCCTCCGGCGCGCAGCCCGCGGCTCTGGCATTCCCAACGCACTTTCTCTCCTCGATTCGCTCTCTCTTTCCCCCGCCGATCCTCCTTCTCCGGTGAAAAAATAAACGAGAGGGGACTGCGGCTACGCGGGGTCTTGGGGTTTCTGTCTTTGAGATTGTTTTTTTTTGTTGTTGTTGTTGTTGTTGGGTTTTTTTGTCTCTTTCCTCTGGAAATGATGAAAGGATCACATGAGGAGCAGGCACGGCGACCCAGGACCCTCCTAAGTCGGAGAAGGCATCGGACACATGTATGTGAGTATGTGTGAGTGTGTGTTTCTGGCTCTCTCTAAGTCCTGCGCCTGCCTCCAGCCGGGATTGCAGGCTGATCTTAGCAGTAATGATGCCTCACATCTCACTATTCTCTGCTAATGTAAGTCGTGCCTTTTTTTTCCTCCCTGCCTGACACCCCAGGGAGATGTTTACAGTAATGAATTCAGTTGATAGCCATCTCTCTCTCTCTCTCCTGGAGTCCCTCCCACATTTCTAGTTTAAAGAATGCTTGGAAGGCAGGGCTGCAACCTAAAGCTTTCCAAGAGGCAAAGTCAGGCTAGATTTTCTCTTTTTCTTATTTCCTTATTTCCCTCCCCGTCCCCCCCGCCTCCCCCTCCCCGACCGCTTTTAACCCCTAGGTTGCTGAGGACAATTTAGCGAGCTTCATCCGTTTAGATTCGCCCTCTCCCCCGCCTTCAGCAATGGGAACCAAGCGGGCGGCGCTGCCTGGGGGGACGTACGGGCTGCGCAGCCCCCGATCCCCACCCTGCCTCACCGCCGAGCCCGCCGGGCCGGCGCTGCGGGAGAGGGAGGTGCGGGTATCGCCACCCTTCGCGGCAGGACTGCCCCGGCACCGCTGTTCCGGGGACTCTCGGAGTGTATCGGAGCGTATCGGAAGGGAAGCCGGGAAGGGAGCTGAAAAACTCCCCGAGCTGCCGTTCTGGGAGATGCCGTCTCTAGCAATAATTACAGCCGTGCTCTCCACCAACATGGCGATATTTCATGTGCAGCCGCCGCCAAGCTCGCCTCCCCCACCCTCTTATTTTCCTTTCCGTCCTCTCTTGCTAACTTTTAGATAGGCAGTACCATTATACAACAAATACAACACAGAATAAAAGAATCTCCAACCCTCAGGGAAGAGACGGACCTCCTCTAGTATTATGTCTGATTTTCATAATCAGTCATAAAGACTTAAAAACCGCTGGAGAAACCGCCTTTTGCCCTAAAGCGGTAACAACACCCACTCCTCCCACCTCCCTATTTCTCCTGTGCACATTCAGTGCGTGTGTATACGAGTGTGTGTGTGTGTGTGTGTGTGTGTGTGTGTGTGTGTGTGTGCCGGGCTGTCTGCGCTTGTTTTGGAGTAACCCTTTCCCCGCCGTCCAGCTCCCTAGTAGGCTACCGCCTTGTCCTGGCAAGTCCACTTAGAGACAAGGCTGTTTAATACCGAGAAGCACTTGAGCGATAGGATACAGCCGTCAAGGTAGGACGTGGGGTGTGCGAAGAGAATTTGCCTCAAACTCCTCCATTAGTAAAAAAAAAGCACAGCTTTAGCTGCAAGCTACTTTAAGAAATGGGCTGGGGAGGGATGGAGGAGAGGGAGCTGATCAATGCCATGTGTCGAGGAAACAGAGAAGGGAACCGAAATGCCTCGGGGTTGGCTTCCCCCTCACCCCTGGCTGCTCAGTGGCTTCTATTTGCTCGGCCGTACCTCAAAAGCTGACTCACTCGCCATTAGCTCGGCGCCTCCTTCGCCCTTCGCTTGGGGGGGCTAAACTACTCACGACTTCAAAGGCTCGATAAAGCCGTACCGAGGAGTCCCGGCGAGCGTCAGCCCAGCCGCGGCGTGCTCGGCGCAGCTCCTGCCCCAGCACTCGCCCTGCCCTCCACGGGGGCTTCGGAGAGTCCCGGCTCATGGACAGCCCGGAACCGAGCCGAGCCGAGCCGCGCCGCCTGCTCGCTCGGAGAAGGACTTGTGCCTTCACCTACGCGGAGTGATGGGGGTGGGGAGCGAGCACGGAAGGGGGAGAGCAGGTAGCCCGGCATTTCTCACGGGACTCAGCAAGAGGAAGGGAGTTAAGGACGGAACCCCACTCCTCTCCCTGCTCTACGCCTCCAGGATGGAGGGGAGGCAGCCCGGGGCCCTCCACAGGTCCCAGCCGGCCGGGAAGAAGAGGGTGTGACACGGGTCAGTCCCGCGGTCAGAGCCTTCATCCCAGCCTCGGAGCAGGGGCTGCTCTGTAGTTGAGTCTGCTCGCAGCTGCCAGCTGGCCCCGAGGGATGAAAGGATCAGGAGCCCCGTAGAGTACAAAGGCTAATGAACAACCTTTTTCAAAGGCCGTTCTAGGTATTTTTTGACTTTTTAAGATAGGTCTTTCTTTCTTTCTTTCTTTCTTTCTTTCTATTTTATTTTATTTTATTTTATTTTATTTTATTTTATTTTATTTTATTTTATTTTATTTTATTTTCAAGCCTCTGCATACTTTTCAGAGCTCTTATTTGAAAATGATTTATATCTCCGTCATGAAGCTGATGGAGGACCAGTGCATTTTCTGGCGAAAAAAACCCTCAACCCTTTTTCTCATATTAAGTCCACCTGTCCCTCTGTTTTCCACGTCCCCGATACTAGCAACTTGTCGTCAGCACAGAAGGCAGAGCTGGCCATTGTCGATCACAGGTGTTTCTGCCCTCTGTGCCCCCAATCACGGAGGAAAGTGGGAATGTTGAAAACTTCTGCAAGGCTGCAGGCAGTTGCCCTGCTCCACAGTCTCAGAGGGACTAGGCGGAATTATTCCTGTTCCTCTCCCTGTCCCCGGACCCTCAACCAGCTCATACTTCAAATCAGTGAATGATACTCAGTACACGTTTTGGTCAAATCAAGATCATGTCAATGCAGAAAGTGACTTAATCAGGCGTTACCTGCTCCTGCGGAAGTGGGTTTCTTCTCGGTAGGTCACCCAAAGCCCACCGGGTCCGGCAGGTTGAAAGGGGAGAAAGTGGCAGAACAGCTGGGCTCCGGCATGATACTGTTTTAAGGATCACCACCGAGGTCTCTGTTTTCCATAGCTGCCAACGGTCACCAACAGCCAAGGTTTCTCTCAAGGAAGGGGAGAAAGAAATTATCTTCCCAAATTGCTCTCCAGTCGGTCATTTGACCCTGACACCCACCGATGACACTGAAGAACACCCCGTTGAAGCGGCTAAATGCCTCATAATTTCCTGTCTTCTCTTCCCCCGGGCGGCCCCGGCGCACCGCCGCCGAGCGATCTTATCGCCGTGCGATCATTATTCACCGGTGACAACCAGAGATGCAGCGCTCCTAAGTGAGGGTGACAGATTTCAAACGCGGGGCTGCAGCGTATCCAGCCTCAGACATATTCTTCCTCAAACTTTGCCTAGCAAGCAAGTCAGCGGCTTAACCCTTTGCAGCTCCTTCTCTCGCCCGGAGACCGAGACCCCAGCAGCGGGGAGTGCTGGTTTGGGGGGAATGCAGGACAACGCGGCTACTTGGCTGGGGATTCTTTATTACGTGCCGTTTTCTATTCTTGGTTATTTTCACTTGAAACAGATGAGAACCGCCAACTCTAGGGAGCAGATGGAGGGCTGGATACTTTTCTGTGATTAGGGGCTGGAAAAATCCTCTTGGCAAAGTAGATCGCTGGGGACTCACCTGTGGTCCCCTTTGTCACCGAGTCTGCAAACTCATCTGCATGGCATGAATTCCTCTCATACACATATACAGAGCTTTTGCACTTTCCTCAGAATGGTGAGGTTAAAAGTACAACTCTAAAAGTGCCATTTCACTCAGATCTCCAGATTCAG
This sequence comes from Corvus moneduloides, assembly GCF_009650955.1. NCBI lineage: Eukaryota > Metazoa > Chordata > Aves > Passeriformes > Corvidae > Corvus > Corvus moneduloides. Next base: position 18,996,245 of record NC_045481.1, read on the forward strand.
CTCTTTTACAGGTTATTAACTACAACAAAGAAAGGAGCAAGTGAGAAAGAAACATATTTTCAGGAAAGAAAGAAAAAAAAAAAGAAAAGCCTTTTTCACACATGCACTTTGTAGTCAAAGGAAATATTTACCACCACCAAACTCTAGCATGTCAGAACATGCTTCCTCCTAAGCACAAGAAAGCCTTAAAACTAAGAGAAAAGCATGTGCAATTCAAAGATTAAATGAAGTGCTTGAAAGCCTTTCCAAGTGTGTACCACCAGCCCAGAGCCCGATGTCAAGACAACATCAAGACAACAGGGAAACAAGATTTAACAAACTCCATTGGTTGCCTCATATTCATTTAGATATATTTTCAGTACATTATGATGTTTCTGTCACCCCTTTCTGCCCCCACCCTCCCCCCAACAAAAAAAAAAAAAAAAAAAAAAAAAAAAAAAAAAAAAAAAAAAAAAAGAAAAGGAAAGGGGGACACGACCTCTGACTGCAGCTGGTGTTCCGGGAGCTCCTTCCAGAGCCCCCGTGGTCATGCTGTAGGAAGGATGCAGAGGGTAGATGTGTATGAATGGGAATTTCACTGCTTTCTTCATTAAATGTATAAGATAAGGCTGGACAAAGGAGAAGAAGAATCCTACACTAAGCAAAAGGACAGAAAAAAAATTCTCCTTCCACCCACATTTCTAGGTTCCGATTTTAAGCACAAAAGGCAAATAAACCTCCTTTGAAGAACAACCCCCAGCCTCACTCAGAAAAAAACCCAAAACTCCCCCAAAACTGACCCTTTAGGCATCACATATATCCTTGTCCAGTTTGTAACAGCGGGTGAAGTGAGTGGAGACCGTGAATAGCCCTGTCCGAGGGAGGTTTCGCAAGCAGGAGGAGAAGCGCTGCCGCAGGTGCGCAGCGGGAGCTCCGCGGGCGCGGAGCGGGGCCGCCTGCACGTCCCGCGGCGCGGCCAAGGTGGCAGCAGAGCACAGCGGTAGGAGGGATGCTCGGCGGCCACCGGGGGACACTTCCCCCCCTCGCTCCTTCCATCACGCTCTGTTTAAACTGCTGCACACCCCTTCCCTCTATTCCCCCACTCAACGTAATCTCGGTAATAGTCTGATTACTTGGACTTTAAACAATTTTTCCCCTCACAATCACCACACTATAAATGTGTCAAGGATGTATTTATTTATTTATTTGCTAGCAAACCGCTTTGCACTGTTGGAAAGCTGTAAACTGAAAGGAGAATATAGAAATATATTCTCTTTAAATTATCTGTGATCATACAAGATGGCTAGCCTGGAGTGATGGTCCACTGATCCATAATACAACCTCACTTATTTTATAGAAAGTGTAAAATGGGGTAACATTAAGAAATATAAAAATGAAAGTGTCTTTTTAATATTTTTTTTCCTCCAGCTATAGTCTTAGATTGATTTCTGTGGCTTGCAAGAGAGAGGGTAAAAGAAAATGGAAACAATTTTGTAACTGCGAGGTTGGTCTAAATACTGAATAATCTCAATTTTTGTCAGTAATGTAAAATTTTACTTCAGGCCTTCATGCAGCTGACAGAAGGGAAAAAAATCACTAAGTATATTCTTCATCACATTTTGGAAAATCAGCTTATTAAAAAAGGTTTGGAGGTGGGAAAGGAAAGGCAAGGCAAGGCAAGGCAAGGCAAGGCAAGGCAAGGCAAGGCAAGGCAAGGAAAGGAAAGGGGATGGGGATGGTGAAGGAAAGGAAAGGAAAGGAAAGGGGATGGGGAAGGAAAGGAAAGGAAAGGAAAGGAAAGGAAAGGAAAGGAAAGGAAAGGAAAGGAAAGGAAAGGAAAGGAAAGGAAAGGAAAGGAAAGGAAAGGAAAGGAAAGGAAAGGAAAGGAAAGGAAAGGAAAGGAAAGGAAAGGAAAGGAAAAGGAAAGGAAAGGAAAGGAAAGGAAAGGAAAGGAAAGGAAAGGAAAGGAAAGGAAAGGAAAGGAAAGGAAAGGAAAGGAAAGGAAAGGAAAGGAAGGAAAGGGGATGGGGAAGGAAAGGAAAGGGGATGGGGAAGGAAAGGAAAGGGGATGGGGAAGGAAAGGGGATGGGGAAGGAAAGGAAAGGGGATGGGGAAGGAAAGGAAAGGAAAGGGGATGGGGAAGGAAAGGAAAGGAAAGGAAAGGCACGAAGAGAGAAGGAAAGGGGAAGAAAGAGAGAGGAAAGGGAAGGGAAGGGAAGGGAAGGGAAGGGAAGGGAAGGGAAGGGAAGGGAAGGGAAGGGAAGGGAAGGGAAGGGAAGGGAAGGGAAGGGAAGGGAAGGAAGGGAAGGGAAGGGAAGGGAAGGGAAGGGAAGGGAAGGGAAGGGAAGGGAAGGGAAGGGAAGGGAAGGGAAGGGAAGGGAAGGGAAGGGAAGGGAAGGGAAAGACATTTAGAATAGCAGACAATGAGTTATTAATATATTGTTATATTTTATTGAATTCTAAACAAAATGAAGTTATAAATATGTTCCTTTCCACTTCAATAAAACAAATGAAGCACTTAACTAGAACTCCATTAGGCTCGGAAGCACACATACCCAATATGCCCTTTCCCTGAGCTCTCACCTCTGGTGAGCTTAACATGAAATACCATACTCGTTCTGAAACAAAGTTTGGCAGAGTTTGTCATATGACTCAAATAGTAAACTTCTACCATTTTAGAGTTTTGGGATTGGATTTTATTTCCAAATAAAATGAATTAGAAAACTTAGCTATGCCATTAGACTGTTCTTGTTTGTCATGTTTCTCATCAGTGCTTTCTTTCCTCCCCCTTTCCATTCAGCCCATTGTTACTTCCTTTTTTTATAGTTGTATATTCTGTTAGGTATCACCTTGTCATTGTATGCATAAGGCTTTGGGTTGCTGCACGTCGTAGCCTTAACCTAATAGAGGTTCTCTCTTCTTTACCCAAAGGGATTTTTGCATTTAGCATTTGACAGTTTTATGATAAACTATTTCTATGGGTTGCCTTTGGCATTCGGCCATCCTTCACTGCCTGATCCCAAAACACATGGAAATCTGTGAATCTTATAGATCTTTCTTGTTTTGTTTTGTTTTGGGGTTTTTTTGTTTGTTTTTTTGTTTTCAGAACTGAGGAGGAAGTTCCAAAGTTTCCTGTTTGGGACTACTTGCCAAGCTGATTTCCAATGAAACCAGGCTATAAGCTGCTTAAAATATTTTGATTTTTTTCCCCTTTCCTTCCGAACACCTGAGAGATTCATGTTAAATTTTCTTAAAATTAAAACAGATCTACCCAGATGCCAGCCAATAGACATGCTGGAAATGGATAAATAGGTAAGACAGGAACACTGGACTGCAACACTTTTTTTATATTTCAAACAATAAAAAGTAAACTTTTCTGACCAAGTTTTTTGACCAAAATAAATTATGAAAAATTGCATTAGATATTATGCTATCTTATTTTAAGCAAAAAGTCTATAAGGAAGACAAGATTCTGTGTGTATATTGATGTTTCTCACCTTAGTTTTCATGCTGACAACAGTTGCACAAATAGAGATCAATCCAATCAACAGTTAGTTGAATTTGATAAAATTAAGATAATTAAAGTGGTTAAATCATGACATAAGAATCCAGCAGTCATTAAATATTGTTATGCATTGTTTCTTTGTGGGTTTGTTTGGTTTTTCTTGTATAGACAATGCAAGGGAAAAGGGAATAATGAGAAAAATTAAAATCAACACATATATGAAAAAAAATTATGATTGATCTAACTGCCTACCATGGCTAGAGTGGAAGGCATAAGTAAAACCTTCTAAATAACACACAAATAGCCAACATAATTTTTTTCTTTCACATTTTCTAAGCGTAATCATTAAGGTCCTTTCCATTGTCATAGCCAGCTTTTAAAATAAAGGCGTATCTTCTGTCTCTGGTTCTCTCACTGCACCTTTATGTTTCTGGAAAAAATAATCCACACCCTTCTATCAGACAAACTCTTGCTTCATTATATAGAGCTGAAACACCTCAGTGAAAGTCACACAGCATTCATTAAGTTGCCCCTTATGCATTCAATGCTCTTCTTTTTTTCTAAGTGGAGAAGCCTAGAAGGCAGACTATTAATCTACTGTAGAGAAAGCATCCCTTTCTGATTTCAAGGCTATCTACCCAGTCTCCCATGGGAGCTCAAGAGCTCACTCATTCTAATTTCCTACTGATTAAAAATCAGATTTATTTGTACTTTCTTATCCACAGGTTTGGCAAACTCAAATAATTCTTTCACTTTTGTCTCTGTCAAGTCCATTTCCGTAACTTTTTGTATTTTCAAGGGTATGGTTACAATTTTGACAGAGTGCCTCTAAATGATCAAAGAGGAGCAAATTTTCTTTCAGCTCGATAAACATGAATGAACATTAGAATTATGAGAAAATATAAAAGTTGGACAGGAGAACATTATTTTTAAAAAAATTAGCCTGGTCCAAATCTCTAAATATTATTTAAAGAGAGAACATTAAAAAATGATACAATTTATAATATAGACCCCAAGGCTCATGGCACAGCTTTAGCTTTATATTTTCTTGATTTCCATCCATGGCTTTACACAAGATCAGCAAACTTTGTTCTACAGTATTTCAAAATACTTCAAGTTCTATCTGACAACTGTTAACCCTCTTTCAATTCCAGTATCAGTTAATTATGTGTAATAGGATACAAGGGAGAATGCAAATTTTCTATTGAAATGTATTGACTTTTGCCTTTTCTGGATTAATCCCTAGATTCTGATAAACTGGTAACATCATTTGGTAAAGCCTTTTCTAGTCTTTCTTGTTTATTTATTTTAAAACATATTGTTGTAAGAAGGATAGGTAAAAAGGAAAACTGGTTTCAATTACCTGAAGAAAAAGTTATAAAGATGTTACCCTGACCTTCAGGGTCAAGAAGGAGAGGCTACATGATTACACCTCCAAACTCAGAAATAAATGAGCAATAATCTTTGCATGCTGGTGCACCAAGAGGTCCCCTTCCCAGGGGCTATTACTAGAGGGCAGAAAAACATTTCACCATGGTACAGACCGATTACCTGAAAGGAAAGAAAAAAAAAAGTCTAGGCAGATGGTATATGTTTTGAATCCTTATAAATTGGCAGCAAGCTTTCAGGTCTTCAAGAGGATTTTGAGGCAGTGAAAATATCTTGTGAAACCATTTGTCTTGCTCTTTAGCAGTGCAAAGCACCCACATCACAGATTTGTGGACTGAGGGGGATAGGAAGGTTGTCACAGCAGTCAACAACTTCAACTCTTTCAAAACATAGGGCACCAGATTAATCTTGTTCAGACCTAAAACTTTTTCTTAGGATTTAGTAAAAGAGATTTTATGCCACTTCAATAATCTCTTTATGAACAGGAAGGCACTGCCTTTTAGACTTAAGGGAAATGTTGTCAGGAGGAACAAAGACCTCTGATTAGATCTACTGAACCAGTGAAAGGTGCCCATCCAGGAAACCGTGGCCAGAAAGAGAAGGGACGTGCATTTATGAGGGACATGTGCTATGTTGAAATAGAAATGCAGTGCTAAAAGTTATGAGGCTGCTTACTGATTGATGCTATGAAGAATAAGGTGCCTAGTGCCAGTAGATTTTTTTATATCATTCCCATAGTATAGCAGAACTGGGAAAGTCTAAATTTGTTTCACCAATGGGATGCTGAAGGAACCTTCTGGTGAGAAAACTCATCTGCCAAATTGCACCAGGATTGCAAATTTAGGGTGAACTTAATTCAGCTAGGAGTCATTGTTAGGAAATTCCATTCCTCTTGTGGAATTCTTGCTTTCCATTCAGCAGACTTTGCAATTCTCAAGACCTTGAACAATGCCTGAGGAAAGACCAATTTTGCCTTTTATATATACTGTATACAATTCAGCTTCTGAGGGAGCACTGACCAGCTATATGCAAAGATAACAGCACATGGGAAAGTCTTTTCTGGATCATATACAGACATATATATATATAATTGTCTTGCAGAATTAATAATTAAGTAATTGAGGTCTGCTTCTTCTTTGCTTTTAACTCAAACAGACCCTTCCTCAGTTCACGATGAATTTTCTATTCAGTTAATTCTGCTTACTTGGTGGTGACAAATTGCACTGGAAATCTACCATGAGCTTATTTAGTTAAACACACCACACTGAAAATGTCCTAGGTGGAGTAGTTTTGAAGAAGAGCCAGGAATATACCCCCAGGATAAACGGAACTTTTTACTTGCATCATAAAATGGTCCTCCTTTCTGTGCCTCAGGCAGAAAGAATGCTAAGAAGTTAAGCTATTCTGTTTTCTCGGGTTAGAGAAGACAGTGCCATCCTCCCTGAAGCGAATGAAGCAGCTTGAGTGTATAATCATTTATTGGTGAATTTTACTAAGTCCAAATAATGAGTTGGAGAGAGGAGAGTTTTCAGGTTTTGGCTCATTCATTTTCATTTTGAAGCATATGCATATTCGTCAGCATTTGTTCATCACAGAGACAGATTTCTGCATGCTCAGAGAAGCTGGGGCTTCGCTATAGGAACATCTTTGGAATTTGTTTCCTGCATTTGTCAAACACAATTTTTATCAACCACTATTGAACAAAATAGGCTAACTATACACTTTTGTTGTCATTGTCCTTGGATTTCTCTGGTTTCAAAGGTCATTGTTGGCTATTGAACACTCCTATGGCCAGTCTTAGCATTCTTACAATTTTCAGCTTATTGCTGGACTTGTTGTAGGGAGCAGCAAGAAAAAGGGAGGATGAGCTGGAAGTCAAGGGTGATCCCAGAAAAAGGCAGTGCCCTCGGCCAGTCCTGCAGATGGGAGGCAGGGTGGACAAAAAAGGGGGCTTGGTTCATTAATATTCCCAGACATGCCAGGATGGAGAGTCAGGCTCAGGGTTCACAGGGGACTGGAGACAAGGCTGGAAAGAAGGCTATCATGCCTGTCCAATGCCCATCCAGAAGACAGGACTGGAGACCTGCACACCTCCAGCAAGTGAGTGCCTCTGGTGCCACCGCCAAGGTGACACAAAGCCCCTGCACCAGAGCAGAGTTGGAGAGAAGGAGCGCGGAGGGGGGGCTGCCAGGGAAGGATGGACTGCATCAAGGCCCATGGATTCCCCCAGGACTCTGGTTTTATGACACTAGCCACCAGTAACTGCACACCTGACTTACTAAAAACGTGTAATACTTGCTGAATACATAACATCAGCTCTCTGAAGGGCCATTTCATAAACTCACAAACAAGCTCCAGCTCTTTCCTCCGACAATAGTTAGTTTTACCAATCCATACTATCCATACTGCATAGCCTATTGCATTACATATCTGAAAGACAGAATTTTTCATCTATATATGTGTTAAGCTCTTTTCAGATGCTATCAGTGCTTCTCTTTCCTTAGTCGTTTCACTGTTGTGTATGAGATTGGACCATTTGAACAATTACCATTACCATTTTGAACAATTGTCTTATAATTTTTCTTATAGTTGATGATAATTTGACAGAGATAATTTCTAGAGTAAGGCTATTGCTTGAGACATGCAGACTTTTGCAGTCATCGAAACTGAGGAAGTTTAAGCAATTATTGACCAAAGCTTTTTGCTGTGCTTCTGCAGGTACATTTTCTGCAGCAGTTATTACTGAGATATATTCTTGAACCTCTGCAGATGACAGCAAAATATGTACTAGCACTGACCAGGGTCAATTTCCAGCTTCCTTTTTTTTTCTAGCCTGTAAACTGGTAACTGTCATTGGTTGCTGCCAGTCTAAAAAAGCTCCTCCTGTTGAGGGAAAATGAGGAAAGGGATGGGTGGACAACTGGGGGAGGTAATAACTTTAACCAGTGCTGCTTGATCCCCCACTGCAAATGAGTCAATAGTCACAGCTCTAATTTAAAGTTAAAAAAAAAAAAGTCTCTAACTTTCAAGAATGCAAATTCTCAAACTAGAAAAAAGTCAAAAAACCTAAAGAAACCCATTAAAGAACCAATACAAAGTAAGCGAACAAGATAATTATTGGAAGAAAGGAACTCCTAGTGAATATTGGGTTAGACTGCCACATCATGTCATAGATTGATGTAATGATTTCCATTAGAAATGCAGGTTTTGAATCTCATGGTTTTCAATTTTGTGACTAAGAGAAGATTGGAGTTAACAGTTCCGGTTTTATTTCACTTTTTGTTACTGTTAAGATTGCATTTATTGGATTGTTTGTTTTAATTTCTCCTCCTTTTTTTTTTAATATGTTTTAAACTGTCCAGAAATGCTGAATAATATTTGTGCCATGTGATACCTGAGCTAAGGAGCGTGTTGCAGTCAGTACCTGTGAACTCTTCATTGCCTGTAGCCTCAGGGCATTGTCTACTGGAGCTTACCTTATCCTCTGATAGAATTATTTGACTTATCTATGCTTATTTCAGGTTTGCAGGTGATGGTATTAAATTCATCATTTCCTAGGAAATTTGTTCTTGGAGGCACGTGAGTAGATCCTTTGGGAATATCTCCTCTGTTGTGGTGTAGTGGTTGTACTAAAAGAGAGACCATTAAATTGCTTTCTATGTATTTGGTTACTACCACAAATCTGGAATTCTATACTTGGATATAAATGGACAAATATCTCCTGCTTTTGCAGGGCAAACTCTATTGAGTCAGCTGAGTCAGATCACACTGACTGCACAACTTTTGATGCAATGAATCAGAGAATTGGTATAGCTGTGCCAACACCCTGTTACTTCTGGCCATGTCATGTTGTTTGACACTTTAGAGAAATGTGCAAAAAGATCCATAAACCACCTGGCCAGTTGTTCAAGTTACATATCTTGATTAAAAAAGTCATGGATGAAGAAGCAGAAGTCAGGGAAACTGATGATCTTTTTCTAGTCCAGTGCTCAGTTAGACACCTTGTATTTAACAGAACATGAAGAAGCTCCATTTTGTTTCTCCGTTTCTTTTCTAAATGATCATATTTTATGAAGCATGTGCGTACTAATCCACAGACATAGACAATTGGACTATTAAGATTCATTAAATTCATTGATTTGTCTTTTTCTTTCTGTTTCTTATCAGTCATTAATGATGCACAATGACTTGTCTCCCATTTTATTCATGTTTTCATCTATATTCCTCATATTTTATCTTGAACAAAGAGTAGTCTTGTGTCACGAAAGCTCATCAAAGTCATAATTGCACTTCATTTATCTGCATTGAACTGTCTGTCATCCGTTAGCATTTTGAACGCTCTATACATCTTTCTGCACTTGTCTGCATTCTTCCTCATTTATGTCTCCTGGACCATCCATTACTTCTTGCTAGCTGCTTTTTGCTTTTAATTTGTTTTAATTACCGGGTGTGTTTGTAACCTTCTAGCAGTTTCAATGCAGAAATATTGGTAAAGCTTTTTTTCCCACATGTACCAACAGTTTATACTCAACACTACTATTTATCTAAAAAATGAATGTGCCAGCAAGGCAGAATAAATCTCAGTATTGAGGATCTGTTATACACCACAACAGCCTATACACATTTTCCTAATCTACCTTTTATGCTCTGGACATTATCTTTGACATAGACTAAAACTCAAAAGCACTCCAAATTCTTTATTGTAAGTAATTTCTGTAAAATTGTCAGCTGATAATTATTAGACTGGTGGCCAGAAGGGGATAAGGACTGTTACTGATGATTTTCATTCCTTCTTGGTTTTATCATGCATCATGTTTTACTTTTAGTTAATGAAAATACTGCCTTATTTTTTTCTTATTATACAACTGCTTATGCTTGTCTTTTTCCTCCTAGGTACCTGTCTCATCATCTTTACTACATCTTATTTTAAAAGACCTGGCAAAACTGGGTTACAGAGGGTGCCTTACAAATTAGATAAACAAAATTTTAAGAGGGCTGCTTTGGAAGAAGTAAATGTGGAAACATTAATTTTAGGCTGTACAGATACTGTGTTCCTTATCTGTAAAATGGGACAAATGAACATGCTTTCCTTCACTAGGAAATCCTTCTTATGAGTAGGTGAAGGTTATCAGGCAGAAGGTTACTGTAGAAGGATAAAATAGCATATACCTTATGTTTCAGATTGTTAACTGATATACATTGGTATAATGAAATTAATGAAACTGTGGTGGTTTATATGAAAGGAAAACAAATGTGGATGGGTTTGTTTATTTGTTTTTTGCATTTAGCAGAGCGTCAGGCAGATTAACAGTGGTATCATTACCTCACGTAGGTGAGTTTCAGAGGCCTAGGAACTTTATTTACTTGAGCTCAGGTGAACAAAACACTATTAAGTGTTTGGTAATTCTCTAGACTAGAAAAAATATCAGGTCACAAGAAATCTGCTGAAACTCAGTTTACGTTAATATCTCTCTGTAATTAGTTTTTCTACTTTCACTAAAATTGAAATTCTTGATAGCGTATAAAAAGTATTAAATAGCACTAAAAAGAGCAGAAGCCAGGTCAAAAGGAACAAATACTTCACCAGTCTTATCTTTTCATATGTTGTTTTAATTTCAATTAATTTTTTAAATACTAGAAATACTTTATATCTTTATACACACTGTATTATAAAATTAAACAAATCAATCTTTAGCAGGTGTTATATTTTTAAAGTAGCAATGGAATCATCTAAGGGGTCTATGAAGCATTGCTAGAGTATGCCTAATTTGATTTTCAAATGTTTTTATTAAGCTAATAAGTTCTAACTGAGAAAGAACATATAGCTTGGAAACATAACCAGATAATACATCATGATGGCTAATTATCTTCAATGCCAATTATACATTTGAGTTTGTCTATCTTGACTTTTCAGCTATTGTATCCTACTACAGACTATGACGTAGGAAACTTCTCATCAGACACAAAATGGATTTGTCTCCGTAACTTCCTTAAGTAACAAAATCTTTTTTTCTCTTTTCCACTCTTTTGTTGGTTACCAGTTCCTTGTCAACTACAGCATCACACACCCACACATCTCAGCTGCCACTCTCTCATTTTCCATCCAAAACAGTAGAATACATCACCTGTTATCAATGCTGCCACTCATTCTCAAGAAACAACCAAGAAATAGGTACTTATCCAAGGCTCCTGGCAGCCACCCATGTTTCTAGTTTATTTCCTGATCTTCATCAACATAGAGTATAACATGGCTCTGGAAAAACTTCTAAACTTCAACTAGAAACAGTTAGTAACACAATGTGAACAGAACAAGTTTTGTAGTTTTTTTCACCAGCCCGGGCAGCTGATGAAAAACCAAATTCCAACTGCAGCAGCTAGAAGGAACTCCATTTTTCTGGCCCTCAGGGCCACAGATGAGACTTTATCTCTGGCTTCCCATGTTCTCTGCTTTTCTGGTGTTCTATGGAATATTCTGTCATTTTTTTTGTTCAGCTTGCCATTTCCTCCTGCCATATAATTGGTCCTGCTAAATGCTATAGCACACTCAGGCCTACTGACTGTCTCTTCTTTGTTGCTATTTAATCCCCTTTGCTACCTTACACCTCCTTTCTGCCAATAGATTGGCTGCGCCACTGCTGCCACTTGTGTCATTGAGGTTGTTGTTTTATACATCTATGCTGAAGTATGCTGTGGATTAACTATTTCTTAGCATTACTTCGTAGCTTTGACTTATTTATTGCTTCAAAGGACATAACTCTTCTCGTGTTGCCTGCTTTTTCTCTTCTTGTACTCCTCTTCCCTCCTTCTTTCCCCAACCCTTTCATTTCTTAACCTCCTTTTATCTTAGCACAGAATCTCAAGCCCTAAATCACAAAGTGCAATGTAATAAGCACAAGTGGCTGTGCTGTTATAACTTACAAAAGAAAATGAAAAAGGGTCAGGGAAAATGCCCCCATTAATCTCTGCTCTTGCAATTTATACAGTTGTTTCTGCCCCTGCAGGACAGATAGCAAAAGATGCCAACTTTCAACTTCATCCCAACCTGCTTATAGGCAAAGACAATATGAAGTGGAAGATGAAATGGCCATACCCCACAGACATCACCTAGAAATGACATATTCATGCTTTATTTTTGTCTTCCCTTTTTCCTCCCCACAAGCTGTATCTCGTAAAATTTTGTCCTCCTGTGTTATCACCACCGGTTTTTTTCATACCTAAACACAGCACGTGGTATACCAGGGACAACTGCAGTCTTCATTCTCAGGTCTGCTTAGTACTGGCAGGTGAAAGCAAAAACCCTGTTCCAGTTTGAATATCTGACAGCATCATTTAGAGCTACTGTCGGCTCTAAATTATTATTGCTAATGGTTATTGCTACTGCCTTTTCACCTAACAGCAACTGCTCAAATTCAGTGGTTTCTGGCTTTCCTACTCCTGCCACAAAACTGCCAGGGAAGTTCACGAGAGTAACAGGTCTGAGAGAGCTGTAAGCTAAGGAGGTATAGGGGCAGAGGGTGACTGGCTATATTTGGGACCTTGTCGCACAATTCCTGATCGAGAAGAGGGTCTACTGCTCTATGTAGTGGCCACCGAAAGTCTTCTTCATGAGTCAAATTGAGGTGAAAGAATTTTTAACTGGAATGGGTCCAGCAGTGTTTTATGCCACATATCCCAAGTCCTTCCCTATCTTTTGATAAACAATAGGTTTCTGCTGTTTCTGAAACTCAGTAGATACATTCTGGTCATCGTCCAGAGCACAAAAGCATTTTGGGAAAAAAGAAGGCTGTGACTAGTTTTACATTTTGGGAATGCAGTGGCCGTGTTTTGGTCATGTGTTGAGGAAGGATTATGACGGCCCTCCAAAATTAATCGACTCCCACTGCTTTCAACCAAATAATTAATCTGTCTTATATTGTATTTTCTACATGTCTGTGACCTCTCACTTGTCATTGGCTCTTCCTTCCAGAGTGAAAGAGTGACAAGATGGCTCATAGCATCATACATGATTTGAAAGATATTTACAAAAAGAACTCCCTAAAGAAAAAGATAGGAGGAACACTATAATTTACACTATTTGTGCAGCCTTCAGTGGAAGTGTGAGAAGAAGGCTGCAGGGGAAAATAAAAGTTATGAAAACTGAAAATGTGAGGTAGGGATGAAGGAAAGTTTGGGAGCAGTGGGTTTCTGAATGCTCTTTCCTATTAATTTAGATTCAGTGTACTGTTAACCAGCAGCCTGCCATTTTATTTTTTTTTTGTTTTCACTTGGATGTATTTCTCAAACCATGAAAATTTAGGGCAAACCACTTTTCAGTGTTAAACGTAAATTAAGATTTTTCCTTTATTACCTTTTCCAATGCAGTATTTTGTGAAAATAATTTTTCTCTAGTTCTTTCTAACATAGGCAGAGATCTATATATACAGAGATGTATATAACAGTGTATAGTGTACAAATGCAATGTATACACAAATAAATATATTTACATAGCCAGGGATCTGCCTGTACTGATACAGTCTTTAAGCCAAATTCAACATTTATACAACTTGTCTCTCTGTATTATCCTAGTGTGTTTGGATTAAACAAGTCTGCAGCTTTCTAATTGTCATGGTTTAACCCCAGCTGCCAACTAAGCGAAACTGGCACACTAATAAAAGAGCTAACTCTTCCTTCCAACTCTGCACAGACCGTACATCTGGGAGATGATTTTGGAAGTGTGAAGAAGTCAAAACATCACTTCCTGGCACATGTTCTACTCCAGATGAACATGTCAGCACGCTCTTTTTGATTGCTTACCTGGTGCTAGTTCTCTGTGAAGGGATCCCGTCACCACAGGACTGATTCCCACTCAGGTTAGTGGAAATTGTCAAATTGTATGTCAGCCTTTTACAAACCCCAAATCCAGCTGGGCAATAATGAAACAGAAATGCCCTTTTTAAGCCAGTGTGAATCACAGAGCATATACTCCACATCACATCTTGTTCAGTGGCTAATCACTGTATGCTGGGTGGGGAAGGAGTCTTCTGGTATTATCAGGACAGAAATTCTTCCTCTCCTGTCTTCTCAGGAGAGTATGATTAGCTGAAGCCAAATCTTCATGGACTCCAGGTTTTCAAAAGAATCCATACAAATCACAAGTCATCATGGCTGGCAGCAGGTGTCTTGCTGTGTTGAAACCTCAAAAACTTTGTTTTCTTACAGGGTCTGAACTCGCGAGTCATAAAAATGACATCAGTCTGACTGCCTGCTTGCTCTTGCCATGTTTTGCTTCTAACTTAAGAGCAGTAGTTATTTTCAGAACAACTGATCATAACATCTCTTAAAAGTTGGAAAAGCCTCACAACTGATGTTGCAAAGGTTTGATGTTTTCTCAGGAATGGTCCTTCACACTTCTGTTCTGGATTTCCATAAAGGAATCAGTTGTTCTCACTGATGTAGTCCTTAGTTTCAGTTATACCTGTTGCAAAGTAGATGGCAGATGCTCTGCATCCTCCACATCTCACTAAAGGGTTTACATTGATAGCAACTGTATTAGTTTTAAGATCTCATAAAAACAGGCAGATGAGTTTTGGCACTGGTAAGAGAAAAGTTGAATTATGAGCAAGTTGCTGTAGGAATCTCAGCAGATCCAGTGATTAATTGTGTGCCTGCTGGAATTTCTGGGGTTTTGTAGCAATATCCAGGTTTACCATTGCTTTTCATAGGTATGATGGACTCGTAGCTGAAAAGTAAACAGAATTCAAAAAACTGTTAAATATAAAATGAAGAAATAGAAGATAAATAATTATGTGACTGGATATATATTTACACAATGTAGAATAATGGTTCCAGAGAAAGTTTTCTGGCCTATTGGGTGAATAAAATGCATTTCTTAAAGGATTCCAATAATACTTTCATAGTTTTAAGGGGTAAACGGGCTAATTACTATTAAGGACATTTAAATGAGTTTCTTGTGTATATTTATGTGTGAGACCATGCTGCTAGATATGAATTTTCAGCAATTACTGCAATTACTACCTTACCTCTTAAATAGTGTCCCCTTTAATTCTAATGGAAAAGAAACAGGCTGAAGAGTCCTAAATAAGGCTTTAATTTAATTTGCTTACTTATCTTAACAAAATTTTAAAATAACTCACACTTAAAATGCAACAAAACCAGAGAGAAAGAGATATTTTTATTATGAATTCACTGAACCACATCTCTTGAGACCAGAGATCACAAATATTTGTGAAATATGTTTCTGATGGACAGACATATTAAGAAGTGTATGGCCAATATGTACAGATTGGCTGGCACAAATACCTTTGACATGGTCATTCCAAAATGTGCTGTGACTGGAGTAGTTTGTTTTCCTTGGTGGCAAATAAGCATGAAAAAGAAGATTTTATTCAGAATGGTGTGTATCAACTCTAGTAGTATCTTGTGCGAGTGCTAGAGAGAGATATGGGCATTCAGAACAAAATCCTCAACAAGAAAACTTGACACCTAGAATATCTCTTCCAGGGTTTTTCTTCTAACTGTTACTACAGTACTTCCTTACTCTAGTTCAACACATTGCTGAAATTAGGGTCAACTCATTGTCAGATGAAATTTATTCTGTCAGAACTTGAAAACTTCCAAGGATGCAGACTGTACTCTTGGCAATCTATTTAATCTTGACTTCTTTCACTGGGAAAAAGTTTTTCCCTGTATTATGAGAAGTCAAGGCGGTCGGGTGAAGCCCATGGTGACTGGAAAAAGAGAACCATCACTATAATTTTTAATAAAATGTAGAAGGGAAGACCCAGGGAACTACAAACTGGTGAGCCTCACCTCTATGCCTGGGAGGCTGGTGATGAGTCATGTCCGTCAGGGCTCCTCTTTCGATCAGTGCTCTGGAATATCTTTATGAATGGCATAGACAGTGAGATTGAGAGCACCCTCAGCAAGTTTCAAGATGACAAGAGGGTGAGTGGTGTGGGTGACAGAACAGAAGGATGGAAAGCCATCCACAGGGATCTGGACAAAACTTGAGATGTGGGACTACAAGAACATATTGGGGTTCAACAAGTTCAAATGCAGAGTGCTGCACCCATTGTCTGGCAATCCCAGACACGAGCACAGACTGGGAGAAGTAGTTATGGAGAGCAGCCTGAGGAGAAGGACTTGGGGTTTCTGGTGAATATGAGCCCACAGTGTGCACTCACAGCCCCAAAAGGCAAACATATCCTGGGCTGCATCAAAATAGGAGTGGCTAGCATGTTGAAGGAGGTAATTCTTTTCCTCTGCTCTCACGAGATCCCACCTGTGGTGCTGCATCCATCTCTAGGGTCCTCAGCACAGAAAAGACATGGACCTGCTGGAGCAGGTCCAGACGAGTGCCACAGAGTTGGTCAGAGGGATGGAGCATCCCTCCTATGAAGACAGGCTGAGACAGCTGGGGTGGTTCCCCCTGGAGAAAAGAAGGCTCTGGGGAGAATGTGATGTGGCCTATAGGTACTTAAAGGGTGCTTATAAAATAGAGGGGATAGTAATAGGACAAGGGGAAATGGTTTTAAACAAAGAGAAGATAGATTTAGGTTAGATGTTTAGAAGAAATTCTTTACCATGAGGATGGTGAGGCACTGGAGCAGGCTGTGTTGAGAAGTGGATGCCCCATACCTGGCAGTGTTCAAGGACAGATTGGACGAGGCCCTGTGCAACCTGATACAGTGGGTGGCTTCCCTGCTCACATCAGCAGGGCTTGGAACTAGGTTATATTCAGGGTCTCTTCCAAACCAAGCCACTCTGTGATTTGATGACTCTATGATGCTCTTTATCAATGTCTTTACTGGATGGAGTTGGCTAAAACTGGACAAAGTAGCTTTATAGTGTTCCAAAGAGTGGCATGTAAATGGGAATGAGAAATTGTCTTGATTCCTTGAATGTGCCCTCCTCTTGTTCCTACAGCTCAGAATGCAGTTAGCCCTTTCCGTTGCAGGTATGCACAGATGGCTCATGCTCAGCTTTTTAACTACTGCAAACTCTGAAATTTTCCTGCAGAACTGCCTGGAACCAACCCATCCCAGCCTGTAACACTGCAAGAGGCTCTGCTTCCCATGCACAGGCCTTTACATTTGTCTTTGCTGAATTTGATAAGGTTCCTGTTGGCCCCATTCCTTCAGCAGTCTGGGTCCCTCCACCCTCAACTGTATTGACTGTTCCTCCCCTCCTTGTTGTCACCTGCAAACTTGAAGAAAGGGCCTCATCACCTCCTTCAGGTTATTGTTAGAGGCACTGAACAAGACAGATATGTAATGCAACATTAGTGTTTAAAGAATTCAAGTAGCTCTTTGTGTCTTTCTGGTTCTGACACTCAAAAGTCTCCCTCCTAACTGTTCTTAACTCTGACCAGCTGAACCAGGGGCAAATTGCTGGCCTCTACACCAAAAAATGTCTTTTATTTCACTGAAAATGTTGTCTGAATGAAGACCAAAAGATTGTGTCATTCATAATACTGGGCATTCTTTCAACAAAGGGATTTCAAGAAAATCTCTGGTTCAGCAAATGCATAAAACAGAGTCTTTTGATTTTCATAGCTGTACAGCGCAGTACTAGCAGGGTAAGCTTGGTGTATAATTATCATTTCTGAGAAGGATTTGAAATAAAAGATCTTTGTGATGAAATATGTGTTCTAAAATGTGAGTGCTATATTCTATGGATTGTCATTACTTTGAAGTCTTAAAATAAATAAATGTTTCCAGAAGCAAACAGGCTATTTAGATGCCAAATTCTTTTGTTTTTATAAGTGTCCCTTTGAATGCATAGAATCCAGCATTTAGCACTTGGCATCTAATTAACTTGTTATCAGGGAGGAAGTCACGGAGCAATGCCATTCCCCATTCTCATAAGTACCAGAATCTGTTTTTAAACTGTGGAGGAAGAGCACTAATAATAACAGCTTTCGCTGCTTAACTACTGTTTCCCTTCCAGCTCCATACCATACCTTAAAAGAAACCCTCCCCCTAACTCAGGGGAAAAAAAAAGGCAACAAAAAACAAATCTAAAAAAACCCCTCCTTAGCAAGATATAACCCTCAGGATTTTTCCCATTATTAAAGTGTATTGTTCTTTTATTCTGCTTTGAGAAACCTTTTTCTTAGTACATTTTTAAGCTAATGGAGATGAGATTCTGGGGAAGATGAACCAGGGAGTTTGCGTATTTTCTATAACTAGACTTCCAGGAGACCAATTAATTTTAGCTGGAATGATGGAGGGACAGTTCTGTTATTCACCTTTTCAAAGTGCAGAACAGGCTTTGCTTGTATTGAGTAGGCTCATCAAATTTACATCACCATTTAATTAAATGTTTGTAGCAATAATTGACCTCAGGAGTAAGTAATTTGGTAATAAATAGATTCCACTGTTTCTAAATACTATTTTACTGACTCTGAGATGCTATTCATAGGCTCATAGCTTTGCCACAAATCTCATTAGCAATTTACTTAAGTGAATATTCCATTGTAGAATTGATAGTGAATCAGAATGAAGTTTGACAGAGATTTCAGAGCATGGTCCAAAAGAAAAAATAACATGCCTTTCTCTGAAACTTTTCAGGGACAGCTCAAAACTGAGATATGAAAAAAAAATAAAAAGAAAAACAAGCCAAACCCTGATTTATTTAGTGTCTTCATGTTTTTCTATTTTTTTTTTTTACCTGCTTAAATAATTGCTTGAAGAATTTGGAGCATATCTCAGTTTGAGTTCAATAGTGTTAAAAATAAAAATGCAGGACCTTTTTATTAGTTTTGATGAAATACAGTGATAACCTCGAGCAACCAAAATGGACACACATTTCACGTCCTCCCTCTTCCAAACTATCGATTTATTACTCTGCTTTTGTTTAAAACCTATGAGCTAGGTTCAGAGGTGATGCATAAAATGTGTAATTTAGAGTCCTTTATGCTCAGTTAGACACCTTAAGACCTACTTACACTCACTTACTAGAGTATAAGTCAGTGAAATGGAGTGTAAATTGATGTGATTTACGTGTGGAGGAGCTGGCAGAGTGAGAAGGTATTAGCTATAGGAGGGAATAGACTTTATGTGAGTACTTTCTAATGCTCAGCTGGTTTTCTTGCTACTCCTCTATACCCCTGAATAAAGATGTCTACTTTTGACTGCTTAAGCTCCTGTGCATTCAGTGAGAATTTCTGGGACAAAGGCACTGATGAAATATAAGAAGCCTGATAAAAGTTGTGTGCTGAGGAGTGAGTATGGGGTTTATGAATAAGCAACTAGAGGCTATGCTTCCCATTCCTCTTTGCAGTTAGGTGTAAACCCAGCAGTTCTGTAGTTACTTGTAATGACTCTTCTCATCTATGGTTCTTGCTCTGCTTTCTATCAGGAAGATTTTTACATCCAGTGCACACTGCATGTTTTGCCCTGATGCCTTGTTTGACAAGCTGGCAGGTAAGAGGAAAGCTCCACCATATTTTCTGTGGGATAAGAACATGCACCTGGCAGTTACCACGTTGCTATAATTTCACACTCATACCCTGCGGTAAGCTGCTCTTTTGCCAAGTGAGCTACGTAAAACCTTGTCAGCTTCCAGAATTGTACCACTTGAAACATGTCAGTTGAAACACTACCAGTACAGAGGCAATTCCTGCAGGATAAAGAACCATAAATCTATTAATCTCAGTTTCTACTGCCTTAAAAAATCTTCTGATAGTAAACCAATTTAGTAATTAAAAAACCTCCCAAAACCTGACCAAAGTACTTAGCCCTAGATCATAGTTATAACATAAGCAAGACTCATGTTTCAAGTTAATCTGAAGTACAAAGAAAATAGGGGGATAAAGCATAAAGAACAAAGGAAGAAGAGTAATGGAGATATGAGCTATCCTAGTAAAGATCCTGGGAAGACTTTGGTCTCGTCTCCTCTGGAAAGTTTTGGAGCATATATACGTAAAGTGTGAAAAAAAACATAACAAAAATATGTATCCAGCTTTTGTTTTGCTGGCAAAACCAGACGCAATTGTTCTGGCCAAAAAATATTTCAGCAAGTGTTCTTCATTTTGCACAAAGATCTAACACTGTCTTTTCTTTTTTTCTTTTTTAATTTATCTTCTGTTTTGTTTTGGTTTTGTTTTTGTTTTTCTTTAATTCTACATTTTGATAGAAAGCCTTTATCAAATCATTATTGTGATGTAGTTATATATTTTATTACACAAGATGATAAAGGTATTCATATGGGTATGAGCTATATGTAAGCTTTTTGCTAAGTATATTAGTATTATATATTGGTAAAGTTAAATTTTATAGACAGAAAAAATTAAGCCATTATATGAACTATAACTTTTACGTACAATATATTTTTTTAAAATTCTATTTTGTTTTTCCCCCAGCCAAACTGTAAATAGGCAGCTAACCACAATAAGTAAACCTACTCTAGGATTAAACTGCTATTTCAGTTTGCATTCAAATCTCAATTTATACTAAGAAGATTCTGCAGTGCTGCCAAAAGCTTTTTTGGTGCAGGAATGAATCCAGCTAATGCTTGCTGAAACTGTAGTCAAGACAAAGAAAGTAATTTTTTTGTTACACATTAGAATGATCACATGTTCCAATATAAATTCAACTCACTTTCTATACACTATCTTAATCTTGATTAGAATTATAATTTTCATCCTTTTTTTTCACTTGTTTCTAAATGAAATCTTGCAATCTACCTTGAATTTACACATGTGCATTTCCCAGATAGTAATATTCATTCTAAAATGATGAATATTAATGTTACCCAACTCATCTATTAAGTCCTTCTTTAAATAATAAAGACATGAAGCCATCAA
The DNA here is from genome assembly GCF_009650955.1 of Corvus moneduloides. Classification (NCBI taxonomy): domain Eukaryota; kingdom Metazoa; phylum Chordata; class Aves; order Passeriformes; family Corvidae; genus Corvus; species Corvus moneduloides. Next base: position 19,016,926 of record NC_045481.1, read on the forward strand.
AACTTTTGCCCAATTGGCGGCTACAGTTACGGTCCATTTTCATCTCATTGTTACATCGTATCCCACAAATAAACAAATATTTACCTCATTAATAATTAAAGAAGTATCCTATATGTTTCTATTTCAAAATAGTTAACATTATATCTTAAAACAATTGTTTTAAAAGAAGTAAATATAATTGAAACTAAATATGACACCAAGTCTGATTTTATAAATAAAAAGAAGAGTTTGGGAGATCATGTAACTTAAGAGAAAATAAGGGTTTATCACATTGCTCTTTGTTAAAAAAGAAGTATGAAGTGCAAGGAATAAATTTAGAAGAAAGAAAATATGCAAGCTAGCTTACATAGTATATCCCCAAAGAGGATAACGAATATGAGGCCGCTTGGACTTACTGCTGATGTTCACGTGAACAAATCTTTATTTTAAGGGAGACTGACTCAGCAAAGCAAAAAGCTACAGCAAATGTCAGCGAAACAATTTTCTATGAACCAGCAAGGCATTAAAAAGAGTTTTTGTGTGTACGTGCAGCTAAAGGAACCAGCACTCCACCCCCACAGGTGCTCTTTCACTGGCTGTGGTCAGCAGGATCACTTGGGTGAGACTGGGGCCAGGCGCAGAGTAGCCCCGGCTGACCTGAGAGCTTGTCATAGCACAGTCAAATGCATGGAAGTGTTGATTTGCCAGCACCACTGTGACATTTGAAAAGTATGGCTGTGGTGTTGGAATTAACTAAAGGGAATATAATTATCTATGATATTTGTGTGTCTCCAGTTACTGTGCTATTTTGGTGTCAGCCGTAGAGCTGGGATAATGGCAGTGGCCCAAGCAGATACCATCTTGAGATGGTTCTTCTGAATATAGAAGGAGAAGTTTTTATATTTCTTTGTCTTCCTGAACTTTCACTTTTTATAACCTGGGGATACCAAATTGTGTCCCTAAGATTCACACTTAACATGAAAAAAGACAGAAAATAAATAAGAATTATGGAATTTATTTCATAGAGTCATTGGAGATATAGATCCACCTTGGCACATATTAACATAGGAGTTCAGGAAGTAGATTCAGACTATGAACTCCTGTAAGACGAAGCCCTAGAAATACTTTGTAAAGAATTCACTACCTAGATTTAGTACTTTTTCTTTCTCCTGCTTCATTTAATCAATTTTATAGGGAAGCTTTGACTAAAATTCTATCTGAATTGTAGGGTGAGGCTTTCATTCATTTGCATTTGAGAGCCTTTGACCAGTTAAATTTGGAGATACCAGAATTCACAAAACAAAATTAAAAGCAATTTGTGAACACCTTCATTTCCTCACAGTTTTAGTAAACAACTTCAACAGTTTTTCCACTAAATTCAACAGCACTGGTATCAGTCATGGGAAGAATTGTAAACCTGAATAACTGCCTTTAAGCTGTTAGCAATGCTATGTAATTTAAGAACAACAAGGTTTTGAGTGCATTAACTAATTTTCTGCTTTGTAGAAGCCTTAATAGCCCTTGCATGGGTAAATTAGGCATTTTCTTCAAACATTACCCTTCTATTTAAGAAGTTCCTATATATGAATAAAGCGTGCAACAGTAGCCAAATCCATCTGCTTGTTGAAGCTAGGATTCTTTTTTATAAAGAGAGTGCTTAGTCATTTGTAGCTGTTTATTGCATAGTTGCTTATTGACTATGATCCTGACTTACTTGAGAACTGTTTTTAAAAAGCAGATTCATTGCTAGAGTGTTTTCAAAGATACCTCACCTTTCTAAGGTATTTCTGCACCTTTAGGATTTGAAATATTTAAAAGTCTGATGCCTGAGGTTTATAAATTGATGTAATCCTGACTTTTTGTTCTTGTTCTTTTGTTTTAAAGGGCAGACTGTTGTATAAATTTTTTGTTCAGGGATGCATATTTTTAGGATGAAGAAAAATACACCTTCAAAGGTATAAAGCCATACTAAAATCTAGGACCCACATTCTCTTATGATTCAACTACTGTATCTTCACTGAAGTAAAAAGAGGTGCTCCAGATTGTCAGAAGTGTGAAATGAGAATAGGATCCTTCCCTAACATGCATCACTGTGAATTTTAACACCATACATATGTCTAAAATCCAAAGAAATTCGTATCTATATTTGGCTTTGGAAGCACATGAAATTTGAGTGAGCAGTTTTCTTAACCAAGAATCAAAATAGCAGATAAAGATATCTAATGCTGACCAAAATCAAATAAAAATGGCATATGAATCAGTGAACAACTCATACTACGACCTCGTTGATTGATTCATGAATAGTTTATGTTTACTCTCAAACTTCATATTAAGCAGAACTATTCCTGATTTTATGATGTTGCCTGCATTGAAAACGGTATATTCCCCGAGAGGTCTCTTTTGGGTCAAGTTTTTGCTATTGTGTTCATCAAATAAATTCACATTTGATACTATAGAATAAGATAAGGTAATCCACTGTAGCAGTATTAATGTTGCACCTCACCACCTGTAATTTGACTTCAGCTCTAAAGGTCACTACTGGTATTATTAAAAGAAAAGTGTATTGAAGTGTGTTGACCTAGGAAATGCCTAGACCAGCGTCACAGTAAGCCAGGAAGGGAGAAGCCTTTCTAAGGTCTAGTCTAATTGATTGGAAGTTATCAACTGTCCCACACAAAGGGAGAGCTCATGAACATTTCTCAGAGCAGAAATACTCATTGAGATCTTTAACAAAAAGCAGAAAAAGTCTGTGTTTCAAAGGAAATGAAATAGTCAGTGGGTCTGTCATATCCTGAGTTTCCTACTCTCCATCTTTTTACCTGTCTAAGATTGTGATGGCTATATTTTAGGTTTGGGCCCATGCCACTCATGATCTTGCTGATCCTTTCTTCTTTTATCTGATATCTCAAGCAACGAAGGACAACCACACACTACTAAGAAGAAAATTACTCTCTCCAGCTCCCTTTTCCTTGTGCCTGTAATATCTGCTCGAAAGATATGACATGGTTCTCAGGAAAGATCCATTTTCTATACGTATTAGCTAATCCCATTAAAAACTCCATGGAGTACTTTTCACTCAGGCACACAGAAGAGCAATTTTTCACTGTTTGGAGGGCTCCATCTGTATTGTTTTATTAAACAGAATGCAAAGGAACAATCAAGCTCATTTAAAGCACTTTCAACAAAAGATCTCACACATATGGAACCACAGACAAATCCCCCCATATGTCAGTCACTAAGTCCCTACAGGAACACTGATTTCACAGCAAGAATGGTGGTGGACTCTGGATGTCCCTTCTATTGCAGATTACTGCATGATTCTAAGATTGTATTTTGGTTTTCTTTGGTCCAGGCTATGATGCTTAGGACTGAACTTGGACCTCTCTGTTACTACAGGAAAAAAAAATGTAGCCTCAAGAACAACTTCCTTAAATGAATCTAGTAACTTGCATGCTCAGGAATCACTGAGTAAATAAAAAGAGTATGTGACATGAATCTACAAAACATAAGAAAAAAAGTGCATTTCATTTCACCATTAAAACTCACCTTCTTATCCTTGGAATTCCATGTAAAGACAATTAGTGGGCTAGCCAAGTAAATCAGATCTCAAGTCATAGTTTAGAATCTCAGAAATCACAGTGTACCGCCTGACTGTTGATGTAGCCTGGTGTCCCACCCTGACAGCACTGCATGGAAGCCATCCATTGGGTATGCTCTCACTGTTTTCAGGGTCTACCCTGGTCATCCAGGTTAAGAAAGTAAAAAAATAGAATATAAGGAGGTCTTTCTTTTCTTCTCTCCCTTCTTGACTATTTGGATAAGATTAGATGGGGCAATGTGAATGTCAGTGGTGACATCTTTCCTTGTTTGTCTACTTTGGATAATCATTAGTCCAGAGTTTGGCTTGACTTGGATTTGAACTCTGATTTTCGCCTCTTGGTATGTTTTCAGCTGCCTCAGAAAGATGACAGGATAAGCGTAAAACTCTCCTACCAAGGACACAAGCAGACTACAGCTAGCACAAGGCATACACTGTGGCAGGAACAACCACAGCTGTTTCAGGAGCGCTGAAAGCTCTCTTTTTTTGGGGTGGAGCTAACGAGAATTAACTTGGAGAGGGAGGAAAAAAAAAACTAAAGAGATACTACACTGTTGCAGCAATGATTTTTCCAGTTATGTTTTATAGACCAAACTACATTAGCCATTTCTCCAGTATTTGCATCTGTGAAAAATGAAGAAATAATTCATGAGTTCCAGGAAGAAGTTAGAAATGCATTTATAAATTTATTCATTAGAATTTTTCCACAGAGAACTTGTAACTCCATTTTGAAGACTTGACACATTAATAAAACTGCTGGAAGGTTAATCTCTGTGCCCAGTGTATTTCTCATATCATTATTTATGCCTTCTTAGTACAGTGTCTTTGTAATCTTCCTAATTAAACTGTGGCTATGAATGCAAATTTTTATTTTGCTGTTGTGTATTTTAACAATGCTTAGCATCACTACATGTGTTAATTATGAGCAGAGCAACATCATTTTCTGGGTCTAGGGACTATTAAAAAGGGTATCAGTTGTAAGGGACACCGCAGATAGATGGAAATAGTGATTCTAGTCACTGTTCCCTACTGAGACAATGGCTTTGCTCTCATGTCACATTCTTGTGACAGTGAGTAAGTACTGAAAGAATGAAATAAGCTCCAAATTTCTGTATAGCAAAAGCTGTATCTTGAACTTTGCTCTGAACTTCTGATCCCATAGAGATAATGTTCTTCCTAGTGCTGCTGAACTCCTAAGCTATAAGTAATGTCCAAAGAGCCATCTCTGCACTGTCTTTTCTCAAGAGAAAACTTTCTATTTTGTGTCCATGAGTAAAAAGATAGCATCTGAATACTACTTTTAAACACAGCTTAGGAATCAGCTGCTCTACTTCTCTACATATCTCTGACTATATTCTGAAGTACAAAGGAGAAGAAAATTGCCTTAGTACCTTTGAGGGTATTGCCATTAGACACTAATGTTGCTCCTTTTGGCACAGTGCCATAGATAAAGAGAGACGGGCAGAAAATATCAACTTATCAAGGACCTCAGCAGAGTGAGATAATTATATACAACATATTTACATAAATTATTTCACCTGCTTGCTTCATTTCCTATTAAATAGCTCTGGTTACTCTTATCTCCTGGGGAGGGTCTTCTAGGGATCACCCTCATGAACTGTGATAGCATGCATTCAACATTAGCTCAGCATTAGCTCAACATTTAGCAACTAATAACACTGTAATTTCTGAATTGGGATTGAGAAAATGTGAGTTATGGCTCACAAAAAGTACAGTGTAGAAAGATTTTATGATTATTTAAAGGTATGACTTCTGAAAGTTGCCTGCTTTTTCACTGCTGTTCTATCTTTGCATAGTCACAGATTTCATAGGAAGATACCTGTTGCTCAGAGAGAGGGTCATGGGATCTTATGCTACAAATATTCTTTCTCCTCCGAGCCAAGAAATTTTAACCAATTTACAGCTCAGGGCTGTTGCTTCACTGGACAGCTGGTTGTATGTATTTATTTCAAGTCAGTGTCCTCTTTAATTTCCCTTTAAGTTCTCTCCCTTGGAGTAGCTCATTAATGGAGTAGTGGACAAAACCTGTTAGGTTTTACCCCCAGTGGCCCTAATTCTTAACTAAATATTGTCAGAAATAAGGATTGACTTGCCTGAAATAAACTGCAGCACAAAACTGGTGGTACAGAACGATAAGCTTACAGGTGCTTTACGGCATACTTTTAGTCCAGTGGACTATTTACTTTAATGACAGCAAGGGCAAGATCAGTGTTTTTGTATTTTCTGAAGTGAAATTATCTTAATATGCATAATCTTTACACAATTTTAGGAAATCTGTGTCCGCTTATTTATTTTTATTTTGCCTTTTTTTCCTTGATTTTTCTTGCAAGGCTTGAGTAAAATATATGTCAGGATCTTTTAAATCAAGACTGGGGGAGCAGAACTCCTGCAAAGTGTTAAATAGGTCTGCCACTGGTACAGAACTTTAAATGCTTGAAACAACATGAAATGCATGAAACAACAACAAGTTCCAGTAGTGATTAATAAGAATTCATGACTGATTTTTAGCTGGGATATCAGGGCTATAAGTACAGTCTTAGTACCTTAGTGACTCAGTAAATTAAGACACTTCAGCTTCCTCTTTACAATTTTTTTTTTTTTTTTGGTGGCCTTTCTAACAATTTGTGGGCAGGTAATCTTCTGGATGCTACATATCCTTGTTCATGAAACTAAAAATAAGTTTGGTTGAACATAAAGTGTGAACCATTGCACTATGGTGTTTCAGCCACCCTTGCTTCCTATTTCCAACATCCAGATATACAGCCCTCCTTGGCAGAGTTATCAAGGTTCTTTTCTCTTAAGAGAGTTAATTTATACATATCAGATTTCCTCTAAGGGTGAGGCTTCTAAGTAGCACCCTGCTTTTTACATAACTAGGACTCTGGGAGTGGCTTTCTTCTGTACTCTTTGATACTGGCATACTGGCTTTCCTGGGCTGCCCTCTAATTTGGAGTGATTTTGGTGAGACGAGATTAAGGTCTGTCATGCCAGGGATTTGCATGAGCACTTCTTCATTCCATATGCGGCACTTTGGTTTAACTTTTGATGGGAAAGTAGAACTCAGGGTGTCTGACCTATTTATCCCTTTTCTGTTCCTTTTTTTGAGATAAAATTGTCATACAGATTAATTGCATACAACAGAGTATGTGTGTTTGGTTACTGTGTCACTTTTGGTAAATCAAAGAGAAAAATCTTTTGTAATCAGCTAGCCTTTAACTTAATAACACTTTTGATAAATTGCTTGTATACAATAGGTTAACAAACTCAAACATTAAAGATTTCAGTTCGACACTGCTGGAATGAATCATACAGATGCAAAAGGCCAAATTTACAATTCTTTATCTGGAGTAAAGAAAAAAAATCATATCCGTTTCAGAACCTGCACTGACTGAATAAAGAATTTCAAATCTGGCCTAAGGAAGTTAGAGATATGCTTGAAGCATAACTGTTCTTTACACCATTTACAATTCCTTTACCAGAGAGTTTTAGCACACTGTGGATCATTGTTTATTGTATACTACCATTAAGAAAGACCTCTTTATATTCCTTTTTTTTCTCATTTCTTTTCCTAATTTATGCCCTTTTCTTGTAAATTTTCAGCTTCCCACATACACAACCCCCTTGCTGGATCTGCCACACTCCAAAACCTGAGTGACAACAGGCTTGATAACCTTTGGGGTGGTGAAAGATCTGGCGAGAGCAAGCCTCCCCAGCATGCTCATCAGGTTAGTAAGGATACTGTCATGCATGGCAGTGCCATATATTCTTGTCAGCCATAAGTGTAAAGTGATTGCAGCCAAACCTTTCCTCACAACAAAAGGAGGAAAGGCTGAAAAACCTTCTTGAGATAGTGAGTTGAAAGATTGTGATGCTTCTTGTTTCTATCATTTGCACACTGTAAAGAGGCCTTACTGTGGCTGTAAATATAACCTATTTGAATTTTATAGTCTTTTACGCTGCTGGAACAGTGTGCTGAGGCTTTAGGGCAAACATGAAATAAAGCCAGCTTGTTCCATTAAGACCTTCATTCACCTATTTTAGGGATTTCCCTCTCAGAAAGATCATGGAGGTAAAACAACTTTACTGGGTAACCCTGACTGCACAAGGGAAATATCTACTTCAGTCTCCCCAGTGCTCAAGCACACCCTGTCTTCAGCAACTCTGCGTGTGTGTGTGGGTGTGTGGACACCTATGTCCCTCCTCTACCTTTAGGTGGCCAGCAAAAACAGAGACTGTCTCCAAGGGGATGATAGCAAAGTAGGTGTATCTGGCTCATTCATTGGAAAAAGGTGTGTGAATGCCAGCTGTGATACGGTGGAAGGAACAGGGAAACAGCTGTCAAGCTCAAGGTCAGCACCTCAGGAGCCGGAATCTACCAGCAGTTTCAGTTTATGCTGCTTTGTTAAAACAAAAACGCAGTCAGTCCCATTTCAGTTTGCATTAAAACATGCTCTTTACTTTCTGCAGAGGTAATAATTGTAATAACTATTGCAGATGAACATTTGTCATATTTGCTGTCCCTGTCATATCACACCACCATACATGACTAAACATCCTGAGGCTGAGGGAAAACGATAGTACCTCTCCACTTCCTTTGCACACCCTCATATTAGCCAGGTAAAACATGATTTCCACAGCTCCTTTTGATAGAAGTAACAGTAATCGTTGCCTATTTAAATCTGGTAGGTGAAGGACTCAAAGTTAAGTGACATTTTCTAGGTCAGAAAGAGATTCAGCACCTGTATTTTCAATGGCAAGCCAGAGCCCTGACTTCTGCCTTGTGCTCCCACAGCTAAATTTTATCTCCTAGAGCTGAACAGTGGTGATGAATGTGCTGTGGAATTTGCTTTGAAAAACAAATATTTAACTTTCTACAGATCACTGAAGACCTGATAAAACTCTTGAGTGCCACCTAACCAATTTCCCTTCATTTTTAATTGAAAAATCTTTTTATTCTTTTAATCTAAAAGTGTGGTTCAAATAAAAATGGAAAGGCCATTTAAATTCTTTTCAAATATCATTCACGCAAATAGGATTCACAAAGTCAGAGTGTTCAGAGTGAGACTTTGAAGGAAAAAAAATCCTTTTAAAAGCATTAATTATTTCAAAAATAGGAGTCACATTTATGATTAGTCAAGAGAGCCAACGCTTCCTTCTTGCTTTTGCGTGTGGAGAGGCCAGGAAAGCAGGGCTGGGCTGTGTGTGGGGGTGATGTGAGCAGCGTTGATATCCTGGGTGATGCTCCTCTGTGCACAGGCTGGTGGTGCAAATTCCATGGTGGGGAAGGGCAGAACAGGAGCCAAGTAAGCACTCCAGAGAGCAAGGTAGTGATATAGAGAGTTTGTTCCCAGGAAAGACATGGGAATGCTGCATGAGCTAATTCATCTAGTTCCATTCTCCAAAATGGGAGATTTGAGTCCACAAAAGGCATTTTAAAAATCATTTGAGTGTTAGGAAGTATTAGGAAAGGGACTGAGTATGAAAAGGAAAACATAATTGTACTACCATATATGTTGTTTAAGTGCCCATAGATTCAACATTTAATTAATTTCTGACCGTGTTAACCTAAAATGGGATATAGTAAAAAAGACAAAGTGCATTGAAAGGAGAGAAGGCTGATTAAGGAAACAAATTGTTTCTATATTAAGTATATACAAATAGATTAAGATTATACAATACAGAAAAGACACAAACAAGGAGGGAATTACAGACATCTAAAGCAGCATTATTTGCCTGGGGAAGGCATGTTTATATGCAATGACTATTCACTGCTTCCCTAAATACAGGAAGCAATGGAAAACAAATTCAGTCATATAGCAGGCTCAAACAGAGCAACGTTTTGGTTTTTTCCTACATTAAAAAAGTATTAATTTGTGCAACTTGTTGCTAAAGTATTTGACAATGCCAAAAATTTGCATGAATTTAAAAACTCATTAAGCAGACTCAAAGAAGAACAATCTATGAAAGACTAATAAACATAAGTTAAAACCTGGTACTCAGGAAGATCTTGAACTTCAGATCAGAGGAAGCTGTTAGTTTGCACTAAGAAAGCAGGTTTTTAATAAATTTTCCTGTGTTTCTATACTGTTCTGTAAAGGAACTACTCTTGCATTTCCCTTGATCAATCCTGAAAGCAAGAAACAGGACTACATGTAAATTTTTTCTACCAACAAAATTAACTGTTTTCTGGAGTTCAAAAAATCGAAACAAACATCCAAAATGTAGTGAAACTAAATATTTTGATTGTCAGAAAAATGTTGGCCAGGCTGCAGTGAATTAAGGTTAAAAAGAAACAGTAAAAAGGCAAACTACCTATTTACAAAACAGAAAATCTCATTTTCCTCCCACACTTATTCATATCTACTTGCAGTCTTTACAGGTAAGAACATACTGCTGGTAAGGATACTTAAACATATAATTACATAAAAAATATAGCAGGTAAAGTAGTAAAACAGGCAGAATCAGGTAATACAAAAGTTAGGCTTATTTTATATTGGACTATATTTAAAATTTTATTATGAGTTTTGGACCAGCTCCAATGAAAATATTAGAGAATCCCTTCCTATTGTTTTTGTGATGTTTTACAGTAGGATTATTTTGTTATTCTTCTTGCCTTAGTTTGCTTAACTTTCACCATCCAGTCATCTAAAAGAACAATTTAAAATATGTATATTTTAATAGAACAAAGTGAGTGAATTTTTATTATACTCTTCTCTGCAAAGAAATGATCTTTTCTGCTCATGCTTTGTAGCTAATTATATAATCTCCTTCAAATTCTTAGTAAGCATAAGCCAGCCTTTTCTAGTGATTGATACAGAACTACCCTGATCTATTAAATTGGGGCACACTTAGTCCTAATTATCATACCAAAAGTAATTGAATAAGAAAAAAAATTAAAGCACAAATCTTCAGAATGTGAGGAACAAAGCCGACTTTATTGCCTCTAAAGATGGTGTTCTAATTGTGCAAATTTGATTGCATATTACATCTGGAAAGTCCCAGTTATTATAGATCATATTTTACTAATATTACCACTTTTGTTTCAAAAAAATCTGGATGTTACACAGGTGTGACCACCCACCCTTAAGGGGAAGCAATTTTGTTAAACTGTCTGAAGCTAAATCAGCTGCAGTTGTAAAAAGTAGACAAGCTTTTACACAGAAACTGGTGCCTTTTTTTACTTAAAAACAAGCCTTTTCCTTTCTGTCTCAGAAAGCTGGACTAACATTCATTTCAATGACAAATCTTTCCTCTTCCTACGAAATCTTGATTTTTCCTAGACTTAAGCAATCATGTCTATGATCATGCTACTGAAATAAGGAGATCCTGAAAGACCAGCAGACTGAGAGATGACTGAGAAGTTGGAGCCATGGCTATTTGTCTAGGTAAGATATCCTTCTGTTAATAGTATGGAGAAGCAGTGATGATCTAGCACAGTCAGAACTGGATCTGCTTGCTCTGAGCAGCTGGGAGAGCAAAGGTGAAGTGTCAGCTATTTAGTGTAATTCCATGTGTTATAAAAATCCAGTGTCATGGGAGTGCCGCATTGCCTTGGCTTGTCAGACTGGTCCTTCTGTGGTACAGATTATGTCTGAGTCTGTCTGAGTTGGCTCGGTGTTTGAGATAAGGAAAGACTTTGAATCTTGTTAAAATCCCTTAAGAAACCAGACACCTGAACTGCAAACAGATGACATAAGCAGTAGCAGTCAATAATTTGGAAGTTTATCTCTCACTTGTACAATTCAGTGGGTGTTTAAACATTGATTTTCTCAAATTAGAATCAGGCTCCCAGGTTCTAAATTAATTTTTAACTAATGTAGAGAAGGAAATGCTTCATTAAATTGCTGCTACTGTATTACTTGTCACAACACCAACACCACCTTCTGCTGTTGCAGAGGCCTCAGTTCAGCAGCCTCTCATTCTCCTAACTGCTTGAAATCAATAACACTATATTCAGTCCTCCAGAAAACAGTGAAAAGGCTGTTAGCCTAAACCTCATATAGGGCTAAAAGAAATGGAATCTTATGTGATCATTATTTACATTTAAGCGTAAAATAAGGGTTGAAAAATAGTCTTTTAATGCTGAAGTGTTAAAGATTTGTTGTTTACCTAGGACTTTGTGTCAGGAATTTCCATTGTTTCATGGACTCTCTGTGGACTCCAAGGCATATAAAATATTCTGACCTGCAGCCCGAGGTCAAAGCACGAACCTCTTCCTGAAGTTTTCAACTTTGCATGGAGCTGCTAGACTAGAATCTATTAATGTGATGTTCAGTTTACCCTCATTTTCCTTTCATTAAGGGAAATGGGGACATTCGGTAAATTTACCAGTCAGCTGTGCTTGATATTACTGGATCAGGTGAGGCAGTCACAAGTTTCGTGAAGCGCCCTCAATGCAAGAGCAATTAGAACCTGATAATCTTTTATTGTTCTTGTCACTTGCAGGGTTTTTTAAATATAATATGACAGAAAAAAGTGCAGTGGGATGATTTTTATTATACCAAGATGATCTAGCATTGCTGTCAAGTTAAGTTATAGTTTTAAGAGGAAATCACCAAATTGTACATTTATGGTTCTGCTATGGTAAATCACACCATCATAATTCAGATAGAAACTCTATAATAATAATACTATCACCTCTATTTTTTCTATTAATTCTTCTATTTATCAATGAGCAGAGAAATAACAGCCAATGTATATCCAGTACACATAAGTGAGTTTGTATGTAGCTGCTACATATTCCTTTTAAAAGTAAAGCAGCATCTGTACAATCTGTTGCATGTTCCTATAGCTATAAATGGGCATGTGAAAGCAAACACAGTTGTATATCAACAGGTTAGGCCATCAGACTACTTTGACCCTTTGAGGTCAATGAAAATAATGTTAAGGATTTCAGTGAGCTTTACAGTTACATTCTGAGTATTTGTAGTTATTCACCACAGATGTGTATTTTGACTGCAATAGCAAATAAAAGTATTTACAGCTAAGGGTATCATCCTTAAGGCATGACTATATTGCTTTCACTTACTAACCAAAACTTGCTTGGTTTCATTCAGGAGGCTTTTACACAACTTCACTCTCATTGCAGTAAAATAAAAACAAAAATTTACTTAATTTTTTTTTTTGCCTCCTTACATAATTTCAAAAAAGAATTTGGTGGGTCATGAATGGCTTCAATTAAGTAAAAATATATTTAATTTGTGTAAGTGAATAATTTGAAACAATCAGGTTTAGAAATTTAAATTAACATAATGAACAGAAGAAAATGCCTCTTCTAATCATGATGTTGTTTTAGGTTGAATACATTTCATTGTTGACATTTGAATTTGTTACTGGTTGAAGTTTAAATCATAACAGCGAAGGCATATTTGTTTCAGGTTTAAATTTCTCTTTGCTTAATATAGCTGTCAAGTCAGAAAAATTCAGATAAGACAAATGACGTTTTTAAATAAAGAAATATTTTATAAGGTGGTTAAATTTTGTTTGTCTTAGCTTCAAAAAGGAATGGGTTATTTCAAATTTGCACATTCATGAGCAACCAATTTTGTATCTGATTTGCTTCATTTGTAAAGGCAAGCTGAAGAAAACTACTTCTTGCTGATGTTCACAATAAACATACCCCCTGGTTTCCCAAACCATTGGAGATAATGGGTTGTAAAATCTATAGTAAAGTACCTGATGAAGAAAGAGCTTTTCTTCTAGTTGTCTGTTTCACCTGATAACCTTTCTAAATGATCTGACAACAAGCAGGCTTAAATGCAAATTCTGTGTCTATTCAGAAGGATTCTCTTGACAGAGCTAAGAAATAGTACAGGTCAAAAAAAACTTGAGGGGATCATATTCAGTTGAAATGAATGATTCTTCCAAAACAGCATTTCTTATCTGGGGTGCAATTTGCAAAATTTCATTTGGAGAGGGAAAAAAGTCACTACAACGTTAAAAAATCTAATTTCACCATTTTCATAACAATTAAGTTTTGCTTTTGATTTTACTACTTGCGTTTTCTATTTCTATTGTGGTTTTTTCCCCTACTCTGTAAATTACAGCACTTTAAAAAGTTTAACCAGGCACAGGAATTTTCCCTCTCTTATGTCACCCCTGTTGACATAAAACTTGTCTTCCTGGAGGGTTTGGAGTCTGAAAGATTTGTTATACGTTGAAAATTTTTCCCAAAATGGAACTTCCAGCTCTAAGAGTTGATTTGCTAAAAGTTCTTTACTGTTTGATTCAGATTTCATGTAAAAGAGTGATAATCTTGCAAGAGGTTGTCTCAAAGTGTCCAGTGCTGGGTGCACCTGCAGTAGAGGTGAGCAGACCAATGGAGGAGGTCATAGATATACATCTCAGGCAATTCAGGACAGACCTGGCTGTCCACAATTAAAAGCTTACACTCCCATAGTGATGACCTGGTTCTGTGGGTTATTTTTAAAGTAAAACCTGCCCACCTCAGTGTAAGGAAAGTGAGGTTGGACCAGATGATGCCACCGTGGTCCCTTCCAACCTTACCCTGTCTGTGATTCAGTGAAAGGAACGAACCCATTTTCCATCCAGGAGGATTATCAGGGCTGGAGGTGAGATATGGCAGGTATACGCCGCTGGGACCCAGGTGTGGATGACATTTCTGATGTGCTCCTGACCACAGAGTCTCCGTCTTGGCTAATTATTATGTAGTGATTGCTGAGCTGGGGGACACTGAGTGGTTCCATACCCCATGACTGCCTTTTAGTGTGCTGCTGTGAGGGCTCTGGCTCCCTGAATGCTCTCAGCAGGGAGCCTGTGCACCCATTTTTTAAAGTTACCTCAATCCTTTATAGATTCAGGCCTTTGGTAAAAATAAAACTGCAGCTGAATCAGAGGACATTTAGGGCAGGACTATCAAAAATGGAGTTATTTAACAAAGATAATATCCTGTTCAGATGTCACAGTGCACTATTTTGTAGTGAAACTGATCCATTTTAATTACTTGGCAAATGTGAAAAAAAAAAATTACTGGCTGGATTTTCAAAGTTTTCTGTACTTGTACTTTCAATTAACTTCACTGCTTATATACTATTGTTTATGTTAAGTATTCTCCATTGCTATTAAATTTATATTTTTCACACAGTCTCTTTGGGGTTTTTTGTTTTGTTTGATATTCCACAGAGATATATAATTCCTTTAAGGAAAGAGTATATTTTACATTACTTCACATGGCTCATTGTTTTGACTGTTGCTGTGTATTTCTGACAACACATTCAGGCTTTTTTGAAAGTTTTGATGTAACTGACTGCCAGCATCTGAAGGAGCACTTCAGGACTAATGCTTGAAATGTATATACCTTTTCCAGGCCAGTTCAGTAATGAAAACATATTTAATTATTTCCAGCCTCTCAAACGGTGAACAGTGTAATTAACTATGATGTGTATTTCCAGGCTAATTAGAGCAAACTGTAGTACCAAACTAATTGGACGCAAAAGTACCTCTGTAGAGCAATAAAACAAGTTTATCACTTGTATTTGTCATAAAAGTAACATGAAAGTGGTATGAATACAGTATGCATAAAAAATGTAGGAAAACTGTTAAAATAATCTTCAAGGCAAGATGAATTTCTGTCAGTTCCTTTCAGAATCAAGTGTGTCTTTGCCTTATTTGATTCAAGTGTCCTTCCTTTGAGGTGTAGCTGCCCACCAGCATGCTGGACCTCATGTCACACAACTCCCTATACCATCTTCTTAGGAAGGAAAATCTTTCCATATAGAATCCATACTTGGATTCTCATGAATCCACTGACACATACTCTCAAGATTTTATGACATCTGGTATTTTTCCTAAAAACTTATGGAGTCATACTAAATTTTATGAATTGCAGCTTTCTTAGGAGTGGAAAAACTTCTACAGGATATGTCTGAGAATTCTGTCTTGTCCTAAAAGGTAAAAAAAAAACCTAGGAAAAGAAAAAAAAATCACCCAAACCAACAAAACAAAAGTACATCAATAACATTATAGTGATTCTCTGAAGGATTTGAAGCTAGTTTCACCATACTGGCAAGGTTTGCATCCAGATCCTGAATTTTGGCTGTCTGAGAACAGAAAAAAGTATACTCAAGCCTATTGCATCGTTGTCTTAATAAGTGTATCTAGCCTTCCTTGGATTCTTTCCATCCTTTGGGGAAAGGGAATGGAAAGGGAGTGGGGGAAAGATAAGGGGGAAAGGGGAGGAGAGGAGAAGAGAGGAGAGGAGAGGAGAGGAGAGGAGAGGAGAGGAGAGGAGAGGAGAGAAGAGAAGAGAAGAGAAGAGAAGAGAAGAGAAGAGAAGAGAAGAGAAGAGAAGAGAAGAGAAGAGAGAAGAGCTCTCCCCACAAAATAGAAGTGTTTCTATCTTGTTACTTTTTCTTCATTGCTCTTTCCCCATTTTTGTAATCTCATTATAAACAGATAATTTTGTGTAAATAAAGATAATGAAGTACTATATTTACATTTCCTTCAAACTGCAGCCTAAATCTTTCTGTCTGATTCTGTGAAATATTTTGGGGGTTGACTTCTGAGTCATAGTGCACAGCAGAGTCAGGAAAAATTCAGATGGGTTTAATTTTTACAGGCCTGTTAGTCTCACTTCGGTGCCTGGTAAGTTATGGAGAAGATTATTCTGGGGGATATTGAAAAACGCCTGAAGGACAACACAGTCATCAGCCAGCATGGCTTCATGAGGGGAAAGTCCTGCATATCAAACCTGATTTTCTTTTATGACAAGGTAACCAACCTAGTTGATCAAGAGAAGCCAGTTGATGCAATCTTGAATTTCAGCAAAGCTTTTGATACTGTCTCTCATGAAATCCTTCTGGAAAAAATGTCCAGCCTTCAGCTGCATAAAAACATCCTGTGAAGGGTGAGCGAGTGGTTCATGGGTCAGGCGCAAAGGGTTACATTGAATGGGTGTTGCTGCCATCCAGGCACTAGTGGGGTTCTGCAGGCCTCCATCTTAGGCCCAGCTCTCTTCAACATGTTCATTAACAAATTGAATGCAGGACTTGAAGGAATACTAAGCAACTTTGTGGATGATACAAAATTAGGAGGAGCTGCTGACTCCCTTAAAGAGAGGCCCTGCGAGGAGACGTCAACAAATCAGAGGGCTGGGCAATCACCAACTGTATGAAGCTTAACTAAGACAAGTGACAGATTCTGCACCTGGAATGGGGAGCCCTGGATGTACGACAGACTGGGGAGGGAGAGGCTGGAGAGTAGCACCGCAGAAAGGGACCTGGGGGTCCTGGTCAATGGCAAGTTGAACATGAGTGAGCTGTGCCCTGGCAGCCAGGAGGGCTGAGCGTGTCCTGGGGTTCATCAGGCACAGCATCGCGGGCTGGGCAAGGGAGGGGATTGTCCTGCTCTGCTCTGCACTCGAGTGGCCTCACCTGTGTGCAGTCCTGTGTGCACTTTAGGGCATCATAATATACGAAAAACATTAAACAATTAGAGAGCATTCAGAGGAGGACCATGAGGATGATGAAGGGTCTGGAGGGGAAGCCATGTGAGGAGTGGCTGAGGTCACTTGGTCTGTTCAGCCTGGACAAGAGGAGACTGAGGGGAGACCTCAACTGCAGTTACAACTTCCTTGTGAGGGGAAGAGGAGGGGCAGACACTGATCTCTTCTCTGTGGTGCCCAGTGACAGGACTGAGGGAATGGCCTGAACTTGTGTCAGGAGAGGTTTAGTTTGGATATTAGGAAAGGTTTATCACCCAGACGGTGGTTGGGCACCTGAACAGGCTCCCCAGGGAAGTGGTCACAGCACCAAGCCTGACAGAGCTTAAGAAGCATTTGGACAATGTTCTCAGGCACATGGTGTGATTCTTTGGACTGTCCGTTACAGGAGTTGGACTTCACTGATCCTCGTGAGTCCCTTCCCAGCTCAGAATATTCAGAGATTCTGTGATTTTGTAATGCCAGAGCATAACTGGTTTTAACTGTGGAAATGAGAAAGTGGCAGAAATTTTCTTGTTATTCAAAGAATGACTACAACAGAAGCAAGTGAGTTCCTTCACTGGGTATGTCAAAATCCTCAAAATAAAGATGGCAAACATAATTTTGCCTTTTTCTGCTTCAGTACCAACCAAGAAACTAGTTGTGAAGAGGTGGAAGGTGGCAGGCACCTCTGCTATCTCTCCCTGGCAATCAAACTCTCTTACAGATCCATCGCCAGGGATCTGGCATAATTTGGTTGTTTTTCATGAAGAGAAGAACAGATCCCTCCTTTAAAAGGCATAATCATTGTATTTATTTCTGTGATTTCAAACATGGGTCGCAGCGAGTATTTCTCATCTGATCTGGGCTATTAATGGAGTGTTAGAAGGGGAAAACACATCAAAACCAAAACACATCTGAAACTTCTTTTAAATGTTAACACTTAAGATAATATTTGTGATCTTTACTGTATTATATTGGGGAAGTGTCTCATGTTCTACTTGTTCTTCCAAGAATCCCATGTGGTCACATCTGTAACAATGATGGTGCTTGGAAAAATTAGCAATGGCCTGAACTGTAGTGGGGTCTGCTTATGCCTAAAAAATGGAAGCTCTACAGTCCATAACTACAGTTAAACTGTAACCTGAGACTGCTCATACCCAGTCAGACATGAAATGAGACTGTAAGCTCCTGAACCCTTGACAACAATGCCATTCCCATTGATGTTATCACCAGTTAAACTATACTCACTGGGAATTAATTGTCAAAAAAATCCAAGTAGAGAAAAAGCTGCTGTGCATGCAGTTGTTCACTGTAAATAGAGAGAGATTAAGAAATATTTTTCCCACACATGCCATTGAATCTGCACTTGTATAGACTAAATATAAAATGCTTTGACATTTTCAGACTTTTACTTAAAAGGGTTCACAGCTAACTAAAGGAGACAATTCTGCTAGCTTTGATATACAGCTGTTCAAATAATTTAGGCATTAGGGAGATGACCTGCAGGACTATTTTCATTTGAGCTTTTGTTTTTTAAAGGACTGTGTTTTTCATTTAATTTGTCTAAGACCTGTAGACCTTGTGTCCTCAGCAGAGAGAAGATGAACAATACAAAAAGCTTAAGAGGAAACAGACACAGAAATTAGGTTTTTGGGTTTGTTTGTTGTTGTTTGTTTGTTGTTTCTTTTCCAAATCCTTCTCTTCCCACTTGCAGTAAGAGGCAGCAACATCATCTTACTGCGGCAGGGCCCAGAGCATGCTAATAGCCTTTATCAGCCCTGACCTGACTCCTCTGAGGCATCCAGCCCTGAAATGGTCTCATTTAAGCTCAGGTTTGTGAATTTAATCATTTCCTGATGTGAACTCATTAGTGCTGTTAGACCCCTTGTTTAGGCGTGCTGTGTTGTCTCTAGCCCTCTCTCTGTCCCCAGTGTTTTTTGTCACTGACTGAGCTTTCTCCTTGTCATGCTGGTGGTTCATGTTGCCAGCACTGGGTCTGCCTGATGTGTTAGGCTCCTGTTCCCCTTGGCACCCAGCTGCTGAGAGGACAGTGGTCCTTGCTGTTCCCAGAGGTGCAGTGCATATGTGTCACTTGATCCCCATGCAGTCCTCTGGAAGACAAGGACAATCCCGGTGCCTTTGCTGTTATGCTCTGGAAAAAGTCTTCCTTTGGATCGTTGTTTAGTGCATACTTTTGTCTTGAGCAGGAAAGGAAGAATGATTTTTCTTAAATAATTAAGCATTACGTGATAACTTACAATGCAGTGATCTAATTCTCAAGACATGTGGAAAAATTTCAATAATTCCAGTTTTTCTGATTGCTCTGTAGAATGGTTTGTACCTTTTGGAGGTAACTAAAGCCTGGAGTAATTGAGCTGTGCTCTTGGCCATTTCTCATAAAAGAAGCAAGAAACAGATGATTAAGAGGTATGTTCCATGTATGCCAGTCAGGGGAAAAATAGTTTTGCTGGAGGTGCAGGACAGATTGACTTTAATCCAATTTCTGCCTTCACAGCAGTGAAAAGGGTGTAGAGTGAATATGTATGTCTTGGAACAGGCTAACCTTGCTTGTGTCAGCCCTGTTGTGTCTTAATCTCTACTAATACTGAAAGAGAATTTGAGGCAATCACCAGAATACATTGCATCTTAGTGCAGATAAAGCTCGGAGATGGATTTAAGCCCTTTGCATTTTTCTGTGGTAGCATGAAAAAGAGATTCATTTATCCACTTGATGCACTCGGTTGAAGTGAAATATACTGTACTAGTTGAACACAGCTGAGGAAAATATTTGAGGTTTACTTATTAGCATAGGTTTAAAACCACTAACAGATGCCAGTCTTCATTTTGCAAAGGCTATTCTGCATGTGAAAGAAAGAATAGCTCAGGTTTTCATAGTTCACAGTGAACCACATGTTCAGACTGGACTTAGACCTAAGGAAATAGTCTTTTTCTCTGGGTTGCCAGCTGATGTTCAATCTCTGCTACCAATGTTTACAAGGAACAATTTTTTGTACATTGTCCACATCCCCCGTCTGGGTTTTGACTAGGTCTATGAAACAAATAAAATTAGCAGGGGGAAACAGCTCAAAACATAATTTCTTTCTGTATAAAGGCTCAGCTACACTTCCCTTCTTAGGTAAAGTAAGAGATTTATTTGTGAAGGACCCTTAATATGAACACATACATGTAATATATATACAATGCATTTCAAGCATTTTTCGCAGTTTCTTGATTTTTAGCGAGTTATTGTTGGTGTGCACACATGGCTGAATGCAAGACTAGTTAATATCAACTTTGATTCTTATTCATCCCTCACCTTCCCATTTATATTGTGCATCATGCTCTCCTTTATTCATCTGTGCTTAGATTTTATTCTTCCCTCTTTAGAAAATGTTGTTTCCAAAACAAGATGAAATAAGCTGATATTACCACTTATTTTGAACAATGGCACTGCATTATATGAGAAATTTCTGATAAAAAACTATTAGGTGAGCACATAACCAGTAGAAAATGCTGTGTGAAATGTAAGGAGAACATCTAAGTGTTGACCAGTTTCCAGAAAATTTACACTTCTGGTATGTTTTTGTCTGAGTTTCAAGAAGTGTGTAGAAGAACATATACTTGATTTGATGAGCTAAAAATGTGTATACAATGAAATTATCTGGAAATATCTGTAATGGACTTTTGCTACCAAGGCCACCTTCACTAACAGAGTCTTATCAGGTGCTAGTATGTATTGATTAATGACAGGATTAAAAGGGACACCAGGAAGTATGACATACACACCAACAGACACTTTTCCATCCTGTGCAAAGGTAAAAATTGAACTAAAATGCTGAAAGTGATAACTCTAAGAGTGATAAAAGTCATTATTGCTGTGCCTCTTCTTTGCATGGCAATTGTCTTGAGTTTTAAAACGTTGGACAAACAGATTTCTTGTGCAATGTCCTGGAGAGATAGACACCAGGACCAAGCTTCTCAACAGCCAAGAATCTAATTTGGGGAGGGACATAGGAGAAAAAGTAGATTAGGTACCTTATCTAGTCAATAAGAAAAACAGAGAGAAGGCTTTTGTTTGATTCTGCTCCTCTGCATTTTTCTCCTTATTTCTAGGCTCAACACTTTTCCATGTTTATTCAATCTTTTCCCTTGAAATGGTGCTTTGGGTGTGGGATAGAGATGAACTTCTTTACGTTTATTGACTGTTATGGAGAGATAGTCTGACTGGAACTCTGAAATGATAGACTGAAATTCAAGTTCTTGCCAGTCTATGGATATCCAGATGAGCATTTTCCAATATCCTAAGAGAACAAACTGATTAGAAAAGTGGTAGATTGTATCTTTCTGCTTTCAAATCAAGTGCATGTTTTACTGAAATGATATCGATCACATAGGCTCGCCGTCAATGATAGGTAATTAAAATCCTTAGATTATAGCATGCAGACAATCTAATTCTGACCTCTGGCCTTAAAATCAGTTGTCAAGAGTCTTTGCCTTGTACGTGAACCCTGATCTTTACTAGAGTTTTCAATAGACTATGATTTCACTTTCATTGGTTTTTTCTCTCTCTGTGTACATTGTATTGATACATGCTTTAAATTGTTTTCCTGATTGTGGAATTTATCATTTCACAGAATGGATAGAACTGTTCTTGAGATTTATCATTGCACTTGGAGTCCTTTTCATATATTGATAACTCGTCTGGCATAATTGTGATGGAAGGTGATCGTTTTTCTGACCTTTTCTTTCTTTTAAGTCCTGTTCATGGATGAAATTTTTTCTTATATTACAGTAATATCTGCAAGATAATAAATATCCTTGAGCTTACTCGTTATTAATTAATGTCTTATCAGACAACTTATTGTTTTTGTATTTATGTAGCATTAGCATGTTTTTTTCCCTCCACTTCATTACAGATCATATTTCTATAAATGCTGGATGGCTGCCTAGTTTTATTTTTCTGTATGTACAGCAATAACAGAAAGATCTGTGTATGTCTTTACAGACGGAAATGGTCAGATCATATGAAATCAATTGTGAAGACCATATTGGAAATCTAAGCAAGATGATTTTTCTAGCAATGGCAATATTTTGCTTACAAGCAATGAGCTTCAACTTCACTCTTAGTAAAGTGCATTTGACTGTTTGGAAGGACTTCAAGAACTGTAAAGGCATTCGTAACTATCAGCTGAATTTCAGGTGAAGACTTGAGGTCTGACAACAGGCTGGAGAAAAGGCTGCAGCAGGCAGCACATTATTGATTACGGGAATATTATGTACTACAGTATACCTCACATACTTTTTGTTTATACTTACAGTTTACTACTAAGTACAGTTGGGGAGACCACAGACAAAAAAGCAGGCCAGAAGAAAATGGCACTTAAGGTCTCTGTATGTTCTTTCTTTTCTCCCACCTGTTATGCCCTACAATCAGAATGTAGTAAGGCATTTCTCTAGCAAAAAAGGATGTCTTAAAAAAACCCCAAAACACCCAACCAAAACTGTGTAAAATTTCTGTGATCCTTTCTATGTATTTATATCTCCAAGATTTCACTTTCATATAAAATCTCAAGTTAGCTGTCCTCCCACTCTGCTGGGGAGTGAAGTGTGTCAAGTGAAGCATCTCCAAGCCCCAGAAGAAAATGCTATCTTGGTAAGCTTCTCTGCAAGATATCCTCCTGATAGGATAGCTCCCTTTCATCCCCTCACTCAGTCTGCAGCAGTTTTCCCACCCAGTCTGCCCTTTTTCATGTTTTATTTTCTCAAGACTTTCCCATTTTCATCCTTAACCTATGAGCACTTTTTCCAGATGTGTGGCAAACACTGCCTTTTTAGAACACAGTTTTGAAAACAAAAACATTCCAGGGGCTAATTTATCTCAGAACATTGATGTCTTTGTGTGAGTAGATACCAGATGAGTTCAGAAGCCTGGGGGAGGCCTCTCCTTTCAGCCTTCCTGGTAATATGAGTCAAAGCTCTATGTACTCAGCATGAAGAGGAAACCTGCTTCCTCTAGCACCGGATGGGGCAGAAAAATATCTGCAGCTGAGCTGATACAAGTCCTTATGGTGGTTTAGTTGTTTATTTTGAGATTTTGCTATTTCATGATTTGGTAGAGTCATTCTGTAATTATTACAAGGTGTGTAATGCTTTTAATTCCTCTTAGCAAAATGCTTGAAGCTGATTTCAGTGACAGATTACAAATTTGAAAACAGAAATGGGTCCTTTGATTTGACCTGTCTTCTCTGATGAGGAGATATGAACCCTATAAATAAAGTAGTACCTATTGAGGCTGCTAGAGACCATGGCCCATGTTTATGGAGGTACAAGGCTTTTTAATAAGCTACTATTTTATCTACTCTACAGTGAAGGCGGCTGGGAAGATTAAGGCACTAAGAGGAATGTATGAGCTATATCTAGACACTAGCATGAAGTGTGTCTGAGAAAGTGAGTACCAAAACACCAGTAAGATGAGACCAGAGATGCCTTGGGATGAAAGCTACTAATAAAAACACTTGTGTTTTGGGAATTTCTCCTGAAAATATGAACGTGCTAGAGAAAGTGTAGTCTTCAAATTAAATTAATGAATCCTAAATTATTGACTGTTTTGCTATGTGTGGAGCTGCTTTTTAAGGCATTTTAGTTAATTTTGATTTGAGGCTCTTGACTTCCCCTGAAAGCTAATCTAAGGCCCTGGTTCACTAAAACAGCTCAAATATTTTCAGATTATTTCTTAGAACTTTATGGACAGAGCCTGAAATAGTTCTTGTCTGTATTAACACACATCCAGGAAATATCTAATGGCTCAAACCAAGACCAGTGCAGCTGCTGTAGAGGAGATGTTCATAATCTTAAACATCTTGGAAAGATACATGCTGTAATAATGGATCATGACAGCTAAAAACAAGGTCCTTTCCAGTCTTTTTCATTACTCAGACTTAGCACTACTTGAATAATGTCAAGAATTATTTGTGAGTAATTTAGTTCACAACTGACACAAATACTTACTGAATACACTCTTTCTACTTGTGATCCATCATAGCAGAGACATAGTTAGAAAGTAAATGTAGCGAACATTTCCTTTCAAGCAGGCTTGTCTAAATGCATATGAAAAATGTAGGTTTCTAAGAAATGTTTTAAAAATATCAGGACAAACATTAAGTAGCACATGTATCTTCACAGTTTTTGATCCCAAAATTAATATTTTGACAAAATGGTTTTGACTTTCCCTGCCCATTCGTTCCTTGATCACACCTCTGACATTGACAGTAAATTGCTGCCTAGTGTAGGTAGATGAATAGGATGAAATCTAAGCAAAATATAGGTTATTCCTACAAGTTGTCAACTATTCATGAGAGAATAATGATCTTTAGTCTTAATCAGCTTGGATCCAGAAAAAAGCATTAATTGTTTTCATCCCATTGTTCTATGTTGTGCACAAACTTGTATAATACTTGTTTATTTTAATTTAATTTGTATAATCTAAAAGGTTTTTCTTCATAGGTGTGTAAGAAACAGGGTGAAACTTTTTCTTTGATTATACACTTATGTTGTTGCATGTCCTTAGGATTTTTAGTTTGAACCTGAGGCCTACCTTTTATTTTCAGAGGTTTTGGGGTGACTGTTAATACTGCCCATGAATTAAATGCAGGAGATACTTCAACAGTGACACTAAGTGTGAGTGACCTTTGATTAGATAGATTGATTAGGTTAAACTACCTAAGTTTGTCTTGTCAATTGTAAATTCTTTTTCATTCCCTCTCACAGATGAGAGACAGATTTATATACTGTATACCATCAGAACAATATGCATTAAAGACAGTCAGTTAAAGAAAAAATGCAAGAAGGAATTTGTGTAATTGGCTCACTAAGGACTAGAAATGAAATTATGGCAGGTTGAGCTTTCAGTAGTGTAAATTATCCACCATGTTTTATGGATTATTAAGCATAAATGGAAGATAATCTAATGGCATTACAGGATCGCTTGCAGAATTTAAAATTCTTTCCCAGAATGATTTTCATTACATCTGTTTAAGAGATGTTCAGTAGTTCTTGTTCTTTAAAAAATCCACCACTGGAGTTACTTCAGAAAAAGGTTTCAGATAAGGATGTTTTCATTTCTGGTCATATTTGTCGTGTTTTGTCTGAATAATTTAAAAAGGCTTTATCCTTCTTAGTTGGCTATTTACTCTCTTTTAAAGGAATAAAGTGTGGCTTGTTGGTTTAATATTCTTTAAAAAGTTTTTCTTGAACAAGATATGTCTTTTATCAATGTTTTCACATCCTAAAAGAAATCCATTGTGACTTCCTGGGATTCTCTCAAAGTCAACAGAAAGGCAAGCATTCACCCTTATTTTAGCTGCATTTATGAGAAATGTGGTTAATCAGGGATAAGAAGGATCAGTTTTCAGAAGAATTATTAGGAATGTGCTACAATGTCACACAGATTAACCTGTGGGTTGATAGATTTCCCCTGGATTTCCTCTTCAGATGAGTTGTCACCTGTGAAGTAGATAGGATGCTGCTTTGACAAAAGGGCTTGTTAGAGTCTTATACTTCATAGATTTTTATAGTTTAATAGTTTGTAGCTGGTAAGGAGCCTCCTTTCTTGTTGCATTCCTCTGAGCTGAAAAATAGAGTGATGTGAATATGAATCAGAGTGACCAGGCTGGGCCATTTGAGCATTGTTTCTAACAGGTTTTGCTGAACAGTTCCTTTCCTTATGTACCATCTTTCCGTATGAAAACTGCAAAGCTGATTATGACCTTTCTGCACTAAAAACATAAACCCAGATAATGTAGTTGTGGATTCTTTGGGTCCTGGACTAACAGAATGTTGCTCCAGTTTGGCCTTGATGCTTTCTCTGTCTTTGCTTACCCTAATTTCATTCATTCCAAGCAAGGTTGAACCTGTTTGCTAATGGAGGAGGGTATCTCTAGAGTTTTCAGCAAGTAGTCTGTTTTATGAGAAAGAAGTCAACAGAATTGCCTTTTCCAGCTCCCAGGATGGCTGATATTGGATCAACCTGAAGATCAGGATTAGTAGAGCAGTTTGTGCATGTGTAGCGAGCACCCTGTCAAAACTGATTGGATCATTTTTACATTTCCAATGTTACAACCCCAGAAGCTATAGGGAATGTTCCATTGCTATAAAACTTTATTCTTTACTACCCCTACCATTAAACAGTATCCTCTAAGGCCTGAAATATTTTATCTAACTATTATACCAATTTTATTTTAAATTGACTTTGGAATTAAAGATGATGTGGTTTCTTTATCTGTACTAATGAATGCATTTTCACAGTAAGGATGATTGATTTTAAACCTTGTCTGCTCCATTAACCTGTGACAGTACATAGCATTAATCCTAAACTTCTTCAATACCTGATTTTACAATTGAAAAAAAAAATTGTCTTGTAGGAGAATATTTTTGGTCAGTTAATAAATATTTCAGATGTTGAGCCAAAAATCCATCTGGAAGTATCTGAGAATTAATGTGTGTGATTTTTTTAAAAGATTTTTTGGCATTTTTTTGGCAAGAACACAAGTGATAATAGAATTGAGAGTGCCACAGCCAGATTGCACCTGGGGGGGGGAGGGGAGGAGTGATTTGGTTTCTATGTTGCTGCTGCTGTGAATGCTGACATTTCTGAAATCTCATGAGGTTGTTTTGAGTTTAAGGGCTACAATTAAGATTAAAATCTAGTTCATGAACACAATATAGTCCTAAAGGCAGTCCCTATGCCAGAACAGACCCAAGGGGTGTTTCATCCAAATTGTGCTTTTATGACAGAGGAGGTAGAGAATAACTGGGCAATAAACAATTCTGTAACATCTGACACTGTTTATTACTCCTGAAAGTGGCCTAATGTAAAGATGGGGGGATGTTACTGTCACGTGATACTTGCTCTGACCAGGGAGTGGACACTTTGGGTGTCTAATATGATATCCATAGTGACCAAGACTGTGTCCCTATTAAGAAACTGGGACTCAGATCAGCATTTTCTCTCTTCAGTCTGGTTGGACAAGCTGTATATATCATGGGTTCCTTAATATTATCTTAATCTTTTTTTTGTCAATATATCAAGTAATTCTTACTTGTGCATCTTAAGATAAGTAATGGATTTAATTTTAGGAATTGTAAGAAAAACAGGAATTTCTAATCTTCTTCTAGAAAATACTTGGGTTTAGAGAGTAGGCTTTCTCTGATAGTGGCTGAAACATTTTTTTAACTGTTTTACATGGAAAAATCTAGGTGAAAACAGTCAGCTGCTAAATATAAGATCTGAAAACCTTTGGGCATGTGCAAGATCAGCAGAAAAAGTAAATAATATAGACCACAAACTGAGTCAAAAGTACACATGGTGTTGCTAAAAAGTAAGCATCCAATCAGACATATGAACAAAGCTGTAGTTTGGAAGGTGCAAGGGTAAACTGCAGGGATTAGGCTTTCAGCCATTAGTACCTTTGAGCTCATTGCTTAAGTGATTGCTAGCCCAGTTGAAGAGAGCCAAGGAAACAGTTCAGGACATAACCTACAAAACTGGAATAAGAAGGAGGGTGTAATCTGTTATTTGTTTACATGGTGGGTGAAGCAAGAAGTAATGCATTTGAACTGCACAAAGAAATTCCTCCTCAGGTCTCTGTTAGCCCCTTTTGTCCATGATGATATAGTACTATAAATACTCTGAGCTATATCAAATACAGATGCTATTGAAATCTTTTAGATAAATGTGAGAAAACAAGGGGGGTAATTAAAAAATACAAACAAACAACCCAAACAAAAACTAAAACAACAAAAAAAAGCCTCAAAACCGCAACAACAAACATTCTATCCAAACATAGCACAGGACCACTAAAACAGCAACATGAAAACCTCCTGGGGTATTGAAACTATGTGGTTTGGGAGCTTTGAAAGACAGTATTTTGAGTAGGGAGGTTAATATATTTGTGGGAGAAATCAGACGGCTCAAATCGATTCAGAGAAGCAGAAATTCAGGACTGTTCAGAGATGACCTCACAGGAAGAAGATGAAGGCTTCTAAGTCGAGATCCAGCTCGTAGACTTTGAGAAGTGATGAAACTTTTGTTGATTTTCTGTGTTATGTTCTTGATGCCTTAGGATTTTAGCTTTTATATTTTCATATCCTGTAATGCTTTAGTGTGTAACTCCATATAGCCTGTTAGCTACTGCTCTCCCATTCTGGTCAGACAAAACAAATCCTCTCTAGGCCTGAATTTCAAGGACACCTTACTGTCTGAGGCCCTGAAATATGTAAACAAAGTGGATTAAGGGGGAGAAAACTGTGGGTAAGTGAGTTCATTACCAAAAGCTGTAACTGGAGAATTAACCCCTGATATGCAAACGGATCAAACATATAAAGGTATGAAAAACTCGTGACTAGTCGTCCATTTTGGGTGTAGCCCCTAGAGCATTTGTTTGACCAAAGTGTACCTGAAGGCCCTTCAATAAATATACCCGCTTTTAGTCTCCTAATTTTGTCTAGCCTCTGTTTTTAGGTAGCCCCATCAAGGCATCATTCTCAGGAAAATTTCCCTCCTTCATTTAACAAGAAAAATCTACAATAGTTCAATACCTTGTTATTTTGATACCATCCTTCTTACTTTATAAAATAAATAACAAAATGCACAAGATATTCTTTATTTATAATTACTCTGCTCAATAAGGAGTATAGCTTGATTATTAAAATATCCAGTAATTATTTTAGTCCTGACTTAGAGCTGGAAGAAATTTCCCAATGCAAAGCATTTCTGGGCTTGTGTTTAACTTGTAGTTTTTACTGACATACCATTATTAAATAGGTATAGCACAGAACTACTGAGTGTACTCAGTGTTTTGTTATCAAGGCAAGGTTTAGAAATGGTATCTGGAGACCCTTACTACACATAAATATCATGTGCTTGATGCACTTGATATTAATTTTTGGTCACTAAGATGCTTGGAGGAAAAGACATTTCTTTTAAATGAGGAAAAAATTTATAAATTGCATATTATAAGTAAGTATGTGACAAACATACTTGACTTCTGTTCAAAGAAAGGCCTGATTCATATTGCAGTTAATGCTTCAAATGTACCCCAAGATCAAGTCCTGAATTTTTATTTTTGCAATGTGCCAGTGATCAGACTGATCCTAAATTAAAGGTTTTGCTCCTTTATCCTCTTTCTGCTTCAGGGTTATGTATAAATCATGCCACAGATAAAGTAGTCTATTGCATAGATTCTATTAGACGTGTTTTATTGGTTTACATCTGTGTTTGAGAATAATCAAATTCCATGCTTCAAGATATAGCTTGATCACTTTTTATCACAGGACAGTCACTGTAGCCTAGTTTCCTGGAAAGCATTTTACAAGTGTCTTTTGATTTCATCTGTCTGGTAAACTTCATTCAGTAGAATAACGGATTAGAAAGCCTGTGTTTGTAAACTTTACTCACTATAAAAGACTACAATCCTCAGCAGATGAATGACTGGTCGGTGGCAGTCTTAGACATGGACAGACTGGGCTATCAATGTTACTTGGGAGGTTCTTAAAGAGATAAGGGAATCTATGGAATTAAAGTAGGAAGAAGTCTAACAGTATTGTTTCCAGTTGAAATACATTCAGCTCATTTCACTGAGCAAATCAACACACTAAAAAAAATGTAGTGTTTTTGATAAAAGAAATCCCGCTTCAAATCCTTAAGAAATATACAATTAATATTGACAGTAAGGTGTTTCCTACTTGGAATTCCTAAGAGCAGCAGGATGACATACAATCTATAGACTGAGGAGCTGTGAGAAAATGACAAATGGTGAAGTTGTCAGTCTAGGATATAGCATTTGTTGGTAAGAATATGTCATCCATGCTTAGATTTATAACAACCTTTTTACAATGATTATAAAATAATTTGGATTATGAAACTGACTTACTTTTTATGTAGTATTTAATTTTTTTTTGTATAAAATTAGCACTATATTGGCAAGTCTATGAAAGATCCTGTAAAACTGAATTATTTATTGACAAGCCCTGTAGCTTTATACCTGAAAGCATCTGTAAAAGTTGATTTTTACATTAACAAATATAAAATCCATTTCAAGAGTGCACCCTAGTAATGTTTTGGGAAGTGAATTCCACAATTTAATTACAGGTTGTACTCATGCTAACATCTGTTGCAGAGGCTTAGTTGTATTTTTGCTGGTTTAAATTTTCTCAGAAATGACTTTGTGAAACAAATACTTTTTGTCATACAGGACCAAGGAGGGAAAAGATAAAGTGGGAGAGATCATAAGCAAATACAAAAAGTTATAGCACCAACCTTAACATCTTGTCTCAGTTCAGTTTCAATGTATTCTTCTTCTTGAAGTTGAAACTGAGAAGAGGCTTGGACAATACCTGAAAGATCCTCTTATAAGACTGAGTACAGAAGAGAAGTTTTGAAGCTTAGAGGAAGACAGATCTATCTTCATAAATATTGGATAAATGGCTATCTCCTAATCATGCGAGAAATCTTATTTAGATTATTTTCTCTAGATATTGTTAGTTCTATCTTCTTTAAAAATAGTCTTGCACAGATGCTTATCCAGACCAGCTCTGATGGCCTCATATGACTCTGATGCTGCAGCTGAGCTTGTTTGGCAAGGGAATTGTTCCAGCTGGTTAATTCCTACCAATTGGTAGGTTTTTGTCATCAGATGACACTCCTGATGTCCATTGACAAATGTTACTGTTGACCCATCCTATTCCTTACAGATGACCAAACGAGCTGCTACTTCTTCCTCAAGTATGTGGTTGTATTTAGCTGTACAAATTTGGACTTCACCTTTTGATGCCTCCTAGAGGAATAGCTTGACTAGACTTCTGTTTCATTGCTCAGGAAATTCCTCCCCAGTCTTTTGAACCTGCCAGATGAGCCAGTCTCAGCTGGTACTGATGAATGGGGTCTCCCCACCTCCGCTTTCATGTTGTTGCCCAGACACATGTGGATGGGAAACAATCACTTGCTACTGTTGATGCACCAAAGGTGCAAATCATACAACCAATGTTTGTTTTGTGTATGCCCTGTGTGCATAGTAGGAGGAATTGGGAGTGCCTGACTCATGTTTTGCCAGCAATCGGAAAATCTTCTCTATATCAGAAACAAGGTAATTTCAGTGTGTCAAGATCTGATCATGTCTTCCCCACTGATTGCAAAACTAGATTTCACTGGCTCTATTTTTTCGGGCCTTATTACATGGCTCCAAACCAAGTGCTAGCAAAGGGCTGCACTATTCTCCATCCATTGCATGACAAAACTAAATAATTCAGATCCTGAATTGTAAAGTTGTGTTTATCTCAATAACTCTTTTCAGTGGAGACTACACTACATTCATTGCACCATAATATTGTCATCCTTTCCAGATCTTCCTTCCCTACAATCTCCTAAATATAAGACCATCTTTTCTTTCAGTCCCTTTGAAAGACTGATTTTTTATCTGCTGTTCTTGTTAATATTTTTCTTCAATTTCTATAAGAATCACAGCCCTAGGGTTAATATTGTGAAGTATTATAATACATCAATAGATATTTAAAGTTAATAGCTATCTGTTAGTCCTGAAACTATGATCAACAGTGATCACACTAACTTGTATTTAATTAGAACATAACTAAAAAAAAAAACATAGCTCACTGCAGCACACCCCCACCAAACAAAAACAACAAAGTAAACCCTATAACTTACTACTATTTTCAGTGTGTATCTCCAGGTTCCAGTTAGTAACTTTCTTTTGTTTGTCAATGATTAGTCATTTAGTATTTTTTTTCTCAAGGTCCTTAAACAAATATAATGAGACACCTTCTTTTTGACAAGCAAAAGAGATGGACCTCATTACATTTTTTTATCCTCCTCTGTGTGTATTTCTCAAAGTCTTTTATAAATAGTAGATCTTGTAGTAGTTTAAAATCAGTCTTACTCATTCCATTTTTGGCGGGAAAATATTCCGTCTAATCTGCCTTGACTGTTGTACTTACATTGTCTAGGATTTCATTACATCTTTTAGTGGCAGTATGATGATTTGAGAAGTGTATGCACATCATTTACTTGTCTAGACAGCTGTGTGGAAAGCAGAAGAATCATACCATAAGAAATTGAGTCATATACCGAGCTGAAGAAGATTAGAACTGTGCTTATGAAGGTTGCTGTAATATAAATAATGCTTAGTAAGTCTTCCAAAATCTGCAACCTTGCAAAAAAAGTAACAAGTTTTTGTTTGGTAATTTTCCACTTAATGAGCCCTTTCTGTGTCTCTTAAAGGTCTTTTTAATAGGTTAAAAAATTCTCAAGCTTTATTTCTTTAAGCAGCTGTTCTGCCTTTGTTTCCAATCCCAATCAGGTACCATGTATTGAAGATATAACTCACTTTCTTAGTTTTTTTTTTGTTCACTGGACTTCTTTTGACACAAGAAACAAGTTAGAAAAAACCCTTCTCATTATTATTAAGCAGCTGAAAAGCACAAACTGTAGAACAGAAAATTTCTGGAGCTAAAAGTATTTTGGGAAACATAAAAGTGTTTGTGATTCAGGTAGCTGTTTCTTTCAAAGACGTTAAAAACCCAGACTGACTAGCTAGTAGGTGTTGCTTAGTCACAAAATCCTGCATGTAGTAATCATAGCTCTAGACTATTATTCCATTTATATTTTCATTAGTGCTATAAACTCCCCTGCATGGAAGGATTTAGAGGCAAACTACATCTTGCAGAGAAATTTCAAAGTAAATACATTCTTTTCAATGATGTGTCAAAGTTGAAGAGTTTATAAAACCATGATTCTTAAAAATATACTGTGAAAAAATCCAAAAAGAGGTTTTTTTTGTTTTTTTTTTTTCATCTGGAGCTCCTATCTCAGTTAGAACTGGGTGCCATATTTGACTTTTGTCCCTTTCTCTCAACAAATTCTGTGAGATTTGACCCCAAAGTAGTCTAGGTGAAAACTATATTTCCTGGTGGAATTAGCATGAAAGTTTTTATTTTGGCTTTCTGGAAGAGTAATGATTCAAAAAGTATTATTTTCTACTATCATATTTGAATTTTGTTTTTATACAATTAGCAACCCATTTCTGTGATCATGTGTGTCATATACAGAGATGCTCAGGCCCAAAAAAGGATTGCTGTGTCCCAGAATATATCTAAAAGATGTCACAGAAAGATTATGAATTTTATGGATTCCTTAGCCTGAGTAGTTCCATAAAGGTATATGGCCTGATGTATTTATAACAAGCAATATAGAATTTTATATATATTTCAAAATGATAATGTTTTAAGTAAATATTTTAACCCTAGTTATGAAATTCAAAATGCATGAAACATTGGTATTATCTTACAAGTTTGAGTCACTGGATTAAAATTCAGTTTACAGATTGGGTAACGAGGGCAAAAATAGCAGGGATGTGGTTTCATAAAAGTCTGAGTCTACTGAGCGCTCTTTAAAATACGTTTGATTTTCAGCTTGTGATGATCTTGGTGGGCACGCTCAATATTGTTAAAAGTTGTTCAGACTTATGGAAAAAAGGTCTATCACCCAGACGACAGAATTTTTCTTGAGAAGGAAACAAAAAAATGAACAATTTCTTTCCAGCCAGGCTTTCTTGAACTTCACTTTATTTTATTTTGTGTATGAGCAATCAAAAAAACTAAATGGGTCTTGGCTCTCAAAAAGTGAGATAGAATCAATATCATAAAATATTTTTGCCTGTTATTCACAGTCCTAAGCTTTAGGTAGCATATGCTTGATTGAATTCAAGAACCTAAAATGGTAGAAAGCACAAGTAAATCCCTATAGCTGTGGAACTGTGAAACAGCCCTAGTTCAACAAATATTAGAAAAATGGAACTGTAATGGGCATAGCAAATGTTAAGCCACAACCTTTTTGAAGATATCTAAAGCTCTGAAGTTGAAAAGGAGTCAAACATAAATTAACCAGGAAAACACAATGCTGAGTTGCTAATTGCTCCACAACAGGATGCTGTGCAGCTCTTGTGAAGCTTTAGGACTTTGACCAGAATGAGGACAAAGACTAATAGAGGGCCACAAAAGAGCCCATGGGAATCCTAGGAGGGATATTTTGCTTGCAAGTTGCTGGATGAAATTCAGTTTATGTCCCTTATAAATGGCTGTCATATCATGCAGTGGTACCTATGCAACTACTGTGTAGGATATAAATTGCTGCCTTTCAATTAAATACACTCCCAGTGAGTGGACAAGTGTAACAATTGGTAAGGTTTTTTAGACCCTGAAGCTTAGGAATTATAATAAGGAATGGGACCTCCTGGTTCATTAAACCCAATCTCATACTTCTGTAGACCATTTATATTTTAATATTTATTTTTTAAACAAATGAAATTCCATGCTAAATCTACTTTTTTTTTTTTTTTTTTTCCTCAACTAAAGAGTCACTATTATTGGAGACCAGTTAGACAGGGAGATCATGATGCAGGGGGATTTTTGTCCCTAAGATTAGCTCAGGTGGTTAGAGCATGGTGGTAATAACACCCAAGTTGTGGGTTTTATCCCTGTATGGGCCATTCACTTAAGAGTTGGACTCAATGGTCCTTGTGGGTCCCTTCCAACTCAGAATATTCTGCGATCTTTTAGTCACACAAAAAATTTGTTATGTTCATAAACCATTGCTTTCTCTACCAGCTAAAATTTTTATTTGAATAACTCTTAAACCTCCATAACATTTAACTTGT
This sequence comes from Corvus moneduloides, assembly GCF_009650955.1. Lineage (NCBI taxonomy): Eukaryota > Metazoa > Chordata > Aves > Passeriformes > Corvidae > Corvus > Corvus moneduloides. The sequence continues at coordinate 19,051,688 of NC_045481.1, forward strand.
TTGCTCTACTTATATATCTCAAAAAATATTTTCCTCAAAACTCTTTTATTTTGGTGTCCTATCAAATTCTTTTATTTTTCTGTATTTTTTCATTCTTTAAATCATCTCAGACATTTAGTTAGTCCTTCTGAAAACTGGTGATTACAATCTTGTATTTTAGATGAGATCTTAGTGCTTTATGTTTCTTTATTGAAAATATTGTTTGATACTGGAATTATTATTTTTAAGCTCGACTTAGAAACAGCTTGCAGTGAGTCTCTAATTCAGTTTTTCTCTGTTTTTTTAAAGTTTCTTATATGTTGTGATTTCAATTCTAACTTTCAGTTTTATTGTAGACAATCTTGAGAAAACCTAGTACTGAATATTGGAAGTATATGCCTAAGTGACAACTTTTTTGACAGAGACTGTTTTATTACCCGGGGTTGGTAATTGGTGATCCTTCTTTCATTCATGGAATCCTGTGGCTGACTTCATTATAAACTCATCCATAAAGCTATTTCAGTATCATAACCAATCTAAGATGAATTCAGACATCATTATATATAGTGAAGCATATCTATAACCTTGTAAGTGAATTTATATGCGTATATAAATTGCATATACAGTTGTCTTTCATCTACATTCTCAACTATAAGCTCCCTCTTGTCATTTTATGGCATTAGATTACATCTTGGGTAATAAGCTTTGCATGTAACTGTACCTTTCAGTCTACTGCACATTTTTAAGAGTAGTGTTATAAGTTATTTGACTGGTTTTCACAGTACATTTTGACTGATGAACTAGAAGCACACAAAGCCAGCTTTGTCATGTAATAAAATAGTTAATAATGTATTTTAGATGTAAATATACATAAGGATAATAAAGCTATGTTAATTGATATGATGATTTATCTTTCTGGACATGATTGAGAGCATGTTAGCCTAACCTATTAAAAGATTTTCTCACTGAATTAAAAATTAAATTTTAATCCTATTTGGTGAAGAGAATGCCAAAACATATGTAGTGATAAATAATGTAATGTTTATAATAAAGTATAGCTCAGTGATACATCTTGATCTACTGGTGACTTATATACTGAAAAAACATTATACAGTTGCCAAATGTAAGATCCTTCTTATAGGAACAAAAGAACTGGATTAAGTTTTCAGAATTCAGAATCTTTTATGGAAAAAAACAATGCTCAAGTCTGTACAGAATGGAAAATACTTATACTGCAGTTAAATTTCCTATAGCTTACAGGGCATCTGTGTGATATCTTCCTTGAATACCTGGAGATAAACCAAAAGAATTTATTAGAAAAAACTGACAAGTACGGCAAAACAATGACCTTTAATCTTCATCTCCTCAAAGATGGTCTGGATAATTAATATATGAATTATATTATTTTATATATAATGAGAACATATTAATAAGATAATTTCTTATTCTCCACCTTCTGTATGGAAAGCTTTTTGCCAAAGCTGATGTAATAGATCAGAAATCAGTGATTTGTTAAGTTCCAACTGGAACTGAAAATGGAAATTCCAGACTCCTGCATATTGGCATGGACTGAGACAGGATCTACATTGAGCTTGCTGTCATTTTGTCATTAAGAACGCAGAAAATAACAAAACTCAGTCAAACCTATTGAGTTTTGCACTAATGTTAATATATGAAGAAAAAATATTACACGACCTATTTAAATACATATATATATACATCTAGAGTATTGCTTGGTGTAGCAGAAACAAAAGAAACCACAATTCCAAAATAGTATTGCTTTTTAGTTAGTGAAAAAATAATGAAGTATATTTAAGGAAGGTATTAGGCACACGTATGTGCCACAGTACCTTGGCAGGTAAAAGAAAACTCTCTGTGCTCCTGGAAACTCAGTTAAAAGGTGATTGAACTACTAGGTCTCATCCCCCAAAAACAGGGGGAACAGACTGATCATTTCAAGAATGTGGAAAAGCAAGCTGGAAGGTGGCACCTAGCCAGAGACTGTAAAAGAATTTCTTGTAACCAATCAGCTGAACATGTGCTTAAGGCCAGAAAGGCAAAGAAAATCTGATGCTCAAAGTCTTACAGAGAAAAAAAAAATGATAAATTTTTGATAGGAAAGAAAACATGCAGCTTGCTAATCACTGTAGTAAGAAGGGAGTTGAGGCTCAGATTTTTTCTTATTTTTTAGATCTCTATGGCTACTCTATTCAAAACAAAAGATGTAATTTAATTTCATAAATAACCTCTCACTGACTATTCAAGCGTTTGATATATCTGAAAATAATTCACTTATCTGAAGTAAAATATGAACTTTGTACCTCAATATCAGATTGCTCTGTAGCTGACTGGGTCTCTTTCAGTACTCACATTATGTAGTCATTTACGCTGTGAGAAGCAGCACACTAAAACGATGGTTCGCTTTACATCCATACCACAATCAACATTTGTATGGATCACTGCTTAGAATTCAAGGGAAGTAAGAGCTGGGGCACGAACCAGCCTTTTTGTTCTGCTCATCTGAATAAGTTTGCTCCCTCAAGGCTACAGAAATGTTGAAGACGTTAAGTGTTCACTCAGAACAGAAGTTCTGTAGGCTGCATGGGGGCAGAAACTACCAAGGAATGTTTCGTATCAAATTTACACCCAACGGAGTGAGGATGAGTAATTGTTAGGTGAGAAGTTGCTATAGCTTTGTGTTAGCAGTTCTGAGTTCAGCTACAAGATATTATCTAAGACCCAACGGAGATTTGCCTAGGTGACTCAGAAAATTAGTAATGGCTTATACAATCATTTCTAGGTCAACAGTTTGTATATACTGAACTTTATTCTGGTAAATTGTCACTAGATGATGACTCTTTTGTGGTCCCTGAATTGTTATGCTATATTTGTTTTAGTGAATGGACTACTTAAAATAACTGCCACGGCAGGCCTTCTTTGGCATAGCTGCTCATTGCTGCAGTAGAAACAGAGACCTGACTGGAATGGAGCATAGAACTTCTCCATCAGCCCTAGAAACAGCTCTTTCAAAGAAGAAATGAGATGCTGCAGTGTAATATGGAAAAGGTAGAACAGAGAAATTTAAAACCATCTGAGACAACTGAACTGTCTGTTCTGATACTCTGTATCAAAAACTTAAATTCACCAAGTTTCCCCTGAGTTGACCTTGGTATCTTGTGTAAGTGACAGATCTAAAGACACTGAGATCCAGAATCACCCTTGTAAGATGCCTTCTCCTCTCAGCTGGCTACTGAAGAATGAAGGCTTTTTATGGTGAGTGCATAACTAAAATGCTTGAACCAGGATGGAAAAAATTCTGGTCTGAATCTGAAGAATCACATCACTTCCTTTAGTTGCCTATCTCCAAATTTCATCTGGTGCTTTTTCACTTTCTCTCCAAGAACTGTGTACCTCATTTCTAATTGAAATTTTCTTGTCTTCATCTTAAAATCCTTAGTTAAGATTGTGCTTCCCTATAGTTTGGATAAGCCTTTATTGTCAAGCATTGCCTGTCTGTGAAAGTTACTGTATATCATAGGTCCACCTATGAGGGCCACTGACTTCTATTTACACATTATATATGGACTAGACATTTTAGAAATTGTATTTCTGCTTCTTAATTTACACTTAGAATTTCCATGCAAAGGCTTGCATGGAAAATTAAAGACTTTTCTCTTACATTTAGATTACCTCTAGATGTGTCTTCTGCCCACAAAACAGGCTTAGTCCAATGTTTTCCGAAGGTTTTTTCATAACATATTAATTATACATATGTTAAATCAGGTTTTGACATGACTGCAGGAAATCGTGTTTTCTACTCTCTTTACAGTAGTTTCTATGTATTTTTCATTCCAGTGAATTCTTTTTCATTTCAGTGGGATTCAAAGAGTACCTTTGCAATCTCATGAACACACTATCTACTAAATCATTAATTCAAAATATGTTTCAAAAACACAGTAAGTTTTCCAAAACACATTTTCAGAAGGGATAAGGAGACAGCATTTCCTTCAAAACTGGTTGTTAGAAGAAATTCAGAGGGTGGTTCTGTAAAACTGCACAGGACAAACAGATGTCAAAAATCAAGACTTTTATATGCCACCTCAAAATAAAAAAGGAACAATAACTTCATCCCCATTGTTCTTCCTCTTCATCCTCTTTTTCTCTAACAGAAGAACTCCTGCTGATTTCTTCCTTGTGGAGGCTAGTGTTGAGCCCACCCTTACACCCACTCTCTTTGAAAATGAAGTAATTGATTCTCAAGAGGAGTTCATTACAAAGCACTGATGCAACTGATAAATTTGTCCAGATACAGGTGGAAAAGGGCAAAAAAAGTCATTTGGGAAAACACGAAAACTCAAGAAATAGGTTGATAGTTCAGTTTGTAATAGCAAAGAAATGGAGAGAGGAGTGGAAATTAAAGACATAGTGTAAACCCCTTTCCCATACCTTACACCTGTGGAAGAACTGCATTTATTTCCTTGATTTCACCTTGAGTTGATGCTGTAGATTGGGGATATTTTAAATAATGTTTTTCAGGTATTAGGTTCCTTCAGTTATATTAAATCATGAGGAAAAGTGTAAAGACATTATTGAAGGGGGATTTTTTTTTTTACTCTTAGTGTTCAAGAAATTATGTTTTTGAAGTTTTTGAGATGCTTTCCTGTATTTCTGTGATAACAGGTGTTTGGATCATCTTAGCAGGAAAGCTGGGTTTTGTGCACATTTCAGGACATATGTTCTAAATATGTGTGTGTGTATTTTAATATTGATTAAAAACTTCAGTGTTTATTGAAGTCTTTGAAACAGAAATAATTTTTTTTAAGGAATAGATAACATATAGATAATAGTATTAAACTGAATCAATGGAGTAAGAAGTAATAGGAAAGTTTGATTTTCACTCTTTGGAGTACTTCTGATACTGGCTTTTCTCATACAGATAGCCTAGGGAAAATGCCCAAAAACCACCACTTACCTTGGCAAAAACCCTCAAGCAAACTAAACTGGTCTAGGTTTAAATTCTGGTGGCACTAGGAAGTGCCAGCTCAAAAACCAGTGTATCACCCAACCCTCGCTCCATACTTTACCATGGTATGGGTAATGGGTTCATGAGCATCTGCTACAGGAATGAATTTCATTAAACACTCCATCAACTTTGATGCTCTAGTTACTCTTCAGTGCTACTTACAGGAATTGGGAGGACAGAATTTTGCCCACTTTCGAAATGTAATGCATGATGGCCCTTGGGCAGTAATATGTTAGAATTACATCTAAATGCAGGAAGCGAAGTAAAACCACAGAGTTTGTAATTCCTCTGTTTCAGCAAGAGTATAAATTTAAATGCAAATATAAATGCATTCCTAAATAATGATGCCTTTGTTAATTTGAGCTGCAATGAAGATGACAAATTTTAATGAATGGTATGATTTTCCTCCCTCCAAATGCATTATTCAAACCACTTTGTTTTTCATTGTTCACTAAGCTGTACTGGAACTAAAGAAACTATAAACATCTTCCAGCTAGAGAAAGACTTTTTACAAGAAAAATATTTGTAGTTTGTTTGCTTTTTCCAGTCTGCTTTTAAGAGTCTTAGTGGATAGAGAAGTGGATAGAGATTAGGTATTTTTTCTCCAAAAACTATTCTATATTCTAGTAGAAGCAACTTTGACAAGTTTGGTTTTTTTTCTTCTCAATTTTGTCACACTAATATAAAGTTTCCAGACACTGAAGTGGCAAGTAGGGTAGACTGTAAATCCTTAGGCATAGGCTCAACAGCTGAAAGACTTCTTCTCACAGCATCTAGACCTTTAGCCTAATAGTCTACAGAAGTATGGAAGTTGTATAGAATGTCATATTTCAATTTTCATCTTTTTGCCAACCTGTATGGTGGAAGTTGCCTGTAAAAGAGTCTTGTTAGTACAATGCTTAAGAGATCACACTTTAAGAAGTTTTTATTACTACTTTTGTCACATATTTTATTTTGTCGATTGTGTTAAGTGAACATAGTTTCTTGCTTGCAACTCTGCTTCATCAGTCGTCTTTTGTTAGACCAGTTACTATAACTGGAAGCATCTGACAACTTTGGGTCTGTATAAACCTATTTGACTACAATGTTAGGCCATTAGCTCAACAACAGTTTCCCTCCTGACTAAAACTCCTGGGCCACACTGTACAGGAGAACTCCCTCTGTCGCTCTTTGTGGCTGCTGTGAACCCCTCGTCGCTGGAAATTTATCTATTATCTCTGACATAAAAGGTAGCATACGGAATACAATAGAAGCATCTCTCCAGAAAAAAACAAAATAAAACGAACACAAACCCTCCAAACCCCAACAAAAACATGGGAATATTTGGAATAGATGCAAAATATATTTATTTTCCCTTAGTATTTGTTGGGGTTTTAGTTCTCCTCCTGTTTTCTTTTTCTCTTAAAGGAATTTTCCCCATACATGTTGCCAGGGGGACAAATTACTGGGTGTTTAAGAAAAACAAAAGACCTGGCCATAGGGGGAGGGCTACATCTCTTTCACCTGGGTTTGTGGGCAGTCAGTTCTCGGTGTTTAGACAGAGAGAGAGGCTGCTTCTTCGGCTGCCTTCCTTTTACCAGAGAGACCCTGGGATTCCCAAGCCCGCCTTCCCTGCCCCGCTGGAGGCCGGGCTGTGGCCGCCCTGCCCAGCTGTTGCTTCGAGCCTTCGCTACTCTGTAGCCCTGCATGCCCTGCCTGCAGAGACCTCCAGGGGGTTCCCACCTCAGCTCCTGAGTTTGGATACATCTCGTCTGCCACCCGGGATTTGTGCTCGTCCCTGCTGTTCCCAAGGGTCCGGCCGGACACCGGGATCGGCTGCCCAGGGGTTTGTGAAGCCTTTGTCCCATCCCTTCCCGGGATCCCAGGGCACCGGTGCCGCGTGTTTCCCGAGCTCGCTCCGGAGCGCCCCCTGCAGCCGCGGGGGAACCATCGCACCTGCCCTGCTCACCGGGAGCCGCCAGCGCCCCTGCCGGCTGCGAGCGGAACTGCACCCGAGGGGAAAGGGCCCGACAGCCGAGAAGGCTGGCACTGGGTTTGTGATTGTTTGCTGTTACTGCCATAGTTATTGCTGCTTGTTTGACTGGTTATACACATATAGATATATAATAGTAAAGAACTGTTATTCCTGTTCCTCATATCTTTGCCTGAAAGCCCCTTAATTTCAAAGTCATAATAATTCAGAGGGAAGTGAGTTGCAATTTTTTTTCTTCCATTCCAAGGGAGACTCCTGCCTTCCTTGGCAGACACCTGTCTTTCAAACCAAGACAGTATTTTGCACACACATGCTAAGATGTGTTTACATCAGTCAAATTCCTCAGGACTAATTTAAACAACTAAGAAATGATCAGACAGGAAGTTCTACCCTGCTGTTACAAGAATGTTGTTCACATGTTTTTGTTTAGACAGCTCTTTTTTGTTTAGAGGCATCACAGTACTTGTCAAAGTAGTCCATTTCACCCTTCTCTGCCTATCATTTACCTTTTGTGAGCAGTGCTGAGATCCTTCATAGAATAGTGAGACCTTTAATTTAACTACACACCTGAAATGCGGGTTAGTGCAGCAGATGACTGGCTGAAACCTGTGCACAAGGTACAAATTATGTTTTCTTTTGCACTTTTGTGAAAACTGCAAAACAATTTCAACCTGAAAAAACTGGAACCTAAACCAAACCCCACCCATACCTCTTTGACTTGTAAACCAAAATTACACTTGCCATTTTGACTTCTTTATGAATCACTTAACTTTTTTGAGGCTTAATGTGCTTTGTTTCATAGCACAGGCAAACTTTTCATGAAGTTGCCCATTTCCTACTAGCACTGCAGTTATGACCTCTTCCTGTTCCAGAGGAAAGAAAGATTATTGTTTCCCCACCTTCTAGTCCTTGAGAGTCCAAATTTTATGCCCTTTTACTGAAAAATTTGATATTTAGTGGAGTATTAAAATTTTTCTATTTTCTTTGAGAACCTTATAGAAAGTAATTTTGAGTTAAGGAGAAGGGGAAGAGGAGCCTGTCCTTCAGAAAAGACAGGCTCTTCGTATGAGAAGCAGCTCTTACAAAGGGCATGTTCCATTTGGCTTGTTTCCTAGGTATGAGATGAAACAAGCCATGTTGCTTCAGGCAGATGAAAGCTGGGAAGGAGATGGGGGTTGGTTCTGACCCCAGTTCCTACTTGTCAAAAACGTGTGATTTTTCTCTATTTAAATATATTATAAAGAGCAGAGGGGGGCGGGTGAAAAATGGAGGAAGAAAGCCAAAAAAAGTCAGCTATTTTCTGGCAGGTTAGCCATCAAGTCTCATCATGAGAATGACTATTATGGTACGATACCAACCCTGCAATGTGGAATGCAAAAATGCCTTTTATGGAGAGTGTCCATTTTGTTTTAAAGGGGCTGTGTGCAAAGAGGCTATCCAGGAAACTGTTTAATACTGCAATCTTAAAGTAAAGTATCTTATTTTAGCTGGAACTTTGTTCTTCAACATTAACAAACCTTTAACGCTACCTTAAGGAGCAGATTATTAAAAAGTAGAATGTGATATATATATATATATATCTCATTTGAGCTTCATTTCTAGTATAATATTAAAAAGCAAAGTGCTCAGACCTACCACAGGATAGACAGCACTTCTTTCTGAGAGAGCTCTGACAGATTAAAAACTGCAGGGTCAGACCCCAAGCCTATCAGATTACCATTGTTTTCTAGTCATATTCAATAGTCCTTATTCAGTGAGATGCAGCAATCTCAGCTGGTATCTGAACTACAACTCTAACAAGTAACTGGGGAAGAATGTTATTTGCTCTGAGTATAGTTCCCTCCTGGGAGAGATCCAGGTTAGTGCTTGATAATCCTTTTGTATCTAGGGTTCAGGCTGTCTTAGCTTGAAGAAAATTTCTGCAGAAGTCACTAGCATTAAACTTGTAACTTAAGAATTAACATAGTTATATTTAACATATATATCTTGAAAGCCTGTACAAATTGTCAAGCTAACAAGATGAACAAAGCCTTTCTTCTGAGAGAGATTTTCTTCTTCACAAAAATCTCAATGTTGCATGTCATCTTTGTCTCTTGTCACTTTATGTTCCATATCTTATTCTTGGTATAAAACAAGCAATCCCAGGGAAGTCATTAGGAAGTAAGAATATTATAAATGTTTGGCTAGAGCCAGAGTTTGCAATTTTATTGCTGCCTGTTAGAGGTGTGAGAAATGAAAACTTTGCCCAAACTCAAGCACTGTTAGAAAATGTTGATAGCTGAGCATATCCATTTTTAGTTCCAGCATGTTCTGCTGTGTAATTTCTTACAAGCTCTTCATGTACTTGCTTCATTCTTTATCTACCTACAGCTTGAAAAGAAAATGCAGGAATCTGGTGTAAAGATATAATAAATAGTTAAATATTCACTGTCAGAAAAGGAACTACCAAATATGGCTAAAATATATCCATCACCAAAAAAGACATATTTACTTTGTCACTCACTTAAATTATGTAATATGCCTCACAAAAATCAGTATCATCAATAGTATTAAATTATATCTTCATCAGGTGGATTATAACATCATAGAGGTATCAATTGCTTTTGAGAGCTTAAGACGCTTGTTCTATGCAAAGCCTCTCTAGCTATGCTAAAACTTGGAAATGTTACAGTCGTTTGCATTTGGTATGACTACTTCTTTTACCACAACTTATGAAAAATAATCAGTATCACAAAGTCAATACTTTTAGCAAAAGCTCTATTTGCTTTCTGAAACTCACATTAAAAAAACAGGTGACTAATTATCAGAAAAAAATAGTTCTACTCGACATTTCCAAATTCTGCAAGAGCTATCTAGTCCATTTATTTAATTTCTTGATGCTGAAAATCAGCTCAAACTTCTGAAGCTCAAATTCCAGGCACTTGGGAAAGTAACAAATGAGATATGCTCATATATTAGTCAGAAGTACTACTTAATAAAAAGACAAACAAAATATTATAATAATAAGTAATATTCATCCAAATAACTGTGTGGATCTGAGCATTAGTTTTATAAGATGTTAGAATGATAGTGATGCAATTAACTGTAGAGAAAAAAAACAACTCCTCCAAAATTCCTGGGAAGAAAAACTACCTTTGTCAGAAAGGCTTTTCTTCTCCCAAATTTTTGATTAATCACATCTTTCAATCCAAATATAGCTTTAATAATCTCTAGGAATAATTTTACATATGGATTTCAGTTCAGATTTTTTAGGATTAATATTACTTAAATCATCCATATTTTTGAATCCATGTTCTCTGAAAAATTAGAAAATGCCCAAATAGGATTAATCTTTCGAAAAATTAATACTCTGTTCTTTTCCAGATCCATACAAACATGACAGAGGTTTTTTCTGCTTTTAAGTCTATTGTATCTGTGTTAATAACATGTTGTCTCTGCCACATGTTTAGGGGACATCAGACACCACAGCCTGTGTACTAGTGCCATGAAGAGATACCTGATGGAAAGAGGAAGTCCAGGCTGCATGGTAAGGGCATGCTATAGTTAGTCAGAAATCACGCTACCTACTTTTTAATTATGGCTCCTCTGCCTACCAGCTGCATATCATGGAAAGACTTAACTCCATACTTAAAAGGCATTCATGAAGCTCTGATACACAAGGCTGAGTGAGTGTAAATTCTAGAAGCTGTTCCAGCCTGTGTGTGATTGATATTCTACTGCTGTAAACCAGCACAGAACAGCAAAGGTTCTCGAGGGCACATGCCTTGGTAAGGCACTACTGATCACTGAAGTGCCTGAGCAAGTACCAGACGGGAGGCTAGAGAGGTCAGGTCTAGTCCATATCTGGGTCAGACAGAGCAGCTGGATCTCTGGAATGCCAAAGGGGGTGGTCAGGATAGGAACAAGGAGAAATCACATGGCAGTGTTCACTCTGGAGAATGCAGCTGGGCAGGGGGAACTGGATGCAGTGCTTTGCATGTTTGTCTTCTCCACAAAAGAAAGACTTCAAAAAGTTTAGGAATGGCTGTGCTATACTTCTTCCTTAAAAGAAATACAGGGAAACAGATTAGTTTTCTCGCAAAGCATGGAACTAGTCCTCTGCATCCTTTACCTCTGCATAAACACAGTCTGCTGGTGCTTATTAGCCAGACTTCCTTAGTCTACCTGAAGAGAAGGCTATCTTCTACTCTTCTGTAGAAACTATGGAAGATGCTGCCAAGAATATGATCAAGGACTTCTTCCCCTTTAAAAGAAGAAAGTAATACTTATGATCTCTTTATTTTCACATGAAAGTCAATCATAATGACTGAGAAAAAAGATTATATCTAGAATTTGTTTTGCTAAACTGCTAAAAACTTGACCTAGAATATTGATTTATATAGTTGTGAGGATATCTATTTTTTACTATTCACTAAATATATTGCAATATGGTTGCATCCTTGGATACATAAAACAGTCTTAGTTAATTAATGAAAAAGAGAGTGCACATAATCTTTTCTTTTTAAGTGACATTTATCATAAAAGAAGATTAAATAGTTAAGGTGGTCTAGGTCCTTTCCAATTGAAAGACAAGTGGAATTCTTGACTAGAATGACATGTACAGTATATATGCACCACTCTATGTGTGCGAGTCTGTATCATGCAGAATATCAAACCACTAAACTCTTGAGGTAGCTCAATAAAATTACAAATATATTGAATCTCAATATAATCTTTCCTTAGCTAAGAATGTATTTCTTTAATTTACTTTCCTTACATACATCTGTCACCATGGATGTACAAGGCTGTCAGTATACTTGACTTCTGTTTTCTAAGTGAACCCGGGGATTCCTTTTTCGTGTGCTGAAAGCTATACACAGAGGTAGACATTCAACTATGACAGTCAACAAACTAAGCACTATAAACCAGGCTTTCAATATTAATGTAGACAGCAAAGCAACATCCAAGGATCAAGTGTTCTCATTGCATGTTTCAGATGAAAGGCTTGGAATATCTTATATATCAGAGACTGGGACATAGCCCTTTGCCCACAGGGGTAATATCTGAGCCACCTGCATCTTACTTTTATGTTTCAAATCTTTGTTGGTCACAGAATAACAAAGGAATAAGAGCAGCTAGACTTGAAAGGAGAAGAGGGAGTGAGCTGCAAATGACAACATTAGGAACTGTCTTAGCTACAGTAATTTATCAGAAGAATGAAGAAGTTTCAGCATCCTCCTCTCAATACCACAGCTGTGTCAGAGCTGACCATCTTTGCCATCAAGGTCTTTCCAAAACACTGCTTACAGTGAGGGTGTGTGGGAGTGGGGAAACTGAGGGAATATAAAACAGTCGACAGCATTGATATAGCCACCACAACTAAATCTGCTCCTAGGTTGTACTTTCTCATCATGTACCTCAATCACAACCTGGTCCAGGCAAAGGAAAAATGGATTATAAATTCTAAACAGAAGATATCTTCTAGTGACTCTCTTTGTTTTTCAAAAAGAAGATTTCTCAAAAGTTATAACCCCTGTTGTATTTTAGACTGAAAGCTACCTTCATTTCTCCTTAGATCTAGAAGAAAACTGAAGCTGATGCAGAAAGAACTGAAACCAAATTTTAGAGGATCATACAGAATACAGTTGAGGTTTGTTGTATTTAGCATTTTCAGACAAAATTGTCTGAAAATATCAACTACACTGTTGAGAAGGGAGAGAAGGATGTTATTTTTAAGATGGACATTTTTTACGTAGAATGGTGTGCTTTTGAGATGGTGGAAAACACTGGAGGCATTTCATAGTACTGTTAAATGGGTATTTCAGTGTTACTTTTCTTCCCTTGCATTTCCTTGGATCTCTTAGTTTGAACCAATACTAGGCTAGTAAAAATTTCTCAAAGGTATTAAATGAGCTTGGTATCACTATACTCTTCAGCTTCTCAGCTGTACTTCCAGCTGGTCATCATGATAACCATGCCTGTATGGTACAGGGGCTTTTTCAGCAGAACAAAACTGCTTTTGGAATAGTATTGCTGCTGTACGGCCAGGCACTAGTCCCCAAAAATACACCTGGAGCTGCTTTCCCTGCTCTGCATGTCTTGTGTGACCTCGTGCTGGCAAAGGGTGTCACTTTGCATGGCTAACTGTAGGGCAGACTCCTACACTATGCTTCATCTACTCCTTAAATCAAGGTCGGAGACATCTGTTCTAAAACTACAGAGTAAAAATAATTCTCTGTCTCAAAATACCCAAAACATACACTGGAGAAAGAGAACAAAAATACGGCGTAAGTACTGTATGCAAGTAAAAAAAAAAAAAAAAGTTTAACAATACCTAAAACAGTGGCAAAATTTCTGGCAACCAAAATCAGAATGTGAAGATTGTTTTGTATGTTGCCACTAGGGATTAATTAGAGTGGCATGTGTATACTCTGGAAAGCAGACTTCTGCTGAATGCAGCGGCTGTCCACTGCGCCTACTTGAGTGAGATAATATAATGTAGACACCACCATCTCTTAAAATGTTTAACAATGCATGAGAGATGATGTGCTTGCGAATTTTGTTAGAGTTAAAATGTTAAGAAATATTAAGAACACTGTAATTATTAACAAGATAAAAATTTTTGCTTTTTTTATATAAACACATATAGTCATTCAACATTGTCAGATATCTAGTGGCTTGTTGATGCTACAGTGGTGAAATTAAACTTTTGGCTGAAAGGAAAAAGAATCTCAAGGAATCTAAAAGCAATGGAAGCTGAAACAGTTAAGGAGAGTACTAAGTATAAAGCACTAGAAAGAAAAAGAGTAGTCTTCTGCTTTTCACTTTAGAAACAGTTGCTCTAATAAATAATGTTTTTGTTCCGTGTTTTTTCCTATATTTTGAAATGCTGGTTCTGTTAGTATCCTATGGAATTAGAGGAAAAGTAGTCCTGCACACAAAGCAGCTATGGGTTTGTCCATGTGAAGACATTCAAAAAACTTTACGGTGTGAGTGAATCTGCATAAGTACCTTATACTTGCATTCAGAAATCAAAAGGTCTCTGTGGGAATAAATAGCACTTTGATTCTGAACGTTAACAAAGGCAAGGACTATTACACATTTTAACTCATGTACATGCCTTGATTTAGGCTTTAGTGGGCTTGCATTAAAGTTCCTAACAATTCCAATGCCAACAGCCATAAAACTTAAGTACCTTACTTTTGGGGTGTCAAATAATGGTGTAAAAAAATTCTACAAAGGTAGAAAATAATTTGAAATGAGATAATGCAGATTGCAGTCTCCTTTGGCATTAAAGATCACTAAACCAATTTTACATCCTCATGTCAGTTTTTATCACTGGGCCTAATTAAATTATTCCTTTAGCAGGAAAACCCATCACCATTCCACTATGTCCTCGAGTTAGGGTTTGGACTGGGGGGAACAGGATGAAGAATTAAGCAATAGAGGCTTGCAGATGTTATGGATTTTATAAGCTGTTTTCCTACCTCTTTTGGACAACCGATGCAACAAAATCAAATAGAACAAACGAAAATAGAATCCTTTGGTTTTGGGATGGAGTGTATTCAGTGTCACTAAGGCCAAAGTTGTCTAAGAAACCAATATCATCTGTTTCCTCCCTTCCCAGATGTTTCTTCACTTTGAGTTGTTTGTTCATTCTCTACGAGATGATTTATTAATCCCTTCTGAAATACTTTATTTGTTGCTCAAAATGGTGTTATAGGGAAAAAAACAATGAAAAATTGCTTCTTAACACCATTGTTTCTTGAATTCCAAATTCCACCTTAGGAAAATGCACAAAAGAACATAGACAATAATAGGACATACAAGGTTTTTCTAAACCACAGTTGTGGAAAGGATTTCATGCTTTTTGAACAATTATATGCTAATCCTAATACTAATCGCATAAGGCTTCCATAATTCCATAACCTACTTCAGACATGGTTAACCAAGCAGGATCATCTTTTCATCTCAGGAAGGGATTTATAGAATAAGAAAATTAAAAATTTAATATAAGCAAAATTAATTTCTCTTCTTGTATCTCCTTATGTGTTTTTCTGCCTGTTTCCCAATACTTTTGGAGGATCACTAAAACAAAAATAGTTAAATGTTAATTGTAGTAATGTTTTAGGATCTAAGAAAACTATCTGCAAAGATAAGGAAGCATAGGTAATTTTCATTCATAGACAATAGGAATTTTTCTCCCCTTCAAACTTCTAATGCATCTGAACAATTTTAGTGACAGAACACTAGATAACAGCAAAGAGATGGGTGATCTCCTCTATTATGGCAAGTCTTGCTTCCTGTGTTGGTTGTTTCTTCCTGAAGTGACAAAAATCCTTTACTCAGTCTTCATAAAGGAAAAGCTCAGCTGTTCCTGAGTTAAGAACTTCTGTGTTTTAGGCTATGTTCTAAAATTCTAAACCCTGGAGTTGAACTAATTGTTGGTGAGAGAGCTAAAGAAATGTCTTATGCTATTTCTAAGCAATATTTTAACAAATATCTCAGTGTAAGATCCTCTGTTCTGAAGGTTCTATTACATGGGTTCAGGCCAAAGCAGTGAGCATGCCAAGGAAAAACATCCATGTTTTTTTTTCCTTGTGATGTGAAGATGTCTTTTGAACTTTCTTGAATTGGAAGCATAGGAGTTTTGCATATATGCCAATATCAGAACAATGAGACAATCTGGATTGTTCTGAGGAAGGCTCTGAAGACAAAACAGTGGCTGCTGGTCTGTAGTTGGTACCAGTTAGTGTGGATAAGTGGAGCTGGGCTTTGCGACCACATAAAGCTACAAGTTGCTTTCAGTCATCTCAAAGCTGTTATAAATGAAGAATTACATGCCCGAAGAGGACAATACTCAATCTAGGTACTCTGTTCAGAGCTATGATCCAGAAGGACTCAATCCTGATAATTGCTAATAGTCTGCATATTAAAATTTAATTTTGAGCAAAGCTTTTAATACCCCTAGTGCCAAAGTGTCTGCCTCAGCTCCACTGACATCGAGAGGCTAACATACCTCATAAATTCTCTGTGGTGTCAGTCAGACTAAACCTTATAAACACGTATTTTAAACTATCTCTTGCACTCACATGACTCAGCACAAAACCCAAGATCATTCAAATGAAAATAAAATTTTAAAACCGCAGTATTATTTTATGTTTCTTTTATAATTTTTTTTCTGCAACTTGGTATTTATTGCCAGGAAGTGGCAATAATTCAATAATTAATTTTTGATTTTACTTACTGTGTTGGGATTTATACTAGAATCAAAAAAGTCCTCAAGCCTCAAATCCTCAAGTGGCCTATGCTGACTAAAAGAAGGCTGTACTCTTCTCTCATCTTGGTGTATTTGGATCATGTAGGAAGGAATACCAAAATTCCAATAGATTAGAAAGGCAGAGAGTGAGTGTGCTGGATTGACCTTTTCTGGTTGTCAGGTGACCACCAGACCACTCTATCACTCCCTTCTCCATCAAAAACACAGGGGCAGAAAAATACAGTGAGAAACTCATAGGTCAAGTTAAGAGCAAGGAGAGATCACTCACCAATTACCTTTGTGGGCTAAACAGACTCTGCTAGCGGAAATTAATTTAATTTATCACAAATAAAATTCAGAGTAGGAGAATAAGAAATAAGAACAAATCTAAAATCACCTCGTTTCTTCTTGGGCTCAGCTTCCTTCCTGACTTTTCTTCAGGGTCCTGCCAGGGACTGTCCTACTCCAACACAGTATCTCATACAGGGTCACAGCTTCCTTCTGTGTGTAGTCACCTTCTCCAGTGTGGGGTCCTCCATGGGCTGCAGGGGAACCTCTGCTCTGGCACCTGAAGCATCCTCTCCCCATCTTTTTACATTGATCTTGGTGTCTGCAGAGTTCTTTCTTTCTCATATTCACACCTCTACCCATGCAGCTTTGCAAAGTGTATTTTTACCCCTCCTTAAACATGTTGTCACAAGGCTCTATGACCATATGATGGGCTCAGCTTTGGCCAGTGGTGGGTCCCTTTCGAAGCTGACTGGACTGGTTCTGTCAGACATAAGAACAACTTCTGACATTTTCTCATAAAAGCCACCCTGGAACCAGCCTCACTGCTATCAAAACCTTGCCAAATAAACCAAAGACATCGAACGAGAATTAAAATAGGTAAAAAAGGACTTAAATGTCAGGTCAATAAGGAGTCCAGGAAGTGTCAGTTGAATTACTTCATGTCTTAAAGCACAAATGTGAAAAATTTGGGTTATTTTCCTTGTTATTTAAATGACTCATAATTATTTATTCAATAAGTGAAATATGGGGTTTTAGGATACAGTGTATTTTTTCAGAAAATAATTAGAGTAAATATACTTGAACAACATCTTAATGTTAAATTAAACTCTTTAGTCTTAAAAAAAAAAGCAACATTATTGTTATAATGAGTCATATATTTACTCTCTGGATAAAGAATACAACATAACAAGATTGACAAAGATGTTAGAAACCATCCAGGAAAAGGGAGGAATACTAGAATAAGTTCTAGCTGGAATACTCTGTACTTTTGTAAATAACCTGAAGTCCTAATATAGTGTTTTAGGTAGAAGGTCACAGAAGTACTCAAACATTAAAGATACCACTTATAAGATTCCCAGATAAAGTTTGTGGAACTATGTAGGAGGCTTACATCATGAAAAAGATGTTTACCACATGTATATCACATGATAGATGAATTTATCAGAGTTAAAGAAGATTGTAAAAAAACTGAAGTAAAATATTTTGGCCAAAGCATTTACTATATTATTTGTGGGAGAGGGGAGGAATTTAGGCTGAGGTTGTTTGTTTGGGTTTTTTGGTTTGTTTAGGTTTTTTTTTAGCAGAAAATACAATCAGTGACTCTGAAACATGTTTTGAACTTAACTTGGCTTCACCATATTATGTATTCGGGGAAACTGGAAAATTTAGAGTATTTATTTTTAACACTTTCTATTGAAATATTTTGCTTTCTAGACTTTAGGTAAAATAAATTTTAAAACTCCTTATCATTCTATCTTGTAAACTCCCAGCGGTTACTTGGACTGTTAAAAACAGTCCAAGCTTAAGTAATGTTTCGGTTTCAGTGCTGAACAAAGCCTCCTTTCCACTGTTCTAGAACTGCTCCCAGAGCAAAAGCAGTTGTTACAACTATTCCAACTGTGCTTGTAGTAGTTGAAAATGGATCTGTGCACTTTGGTTTAGATCAAAGCATGATCAAATCAGGTATCATGGGAGGGGGTTAGCACCTATTGTGTGCCACTTGAATATGGATAGCTGCTATTTCAGGTTTATTTATGAGGGCAGTCCTTTATTATCTAATGCTTTGTCTGCACTTGCATTTTATGGATTTACAGGAGACAAGGCAGGAGAGAAGTAGACTTTAAGTCTCAAGGCTATTGAGGCTGCAAAACTCAGACTAGCTATTAGCTCTGAGCTGGAGCTATGCCTTTGCTAACAGAAAAGCAGCAACTTAAGTGAGGTGAAGGTTTATTAATTCTTCCATGCCTTCACTGGGTTTACATGGTAAAAGATAAGGTCTCTAAATTTAGAGCTTTGTAAGATAAGAGTAAGTGATACCTTCTAGGCTGATACGTGTATAATTTTTGGTACGTGCTACAGATTACTGCTTGAGCTAAGGACCAGTCACCTATTAACCTGCTGCTGGTTACACAGGCTCCAGATTGATTGCTGACAAGGCTTTGCTGTTTGGAGGGAAAAAAAAGAAAGAGGGAGACTACCCTTCTTTTCTAGTTCTGAAGAACCACAAGCACACAAAACAAATCCTACAGCTATGCTAAAAAAAGCTGAAACTTGCCTGTAATACAGACTTAAAATGTATTTTGCTGGGGGTTATGAACATTTGTAATCACTAATTAACTTAGCTATGAAGATAAAAACTGTTTTGTCAACACAGAGAGTTTCACTGAGGAGTGGGGAAAACTTAGGGTGGGTCATAACATGCAGATCTCAAAAAAGTTTTTGCTGGTGTGGGATGAAGTTCTACTTGTCTATACTGGCAAAATGCTTGTAGGATAGACATCTGATAAATCACGCATGAAAGAAAATGATAAGAGGGAATGTTTGTGTGCACACACTACAGAGCTGTGCATGTTGCAGTGCAGAGCTGTGAATGTTGCATTTCAAGTTAGTATTTATATTTTTGGATGAGTAACAAAGTGAAAGGGTTTATGGGGAGTGGATAAAAATTATCGACTTAGATTTTACTTAGAGGTAATTCATGGTATTAAAAAATTATGTGCTTTTGGAATATTTATAGTATTTCACATGGACTGTGAAATATCTTTCTGTCTCTGAAAATACTAGGTACCCTCTCTTTACAAACTGACTGGTAAGTGTGAGAATTATGTAAGCTCTGCAGTTGTTAACATTCAAGTTTTACACTGTGTAACAGTTTCAAAGAGAGAAAATAGTTAAACTGAGTTTCTAGAGAAATGGTAGAGTTATCTCAGAATTATGCATAGTTTTTCATCCACTTAAATTTTTCTCACTATATTTACAGAGTTTCAAAATGGATGTGATAGGCAACAAACCAAAAGGGGACAATGCAGCTAATATTTCCATACTGGTAGCTAGGTTGTGAGAGGGTAGGCTGGAATAATTTATGGGCTGAGAGAGTGACAGAAGATGTAACTTGCATCACTTTATTCTCCTTTAAACTTATTTATGCATCATATCTGAGCCTTGGGCCAAAGACTAGTATATTAGGTAAAATCTGTTCTGAACCCTCTATCCCAACACTACCATCAATAATTTTGCTTTTGTTGTTTCTTTTCTGATTTGAGCCTTTGTAGGTTGTTATGTATAAACTCATTTGCCTCTTGTGTTATTCGAGTTCTTAATATGGCCTAGATATATAGAAGAAATGTGAGAACATGATGTTACTTACTGGAAAGAGCATTGATGTTCTTATTTATATCACTACATGGGAAGAAAAAAATTCCGTTAAAGTAAAGAATACTCTGCAGTATGATATCTCAGTGACCTCAAATTATACACAACAAAGTTTATGGATAACCTGTAAAAAAACTGGGGGGAGAGATAGCTAGGTGTAAATTTATAATCTGCCGTAAAATATTACAGTAGAAGGAAGAGGATATATGTGAATATTTAACTCTTTTGTAACTACTCTGATTATAGAGATATTTACATAGTTGCACATTCTGTTTTCTATGTCTGGAAATAGGTTAGTGATGAGTGATCTGTTAGGAAAAAATTAAATGTTTTTCTAATAATTTTATCCCTAACAGCTGATTAGAAACGCTTTTGGATTTGGTTGCATTTGAGATGTGCTGATCCCAGTGACTTACAGGAAATATTTACTAGAGGAATCAGTTTCCTCTCTGTGTTGTGTGTTTCAAACTTTATGAATTGAGTTGTTAGGGAATGGCAAATTGACTAGGGGGAAATGGGAAAAGCAGTTATAGGATTGATGTTCTGCAAATAATTGCACTTTTCTCATTATCTATTAAGATACTTACATACATGAAAGAATGACAAGGTTTTATTTCCCATCCATTTTTTTAACTTCTGCTAGGACACGTAATTCAATTGGTACCTTTTATAAAGCAATGGACAAGTAATCACTAAAATGAACACTTAAGAATAGGTATAGCCTGAACTCTGATCCAAGGCCTTGTAAAATAAATTTCAGTTTCTACATTCAGTGCACCTTGGATTAGGTTTAAAGGTACTGTAGGTTTGAGAAATATCATACAAACTGCTTTAAAAGTGTCTTCATGAAGCTGTAATTTGCCTTCTTGGCTTCCAAGTTCTACTTCTGTCATGGAATTGTGTGCTGCTATACCCTGTGACTTCTCAGCTTCTTGTCACAGTTTCAGGGACATACACAGTAGGACACAAGGGGTTGTGCTACACTGCCGTCACAGTGTTTTGGGATAATGACAGCTCAAATTTTATTATTATGGGCTTCCTGGAATTTATTAGTATAGATTATCTATACCACAGTGTTATGGACTGTATCAAGCATCAAAGGAACCAAGGAAGTCTCTTTATCTGTCACTTTATTCACTTTATTTTAAAGAAAATAAATACATCTCTTGTCACTTTATTTATAGGATTTAACCCACCACATAAAGGGAAGATATTAAACTAATGCTGTTACAATCAAAATAGAAATTATTAATGTCTCATCTCTAATTACATTCAGACTTTGATGCATATATTCAAACCTATTTCTATGTCATACCACCTATATGGATTTGAAATAGCATACCTGTTGTTTGTTTTTCTTCCTCTATGGTAATTTCTGAAAAATGGTACTATATACATTCCTTTCACTGAATCTGTGTAAAAAAATATGTCCAAAAAAAAAAAAAAAAAAGGAGCAGACAGGCGTTTTAGAATAGTGAGGATGAACATCATTAGCCTGCCATCTCTCTTTTCAGTATATACTACTTCAGCAGAGTCCAGAGGAAGAGACTGGGAGAAGCTCCAGTCTCACCCATGATTGGTCCTGATGCAGGGTCCACATCAGCCACTGTCCTCTGGATGATCTCACAGCTTTCCAGGGCCCCTTCTCTGGCTCCAAGGCAGGAGGCTGCCGTGGGAGGCCTCCAACTCCCCATCACCAGCTCTGTTCCCACCACATCTTTGGAATGAGGTGATACTCTTCTGGCTACTCTTTTCTAATAGCTTTACCAGAAGTGAAACAGAACGGAAAGTACCTGAGATTTCTGAGCAAAGAGTGCTCCTTATTTTAACAGTGTTCTATAAATATTTTATTAAATCTGGGTTCTCTATTATGTTGTGAACCGTGGGAAGAAAGTTCCTACAGAAGTGAGATTATTAGGAGCAAGAGCTACACCTCTCTAAACTGAAGACATACACAGCATAACATTTTTTCTGCTGCTCTTATTTCTGACTAATAAAGAAATATGGACAGGTTTTTCTTTCATTTTGATAGTGCTGTATTTGGAGTGGGTTTGATTTCCATTGATCAGTTTTGAGACTGTCTTAATATCCATCATTTTTCTATTTCACTTAGCTCCTTCAGACCCTAGCAAATTAGACAACAGAAATTTTAGTGACAGGGGCTACTTAGAAGATGGCAGAAGAAGAAGAGTTCTTGAGTCTATATTTAAACTCTGCATAAGTCTGAGGAAGTAACTCATGATATCTGCACAAAAGCATTTGTTAGGAAAGTCTTTAGACACCTGGAGGAACTGTCTTACCTAACTCTGGGCATTAAAGAACAAATGTGGATTTTAGCTTCCTAACATCACATTAAAGTGGAGATGAGCTCTCTCAGTCTGTCAGCTTGCTGAGGGTCTGAATTGCCTTTTAGCAGTAACTGAAATACCCTCACAGAGGGAGCAAAGGGTGAATAGGCTTCTGACTAGACCCCTGAGGTTTATAGGGATGAATTTTCATTTTTATACAAATTTGTAAGTTAAGAATGCAGTCATCCTGCCAGAGCTGGATGTCACTGTGCTAGGGCTATCTCAGAGCAGGTCTCTGGCTTATTCTTATAAGGGTATCTCCTGACAGGCTTGGCTGGTTTTGACACATGTATGTCACACATAGCATTGCAGGCTGTGAATCCATAGGTGTTTAATGTTGGCTATCATTAGAAACCCAAAGCAAGGGAAAAGACCAGGTTTGAAATAGTTTCTTTTTCTCCGCATTACTGCTCAACAAGGTGGTTATTGTTAATTTCACTTTAATGCTCCAAAATTTGGAAACTTATGGGAGGTGGAAGCAAGGACAGGAAGCCAACAGGAATACAGAGAGATTATTTAAATATCCAGGGATCAGGTTAGGAAAGCTAAAGTCCTGATAGAATTAATCCGGTCTGGGACATCAAGGGCAATAAAGAAAGCTTCTATAGGTATGTCGGTGATAAAAAGAAGACTAGGGAGGATATAAGGCCTCTCAAAAGAAAATGGGAGACCTGGTTACCTAGAATAGGGAGAAGGCTGAGGTGCTCAACAAATTTTTTTGCCTCAGTCTTCAGCAGTATGTGTTCCTGCCACACCACCCAAATTGCAGAAGGCAAAATCAAGGACTGGGACAATGAAGAAGCATCTGTTGTAGGAGAGGATCAACTCCGAGACCATCCAAGGAACCTGGAGATGTACAAGTCCTTGGAACTCGATAAGATGCATCTGAGGATCCTAAGAGAACTAGCAGAGGGAGCAGCAAAGCCACTATCTGCATGTTTGAGAAGTCCTTGCAGTCTGGTGAAGTTTCCATTGACTGGAAAATGGGAAGCATAGCCCCTACTTTTAAAAAAAGGAAATAAGGAAGGCCTAAAGAATTACAGGCCAGGCAGTCTCACCTCAGTGCCTGACAAGATAATGGAGAAGATCCTCCTTGAATCTATGTGTAGAAAAAGAGGTGAATAGTGACAGCCAACATGGCTTCACTGGGGACCTTATCAGGCTTGACGGGTGGGCCTGTGTGAACCTTGTAAAACTCAACAACGCCAAGTGCAAGATGCCGCAGCTGGGTCAGGGCAATCCTAAGCACAAATTCAGGCTGGTCAGAGAATGGATTGAGAACACCCTGAGGAGGACTTCAGTGTGTTGGTGAGAACCTCACCTTGACCTGGCAATGTGTGCTCACAGCCAAGAAAGCCAATTGTATCCCAGGCTGTATCCAAAGCAGCATGGGCAGCAGGGAGAGGGATGGGATTCTGTGCCTCTACTCTGCTCTGGTGAGATCCCACCTGCAGTGCTGCATCCAGGTCTGGTGCTTCATACATGAAAAGGACATGGGTATGTTGAAGCAAGTCCACAAGAGGGCTGTGAAGGTGATCAGAGAGCTGGAGCATCTCTGATGAAGACAGGCTGAGAGAGTTGGGGTTGTTTAGCCTGGAGAACAGAAGTCTCCAGGGACACTTTGTAGCAGCCCTTCAGCTAAAGAGGGCCTACAAGAAAGTTGGTCAGGGACACTTTACAAGGGCATATAGTGACAGGACAAGGAGGAATGTCTTCAAACTGAAACACAGTAGGTTAGGTTAGATATTAGGAAGAAATTTTTTACTATGAGGGTGGTGAGGCACTGGAACAGGTCTCCCAGGGAAGTTATGGACGCCCCATCCCTGGAAGTGTTCAAGACCAAGTTGGATGGGGCTCTGAGCAACCTGGTATAGTGGAAACTGTCCCTACTCATGGCAGAGGAGGTGGAACTAGATGATCTTTAAAGTTCTTTTCAACCCAAACCATTTTATGATTCTATGAATAAAGCATAAACATCTGATCTACTGTTTGCAGATACATAATTAAGTTTTGTAAATTCAAACAGTTTGGAAGTTGAAAGTTTGGAATATCCACATTAAGCTCTTCCTTAATCTGAGTCACCTTGCAACATCAGAGAAAGGTTGTAAAAGGGCATGGCTCTAAAACGGTGTCTTTTATACATCCACTGGATCATATTTCCTCTCATTACATAGTAAATTTTAAGTAAAGGACCTGTGTCTCAGGGGCATCTGGACTGCACTTCTTGTTTAAATACTGGAAATGTGAAAAAACTGCTATAATTATAGATTTCTGATGATACCTTGAAGAACTAAATGGTTTATTTGAAGATTTGCATGAATGTTCACAATAAAAGTTGTCCCTCCAACACCAACCACTCAACCAATCAAACCAAACACATTGGTTCTAAAAATTGTCCTTGATTTAGAGCAGGTATCAGATCCTTTTCTGAAGACAAAGTCTTATCTTTTTTGTTACACTTGCACACAGTTTGTTCAGCTTATTTAACTAGGAAGAAATTATTAGAAGGCAAACAGTGAATTCATTCAATTCAGAAGGCTTACCCAGGAGTTACAGAACTACAAACTTACTGAAACATATGGTCCTACAAAGGCCCTTATTGTAAGTTGGACATAAATATTGCCAATAAATACTGGCTCCTGAATAATATACTTTCTTAAAGAGGTTCAAAGACATACTGTATTATAAACTGCAGTTATACCAATGTCACTTCAGTTACAAACATCTGTTCAGAACATTTCTTTAGTCAGCACTGCTTGTTTTAAAAGCAGAAATCTGAAGAAAACATCAGACTATAGCCATTACATCAGTTAAAGACTTTTCACACCTCTGTGAGGCAAAAGTTTATGCAAGCTTTCACAAATCAATAAACTTTAAATGACAGCCTGACACAATTTTGTGTACAGAAGCATTTCCAAAACTCACTCACTGACAGGTATAAAGAAAATAATGTCCTTGGCTAAAAACGGGTCTTTTAATTGTGTGTATAAATAAAGTATTTCTTCAATCACTTCATGGCTAAGATTCAGTCTCTACTCAAAAATATTATCATGGGTAATATTATCAGAAAGTTGTTGGTAGAAACATCAAAATTTTCAAAACAGCCCTGGCAAGAAATCTTATGAAGGCTATGGAATTTAAACCTTTAGAGCAAACATGTAAGATTAATCACTCTCTTACTTCAATTTCTCTGGCAGAACTACAGAACAATTTTGGAGGACCCTGAGAAAGAACTTCTGTAAGGACAGAGATGCATATAAGTCATGGCCTGAGCTTATTTGCAATAGGAATCGAAAGAATAATAGGGATCTTATCTCTGTTAAGTAACCTTCACTTTCCTGGTATAGTAGTATGCCTTTCACAGCAATGACAGATGGATTCAGAGGGTTGAGAATACACATTAAGCAGCGTTAAAAGGTACATGTGTGTATCTATTGTATTTACATTGATAATTCCTTCTTTTGTGTCATTCTGAGGTATTGCCACCATAGTATCTAAACATTTATCATGGATTCTTTTTCTTCTTCATATGAACATGTTTCCTATATATGTTTTGCTTTATTTGGGTAATTGAATTCAAGAAGGTTTTTCCATTTTATCTTTGAATTATTTCAGATGAAAATTCTGAGCAGAGGTGTGTTTTCCTGTTCCTAGTGTGTTCGTAAGCTTTGGCTAGATCAACTGAAATCTAACTGAGAAGCTAAATTCCTGCTTAATCTCTGAGGCATTTGCGAATAATTACTTATTATGTTTTTTTCCCTCCAATGTGATTTTTAAATTATTATTTTTATTATTATGAAGCTAACAAGGGCCATCATTCATCCTGTTTGGGATAGTTACCATCTTTTTATATCATAGAGGAGCTTTCTATAATTATGTTCTGACATCATATATATAGCCAAGTTTAGCCAAACTGTGTGATTAACCGAATTGCCTTTTAAAGCAAAAGGATTGACTGAACCTTGCTATTCACCTGGAATGACCTGAAATCACAACAGGTTTGTGCCAGTCATCAAAGCCAGAGCTAATTGCTTTTTTATTCCTGTGCAGTTCTGTTACTGAAGAGGCTGAAATTCAAAGGTGGAAGCATTATATAATCTAGCTTTGTCTTGACTAAAGTGTTGGTATAGTGTTCTTTGTGAACCAAAATAAGCTTGCTGAGCTTAAATAAGAGTGTTTGCTGTTACATGCCAATAGAAGAGTATCTTTTAAAGAAAATGGTAAGGGTCAATGAAGAGGGTTACTGTTTTGTCAGACTACATGAGATCAAGACAGACACCACAGTCATTCTAAGACAAAAAATATAGATAACACCTATTTCCCAAATAGCTTTTCATTATTTTCTTTGACAATTCACTATAGAGCTTATGTGATATAAGGTTATCTATAATTACTTTCTTTTTTGTGTGTGCTTTTTTCCTAGTTCTGATCTCAAATTTCAAAAATGGAGCTACATGCTATCTTAAAATTCTTATGACTAAAAGCAGTATATTTAATTCCTGAAGCTTTTTGTTTTGTTTTGTCTATTTTATGCCTTCTAGAAGCTTCCTCTGGTATTCAGCTGAAATCAAACATCTTTGATGATTTTTTTTTTAATGCTTTGATACTTAACTTCACAAAAATAATGATCTTACATGGTTTTTTAGCACCTTAAGTTTTTGAGTGGAAAAGAACACTGACTACTCAGCAGTAAAATTAATTCTCTAGTTTATAGTATGCATTTTGTATACTGTTTGTTTATGAAAAGGTTCATAGAGAGGATCAGATTCAAGGATACATTTCCAGGAATGGACATCAAGTTTCTCTGCAGTATTTCTTAATAATTTAGCTCACTGGGTATTTAAGATTGAAATGAGGTATGAGTTGAGCTGTTCTGCATTGCTGGCATTTCTCTCCATTTTTTTATTGCTTTTGGTATATGTATTATTATGAGAGAATATGCAAGAAAATATATCCCTTAAAACAGTATTTTAAGGGGACTCGATGAAAATACGTAGGTGTTTTGTTTATAATTAAAAATACTTGGATCAGTAACATGAACATGCTTTTGGATTTGACTCATGCACATTATGCAAATGGTAGTTCAGACCCACATTTTTATTTGAAAAGCAACATTAACATTAGAACTCACTATAAAAGGTTTCATTTTTTAAAAATTCTATACAGTTATGATTTCATTAAGGAGATTAAAATTCTAATCTCTATATTCATCATGTTAGCAGGCTACTCTGCTTTAAGCCAGAAGTTCACATTTTTCTAACTGAATTTATATGGTTCCAGTCATGTTTGATCTATTGCCATTTCTTTACACAGGCAGAGCCTGAGAGTTTTATTAAAAGGACAGATGAAAACAATGAGAACTAGGTTTCAGTTCCTTCTGTGTGTATAGAGAAGGGGGAAGCTCAAGGGAAGAGTTATTCTAGGGACACAGACCTATCTCCCTCATGCAGACTTCTGTCACCCATCTTCAATAAATCTTTCAGGTGCATGTCTTAATATCTTCCAGGAATGGAAATGAAAGTTTCTACTGAGGCAAAAAGGATGATCCTCTAACATATTCTCTGAAAAACACATATCCAGAAAACCCCCCTCCAGCTTGCTAGAAGAAACATTAACTTTCACACGCTTTATTAAACACAGGTTATTAAACTAAAACATGCATTATTTTCCTGTTGATGATGTTGATAATGGAAATTCATTTTAGCCAAGGCAGATAATAAGTGCACAAGTCAAATTAATTTTGTTCTTCTAAAAATTCAAAGCTATTTGTTTAAGGACTGTTTGTTTAATTTTATACTTACCGATTATCAGCTTAGTTTTCAAATGTCATTTTTAATCAGAGCTAGAAATTCCAATACTACTATCATAATTGTTCATTTCATACATTGACTCAGAACACAAAGGGATTGTCTGATTGAAGACATGAACTAGAAATCACTGTTCACAACAATTTGGGGGGGAGATGAAAAAAAGAAAGAAAAAGCCCAACCCAACCCTTTATCCTATGGTATTCAAATAATAACTTTTTCTTCAAAGCTTACATTTCAAGATTTTGAATTTTTAAAAAATTATTATTATTATTGTTATTATTAATTTATTTTTTATTTAGATCTGGAATCCTATTCGGAATGCTTGCTGAACAAGATTAGATCAACTTTCAGACACCTTTTCACTTGTGAATGATTTATTTTATGGAAACAAAAGCTTGCATTTTCAAGCATTATTTAATTGGAACATTTCACAGGTGTTATTAATCTCCTAACAAAAAAGAGATCTTATCAGTTGAAAAATTGTTATTCAGTACAATAAAAGTTATTTTTATAACACTGAAATTGTTTGTTTTCTGCATTTGTGCCTGTCAAACAATTTCTTTTTCTTCCCAGAAAATCTTACTTTCCTAGCAGAGCAAATTTCCTATTGCAAGTACTGACAGTGAAATATTTTTCCCACAAGCAGAATGATTACTTCTTTGGTACTAGAAGAATTTTATGTTAAAGAGCAACACTGAGATAGAGCAAGTCACTTCTAAAGTTTCTTAAGTATTGTTCCTGACATTTTTTCTGCCCTTTTTTCTATCCCATCTCAAAAATACTCTTCATGTGATATTAGTTGTGTGCCTTAATAGCTGAAGAAAAATAAAAATGGTAAAACCATTTTCAAAGCACTCTAAATATTTTTAATAAATTTTTATAAAATAAGTACAGAATACCTGATGTTTTTTCAGTTTTTTGATGAGAGTATTGCTGTAATTCATTCATAATAAGGAATTCATGTATCCCAAATATCCATGGGCATATTGCTTATTCAATGCTATAACATCACTGTAGTTATGTGGGAATATATAGTCCCTTGTGGTAAATCTATATAGTGTATGTATATATTTGCTTAGTTAAAAAGAAATAAAAAGCTAGTGGAGTGTTCATTATGACCTTGCTGTTACTCACCATTCATCATATAGAGACAGAATGAAAAACACAACTTGAGAAAATTTGTAGATTCTTAATTCAATCAAACAAAATAAGGTATTTCATGCTTTTTTCCTCCTCGCTGAAGCTCATATTCACAAACTGGACATTAGTTCTTTGTGTGTGAGATCTCACTGAAAAGAAGAGCTACAATTGGCTGCAGGTCCAGAATATCAAGTTTTGGTTTTTATAGTCCTTGATATTATGAATGCAAGAGAAGCTTTTACTATTTAAATGGTGTTGTAGATATTTCTTCATCAGTGACTGGTACATATGCGATAGTAATTAAAGTAAAATTTTCATTTTTTAGGTACTCACCCTTGATTACTGCCAATTGAATTCTTGTTGTGTAGACATATAATCGATCACTGGTGTGACTTTCCTCTTCATGATATGCTAAAGCACATGGTTGATATTTCAGGATGATTACCAACTCCCAGAAAGTATTTTGCCATTCTGTACAATAATTAATGAAAGCTACATGAGCAGACCCACCTATTTTATTGAAATTCAAATGACTGTGCAGTAAAATTTCTGAAATATATGGCATAAATTGTGGAGGCCAACATGATTATAAATAAAATTATTCATATCTATGCAGTATTTACTTAACTTCCACATTTAGAAGTCGCCTGTCATGTTTTCTTTTTGAAATGATACCCTAAGGAGATATTCCTAGGGTAAAAATATAAAAAACACTAGGAAAGACAGTTCCCTTAGATGTAGGCAAATCTTATTATAATGAAGACTTCTCTTGACAAAATCATTCCTTTTAATCAAGATTCTCTCAGGCTTGAATATGATTCTGCATGTCCCAGAAAGAAAATGTCTTTAAATTTGCTTTATTTCGGACTAGCCTTGTCTAAGAGCACTCTGAGGTCAGCTCAGGTCTCAATCCATTCATTGGAAGGACACTGGATTTTTCAAAAATTAGAGGTGCAGAAGGGCTGTCTGAAGCATAGCTGTTCTGTGATGAACATGTCAATAGCTTCCTTTGACACTTACCAGCATTAGAAAGAGTTCAAAATTTGTTTTAGATTACACACAAAAATGAGGCTTCTATTCAAGCTGAATTTTGTAGCAACTGTCTTTTGAAATATGGTGCAAGTATCTTAATTTTAATTGATTTTCTTCATGTTTGAAACCTTTGATAAAGAAACAGGGAGTTGAAGCCAGAACTCATAAATACTGACCAGTGCTTAAAGAAATTAAGGCAAGGAGTCACTTGTGTTCTTTTGAAACTTCAAGGCTTTGTCTGTATATGTTTTTTCATATCCGTATCTGAATATTTTTGAACAACCCCAAGTTCTGTGAAGCTAAAAGCAGCAAAACTCTCTTCATACAGGTAGTTTATGTTAGAAGTCTAATAAATAAAAGCCAAACAATGAATCAAAAAATGTTGGTCCAGCAAAGGAATAGTGTGTGAATTTGTGATTTCATAAAATAGTACTAACCAATCTTTACAAAAATTGGGGTAGAGGAGGAGTTTAACTGATCACTCAAAAACATATGTTTTCCTGTGGAAAAACTAGTCTCTGTTTGTTTTTCTGTTCTTTGGTATGGATTGTTTCCTTTTTTTTCTGAACAAGAGTGGTGCTGGTTTATATTTATTCTGCACTGATGAGAGTCAATCTTTGCAATTCAAAGAATAGAGAAATGAGTTATTTATTCACTTATTTATGTGAAGCATTTTGAATTTGAAATGATTATGCTTTTAAAGTATATGAACAAGGGTAGAGGGGGGAAAAACAAGAGGACTGATTCAAATGAAGTAGAAATTTAAGGTTCTCATTTGATGGCTTGAATGAATGCTTTCTTGGCTAAGAGCCAAAGAAAAAAAAAAATCAAAATTACACCTGAGCAGGGTAGACAGCATTGCAGTCTCTACTCCAGCAAAGGAGTATTTTTAAAATGCATGTATCTACCTGATTTTCTAGTGAATCTTAATGGCTTGAGTAGAAAGTAAATACAGTAGCATGTTGTCAAGAGGACCACATGATTTACTTTGAACAGGGAAAGAAGTCCATTCTCTCTTTCAAATCCTAGAGTAGTTAGAGAAGTTAGTAAGAACTTTGGATATATTAATACACACACACATATACACGTATGCCTATATTTATACATATAAACACAGTACCTTTTTTTTTGCCAGTGAGTGGATCTAACATTTAGGTGTGATAAATATACACAGAAAATGTTCTATCATTGACATTTGCTGAAGAGTCAAATATTCAGAGCATGATACATGCCCTCAGAGTTATGACAATGTGTAATACAACACACCCCATGACTTACTTAGTAGGTTCCTGCTAGTGACAATGTTTTGATAAAGGGATTTGCTATAAATGCTCAATAGCATACCTAGTGAAAAAAAAGGCATGGTAAAATTTAGAATAATTTTTCTCTTTCTACAGAAACGCTGTGATGGAAAATTTCTCTTGGGACTGGAAGCTTTAGGACAAGTCATGCATAAACTTAAGCAGCTTATGGGCAGCATAAGGAATTTCTGGGTCTCAGGACACAATGCAATAGCAAAGGCAAATTACAGCCTTTCCTGACCTGAGTCAACTGCATCATGTAATGTATGAGAGCAAAGGTCTCCCTATTTCCTCCTCATATAAATCTTATCTTTTCTTAGGGAGACAAAGACACAGTGACAAGGAGGGGAATAATTGCATCTATCAGGAGTGTGGGATCTAATTTAGAATTCAGAAATATTTGTTGATAGATAAAAGCAGTGAATCTTTCCTCCTACATCAGTTATTTAGCCGAACACCTTTCTTCCCATAGTTTATTGTATCTGATGTATCACTGTATTTATTTAACCAGTGAGTAAATCTTCACATCTGATTTTAAATTGGTGAGTGAGATGCTGCTTAAGGATTAAATCACCACTTGGCTGGATAGAGAATTTAGGGGTTATGCTTTTTAATTGGTCACCTTGGTTGAAGTGTCTGTGGATTAGGGGGGTACAAGGAGCAGTTATGGCTGTGTAACCATCTGTGAAAAGTATTGCAAGAGTATTGCGGTGTCATGATTTATTAATTTATCTTTTTCTTTAAGTACATTATACTACAAGCTATATATAAAGGTTATAGATTACTAAATATAGCCTACAGTAACACAGCTTCAATATTTCCCCTCTGAGTTTTCTCTCATTCTAACCATCACTACTTGCAGAACAGGAGATCTGAGAAAGCCATATTTTGACATTATATCTTCCATCCACAAAGGTAAAAACCTTGTAGGGATTACTGTGTGAGGAAGACACTCCACTTGGGGACTGCAACAGGGTTCATCTCAGTACAGCTGAGTAGTAGCTGGTTGTAGGTTCTGACTTGTGGTCATTCTCTAAGATCAAATGGCAAACAGTAAGAAGAAAGGCCAGAAAAAATATGCTGAGGTCATATCAGACAGTTTACCCAGTGACCACTCTAGCCTCTTTCATTTCAAGTCCTCTTTCAATTCAAAACCTTTTTTTATTTGGTAATAAAAGGAAGAGGGAACAGTTGCTTTCGAGCTTAGGTGGGTTCATAAATATTTCTGGGAATCATGATGCATTTATTAAGACTATACTAGATTCATTACAGTGAAGTAAGCAACACTTGAAAGTGGAAAAATAAAGATAATATGTATTTAAGTGTATTAAGACATGGTAAAATATTTTTGAACTTTGATTATTTTATGAAAATTTTAGAGATGATGTCACCTTCCTCAGGAAAAGCAAAATTCAGACAGGTCATAAATGGGGCTTTTGTGGATTACCGTTGTTACTGTCAGGAAACTAAGACACTAAAATATTTTTAGGCCAGTATTTCAACAGTCTATATTTTATTGTACGTTAAATGGAACTAAGTTGTTCTTTAAGCCTTGTCCCAGGTGAGATGAAAACACTTCAGGTTAGAGATAGGAGCCAAAATGAAGGCAGAAATTGCAGAGAAGTCAGGAGGTGGCTTTATGCATTACTCATGGGGAATGGATGACATAATCATTGCTAATCCATGAAGATAATTTTGCCAGTTACCTAAAATATTAATCTCTCCTGAATAAGATGGTTCCTCTGTGATATGAATCTCCAGCTACTCTTCACAGTGTCATTGTCTGAAGAGGTGCCAGGTTAATGAAAAATGCCAAATGCCATCTCTCAGAGCAAATTCAAATATAGGATCCCTTTGTACATAAGGATAGAAAAGCAGTCACTGATGACTGTATCTAGAAGAAGGGACTTCTATTATAATTTTTTGTTAAGAAATCTCATGGGAGCTGTTTATTTGCTTCCCCTCCGAGCCACCCAGCTGTTCCTTCTATTTGTGGTCTTAGAGCTAATTACATAATGTCCCTAATTTATACTCACTGGTAAATCAGATCAGAGCATTACCTGCAGGGCAAGCTCTAATTAGAGGAATTTCAGAACAAATTGTCTAAAGAGCTTGCTTAGTGTGATTAAATGCAAGTGATGGGACTGTCTCCCTCTCTCCCCACTCCCTTTTTAAAAACATGAATATTTACCTTGCACAAAACCTTGCAGATTAAAGAAAGGATCCCAGCAGTGACAATCTTAATTAAAGGGATATAGAACAAATGGCAGTGCTACCCAAGAGAGCAAACTGAATATATGCAGGTGAATGCTGTATTCTCTTACTATTGTTTTAATATCTTAGAAATAACAAAGTGGACAGTAAGTGCCTTACGTCATGGATGAATGGAAGAAAGATACATGTGAATCCCCAATTTATATTGTGTCTGCAGCATGTTGCCTAGGAACACAGAAAAACAAAGAAGAAAAGCATGCAGTCATTTTTCCTATAGAGCCCTGGAAAATATATGGTCTCATCTTTAAAATGGCCCATATTGGTCAAGATGTGTTACCAAAGGCCTTGCTAAGCAGTGGAAAGGACTAAGAAATGACCCTCTGTACTTTGCCTACTACACCAGTAGTTAAATATCCTGGAAGTAGAAGGATCTTTGTCTTATGCAAACTGTCTCAAATAGCTGTCTGGAGTTTATGAGGAGAACAGTGGGCAGCAAAGAAAACTGTGAAGTCAAAAAAAAGAAGAGATGTGACTTTTCTGTTTGGCTGGTGGTGCAGATTCTGGTTGGGACATTGGAATCATATTCATCCATTAAGATCCACCAACAGAGGAAAAAGAAGTGAATGGAGATTTAGGAAATGAATACTGACATTTTAATACCTTTTCTTGTATTGTGCTTATGGAAATGTAAATTATCTGTCTTACAAGAGAATAAAAAGGGTAGTATATCACCATGCTCTGCCCTGTTCCTGATACCTTTGAATTCCTACTGTACTGTGTGAATTTGAGGTTGTCTGGAATTCTGTAATTAAATTTCTTGTCCTGGGTAGACCTTGAATAGTTTGACTCCATTATCCCACAGTAACTAAGGTAATGTCAGCCCCTTCTTCCTGAAACGACATGCCTCTTGTGTGCAAGGACATATGTAGTCTTTTTTTCTGAAGAAGATACCCTGAACTGCTTTTTTAGCAACCTTCTAGTATAAAAATAACAGGAACTTGGAACAAGTGCTACAAAGGTTATTTTAATATGTACTCACTTCTTGGGCACATTAGGATAATGTAATAATTATCAGCTGAAATAATAGCTCCTCTTCCCTGTCTGTTGATTAGAAACAAAAAGAAATAAATCATGTGAGCAGCACATGAAGCCTGCTGAATGAATCTTGAAGCACCTTGATTTGCTCTCCAACTGATCTTTATAGCATTTAAGAACAAGTACTTTTCTAGTGTCCCTAGATAAACAACTCTTGAGAAAATATTAACCAGCTGAAAGTGGTATCCCTTAGGGAAAATCCCTTATTACAGAGCAGCAAAAGCTGCTAGAAGTAGGTGACTGCCAAGATTCTGTAATAAAAGTGGTAGTTCATAACACAGGCAAAGTGAAATGAAGGAAAACAAAATCCTCATGGGCTACAAGTTAGGATATGGTGCCAATCTCCCAGAAGGCTTAAAAAATTCTCAGAAGGACAAAAATACTTTAAACCTTTTTCCTTCTTCTTTTTTTTTTTTAAGAAAAACACTGTACTTTTCCTTTTATAAGATAGGTTATTTTCTACAGATCTAAGCATTGCTAGACATATCCTGACTCATATTATTTTGACTGGTGATGTTTACAGTCAAGAACTCCTGTGAATGTACATAGGCACTAAGAAATTCCTCAAAAACTTGTCTTGAACTTTGAAAGAGATAAAATTTAATAATGTAAAATTGGCAGTTATGTTTAATAATAAGTATGCTTGAAACCCTGTATCCAGCTCTGTTTAGCTGGTTAGACTAGAAATACATGGTCTCTTTCAGTTTTGGGATGCACAGGTCCATGTCGTGCAGGGATGAATGTATAGAAGCTGTCTTAGGTGTGTACTATACCTCGAAATATTTACTTCTTATAACTTTCTTTTTTTTAATCTTCAGACGTAGTGTGCTCCCTTGATGACTGGCCAGCTTCCACAGTTTCTATAAATGGTTTGTATGAGGGTCTGAGAAGTTTTGACCTACCTTGACACAGGGAACTATGATTATACCATGCGGCAATGTGGAACTAATGAATGATAAGCAGAAGAAATCTCTCCTCAAAGTTTATGCTTTCTTTTAATTGTTTTTAGAATGCAATACAGGACTGTGCAGCATATGATGAACCTCATATTGCTATCAGAGCATTGTGTTGCTACTAGTGAGCGTTTGTCCACCATTTCTAAAATACTTGATTAGAAAAATAGTTTGTAATTTGGAGTGCTATGTAAATAAAATAATTTTTATTGTTGGAAGCCTCAATTATGTGGCTACTGGAAGCAGTGTGAAGAAAGGTGGTGCTAAAATGTGATATTGTATGATACTGGTGTGGAGTGGGGGACAAGCTGGCAGTTGTCTGTGGGAAAAGTTTAATCTTCTAATTACATCTTTCAGAAGCAGTGGTGGTGCTTCCAGCAGTTCTGTGCTAGAGAAAGGCAGAACAAGGCTGGAGCTTGTCCCCAGAGGCAATGTGACTTGAAGACACACCATCTTGCAGCACGGCTGAAGGGTGAGGGAAACTCAGCCATTTCCTACATGGTAGAGATGCACCTGCTTTTGAACTTACCAGGTAAGAACTGCTATCATCAGTACACCATTACCTGTGTCTTCTGCAAGCGGTTTGGTAGCTGCCTTCAGGATTAAACTTGTGAGGCACAGTCAGAGAGAGAGGTCCTGTGTGTTTTGATTTAGATAAATACATTCTACACACGTGTTTGCTATTCAAGGCCAGAAGAATGGAGAGTTGAGGCTCATCCAGGTTCAAAAATCACACAGACAACTAACACAGAGGTAAGCAGAGGGTTTGAGGAAGAGTGGCCACTGCTATTTTAAAGCGAACAAGAAAAGCTGCCAAGAATATCTGAATGCCCTATCCTTACTTTCTCTGAGTAATCACATAGTTATCTATACAAACACACAAGTGTGCTCCCTCTGGCTTGAGTATAACAAGAACTAAAGATCCTACCATGTGGCCAGCTTTAAATTTAGAGGTAATAAAATAAATTGGGAGAGTTTGAAAGCTTTCTGAAGGCTGCAAAGATTTGTATTTCATATTCCAGGTGTGATCTGTAATAAATATTTTTTTTCTTTCCCAAATATGATAATATTGCCTTTCTCTTCAACATTTATGTCTCTAATCTGTGTAAATTTCTAGTAAAGGAACTCTTGTTTATTGGTACTTGTGGAGAATATAATGCTCTGAGGCCCAAATCTTGGTTCATGCTCCAGACAGTACTTTAACATAGGTAATAATAATACTGATATACTTTCAAGGAGTGCAAATAAAGAGACTCCTTGGAGTAAAATAGATGATAAAATTATAGTGAATGAAGATTTAAGACTGACACCATGGAGGAAAGTTTTACACGTAATTAAAAGTGGTGTTTTAAAGTAATGATTTCAAAGATATAAATAGCAGTTATGCTGCATACTGTCATTTCCTATGTGTGGTAATCAGCTATTATTAGACATTTTTGCCTTTGAAAGGTGTCTAACTAAAATAAATATATAAAGGATCTTGCTGTTCAATGGAATAATGCAGCACAAAAAAGTGTCTAAAATGATTTATGATCCCTAATTCATAATCATTGATAGTAATTATTTGTGATGTTCATAGTTGGACTAAATGCCAACCATTGCCAAATAAATGACAATTTGAAAGCAGAGATTTCACACACTAGTCAAAATCAGGTCAAACCTCCTTTTTTAGAACGTTTTATCCATTAGCCAATTCAACACACACGTTCAATAGCTAAAGTTTGGCCTCATACACCAGAGATTCCGAGCAAGGGAGAGTGGCAGGAAGAAATTTTTAACTGATTCACATTCTTTCTGCTAACTACTCTATTATGACAAGCAAAGTTTAAATTGCTTGATTGAAAACTTATTTTATCTGCTCAACCTTGAAGTTAAAGCTGTCCTCTTCCTTGACTTCTGTGCCCATGAAATGGACAGAGTTGATAGCCCATAAAATAGAAAACCTTTTCACTGGCATGTTATTAATATTTTGTCATATGAAAAGCTCAAGGAAACTAGAATTATATGGGTTTATTTCTCCTTGGAAAAATATTTTAAAGAAAACTTTAAGTCTGAAGGAAGTAGTAGCATTTATTTGGTTTGTGGATTGTTTTGTTTTTGAATTCAAAATGAAAAAATGCCATCTTTTCAGAGGGAAAATACTACCAATGGTTTTGGTTTACCAAACTTATCAAAACCAGCTGAGAAGTTGGCCTGCAGAACCCATAAATTTTCAGAGAGATACCCCAATATTTAAAGGATCTCTAATCATCAAATTTGTAGTAAATATTTGTCACTAAATTGTGTATTGTATTGAATAGACATTTAATGTTCTATTACTTCATAGTATACATAATATACAATTTAATCCATATTTTCACTCTACCTTAAAATTTAGGTGAGTATTGTAATAAGTGACTGTATCTGAATGAGCTGGATCTTCACTGCTGATGGTGGTTCAGAGCTTTAAAGCTATTGTTGCACTTAATACTCAATTCTTTTTCATTTAGTGTCTCTACAGCTTCCTGAAGTTTTTAAATGGGTATAGGAAAGAAGGTGTCTTATAGAGTGTCAAATCTGACAAATTGGGAGCCAGATACAACAATTCATAAGTTAAATCACTGGCAGTATTCTAGAAAAGAATATTGAGGCAGTATCGGTTTTCCAAATAACAATTCCAGAATATCTATAATATACCTCTTGGAAAAAATAAATCTGATTATCTTAAAAGTACTAGTCTGTCAAACAATAAATAGAGCTAATGATCTTGCTCTTTTAGCAAGTAGAATTACCATTATTGTGCAGACTCAGCTTTTTTTCTTTTGCAGATAATAAAAAAGAATCTTTACATTCTACTTGGTTTGAAGAAGGTTATTTGGTGATTTTCCCATCTGCTTTCTGAGAGGTGGTATCATGAAAATCCTGAGCAAATTACTATCATAGGGTGCTGAACCACAGAATGATTTGGGCTGGTAGGGCCCTCCAGAGATGTCTAGTCCATACCCTTTTGAGGGGAGTACGACTAACTTCAAAGTTAGACCTGATTGTTCTGGGTCTTACTGGGTTTTGAATATGTACAGGGTTGGAGAGACTACAACATTTCTGGGCATGTTTCTTGTGATTTTTTTTCCCCACTTGTACCCAATCAGAATTTCCCTTGTTTCAATACAAGAAGAAAGAAATGTCTGTCTCAGGCTCTTCTACAATCCCCTCTAGGTATCTGAATATTCCAATGAGATCCCCCTTAATCAAGCAAGCATTACTCCTTCACACTCTCCTTTTGGATCATAAAGCCATATCCCTGCTGGGCTTGCCTCAGTGGGTCAATATGTATTACATATTGGGGAGCCCAAACCCATGGCTTTATGCAGGGCACTGCTGAGGGCTCTCACTTGTCCTTTCCTCTTTGTGGCACTTTATCCATCCCTACTCAGACATGACTTAACCAGAAGCCTCTGAGCAACATCTACCCTACTTCACATTTTGCCGCTGCCTCTGCAGGTTCTCCAAGTGGTCTTTTGTAAATAAAAGTGATTTATAATCCTTCAGCGTCTACCTTGTCTGAAACCTGAGAAACTTTCTCAAAGCCCACGTTGCTGCAGCACAAGGGGTGATTGCTGCCGTCTGTTCCCAGGATTGTGCTCCTTGGCACATCTTCATCTGTCTCCTTGGACAGGCACCCTCCATCCAGAACCACTAGACTCAACAAACAACCTCAGCTTATCATCTCTATTGTTCTCCATGGGGTTTTGGAGATAAAGTCAAATGAAATCTATCCTTTATTTTTAGATTCTCCTGCATCCAGGACAGAATAATGAAATAGGTAATAGGCAGTAATAAAGTAGAACTTTTAAAAAAGTTAAAAAAAACCCTTATCTATTTGAATTTTTTTTTTTTTTTTAATGCATCTGACTGAATTGTGTCGCACATTGAAGGAATAACAAATGTTCCCAATGACTACAGTGGAACAGGGCTTGTCCCTGTTATTTATGGAGACTCTCTTCTCTGGTGAGCGTCTGGGACCTGAAATAGCCAGTAGCTTCTGACAGACAAAGTAGAAGTTTATCCTCATTCAAATTTTTATGAAATTAATATAACAAAACCAAGTCAAACTCCCCCTGCCCCCGGAGGAAATGTGCCCTTAGTAACTGGACAACAAACAAAACACATGCAGGACTTATTCTGTGAAATATAAATGGTAAATTTATTAGGTTGGCCATTGAACATAACTTTAATAAAAATTGATTATTAAATTTCCATTTCACTATCATTTAATATTCATAGTTATTACATATTTCTTTTAATTGTTCTGGAATATAATTAATCAAGTTAAATTAAGTTGCTCTGTAATCAATAATTGTGCTACACGAGGGCCAAGAAATGTTCATGAAATAGGGAGCACAAAATGATTGTAAATACACTTGGAAGAGACAAGAAGAAAGATATTTTACAAAGCACATGAATGACCACTTGAGGTCTTTCTTAATGCCTTTCTTTTATAGAACATAAGGGATTTGTGGGAAAACCATTTTTTGAAAATAAAAGACAAAATGACATAAATCACGCTATAGCTGTTGACTTCCTTGTCATGGGAAAATTTGTACAAATGTGCTTAGTATGATTCAGGTAGAGAGTAGATTCACATTAGTAGGAATGTAAAAGAAGGTAGATTTTCTAGCTCAGAAGGTGGCTACAAAGGTTATTTATTCATTGATTTGGTAATTAACCAAATTCACCCATGATAAAAAAGAAATCAAAGCTATTGTGATGAATTTCATAAACTATTAGTCATCGTGCACTGTACCTTTCTTTTAATATCACCCCTGCTTTAACAAATGGTGGCACACTGATCTTTTCAAATAACAGCGAAACTTGTGAGACTTTTTTTGTTGCTAACCTAAAAAAACATAGATTATGATGTCTGTGGATGCTCCCCTATTAGAAGAAAGGTAAGAGATCGGCTTGTGGGTTTATCTAGTCATATACATATATCAGCTGCTTGTTCTTCCTTCCATCATTGCAGTAATCTGTGGTAACTTCAGTCAGTTTAAAAGCCAGTATTTCCTTCCTATGGAAAATATTCAGGAATAGAAGTGATCTCAGAGCTGATCTCATCCCAGGATCAGGCTGGGACACGATTTAGGAATGAGTTAGGACTCAAACCACGGAGCTGAGGAACACTCCTGGGTCCTGTAGACAAACACTGTCTTACCTAAAGCTGTATGAAGCAAATGAGTCTCTCTGTTTGTCTGAGATTAAAATCACAGACCTGCAGTTTTAATGTTTTCAGCTGAGGCTATTGAAATTGCAAAAGTGTCTTGATCCCTTTTACACATTTTTTTTTTCACAGTATAATTTGGCTTGCTAGAACCTGGTCTTGCAGACCACTGTGTCCACACATGACCAGGTTACAGCTAATCTTTAAACAATTTTACAATCATCTTTTCTATACCAGTATCTGCACCAAATCTGAATGTATTAATAACTCACAATTATAGTCCAGACTGTTGTAAAACTCTTAGAAAAGAACCTGAAAAACAAGCAAAACAAAAGCCCTGCAGATTCTAATATCAGGACAATATTTTACCTCTTGCATAAATATAACACTAAAAACAAATAAGTTGCATTCTTGAAATAAATGGTAGCAGATAAAGCATTCTCAGTTCGGTGGAAACTGGACCTACCACATCACTGAGTATCCATCCAGTTTCCATCTTCACTCTTGATGCATTGCAACCTGTGAGACAAGCCAGTATTTGAATGACAAATGCTTCATAACTGTATGCTATTTTCTAGGAGACTTTGCTACACTGAATCCTGTTTCAAAAAGCAAAATTCCAGTTAACCTGTATCTGGAGCATTCTAGTTTTGGAACTTGGCAAGTGTGTATGTGTTTGTGTTTTCAGCAATACTATGACATATTTAGAATGTTTTAATGTGTGATTTTGATACAGCTACTTTGTTAGAAAACCTGTTCTGAAAACAGTGAACCCTTGAGGGATTTTAATCAATAGAAATGAATGCATTTATATGGAAGAAAGATTTAATTCTACAAAATACTTATTCAGACTGGCCAATGCAAGGAATCTGGATCTGGCCAGAGAAATTTCATTTTTATTTATGATTGCGCTCTTTGAAGCTTTCTACCTATTTCACTATCTAGGTCAGCCTTTGCTAACCACCTTCCATGACAGTTTAAGTGCCAACAACAGAACAAAGAAAACAGTCCAAAATGGTACTAATTTCTTAAGGCAAATGGTTTGCTTAAGAGTAATATTAATTAGGTGGGTCTGTATAGAATATATTGATTTTTTTAAAAAATAAACATTACTGGAAGAGTTTTAACATTTATTACCATCATGAAAAAAGTTCCCTCATCAAAACTGTTTGGAACATCAAGCTTGACTGAACTTGAAAAATGCAGAGCAAAATTTTGCCAGATTTCATCCAAATCCTTCTCTGGCATATAAAACTTGGATGAGGTTTTGATACTTCTGGAGCATATTGAGAAAATAGGTCCAAGCTTCAGATGTGTGAGAAAATTCTCGTGTTCTTTTTCAAGGATTTTCTTTCCTAATCTTTCACTGACT
Organism: Corvus moneduloides; assembly: GCF_009650955.1. Taxonomy (NCBI): domain Eukaryota; kingdom Metazoa; phylum Chordata; class Aves; order Passeriformes; family Corvidae; genus Corvus; species Corvus moneduloides. The sequence goes on from NC_045481.1 coordinate 19,094,025, forward strand.
TTATATGACCTTGAACAACAAAAATCACTGCAAAATATTTTACACTATATTTTTCTTAAATATAAGAATGATGTACTACATTAGTAGAGATGTTATGGTTTTAATTAATTTATTTTAATTTTTAAAAATTATTTTTAAAACAAAGCAGTAAATGAGTCTTACCACCTTACAATTGTAACAATTCCACAGTGAGAAATAGATGTAGAACAGTAACTCTTCAGATATTCTTTCCTATTTTAAAATCAGTTCACGTGAATCAAGCTTATGCCCCCTTTATATTCTCTTAAGTGCTCATTCTGTGGAGCAGTTTGTGTCAATAGGTTTAGCTGGCTAAACTGTTTGTGAAGCCTGTATTTAACATTTATGCAAAATGAGCACTCACTTCTGGCAGTGTTATTACAGACAGCCGATCAGAGATTGGTAGTAATTTTGTGCAAATTAATTGACCAATCACATCTAGCAGTTTAAATAGCAAATATAACATGGGACAGATTTTGACATGATTGAATAGTTCTTTTGTTCACTACACTTAGGCTCCCACAGAAAGCCACTATTCACAGTGAGCAAGACTACTGACTGATGGCTAATCTGCATTTTCTACAAGACAAGAGATTTTCATGACCAAGCTATAAAAATTAAAGAATAATATTTAATTGGATAATTTAAAATAGATACCTAATAAAAATATTAGTAATGGTAAGAAGTGTCTCATGAGCAGAAGAAATTAGATCATTGCGAAATGATTCACTGTGAATTATTCACACAGCTGTAGAAATGATTCAGACTGACAGATTGATGGGTAGAACATGCCCATAAAGACAGGATATTCCCCAGTCTTTGTTATCTTTTCCGTGTTACACATTCTACAGCTTTGACTGAGATTCTACAAGTTCATGCAAAACAATGAAAGCTAGCCAGCAGGATGATCTCTGATTTTCCTACAAGCACAAAATTAAAGGATAGAATCCAACAGGAGCAACTGGCTGAAGAAAGAAATGGAAATTACATTCTCAATTAACAGTGGATTTATCAACTGAAATGCATATTATGCACTCTTTGGGCTCAGGTTTATAAGAGATGTGTGGAAAAGGTTGGAGTTAGCTGATTAATTTTGTATCTGGTCAAGTAACTTGTTAGTAATAAACAAACAAACAGTCATAGGAAAAGGGTATGGTTTTTTTTTATTGCAATCCAAAGCAAACTTCCAGTGGTTAAATTACTGTGATGAAATATGCTGTGAAACTTCACTGATGGGCATAATATTTTTCTGAAATAATGTTTTTGAGCTCACCTCTCCCTGCTTCTTCACGTAAGAATAATAATATTTCTGTAGCTTTAAATACATTCTTCCTGTTGAAGTTACAGTAATACTGAACTTGATCAAGTTTAAGCTAATGAATTTATGAATAGTTCCTTTTAAATCTTAGCATGAGGAACTTTAGCTAAAGGTAGCTTCTGTATTGGCAATTTAACAGCTTAGTAACTGTAAAACACAATAAATGGAACATAGTCTTCAAAAAGACAGAAAATAAGTCTGTCATCTTACTTGAATATGGAGCTGCTCTTTTTAAATACCACAGCTGGTACCCTTTGATTGAGTAATGCCTATCAAGTGGATTACTTTAATTGGAAATTTTATAGTGCTTGTTCTTGGATAGAAGAAGCTCGGTTTGTAGGCACATGTGCACTGTGTTTCAGCCACACAGTGCAATGAAGTTTTAATCAAAGAAGCGGCATAAAATGTTTGACCTTTTGGATTTTATTTGTACTATTCTGAAGCCATCCCAGACAGATTTTATATTGAACATGAAAGCAGAAAATATTTTGCCTTTATTTTTTTATGTGCTATGGTGTGCTAGGTACCTTCTACCAAAATATAAAGAAAAAAAGGACAAAGGTCTAGTCTCATTCATCAAAAAACTGTTATGGTATATTCTGACCCCTGCTCTAGCCTTTAGGGTTGATTATTGACTCCGATAATTTTGCTTATAAAGAGCTCCTAAAAAGTGTTGCTTCTTTTACAGACAGAAATGGAGGAATGAGTCCTATGTAAAGTATCTTGTGGTTTCTTACCACCAATCTAAGAATCTTTGGGCCCTGGAATACAGTAGTTACAGTGGATAATCAAATGCTTAGATGTCAAACACTACTTTTCTCTGAGAAACATAGGAAGCAGGCAACACCTCACACACAATTTAAGTGCTCAGCTCTAATAATGGTTTACAAATCTTGTTTAATTGTTCAGGAGTCTTGAGATGCATAGGTATTTTGTTCATAAAGTTGGCAGCCCTTCACAGCCTAATCCAGCAATCATTTACACATACAGAAAGTTCATTCAAAAATTGCTGTCCATAAGTCCAAGATCTTTTTGATAATACACTTACGACAGCAGAAGTTATATGGGAAGTACTAAACTTGGGTCCCCTTCTCAAAATTAAAAAGCTGAAACCCATGTTTTCCACTTCAGCCACTGCATTTTCTTCCAGACTGGTTTTCAAAAGAGTTTTCTGAACACACTTCCCAATTCCCTTGTCAAGTTAGCTTATTTCATGACAAGGAATACAGCAGTCACAGGGCCAGAAAGAAAAAAAAGAAGAAAAGAAGGAAAAAAATTACCTTGACTTTACATTAAAATAAAAAGGGATTGATTCCTTATTTTTCTGTATCATAATATTCATAAACATCACTGGGCATCAGAATGAGAATCCAGAGTCATCTTCTCCATATGCTCTTTCAAGAATATAATTTTCATTTCCTTGAAAATTCAGTGGTAAATGAGGTAAAAACTTTGAAGTCTTTTGGAAAATGAATACGTAGTCCTGAGAAAAAGAGGAATTCACTTCCCTTGCAGTGCTTAAGAAAGCAGCACACACACTGAATAATGTAACAGGCGGAGTGGGTGGGTGTGCATGTGCAGGCAGAACATCTCAGTGCCACTGTTGCTTCACAATGTAAATTCATTCCCAGACACGTCTTTTCCACACAATCATTTTAACACATTCTTCCTAACCTGAACATGTTGGGCACAAAGGAGCTTGATGCATCATGCTGTTTATCCTTGACCTTTGCTGTTGGGTTCATGGAGGTACACATCTTCTATTTTATCTTGGAAAATTCTAATTAAAAGAGAAGGGAGAGATTTAAACGTGTGAAATTTTAATAGACTTTCCCACTGTAGCAATTGTACATTATGTCATCTTGGATAAATTTTGACTGAATTAGCTTTTGCAGAATGCCCACCAGACCTGCTTTCACAGGCTGTTTTGCCATCTGCACTATTAAAAAATCCCCATTAGCTGTGCCTAGGGTTTAATCTTTTGCAACTGATTACAAATTGTCCATAATTCACAGCCTGAAATAGAATCACAGGAATTAATTTTTTAAAGTTAGACTTGCAAATTCATTATACCAGGAACAAAAGGATATATCTACTTATAATAATTTTAACCTGGAAAGGATGAAGATTATGTTGGTCACAGATGCTGATAATAAAGATCAGATGTTAATAAAGAATAAGTCAAAGTACTATTATTTGACTCATGGGTGTTCAGGAAAGTTTTAATATGTTTATATTGCAAGTCTGACAGAAATTTTAGTATTTCTCTTGAAGTCTGGCTGGAAAAATCCCACTGTATGTGAGTCACTGCCCTCTCACTATGGTTAAATGATACATACTCAAACAGTAAACAAAAACTGCCAGAAATTCTGCTCTGGAAACCAAATATCTGCTCTTTTTGACATCTAGAAGGGAGAAGGGTTTTTTCTTTTCCTATGGCTCCCTTAACAATGGTCTTGTTATAAAATACTCTTCCTCATTTTTGTCTTTTCTGAAGGAAAAAAAAGGTAAGGGAGAGTCTAGGAGGTACCACCTGAAAGCTGGAACTTCAAATCTTGCCCTATGACTGTCATCTCTCTGTTTCAACAAGATGTGTATGCTGCCCTGCACTCCAGTTTCCTCCTCAGTAGTCCTTACCTAGTTTATCTATGGTTCCTGTATCAAGACAGAGGGTGATCAATAGTCACCTGGAGCTAACTCAAGGTCAGCTTTGAGGCAGCTAGATGTCAGTAAAGTCAACAGGTTTCTAGAATGCATGTTTACTTTTCTACCATTAATGATGTATTTCTAGTTTGGAAGTCTCTTTTACAACAACCGAAAAAAAGGTGGGGATTCTGCTTAGAATCTGTACTCCTAAACAAGAATTTTAAGTCTTCTTGCATACCTGTTTAGAAGCAAGCAACATGGATGGGGAAGGCAAAGAAGTAAAAGTAAGGAGCACTTAAGGTATTTAAACATCAGAGCTGTGTAAAACCACAAAGGATGTTGTTAACTCTTGGTTAAATTGGTATTCCCATGATTTCCAGGCTTTTTGACAAAATGGAGAGCTGAAACCCTATGAACATCCTCTACTTTGAATTCCTAGTCCCATCAAACTTGAGGTTTCCTCTGCAGGGCAATTTACGTTATGAGAGTGCACAAAGCCACAGCAGCTGGGAGCCCTAACCACTCTGAAAGAAAATAGACATTTGTTGTCATGGTTTGAAAACAGGCTTTCATGCTATAATGCTTCACTGGAATTCAAACATTCAATATAATGCCTACAAATTATGATTTTGGATGCATAATATATTTTGAAAATGACTGATTCCATTTCCAGCATGCTGAAGGAAATGGAGGAAATGGTATTTTCTGATGACAGCTCTAGTATCTACCCTGTGGAGCTGTTTGAGGTAAGCAATTGTTTTCTGCCTTTTAATCTCCTCTGTGTCCATCCTTGTAGCTGAAAATGTATCAAAAGCAGAATATTTGAACCTTTATTTACTCAGGAAAAAAATGCAGGGAAAACACTCTTTTTTTTTTTTAAGGTAAGAAGTCCAATCTAAAGCTATTCTTGAAAGAGCAAAGAGAAAGCAGATCCCTCTCAACACTGAAACAGCATCCTTGCATTCCTCTAAAGAAACCATCTAGATTTCTTGGGGTCTCACTATTCCTTGGGAAGTTTGGTTACTACAGCAGGCAGGGTTTAGAGTCTTGACTCTTGGTTCAGAACTCCAGGATGCTTTTTTTTTTCATGACTGCTGACCTAGGAGCAGTAATGAAGAATGATTTGGAGATAGATAAGTATGCCCTCATCCAACCCTCAGATGGCTGTCACCAGTCTATAGCAGACGAATAGTGCATTGATCAGCATGTGCCTTCTTAGTTTGTGCATACAAAGATATTGGGGTGGCATACTTCCTTTTTCTTTTGCACTTTGTGCACCGCATCTATCAAGAAAAAATGTGGGCTAGGCAGCTCAAAGGTAAAAGAAGCTGTCTCAGCAACTGGGGGATGACTCAACAAGGAAATGACGTGAGGAGAATAAAATGTTTATCTCTTCAAAAGGATGCAGACATCTAACTATTCATTCAGAAGCACTAGGTGTGGCAGTTTCTATTTCTCTCTCTCTAATCCTGTATCCAGTCAAAACAGCAGTTCATGGCAATGGTCCCAAGTAATGTAATGCATTTAAAAAGCCCAAATGAACATCTGCATCATGTAGCTGCCTATCCTTCAACATAGGATAAATACCAGGTCTAAATATCAGGCAGAGAGCTTGCTCAATATTAAACTTGAAATAACTGGTCTTTAACATGTTTGCAATGACTTAAATTGGTAGAGAAAGAATCCAGCTCAGGCTAGTGTGAAGCAGAGTATTTTTTTCAGAAATGTTTATTAGGTCTGATTTATTCACGCTACATTATTGTCCACATGGTAGAAAGGTCATGTGTGTTCCAAACCACAGCAGAAGCTAGAGCACAAGGGGAAGAAGATTCTGGAGTTTAAGGTAAGGCCAGTCTGTGTGCAATGCTTGGGATAACCACTGGTCTCTTTAAACTCTCTAATATCAGCTCTTTCTGAGCCTCTCAGGAGATGTCTTGCTTGTACTAGAACTGATATTTAGACTGTCAATAGAGAAAAGCTGAAAAGAAGCAGAGGAAACCAAGCAAGTGGATTCCACAACATGTCAATTCATACTTTAAAAATTCCATGGGTACCCTGGTAAGTTCAGCACCAGCAGCAGCAGGGATTTTCCGTGGATTCTCTGAAGAAAAGGGAAATAAAGCCTTCTTTTGCAGCTATTGCCTGGACATGCCTCAGATCTGGGCCTTTCCCAGGGTTGCTGAAAGCCATCTAATCCTCGTTTCCACCTGCTCCAGCACATTGTATTTTGCAGCTCAGCAAAGATCTATCTTTAGCCTCTCAGCAGTGGGACATATTAGGCAGAAGAGGATTAAGCAGGCCCACACAGATTTAAGTGCAGCCTGCAACTAGTCACAAATGTATTATTTGCATAAGCTGTCATTACTGGCAAGAACATAAAACATAATTGTCGCATTGCACTATTTCTTATTAATTGGTTAAATGCATGAAGGAAGAGTTTTTCTACCTAAATAATAGTGATATTCATTGCAATAAAACTTCATTACACCATGTCTGTATAATTTAACATTTGTTTAAACAAGGGGAACTGAGCTTTATAAAAAACCTGAGGGAAAGTATGGCTGAAGAAATGTGTCACACTAAACATTACTACTATAATGTCAAAGGGAAATAAGCCTGACAAACCTAGTTGGCTAAATCAAAGCGTAGGCATTTAATACTGATGTGGGTGTTGCTTATGCAGATTTTAGAGTATTAAAGCATTTGTCCCTAAAATCATAGTGTTTTATTTCATTAGACATTATTGTACAATTTCCTTAGTATAGAAACAAGAATGACAACAAGAGCACGATTTTCTCCCATTTTGTTTTTTCCCATAAAAAACTGAAGTGGTGTAAGGATTTAGAAATTATTTACATGGATCCTCAAAAGCAGGTGGTTTTAATTGGAAAGACTTATTACTGTAACTAATCATATGCAAGCATCTTTGCTTTTGTAAAGATGAAGTTCCTCATATGTAATATTCCGTAGAAATGTTCTTCTTCTTTAGAAACTGAGATGTGTCCTCGCTCTGAACTTGGGTTTGGCAGAGTATTTCCCTGTACCTGGGATCTCTGCCAGAAAAATGTGAAGGCATGGGGTGGGACAAGGGAAAGAATGGGCTAGCTTGAGGGAGAGGTTAGCAGCCTGTGGCCAAGGGTTATGGAAACTCAAAATATGAAACCTTCACTGAAAATGAGTTGCGAAAAATGAAGAATATTTAGGGGACAATTCTCGCAACCCATAAGAGTGTTCACATGGAGATGCACTGGGCTGGATTCCTAATTTCTGTGCATAGCAGAACTCCATTGACAGTAAATGGAGACTTACATGTTTACAGTGGTAGAAATTACATTCTAATCTGGACTCATTATTTCTTCTTTTTTTCTTCACACTTGCAGGGTGAAAATTAATTGTTGTTTGAGTTGGCATTTTTACTGCATTTTCTTCAGTCAAGTTTAATTTTTTTCTTTGTAAAGTTAAAATCCATGTAAACTAGACTGATTTTAAACAAGTGCTCTGTAAGAAGGAAGCAGCTTTTCCACATCTGAAGAGAGACAGGTTTGAAATAATATATCATAATTTATAAATATGAAGAATGATAACTGCATTATTTTAGGCAGTTATGATAAAGTCAATTATTTTTAATGATCACAGAAGAGTTAAAAATGAGGAAAACACTCAAAAGTATTTTATAATTTTTGTCCCCTCAAATAACTAGCCTTTAGAGCAATAGGACCTCAACTAGTCTAACTTGCATTTGGCTCTTTTATGTTGGTAAATAATAAAACCTTTTATCCTCTGCTTATATTCATAATATATATATATATATATATATATATATATATAAAAGTTCTTTTAGCAGAGGCAGATAGTTAAATTGTGAAGCCTATGGAGTCTGTCCTGAGGACAGACTCGGTTGGCTAAATGCCTTTCTGCTTGTAAATCTAAAACTTCTAAGATAGCTGATTTACTGTCCCAAATCCTGTTGAAGTAATCTTGATTTTTAAGAGTAAATGCTCAGATCTTCACTCTCTTGGAATCTGATGTGCAGCTATCACTGTGGTGGATGGACTTAAGCTATGTAATTATATATGTGTTTGTCCCCTGGCTACACATAAATGATCATGACACTTGGGAGAAGGATTTTAACTGAAATAAACCTTGCCTGTGGAGCAACCAAGAATTGTATGCAGACATCACATTACCACATCATCTTTGCCTAGAGGAGTGGCAAGAGCAGGAAAATAGGGTGTGACACCAACTGTTTGGCTTCTACATGCAAATTGTCCTGCCCTTATGAGTCATTATGTGCAAATGCAAATTTGAATTTTTGCTTGAAGCAGTGGGTTTTGTGTAGTGAGACCTTCAGGGCAAGTAATCCAGAATAAACTCTATGTAGAGCAGTCCTATCCCCTTGCATTTTTCAACTCTGTTCTCACCGTGTGCTGGAAGACTTGTCAGAATTTTCTGATTTATTAGTTGCTGCAATTGCTGGTGTGACAAAGCAGCTCCTTCTCCTCTACAGTGCAAATGTTGTCCCTCTATAATAGGGAGTCACTATTTAGGGAAGTTCAGAGGGCTCTGGAGGTCTGGAATATGCTTAACAAGACATAGTTTATCAGTCTGCATAAAGTTTCCCCATGTCATGTGTACTGCCAAAATTGATTCGGTCTCTTAAAGACTATATATCTATGAGAATGTTGTTATAGTGATAATTTTCTTAAGTTAAGATGACCTTGGTTAAGTCACAGATGTAGTGGATGACTCACATAGTATTAACACCCTTCACATCTCCATAAAGACTCCTTTTTCTGATGCTAAGTCTTCCACCTAGTTCCTCATCAGACTCTTTTTATGACTTTCACAATTGAGGTAAAGCGTGGTGCTGTATTTTCCCTACGGCTTTTCCTATTAAAGGTCTGCCCGTTCCACATGGGCCCCCCCTTCCCCTGCCCCTAGCCCTGGCCACTCCCTCGGGTTCTCCCTATCGGTTCCTGTACCCCAACTGCACCCATGTACCGCCCCTGAGCCCCTGAGAAAACCCCCTGCGCCCAGATCACAAGGTCTCTCTTGGTCACTCTACTTCTGGGAAGCCGCGGACCAACATGTAACAAGTTTCCCGATGGAGAGACCCTTCTCACCTCCTTTGCTATCACCGTGTTGCAGGGCCCAGCTAGCCGGAGCAGGAGCTTGGGGCCATCCAAAAGGACTGCAGGAGGACAGAATGGCTGCTCTGCCCTAAGCAGCCCCGCTGTGCTCTCCGGGAAAGGTGCAGCTTGCCAAACCAAACTGAGCAACTGCAACAGTAAAGCAGGAAACCTCTGTTGATGGGTATTCATTTCATCATCTCTCTGCTGTACCTCTGAGGATGCAGACTGAGAGAGAGTCAATCTTTTATTAAAGGCAACAAGGATTCTTCTTTCTATTTATTTACTTTTCTTGCTCTAACATAGTTTGTCAACTTTTTTTTATAATTTCATTTGTGCTGATGATTTGAAAAGTAAAACCGGAATTCTCCTTTCAGATCCATTCATCCATCAATCCATCCCTCAAAAATGATTTTACTATGTCAATTATCAAACAACAAAATGCATATATTATACTTCAATCATATTTATGAAATCTTCAATAAGGAAGATATTGATGCTCTCTACAGCAGAGAATTCTCAGAATAAAGCTTTTAAAAGTTGTGGAAAAATTAGTTATGAAAATGGAAGCTGTTCCCTACAATTAGACTGCAGAATGGTTTTCCAAACTGATTGTCCCCCATTAAAAAAATAAATAAAGAGCTGTGTGCTGGCAGTTTTGGATAAATTATTTGATCATAATTCTTGAAACCTTGGAAGAAAGTAGAATAATTTATACATTAGCCTCTAGCCTGCTGGGAGCAAACATGAAAAGAGCTAGATCAGAACTTTGAAACATGTTCTTGGGTGTGTGGTTTTGAAAAATTTTTGTACTCAAGGAAGAACAAACATCTTAAAAATGCAGTGAAATAGAAAGGTTTTTTGTAGTTGTTTGTTTATTTATTTGAATATAGGATCTTTTTCATACACATGCAGTTTTGAAACTGCTCACAAAAATATTAAGGTCACTGAGAGAAGACTATAACCCAGTATACTAAATATTATCATTTGACAGGTCAAAGCAAACAGATGAAGACTTCTATGTTTGTGGCCCATATAAAATCATGTCATACTCTTGAGAGGTAAATGAAAGAGAAATATATCTGAAATTACGTGCTATTTTTCAAGTTTTCAGTGAAATTATTGTATTTTATGTTTATATGAATATATATGCAGATGCCCAAAAATACATGTTCATTATATATATATGTGAAGTATCTGTGTGCATACACATACTTGGAATGAGAACACAGAATTTAAACATATGAGAAAAGTTCTGGATCTGAAAATTGTCATTGATGTTAATGGACTTCTATTTTGACATATGAGTGAAGAATATCGTCTGTATAAATCCTTAAGTCAAACTTCCTGTATTGCTGCATTCAAGAGGACACTTTATCACCTCTTCAATTTACGTCAAGGTTAATATAAGAAAGCCACTGAACTGGAACTCATCAGAATGTACATTCAGCATTCCAAATTTACAGCTGCAAAACAACATATAACAACATAACAAAAGTTAATCTTTATTGTTTTCTTAAATTGCTGAACTTGGAATTCAAACATTTTGTCAGCCAAAGCTGAATTTCAGAGAAGACCATTAAGAATCAATAGGAGGGTGTGTCACAGGGTGATGGTTTTAATGAGTAATGGAGTACAGATCAAAAATCCCTCAGGTTTACATTCACATCCCGTAATTGACACAGACATGACATCGGAAGACTAATAAGATATCAAATTTGTGATATTGTGCAGCTGAACTTCTAACAGGTTCAGGACTTATCCTGAAAACATATTAAGAAACTCCTCTTAGGGTTAATTGAAGTTTGCCTTAAAAATATATATGTGATGGAAAAATGTCTTTGCTTCTATTTGGAATTATATTGGAAAGAACAAAATACATCACAGAGAATATTTCATTCAAAGCTCACACAGAATGCACTAGAAAAATAATTATATTACAATTCTCAGTATGCCCTGGGACAGCATGTTTATAAATATTTCTGCTTTAACTGAAGTAGTCCAGAGTTGGAACATTCAAAGAATAAGCACAAAAATTAATTATGTCTTTAATCCATAGAATAAAAAAATCCATAAATCTCATATATATGCAACATTTTCAGCTAGTCACCAGTATTCCCCTTAAGAAATGTTAGGAAAAGTACCACCAGCCTTCATATCTTTTTTTTTCTAGATGTTGCCTGAAATTTTGATTTCTGGCTCTTTAACTGACTAAGGCAACAGCAACATCTGTGAAACTCAGAATGGGATCAACACATTGTTTTGGTCACTTTAACTGAGTGCAAATGCTGTAAGACTATATTATTTTAGAGAAATGGATGCTCTAAATTCATAATTCAAGTTCGAGGTTAGTTGTCTATCATATTAGACTGACTGCAAAGAGAACTTAAGCCTAGTAAATTCCTAATTTAAATATCCCCTTTAGTTACTCAAAGCAAGGTTTCATAAATCTCCACAAAATGCTAACAATTTACAGGAATGAAGGGATGCACTCTGTCTTGTACTTAATATTTCACTGGTATGGCAGAAGCACAAATGAAGTCTGAACTCTGGTCCATTCCAGCTTGTAATGAAAGGTCTCATGATATTGAAATACCTCACTTTTAGCTGAAGTTATTTGTCGTTCACATCTTCACTTCCCCTTTCTAACAATCTTAGGGAGTTTATTTTTTTATTAGCAAAACCTTTGCCACTCTCCTTCAAATCTTCAATCAAGTACCAATAGCTTACATACACTAAAAACATGTACAGTTATCCACCAAAGACAAATGATCATTTTAACTTCTTAAAACAAACAAATAAGTACTTGTTTGACAAAACCACCCCAAAACCTTGCTGGAAACTAACACATGATATGACAAGAGGTTTATTTTTCAAACCAGTCTCTTTTTTTTTTTATTGTATATTCAAGTTGCGGCGCTTGATATTAAATTGCACACAGCCTAAAACACATAGTTCTGTGGCCTATAATGATCTGTCCCTGCTTTGGCCAGACTGAAGTAAACATCGTACATGTGGTACTCATTTCACATAAATTTCAGTTTCTGATCGGTGGTTACTGTCACTCGTTCAAGATAACAAACAGAAAATTATGGGAGAGCAATGTGGTGCAAAGTAGCCTGGAAGTTATCCACAGAGCACGTCTTTTATATCTCAAGTTGTAATCCAGCTCACAAGAATGCCTTTCATGTATGAAGAAAGAGGTTATTATCCTATCAGTACACAATCTGTTAATAACAAACATCAGGGGAGAGTGATTCATTTGCCCTGACAGCTTTGTGAACAGGCTTAGAAACTGTTCTGAATAGTGAAATACATTAAGAAAAAGATGTTATTTATGGCAGAAGACAGGAAAGGGAGCTTTCCTCCTGGAATTTAGGAAAGTTCAGCCAGCCAAAACAGAAAAAGTTCCAAAATATAGCTGCAAAATTAATGAAAGACAGACCTTCTTATTTTCACCTCAGATTTAAAGGTGAAAAGTCGTGTCACTCAGAGTCACATTTTTCAAGATACAATATTGAAAAGCTATCAATTTTATTAATAGAAAAGCATAGGTAGATCTGACTTCTTATTAAAGCTGGTCCTTTTATTGGTCTGACCTCTGATTTAATTTTATTTCTATATTGTTAACCTGAATAAATCATTTCATTCAGCCTTCACTTGTGCATGCTCTGGTTCTATCCGGTGTCCCTTGAGAAATGTTATTGAATAGGAGATGGAGGCAACTTGCTCATGTCTACATGGACCTGGAGGCACAGTCTGCTGATGTATTGAATCTCCAGACTTACTGTATGTGATTGCTGTATTTGATACAAATTCCTATTATATTTATTTTGCATGTCTATTTGCATTTCTATTTGTTTGCATTTCTATTACATTTATTTTTAATACAAATATTATTGATAGATAGATTGATAAGCACACATTACTAAGCCAAAATATATTTTTCTTACTATCGTTGTCTCTGACTATAAACATGGCATTTCCAAAAATTATACCTACAGTCGATTAAAAAGAAATAAAAATAGAAAAAAAGGTTAAAAACATTTATGATGATCATTATTTTGTGGTACCTTAAGATATAGTTGCACAGACATGGAGACGTAACTAAAGAATTCAGAAATTTAGGTTTTCTAATTGCATGTATTTTACACATATATTGCATGGGATTTTCAATATATGCTAGATTTTCAATAGATTTTTGGTGGTTGTTACAAATAAGTTCTGAAAGTGCTCAGCAAATGATAGTCTGTGCTCCTTCAGTCAAAGGAGGTTCTTGTTTTAAGAGCTTATGCACTTCATAAACAGTAGAAGTGGAAACCAAGCTAAAGAATTCCTTCCTTCCTCTCCCTCCTCATGAGTGGTAAATTTAAGAATAAAATCCAGGTTTTCTGCCACTGTGGTGACTCCATTACTTTTCTCTGCCGCAAACAGTTACCGCATGCATGGGTCATGCAGTTACAGGTGGAGGTGCTGCTCAGCTCGGCAGGAGCTGGGCCAGACACACGAGACCACTGAGCTCAGGCAGCTGCTCGGAAAATCCAGATATCAAAGATAGCGAGCGTGATCTACACTTTAGCAATCTCTGTAGGCACTTCAAACAATAGCCCAAAACAACTGCTGTTTAATGTGACTTTCCTTGGTTCCCTGTTACATTCTTGTCTGGGTCTCCCATAATATTAAGAATGATCCTTTATTTTTCTACTAAGAATATGTACCTCCCACCTGCTTTTTTACAAGTGTGAAGCGATAACATCTGTAACCAACTTGTGGTGAAAAAGGACCTAACAATTTTTTTGCTCTTATGTTGTAAAATACATTTACAGTTCCTGTCCTTGTTATTTATATTTCAAACTCACATACTTTATTTCAAAGAAATAAAGTAAGAGATTTGAAGAAAAAACTTATGTAACAATGAATTTTCCATTTATTTAGCAAAAGTTACTGTCCTTAATATAAAAGGTAATTCAGCAATCCAATTAAAGTATTATTGACCTGTTATGGCATTACACAGTGGAAAGTTTGACTATGGGCTATTTTCATTAAAATTATTTATTCACATCTCATGTTGTTGTTTCATTTTTTTCTTTTTAAATTAACTTGTCATCTGATGAAAAGGTGCTGAACTTGCAGGCTGAAGTCCACTGTAAAAAGACAAGTAAAAGAAGAAACCAGTATTCTCATTTGTTAAGAAGAAACATTTTCTGTAGGGATCCAACACTTCCTCTTTGTATATCTAACAGGGGTAATCCATGTAAGGTAGCTCACTGAAAAAAAATACAACAAAATGTATCTAGGTTTTTGTGAAGAGCACAGACACCGGAAAACATGATGAAGTCAATTAGTACTTGGTCTGGAATTCTAACTCATCGGTCAAACAGTGAACTTCTTCACTCGTTATTGTATGTGTTAGCCTACTCAGTTAAGAGTTGAAAATCCTTGGCAGAGAATGCATTATCTGTGAAGTGATGGCCAAACAGGTATGTAGTGAATTACAAAGACTGAAGAGCTGGGAAAAATCCATTTTGCATCTGTTGCCATCTGATAGATGGGAGAAGGAGTAGATGCAATATTTAAAGATTAATTTTTTTCCCCCAATGGTATTTTTTATTTTCAGTCTTACATCTTCAGGATTAACAGTTCATTAATCATAGACACAAGGATACATTATGGTCCAAATTTTTGTCAAATCTCCCACACCACCTGAAGTGAAATTCACGCGTGCATTCAAAAATTCACATTTTCATTACCAACTGTTGTCTAAAAAACATAGTTATCCAGATCACACATGCAGTAAAGATCAAGGTTGTCAAGGTTTAAGGACCAAAAAGGCTTTGTCCACAGAGGCATTTTTAAGCTCAAGTGACTTCTTATGAAAATAGCAATGCTTATTCTAGTGAGATCAGAGAAAAAAAGTTACAGCAAAAGAGCTGTAACAGATATTGTGATTCTGATGGATAATAGATTAAAAATGCCTAGCATGGACTGAAATACTATCCAGCAAATACTTTTGAAAACAGCAGAAATAAAAATTTTTGCTTTTCATTTTGGAATTGTGTCTCAAGAAATAGACTACAATTATTTTAGTCAGAATATTTTTTTTTCATCAATGTCATCTACTGAATTAGTTCGTTATTTGAAAAATTTTACTTCAGTGATGTGTTGCTTATTATTTATACAGAAGTGTCAGAAGTAACATAAATGTTTGAGTTCTTTACCTCGTGGGATGATGAGGTAGTAAAGAATATTTTTCTAAGTCAAGATATGATATGTTCCCTGAAGTAGCTATTTATCCTTCAAGAACTTTAGAGTTTATGTTGCAACAGTCATTCTTAAACAACAAACTGTCTTTAAAAGCTCTTAATAATTGCTGGTCTGCTTTTATTTCACAGCTTCAGTATTGTCCTGGGTTGCAGTGTATTCTATTACCATCCTCATGAGCTGTTGACACCAGGTGGGGCAGTGTTTCCTTACCTCCTCCCTCCAGACTATCTTCTGTTGATGAGCCCATCAATGCCTTGCCTCATGACTCATCATCCCATTGTGAGATGCTCCACCCAGAGGGAGGAACCAAGCATTCATCCTGGGTATAATCTGAGATTCCAAACACCACAGGCAACCTTTCCACTGGATTCCCAGAGGACAAGAGCTACATAGCCATCACTGGACTTTCAGAGGAAGGGCAGCCCCTTTCTACTGGATCACTGCTTCGACAGAACCACGCCCATCACTTCAGGAGGACTGCAGCCACCATCTTATCGGACTGCTACCACCACCCTCACTAACAGGGTGTCAGGTTGTATCCTGACTCTGTCAGTTTAAACCACTGTTTTCTGCCTTTTTTTCTTAATTTCCCCATTAAATTGTTATTCTGACTTGGTGCCTCCCACTGGTTTGTTTTCAAACTAGTACAAATATAACAAACAATATTTCTGGATTTCTGTCCATTGTAGTTGTCGTCTGTGGATGATCATTAGACTGGCTTGTCACTTGTACCAGAAACAAATGACACAATCAGGCAATATAACAAGGCTGGATCACTCAAACATTTCCAAGAGGTCAAATCAGTTTTCTATTTTGAAGTGAAAAAGACATTGTTTTTAACTAGCATTGTAAGCATTAGAAAATATTTTGAAGGCAATTCTCATAAGACCCTGGCACCAGTGAAGTCGATGAAGAAAAATCCACCAACTAAATTAAACATGTCTGGACTTTAATATAACTTTCTTGAAATTCATGTAGCTGTGAAACTGTTGATGAGGTGGCAGGGCTACATTTTCCTTTCTATGTACACATTTTTACTTTACTGACTCTAGGGGATTTGTGAGCCAGACTTCATTCAGCGTGTTCCAAAGAGCTATGCACTGTCTCCCCTAATAGAGACATCATCTTTGTTCTTATTTCCATTTGCATTTTTCCCTTATAATAAATTAATCATTCAAACTGAAATGTATCTCTGGGTTTCAGGGTTTTTTAGTTGGCTGGTTGTCACTGGTTTTGGTCTCAGTGTGTTTAGAGCTATTACATTTTAGAAGAACATACAGATGCAAGATCTCTCACAAGAGAGTTTTTATCACGTTATGTTTCCAGTTCAGTTCCCAATACAGATAGCTGAGTCATGAATACATATCCAACAAAAAAATAAACTTCTAAATGTGTCAGGGTTCAGCAGAAAGTGCCAGGGAATTTCATACACACCATCTTGGTATCTTTAAGATGCTATGATGTTAAATCCCCTCAGAGGTGTCTTAAGCTAGGGTTTTCCAAAGAGCCTTAGGGTACAGGGAACAGTTGCCTGTTTTCTTTAGTTTCTCCTAGCTATACTTGGCTTACCTTCAGAAGTCCTTATTTTTTCCCCTTTAGGAGTCCCATGACCATAAATGTTATGTCAAAGGGTATTGTTTTGTTTTTTTATCTTACAATTACCAGCTACAAATTCAAATCATCTTAAAATGAAATCGGTTTTTGATTCCTGATTTGTGAGAATTGTTTGAAGTATTTGTACGATATGAGCACATTAAAACATATCAGTTGTCAATGTAACATTGTTAATAAATATTTTATATCTATTTATATTTCTCATAGTTTTGCCTCATGTTGGTTGTTGTTATTACTACTACTATTATTATTATTATTATTATATTTAACAATAGGAGTTAAGTATATCTTAAAAAAGTCTAGGCTGATCCTATAACAGATTGTAAAGATGTGAAAGTTTAAAACCTTTGCAAGGAAGACAGGCATAGGATAGCCCTCAGCCTCCCACATACTGCTTTGCCTGTGTGCTCCATCAGGGACATTTCTGTGGCAGAATAGAGGCTCTTTCTTTTATTCTAAAATAATGCCACTAATGCATCAGCTAAATAGTATCAAAGCATTTAAACCTTTCATATATTTTTATCATTACATTGCACCATTTTCGTTCAGGCACTATGCAATAAAAAAGCACACGCAATACCTACCCTGAGGAAACTGCTATATGTAATAGCAATTTTGTCTAGTGTAGTTGTTTTTGGTTTTTTCTTCTTTTGGTTTGAGCAATATTTTTTTGCCTCCACATTTGATAAAACTCCTAAGGATAGAAAAATGTGACATTTAATTTTCTTGGCTTTGGCTACCACATTGTTGTGTCTACATAGACATGCACTCATCTAGAGCTGCTCACACCCACCATTCCACCCACCCAGAAAGCTAATCACAGTGTTTTTAAAATAAAATTATTTCTTACTGCCTAACCACAATGGCAATCCTTCTAGCTCATTTGGTTCACCATGAATAAAATACATGGAATACTCCAGTAGGGAATTTTTTGGTTAAAATGAACATTATTTAAAACCACAATATTTAAGCTTCTGATAGTGGAGTTATGTTGCCTTCATTGTGATTCTGTGGCAGTGTTAACAGAATTTGAGTTCACTGAGTTCATAAGTCAAGATCATGAAGCACTGCAGACCAAATGTGCGAATCTGCTCTGGAATGTTGCCTCATCCCATCTGAAAAGTCTGTATTTGTGTTGAAGACATAACAAAGAGACTTTCTACTTTCAGACTCACTGAAAGTATTTTAAATACTCATCATGTTAGGGATCTCATTTATCATCCATGCATTTAGATACTAGTTTTATGCATGTACAGTTCTATATAGCACTTAGACACTAGATATTTTCATCTCTCACCCCTTCACTCAAGAATTCACAAAAACCAAACAATCAGCTTTCTTTTCTTTCTATTTATTTTATTTTTATTTTATTTCCTTCCTGTAGGGCTAGCTCTTTTGCTTTAAAACTGAGAATCAGAGAGTATGAGCTAAAGCCAAATCCCACAGTTGGAGTGCTTTTAAGACTTGGAACAAGTTAAGATGTATGTTTTCTTATTTATGAAAGAGGCAAAGAATGGCAGACAAAGAAAGGCCGGGATAAAGAGAGGATAAAGAGAAACTGCTCTTGTGTAATTATGATGTAAGTATGGAGTTACAAACTGAGAGGTCTTTGCAAGATCGTGTGATATTGGCCATTCCCACAAAAGAGGGAAAGATAGCACTTTAACAACATTTAGAGAAGCAGAGATAGTTTTCATTAAACAGAAAAAAACTCATTCTTGGTGTACACCCCTTAATTAATTTCCTTAATAACCCATTTTCAACAATGGAGTTTGCTATAATCTTTAGCAGCTTTCATTACTAATACTGCCAGAGGTAGATATATGAATGCAAAGGCATATACAAGCATATTTCTACATTTGCATTCCGTTAAAAGCTGATTGTAAAAGTGTTGCACACTCAAGCAATAAGAAATAAGAAAGTGCAATTTTAATTCCACCTGCCTAGGCATATACATTCTGACCAGTTTTGGATTTCACGATCCCATACTGCCTGTCACTACCGAGGATGAATGATATACTGTAATGAGCAAATTTTTTTCTTTATATTTAATTCCTACAAATATAACTGAATTACTGCAGCAGCCCCTCTGGGATCGCACCAGGGCAGAGCAGAGGGGAACAATTCCCACTTTTGACCTGCTGGACAGGTTTCTTTTGATGCAGCCCAGGATACAGTTGGCTTTTTATGCTGTAAATGCACTTTGCTGGATCATGTGCAGCTTTTTATCCACCAACACCCCCAAGTCCTTCTTCTCAGAGCTGCTCATCATTCCACTCATCACTGAGTCTGTGTTTGTGTTTGGGATTGCCCTGACCCATGTGCAGAACCTTGTACTTGGCCACGTTGGATTTCATGATGCTCCTACAGGTGGCTCTCTCAAGCCTCTGGATGGCATCCCTTCACTCCAGCATGTCAATGGCACTACATGGCTCAGTGTCATCAGTGCTGAGGGTACACTTGATACCACTGTCCATGTCACTGGCAAAAGGTGTTAAAATGTTCCAGTCCCAGCACCAGCTCGTGAGCAATGGCCCTTGTCACTGCTCTCCACCTGGACTTCAAGACATTGATTGCGACTCTGATTATAACCATACAGCCAGTTTCCTACCCACTGTGCAGTCTACCTGTCAAATCCACTCCAACATCCATTTTGGGGAGAAGAATGTTGTGTGGTACAATGTCAAATGTTTTACACAAGTCCAGGTAGATGACACCACTCCTAAGAGCTGTTTTAGAAGACCACTAAATTGGTCAGGAATTATATGCCCTTAATGAAGCCATGTTTGCTGTTACAAACTACTTCCTTATTTTCCATGTCCATTTGCATAGTTCCCAGGAGGATCTGCTCTGTGATCTTGTTGAGCACCAAGGTGAGACTGACCAGCCTGTAGGTAACTGGGTCTTCCTTTTTTTACCATTTTAAAAATGAGGTTAAAGTTTTCCCTTTTCCAGTCAGTGGGAATTTCACCAGTCTGCCATTACTTTTCTAATATGATGGACAGTGGATTATCAGCTTAACATCTTGGTTCCCTCGGTTCCCTTGGTTCCCTTGGACCTTCAGCTGCATTTCATCACATCCCAGGGACTTGTGCATATTCAG
This sequence comes from Corvus moneduloides, assembly GCF_009650955.1. Lineage (NCBI taxonomy): Eukaryota > Metazoa > Chordata > Aves > Passeriformes > Corvidae > Corvus > Corvus moneduloides. The sequence continues at coordinate 19,114,117 of NC_045481.1, forward strand.
GTTCTTTAGAAGATCTTGAACTGGATCTTCTTCTATGTTGTGCAGTCATCCATTTTCACAGTCCCTGACATTGGATTCTATTTTTTTTTTCCTTTATGTTTTTTAGTTCTATGGGGTATGGAAAAGGAACTATTAATATCAAAGAATAGGTTTATATTTTTAGGTATAGCAGTAGAAAAAAAAAATCTTCTTAGTTCATTTTTGATTCTTGGAAGAGTTTTTGTTGTCTTTCTTTTCCTTCCTTAATTTGTAACTAATTTGTTTCACTTTGGGTCTTGGGTAAAATTTTTGTTGCTCTTGGGAAACTGACAATTTGTTGGTGTAGTTAAATGACTTTTTGGAAGAGTAGAAAGAAGTATTTATCTAGGGTAATATTCACCAGCCTTTGGATCCTTTAAGTTCCTGATGGTGTCCAGGATATTTTCAGTATTCTGGAGCTTAAGATTTACTCTTAACTCACACGGACAGTTTATCTTTTTCAAATGAAACAAAACCCCCTAACACCAGTCATTATTTTTAGGAAAATAGTACCAGAAACCCTCCCCATAAAACTATTATTATTATTATTATCAAGACTTTGAAAGTTACTATAATATTGTCTACATTGCATCTGTGGAAGTAGTAATACTGGTATGATGCATAGTGGAACAACATAGCTTAATTCCCCTTTCCAAGGAATTTCTATCTCCTGAGATATTAATTACATTTCAAATCCTTCTTGTGAACTAAGAATAGCATTTAGAAGCAATATTAAAGTCTGTAAAATGGTGTTATGGTTGATATTTAATTATAACTGTTTAACAATTAATATTGTTAACAGTTATATTTAATATTTTTATCTTATTACCTATCAATTTTACCAATAACAATAGTAGTGTGCATATAATAAACCAGAAAGCAAACCTTTTTTGGCTGTCTAAAAACCACTACTTTCTAAATGAGAAATAAATAGTCTTGATTCATAAAATGAATATTAGAGGGAGCTTTTCTCAAAAAGTTTTTGTGGCAAATATATGGGCAAATATATGTTTATCAAAGGTTGACAGTGATAAGTAACTACAGATGCAAAAAAGGAAGGTGAAAAAAGAAGCAACCCCTTTTTCACTTAGCTTTTAAGTTGACATGAACTTCTTCTCTGACAGTCCTGATTAGTTCAGAGGAAGACATGAAAAGGGATATAAAAGATGTGGGGAATCCACCCTAGCACTGCTGGGGAGAGAGGAGAGAGTGTCTGTCAAAAAAGCTCCCTTGCTGGTTGGGAAGCACATGAGTAAACACAACAGCAGTCACAAAACTCGTGGGAAAGAAAATAAAAAATATTTGAAACCCCATCACTTGTCAGTGTGAGATCCATTGATTCCAGCAGAGGTGTGGGATACAGTGGTCAGGAAGTGAGGAGGACAGAGCCCTACACTGTGCTAGGAAAAATCATGACTACAGAAATAACACAAATTCAATGCAGTTATTGTGGTCCTTCATTACTTAGGACTCATCTTACTTCTAATCAAAAAAAAGTAAAAAAGAAAGCAAGAAAATCTACAGGAAATATTTTGCATCAGCTGTGTGATTGTATTATAGTGCTAGACTTTAAAAACTTGTCATGCAATTTTTTTTCAAGGGTATTTTTATTTTGGTGTAATAGTCTTTATCCACTATGAAGCCACAAAATTGACACTTTTCAATATTCTGATTTCAAAACAGGCATTAATTTGAACTTTTCTAGAAAAAAACTTAGTAAGGAATCCACTCTTTTCTGGACTAAGACTTAGTTCTTTAGAAAAATCCCATACTTAATAAACAAAAGAAAAATAGATAAGGATTTATGGCATACAATACTGATCAATTTTTTCAGTATTTTTTGAGAAGAATATTAGACAGAATCCACAAATGTATTTTCTTTACAAGTGAGTTTTTTAACATCCTTAAAAATACCAGTGACTTTCTAAGAAGATTTTTGTATGGGATTTCCCAAATTTGCTGAGAAGTGTTCACCTTGTGCTGTAAAGATAAAATCTCTGACAGCAATAATCCTTCTTGTAGAAGCTCTAATAGATTATTAATAGAATAATAATCATCTAATGTAGAAGCTCTGAAGTCAGAGCTTTAGCATAGTTAAAATCTCAAACGAAATGTCTTAAAGCTGGAATTTCCTGGTGTTACGTAATGTAAGTTTTTTCTTGACAAAACAATTGTGTTCAGTTGTGAACCTGGCCCCAGGTAGAGAAAGAAGGCTGTTTCAATTTAGTTTTATTGCATTCATTCTCTCTGTATAGTACTGATACATTACCATCAGTGTAGCTGTCTAATTTGCCTTTTTACTTGGTTGCATGGTAAATGACAAGTAGTTTTCAGCATTTGAATAAGCTTTTCAACACCAGACATTTTGTCTGAAGATATGTCAGTAATGATCACACAGGTGTAAAACACTAAGGTATCTTCTGGCATTCATTGTTAAATGTACAGTTATGTAATTTACCTTTAAGAATTTATTTTGTAAATTATGTTATTGCATAGCAATAAAATAAGACTCCGAATTTCAGTTGTATGTGCATTGAGAACAACTTTACAAAGAGTGTTTCTTACTTTCTGTGTTTCACATTTTGGGTAAATTTCTGTCTCAGTTGTCTGAAGTTAAATATCCAAAAATAAGGGAATGATTGTTTTATTTTTAGATTTTTGGGTTTTTTTTTGACATAGTGAATAACTTGGGACATTTCTTTGCAAAGTTTGTGAAAAAGACTGACACCAGCAAGATTCTCTTCATAAAATGATGAAGAACAACTTAAAATGAAATCCTAAACCAATAGAAGAAATTTTCCAATATATAATCAAATATATTTTCTGAGAATAATTATGAACATTTAGCATGTAAGATCACAAAGATGTGTGAACATCAGTGTATGTCCACACACGTCCACATGCAAAAAGACCTAAAAGACCCCTAATAAATCCTTTCATAAGTAGTTAAGTTTCCAAAAGTCCTGATTTTGGTATGGATATTCCAATAATGCTGTCCTTTCTTTGATATATCCTAGTCTCTAAGAGACCTCAGCTCTGTTGAACATGTGAATCTCTGTAGTGAATGGCTACCTAGACAAAAGGTTTCTCAAATGTGCAAAACTATCAGAAAGATATTTACAGAGTAGTGGTTCCAGCACTATTTGAATTAAAATATATTTACATTCCAGTTCACCTATCCTGCATCTCTGTACCACTTCTGCTTAAAGTGTAGTACCTCTAAGGATGGAAGACTTAGGTGTTGTCCACATTTAACGATTCTGTAGATATTTGACTTTACCCTTCAAACACCTTCACAATAATGCCTATGCTATGACACACACAGTTACACCCACATTATCACATTGCATAAGAATGTTACAGGGTTTTTTTAAAATATTTCTCCATCTACATTTGAACAATAGAATTCCAGAGTTTATGCAAATGTCTTCTACCCACCCACACAGAAAATTTGAATTAAAATAGGTAGAGATCCCAGACAGGTTATTTACAAAATATCAAACTCATGAGATGTGCACAGATCAAACATTTCTCTTATGTTACACATTCAACAGAGACAACAAGAAATGAAAAAAATTTAAATTCCGATAAACTTCCAAAATACGATCCCGAAGGTATCAAATGTGACATTAGCTGTACAGTAATTAACATTCTTAATTTATTCACAACAGTTCAAGATTTGCAAATAGGAATAATGTCTAACTAAAAGTGGAACCCCAGAGGCAAAATGAAATAATGAAAGGCTAAGAAAAAAATAATAGCTATACACAAAAATGTTCAAAACCTTCTAGATAATATGCATGACATGTTCTAGTAGGAGATTAGAGTTCCATGTTTCACTGTTTTCTCCAGACAGTGCTAATTTGTTTCCAATTAGTAGAAAACCTCCTGCAAATGACTTACCAGACTGAAGTGGTCACAGGAATACTGTCTCTGCTTATGATCTTGCCAGAGAAGTATGTTCTTTTTTGTGCTACCTAGTTGTGAAAAATTATGCCCAGTTACTTTTCTGCTTGCCATATATTCAGCCTTTTCTTTTTTTTATTTTTAATAGGATATAATTTATGAGAACACACATTAATTTAGACATCCCCTCAACCACGTTAGATGTCACTATAGAAGAGAGGATTTGTAGCTGCTCTGGTGGAAATAATGGAGTAATTGAAACCAATTATAATAATCCACTTGCAACAGTCTGCAAGTATCATGCATAGGATACAAAGAAAAGATTAATGGGTTAATGAACTTCTGTTCTAAAAGTGTTGGGGCTTTTTTGTGTGTGTGTGGGGGGTGTTTCTGTTTGGTTTTTTTTGTTTTCCTGGGCTGTTGTTAATGCCTAATCTTTAATAGGAAAATGGTTTCTGCACTGCTGTAGGAGTAGGTAATTGTTCCCTTATGAGTCTAATCTTTCTGATGCCTTTGCAGTGACATGTGAGTCACCCACAGTACTGTTTCCAAAGGACAAAAATGGACTTCTGCATTGACATGAAACCATTGCTTGGCTTTCCAAATAAAAGTTGGAAGTCTTATAATTATTACTCTCCCCCTTTTGCTAAAATACATTTAAAAGATTAGAAAGTTGAAGAAATGTTAACATCTCAAAAGAGAAGGCAGTTCAAGAAAAATAGCAAATTTATACTCAGAAGGTCCCTCTCTGGGTGCAACTCCCCAAACCTCCTGCACAAAAACATCTCTTCAGTAAGGTAAGGATGCCCCTAACTAGAAAGGTGCATGGAAAAACTCCTAAACCAAGAACCTGATCCAGCTGGGCAGGAGATTCATTACCAATAAACTGTGAAATCAAGTAGGGAACATAAGGGCCAAACATCAGATACTGGAAAATGAAGGGCTGCAAAAAGAATAATTAGAAAGTTGAGAACTATGAGTGTACAAGGAAAGAGACAAAGACTAAATATCTTGCCACTTTATGCTAAACGGCAGGTAATGGTATTTTTCATTATTTGGCAAAATGGTACAGTCATAAGACAGTGGTCTGAGAATGAGATATCCTAAGCTTTGCCTTTGCCATTGACCAACTCTGAGTCATGTTATAGGCAGGTCACTTCAAATTCTGAAGCTCATATTCTTCAGCTGTAAATTCATTAAAATATTCTCTTTTATTATTTTTAACAATTTTAAAATAAAATAGACATTTCTATCACATATGGAACATTAAGTCACTCTGATTTTTTTTTTTTTTTTTTCCTCTCTATTCCCATCTGGGATTGCCTGGAAGAAAAGAATATATTGCAAACTTAAATGAAGACATTAGAATTTAGAAATTTATTACCTTTGTAATAAAAGCTCCGTATTATTGTTTTGATTTAAAAAAATACTACTGCTTCCTTAATTTATTATTTTCACTGGGAGATGAAATTAGATTTTACTTTTTCATAGCTACAGTCTTTGTAACGTCTTCCATAATTGTTAGTCCAATGCTGCCCTGCATTATCAATAATGATCCAATCAAATAAATAAGAAACTTCTAGCCTCTATTAAGGCATGATTTGAATTGTTTGGCAAAGTCATTTGAATTCTTCTGTCTCATTTTTCTCACACTTAAAACAACTTTTTTAAAGGTAATAACCTATATGAATGTCTCACATCACTACTTCTAAAAAGCAGTTTCCTCCAAAGTTTCTCTTTTTATAAATCATTAAAATTCACTGAAAAAAAATATATTCACAACCGTTCTGATCACTTCTAATTAGCATATTACCCTCATATACACTTCTCCTGTAGAAACATAAATAATATATAAATTATTTTTCAACTTGATGTGCTTACAGCTATAGGCCAAATAAATAAAAGCAATTTATGCTAGCCATCAGCATTAGTTTATGTTTTTACAGTTGTTTAGAGAACCAACAAAAATATCATATCTGAAAATCAAAGTCTTTTTATCAGCTCGTATGCTCATTTGGTTTGTTTTTGTGCCTTCTTTTTCCAACTCTTGCTACTGCCATGCACAGCAGGAAATTCATCTGAAGTCAAAAGACTAAGTAAATAAACAAAGCAGCTGCTTTAGAATACTTCAGACAGGGCCAAGTTCTGAGTTATGGGGCTAGCTAAAATAAGGAAAGTAAAAACTTAAAACAGTATAAAAATGCTTTATATCTGTCCCATCATAAAGGGAATTTCATTCCATTTTTAATAATTCAGTTTTTTTTAAAAAATGAAGGAAGTGTGATGAAGGGAGATTTTTAGTTGAAGACTAAGGGTTTATCTGCATCTGGGTTTGGGTGTACATGTGTGGTTCCTATTTGACTCAGAAGAGGCCTGAGGCCACAGTTTTGCTCTGAGTGATTTGTGACAGATGGTGAATAACAAATAAATTTGCTAAACAGAGATCAAGGGCTTTGAGTAAGCATTCTTGCCTGGGAAGATGCAAGAGCTTTGCCATAACTTGTATTTCAGCAACATTTACCTGTCAGTAAACCTTACAGAAACACAGAAAGCACCAGGATGGGAGAAATACATTAAATAAATATGGTCCCAGATGCTCAGAGGTTTTTGCTTCTGACTGCTGATCATTGTCACCTTCTTCAACATGACATGTAACCTAGTCTGACATATGGGCACGGTAGAAAAGAGAGACAGCTGAGAGTTCATGCATTTTGCCAGTGACCAACCCAATGGACAACAGAAAAGGCTGTGCTAAGAAAGCCCTTCATCATGCCATCACCTTAGAATAATATTATCAATCTATTGTACTGTGCCAAGATGCTTCAATGTGCTTTTATGAAAGGAGTTCATGGTAAAAAAAAGTGTTTTGCAAATGAGAACCTCTTAAAAGTAATAGGTGGAGTATCTAGTTTTGAGCCTCTAGGTTTTAGGCAGAGGCTCCTAATGTATAGTGCAGAGGGTTTGTTTTAGAGAAAAATGTATTTCTATAAGCATTGACTAGAAACAGGGACAGAGATTTGTGAGGAAATGCTGTTTAGTGCAAGTTTCATGCAAACACGTGAATCAACATCCTTAATGTTAATGTTTCACTGGACTTCGTCATTTGACTAAAATATCACTAATTCAGTGAAAGAGCAGTCTGGCAGTCTGCAATGTAACATTCTCATGTTAACTCCAAGAAAGGTAGTGCTAAATTGATGTTACCAGTTTCATACTGTAGCCACAGTATTAGTTTTGACACTGTCTGCATGCAGGTGGTTTATAACGCATAATATTGATCTGGAGGATTCTTTCCCCCCCACTGCCTTCAGCTGTATATTAGCTTCTAACCTTGATCTTAAAAGTTAAGATGGATGTTCAGTATTATTACCTAGCAGAAAGGGTAAAAAATCAATTTTATCTCCTGGTGCTTTATTCCCTCATCTTCCAGTGCTTGAGCAGTGGGGTTGTAACAACTGTCAGCATAAAATAATTTATTAGCTGATGTTATGACAGTTTCTGGCAGATGAATATATTCCTATAGGTACATTGATGCTCCTGAAATCAACTTTCTGATTAAGGATAAGAAAAGATTATAGCAACCAATCAACTGTTTTTAATGGAGCAATACCTTCATAAACTACTAGACTGATGGTTACAGATGATATTGCTCATTATAGTTTCTAGATTTTAAAGTTGACCTGTACAAACAAAAGAGAACAGTTTCAAAAATTTTGACTTTCTGCTTTCGAAGAAATAATGAAATCAAACAAAGGAAGGATTCTCATGTCTACTAATCCTGTGCTAAGTTTACCAGAAAAGCTTTCATCAGTCTTTAGTTTGATTTCTGGATGTAGTTAATTTTCTATTAAAATGTATTGATGAGTCCTCAAAATTTCATTTCATGACTTCCTTGTCTCACAGCTTGCTTTGGGACTGGGAAACACAAACCTGCCTTCCTCACTCTGCTTTCAGGACAATACTCAACCACAGAGAAGGATTTGTGCCACTATAGCCTAGTCTTTCCTAACCTTTTAAATCACATTAATCCTTTACTACCCTGTCATCTATAATTCAATTTGTTGAAGGCATGCCCCATTCAGCCCTTCATTAGCCCAGTATATCTTTGCTATATTTCAGTATTTTACACAGATGTAATGTAGATTAGAATCTAAGTGAAATCTTCACTACTGGAAAGTACACTGAAATCCTAGTCTTTCCTCATATTGATGGTTCTGAGCTCATGCCTAGTAATTCCTTGTACAATATTGTCTACATGACAGAGATAAAAGTTTAACAGAACAAGTAATCAAACACTAGGAAAAATTATGCAAATAATTTATTCTTTGAAGAAGGTGTTATGCAGACTGCTGACCTCCCAAAACATCTGAGACTAGATTGTTATGTTATTCTGATCTTCCTTAAAACAATATATTAAGAAGTAGTTCTGTTGAAATGTGCAGAGTTTTATACCTAGTTAAACTTATTGAATGTCTCTGTAAATGACTGCATATAATGAAATCCTCATTGGATTAGCCTTCAGATATTTTATCAGATGGTATTAAAATGCTTTTAACACACTTCCTATCTTTCTTAACCGTCAAATAGAAGCCAGTCTACTTCTGACAGATACAATATTCCTATTTAAAAATTAAGCTAAAATTCATCTGATAAGATTAAACATCCTAGAAAGTAAAATAAATGCTATACATTTACTTTCATGGCTTCTTTTTTTTTTTTTTTTGGAGCATTCAAGGTTACTAAATCAATAATTGAAAGAGATTTTTGTCTTTCAAGCAGTTGAGATATTAGAGATAAATGATAGCAAGAACAATGCTAGCATATAATGACCTGAAATAATGAGATGAAAATTATGGTGTTAAATGTCCTGACACATTGTTGTGGCTTTGCTTTCTTTGCTTTTGTTTTGGTTGGTTTTTTTTTTTTTTACAATTCAGCTTGTATTTACAGAGGTTTGACTCTCATTTTCGGCTTATAGTCAACACATCATTTAAGTTTTTAGAAAACACAGACATATGGCCATGCAATGTTAAATATAATTTTCAAAAGCAATATCTTAGATGCGTATATATCTGCATAAAATGTTTTAAAACAGGTCCACTGTTTTATCTTCTAAGGACTTTAATAAATCCTAAAATTTTAAAGTGTGTGTGTTTTATATTTAAAAAGGAAATATATTACTTCAGTGTTTGGTAAGTGGTTTCAGTCAAGATAATAGAAAATTTTGCAGAAAAGAAAAATGAATTATGATTTTTGCTATATTTCACATTAATTAATTAATAGAAACCAAGATCAGAAATACAAATTTATGAGGAGTTGTCTTTTTCGTTTTACTATCAGAATAAGATATTTTTTCTTGATTTTTTTTAAATTTTAAAGCAATTAATTTTGATTCTATCAAGGTATTCTCATTAGCATACACTCTAATGGTAATTCTGTTAGTAATTGTTAAACTGAATTCAAGTAGGGAGATGAATTCTTTATTGAATTGTCTGTACATCTTAAGCCAACTAACCATTCATTTCCATACCCCAAGATACGAAATGAATGCCTTTTTCTTTAAGAAATAAAATCCAGAAGATTTAAGAGCATGGAGTAGATTACTGCAGTGCATGGAAATAAATATAATAAACTCACTCATTTTAATGATGTTTACATATGTGACAACACATCTATGAAAATTATTCAGATGTGAGCTGTAAATATGTAGACAGGCACAGAAGCCAATTGAAATCTTCATTGAAGGTAATTCTGTACCTGGGAAAATAGCAATTTTGGTAAAAACAGCAAATTCTGTGGTTTTGGTAAAAACAGCGCCAAGTAACAAACTGCTAAGGTGTAATTCTTTATCTCCCTCTAAGCTGTTGCCATTCTGTCTCTCACTTTTTCAAAGGATAAAACACACTCATGTACACAGAGGCTATTCTTGGAATGGCTGAGTTATTTGCATCCTCTAGGATTGTTCTATACAGGAACCATGCTGATGATCTGGTGAGGCTGACACCTTGCTCTTCTCATCTGTCTGGTGTGTTCCATTACTTACCTATGTACAATGAACAGTGAATTTAATGGCTTTCTATTCCTCCATCTGTTTTAAGGAATGAACAGAAAACTTGGGCTGCAATAGAACATATAGCTGTTTTGTCCTGGTGAGGACATGTGCCAGTGTTTTACCTACACAAGTAAATAAATCCAGGTATTTTGCAGAGGAATATCATCCTGAAAAGTAGTTTGCTTATATCTGCAGCTTTAGATAGGTCTCACTCCCAAAGTAGCAGATGGTACAGTAGAAATAGTTCTTCTGCAAAAAGAGCATGTGACTGAGAAATTAGCTTGGTTTCCAACCAAATAAATTTGGTACTTATACAATCCAAGAAAAGAGAATAAGTAACAGTAGTAATGGATTTCAATTCACTCCTTACATATCTAAATATTAACATGGATTAATTATCAAAGGAAATGTGGCCGAACTATACTACCAGTAACTTTTCCAGATGTAGGTCTGTGAAGTTATCTTTGGTCAAACTACTAATTTTGCTTCTAATAGTTGCCTATGAGGTAGAAAAAAACTTCTAGATGACCAAATAGAAATTCAGTATAATATTAATTCTATTATATTTATATAATTGTGTGTGTTTTAAGAGGTGGGTTTCTGAAGAGTGTAGTTTAAGGTGGGACTTACAAGCAGCACTGAATTGCTGTCATGAAGCTGAAAGAAATTAATGTCAATAGAACAATCAAGGAAGACACAGAAATGACAGCATATCAAAAGTTCAGAAAGAAAAAGATTATATTTTTATATGTTCCTGTGTGGACTCCGTGGGACATATACTTCTGGAATGGTATGATTTTTTTGATGTGAAAGCATATTTTTCCACTTAGGAAAGCAATGTTTGTCTTAAAAGGATTGCTTTGTCTGGACTGTTTTATTTAGAGGTTATATTTTTATCATATTTTATGAAATTCTGATTAAATATATGGATATATGAAGAACCGACAATTTAAAAATTTTTCCTTTAAACAGAAGGCTTGGGCTGACATGGGCTTTAGCAAAATTACCCCTTAATCTGCATTCCTACAACCTCAAGAGAAAACAATTTTTTTTTCAGGATTTTGTAATTCATGTATCAATTTATTTTAAATCATGTTAAAGACAACCAAAAATATATTAATAAAAAAAACATAATGAAAAGAAGTCTTACAATATCACAAAATTTTAATAACTATTGTGGTCAGAATAGCCAGGGGAATATTAGCACACACTAAAAACTTGAGTTCTGCTTTCAAAAAGTACATAGGCAATTAGATGAGAAGTCTGTTGCAAGGGGTCAAAGTCTGAGAACATGCACATTTTCTAGGTCTCCTCTTCTTTGGTAGAATTGCACCACCTGAGTCCTAAAGCCATTCTGAAGTCCTGAAAATACCTGTTTGTACATTATATTTTCAGTTCATGTCTGAGTGGCTTCATTTCTATGAAGCCTCATGAGGATGGAACAAAATTAAACCAAGAGACCATAGGTAAAATTTGTAAGTTATGTAAATGTCACATGCAGGGCAAAATGTTGTTTCTGAGTAGAGGAATGTTGTTGTCAAGAATACCACTGGGAATATCTACATGCGCTCAGAACACCATGGCTCTTTTCACCGTTGTTTGGAGTGAACAGAACTGACACTTCATATCCACCTCCTGGGATAGATCCCGGCATTAACATTCAGAAGCTGAAAGCTTCACTTTTAAATACAAGAAAAAGTCTGAGCATACTTATAAGAATTACTCTCGACATCTATTATACCTTTGTCTAGGCATGTAAGCAGACAAAAAATATAGAGTGAAGCAATTAGGGAACCAATTTCATGTCAGTTTCCCCACAGATCTTTCAGTATCTCCACAAATAAATTGTTTAGAGTAATTGCACGTATAAAATAATATAATAAGAGACATAATTTACAAGAAAATAAGGGTTTAAAATAAAAATTTTAAAAATCCCCAAACAATCTATGAATCGTAACTGGGAATTTTACCTCAACGATCCTATTTAGAATTACACAAGCAATTCCCTAAACATATTGAGGGATGCATGTGTGGATAGGTATGTACACACAAATAAACTTCCCTCTTACTCGGTAGTAGTTCCATGTATTCAAGGGGGAAGCATAGGCAAAATATGGGACTCATTAATGTAATTACTATTAAGTGACAGAAAATGTTAACAGCAAAAATGTCTTAAATTCTTGGCTATCTTTCAGCTTAGCTAAAAAGTTTCAGGATAATATTTTAAAAACCACCTATTTCTGGTTTTCCTGTCAACCTTCTAAAGAATTTTGACAAATCCTTTCTCTCTATGTAGTTATTATACATTTTTGCTGAGGTGTGATAATGGAATTTGTGTTTAAGCACTGAGGATGCCAAAGAGCTAGTTGTTTTTACACCACAGGGATCAACTTCTTAAAGTGACACATACTTCTTTTCCTCTCTTAAGGAAAATGACAAAGTATTAGGGCATCTGAAGAGATAACATATCTCTGCTGCAGATATAGGGAACTGAAAACCAGTAATAATACTACTGTGGTTTGTTTTTGGAGTGTGAACTGATTAAAAGAGTGATCTAGCATAGTGGAAATTGATAGTGAATTAAAATTCCTGGTTTTCATTCCCATTGCTTCGTATTTATTTTCCATTCATCTCGACACATCTTACAGAAGAAAGATCCCAATATTTTCAGCTGAAAATATTGAAACTTTATTCACGGAAAGTATAAGTCATGTAATGGCACACAGAATATGTGACTACATGAACTGTTTAATAAAACTAATTCAAAAGCAAAATGAAACATTCATTTTCTGCCTTGTTTAAATCCAGAGTAAATCATATCTTGTGTTCCCTCAGGGTACCAACACTTCTCCTCAGAGCTGTAGGGTACTCATAGAAACTCCTTTTCACTTTCATTTTTTGATTTCTTTTTTTTTTCTTGGAGTCCTTTTCAGATTTTCCAGGGAAAAGATGTACATGTCTGAAATTTGGCCTTGAGTACTATTAGTGAGGGACCTAAAAATCAGCCCAGGTGGGCTTCCAAACACACTCAACAATAAAAATGGCTCACAGAAGTTCTTTGTATGTGTTGCAGGTCACTGCAAGGGAAATATCCTTTAGAAGAGTTGCAAACTTCAATTAGTAGATATCTTTGGACAATTAATCCTTTTTGAACTCCACTGAATTTGCTTCATACGTATAGTCAGTCTATTTCAAATCTCTCCGTTTCTCATCATACAGTGATGTAGAGCACACATAAAAAAATGTTTCAAAATTCTGTTACCACACATTACTTTCAATTCAACTAACTTAAAATTTACAGTTATTAATGTGAAAAAAATTTCCGCAAATATTTTTATCAGAAGTTAATTACAGCAATCCCATTTGAGTCCCTGATTTTGTTGTGGGTTTTTTGTTTTCTTGAGAAGAAATATTGAGTTTTTAGGAAAAATAAAATAATTTAAAAATTAATTTGTCCCAGCAAACACAGTGAGGTTTTATATGAGGACCAGAACCCATATATATCTAGGAAGCTAGGGCTCTGAGGCCTTTCTGTGCCTGTGCACCCATGTATTTAAGGAAATAGGAAAAATTATTTCTTTTTGTTGTTGTCCATTTACTTTATCTTTACTTCTGATGCTTTTTTCAGCATCTAAACTTCAAAGCATGTATATTGGAAAAAACCCCAAAATATCACTCTGATTATCTAATTGATTATAAACATTTTGATTACATAAAAAGTTCAAAATTTGAAAATAGCTAACAGACAATTGATCAAACCATTATGATTCACTATGCAGTCAGGTGGACAAAAACTTTATTTTTGCCTTTTGTGTCTCTAGGGTTTTGTTCTCAAACACATAATCATATCATATGGCATATTGCACAGCATAATCTCCCATAGATAAATAACATCCTGGTGATCTGTGGAAGAGCACCAGGTGTATGTAGGAACTCTTTTACCAAAGTATCATTATCTTCAAACAGGTGTTCTGTCGCTCACACCACCCCCATTTATTTTTTTTACCATTTGGTGCATTACTAATGCATGATGCCATCCTAATCCCATTTTGGTTTTTTTTTCAACTACTTATTAAATATCTGTATTCCAGTTACTAACATCATTGACATATTCAATGCTGTATTGTTACTTTCAAGGGATACTGATGCCAGAGACACCAGTCATGAGAGTGGCAGTAGGTACATCCTTATACTTTCGCAGGATCAACAAGTCTTCTGTTAAAGCAAATTGGTGCTAATAAAAACGGAATTTTTTGAAAAGAGTAAAATAAGGAATAATCAGTATACTGTTCTATGGCTGGTTTTCATTCCTCTTTTTCTGATGGGCAGAGCAATAGTTTAGGTTACAATCCATAACAATGCACTGTTTCCCACTCAAGGTGACTATAAATTCAGCTCTTCCTGGCAGCAGAAATTATTCACCTCTCAAGTCATCCTTCTGACACTGAATTCAGTTGCACAAGAAAATGTGTCTGGCAGCCTTGAAATGGAAACAGACAAATTGCAAAAAAGAGTAGCAAGGCATCTGAGCACTTCTGCCACATCTTGCTGACAGATGGGAGCTGTAGCACCAGTCACCAGTGCTTGCATCTCCAGTGCAGTTAAAGAAAAGGAAGCATTCATCAAGCCCTTCATTTCTCATTCCTCAAACAGAAGGCTGTTTACATCATGTCAGCAAATGATTACTCTCTGCTGCTGTTGTTGTGCTACCTATTGGAAAAGGTGAAGAGGTTATGTTTTGAAATTCCATGGAGATGTTGATTAAGGAAACAAAGGAAGCTGGTTCCTAACACCCAACACCCCCTTCTTCCCCAGTCCCTCCACCTCCCCAAAAAAAATAGGAAGCAGGCATCATCACACTCACATCTTTGACATGAGAAATGAGTTATTTGTGGAGAGGACAATGAATTCAAAGCTCAAATTGCTTACATATATCAAGGGAGAACCAAAGGATCTAAGCACTTTCCCTTCCAGCTGAGTCATCTCTTTAGGTCTTTTCTGTGGTTTTTGGTCCTTGTCTAGGTCTTATCTGACAGCTGACCTGGGGTTACATGGATCTCAGATTTCCTTGGCTTTTTTTTAAGTCTTCATTAACAATGCCTGAAAAAACAAAGTTATTCCATCTGTGTGGAAGTCTGAAAAATTATAACTTTGTGAATGACTCCATATTGGACCATCATTGGAAAAAAGTGATCCATAAACTGAAAAATATGGGGAGCTACTGTTTTAGCCTAGGTATCATACAAGTTTTCAGCGTCTTTGTGAAGAACACGACTCAGTTTAACAACTCATGAATTTTTGAAACTTGGAGGTAAAGTCTTTGACTCTCAGAGAAGACAAACAAAAGGTAGAATTTGGCTTATGTGAAAATAACTGAGCACAAAATTATTGTGGTGATTTCCATTCTTTATTTTAGTCCAGTCCATCACCTGAATTTTTTTTTTCTTTGAGTGTGTGCATTTTGCAGCTCCTGAAGAACAGATTTTTCTTCCTCAGTGGTTTAGTCTAGTATCCAGACCTAGATAATTATTAAGAAAACTATTTCATGTGTAGGTAATATAGGAAATAGTGCATTCAGTTTAGGCAGGATCAACAGGTCTTTGCTTCCTGTTCAAAACTGCTATGTAAACAACTCAAAATTTCCATCTGTGTGATAGCTTTATTTCTCTTTCCTCAAGCTTTTTAAGTCTAGTAGACCTTTTCTGTCTTGGAAGATGATTACTTGCTTTCTTCTCATTCATATCTATCTCTAGCACACCAGAGATTTCATCCTTTCTAAGAGTGATAATCCTCCAAGTACATTACACTGGATTTCTTTTAATTCAGCCATTCACATTTTAACTGATACTGCTTTTTTTTCCCCATGCAGACATGAAGTGCAGCTGCCTGTCCTTATCCTGTGCAAGTTGTATGCTAGTTCCTGACATACTCTGAGTCCTGCTCCAATATCTATTTCCTCTCTGTGCCACTTGCATTGCTTCTACAAAGGTAGGTCCCAGTATGGAAATTCTCTTATCCTTAGCTGTGCCCTACAGAAGAATACTTGGTTCTGTATTGTTTCAGTTTCCAGAAAGCCTCTCTAAAGAGGCTAATTTTAACATAAAAGATCCAATGTAACAAATAAATAAATAAATAAATATTTCTGTGAATATTTGAAGTGGAAGACAGCTGAATGTTTATATTTATAAAACTGTCCCAGTTCTATATGCAGAGAAAAGGAACAGTCACATCTATGTGGTCAACCCAAAGTTTATATTTTCATTTCAAAAATATAAAACTTCATCTAATAGGTTTTCGTCTTTCTTTTGACAAACTCGTGTTTTACTTAAAAGCATAATCAGGATTTTCAAGCTTTTTGGAGTATCAATGTCTCTAATTACTGTGTCTGCATCTGACACAAGGTCTCTATATGCTTCTAAAATGTTTCCATTCAGAGGTTGCAACGAGAAAATACTGTGTATATATGAGGAAGACCTTCTATTAATAAAAGAGAACCAGGCCTTGAAAATATAAAGTATATAAGACCATAAAGAAACACAGAGAGTAAGGCTGCCATATTTAGCTGATATGCCCAAGGTGGAAAATAGTAAAAGGAGACATGAAAGGACTGCTTAGTATAGCAGATAGTTCTGTTTTGCCTATTTGGCAGAGCAACTTCCCCAGCTTTTCGCCACTAGAGTCTCCCCTAGTAATTCTGGAGTAAGAAAAATGGACAGGTTCCTTATTTAGTAATTATACTGTTAAAAATTTAAATAATTCTACTGAAATCCAACACTATTAGGAGTCTGAATGCAATACCTAATTTCAAAGGCATAACTTTAAAGTGATAAGAATCAAGAATATGAACCAAAAAATATCTATGAATACTTGCTGATGCATTAGCCGCCTGTTATACAAAACTTTCATCCTTTGATTATCTTATATAATATATATATTTTATTCAGCATAACATAGTAACCCAAGCACTGTGTGAAAAATCCTAACCCCATAACAAACTATCTGGAATACCTGTAGTACTTTGAACAAGATCCAGCACACAGAGCAGACCAGGCATGTTAAACATGAAACTGCTTTTACAGCACTACTCTAACCCCTGCTAGCCACAAGGATTTTAAACAACTGAGAATTGTGTACAGACAGTTGGTTTGTCATTAGCACAATACAACAGTACTTTCCTTATTTCTAACCAATGTTCATATGCTATTCATTTGGCAGTTTTCCTACACTTTGGTCTGCTTATGATTCTAGACTTCAGGTGCATGGTAACTTGTGGCTAAGACTAACTTCTGCATAGGACTCTGCTAGGTTTTATGATCCCACATTAGGTAATTCACACCACTGCTGATGATGTTATGAATGGCCAGCATAAAATGAACGCATGATTAAGTCACAGACATTGACAATAAAAAGAAAATTGTAATTTGCTCTAGACATGTCTAGATAGTTACAGCAGACCCTATAGAAAACAGGACTGTTTGGAGAGTATTTTAAATTTTTGACTTCTGAGAGGTAAGTATTTAAAGGTAAAGAATTTTGCTTGTATATATAAATCGTCAAGTGCAAATTCATGATCTCTACAAATATGAGTATATAGGTGGTGGGACTGTTTCACAGGCAGACCTTCAGAAGTATCAGTGGGGAAAAGCTATGTGCTTCCCCCTATGTGCCAATAGGGGAAGATTAATGTCTTAACAAGCATGTAGTATATTTCTACATCTGGAAATAGTATACAACCTGAATTAAGTTAGGTAGTTTAGGATTTCTGATTACATTTTCCCTTCATGTTTAAGATGGATTTTCAACCTCCTCAAAGAAACATGATCAGATTCCA
Organism: Corvus moneduloides; assembly: GCF_009650955.1. NCBI lineage: Eukaryota > Metazoa > Chordata > Aves > Passeriformes > Corvidae > Corvus > Corvus moneduloides. The sequence goes on from NC_045481.1 coordinate 19,131,924, forward strand.
AAACAGTGTGGAGTGCTCAAATCCCTTTCAGAAGCCATTTTAGAAGTCATTACACTACATAGAAAATCACAAAGAAGTGCAGTTTATTCCATATCAGCACCTGGAGACTTTCTTCTTTATACCTGAGAAGTTAAGAGATGGAATTGTTTTGTACACTGTTTCAGCTCTTAGAGAAACAGATTCAGTGACAGGTACAGTACTGATGTGACTTCCTTGGAGACTGCAGTCTATGTCTAAGTCAGAATGACAACCCCCTTTCAATATTTGCAAATAAAATAAAGTTAAAATAAAAATAATAAAAATAACTAGGTAAAAATATGTAATCAAAAGAATACAATATTCGCTTCCAATATAAGTAGGTAACTATGTCAGGATATCCCCAGAAGAACAAAAAGAAACACAACATTTTGGTAATGAGGTAAGCTACAAGACCATTGTTAATGGGAGTTCGTTAATACATAAAGAATGATCTTATGTCCTGTATTAGGACTTAAATCAATTAGCATTATGGTAAGAGAGGCATGAGAATAAGATAAAGAACAGACATGCAAGGGATTTGACAAGGTGATCTAGTTAATTCATTCTTCCAGGCGGTAACTGCTACATTTTTTGGCTTTCTTAGCCCAAAAAATGTATAAAAGTCAATAGCTAGGAGCACTGCAAATCAAAGCAAAGATGTATCAGCACATTTCTAGCAATGAGTAAGACAAAGATAAAAGTGTGAACATGTGGTGAACAGCTTCAGAGGCTGGTTCTGGGCCCTCGCCTGAACACAGACAAAACAGACAGCGTGCCACAGTGTTTAGTTTGTCTTAATTAATTAATAATGGATGATAAGAGTATGATCTTCTTTCTCTCTTTCTCTCTCCCTGATCACACTTTCACACCTATCTCCATTGTCTCTCCAAATGATGCTGCTACACTTAGGGCAAAATCTTCCTACTCTACTGCTTCTGTCATTTAGAACAGCATTCCTGTATTTCTTTGCCTCATTAAGTCATAAAAACACCTGAAAATCTCTTTTTCAGGCCAGGGAGTTTGAGCTTTTCTCTCTACTGACCCTCTAACACCATATTACCCCATCTATGAGTGCTTTTACATGTGGATCTTACCACCAAATTTTGCATAGACTTAGTGTCTCTAAACCTAAACTAGTGGTTTTTTGCAGAACAGAGTAAAAATAGTGTATGAAAAGTGTATTACATGCACCTTTGCAGGTATCAGCCCATAAAATTGTTTCCATTTCTTCATCATGCATAGAAGTATCCTGTAATACAAATTATGGCAAATTAGCAACTGGAGATTTGAAAGGTGTTACCTAAATGAAGCTGGAATGATACTGCATTATGATCAGAATCACTGACTATTTGAGAACATCTTCAGTACATGCTTCTAAACTGACTCATTAGCAGAATTTATGGCTTGATTTTCAAAGTGGTACAATCCCACAGACTAGCAGATATCTCAGTTATCTGTGCACTTATCTGTTTAGATGGGCAAACAACTTATTAGGTCACTTACATGCAGATTATTTTGCATATATACTTCCATGCAGTCATTTCTTCGTTGTCAAATTCTCTTTGGTACTGATGAACATGAATCATGTAATCATTTGAGTTGGAAAGGATCATAAAGATCATCTGGTTATGACACCCGTGTCATGGGCAGGGACAGTTTCCACTAGACCAGGTTGCTCAGAGTCCCATCCAACCTGGCCTTGAACACCTGAAGGGATGGGGTATCCACAAATTCTCTGGGCAACCTGTTTCAGTGCCTCACTATCCTCACAGTAAATAATTTCTTCTAAATATTTAATCAAAACATACCCTCTTTCAGCTTAAATCCATTTCCCCTTGTCCTGTTACTACACATCCTTGGAAAAAGTCCCTCTTGAGCTTTCTTATAGGTCCCCTTTAGGTACTGGAAGGCTGCAATAACTCCCTGCATGTTTCTCTTCCCTAGGCTGAACAATCCCAACCTTCTCAGTCTGTCTTCACATAGGAGAGGTGCTCCAGCACTCTGATCATCTTCATGGCTCTCCTCTGGACTCTCTCCACAAGGTCAACATCCCTCTTATGTTTGTCCCAGAGCTGGATGCAGCACTCCAGGTGGGATCTCACTAGAAGATAGCAGAGTGGGAGAATCACCTCCTTTGACCTACTGGCCATAGTTCTTTTGAAGTGTCCAGGATACAGTTGGATTTCTGAGATGCACAGATTTCCAGGTCATGTTGAGCTTTTTGCCAACATATAATAAGGGTTTCAGTTAATTAGGATAATCTATTTGCCTCTCTTTCTCTAAATTTCTTCTTGTAGGGAAACTTAAAGTTGTTTTTGTAGCTTGGGCACTAGATTGTGGACTTTCTGATTATGGTACTGAGCTTGGTACATTTTTTTAGAAGTATAAGGAAATGAACACAACATTCTTACAATCTTCCCTTATAACAGTTCCCAGGGTTTGGAGTTAATGGGTCACTGGTATTGTTTACAGTATTGAACAGTTCATTGATGTGAAGACATACTTTTTTTTTTCTTTCAGACATGGCAAAAGTAGCTGAATAGAAAAGAACTTGTCCACTGACACTTAACCATACTGTCTTCTACCAGTCATGCAATAAATACATTTAATATTTTTTTCAAAAGGAATCAACAGAATAATACAACTAGACAAAACATTTAATGCTGGTTTCCCTTCCATTCCTGGATCTGTCAGTGAATTACTGCTTAGCCCTGTAGATATAGTTCATTTAGCCATTGTACACTGAGATTTATTGAGGCATTTAAAGTTTTGAAAACATAATTTGCTTAAACGTTTATGCAACATGTTGTGCTTTGATGTTATAAAATACATAAGAACATATTGTACTTAATGGTAGGGCAAGCAGCAGAATGTTGAGAAAGCTGTTTTGAATAATACTTTGCCAAATATTAAAACTTTCATTTTCACCTCTTTTTGTTCTTTTTTTTTCTTTTTAATTTGTGATGAAACATAGCCATTAAAATCTGGAATAGCCAAATTATATATTTATGTCTGTGAGAGCCGCAAATCAGTGAAATGGCCCTTTAATGGCGTGCTATGCATTAGTCTAAAAGAACATATTAATTCCAATGAAAAAGAGGTACCAGAAAAGCAAAATCACTGAGCATTCTAACATTCTTACATAATGCCACAATCCTGACAATTTCCAGCTTGTGATTTTCTTGATGTCTGATGGATTGAATACAAATTACTCAAATATGTAAATGTATTAGATGCTTGTTTTGTTCAGCATCAGAATCCTTAAATCCTTAAACACTGTTAAAATTATACAAGTCCAAAAGTCTTGTTTGATGTTCTCTCTTTTGTAGGAAGGCTATCTATAACTATTCAGTTTAAGGGATGAAAACTGAAAATAATTTCTGAAGCTGACTTTGTAAAATGGTCAGTTATGAGCAATCTCTTACAGCAGTCATATTTTTAAATGATATCATTATTACAATATTGTTTTAAAATAATGAAAGCCCACAAGTTAATGCTGTGGTGGTGCATCCCACCCCCCTATCCGGGCTGCACTGCAATCTGAGAAATGCTTGTTAGGCCTCAGCTTTGCAAAACAGCACATGGGCTCAGCTCTTCCGAGCTTATAAGAAACACTGCCTGCTCCCAGGAACTGCTAAAAAGCTCCTGTTTTCCTTATTAACAGCCTTGGAAAATATTTTTCTTGCCTGAATGGAGCAACAGTCCTGTTCTCACACTTTCACAGGATGTGCCAATCCAAACTGTGTCCAGGATGAAAAGTTGTTATGACTAAAGCCCGCTCTGTTGCGGTGATAAACAGGGGTCCAAAATGAGACCCTTTGAGCTCTGCTGGAGTGCAGGGGCTTGTGACCAGCAACCTCCCTCTGAGGGGGACGCCTCTCAGAGACAGCAAACCCTCAGGTTTGCCTGGAGGATCACCAAACAACGATGAGTCCTGGGCTGATACCCTGACTCCTTTAGGTCTGACCCTTCACCCACCGGGAGGTGTAAAAGCATCCAAAGTGAATATTTCACTGATGTCTGAGGGGAATTTTTCATAGGTACCTTGCTTGCACTGACTCTTTCTGTCTGGGTGCATAAACGTGTGCATATGCTATAGCAAATCTATGAGAAATGCTGCTTTCTTAAATGTTTAAGTACCTTGGATATTGAAGTAAGTTAGGCCTGTAAGTAAGCTTGTGACTTATGACTCCTTAAGTGCTGCTAAGCATTGTTCTTTTGCTAAGAGGTTAAGTTCAACATAAGTTATAAGCTAAGTGTTGCTAAGTGTTGTTCTTTTGCTAAGTTGCTAAATATAGCTTCGAAGTCATGTTAGGTTAAATGCTGTTAAGTGTTATTCCCCTGTTAAATTGTTAAGTTATAAATTAAGTTTAAGATATAAATCAGGTTAGATATAAATTAAGTGTTGTTCCTTTGTTGAACTGTTAGGTTTAAGGTATGAGTTAAAGTAATGTTAAGTTTGGGTGCTGTTAAACTTTTAGGCCATATTCCTTTTTATCCTTGCTCTCACTGTCCTTTGTCACATGCACCTAAACACACCCACCCACCCACCCAATCCTAAAGAGTTCTTGGTTCATTTCTGTTTTGATTGCTTAGATTTTGTTTGGTTTTGTTATTGCTTTTTTTCCCTTGTTGTGCCCTAACAGTCCTATAAGTAGTAGAGTGAATCTTGCCAATGAACTTTGTTGTGCGGTCATTTAATAATAAATCTGGCTTTTGCTGATACCCTTGCCCATGATTTTTTAAGCAATCTCAAACACTCGTTTGTAACAAATGCTGACTTGCATTTGATCTAATATGAGCATCAAGGTATTATGTAAATGAGAAAAAGAGGAACACTGGTTTTCCCAAGGAAAAGAGCACATCCTAGGTACTATGGTTTACTTCTGTGATCCAACAGAGACAACAGTAAGAAAATATCTCAGGACAGAATTTTTTATAATCTCTGCAAGATAACGGAGTAAGAAAACCCCAAATATAGATAAGAAATGTGTGTCTACATGTTAGTTTTGGTAATGTTCAGGCCGGATCCCGCTCTTTTGATCAGGATTTATTTCCAATCACCTCTGTTTTAGGGATAACTGGCTTCCAAATTTCTGAACATGGAAAATATTTGAGCACAACTACAATCAAGGAAAAGAACACAGTTTATACAAAATTTCCAAGTTCCAAAATTATAATTATCAGAAAAGAAATCACATTTTTATTATTTTTTTCAGTAAAATTATATTTCCCAAATAGATTTTTTTGCTTATTAAGGTGAAGGCAGTTTACACATTGTTCTGTTTATAAGTAAATTTGTGTCAATAGTTTTTATAAGACAGTCAGCAAGTCAGTCATCAGCTTCATTTTAAGATTAGAATACAGTTCTCTAGTTCCTAGTGTTGATATTCCACCATCTTGAACTTCATTATAAAAGAATCCTCCCTTACATGCAAGATAAATTGGGAGTGACTGCTTTAGAATATTTATGCAGCAGGTGTTTCTATTTAGTATCGGTACTCATATAGTCTTTTGAATAGTCAGGAACTTTAATGGCCTTCTGTAGCATCTGTGAATGAATATTTCAAGTAACATATTGTTGCATTGTTTAGAACTTAATCATCAGATAATATTAGTGATCATATGGAATAACATCTGTTAGCATCAATCACCATAATTTTTAAGCACTTGAAAAGCTCATGAAGAATTGGAAATCCTTCAAATCCTTCAAAGTGGTTCTTGATAATTTTTCTAACAAAAAAAATTAAAAAGAAAACAAACTGAAAACCAACAAGTAGCCCAGGTAGCACGGTTTATTTTTTATCTAATTAATATTTACATCTGAAATATATATATGATTAGCATGAAGATCATACAGAAAAGAGTAAAGTTCAACTGCTGAGAAATACTGTGGATACAAAATCATATTCAAAAGGCACAAGAAGGATGTTGATACATATTAGAGTGCCTCTTAAGCTATATGTCTCAGGGTGATCACAAGGGTGCCTGGTTATCTGCCATGCAAATACTCTTGGCTACAGGCTTTACATCAGTGATTAAATTAGACTGTAGTTGATCCTAATTGTTATGCATGTATGAACATTTCATAGGTTACTCTAAGTCAAACATTGGATCAGTGTGAGCAGATTTTGTATAACAAGCGATAAGATCTGCATGAGAGAACGTAGGAGGCCTTCATATGCGTAAGACAGAACATTTCAATTAATATTTTTGGCCAATGGCCTTTGAGTAAAAAAGTAGTATAGATTCAGGAACCCTTCTGCCTTCAAGGTAAGATAACCTTCACAAGCAGACCAAAGTAGCTGGGCTATCTTGTTAAAAAATATCTGCAACAAAGGCATGCCTACCTTGACCACTGGCAGTGGTCTTTGCAGAGAGTGGTTCAAATCTCTGCGTATTTCACCAAATATTTATGAGGTGTCACAAGGTGCTTTCCAAAGTACACAGAGAGAAATGTCATTGACTCTACCACAAGCACTCTGTTCTGCTGTTGCCTTCAGCTCTCAATAGTGCCCAAATGCCTGGGGCAAGAAGTGCACAGCCAACCAGAGCCAGGTAGAGTTTCAGAGGAAATATCAGGTGGAGAGATTACAACTATATATACAGTTTAATTTGGCTGGAACACTGTAATTAACACATTCGGCTCCTCTGAAAAAAGTTATGCAATCTTGAAAAAATGCAAGCAGTTGGGATTTGTTTCATATCTTATCCAAAAATAGTGTGCTTCTAACACCACAAAGCTTCCTGAAACCATAAGGGAAAATATTTAGCCTATTATCTTAGAAGGTACCAGAGGTACCTAGTTGCAACAGGACTTAAACGATGTTACCCTAATTTATGTATATGTGAGAGACAAAAATTAGGTCTTGGGTTTCTGCTTTCCTCCTTGTGAGGGGTAATAACCTCATTAAACCCTAGCTCATTTGTTAGGTTTTTCCAAGGCAAAGTAAAAGTTGCATCAAATGTTGCGATTCACATGTGGTCTGAACTCAGATACCTTAAGATTGTTTCATTTACAAGGATATAAAGTTTACTCTAACTTGAATCATGATCACTCGGAGGCAGGCCTGGTTCTCTGTTCCCTGTGTTCTGAACCTCATTGATACTGCCTTAAGAACTTTCAGGTTGCACTTCATTCCAGCCAGGCTCTGTAATGTGGGTTTTATCAGGTCCAATTGGAACTACAATGCCAATGCAAACATGAAACATTACACATTACCTTTTAGAGACTTTAAAAATACTCTAGTTTATATCGACTATAAATTAATCTGAAAGCTGCAGTATATTATAAAAGCAGGAATACATAAACACCTTCTGATAAGGCTCTGATTGAAGTAGAAAATTTGCCTTTACAGATTAAATGCAAGGGAAGACTTAATCTGAGTATTTGTTTGTTTCAGACAGAGATTTTTTTCACATTTTGAAGGTCTTTTAAAATTTGTTAACAGTGGGGATATCTAAAGAATTGAGGGAAGGAATTCTAATGAAAAATGGTGTTAGCTGAGTATAATTGGTTTTACATTAGTAGAAGTCCATAGTTTTCTTCTCAAAATGTGACTGATCTGAATCATGAATTCTCCATTAAAAAAGATGTGCATCTACTTACTCTTCTAATTTGCTCCTTCCTTCCTTCCTTCCTTCCTTCCTTCCTTCCTTCCTTCCTTCCTTCCTTCCTTCCTTCCTTCCTTCCCTTCCCTTCCCTTCCCTTCCCTTCCCTTCCCTTCCCTTCCCTTCCCTTCCCTTCCCTTCCCTTCCCTTCCCTTCCCTTCCCTTCCCTTCCCTTCCCTTCCCTTCCCTTCCCTTCCCTTCCCTTCCCTTCCCTTCCTTCCCCTTCCTTTCCCTTCCCTTCCCTTCCTTCCCTTCCTTCCCTTCCTTCCTTCCCTTCCTTCCTTCCTTTCCTTCCTTCCTTCCTTTCCTTCCTTCCTTCCTTCCTTCCTTCCTTCCTTCCTTCCTATTGCTGTAAATTCTTTCCACTTTAACAGTTTGTCTGGACATCACTAGTGTGCCAGGGAAAATTACATTATTCATTTATTTGTTGGTGGGTTTTTGTCTTTGTTTTTGTTTTGTTTTGTTGGGGGCTGTTTTTGTTATGCTATTTTTTATTAAATTGAAAGTTAAATGTATAGAAAAAAGAGCATCTGTTTACTCTGCACTTGGCTGGTAAGACACAGATCTCTTTTTTTGTTCTCCATTAGCTACAATTTTAGACTAACATGATCAAAGAAATAAGATCGCAATAATTCAAATAAGAGCATAATAGTTCTGTTCATTTATTCCTGGTTTTTTAGTGGTTAGATATTTTTATCTGGAAAGTGCAATAAATATATATATTTCATACAGATTTTAGGAGATGAAAATATATTTCATTTGAATGAGAACATGATCTTAGGTGCTGGAATAACACCATTTCAGAAAAGAAGCTCTTTGCATGAGTGAATTGAGTTTACTCATTGTTGTGTGTCCTGCACATGAGTATAAATAAATGAATGTGACAAAATGACAAAACCATGAGAATTTTTGGAGACTGTTAAAAAGTCTCCTTCAGTCTTCTCTCAGGATTCTTCTTTTTTTACAGCAATGTTTCAGCTACTTCAGTTGTGATACCAAACAACTTTGTTAAGGTTTGTCATGTCTATTCTGTTATAAAATACTTCTAGCTCGTAACAGAGGGTGAACTAACATATGCACTGCAATAGCAAAAAGAGTTTCATTATTCCTCTTCTTATTTAAGCTTATTTGAATGCACTGTCAAGCTCTGAATATGGGGTTGAAATGTACATTCCCACTCTACTAGCTTTAGTTAGTTTTACCTTGCCTTCCTTTAAAAGTTTCTGTTTCAAAAGAAGTAAAACTCAGTGTCCACACTTCAGTTATTCAGCTGGGGAGGGAGGAGTAAAAAACTAATTAGAAAATCTTATTTGTTTGATTCCTTTGTTAGAACAAATTAAAACACAATTTTGGTTTTGTTCATTTTATACACAGCTGTTTGAAATCGTGCAACATTATATTAATTAGAACACAATTTCCCCCAAACCTGCTGTTACTGCAACAATTCATTAAAAAGTCCAGGTGTAAAATATGAGGGATTTGATTGCTCAAGGGACTGGTAAGGGCATATGGAGTTTTTCTCCTCTAAGTTTTTGGTGTGAATTCAGTGTAGGCCAATAGTTAGAAGCTTTTGAGCTGTTACTCTCTAATGACTCTTCTGTAGCTTGGGAGATATGCCTGGGTACTTGCACTCTCATTCCCAAGCTTATAACTCACAACATTTCTGAACATTACCCTGATATTTACAGATAATGGGATGAGCAGTAAAAAAAAAATAAAGACTGATTTCTTTTCAGTGATCCAGTTTTGAGAAATATTGGAACACATGTAGAGATGATGCTTTAAAATTTTTATTTCAGTAGCAGACTGTGAAAGGGATTACTTTCTAGTGTTTTTATTCTACCATCTTCAGCACTGCTTTCAATAATAAACTGTATTATACATCACCACTATTCTAGCTGTCGCTCTACTTTAGGGCAGTAAAAAGTATTTCAAGACACAAAACCTTACATAAAGGCCCAGTTTCTGCTTGTCATCAAGAATTTTATATTTTCTTTTTCTTTGTAAGGAAAATTTCTTTTATTGAAGGAGTAGGGTAAGTCATGGTAGTGAATTACCTCATTTTCCAATTGCCTGAGAGAATCTGCTCTTTAGTTCATATAAGTGGAGGTTGATGAAGCCATGATATATAAGTGAAAGAAATCTGGGGGCAATACATACATAAACAAATGATGAACAGCAGGCAAGACCAATTATAAACTCATTTTGTTTTATGAAAAATATTTACACCTCTCTGGAGAATCCTTGAAAAGGTTTTTTACATCTAGTCTGCAGGTCTCTTTTAAAATTTTTCTAATTTACAAAAAAAATGCTGTGGTTAGAAGTTCTGCTGCCATCTGATAGGGATTGGGCCATCCTGGCTGCTTTGATGTAACACGAGTTTCTGTGTAGCAGGTGGTCTTTCCTGCTGTTTATAACGCAGCCTAGGGAGGTCTGTCCGATGTAACAGCTCTTCTTTATCTGCATGGAATTTGGGTAGATCACAATGGAACAGATGGAAAAATACTCACATACCACCACAGTCCCACCTCTTAGCAGTAGCGTCTACAATTCCACAAACACTCCTGACTCCCCAAAAGAGAGAAAAAGGCCAGTGGGTATGTTTCTGAACTTCTCAAGGATACTCACCTTGTTTATACACAAACTTAAACCTGGGCACTAAGAGAAGAGAACAAAAATAACAAACAACCTAAATTACTACAGCTGTTGTGTACTATATATAGTAAATAGTTGTAAAATATATATTTTACAGTTACATTCTAGATTTCTGCAGAAAAAAAATTGGGGAATTAAAAATTATTCCCTAATATCCTTTGCTAATTCAAAATTCATTATTTTCTCCTCTCTTTTCTTCCTCTTCTTTTTCCTTTCTCTCATTCTTTTTCCTTTTTTCCTCTTATCTCCTTTACTTAAATACTTTATACACTTCTCTAAATAATTTTATAAGAAAACTATTTAGTAATCAAATATTGCTAAGATTGTTGTCTAAATTTTTTCCTTCAATGAGCAAATTGATAAAGATTTGGAAAAATCTTCCTCATACAAGGTTTTAGTGTTTTAAAAGATGACAAGAATTACAAGTTTATAACAAATACTTAAATATTACTCACTAAAAATATGAAGAACAATTCACTTAAGAAGAAAAGTTCTAATGAAGTGAACTACTTTAGAACAAACATTCTTGATGCTGATGGTTCAGATTTTCAAAGAAAACATTTTCTTTTCCCATACCAAAACAGTGGATTATTTAAACTAATAACATTCCTAGCACACTACGTACTGAATTTCCTCTAAATACCTGCCTGTGCTGTGGGTGATAAACAAGGAAGTGACTTATTTCTTAAATATGGCATAAACACTGTTTTGGGCTGACCCTGACTGAATGCCAGGTGCCCACCAAAGCTGCTCTATCTTCTCCTCAGCTGGACAGGGGAGAGAAAATATAAGGAAAGGCTCATGGGTAGAGATAAGGGTGGAGAGATCGCTCGCGAATTACCATCACAAGCAAAACATTCAACTTGGGGAAATTAGTTTAATTTATTAAAAATCAAATCTGGGTAGAGAATTAAAAACTAAATCTTCAAACAGCTTCCTCCCACCCCTTCCTTCTTCCTGGGCTCAACTTCACTCCTGATGTTCTCTAGTTCCTCTCCTGCCAGTATCAGAGATGGATGTCGAATAGATTTGTGGCTAGTTCATCATGCACTATTTCTGCCACTCCTTTCACTCTTCCTCCTGCTCCAGTGTGGTTCACTTCCAGGGGGTACAGTCCTTCAGAAAAAGGCTGCCCCAGCATGGGTCCCCCATGGGGCTAGAGGTCCTGCCAGAAAATCTGCTCTGGTGAAGGTGTCACACAAGGTGACACGGGGACACCTTCCTCACCATGGTCTTCACCCTGGGCTACAGGAGAATCTCTGCTCTGGCACCTCAAGGTCCTCCTCCCCATCTGTCTTCACTGACTTTGGTGTCAGCAAACTTGTTTCTCTCATATTCTCACTCCTTTCTCCCACTGCAATTGCTGCTGTGTATTTTTTCTCCCTCATTTAAACATGTCATCCCAGTGGTGCTACCACTGTCACTGATGAGCTTGGCCTCGGCCAGGCGTGGGCCTGTCTTGCAGCCAGCTGGCATTGGCTCTTTCACACATGGGGGAAGCTTCTGACAGCTTCTCACAGAAGCCACCTCTGGCTATCAAAACCTTGCCACACAAACCCAATACAGAAACGTATATACATTTAACAATGAATGTTTCTTCCCAACCAATTTCTTTCCACTTACTCCAGGTTCTTTTCAACTCCCATTTGCTTATAAAATGACAAGGAAAGGTCTCAGAAAACTACACGTCCATTTATCAGCAGTATAATATATATAACAGCATATTCATCAGCTAAAATTCCTGAGGATATGTCTTTTAAATGTGTGATAGCTGTAGGTGGGAAAGATGGTCAGTCCTACAGGAATTTAACTCAGTTAGCTATTGCCCAGATTCTGTTTATTTTAATTTTATTTATGAAAGGGGTAAATGACAATTTTGTATCAGAGCAGAGGTGCAAATGCACAGTGTGCATTATGAAGTGCTCAGATGCTTTGATATTGAGCAGCATGTAAAGGTATTTCTGCATGAATATTTTACTGAGTGTTACATTAACCTTTAAGTTTATACATGTCTATGAAGTAATTCTGCCCATCTGCTTCACTCAACAAAGTCACATGTTTTGCAAGCTGGTCAGACTACTTGTAAAAGCACAGGTCAGAATTAAATAATAAGGCAGACTTATTTATCAGCAATAATACATAAACCAAATTATCTATGATGTGTTTTGTTATAATGGGTGGAGATTATATTGGGTATTATTAAGCTGCACTACATAGGGGAGATTTCTGCTATTGTTAACTTATTCTTGTACCCACTTCTTTCCAACAATTCTTTTAAAGAGGGAAGATTTTATTTATTTTACTTAATCAATTGCCAGGAGACTAGATTATATGAATATAAAGAATTAGCACAACGACATCCTGAGATATCACTGAAGTCTCATCATAGTAATAACATTAATAACATTACAGAGAGAGAAATTTACCTTCTATGCAAAGCTAGTGCAGCAATTAATTCTGTTTATCATATGTGCAGAAAACTTTTCAGCAGATATAGATATTCTAGAACTGAACTTTTTCATTTTCTGGTACCACTAGAAAACAAAATCCTTTGTCAGCTACTTGCAATGAAAAGACCTTACTAAAAAGTAAACCCTTCCCTGCAGGCATTTTCTCCCTCTAAACTGTTTTCCATTAATTAAAGGTAGCACAGAAAAAGCTCTATGTAGTCTGAGTAAAGGTAAAAAAGCAACAAAAAAAAGAGTGAGTGTGAAAGAAATGGAAAAATGGAAGCGTCTTAGCAATTTCCATTTAGTCTTTGAAAAATTACTTTTGTTTCCTTTTTACACTGCTTACTTCTACCAAGAAGAAAGGAAATTAATAAAGGGGTGCCCCATCAAGCACCCTGTGCGTGTGAATATACTGTAAATTTCAGAGTTAATGCCAGTGAAAACACACACTTCAAAGAAAAGCAGAATTCATCAGCACTTTTGCACTTACAGTTACAACTCTTCATTTCCAACCAAAAAACCACAACTGCTAAGTGCTGTTCAAGGTTTATATTTGAAGTGATCTCCAATATAATGTTTTCTGACATATTTAAGACTATTAATAGCTTTGGCAGGTAAATAATAACAGCTTTCAAAGGCAGTTAATATTTTAATTTAAGACCACCAGTCTGTGCTGTCTCGCATTGCAATAATTGTGTTTCTTCCCCTGTAGACCCCATGTATGCACAGTGTATGCCCAATAAATTATCAGATTGTTGTTACAATAATTTGAAGAAAAGCCTGTTAATAGACTCTATGGGTCACTGTGAAAATCTGGTGATACTACTTAGTTGATTTGGCCCTGAGTCAAGAAAATTTTATGTTTTTAGTTTTTAACTGTGCTTAAGCCCTGCTCATTTCTGGTAGTTACATATTTGTGTTTAGATTGTTGTCTTGAACAAGGGTACTCCTCTATATCAAATCACTCTATTACACTAGTTCCATCTTTATTGTGATTATGATTATTTTGTCAACACATTCTGAAATATAATTCCTGTTTCTGAGGTGGTTTGATGTCTTGGTGCAAATTTTGAAATCCAATTTTAATATAGAATTCAAAAGATATATGATAATTTAAAGATAAAATAGCCTGTACCTTCATGTTGCAAAAGTGAATTTTCTGGTTTGCATAAGCACTTGCATTGCGTTGGGCAGGAACACATTCTGTCAGAAATTCTCAAAATTAAATACCATGCACCTGTTCTACTCCACTAAAAACTATACTTCATGTTAAGTGATTACTTTAACATTATCTACCTCTGTGCACCAAAAATCAACATTTTTTACCTTGTGACATTTGTTAGATATCTTGCAGAGCCAGAATAGTTTGAGAGCTGAAAGACTTTCTGAACAATACAGATAGAGTTTTAAAAGAAGAAAAAACATACGTATTTATATCTTATGCATCCTATTCTGTTGAATATAACTTAAACGTATTCCACCTCTGAACCTTGTTTTGAAAGTCTGTCTTTGAAAAAAATAAAAAAGTCAATTAGAATAGAAGCTACAGCTGAAGTAAACAGTCATTAGGGATGTAATGCCACTCTCTGTTCATCCAGCTTGAAAATACTGTTGTGTCTGCACTTCAGAATTTCAGTCTGATGTCTAATGACTTTTGTTCCCAGTTTCAGGGCCTCTAAAACCTTGCTGAAAGCTGAAATCTTTCCTTTGTTTGAACTGCTAATTAGTTTTGTGAATATGGGATTTATGAAGTACCGGTTGTTTAAATCATATCTCAGATTAAATCTGCCTGGAAATGCTCTGAATTACAAAATAGATAAATAAAAGCAGCATCCTAACAAATTCAAAGTTTGTGAATTACATCCATACAGATCTTATAGATAAAATGAATCTGCAAATCTTTTACCAAACAATTGCTGATTAACCCAGTCCTCTTGTTTTAATTGTATTTTCCTTGATTAAATCCTTTATCCAACCGTGAATGGAGTCATAGTTCTCACCAAGAAATAATTAAAACAACATGCAATGCCAGGGTTCCCCATTTCCCTGCCTATTTTGCTGACAGACAAAGGTTTGTACAAATCTTGTGCAGCTTCTGTCACCTGATATGTGAGATCATTGTCTAAACAAGGGAGAAAAATTATCTACTTTACAATAAAGCTTATATTTTCATCTTCCTTAGATTTTGTAGACATTGTCTTATTAGGAATCCAGTCTGTCAGGAAAAACAAAGTCTATGCAAAGAAATTTTTATTGGCTCTGTGTTATGTTACAGTACTTTTATTAGACGGTGACATTCCTAAGACAGCACCTGCTGCGTGGATTTGGGCTGTTAGCCAGAAAAGAAATAAAAAAGAAATGTGTGTTTTAAATCCGAGTGGCAATGGGGTTGCACTACTGTAACAAATACCCACATGCCTGAACAGTTGGAAAGTTAGAGTGAATCACAGTTGTAAGCATTGGGGATAAATATATGTATAAGTGGCACTGTTATCACCATAACTTTCAGAGCAACAAAGATATAAAATCTCTCTTCTACATCTGTTCTGCTTTCCCCTGTGAATATAACTATTGAATGATATTTTCTACCTACCCAATACACATGGAAAGAGTGAACATTTTCTTTCCTTCGTCTGTGGATTTGTTAGCACACTCTGGCCCATTCTACTGCCAAAGCAACAGAATCTATAATGAGAAAAAAAATAAAATTCAATTTTTCCCTGTAAATCTGGAACAGGTCTAGATTTAATGCTGTTTGAATGTGGCTGGAGGCAGATTATGTCTAGAAATATTTGTGGGTTTCCAGGGCTGCTCAAACTGTTCCCCATGCATAAAAATTCACTCCCCAAAGCTAAGGGAGATCACAAATCCAAAGCAAATTTAGTTCTCAGACATGATACACAAGACTGTTTCTCACTTTTGAGTACTGCATTTGATATTCTGGAAGTGAGATCTGGATATATGATCAAATCTAAAAAGTAAGCAATAAAAAAAAATAAACTGAAGAAAACAATAGGCACTAAACTAGAGAACTGTAAGCCTTTTTTTTTCCTACATCATTTCTGGATATAGAATTTTCATTCTAAATTTATATTGTGTGTTGATACACCCCCAGACCCCTGCAATACAGGGCAGGTGTCACAGAATTCCTTTTTATTGATCGCAGGCAGGTTGTTACAGAAGGAACATAAGACTGATCTGGTCCCTCATGCAGAGAGAACTTCTGCTTTAGAAGCTAATGTCTAGCAACAAGATTGTCATTGAAAAAAACTGTAAGTAATGTTCTGTCAATTTCTGGCATTTATCACTTTCTCAACAGAATAATATTTTGGCCTTTGAGACATCTGTCTGTTTAAGTTCATGGGTGTTGATTTTATGGGATTGGTCCAGACCATAACTTGTTCTGAAGCAAATACAAGTAATTCCTCAAAATTTTAATGGGAAGTGGGTAAGACACAGATCACATATTCTCTGTGTGATAGTCATACTTCTGTGACAGATAAAAGACAAAAGCAAAAATTCCACAGTTTAAGCAATAATACTTATTGGAAGCCTATTATTATTGATGCAGTTAGTTTACCAGCTGCCTCAGTGATTTGATCCTGTGCCTGGATCAGGGCTATCCCACACACAAGTACAGGCTGGGAGGAGAATGGATCAAGATTAGCCCTGGGAAGAAAGACGTGGGTATTTGTGGATGAAAAACTCAGTGTGCCTTAGCAATGTGGACTTGCAGCTCAGAAAGCCAAGCACATCCTGGGCTGCATCTAAAGCAGTGTGGCCAGCAGACTGAGGGATTAATTCTGCCCCTCTACTCTGCTCTGGTGAGACCCTGCCTGAAGTGCTGCAAGCAGCTCTGGGGCTTCCAACACAAGGAAGATGTAGACCTGTTGGAGTGAGTCCAGAGGAGAGGCACTGACTTGATCACAGGACTACAACACTGCCTGTTAACACAGACTGAAAAATTGGAGCAGTTGGGTTTTTTCCTTATTTGCCCAGAGAGATTGTGGATTACCCATTCCCAGAGGTGTCCAAGACGAGGTTAGATGGGGCTCTGAGCAACCTGGTCTAGTGAAAAGTGTCCCTGCTCATGGCAGGAAGTCTGGAAACAGATGATCTTTAAGGTCTCTTCCAACCCTAAACATTCTATGATTTTATAATTCTGTAACTCTCGAAATATTCAAGAAAATTCCTACACTGAGAAAACTCCAGACAAATTGGAGCTCACTGAGAGGTCCTTGGCTATATTCAGAAGGTATGGTTAACCTTCCTTCATAAGAAGTGGTGTAAGGCTGGAGGTGGAGAGAAGGTATAAACTTTTATAAAGCTGATTAGAAAAATACTATATAATTTGATGTAATTAAATTTCAGCCAAATAGGTCACCATTGGAAAAGTCCATTTTCCTGGGACTCTGTTGCAAATTGTGGCTCATGTGGTAATGCACATATGGGAAGTGCTAATGAAGGGCTTTGTTATGTTCTCCCTTTTGAGGCCTGCTGGTGGGAAGGTATAACAATGTTAGATCACAAGAGCATTTTCAGTAACTTACAACTGGACTTGATCTTTTCCGCCAGTAACCTTTCTTTATAGACCATTCGGCGACTCTCACCCCATAAAAGTCTTCATGCATTCATTTCCTTCCACAGCTCCACCTTCTTGTCGTGTATTTTGAAAATAGGTGGCAATACTATTGTTCATATATTTGACATATTATTTAAACAGCTTGGCATTAGTCCAAAACATTTTCTTCTGAAACAGGATCAAATATAAGGGGGGTCTTAAGTCCCAAAATTTCTTTCTAAAAAGGAATGACTGGATGTCCTTGATTCAGTGTTGTTGATTCAGCCAGTGAAGACAATCAACTAAGATGTCTTTTATACTCATGAGCTCCATGTCTGCATAATATAGTGGATATTAATATGGTTTAATTACTAGGTAAATAGAACATATTTCTATTTCTAAAGGTCAATAATACACAAAATATGTTCTCTGGGTAAATTCTCTTTCAATTTATTTCTGTTTATGGATTTCTTTAATTCACAGATTCCTTTTAGGAGAATCCTTCTTAAAATAGCTCTTGGGGAGGAGATATATCTACATTCTTTTGCCTTTACTGAAATACTTTTATTTTTGGAGAAAAGACTGTTTCTTTGCTCTGTGGATGAACTGTACAGCCCAACAGAGCAAAGGCTTTTGTTCATTGGACCTTTTAGATTTTCTTACCCATATTAATTGAGTAATTATGACCTTCCTGATTGATAGCTGAGTACTTTATTTCACTACAGTCTTTTCACACAAGGTACCCACGCAAAGAACTTTTACTGGGCATGTTACCAACCAGTGATGAGCAAATTTAAAACAATTCAGAAGATGCTGTGCTTCCCTGAACCTTGGACTGTCATTTGTGCCTAGGTACAGCACCCATAAATTCTCTGCAGGTAGAGGGTAGACTTCACAAGGATCAAGATGAAAGAACTAGACCCACACAGGTTTTCCAGCCGGGCTCTGATATAGGCTTCCCAATTAGACTCTCTTGGAAGATTTCAGGTAGCTTTCAGGAAACAGTTGTGGATGATGCAGTGTGACAGTTCCTGTCATGCCTTGAGCTCACCTGAACTTTCTGAATCTCAGTCTACCCTACCAGAAGAGAGGGCTATTGATTAGTGATGTCCTATTTAGCGTAGGAATATTAGGTTTATTCTGGTTTTATCTACCTCTGTGAGCACAGAAAAATTAGAAACTTCATAAAATACTAAGTATCATGCTTATTTTTTATACAGTCCTTGAATATTGTCCTTTCATGTTGGGATGACCCTACCACAGACAGTGAACTCAGCAGTATTTCTGTTCTTCACCATCAATGCAAGTGGAGGCTACTTTAAGAATATGGGGGAGAAGATAAATACTCAGAAGAATAAAAGAGCTATGACAAGAATAACAGTTCTTATCTTTTTTTAGCAAATTATATCCAACCTCTAATTCCTTCTAGATAAACCCTTAAAGTTTTGGGTTATTTTGTTTTGAGAGTTGGGGTTTTTTTTGTTGGTTGGTTGTTGAGGTTTTTTCTTTCTAGATGAAGTATTATTATTATTATTATTATTATTATTATTATTATATTACTATATAATATTGTATAATATTACTATTTGACACACTGGTATTTTTAATACATTTGTGAAAAATCCTGACAGGTGTTATGTCACTAATTCAAAAACTTAAAATGCTGAAAGACAGTTCTGCTGAGCCACTGCTGATGTGGCCTTTATTTTTGAAGTAGTCCTGCTTGGATCAATTCTCTTGTTAACAGCAACGCTTTGCTCTCATCGTTCAGTGTTACTTGATGTATTTTCCCTGACAACTGTAGGGGGATTGGAGCTACTAGATGATCTTTAAAGATCTCTTCTAACCCAAAACAGACTGCAATTCTGAGAATAATGCACACAGTTTTCTTTTTTGCCTCCATTTCCTTCCTAGGCTGAGATTTTCTTTTTGACCACTTTACAGACAGGTAGGTACCTTGTTGCAAGTCACATCACCTGAAGACCTTACCTTCAGCCATGCTTTTTACCTCAATTTCAAATGAGAAACAATATGTTCACTACCTTGGCAAAAGAAACTGTCACTGCATGGGTTCACAAGCATGTGCTTCTTTAAAAGGCAATACATTCACATTCACTGTAAACACATATTTTTCCCCTTTGACGCATTCCCACTCTTTATGCTGTTCACTGCTGTATATTGTTAACCTCAAAAACAATGCATATTTATATGCAGATTGGAAGAAAATGAATGCTTAGAAATGTTGCATTCATCAACTCTCTTTGCGTTTTGAAGATTGTCTTTTGTTCTGGTCGTTAAGACAAATTTTGCATGCAGTGTTAAGTCAGGATGCTATAGATTTCAGGGTACAGCTCTGATGGGTTAATTGTCATGAAAAGGTTGAGAAGTTGTACAGGATGTCCTCGATGCAAGGGCTGCTATGACTCCTGGGGAGAATGTGCTTTCAGAACAGAACATAAAGTCCTTGTTATAAATGTAAGCTCACAGTTGCTTTCAAACATCGCCAGAGAAACCATACAAGCATGATATTTAGACAACACACAGGATTAGTAAAGGTTAATTTCCACTTTTCCCAGAGGAGATCTGGGTCCAAAAAAAAAAAAGAGTCCCAGGAGAAGCAGAAGGAAATCTTGTCAGTATAATAATAGGAAGATTCCATCAATGTATAAACTCTTATGAATTCTTCTGCAGTGGTGCTCAAAACTAAATCTCATGCCAGAGCTTGACTGCTCTGAAATTCTGAGACTTTGAAGCATTTTTGAAGGTAAGACTCTAATCTTTCTTCAAGGAATGTAACTTAAAAATAAAAATTACATAGATGTGTGGCTTTAGGTGTGGGCAGGGAGTGGAGGACTGATTTTTTGCTGTGAAGCGTGTTGGAATTCTATTGTCTTCGTGAAGCACAACAGTCACACAGCATTTTTAGAAACTATAAAAATGTGAACAAGTATCACACATACATTCTTGTTCTGTTTCTCATCTCTTGTCCCCCTACAATGTTTTTTTTTCTTCTATGAAAATTTTAAAATGAAAGAATTAAAAGAGAGGATTTTTTTTCCTCAAATAGTGTTTTTCTTAAAGAAATGGTACTCTTTCTCATTTTAAAAACTACTTAGGATGAAATGCTCGATGTTAGTCCTAAAATTCATTTGTTCTGCTGTAGATCAGGAGTAATTGAATTAATATTAATGAAAACACAACACTAACAATAGAAAAATGTAGCCTATGAAAGAAGCTTATTATGTCACCCTGTTTCTCTGATTTCTCCCACAGTCCTGTTCTGCAAAGAGGAGCAGGAGAAATATGTGGAGAACATCTTCCAGTAGTCATTTTCCTTCCCTGTTCATCTGCAGTGATCTGTCACATGCCACATTTTCCATTCTTAAAGGCATATGGTGGGTATTAGGGATGATTGCTGCAGCATGCTGATCCTGGCCCTACATATCCTTGTTTGACACACTAGATTGTTGGATGACATTTACTTTGACAGAAAGAGTTGCATGTGCCTTTCTTTTTCTGCTTTTAAATGCAACACTTTCCTAAATACAATAGAGAAACAGAGTTTCTCTTTGGTTTGTAAAAGATTTTCACACTATTCAAGAGTGAGATTAATATTGTCTGCAAGATAAATGGAAAAAGCTGGGCAGGTGTCACCAAAACAGCTGAATGGATTGCCTTTCTGTAAAAGGAATATGATTTCATCTGACCTCTGTAGTCTGGAATATTTAATAAATCAGTAATTACTATTCAAAGACATCCCCTGTGCTGTTGGATAAGATTTTGGGCACACTGACTTTTATTTCAGTGAAATATTTCTATGCAGAATATAAGCACAGAGAAGGACAAAAATTAGGATGAGCTGCACCACATGAATTGGACAGCAGGGAATGGAATATGTGCATATGGGAGAAATTAATGTTTCAGATGAATACCAACTTTACTTCGGATTCAGTCTGTGATCTGTTACTGGCTTGGCAGATACTCCAGATCAGAAAAGGGGTACAGAGATACAGGATATCAAAATTACTAATTTAAGACTCTGACACTGATTGCTGTTAGGTTTTGTTTTCTATTTATTTAATCTATCTCTGTTAATAAAGAGTAAAATATCTGATAAATTTCTGTAATTGTAAAAAAGAAATGCAAGATAATTAGGGTTAAATAGCTGTGGTGCCTTGATATCTCTCTATACAGACAGAGGTGTGTGTGTATATATATATATATATATATGTATATATATACATATATTCATCCTGGAATGGCTCTTCCCCAATAACAGGGACTAGTGGTAATCAGAATGAGAAAATTTATCTTGGGTTATAAAGAAAATGTCTGTCTCTCATGAATTTGTATTAATTTTTTTCCTCAATATATTTATTAATATTTTTATCCATCCAGTTCTAAATTGTATAAGCTATTCGGTTTTGACCCTTTTCTGTGAGTCATTAGGAAATTGTTTGCATTGTTTTATCACTGGAAAACATTGATATCCTTTAATTCAGTTTGTTTTCTTTTTTCTACCCTTTTTTGCCATGTTAAACAAATTTGTACAGAACTTTAGGACAGACTATAGCTCTCAAATTTCTTGGGGCCCTTATTGTGTTAACCTTCATACTGCTGTGTCATTCTTTTCTTAAAATCCCCACAATCCCAGTCATTAAATTTTTCTTGCCAGGTTGCAAAAGAGCTTTGAAAAATGAATGTCAGTTTCCATTAAAAGCATCTATTCCTTACAGTTCAAAGTTGCTCAACTCAGTATTGAATCTTTGTCAAAGGGAAAAAAAAAAGGGAAAAAACCTCTAGACTGGGTTTCTACCCTTGCTCATGCAAATAACATTATCTCACACAATAATTCCATTTATTTCAGGCATTTTTGGTTGCATACTATGGGTCAGGTACAGTCTTTGATTTGCATACTTTATTTGAACGGTTCTTATAGGTATCACCTAAAAATTACTTGAGAATGGATGCGTACATGTGGACAAAACTTCAGTTTCACACCCAGTACAACATGCCCTGCATTGCCTTCCTCAGTGTTTGTGAATTTTGGATCTTGCAGGTGCATTCAGCTGACAGAACACCCATGCCTGTACATGTCAGTCATCTGTCTAGAGTTCCTCCTACTCAGTAGAGAGAGTTCAAATGAAACCACCTACAACTAAGACAGTGAGTTTTGCAAGATTAATATTCCCACATACAGACAAGGTATCTGAATTTGCACAAAACACTCTTTCCCACTTTTAAAATTAACATTGGACATTTCTGATTTTATTAAAATATTTCCTCACACTTGTATAAGAATAGAGTTAGTCTTGTCTCAATTAAAACATTATAGACTTTTTTTTTCACTAGAAGGGCATCTACCTCCTCCCTCTTCCCTGACACATAACAAAGGCATCTTTGTAGTGGAATGCTTAAGTTTTAGAAAACATGTAACCCCAGAATGCAATTCTGTTGTGATAACTGCCTTGATAGCTAATGACTTAATTAGATAATCACATAATTGCAGTAAGAAAAAAAAAAAAAAAAGGTGCAAAATGGAATAAAGAATTGAAATTAATTTTTCATGGAGAGGAACGACTAAATTTTGAATTTCACAACCTCAGATTATCAGTGGCACTAATTAGACCTTGCTTTTTAATAATCTTCCATTATAAAAGCTGCTGAGATATTAAGCAGATATATTTTTTACTCCATGAGCCTTTATGTGATGAGCAGAAGCATTAAAAAACATTTCCTTCCTCTCCCTGGGAAGAAAAAAGGATATTCCATTACCTCTCGTTCCTTTTTTCTAAATATATTTTTTACTAATTGTTATTAGTTATGACATAACCAAGGGTGTTATCTGATAGTTACTAAAGCAATTTATTATTTAGGATTACTCAGTAGGTTCGTTGTTATCACTGCATTAAGAATATGAGTCATGGTTGTTGAGAAGGATTTTTAATCTAATCATCTGATATATGTTTTTACAATGTTTATTATATCACTGAAATGATCAGAAGGAAAAAAGTATGTGGGACTTACTTAAAGGAATTTTGAATATCTGAGGGATCATTTGTTTAATTAGCATTGATTTCAGAGAGTGACTTCCTGTAGTGCACATCATGTGCACTAAATATATGATCACACCTTTGAATTATCTCATTTTATAAATGTCAGAGACAAAATAATGAATGACATAAGTTTTTGAAGCTCTTCTCTGCCTTCGTTTTTCTTTTATTTTTCTGTATGGCCAACTGTGTTAGGTCTGACTGCACTGGGATCCTCCAAATAATGCTCTGATATAGCAGATGCTGCCAATTCAACCCAATCAAAACTGCTATATCCTCAAAGGGAAAAACTAGCTTTCTATTGTGAAAATAGAAACCATCCTTCCCCAAGGTACCAACACTACTTCCGGCATATGTGAACTAGCAGGCTGGATAGTAATTGTGGCAGCACTGAGCAGAGTCAGGCTGTGAAACCTGTCTGGGGAAATGAATAAATATTAAGATGTTTAGTCAATGCTGATATCTGTGTTACTGAGGTTATATTGATATCTACAGTGACTGCCATGCTATCATGCCTTATGTCACACAATCTGGCCTTACCTTCTTGCTTGTTTTCTTCTGAGGGTAACATCCATAATCTTTTTGGTCTCATCCAAGAGAAGCAATATGTTAATAAGTAAAGAGACTTCTCTTGAAGCTATTATTAGCAAGGAATATAATTTGCAATATATGTTGCATATTCAAACAGAAAATTTGCCTTTACAGATGTGAAGTTGCTGGCTCTACAGAAAGAAGCTGGTTTTTGAGGGCTTCTAAATTATTTTCATGCTTACATTACCAACATCTGAGAGCAGATTTTTGAAAGGCATAATTACCCAAAAAAGGAAACTTTAATAAAATCTCTCCTTAGTTATGATGTGTTGATAAGCTCTAGATGGTCCTGAAGGCAGGTAGTGCCTATACACACTTTTTATGAGGTATCTAGTCCTAGCAGAGCAAGCCCATGGCTATACATTTCAGGTTTTATCTATATTTTTTTTTTTATTATTTTAACCCAGCCCTAGCTGCTTCAGAAACACTAACAGAAAAACTGAAAATCGGCTATCAAAGGTAATAGTAATTCACATTATTTTAAATGTATGGATTTAAACTCAGGCTTTACAGACTCAGTCAGGATCCATGTGATTCAAGGATTCCAGCCTTTACTATCTTGCCAAAATACAGCAGTGGGTAATGGGAAACAGTGGAAGATGTTTCATCATTTGCCAAGCAAGTCCACAAGCCCACAAAAACTAGTGTCAATATATCTTCTGTATCTCACAGGGCTGTAATAACTGGAATAATACATTAGGTCCTGCAAAATATCCTGGTTTGAAGATTGAAACTTCCCCAGAGTTGGAATGTCCTCATATCGATCAGGTACTTACAAATCACTCTTAATATGAAGCTAAGATGAAGAATTGAAGTCTAGCTACTAGCCTATAATTAATACAGTTAAATATATACAAATGAAGTAAAATAATACTAAAAATTTATTTTGCCCTTAGATTTTAGTCTAAAAGATCTCAGCTGCAGTTTATTGAAAATAAGAAACTGTGCTGAAATAAGGCAAAATGCACACAGAAATTACCACAGCAACACTCAGAAGTGTTTTATAATGTTGATTGCAGTAAAAATCAAAATTTGATACCATGGGTTATGGTCTGCTTTAAACAAACTATAACATAAAGTAGTTTGACATGTAGGTGGATGTACAGGCTTTAAAATCAAGTACATAATTTTTAAATAACTATCTTTTTGATCTTGTACTTTAAGATTTAATATTCTTCAGAAATGAGCCACTACTATTTTCAAAAAAGAAAAATAAAAAACCATCTCTGAGTCTACTGTAAATTGCTGTTTATTGCCCTTTCCTATTAATTGCATAGTAAACAATGATTTTTGTTATGAAATTTTTAATCTTTCTATATCATTCAAATGGTAGCAAAACCAAAACCATGTAGTTGGCATGCATATATGTTTGTGGGCAGCACTATTAAGTAGTTACTTGTGAATCATCCAGTCTAGTATCTTGCATTATTCTGTGCGACTTTTAAAATCTTTGCTAAAAAGCTTTCATAATTAGATTCTATGACAAGAGATAAGAAAGTCCATAAATTATTCTGGATTAAATCAATTTACTTAAAACTAAGCATTTTATTTTTGTCTTTGCAGTTAATCAAATGACTAATTTTGAACAAAAAGCATTCCAAAGAAATCAAAATAACTATTCATGTTGTTCAGACCCTAATTCTTAGTTTGGTCATACTCATTTTAGAAAGTAATAGACAAATCCATCTTTTTCTATTCATGTTAATTGGCAACAAGTGTTGACAAAAAAAATAAATAAATACTTGCTCAGGACTTCAATATTTTTAGATTTCAGTATGGTTGTTTACACATATTTTCTTTATCTATATTGTAAAATCCTTGCTAGGATTTATGGGTGACTTTTAATTGGGAAAATAGGAAAAATATGGTAATCATGGAAAGATTTTTCTATTTGTGTGTATTCAAAATTATTCGGAAAACTTTTACCCTTTTAAGTCCTCCTTGCGGATCTAATCTGACAGATAGGTAGACAGATGGACAAATAGAATTGGCAAATAGGGATCACAGTTTATTTTCCTAGTGAATAAGTTGATTACATTGGGAAAGCTGACTATACAAACACAGGGAATGGAAGAAAACAGATGGTATGCGTTCCAACGCCTGGTGGCTGTTTGAGCATTAAAAATTTGTCTGAACCAATTCCCTGTAAGTAAAGAATCTGTATTTTTTAATATCTTCCTTTAAATTACGACCCAGTGAGTGGGGAAATAATGAAAGGAGAATGAAGTTGTAATGCCATTTCAAAGATTTAAGCATTCTTTATGCATTAAACCCAGTAAAGTATCACGGAAAAGTCTTTGTTTAAAATGAGGAAATTATAAATACCTAAAAGTAGAAATAGAAAAAGGTAAAACTCTTAATCAAGGATGCAAAATCTCTTCCAAAATAGTTTACTTTTTCATGAAGATATTTTACACCAGTAATTTTTAAGAGGATCTTCCATTCCTGTTGACTCGATAGAAACATTAGCATGCAGGTCTGCTTGCAGATGGATGGTGGAGTGCAAGCTCCTAAGTTTTATATAACTGCTATCCTAACAGCAGAATCAATGACATTACACAAACCTGGCTCACACCCATCACCTGCAATTACAATGAGTTGCTGTTCATTGCATATGTGGTTGTTGTTTTTAAGTCACTGAGGATTAAGAAAGAGAGGAAAATGTACTACAGTCAAAAGGCATGAAGGGGAAAGTGTGTTAGAGCCACATACACTGTATATTTATTTACTTATGATGAGCCCCAGCCACGAGCCATCAGCTTACAGTTTCTCTTACAATCACCCTCATTGGCTATTCATGAACAGGTCATGAATAGCAGGATTATATCACTTTGTTTTTACTTCCTTAATAGGAGCTATTAAAGAGTCACTTTTCAGATTGGTATTATTAACTGTTTGTTAGGCTATATTTTATGAATAGTGCTTTCCTTATTCAGAAGAGGAGAACAGTACAGACAACTGGAAATGGTTTGAGAAGTAATATGAACATCAAATTATTTGTAAAATAGGAAATAATTGGTATACATTGGCAAATGTAGTTTGAATAAAAGAGCTGAATATCAGCCTACTGCAGGAAATAGTTCAGACTGTTATTCTGAGCAGGTCTGCACCACTACTCTCCAAATTGCCTATACTGCTTTTCAGATGAGCAGATTTTAAGGCTCAAAAAGGGCATTTACATCTTAACCTAATGACTGACAGACTACAGGACTATGAATTTCACTGAGTCATCCAGAGACAACTGCAAGTTTGTAGCATTTAAAGAGGCAACCAAACACACCCAAACTTCATTTTAAGTGTAGAAACCACCTCATTCCGTGGCATAAAATATTTACTGCAGCTCTATGTAAGATGTCCCAACGGTTTAATATGTTCTTTATTAAACATGTGTAACATGATCTTAATCTGAATTTGTGTAGATCTGTGTCATCCCTTTTAGGGAGCATTTTAGTTAACTATGGGCACTGAACAAGTAGAAAACCTTAAACAATATAGGGCAACAATTCTTTTACTGTGGTAAGACATAATGTCTTTTCTTGGCAATAGACAACAAATTGTGGATTTTCTTGCCCTCACTTGTTCAAGAACTGAATTTCAGAGCCTCTTATCCAGCTACATGTAGTTTGAGTGGTACAAGGTAAAATAAATTGTTAATTTGACTTATTAAGTTGTATAGGGTTCCAAATGTCAGCATCTTACTTACAAAAGATGCATCAGTAATATTGATTAATTTGTGCCAAGATGATTATGCTAGAAATAATTGGACATTTTTTTAAAGGTCTTCAAACTCAAAATAATCTTTCCAATTTTTTGCATGTGATCTTTCTATGTAAAGTACAAGAAGCACAAATGCCAATTCAAAAAGAGAGATTTTAATCTTGCTTTTTCTTCTCAGTACAATTTTATTGGACTTTATTAATTTTTTTTATCTTCCTTCTCTTCTGTTTCAGAACACTAAATCCATTATTAAAATTTCAGCATTTCTTTTCAAACTGAAGATCAGGTGTTAGCCACACTATATTCATAATGTTCCTTTACACTCGAAATCTAAAATTTATCACTACTGGGAGAAAAAGGAAATAAGAGCTACACAAGTGAAAAATTTAATGGGGAATGATGGACTTCTGCAGTCATTGAATAAAATGCTTAATACTTCATTTAACACTTCATTTTAATTAAATATGAAATCAACATTCAAATTGAAATAAACATTACATCAATCAACCATTCTCCATATTACATCCAAGAAACCTCTCACAGAACAAAAAGCATGGCTGTACATCTGGCATAAAAGGCTGAAAGGCAAAAGGAAGGATGCTAGAATTTGTTTAGATGTATTTGTTTTCATGGTAGTTAACACTGATTTTGACAAAAACCTCAGCTATTCAGCTGCTCAGGTTTTTTTGGTTTTACATAATATCATGTTTGTTTAAGCATTGAAAATAAGAGAAGTTTACCTAAAATTAAGAGATCAAAACTCTTTTGTTTTCTTTATTAATATAAGTTTGAAATATCAACATGTAAGTCACATTCAGTAGAGATGATAAGATCTTTTGATAATACCTCCTGGGAGGGGCTCAGATGATCCCTAGGCCAAAAAACCCTGCTCAAAGCAGTGGATATGAAATCAGCACTTGCATCTAGTTTGGTCTTGAGGATTTCCAAACATAACGACTGCTTAACTCAAATGGGTGGTAAGTACTTCTTCCAACACTTGTTTGTCCTCACAGAGAAAAAAAATGTTCTTAGAGATGGTTTTAACTACTGCTCTTTCAGTTTAGGCCTATCTTTCATCTTGCTATCGTACACCATAGGGAAGAGTCTGACTGCATCTTCTCCATATCCTTCAAGTATTAAGTTTCCTCAAAGCTGCCTTTTCTATGGACTGAACATGCCCTAGATATTTGTCTTCTTTTCACAGGGAAAGTTCTCCAACTCTTCCAGTCATCTTGGCATGATTTGATGATCTTGTGTTAGTTTATTGACATCTTTCTCATAATGAGGGACTTCAGATTGGATACAATATTCCTGGTGCTGCTCTTATCCTAGGAACTGACAGGCAGAGGTGACCAGAAGGACAGATTATCAAAAATGTGTGACAATGTGGTTTTGACTTTTGGAGGGGGAAGAGTGTCTGATCTACAGGCATTAAACATTTGTCAGCAAACATCTCTATGATACTGTGGAGTGTCCACAAATGTGTTTGAAAGAGTGTTATAGGTATGTGTAATCTAATGGGCTGCTAGGGCTCTACACAAGAGGCAATGACACAAACCCTCAAGAATGTGGATGGACATTACTTTTCCATAAGATGCCATTGCAGAAAAAAGGATGATGCTTCTCCAACCCAGACAGTAATCTAAGCAAGATTGCCAGCAGGATGATCAATAGAAGAATGATATATATCACAAAGTTCAAAATCTGCTGGTTTCTCTTGGAAACCACTGTTTAAAAAGTACAGACTTATTTTTTAAACCTTTTCTTTTTTCTTATATTTTTGATTCCCTGATCTTCTTAGAAGGCAGCACAGTGGTTGCAAAAATATTTCTCCATCTTACAGAGGCATATACATATATGCACATATAAATCTATATTATGTCTTGTTTATATTTGCAATACTACCGGTATGGTGACAAAGTCATGTCATGTTTCTATGAAAAAAAGAAATAAGGCAGGAAGGAAACAACTCCCAAAATAGAGTAACTTGTGCACTTTGCCATTAGCATCTGCAGTTTGCGTTTGTGAAATTGCTTCAGTTACATGATATCTCTGTCAGACAATTGGTTACTAATTTCTCCACAATCTTCCATCAGAAGCACAATAGAAAAATTGTAAGAAGCTGAAAAGATATTGCCTGACCAGATGGAACCACCAACTCAGAAATGTACTTGCACAACTACAAGTTCCAAGATAAACATATATTGCAGGAAAGAGGCTTTTGTTGTTGTTGTTGTATTTGGGTTTTTGTTTTGGTTTGTTTTTCTTAATAAAGAATCCAACCTCAAATTTTAACTTGTGCCTCCATCTATGAATTCTAGTTTTTTGAGGGGGGGGTTGGGTTATTATTTTTTTTATTTTATTTTTTTAGAATAATCTGCAATGGGGAAAAAAAATTGCCATACTCACACAAGCATAAAACTAGTATCTTCTCAAGTATAAATCAAAATAGAATTGTCACTGCCTATGAAGGACATGAGAATTTTTTGTTACAGCTTTGATTGGAAGCATAAAAGCTGGGGGTCTTTGACAATATTTAAGAAGAAACAATAGACCTCAAGTTTCCTTGTTCTTATTAATTATACCTGTACTGCATGTCAGTCACTGTCAAATTTTCTTCTCTGAGAAGGACTTCCAGCCCTGTGGCATGCATGAAAATGTACCTGTCTTTTCAACCAATCTCTGCCAGTACCTTGTAAACTGATCGCTGTTTTAATAGCCTTGGTGCAACAGTCTTTTGTGGTGAAGTTATGCCTCCCCTCCTAATTCTAATGAATAGACTCATTGTTGAAAATGTGGTGGTTAAACATTTACTAATCTAGGCTGTCTGCAGAGATGCAGAAATATGTTGGCTAGTCAGACAGGTGGCTCCTTTTCATGTGGCATTACAATACAGAGAGTTTTTATGAGTTTCTCTTTGGATGCCAGACTAAAACAGAACGTATCCATCTCAGTCATTTTCCTGTATTTTAGGGCTCTATGTGTGCCTGCCTGGGAGGCTGGCTGCTGAAAAAGTTTAACATGATCTCAAGGGAAGAAAAGGGTGAAATTATTTAAAATAACTAGTACGTAAGTATAGCAAAGGGGTTTTCTGCTGACTAAAAGGGGTAATTGTCGATTACAAAAATGTCCTTAATGGAGAATTAAGGACATCTGAACCAATAAGATCCAATATTTGCATTTCTGGAGGGGATAGAAAAAAAAATTGTGAAGGAAATGAACTTTTTATTAAAACTGAGAATTTAAAAAAAAACCCAAACAAAATCAATCAAATCAAACCCAAATCAAAATACTTTGTATTTTTAGTGTGATAATTTTGTTTCAATTTTAAAAAACCTTTTCTTTTGTCTATTTTCCCTAACTGTTCTCATCTCTAAACTGAATCTACTATTCTTGATATTGGCTCACATTATGTGAATAACATGCACTCAGGGTGGTAGAATCCTTAAACACATTATTTTATCCATGAAGTACAGCCATGGTTGCATGGAACCTGACAGTTTTTTTAGCAGCACACAGCAACTTGCAATGGCAAGAAATGGTGAATCAAGCTGAGCATCTCCTGGAGGGCTCTGAAAGCATTCACTTACAGAACATGTGGGATGCATTCAGTGTCCTTCTAGTTTAACAAGTTTTCTCTATGAAAAATCATTGTCTTTCTTCAGTGCTATTGTGTAACTGTTTTCTGCCACACCTCTTCTACCTCCTCAGAAATATATTATGCTTCTGGTTAAAGTTATTTATGATAGGGAAGAGAATGTTTTTTCCAACTATTTGGTAGGAATAAAAAAAGCAGTTCAGAAAAGCAGATTTCTAAGGTGGTACTAGCTTTTTCTCAGGTGAGTGTTAGAGTAGGCACAGTTTTTGGAACTCTCTGACCACCACCCACTTTCATTGAAGACAGTTTGTTTTGTAATACTTAACAGTTACTGATCTGACATTTCATTCTGAGCTTGTTTGCATTGCAGTAAGTGGGGATAAACTGTAGAAAAGTGAGTCCCCAGATTGTGTGAATGATAGTCTTACTCTAGAATTTGGTTTTTATATCTCTGCTTATCTAAGATATAGTGACAGTCCATCCTGAAATATAAACCAAACCCAGATGGAAGAGCAGACCTGAGAAAGAAGGACTTAAAATAATTTCTCACAGTCTGTCCTACCTGAATCTAGCCAGGTCAGTCTAAATTTATCATTCTGCCTTTCCCTCTGCAGCCTGAGATGCATTCTGACCCTTCTAGTGTTACTAGGTTTGGGAACTGTTGGCACAAATGGTTTGTGGGTAGGCAGTAAAGAGGAAAACATCAATGATATGTCTATACAGTGGAGGCTAAATGTGTTACACAGCTGTTGTTTTCTCTGTAAGGTATAAGTAATCCTTAGAGGGTGAGACCTATGAAATACAACAGCCGTGGCCTGAATGGCCTCGTGCCATCAGAGCAATTTCCTTCAAATGATTCTATTCAGTGTTAACCAATAGCACATGAATCATCAGGCCAAATTCATTTCAGATGTACAACTCTCTTCATTCTATACATTTGATCACTGGCTGGGATTAGGTGAAACATGTAGAGCAGCAGTATACACTTCCCATAAAAAACTGCATATGGGCTATGGCTGGAGAGGATGACTGTAAATATTCAAGAGCAAAGAGAAGCAATGGAAATTTTGTGGTTGTGACTTGGAGTTGATACTACAAAAAAATATTCCATCATGAAGTGGAATAGTTCAGGTATTTAACTAGCAGAACTCTGACAAAATGACATACACACTCTATTAAGAACAGTCACATGAAAATAAAATAAATACTATTATGTGGTTCTTTCTGCAGACATTTTCCAAGAGATTGTTCTGAAATGGCAAGTTTTTATGTAACAATCATGTCTGAAGTTTTCCTCTTTTTATCCTGTAGAAGTGAAATTGAGTGATTACTTTTTAATCCCTCGGCCAGTTCTTTACAAGGTCTTAATCTCATTCAAAGTGTAATAGAATAAGGAATATATTGAATACACCGAGTAATTAACTGAAATTAAAGTCATCAAATTAATTAAACAACTAGAATAAGTGGCAGTTCTTACAGGCAGAATTTGAAAAAAAGAATAGTAGCATGAATGATTATAAAGAACTCTTTCAGAAGCATGAGCAGGAGAGAGAAGATTAAGGATGTGCTGTGGCTTTTTCTAAGTTCTAAAGAACATCTTTCCCATGTGTATGTTTCAGTTCTGCATGTAAACATTTTTTGCTAGCATAAGGAAAACTCAGTCAACTCTGTGTGTAGGTAACTGAATTCTACTCATATATA
Source organism: Corvus moneduloides (assembly GCF_009650955.1). Lineage (NCBI taxonomy): Eukaryota > Metazoa > Chordata > Aves > Passeriformes > Corvidae > Corvus > Corvus moneduloides. Next base: position 19,164,879 of record NC_045481.1, read on the forward strand.
TCCATCTGTTAAAATGAAATTTTGTATATATAGCCTCCACTGTAAGTGGTTAAGTTACCAAGGCTGTCAAAAGGCTTTTAAAATTACTTTGAACTTGAGGCTAGGAGCCTGGATTTTATATTTGGATTCTGAGCACTATACACTATCCATCCCAAAAAACAGGAAAGCCAAACAGCATCCTGTTTGACCTATTGTTTGACTGGAAAAAGGATTTTCTGGTTGTGTTTCTGTTACAGGCAGATACACTTGCTGTTGAAGATCTCATGGTTTCCATCATGGTACAAACAAACAAGGAAGGGATGTATGAGACCATCTAATTTGAGGAGTTTGTCTATACAAACCTGTAAATATATAAGAACAATTGGAAATTATAGAATAGTTTGGGTAGGAATATCATTCCAACCCCCCTTCCATGGCCAGGGACACTTCCCTCATCTTCTCTGGACAATCTCCTCCAGTGTCTTACCACCCTGACAGTAAATAATTTCTTGCTAATATCCGAAGTAACCCTGCCCTCCTTCAGTTCTGTCAGTACATACCCTTGTAAGGAGTCCCTCTACATCTTTCTTGTAGGCCCCTTGAGGTACTGGAAGACTGCAACAATGTCCCCCTAGAGCCTTCTCTTCTCCAGGCTGAACAACCCCAACTCTCTTAGCCTGTCTTATAATAGACATGCTCCAGCCATCTGATCACATTTGTGGTCTTTTTTGGACTGATTTCAACAGGTCAATGTTCTTCTTATTTTGGGGGCCTCAGAGCTGGATGCAATATGGGGTCTCATGAGAGCAGAGTAGACTATTAGAGTATCAAGCTACATAAAATAAGTCTATAGACTTTATTCCTCTTGGCAGAAAAATTATTACTATGCCAAATCTTTTGCTCTTCTTGATTAGGTCAGGTGGGGGCAAGCAATAGGATCACATAGCCAGATCCCTGTGAAACAGCACTCCTGAGATTCTCAAAAGCCACTTCAGAAGTGCACAAGGACTGGAAAAGGACTTTTCTGGTTGTGTTTCTGTTATAGTCAGATACACTTGCTATTGAAGACCTCATGGTTTCCATACTTGGAAAGTATCCCACAGATCCTTGTGTCTACCTGAGATCACTATTCTTTCTCAAAAGGAAGGTGAAGAAATGGCATATGGCTAAATCTCCACCCACACCATATGAATTTGCATCGCTGCTGTGTCACAAAACACTTTTCTCCTGCAGAATATGCACAGTGTCTGTCTCTAGTCTAGATCTAGCCAAGTTAGACTTGTTATCACCCTTTCTGGTGGCTTGTCTGAAGTTAGACACTCAGAGGGGAAATCAGGAAAGAAGAGATGAAGATGTAGAAATTGTTAAGACTGTAACGGTCAAGAGAAGCTTCATTTAGTACCCACATCACCAATTCACTGGAGCAAGCACTGTGACCACGCATCAGTATAAAGCTGAAATTTAATTCTTTTGCTGTCTGAAACTGGAGTTTGTATATATCTAAAGTGATCAAGTTGATTGCAAGTTGCACATGTTTCAGATTTTAAGTAATGATGCTTATCACAAGACTAGAGTTGTATTTAAAAAAAAGGCCCTGCTTCCTATAAAATCCAGACTTTATAAACAATTACAGCAATATATAATTATATAGAGTAATTAAAATGGTGATTGCAATCTCTTATTTCCTCCCTATATTTTTCTTCTGTACTTTTTTTTTTTTTTTAAACTAACCCTTTTACCAAGGAGGAATCCTTTGAGAAAGATTTCTGGTGGATATGAATGGCAGTAATTCTATTTGCTAAGGTTGACTAATATAATAGCCAGCATTTTAAAATTAACTTTGATGAGCACTTCTGTCTACAGCTGTTAATCCCTTCTTAAGAGATTAATGCAATTCTTGCTGAAAATCTCTAGCCAGGGGTAGATTTGACTCCTAAATAAAGCTAAATCTAAATAGAATTAACACATGATTTGAATATGAACGTTTAGTAAATTGCTCATACCACACCAGCAAGGTACTTTGCGTCTTGATATGGCTCAGGGAATAAAATACTCTCTATGTTGCTGCCTGATTCTTCATTTATATTGTTTCCTGGTGTGAAATTCTAGTAAAAAAAAAAAAATAGCAGCTAATATTTTTACAAAGGAGGGGTGAGGATATGACAACAGATTTACAAAGGTAGGTTACAATATATACAGATATGTTGTTAGCAGAATTTTTAAATGAAGTAAATAACACCTTTTTTAAAAAAATTACTGATGTTCAGGGCCCAGCATAAAAATTTCTAATACCTGGTTATTTGAAATTTTTATGTTCAAATCCTTTTGTGAAACTGGATGATTCTTTGTAGAATTACAGCCAAGTGAAGAATAGTGTACTTTTTAAATCACTTGTCAATTTTTGAAGTATTACTAGAAAATATGACACAGGTACATAAAGTGAAATGTTTTTAAGATGGACCTGATTTTTATTTTTTTGCAAATAGAGGAGTTGTATCATTTATGAATAAAAGCATTATGTGAGATTCAAGTTTAACACATTTTAGGGTATCACCTGATCTTTACAAAGTAAACCTCCTTCCTAAGTGCAGCAGAGCAGAACTGATTGGATTCATTACAGTAATTTGTTATTTTCTCTAGGAGATACTAAACTTCATGAACTTTACATAGATTACAGTAAGGAAAAATTCTCTCTGGACATAAAATGCACATTTGGCAGCTGAGATAAGTTGAACATGGTTCCTGTTGGCTCAGTCAAAACAATATTCCTCTGGTAGAATTTTAAGTATCCCAGATGAACTGTGTTCAAAGTTTAATTCTCACTGAAATTGAGGGAATTGCCCTTTTTTGTCCTATTAGTTCAACTATAAGACACCTTTGCTATTTCAAAACCATGGGTGTGCATTACTATTTTTGCAGAGCAAATATGATTGTAGTAAGAACTTTCATAACTTTTAATACATAGATTGTTTTTTCTTAAGATCTTTTACTGAAAAAAAAAAAATTAAATAAGACCTGTAACTGTTGACACTGGAAAGTTCTTTCCCCTTCCCCCTTTTTCCCTTATATTGGTTTGGGAACTTATAATTTTCTTCTTCCTTATGCACTTGCTCTAACTTTTCAGAAGAGACTCTGAAAGAAAGTGGAAAATAATGAAGGTCAAAGTGTGAAAAACAAAGATTCGAATGCATATGATACAATTTTACATTAGCATCTTAAAACAAATAAACTCTGTTCCTTTTTTCAAAGCCTGTAAAAGTAACTAAAAAATTCTTTATTTTGTTGATTTTTTTTCTATAGAATTGAACTTTCAGAATTTGCATTCTGGGCTCTGCAAATGACTTGTACTTTGACTAAAGTTTTTTTTTTACTACTGACCCATCTGGCCTTAGTGTGAGACTCTGTGGTGTGGGTGGTGGTGGTTTAGGTTGGATTGACTGACTATTAATCTTTCTGTGAAATAGTTTAGTTTATACTTATTTAGAAATATGTCTAATCATGGTATTTATACTTTTCTGGTCCAGTTTTAGCATGCAGTAAAAAAACTCTGAGAAATCAAGAGTGGCCAATATTTTTTATACTCTGTTAATTATAATAAATTTTATTTTAAGAAAAAAAAATAGGAAACAGAAATTAGCAGCAATATTATCATAAAATATGATCATACTTTAAATAATACCAAGATAAGCTGTATGATGCATATCCTGTTAGTTCCAGTTATGTATATTTACACAGAATTTCATGGAATTATTTGCTTCTGGTTTTGGCTGGGGTAGAGTTAATTTTCTTCACAGTGGCTGGTGTGGAGCTGTGTTTAGGATTTGTGCTGGGATTGATAATACAGAGATGTTTTTGTTATTGCTGAGCAGAGCTTACACAGAGCCAAGGCTTTTTCTGCTTTTCATACTGCCATGCTGGTGAGGAAGTTGGGGGTGCCTAGGAGTTGGGAGGAGACACAGGTGGGACAGGTGATCCAAACTGACCAAATGGATATTCCAGACCATGTGACATCATGCTCAGCATATGGAGTGAAAGGAAGGAGGAGGAAGGGGTGGCACATTTGGAGTGATGGTGTTTGTCTTCCCAAATCACTCTTACCTGTGATGGGGCCCTGCTGTCCTGGAGATAGCTGAACACCTGCCTGCCCCTGGGAAGCAGTGAATTAACTCCTTGTTTTGCTTTGCTTGTGTGCATGGCTTTTTCTTCCCCTATTAAACTGTTTTTATCTCAACCCATGAATTTCCTAGTTTTTATCCTTCTGATTCTGTCCCCAGTCCTGCTGGTAGGGATTGAGCGAGTGGCTGTGTGGGACTTGGCAGGGGTTAAACCATGACATAATCCAATATATTATTGGTCAGAAAAATCTGTGGTTCAGTGAGGGAACATAGCAGGAGGATTTATTTTCCACCCAAGGATTGTATTTCTACTTTCAACCTGCTGTTCTTCATCCTCCCACAAAAAGAAAAGAAACAAGAAGAGTGCTCTTCTGCTCAGAATTCAGAAGGCACAATACTAATCTCTGTGAAAAAAATCTCATCTGAAGATCTTCTAAGAAGGTTTGACTTGAACTCCAGCATCTGAGGAGCATACAATGAATGGCTGGTGACCTATTTTTTGCTCTTTAAAGCCTTATGAATTGTGCCCTAAATCTCAGAGTCATCTACGACATACTTTCTAAGAGAGTTTAAAAATACAGAATTGGAATGAGGGTAAGACTGTAGTGTCACATCATTCAAAAAGAAAATATTGTACTGTACAAATTTCTGGGATAACAGCAATATCTTTTCTTGGCTTTGAAATAAAGGGTCCAGTGAACACTTAATGCTCAAATGTCAAATGAAGAGTTTCTGAAATGCCATAAGTTTCATCTCTGCATTTTTATTTCACATGCTGATGAAAAGTCATATGAAAACGGAAAAGGTTTTACAGATGATAGATCTTTTAACTCCAGACATAGCTACAGGCTATGAAGAGTAATGTAGTGTCCCTGGTGTATCATGCACAGGGAAAGCAGGGTAAGATTTTCCCATGGGTTTAAACAGAATATATGGAATGTCTGAGGCTCTTTTAATAATTTCCTGATGGAATTTCAACAAACCAATGTGATTAACAGATTGAGATAGGCTTTCCTAATGCTTATCATCACTTTTAGCAGTACATCAATTAGCTAAGTCAACTGTGACAAACAAGTGCCATCGTATCTATGTAAAGTAAGAAAATGAAAGATTGTCTTTCTTTAAAAACTCTTTTCTGCTGTCCAATCCTATCATTCAAAATTTATAAGTCCACTTTGTCCTTCAAAACACAAAAGTAATGGGGCTTAACTATTTACAAATGAGGACATGGTTAGTTTTTCAGCATATAGACACACTTCTAATACTTTGCTGAAAGAGAACTGTTATGTAGCCATGTCACATCAGCCAGAGAGCCATTGTAGAGCTTTAAGGAGATAAGAAAAATTACAGCTAAATTAGATTAAAAAAAAAAAAAAAAGTGATGAAATAAATTATAAACAACAGTAGGGTCCTTTTTATCTATTTTAAGGAAATTGGTTAATTTAGCACTTGAATGTAAATATGCCTTCTCCATATGCCCAGAAATGTCAAATGAGTGTGGTATAATTACTCTGACACTATTCAAGTATTATTCTGTGCAATCTAAACACATCTTGTGTTTTCATGAGATAGTGGCAGACAGATTTTAAAAAAATCTTCCTAGACTGAAATAGACAATGTTAATAGGTATTGCATTATTATAATAAGTTATGTTTATCTTATGGGTAATTAAAATAAAGGAAAAACAAAATTAGTGAAGAATGTAAGACTGACAGTTCAAAATGATAAATTGTCCCTTCTAGATCAGGTAGAAATTGAGGTATAAGGGTGATTACAGTGTTTAGTGCATTCTATCCTCCTCTGTATCATTCCTCAGTTGTCCCAACACTATAGATCTACTTCAAGTTTGAGACTTCTCTAAAGAAGAAAGAGCATGAAAAGAAGTTAATTTTCCAAAGATCATTGTATCCTCAGTACTGAGGATATTACCAATGCAGGAAGTACGTATGGTAGTGATAAGATCTGCAATGTAGGTAGCTGGCACCTTCATAAATACATTGTATATCAAGTAAATGGGACCAAATAATTCATATAGTCTCCAGATTCTCTTACATCTATCTTTTTCAAATATAATTGGTGTGAGATGGGTTGCTAGCTACATCTTTACATTACTTATGCATTCCTCCCTAAAAACATGATTGAGCACTTTAGAAAGGCATATTTGTTTCTCATGATAGTGAGTCAACATCAAAAAGAAAAGAGATGGGCCTTTCATATTGATTTTCCTTATCTGAATATTATCAAGGAAGTTTTTCATTAGGACACCCCTTAATATTTCTTCCTATATTGTGTTTAGACATATATTTAGGAAAAAAGAAAATAAAGGGTCTTAGGTTGTCCTACCAAAGGTAGTCTGAAAACTAACTGTGCCCCTGTGTACACAAAATTGTAGAACTGTAGAATGGTGTGGACTGGAAGGGATCTTGAAGATCCTTTCTTTCCAATCATCCTGCCATGAGCAGGGACACCTTTCACTAGATAAGGTTTCTTAAAGCCTCGTACAACCTAGCCTTGAACACTTCCAAGGATCTTCCACAACTTCTCTGGGCAACCTCTTCCTTATACCTCCACCAGCAAATGTATATCATGAATAGAAACTAAGGTATGGAATAAAAGGTACTAGATAGATATAAAACATGGTGGTGATGATAACATCTTTGTTCATTTCAAAACAGTGATGGACAGGTTGCTCATGCATTAAGATTTCTTATTTGATGAATGTGCCATTCTGCAAGAGAGAGACAACTTACTGCTGTGCCTCACTTTTTAAAGAATTACCATTGCTGCCTATAGTCAGCACTTAAATTGGACTGAAGGAAGTGCCATATCCATCCATCATTGCCAAATGATAGATTTTCATCAGTTCTTAAAAAATTGAATTGCTTGGACAGTCTGATGAGATAAATTTAATGGTCTTTGGGAAAAAGAATATTCTTGGCCTTGGCAGCTGAATATCAACCACTCAAGAAGAGTTCATAGAACAGTAATACACTGCAAAAGGAAAATCTTATACCCAACGACATTGTTCTTTTCCTACAGGTTTTTAGTTGCTTTTCCTGTATCTCTTATATTTGCTAAGACTATATTATTTTCCCATGGGTTTAAATTTGATTTGATTATTTTTGGAAAATCAATCTTAAGAGAAAATAGGAACAAGAAATTTTATCCTAATTATCTTCTTAATAGGTGTTCATTACTGAATCTGAAGTTAATATGGAAAGAATACCAAATAATAAATAAAAATTTGTGATCTTAGAACTGGACAGAGTGAACAGGAAAGTGAACGATGTTAGGTCTCTTCCATCATCTTTCTCTGCCATGCATTTAATATATTTAAATGAAAACATACCTATACATATAAAATCAAGCTTGAACCAATTCCAAGACCTGAAATTAAGCACTGAATCCTCATATGACTGTTACAATAGACTGTCAAACATAGAATCATAGAATGGTTTGGGATGGAAGGGACCTGAAAGATCATCTGGCTCCAACTCCCCTGCCATCAGCAGGAAAACCTTTTACTAGACCAATTTACTCAGAGCTTCATCCATCCTGGTCTTGAACCCTTCCAGGGATGGGGTATCCACAACTTCTCTGGGCAGCCTGTTCCAGTGTCTCACACCCTCACAGTAAAAAATTTCTTCCTAAAAGTCCCTCTCGAGTCTTCCAGTACTAGTACCCTCTCCTTCCTTCAGATACTGGAAAGTCTCCTTGCAGCCTTCCCCAGAATGAACAACCCCAATCTCTCTCAGCCTGTCTTAGTAGGAGAGGTGCTCCAGCTCTTTAATCATCCTAGTGGGTCTCCTATGGACTCATTTCAACAGGTATATGTCCTCCTTGTGTGCTTCTGTATTTGAAATAATTACTGGAAATAAATCTTGCAATTAAATATTCCACTTATGTTTAAACATATTGTCCCAAAGTACTACCAATCTTAACAAGACAAAGAAATAATAATGTGTGGCATACCTGGTAAGGTAGATAGTCTGTCTTTGAAACACCCAGAACAAGTCATCAAGCTTAATTTATTCCATTATTCCACTTTCTTACACCAGGAATTAACTCAGTGCTCAGACTTCAGGTAATGCACAAGAGGTTATCCAGGATACAATGACATAAAGGAAGAATATTCCAAGGAGTTTCATAATTAGCTGTAAATGTGAAGAAGGTAAAAAAATAGGACAAGAACTAATGCTAAACATTTAAATATTAGATTCTCCATCTAATGGAACTGAGCAAGGAGGGCAATTTTAAAGAAAATATGCCAAAGAGGGGGATAGTAATAGATGTTTTGGTCAAAAAAGCAGTGTTATTTTTCTACTTTGCTTTCAAAAATCTAAAAGCAAAATGAAATATTTTTAAAAAATTAATTAATGTATTACTATTGACATCTATAAACCTCAGTATATTTTAGATGTGCAAATACTATTGGAAAAAAACAAACAAAAAAGTTAACAAATGAAATTAATGTGCAAGCAAGAGGAGACAAGTCTCCTTAAATTACCAGAATTTATGCTAACAAACTATGTTTTATTAGGGGCTATCACTGAGATTTATCAGATAGATATGCAGAACTGCAATACTTACACAATGATAGTGTGACCTTGTTAATTTTAAAGCTGAGTAAGATTTATTAAAAAAAAAAAAAATTAATTCCCTGATCGTTTCTGGGATACACCTTCCTAATGTTGTGTCATATCCCACGTTAAGGTTCTGGAAGGTTTAGAGGCTTACAAAAGAAAAGTAATTTAGCAATATAAGCAAGGTATATATATAAAAAAAAAGACAATTCAATGAGGAATAGGTTCTGAAAATGAGTTTGAGTTATCTAAAAATGTCCTACTTTATTATTTCACATATATTATCAGACAACTCGAACTCATTTTCGGAACCCATTCTTCATTGAGATATCTGTCTTCTCTATGAGGCTTTGCCAAGAAAATCTCCCAAGCATATTTCTTTCTTGGTAAATTTGTTTGCTAGTCTAAATTCCTGCACTAAAGGCAGCTATGTTCCTGATGAAACTTGTCTGAATCAAGACTTGTTTCCAGTAAATATTGAGTACAAGTTATTGAACATCAATGGAAAAATGATGCTTCTACTAAGGTACCAAAATATACTAGGATCATCCATAAAAAGTTCTGTCCTCATTAATTCCATACAAGTTAAAGAAATTATTTTATCGCTAAGTGCAATCATAAAGCATGCAAATTCCAAGTAGTTTAACCAATTGTGAAAACATTTTTTCTTCCCTGAACATTAATTTCCATGCCTACCATTATTTGAACTTAAATAAAAAAATATTATTAGTACCAGTACTTGAATAAAGAAGCTTGTACCAAGTCTCTAGTCTACCTGTTCCATGTAATATAAAATATCCATAGTCAAATCCACCTCCTGATATAGGCATCTTTTGAGACACACCTTCAATGCTACCAGGCATTACTAATGTTTCACTGAATGTTGGCAAATGTTACCATAAGAGTTAAAACATAAGGTGAACAAATAATATAAGCAATAACGCAGTCAGATTCATACCAGGCTTTTCCTGAAGTAAGCAATGCCTATGAAGGCCGCTTGTTAAGGATTTTATTTATCTTGTCAACACATTTGATGCAGAAATGTAAAATTAAATGTACTCAGGTACATGATAATGATGAAATTAGAAATGTGACAAAGCTTGTTAATTGACATCTGTACCAAATGTGTCCAAAATGGTTTCAATTTTAAGTCTGACTGTGTAGGAATTGGATAAGAATCACTAATTATTACAAACGTACACATCTTAGTAAACATGTTTGAGAGTGTTTGCTTCTCAGTGTTCTCTCCTCATCTGTTAGGAAAGCTGATTTACATCTTCAGATTATATATATAAATTGTAATATATAGATTTCAATACTTCTTTTTTAATCAAGCATCTGCAAAGAGTCATCAGTTTACTCTTTGTTTATGATCATGGAAACTTTCATAACCCACTGATTATGAGATACATCAACTAAGGAGCAAACTGAACTTATAAGCAGCACATTTGTAAGTATCCCCAACAGCAAGGCAGTATACATATAAATTGTAAGTCACGAGCAATGACGGACTCTGCAATACCACACTGCTGCAAACAGCTGACTGTTTACAAACACAGTGGCACAGCAACCAGTTATATATAGACAATATTACAGCAGCCATGAGCATCTTTCAGAATGGAAGCTGAGTATGCAGAGTTGAAAAGTTCATGGGTGACCTATAACAACAAAGCGTAATGCCCTCAGAAATGCTCTGTGCAAGACAAGGAAATACTAGGAAGCATTTCAGTGTAAAATTTAACAGAGCTACTTAAAATCTGATTTTTTTTTGTCACAGGAGATTGTTTTGATATTTTCGTTCAAAATTATGATGAAAAGAATTATATTTTAAAAAATTTGCCAGTGGGCCTGTGTAATAATATACTGTGAAAATATTAACAAAAATCCTTTATGAAGTGCTTAAACACTATATTTTTTACTTTATATGTTACATATTTTTTGTGAAGTTTGTAAGATCATCCCATTTCTCTACTTTTCATAAATCAGAGTTTTTCTTTGTACCCACTGATATGATACCTCCTGACAAGATGTCCGGTTAAAATCTTTAAATATTTTTTTTTCCATTTCCTCAAATTTACATATTTTTTGTAAAAATTTACAACTGTCTAATTTTTCTTGTAAAAATATAAAATATCTGCTGAGTTACATTACAGTTATAACTATTAGTAAAACACTTGAGAACAACCATTAATTTGATATTTTCTGTGATAAGTACAGTTTGAGGCCATTATAAGAGAAGAAACCAGTATTTTGAAAAATAATACACATCTACTGTGCTTTGGAATAAAGATGAAGCTTCAAAGATAATGTGATATAAAAAGACCAATTTTTGTCACAGGCTAAAAATGCTTCGATTCACTTTACAGATATTTTTGTTCTAACTTAAGTAATTCTGGCTTTTGTGTTATTTGGCATCACATCAGACTATGCCTTTTAATACCTTCCAGGGCATTTTACTTCTTTTACATTTGTTATGTAGACAGAGACAGTAAGAACAAATGGTCCAAGAGAGCACTAGATACATGCTGCAACTTGCATGTGAGGCTGTAGGAGTGGAGTATAATTTAGAAAATGCAACACTTTTATTTAAATGAATCATCTGTTCTTCATTTAAAGGGGAAAATATAATATTCCACCCCTCATTCTTTACCAAATAAACAAAGAACTTTGTCCTGCAAAAAAGATCAAATTAGATTGGCATCTGATGTAGATAAAGACTGTGAGAGACAACACATATACAAATGTTACACAGCTCTAACACACCTGATGTACTTAATACCTCAATGCTAAAAATGGAACATTAGTTACTAAGAAATTGGAGATATAAAGGCATGAAATACACTATCATTATTTACAGTAGAGATAATAACTTACAGTTTTCTGCTTCTTTCCTTTTCTCCTGCTGTTTCAAGCAATCTGAACTTAGTGTAAAAACTAATGTATATCCAAAATAGAAATGCACAAAGAATGCTACATATTTGCAAATATATACACTCTTTAATGTTTGTTTCCTTTAGAGGCAGCATTTTTAATTGTAATAAAAATACAAAGAAAAAACATCTGTCTGTGACATCAGATAATAGCTGAAATTCAATTTTTGATGACATTAACAGACATTTTTCCATTAATTCCATTGGGTATTATATCACAAACCAAAAAATTGTATTTTTTTTTAAATACAGATCACATGGATTTCTTTCTAACTGTGACTTTTGAGGTACCTTTAATGATTTGATATCTTAAATAACTTCTTAAATATCTGAGGAAGTGGTAGAATGTAGAAAAGGCATGTAATATAGGAGAGGATTTTAAAATAAATGAGAACGTTTACCTTGTTTTGAGATGACATTTTTGCATTAAAAACAACTTAGCTCATCTAATGTGTGAATCAGTGTGTGTCAAGCAGTGAGAATAGCAGTGAGTGGCAGAATTACTTTAAACAAATGCGTAGCCTCTGAAGATAACTCTCCTCCAGCATGTCTTTACAGTGTGAAATCAACTAAGTGCATAACACCTATGTGCTTTTGCAATTCGAACAAAATAAGTATGAATGCTTGCAATTAATTTACACAACTTTTTATTCAGAGAACAATTTCATGCAGAGTTTCTCTGGAAATTCAGTACCAGAGCTGTTCTGATATTTAAGTGTCTTATCTCAATCGCACAGAGAAAACTACAAGTATACCAGACAACAAAGACCACAAAGTTAACAGTGGAATGCATAAATAAAAATTGCAGGTCATCTTCTCTAGGCATTCTGTACATGCTGGGCATCATATCTTCATTTTTATAACCATATATATAGATGAAGGTAGGTAGTGTTTTATATAATCATATTTTCCAGGTAAGAATAAAGACTGTATAATTGGTGCCAGACTAAAAATTTATGTGAGGAATATTCATCAGTTCCAGCAAGGGATGAAAATGTGTTTAAATTATGTGTGCAGGGACATATATATGACCCTTTTCCTTTTTTCCCCGTTCTTCTTTTTTTAATATTTGAATTTTAACCATGGGCCTATTTAGACATTTTGCTTACACCGTACAAATAAAATAATACTTAAAATTCCTCCCCCATGCCATATGCATATACTTATATTTGCTTTGAGACTGACAGCCTGGGTAGATTTTGCGCATATCTTCTGCATTCTGAAACATAAACCTTTCTTGGAAGAGAAATCATAAAAGTTTATGACATGGTTTAACTTTTCTGTGCATTCCCTTCTCAAAGCAGTTTGCACGAGCAACTGAAGCTGCCTGAAATTAGGCCACTCAGAAATGGCAGCCCATTGGCTCTATAGGGAATCCCACCTTTTCTATAGCACTTCAGTTTCTGGTTTTCAACATCAAAGCTATCAAAGACATCAATTATGCAACAGGTGAGCTGAACAAACTCTCCTAATAAATTGATACAGGGTTTAATTTCATTTCAGCTCTAACCAGCAGCTCTCAACAAGATCTTTCAATGTATGATACCATTTAGAGCAAACCAATGAAATCCTCAAAACCCAGCTTCATATAATTTCTATGATTGCTTTGGAGCTTTTTAGAATAAGAATAGAACAAACACAGGATGATCATATTCATAAAAGCAAACTAAAACCTTTCCAAAAAGGAGAGGGGAAAGCAAAAAACCTGAAATATGTGTGATTTCAGGGTGCCATGAATGAAAAAAGAAAGGGAATATGAGGGGACATCAAAATGAACTTGTCCTGCAGTGCCACATATTCTTAAAAATGCCAGAAGCATCCAGAGGTTATATCTGTGAAAAACTCGGTAATTACAAGTCTCTGTCATTCACCCAGTCAAAATTTTTCCTCCAAATGCTGTGATCAGCTCCTGTTGGAAGCAAAGCTGAGACAGGAGAGCTGCTTTATCATGTTACAGAATGTTCATAAGACTGAATCAAATAATGACTCTTACAACACAGGGAGAAATTTAAGGGTTTTCCATATATCAAATGTGATTGGAGGACAAATTTATAAAAGCATTTAGATGTCAAAGGGCTCAGAAAAGTAGGCATTTCAAGACCAAATAAGCAGACAATATTTCATCTATATTTCTCTATCAAAATGTTTTTAATTTTCTATCGGCACGCCCTTCAGAATTGCCCAGAAACTAGGAAAAGCAACCTTAATAATGTAATGTAAATATGTGTCTTTCTGATTTTGGCTCTACCTAAAGTACTTCAAAGAGTGTGAGTTAAAGAGCAGATGGGTATGGTTCCTACTGAAACCAGTGGGAAATTACATTGTTCTTTTCTTCTGGGGGCCCTTACTGACTTTAGGCCACAGGTTACTCAGTGCAAGTCGAGAGGACATGATGGGTGAGTTTTTGATCAGAAAAGTCATGATTACATCTTGTTTATCTTGTGGGTAGGGACACCCCCCAGTGTCTAGTAAACCACATCAGGCTGTTACTTACCTCTTTGTCTACTTTTCTCTAAGACAAATGTGCCCAAGAGAGGGCTAGTCACAAATCTGCGAAAATCCAGCATGGCGCGTTTATCTCAGGGTAAGAGCTCTTCCTGGTCTTCTTTAATTTAGTAACATAGGCATAGCCTGTTAGTTCTAATTGTCTTCCCCTGTCATTCCTACCCCCTTAAATTGGAAACACAGATGGAAAAGCAGTGAGTGTAAAAAATAATTTGCATCTAATTTGCCTACTATTAAATGATTAAGCAAAGCAGCATGTAGAAAGTTCTTTGGAAGAAGGAAAAAAGAGCCTGAAATGGAAGAGTGGAGCCGATGAAGCACCTGTTTGTCGGACTGAAAATTTCTTTATGGCCCCTGAGAAATATCACACTTGTGCAATTATATCAGTAGCTGACCTTTTAGTCCTTAAGAGCAGAAGGGAGGGGAAAGAAGAGAAAAGACACACACAGTAACTTCTCTGAGCCTGTCAGCATTTTCCTGGAACTTCCATTTGGAAAGGCTCTATGACACCACTTTAGGAATGCAAACATCTCTTGGTGATGTATGTGCTGGGAAGGTGCAAGAAAAAAGTGAGGCTGAAGAACAGATCCAGAACATTACAGGGAACACAGAGCAAATGAAATAAAAATATCAAGATTCCTCCAGGTGCCTCTACTACCATTAAAATTCAAATAGGGACTGAAAATACACTCTTTATTTGGAACCTGGCAAAATTTCCTGTGTTCTCTGTCCTATGATGTCTTCTGCTTTTTGACCCAAAACAGTTAGAGATTTGCAAGCTGTGGATAAGTTCATGAAGATCTTTGTCAAGACCCAGGTCAGACACAGATTTAGAAAGCAGCTTATGGTTTCTAAATGCCAGCATATTGGCAGGTGATATACTGATATGTTTACTCTGCTTCCTCCTCCAGAAATGGTCTAGTATATCTATTCTTTTGTTTTCTTTGCTAACACATATGTTCATGTAGTTGTAATATGCCTTTGAGTGGAGTGTGAAGTTTAATTAATCCAGTTATTGAAGAAGACAACATAATAGCAAAAAATGTATTGTAAAGAACAAGAGATACATTATTTAGACTGGATGTCTAAACTTTTCCTTAAAATATATTGGGACATTCTCTTTGGATTTATGTCACTAGAGAAAACCAAAAATAATATTTCTGTAAAGTGAAAGTTGAATAAAGACTCAAAATCCAGTTTGATCCTTGATACATAAAAGCTTAACAATAGACAATTCATATGGTGATAATCTTTGGTACTATGTACAAAAACTCTTAAACTGTTGCATCCAGCTCAAATGTCAGCATCTCAGGAAGAATCATGACCTCTCAGGTAGGCCACAGAAAGTCCCCTAAAATGACAAAAATATTCATTATAACAAATAGCTTTCCTTTTAGCTTAGCAAAAAGGGGCTGGACTAGATGACATTTAAAAGTCCCCTCAACCCAAAGAATTCTATGATTCTATAATAAAACGTTAATTGATGACTTTTTCTGTCTTTCACAAAAAAAATTCTATGTCTGTGTAAATATAGACACCTGGAACTGAAATTTGATAGCTGTAAATCAGCTGAGGTGACAAGAGCATTGCAGACCAGAAAAGCTGGAAATTTAATCTCTTTATATTTTGAAAAAAAATATTATACATCAAATATATATTATATGAAAATACAGAATATTGTATTGGAGCTATTAATCTCAAAATGGTTTAACTCAAGCTGGGATATTTCTACTCAAGACAGTACTTGTAACAAGTAGGAAAAACATACGGGACAATCTCAGGGCTTGCTTTATGCAGGAGGACAGACTAAACACTGGCCTGAAATGCTACTGCCTTCTGGCTTTCAAATATGTAAATCATCAATCTGAGATTCTTTTTAATTGACTCAGTTCATTGCAAGGGAGAACTTGGGGGTTTAGTCTGTACTATCTGAATACTGACATAGTGCAGAAGTTATCAATAATGTTCATGGTTTACACACTTCACTATTGTGTTTCCTAGCCTTAATTTAATAAACTCTGAGTTGCCACGGATTCAGAGGAAATAAACATCCAGATTTTTCAATATACACTGAAGCTATGATGATCATATGTCACTGCTTCTAATACACAGAAACAAAATTTATATTCTTTCAGCTGGACAAGGATTATCAGAGACAGATGATGCCAGAAATCTAAGGTGTGGGCAGGTGGAATAGGAATCAAGAGGGGAGTTCCTGAGGTTCACCTATCTGTTCACCTATCTTCACTCAGTAAAAATCTATCTTTATAATTAAAATTCCATATAGAGTATATAAATGGCTAGAATTTCAAACTCTAAATCACTTTCTAATGCAGCTAAAGAATTCAGTACTTAGACTGTAATTTGTAAAATGGTTGTTTAATGTCTTTGGAGCAGAAACTAAGGAGGGTATGTTTAGACTGACGTGTATAATTTTTCTTATCCACATATGGATAAGTCTGCTAAGCATTTTATTTTACATTGAAATACCCCAGTGAAAGGATAATCACTAGTATTTCTCAGTCAAGTCCAGTACACTGGGAAATCTCTTATTTTTCAGAGAAAGGGTCTGCATGGGGACTTACATACTTTTTTAGTAGCTTATCAAGAGTGTATTTCATTGTTTTTCAGGGAATATTTCTTGAAATGCCAAAGCAGGTGCCTTAAAATGCCTCATATTTTGTGCATAAACCCTCACTCATAAAAACCCTGTTGTGCATGTTAAAACTTAATAGCTAGAATATATCATATTAACACACCACAAGCTACATTGAAGTAACATTATGAAACTGAGACTTATACCTAGAAAAAGTCAGGGTATTTAGTGTAAGTGATTTAATTTGAGATTTACATTTTTTGCACTGAGTGACATGACAGTGTGAAATCAATTTGTAACATTGAATATTTGAAGGCTGAGACTACAGTGTAAATGAAAGCAGGCAAAGAAAGCATAGGCATCACCAATGGATTGCTAACCAGAAGGAATGCAGGGGAATTAAAAGCATATCTTTCTCTCAAACTACCTGTATGGATGAACATAACCCAAATGAGTTAAAGAGTTAAGACTGACAGGAACAGGGAGCACCTAGCATAATTCTCCTATTCTATATATACTGTTGATAGTTTCCAGTGAACCAGAAAGTACAATTGCCTAGAGAAAGGAGGTTACTTATTTTCTTGGCATTAGTTTTATTCAAAACTTTTATACTCTGGACAAAATCAGTAAAAGGAATAAAATCCTTAGTTGTTGGGACCATGTGTGATTGCAGGTGGTGAGGTAGGAGTTATCACTGACTATAACAACAGTTATAAGAACAATTTAAACAAAAGCAACTGTAGCATTTTAATTCACTAAACTTAATTAGTG
The DNA here is from genome assembly GCF_009650955.1 of Corvus moneduloides. NCBI lineage: Eukaryota > Metazoa > Chordata > Aves > Passeriformes > Corvidae > Corvus > Corvus moneduloides. The sequence continues at coordinate 19,182,358 of NC_045481.1, forward strand.
AGACACATAGAATGCTTTCCATGGAACTCCTTGTTTCTACCCCAGCCCTTCTAACTCTTTGACATAGAAAGAGTAAATTCCATATAATTCTATATGCTGCTGATATACAATCCATTTGTGGGTTATTCAACAAAGGCACATGCTTCCAAGATGTGTTAAGTAGGGCTATAGTTACCACTCATATTTCTTAGAAAAATGGACAGTAGTGAGATGTGGGAATGTTGTATTCTGATCTGGGCAGTGGTAAGGGAAAACACAAACAAGACCAGTTGAATACATTACAGACAAATAAATTTTAGGCTCAGTGTTAGACACCATTTCATAAGGTCGAAGTTTAAGGAGTTTTAAGTAGTCTCCCTAGAAAAGCAGAAGAAACTTCATCTGTTGAGCAATATTTAAAAATATTAGCCAAAGCTTTAGAGAATGATTAGTTGAGCAGCTTTCAGTGATATGGGCAAAGAAAGTCTTTCGGTCTCTTATTATTTTTAGTCTTATTAGTGAATGTTCTTCGAGATTATTTATTTAACTATCATCTAAAATCTCAATCTTGATTTAAATAATAAAGGTACAAGGCACATGAAACTGCCAAGGCATTCATGTTTCTTGCTAATAGTACCTTTGCCAACTATTCTGCCTTTTATATAATCAGTTGAGATATATCCACTTGCAATATTCCATCAACATTTTCGTGGTCATTTCAAATCTACTTTTACACTGGACATTTCTTTTAATACTCTGCCATTTTTTCTCATTTCCAATCACTTTCAGTCAACTGCCCTTAAAGACCTTGATCAGAGTTGTTCTACAAATGCAAATACATAGATTCTTCCCCAATCTCCACAGATTTCAGTATCCCAACTCCGTTTCTACAAGGAGGCTAAGATCAAATTTGAAGTCAAGGAAAAAGGCATTGCAAACACCTGGAAGAGACTAGGTGTGTGACCTTCAACAGATGAATATAATATGCTATGCTTTGGATTAGCCCTTTTTCTTGCTTTCTCCAAACCTTTTGCCTAATCTTTCTTTAAAGTGAATTCAATTAAACTCGTTAACTGAATCAGGATCACTTCTAATAGTGATTTGTGTTTCAGCACCATGTGATTTTTTTATGACTGAATTATTGCCCCAGTTGGAAATAGTGCAGGTTTTTACATTGGAAATAGTGAAGGTTTTTACAATGGAAATAGTGACAGGCAGACCCTTAGCCATTGTAATGTTAGTACTGAAACTGTGCAAATGCAAAGAAGCTCTTGAGGGAATTTCAATTACATGATATATATATTTTCCTGATTAAAACCTGCCATCCATGTTTTAATGGGGAAGCCTGGAAACATATAAGTCCTTTTGCCTACAGGCTTATAAACAGTCTGGATTATTGAGACCAATTTTAACATTCATGGATGAAGATGCCTCAGGTATTAATATAAATTGGGTCTTTGGAGTAATGCACTACTGAGTCAAAAAAGGGTGAAGGGCTGGGGCCAGGACCAAAAGGAAAAATCAATTAAAGTTTAAAGAAAGAATCACCAAAATTGTGTCAATTTTCTCTTTCCTCTATTCTCTGTCAAAAAAGAGGCAATCTCAAGAGAAAGCCTGTTCCTGTTAGAAAAATACCAACTTAAGGATTCAGAATAAAGAAACTCAGATTAATATTGATCTAATTAATTATATTATTAATTATATTAATTATCTAATTAATATAGATCACTATTAATGATTTAAAATTAGTCAGCACAATTACCCAGACTTCTAAAAACTTCATAAGCTATCCGAATTCAGGTGACTAGATGCATTTTTGTAGGACATCCCTAAAGAGTAAGAAATATTTCTGGTTCAGAGCAGAAGCTACAGAATTTTTGAAAACCTTATATGAAGTTTAAAGAGACAATAAAATAGAAATTATTATGAAAACCTTCAATAATATTCATTCACATATAGGAATATTGAGGCACATACTATTTCTTGTAGGTACCAGAGGAAGCCAAGAAGATAGAAATTCTTAGTTATCTAGTCACTCTCTTATAAATAGACCTAATAAGTGTTAGAACTTCCCAAGTAATGCAGTTTTTTCCTTCCAACTAGGCAGTGAGAGTAATGGAGCCACCTGTGCTGTGATACAGCCAGGCCCTTGCATAGGACTTCCGTCTCCCGGTGCAGGCAGTTCTGTACTTTTCAGCCAATACTTCTGCAAAAGTACAGAATACAAATGCCTTCTTTCAAGTCACATACAGAAATTTTATTTGCAGTTTTCGAGGGCCTTAGGACAGCCGTAGGACCTGTCTGCCTTGACTAGCCTCACAGCATCCTTACCCATGCACCTTCTACCCTGGATCTGGATCTCCATGTCAGCTCAAGTCTAGATACCCAGGCCAGCCTGGGTGGTGTCATAAGTTAACACAAATCTAGTCCTACTTCTGCTGCTGCTGTAGATTACTGACAGGTTTTCCTGGATGGACTCCGGACCTACACACAGACAATGGCTGCATTTTCTGTAGTCCCACTTATCCTACAGTGATCCTTTTTCCAAGTTCTTTTCTTGGCTTGTGGAACAGCCACCTTCTTGCTCCTCTGCAACAGCAGCTTTCACTTTCTTTCCTCCTTCCCTCTTCTTTTTCTTCATATTTATATCATGACTGATCCAGCTCAGAGCTGAGCACTTATTTTTCACTCAAAAATGTGAAGTCTTCAGGCTACAGTGTAATGGGAGGCCAAAGGGCTGCTAATAATACTTGAAGTCAGGAGTTCAGAAGTCAAGTGTTTTTAGACTGCCATCTGGATTTCACAGAGTAAGAAAATTCAAGAAATTCTACCTGCCCTCTCCCTTCACCTTTACAGGTCAGCCTGCAATCTTATAATAATAGTACTACTTACAATTAGCCTAAGCTCCTTCAACTGAGGGATATAACTTAGTTCATTTTTCTAGAGAGGCTTAGATTTGAAGGCGATTTGCTTAAAGTCATAGATCAACAGAACTGAAAAGGAAGTTGTTATGCTCAGTGCAGCCCACATTATGTAACCCCCAGTTTGTGCTCAAACTTCCCACTATGCTCCAGTGTTCAGTCAGAACATCAAACTTGAAATATTTTACTTTCCTGCTCAGCCTTCATCTACATTTGACAGAAAGAAGAAAATTCTTTCAGAGGACAGGTCTGGAGGATCAGGTTTCTTACTTTTGGCAAAATATGAAACATTTTCTGTGATGTCAGAAACATTAAAGCTGTAATTCTAGAATGTTCCCCCATAATCAAAAGTACCAAACCTGCACTGTCTACGTTGTCATGTAGCACAGAAAGTGCCTTTAGAGGTACTCCTCCGAAAGAGAGGAGTGTACAGAGGTCAGGGGACAACCTTGAGACCCGCTCATTAATGTTTGTGTTATCCTTGGAGAAAAGGCTGCAAAGGCAGATGCAACTACTCTGACTATCTCTAATAGACAAAGGTTCACTTGGAGAGAAATATTAGCAACATGGAAGGAAGGGGCAAACTAAAATAGGTCTTTCCATTTCTTCCTCTTTCTGCTGTGAGGTCTCAACAACAAGATTAACAGAATTCATTGAATTAGTTTCAGTACTTTTTGAGATTAGTTTTAATCTCAAAATAGTGATTAATTTCAGTTACCTTCTTTGTAAAGAAAGTATTCACTGAAATTAAACACAGTGACCAACATTTATGCCCAGCATAGAAAGAGAGAGATTGATTTGTCAGTTGAATGCTAGATCCTTCTATCTATTTATAGATTTCTGTCTTTGTCTCACCCTGAATTCTTGAATCAGCATCATAGAATCAGTTAGGTCAGAAAAGACCCTTAAGTTCAAGCAAAACCATTAACCCAACACTGCCAAGTCCACCACTAAACCACGTCCCTATGTGCTATATCTTCATGTCTTTTAAATACCTCCAGGGATCGTGACCCCACCACTTTCCAGGGAAGCCCTTTCCAATGCTTGACGACCCTTTCAGTGAAGAAATTTTTCCCAATATACAATCTAAACGTCCTCAAGTGCAACTTTGACACCTTTTCCCCTCATCCTATTACTTGTTTCCTAGGAGAAAAACCTGACCCCCACATCACTAAAACTTCCTTTCAGGTAGTTGTAGAGAATTATAAGGTCTCCCCTGAAACCCTGAAACTCCTTTTCTTCCAGCTAAACAATGCCAGCTCCCTCAGATGTTATTCACAAGATTTGTTCTCTAGACCCTTCACCAGCTTCATTGCCCTTTGTGGACACACTCCAGCACCTCAATGCCTTTCCTTTAAGGAGAAGCCCCAAACTGAACATGTTTTTCAAGGTGTGACCTCAACAATGTCAAGTGCTGGGGGAGAATCCCTCCCCTAGTCCTGCTGACCACATAATTTCTCATACAACCAGGATACCATTGGCCTTCTAGGCCACCTGGACACACTTCCAGCTTCGAGTCAGGTGATACAACTGTTAAAAGGAATCATATAGTTTGCAGTTGCTACCATATACTTTTCTGCTAAAACTGTATATTCAGAGGAGTATTAAAAAACCTCCAAATATCTGGAAGCAAGTTAATTTCCAACTTTTAAATGTCAAATTTGGAAAGAGGGAAGGAAAAAACTAGAGAAGGATGGCAGTAGGGTTCTTTTCATTATTTTTATGTTCAAAAGTTAATGGGCTTAAAATCTTCTTTTGCAGATATAAGACCTGCTTGACATGCTGTTATTATAAACAATTTGTAGCTGAAGAGACTGTTACCTAGGGAAATTTATATATGTAAATTAGTGTAGGGTGAACATGTCATCGTTGGAGTTTTCTGCTTTCATTGATAGTTATTCAGTGTAACAGTTATCTGAGTACAGATTTACACAATTTTCTGTGCAGTTCTTATTTTATGAAGGTTTATTAATTTACTAACTAGTCACTCTGAGTCCCATGGTACTTTGGCTATATGGAGTTGGCTAGATCCCATAAACTATTATGCTTATAATTTTCATTTTAAGTAGATTTCCTATTTAACATATCTGAGAACTACACTAAAAGTCAGGTTTATATTTGCTGTTTGGGGAGGATTATATAGCTTTGACATACAAAGCATTTAAAAAATAATATCATAAAATGAAATACAATGAAATTAATTTGAATTTCATTTTATTATCTGTTTCACCAATATGTAAATCAGTTTCACAATGGTACACTGCAGGCATGTGTTGTATTAGTGATCACATATATTTCTATTCAAGTTACTTTGGCTTTTTTTAATTGTTGGGGAGCTTGGTTTGGTTTGTTTTGGGGGTTTGTTTGCTTGGGGTTTTTTTGTTTTTTTGATTTTTTGTTTTTTTTTTTAATCTCTAGTGACTAATATAAGAATGGCAGTTCCTCTACATTTTTACCAGAGCTTAAATCAAAGACAGTATATATAAGGTAAAGAGAGTGGCCAGTCTTGGTCTAAGATGGGAATTGTCTTTCTTCCAGGTATAAATAAGTCATGTCTCGCTGTGTGTGTTTCTCCATTCCTCCAGAGACTGAAGTATTCTCAGTCAGGGATTTTCTCATCTCACTAAAACCACCTCAGGACATGTGAAGGACAACAACAACAAGCATCTTATGGAATCAGACTATGAACCATAGCATTGGTAACTGTGGTATGAATTTTAGACTCTGACTTGAACAAATGACAAGAGAAATTGTTCACTGGGCCAAATGATCTTTTAGTGAAAAGGAAAGCAATCACCGGAGTGAAATTCAGACCAGGCAAGCTTCAATAGCTGTTTCAGGAGCTAACCTCAATTTGAATAACTGATTCTACTGAATTTTTCTCCCTGGTCATCAAAATATGCTCATAAGCCAAATCATTATTGTGCTGCATAAACTTTACTGTGGGGAAGAATGAGGAGGTATCCCACATCATATAAAGCTAATGTGTGTTTACTGAAGCAATAGGGACATTCTCAAAGGATTTGCAGCATTGCTATATGCCACATGCAATTCCCTCTAAAATGAACTTTCTTATGGTATAATTTCTTCCTGAGAACAATGAATTCAGTGTGAATGGAAGGCAGATTCAAATCATCACCCAATGAATTGCTTGAAATTGTCAGCTGAATATATTGCAGTTGTTACCACGTGTGAATATATATTGCTAAATTCTTATGTTGTCAAGTTCCTTCAGTTTCACAATGTTTTTGTATGAGAATATTATAATAATGATACAAAAAGTGTGATAAAATTGAGTTAACTCCTGCCCTCCCATTGAAAGGAAAAACAAAGTTTTGAAAATGAGTTAACTGGTCTTAAACATCTAGGGAAGAGGATCACCTAGAAGAAGACGACTTCCTTCCACATCCCATGGCACCAAAAGACTACATTAGTTTCACATTGAAGCCATTTGAGTCAATTGCATTTCCAGACTTTAACATCCCATGGAATTGCCTTGTCATTGTGACAACCAAGAGAAAATAGGACAGGAAAAGGGAGGAAATTGCAAAGCTGAGAGGAAATTAGATCAACTTTGCTTGTCAGAACTATAACTCGTTGCACCCTGGATCAATTACCAACATTAACTGAGGTTGCTTCTCAACAGATTAAGCAAGATTCTTTGGAGGTGAAGTAGGAGTTGGAAACCAGGGCTCTACTGACTGATCCAGCTCCCAAACTATCAAGTCTTTCTTTCTGTCTGTTATTCATTGAATACTGAATAGAATAATAATTAAAAAATAAGTCCTCTTGAAGGGGAACAGAGAGAATTATGCTTCAGGATAGATAATAATCAGGGGATGTGCACACAGCTCTGAGAGATGAGAGATATATTCAATAGAAAATGCCATTTTTGAGTATCAGTCTTTCTTTTATCTTATTCAATGTTCTGTATGCTTGATTACTGGCTACAAAAAATTTCTTTCTGCCTGGGATTTTTGAGTCAATCAGAGAAAACCTGTCATGTATGTCTTCAAAGCTAAGCTTCCTGGAAGTACTCAGTAAACCTAAATATATCTTCATTGAAATAGTCTTTTCCAAAATGCCTGATAAGTCTGGTGCTAAATTGCTTAGGCTTATCAAGACTTAGGTAATTTAAACATAGCAGTGATTAGAAATGTAAACTCCTAGGAAGAAACCTCATAAGGTTTTTCTGTAATTGAGTGGGGGATTTCAAGCATTTCTTCAATCTAAATAGGGACTTAGGTGCTTAAAAGGTGGTTAGGACCACTTTGTCCATCTAATATTTTCTCACTGTTGCACTGACATCCGTAAGACAGGTTCACAAACAGTTACTCGGTATAACTATCCCTAATTTCAGTTGATGTTTAGTGAAGGACTTAACCCCTTTTTTCCATTAGAGGAATATTCTCAAGCATTATTGTGACATTTTCAAATGCAGCACGTACTTAAAAATGTTCTGAAAGCAACTGGATAAGGTGTTTCTAAGATTTTGGATTGATTCATATTCTTGTTATTTTGCATGAATTTCTCTTTCAAGCAAGTAATATTTTGTGGTTTTCTCTAATTTCAGTGATGTTTCAAGTCTTTGCTGTATACTTGTTCTAATAAACACATAAGAAGACTGATATTTTCCAACATATTTGAAGTGCATTATTAAAAATAGAATTTACTGGTTTTATGCTTCCTAACTTTTTCCATTTAATTTACACAGACTTTACTGAGAACAAGTTGTAGTTATTTTAATTATGAAGAAACTGGATTCTAGTATTTCTTGTATGAATACTGATGAAAATAACTTTTAAATAAAAACATAAAAATGGTCTATTTAGAAGGGCATACACTATTATTTAATCAGACATACAAAAAACCCCCAAAACACTATGTGAATCATATATCCCATGAAGATTAGCCAGCAAAGATTGGATTTCATACTTTTTCAATCATTAAGCATGATGTAAACAAATTCGAAGTAGCTCAGTAATGACAACTGTAAAAATGTCAATAAAATTTCTGATTTTTTCATTCTTTAATGAGAAAAGATGCTAATGTCCTTAGATAAGTGGTACTTTGCATATTATTTTTGTTATTGTAGGATGTATTTTTGTCTGGCAAGAGACATGTTAAGCAAGATGATACTTTTTTGTGGTTAAAAAAATGAGTGAAATCATCTTTAATCTTTGCCTAAGATGTCACTGGCTATGATACAGTTTTTAGTAAAAGCCTGTGTAGTTTTTCCTTATAATTCTGTTTCTATTGTGTGCTTTCCAAAAGTCTAGCAATGGGTTTACTCTGCTTCCTCTAGAACTATGTCAGCCCCGATTAAGAACACCAAAAAGATTAGATTTAGATAGTTCCTTCTCAGTTGCCATTCTGTTGTTCTCCAGTGAGCAGGGTCAAAACTCATTCTTAAAAAATGATGGGAAAGTTCAAGCATATTTTTAGAAAGCACTTAGGGCAGACTACTGTATTGACAAATTTTCACTGGACATCATATAAATCATCTCCTGCAATCAGAGATATACTTAGCCATTAGTTCTACTGCAGAAAAAAAAAATAATGTCATAAGATGTCAGAGAAAGTAAATGACAGATCACAGCTGAGAATTTTTAATCTGATAAAATAGCTGTCCAAATGAATGGGAGGAAAATTATGTACTGTTATTCATTTACAAACAGAATATAAAGTTCTAGTGACACCAGTCATAAGTTAACTGGACATATTACAACTGTGGATATTTGCTTAAGTAGGATTTTTTTAGTTGCCACTGAAGGTTTCAGATTTTTTTATTCAAGTGCGGTTTGATAACACAGAGTACGGAAGGGAAAAACTGGTAAATATAGTGTGTATATATTCTGTAAAAAAAAAGAAACAACCGAAACAGAGTTGGAGTCTTTCTACTGCAGGATTTCTATTTGGCTGTGTTTGACCCTCCATCCCTATTTTGGTTATTTTTTTTTTACTTACTTTACAGCATTCTATAGTACTTGTCATCTAATCAGTAGGCTATTGAGGGTCAGGTCCCCCAATAACAAGTTAAAATAAATTTTTACCTTAAGATAAATAAATTTTAAAAAATAAAAATAAAGGAATAAATCCGGAAAACAGGGAAGAAATGTTAAGGAAAAGGACTACAAGAATTGCCAAAGCTGAACTGACTAAATTAATTGGGAAATCACCTTCCAATTTCCCTTTTCCCATTCCCAGTTTTCTAAAGTTATTTAAGCTGTGTGTCATTCTGCCACATTCTGTTCTGAAGGTGACTGGATTTTAGTCAGTTTGAATAATAATATTTTGCTTTCTTCAATTATATTTGCATTAATTGACTAATATGGATACATAGCAGTTTCAAAAGGATTATCCATATACATATATATATGAATAGGAAACACCATTGAAGTGCCTAGTTAAAATTCTGTTCATTTTCAAAGATTTAGAATTTGACTCATAACTCATGTTGTTAATATCTTTTCCTTTTGTATCTCCTATGATTTTTTTTTTGCCATTTCTCTTGCTGCCAGTAGGACACTTCCTAAAACCACTTACAAACAGAAAGTGTGGAGAGATAAAGCAAAAATATAAAAACAAGAAAAAAAATAGCAACAAAAATTACTAAATCTTTAAATATTTTTAAGGACAACTCTGCAATTGAGTCAAGAGAAGACCAAAAACTTTACTAATGAACTTAAAATTCTCTGCAGATTAAAAAAAAATAGTCATAATAATAACAGATGAGGAGTTAAAGGATATTAAACACGGCTCAAAAAGTTTAGCCATAAAAGATAAAAGCAACAGTTACTCAAGTTGCCTGAGATAATTTCTTGCATGTAGTAATAGCATCACTCCTCGTAATATCTTATTCTTGAGAGCTGGCACATGCTGATAAGGTTGAAGACTGAGCTTTTCTCAGGTTTAGGTTTTCTCCTAGCCTCTCCTAGCCCCATCCCCTCCCCTCTCTCCCCATTTCCTGTCATTTGCAGCTGTTTTGAAGAATTTTGTTATCAGCTTCATGGGGAAACGAACATACTTTAGGTTGGCTATTTAAATTCCTCTCATCATTTCTCCCTGTGAAAAAAATAACAATAACCAAAAAAATATTAAAACTTGGGACTGTGAGCCAGTGTCAGCTTTCATTTTCTTCATCCATTTTTTGGTGGTTTTCTCCCTCCTCTTATTTTACTTTCCCAGATTGCAGGCTGCTTATATTGAAGAATAAAGTAATGGCTTCAGTGATATCCTTCAGCATCTCTTCAGGTGCTCACAAAACAATTACATACATATCAACACCCTTTATTTCTTGTTGCCCTAATAATAATAGTAATAATAATAATAATGACATTAAGCCATACAGTGATGCACATGATGTTAGTTTTTGATGGATGGTATCCTCCATGTGATCATCCAGAGACCTTACTAACTTATTTCAATTAGCAAGTCAAGCATAAATTTGAAATATTGCCAAGGCAGAGACAGAGAAAATGCAAAACCAAAGTTTTCTTTCTTAGGTGGGATTAGATTGAGACAATAATGAAGCTGCCAAAGTAATCTGAGTGCTGTAGTCAGAAGACGTGATGCGCTTCCTGGTTGACTGATTTTCTATTGGTAGACTGTCATAATTTATAAAACATAATCCATAGAGCTATGAGAACAAAAGAAGGTCTGGAGGGGCCTATATAGATAAGAGAACACAGGAAGATCTCTGCTAAGTATGAATACTGTCGTGGGGTCGTTCAACACCACTGAATTTTGGATGTCTCAAATTCTTTCATAACTTAACCAAGTCTGATCTTTTTAAGGAAGAAGCAGGGGACTAATGAGGTTTTACTAACAATGGTTAAGGACTGTTAGTTATACCTAGAAATGCCACATCTTCTGCAAAACCATAGAACAACTGTAATTTTTTTTTCTGATAAAATAGCTAAGTACACAAGGGCATTTCACATTTTTGTCTGGTTTTTATCCTGCTTTTCCCATACACATTAGCACTATTCTCTTCTGGGTATTTAAGGGGAAGTAGATAAGTGGAGTGAGGTGCTCTCACCTTTTAAGTACACGTGACAGAATGCAAAATAATTACTGTGAGAGATGACCTTCCTTTTGGAAACTTTTTGTCATGTTAATGATTTGTCTGTGTTTTATATGGGTAGTAAAAATACTGTAGAGAAAAAAACATACAAACACAAATAGGTTTTTGCTTAGATCCACTGTAAATTTTCTCCAATGCTAGAGAAATTTTTGTGATGTCAGCTGAAATCACAAGCCGAAAGCACAATTTCCCTTCTGCTCAGGTACAGTACCACTAACTTGGCCAGCATGAATTGCACATCTTGTCCTCATGTGACTCATATTTTCTGTTGTTATAAATACTTTGTTTTTATCTGGTTGGCAGAGAAACATGCTACTTGTTAGATAACAAATCATCAATAATATGCCTTGTGCATTTCTTTGTGGGAAAAATCAGTTTGTAGGCGGAGAAGAGGGGAGAATTTTGTTATCATTTTTTTGTCTCTATTAATTTTATATATTCCAGAAATTTTGCTCTGCAAAGGCAAAATAACACATTGAAAAAATCTGTAAAACTTGTGTTCTTGGGATTTTTTCCTATGGTCTTAGATTTATGTCTGATTTGCTCTATATTTATAGTCAAATTCATGCCATTTAAAGCAGTAAAATGTTGAAAGGTGAGACAATGTACAACGGGTCTTAGGGTTAGGACTTTATTAAAACCATAACTTACAGTTACTAGCAAGACTCTGTCCAGGAAAAATTGGAAAAAAATTTTTTTTTTTTTTGCATTTATATAAATGAGTATCTCTAGTAATCCTAAAAATAAGCCATAAGTAATTCTCAATCTGGTCATTCAACCTCTAGTAACAAATGTGTGCATATTATATGCCTACCAGATACCTGTCACCTAGCACCTGCTAAATTCATAATAAAACACTGGTGTTCTATACCTTAGTCTGATATTAATAGACTGTGGAATCTTAGACAAATCCCATGACTACTTTTGCTTTGTTTCCACAGCAAATCTTTGCCTTTGGTCTCTAATTAGAGAAGACTTCTGGTGTGGGGATGGCAAACTACTTCCTTTGTATAGAACCTTCCAAACCTGAAGCTATAAGAAAGAATTAACAGAGACAGGATATACTTTTAGAAAGCATCTCAGTTCTAAGCAGATGTACATTTTGGTTGTATTTAGCCATGTATACATTAGGTATATGTTTTATCTTGATTGTTCTCAAAAGTTTATGAGAAAGTTATTATTGCTTTTTTTGGTTTTATTCTGCACCATGATTTACAGAGAAGTAAATAGCCTTTTAGAGCTTTTTAAAAAACTCTTTTAGAGCTTTTTCAATGCTGTTAGATGGTGAGAAGATAGGCATCTATGGAAAATCTCCTTAACTGTTTGCTTTTTAGATGTTTTATCTGGGTATTGACATGTGGACACTGAAAGGGTCATCTTAGAAACAGGAACAGTATAAAAAGGCACATTGTTTAAAAGGATATAGGAACAAAAATTGGTATAGGGCTATTTATATAGTCCTCCAACCATCAGCTTTTAACTGGACATCCTCAGCATCCTGAAGGAATTCCAGGACGTCTACAGGAACATGTGGGACTTGCTAAAAGGGGTCTTTCGGTTGTGGGAAACCTATCAAATATCTACTAAAGTCAGCTTGAATCTGCTGTACCAAATAAAATAAAAGCTAAACTTTCTCTTTGTATTCCTCAACTTTTTTTGAAACTCAAGTTTACAGAGACACATCAGGAGCTAACATTGAAAACAGCAGTAATAAAAGAAACTCGAGTAATTTACAGAAGGTACACATCTTAAATACACATTTGGAAGATAGGAAAAAGCTAGGCCAAGGATTTGCTTCCATCAGGAAGTGTTTGAAGGAAGCCATTGATCAGTGACTGTGTCATAGAAGAAAAATGTAGAAGCATACAGAATTTTTTTCAAAACTGTCATCCAAAGTTGAAATATATTTTTCAATTGCTTTTTTTTCTTTAAAGAAAGTGACAAATTGGATGCTCTGCTTCTTTCTGTAGGACTTTGGAAATCTTTGCAGAAGAGGAACTTCGGACTCATGTTTCCAAGCCACATTTGAGTCTTTGCATGCAAATACACCTATGAGATAAACTGACATCCATTTTCTTCGTATTTTCCATTCAGTTTAATCACAATGAGAAACCAAGGCTTCATAATGCTCTGTCATAAAGAAATACTGAACTTAGAAAAACTTTTTGGTTTTACCACAACTTTGTCTAAGGATGAGTACAAAGAGTAGAGAGGCTGGTGACACCAGAACACCACCTAATTCAGTGATAATGTTCTCTTTTCACATTGCTTTCTTTCCAATGTTGTCAAGGTAAGACTTCACCAGAAGATTTTTTTTTTTTACTCAGTCATTTGTCTTTTCTATGCAGCAAGACAGCTGAGTGACAGCATTATTTAGACGTGTGACAAGATGGCATGTGGTATTACCAGTGTCTTGCTAACACAGAAGTAGTCCATAGTGTCTTGCAATTTCTTCCACACGGTTGTGCAGTGTACTGAGTAAGAGCAGATGAAGAAAAAGGAAAACAGAAAGCTTAATTTGGCTCCAGAAAGGCAAGGTTTTGAGCAAAGAAAAAAGTTCCTTAAATTCCCAGGAAAAAAAATAGAAAAGCACTCACTCTCAATAAGACTGCAGTCAAAGTTATATTTTAGATAGTAGATAGAATTCATACATATTTTACTTTTAGTATAAACTAATCTATCTCTCCATTCAAACAGTTACCTATATATCAGGTAAATATGCATTTGTGACCACGCATACACTTATTGGCCCTTCTGTCTCCCTGTTGGGGCAACTCAGCCTACTCTTGGGCTGAGACCATCAAATGCCAGTCAAACCAGGGCCATCCACTGGGTGGATTTCCCCGCCCAGGATAGTGGGTTGGAAGGCAGACCAGAAGAGATCACTGAGGTCTAGGTTACCTCCCCCTGGGTGGCTCCCAATCCCAAGTTACCTCCCCCTGTTCCAGAAAGTTCTCCCTTTCTTCGTTGTTAATTGGTTCCCTGTTGTGACTCCTGCCTCCCTGTTTTCCCCATTGGTTCTGAAAAATTGTATCCTCCCCTCTGCCTGTACCCCATTGGTTGTTTCCCCTTTCCCCGCCTTGCTCCGCCCCCCCCATAAAAGGCTCTTGTTCGGCGCGGGGTTGTTTTTGGTCCCTGGACCCTCTGGCGAATAAGCTTGCTGGAGCCCACACCAGAGGCCCCTGTCACCTTCTTTGCTTCCGGGCTGACACAGACCTAATCCATCGGCCGCCCGACGTGCCTCCTCTGAAGAGGAGCCAGCGCACGCATCCATCTCGCACCCATCCCACTGAGCCGTCCAGCGAGGACATTGTGGAGGCTAACGCTGCGTCCCCTCTGCCCGAGGGCACGCCGAGGCGTGTGATAACAAGCCCCTGGTTGTGTTATCTTCCTTCCTTTTTGAATAGACTGACACTGCAGGAATTTGCTCAATGAAATGTTAAGAATAGTAGAAATAAGCACTGCGAGCTATTTCCTGGTTCTTCTCAATATTTGCAAATTGTCTTTGTAGTATCTTGTACATGATATTTAACTTAACCCTGTTACTCAATACTTAGCTTTCAAGTTTCACCTCCATACTAATTCAAGGTGCCTGTTTCAGCACAAACTTCTGTTTATGAAACATCTCAGTGTCACAATTTTGGAGACAGACAAGCGACAAGACACATTGGGTTCATGCACAGCAGCTAACTTTTATTGAGTTTTCTTCCACTTACATAGATCTGAAGGTCCATGCAGTCGATCCCTTTTGGCTGAGCCAGTTGCCACCTGGCCAACCAGCCAAGCTGCTTTCGTCCCCAATGGCCTGGGGCTGCTCTCCAACAGTCCACACTGGTTGGATTACATAACCTACCACTCAGGGTACTTAAGTAATTTCAGTTATGTCTTCATTATTTCAGTTATAAAAGAGGGAGTTATAAAATGGGATTAATTATTATTGTGAGGCCTTCAGGCCAGCTGCTGACCACCACTATCCCAGCAGAAAATTTTCCTCTTTGCATTTTACATTTTTCAGTGTCTGATAAAATCTTTTGCCTTTTTTTTTAATTTTTAAAAAATCCATCTGGATGATGACCCCTTTTTGCTGGATATGCCATGCAGAGTTTCTATCTGCAAAAAAACAAAGTCTGAATTATATGATATTTTCTCTCTATAAACTTTAATCAGCAGATCTGATAGGTTCCCTCTGTTTATCTTAAGAGCTCAAACATGAACATGTGCTTCTCCTTTGCAATAACATATAGTAGTAAGAGTGCTCCTTTCTACAATGAAAAGGCAAAAATAAAAAGTATTCAAAACTGGGACACTGAAAATTCAAATCATTGTAGGAGGTTTGCTGAATCACAGAGGGAAAAAGATGTAACAGAAGATTTAGAATTGGATCCATTGATTAAATATATGGCAAACAGGATTCTGCTGCTTAAGAAATGTTGACTTGTTAATCTTGCTATAAGAATGCTGAGGAGGCTGAGGAAAGGCCAGGTGTGCTTTAATTCTCAGGCTCCTCAGGGAAATGCTCTCAATGTGTTTATTAAGCTGTGTGGGTAACAGCATTTAATAAACTGTTTTCAAACATTGAAGATGTTTGCTTATCTGAGACTGAAAGGGGGAGGGAGAGACAAGTAGTCTTTCCTCTCATTTTAATGGCTTTATGAAAGGAAATTACTTGTGACAGGGGTTGGAAGAGAGACACTGCTGAAATGTGCCACCGCTCATCAAACCCAGGTTGGGGTATATGGGCTGTGGTTAGCACACTCTCACAGTCCTGGAAGATTTTTGCAATAATTAGGAACAAATTTCATTTCACAGGAAGCATGGGACAGGATAAACTGTCTATGTGTTATTACTCCAAATGTGCCCCTTTCACTTGCAGCCTTTGGTCTCTGTGCCAGGACTTCCAACGAGGTGCTACTTACACTTTTTGGTTTTCTTGTGCACTGCTCATGTGATGTGAGCGCTGGCTTGCTAGTAGTTGGGATCAGCAGCTGTGGCATTCATTTATTTCCTCTAAACTAACAAATGGTTAATAACTGCTAGCTGACACCATCTGGACTGACTTTAAACCAGTGCTGTAAAGAAGGTTACCTATTCTACAGTGACATTTCCAAACGATTCAGGATAAGGAAGAGGTCAGGACAAGAAAGTTAAAAATTATCAGATGTTGTGCAGTAAGCAATTAGTAACATAACACCATTCATTTGTGATAATGGTATTAATATGGGCATTCAGTATTTGGGCTGAGTTTTAGTCTTAAGTGAAAACTAATTTGGCCACTGGGATAAGTTGTCACAGCTGCACTAAGATCACTGGAGGTTTAGGAGCTGGGAGGAAAAGTGAATCCACTTCTTTTCTTTGGTGATTTTGGTCTTAGGTCATAACACATGCTTTCTAAAACTAATAACATATGGCAGACTAAGCATGTTAATGGCTACAGTTTTGGTGGAGTTCTTATGAATACAATTAGCTAAATAGTCACCCAGATGCATGTCGACATGTGAACACCACAGGCACATCAGGACCAGCTAAGCTGTGCAGATTTGCATGCCCAAGTGTTTACATTGTAGCTCTCTTAACGTCCATCTACCCAAATCCCTGAGATAGGGGAGTCAGTAAAAGAGGGAAGCTGGAGGTATTTGCACAGCTGAAGGTACTTGCTTTGATTGGGGAAACTAACTCTTTTGTTTGTCTATGTTTGTCTATGCAGTTTAAAATAATTTCAAGAAGAGAACAAGATTTTTTTAATTACTCCTTCTTTTCATACATTGCATCAGACTATCTGATTTAAATTAGATTCAATCCTACATTTTTCACTATTTATTTATTTATGTTTTGTAAGTGCCATCTCAAAGGGATTCTGGACAGCTAGCATTTGACATAAATATGATTTGACAGGTTGAAATAAATACTGAAAGGCTTGTATGCCCAAATGGACCATATGTTTCACATATTGGACCACATACCCAGCCCTCATACATGAGTGTGCCATAGGCAAGTATTAATTCTGCTCCTGCTCTGGGGAGGACAGCTCCAGATAAATGTATAAAATTCTTTATCTGTATTTTTTCTGAAAATTTAAAACATCTTGTTCATAAGTTAGAAAAAAAATCCATAAGAGCAGTAGAGCAGTAGAAGGAATAATAATAATTTACTAATGCTCCTATAGTCACTTCACTATAACACAACATCTTGCCATCATATTTAATACATGGATTGGAACTCAGCATTCTTTCTGTCCTTGCAGTAAATGCAGACTTGTGTAGATTTCTTTCACAGCTGATTTTTAGTTGAACTCTGTAAGGAAGACAAGCTAAGAAATCCATTAAAGCCTCAGGCTACACTCCATGTTTGATCATACTGGATACTTTTAAACTGAAGATTATTCCCTTTTGACAAGAGAAATACAACCATTGCCAATAAGCATTGTTTACCTCTATCTTGAAAGTATTCTTACTCTGTGGCTTCTTGATGTCTGAGTATTTATGAAGAAATTTATTATTATCTGTCATGTATTATTTTTAATAGTGATACGTGAGTTTCTCATATGAAATGTATTTATGTTATCTTCCTTCAACTATTTAGAAGTAAAATGGTTTGTCTGAACTAATAGAATAAAATAGGCATCCTCAGGTGCAGATTCATTCTAGTTAATATAGACAATGGTTGCAGTGGGCAAAATACATTTTAGATTTTGTATTGCTCAATTTCCTCTAGTTCTATGTTTAATAACCTTAAATCCAGTTGAACTAGTAGAAAGGGGTTTCTCACAGGTCTTGTGAGTCAACCCTGGGAGGCAGCTAAAGCTAACATAGCATTTTGTTCAATCCCCCTAGCTGGATGGAAGAGAGTATCAGAAAGGTAAAAGTGAAAAAAACAATAGGTGGAGATAAAGACAGTTTATAAGTAACTAAAAGCTGCACACACGAGCAAAAAAAATAAGGAATTTGTTAACTACTGCCCATTGGCAGGCAGGTGTTCAGACATCCCCAGGAAAACAGGGTTCCATCAGGCATGACAACTGCTTGGGAAGAAAAATGTAACTCCAGTTGTGTGTGTCATCTTCTCTCCTTCTTCCCTGCAGTTTTTATAGTAGAGCATGATACCCTATGTAATGGAATATCCCTTTGGTCAGTTGGGATCATTTGTCTTGGATGTCTGCTTCCAAACTCTTGTGCACCCCAGCCTACTTGTTGAAGGGGTGGTGTAAGGAGCAGAAAAGTCCTTGACATTATTTAAGCATTGCTCAGATGATCACATCCCTGTGTTATCAACACTGCTTCCAACATAAATCCAAAACAAAAAATTTTCTCTCTACAGTCAACAGCATCTCTGAAGTCCTATTGTATCACCTGTCCCGTGTATACGCTTCCCTTTTCCACCTTAATTCTAGAAGATCCCTGCTCAGCAATCCTTCCATCTGCTCTGCTCGTTTGACTTCTGACACTTTGGAGTTTCCTGCTCCTGCTCACTTAAAAGATGCATCTTAAGAAGTGACTGGCATTCATGGACCCCAATACCTTCAAAAGCAGGGGACCTTACTAATTAACTCCTTCAGCAGACTGAATTCTGCTCTTCCCATATCCAGAGTTGAAGTTTTGCTGGCAGTTTTTCTCCTATTGCCAACGACTTGAAATTCAACAAGTTTGTGGTCACCGTGACCAAGGTAGCCATAGACTACCATGTCACCCACAAGTCCCTTTCTGTTTTCAAAAAACAAATCCAGAAGGGCACCTTTCCTAGTCAGCTCCCTTAACACCTGTACCAATAACTTATCTTCGACACGCTTCAGATATTTCCTGGACCTGTTTGTGTCTGCTGTATGATATTCTGAGCTGATATTTTGGAAATTAAATTGCCCATAAAGACAAGAACAGATAATCAAGACATATCTCTTTATTTCTTGTAGAATAATACAGCATACTTTAAGGAATTCTGGATGGTTAGTTTTTCTGAAACTCAGACATTTTCTTGTCTAAGTGGTTTAATACCTATCAAAAAAACCCTATACTATTTAATCTGTTAAATAAAATAAAAAAATTACTATTAAAAAAATAATTTTGACACTGTCAAGTGGAAAGTTTCAAATTCTGAGAATTTTTTTTTTTTTTTTAATTTTGGATACTTAAAACCAACACTTTGTGTAAGATTCAGATACTTGTAGCAAATGAAGCAAAAAACAATGGTTGAAAATAATCTTTTGCCTGAAAAACATTTTACTGTACTTCATTTGACCTTGGATTTATTTGTCCGTAGACAATACACTCTATAGATATATTTGTGACATTACAATGTAAATGTAGATCCTCCAGTTTCTAACATAGCTGCATTTTATTTAGCTACAACTAGATTTTGTGTTTCAGTCACTTTGTGATGTGTCTTGGTCCCTAGATCCATGAATAATTCAAATTATTCAGGCAATATGTGCAGTCATAATGTGCTTCAGCAAGGCAAACCAGGTGATGGGAAACGTGGCAGAGTGTAATATGGGCATACATTCACAGATCCTGCACTAGTTGAGAAGTTCCCATGATGCCTTATTTTTTTCTCATTTTGCCTTATTTTTCTCTCTCCTCTACTTCTAGAGAGAAACTAATATGAATGGAAGAAGGAAATAGTACTTCCTAGTGCTTCAGACTGTACATTCTCCCTTATTAATAGTAAAACTGAAGAGATTTGCAGTTGATTTGCAGTTAATGGTTTGATTCATGCTTTTGTAAGAATCATGTAGCACAAAATTTGGTGGTTTTTTTCAGCATTACTTATTTTAATATTTCCCACAATTTCCTTTGCATGAACATGGAACTTTGTGTGGCAGCACAGGTTGCATATAACAAATTAGAAGACTTGGAAGAGCTGGTTAAAAGAGTTTATATTTTATTTTATTTTAACTTTGTGCTCATATCATGATAAAATGAACTTACTGGTCTTTGTTCTACTTTTATTTTCCTGCACAAACCACTGAAACATTTTTCTTTGGGAATTTAACAAGGTACAAAAGAACACAAAAATAAACACCATACGGAAGTGAAAATAGCAAAATAGACCCAAATTTTTCATTAGCAGAAAAATTTTGTCAGTATAAAATAAATTTAAGATACCTACCCATTAACCTGACCAGCAGTTTTCAGTTAATTGTACTTACCTAAAAAGCCAATCCATTCTGTCTATACATAGTAGCTATTCTTCGCCTCCTCCTACTGGTGCTCCCTGACTCAGACACTTCACAATTAACTGCTCCTTCCTGGCCTCTATTGGTCTATGAGTCAAAAGTCCATTTGTGGTATTATAATCATGGTACAGAAAATGCCTCTCACAGAAGCTGTACCTATAATTTGTTAGTAAACCATTTCTTTTTGTAGCAAGCCCTACAGAAAGAAACCTACGCCCCAGAAAAATAGCTGGCAGAAGCATCTAGTATTTTGAACCAGTGTTGTTTGCCTCCATCCCTTGCAGTCTTCCTCAGCAGCATATTTAAGGTCACAGAGTGTGTTATTAAGTACTTGTGAATCAACTCTTATTGATAACAGTTTTATAGCTACTTCTTATCTTTCTTTTTTTGTTCATTTTCTTCTTCTCTTTTTTCTTTTTTTTTTTCTTTTTTAAAAGAAATGAATGTAGAATTTCAATTCTGGAACTGTGTTATAAGTGGCTAGTCTATCTGACCTATAACATAGATTAATGGGAATTAACATCTTTTTTATTGGTCTTTTCTTAGACTTATAAAGCTGAAATAACACAAAAACCCGTGGTTGATCTTCTACTAGCAAAGCTGTTAGCCATGATCTGTAGCAATATCATTAGTGTCAGGAGTGAAGGAGTATTCAAATTCCTCAGAAGTCTTTTTCCACCTGGAGGAACATTTTCTTGGAACAAGATAATGCCCTTCAGCCTTGAATTTTCCTGGGAATTCCAGGTATTATTTCTGACATATTCCAGTAGTTATAGGAATGTGATATATTCTGTTTTTCTGTCACATCAATATCTCTATTATTTGTGCAATAGTCTTTTTTCATATAAATGTACTTCTTTATATATACCTGTTATCTATTATTGTTAAGGGTAAATACTGTTGTCATGGAACAAGTTCTATTTTTGACCAATGGATAAAACACATGATTTCCTGTCTTTTAGACTCCTTGCACCTTTTCCTCTGTCCACTTGACATTTTAATGGTGATTGTGCTGGTTTTGGCTGTAATAATTTTCTTCATTGTAACTAGCATGGGCTGTGATTTGCATTTGTGTTGAAAACAGTGTTGATAACACAGGGGTATTTTAGTCACTGCTGAGCAGTGCTTACACAGTATCAAGGCCTTTCCTGCTTCTCACAATGTCTCACCAGCGAGGAGTCTGTGAGGGAACATAACCAGACATCTGACCCCAATGGACTCAAGGGAAATTCCATGACTTATGTTATCTCAGCATATAAAGCTGGGCAAAGTAGAGGGAAGAGGGGAACGTTCAGGGTGATGGTGTTTGTCTTCCAAAGTCACCATTATGCGTGATGGAGCTCTGCTTTGCTAGGGATGGCTGAACACCTGACAATGGGGAGCAGTGAAGGAATTCCTTGTTTAGCTTTGCTTGCATGTGTGGTTTTTGCTTTACTTATTAAACTGTCTTTACCTCAACCCATGAGTTTTCTAACTTTTTCTCTTCTGATTCTCTTTTCCATCCCATCTAGACAAAGCATGAGCCAGCAGCTCTGGTGCTTAGTTGCCAGCTAGGGTTAAATGATGATATTTGTGTTACATCTCTTCTGTACCACTGTCCTGTAGCCTGTATTGTCACTGTGTTCTAAATTTCTACTGTGGTTTCTTTTGTGTATTTTATTACATTAAACCACGTTCTCCAGCTATTTCAGTAAGAGTCCATAGTATTTTCTATAATTTCAAAAATTAACTAGGATTTTCTCACCAAGCCTGTTTCTGTTTAAATTTTATTCTCTTCCTCCAAGGGTTTTTCTCCAACACTAGAATTTTTTTTCTTGGGAATTTTTCTATTCATAGCTGTGTTCAAATTATGTCTAATGAAATATCCTTCCCAATTAAAATGTCAAAAGAACTCCAGAAGAATGCCATTAACTTACCGTTATGGAGATAGCTGTCATTAAGCATTCTCTTCTCTACATTCCATTACTCTTTTAAACACTCCATCATTTTTAGTTGAGAATTTTGAGTACATACAGAACTTTATGTGAAAAACCAAACACAAACAAAAAAAATGTTGATAAGTTAGATAAAAAAAAATTATCAGATTACAACTTTTATTTCAATCACCTTTTCCTACAAATGCTTGTGAATTGATAGTTTTCTGTTCTAGTTATTTGAGTCCTGGACTGTAC
The DNA here is from genome assembly GCF_009650955.1 of Corvus moneduloides. NCBI lineage: Eukaryota > Metazoa > Chordata > Aves > Passeriformes > Corvidae > Corvus > Corvus moneduloides. The sequence continues at coordinate 19,204,681 of NC_045481.1, forward strand.
ATAGTACAATGTTTATGTACATTGTTCTGGATTGTACATAGTTTTTTCATTTTTAATTGATGCTTCCTTGTATGCATGGGACAAAGCAACTAATTCTGGATATGTGGACACCTATCTGATTTCAAAGACATTGATAAGCTTTTATTCATAAGTACTTAAAAGGGTAGGACTACTTAGAATTCAAGACTTTTTAGACCTGCAAACCATTATTACACCATTCCTATACAATCTTGTATCTGCTTCTAAGAGGATGTAACCACCTGTTATGAAATTTCCAAGGGTGAAAGATCTTATAATAAGTGAAAGAAAATCTTATTTCCTCACTGCACAGCTGTTAAAATCCCTAAAACATTACTTTACCCTGGTCTATCTTAATCCAGTTTTCATCTGAATTTTCCAATCCCAAGAAAACAAGACCAGGTGGCAGATACATGACCAAAGATACTTTAAATTCTGTCATGTAATTAGAGATGTTTTAATACATGTTTTAAAAGATTATTTACAACAGCATAGAATACAATTTAGCAGTGTTTGTTATTTAAAACTTCAAAAGTTAATCAAGTTTTAAGGCTTCTTTCAGAAAGTTACATGACTTCTAAGATGTCAAAATAAATTTGAAACTGAAAGTTTTTCTTTCATGAAGAAAAAAGATAGGTTCTTAAAAGGCCATAATGGTTCTAATTTGTTATATTGTGTTTGCATGGCCAAACTTTGTTAGTGGAGGGTGGCTACAGGGTTGGTTCTTGGAAGGAGTTGCTGGAAGCTTCTTCCATGTACAGCAGAGCCTAATGGCTCCAAAGGCAGACGTGATGCTGAGCCAAGTAGAAATGGTGGTAACACCTCTGCGACAACAAATTTAAGAAGAAGAAAATTAAAAGTTAGTGCGCAGATGTTGTAATGGTGACCAGAGAAGAGCAGGGTGACAACATGTGAGAAGAACAGCTCTGCAAACACCAAGGTCAGTGAAGAAGGAGGGGGAGAAGGTGCCCCAGGCACTGGAGCTGGGATTCCCCTTTAGCCCATAGTGCAGACCATGGTGAGGCAGCTGTGCCCCTGCAGCCCATGGGGGTCCATGGCAATGCAGAGATTCATCCACAGCACACAGAGGGGCCCCACACCTGAGCAGGTGGATGCCTGGAGGAGGCTGTGACCCTGTGGGAGGCCCACACTGGAGCAGCCTACCCCTGAAGGACTGCACCCCATGGCAGAATGACCTATGCTGCAGCAGTTTTGGGAGGACTGTTGCCCGTGGAATGGATTCACATTGGAGAAGTTCATGGAGAGCTACCTCCTGTGGGAAGGACCCCACAGCGGAGCAGGGGAAGGACTCCTCTCCCTGAGCAGCAGGAGAAACAACAGGTGATGAACTGACCATAACCCCCATTACCTGTCTCTGCACTGATGGGTGAGTTAGGTAGAGCTGGGAAGGAGAGAGGGGTGAGGGAAGATATTTTTAAGGTCTTGTTTCACTTTTCATTATCCTGCTCTGATTTTGTTAGTAATAAATTCAATTAATATCTCTAGTTTGAGCTTGTTTTCCCATGATGGTATTTGATGAGTGATTTCTCTCTGTCCTTATCTTAAATCATGAACTCTCTATTATATTTTCTCTCCCCTGTCCCTATGGAAGGGAGTGAGAGAGCAGCTCTGGTGGGTGCCTGATATCCAGTGTCAACCTACTATATTTGTACACATGGTGCTGACCATATTAACAGATATGTGTTTCAAATAATTTTTCCACCCATCTTTTCAATAAGTATTTTGAGAATCTCTTTCAAGTACTTTAAATCCTTTCCCTTATCAGTCATGATCACTTAGCCAATACAAAATAAGCTGATGAATGAAAGCAAGGCAGCTCTTATTAATTTTCTTTTTTCTATGCCTCTATGAAATGGCTAGAAGGACTCATAGTTTTGTATTTAATATTTTAATATTGCCAAGTGTGGAAGGGATTAAGCTAGAGCAAGCTTCTTTCAAGAAGCTAAGACAATGATGAAAGCCAATGTCAGTCTATATATAGGCAGTTAAAAACATTTAGAACGTTGGTTTTAAATAATAAAATGTTAAATCAATGCAAGAGATCAAAATAAATTGGATATGACTTTTACAGTGGTTGAATATACGATGAATTCCCTAGAACTGAATAGAGTTTGATAACACTGAAGTTAGGAAGAAGCTCTCATTCTGAGATGTGCACACGACATTGGCACTCAAGAACGATTAAGATACTTCTGAACTCTGTAGTATCATCATCATCACCGCCATCATAATCATCATCAATTACTACTTGAAAGGGCCAGTTAGCAGATGCTTTACACAACAAAGTGATAGCAGTGTTGTCTTGGTTTGAAAGACAGGTGTCTGCTAAGGAAGGCAGGAGCCTCCCCTGGAATGGAAAATGTAACCCCCTTCCCTCTGAATTGTTATAATTTTGAAATTAAGAGGCTTTCAGGAAAAGATATGAGAAACAGGAATAACAGTTCTTTACTAGTATATATAGCAAGGTAATAATACAGAAACACTGGCTTAACCTGACAGAATCAGGATACGACCTGACACCCTGCTGGGCAGGGTGGTGGTAGCAGTCCAATTAAGGGGTGGCTGAAGCCCTCTTTGAAGTGATAGATGTTGTTCTGTTGAAGCAGTGATCCTGTAGAAGGGTCTGGCCCCCCTCTGAAGGTCCAGTGGTGGTTATGTAGCTCTTGTCCTCTGGGAACCCAGTAGGTAAGGCTCATTGTGGTGTTCCAAACCTCAGATTATATCCATATATATACTTGGTTCCTCCCCCTGGGCGGAGCATCTCACAATGGGATGATGTAATTCTATGAGTCATGCAGTGAGGCTGGATGGCCCATTAGCAGAAGATATCTCCTGGAGGGAGTTATCAGGGATGTGTCATGGAAGAGACAAAGAATACTGCCCCACCTGGTTTTAGCAGATGGTGATAGAATACATACTTTTGGTTACATCTTACACTGTAACCTAAGACAAGTGTAAAGAGTGGGTTTTGTCCAGTTAGAAGGAACTTGCAGATGATACTGCTAATCTTTTGCAGATTATTCTACCAGTTTCCCTTAAATTCTGCTTTCCTTAGTTTAATCCCACAATTCTGCTGTATGTCCTATTAATGGGACCTTATGTCATAGTAATCAGTACTTCCCTGTCTGCCCTCCTCATGCATTCCAGATTCCAACAAGTAATTAAAAGATACTAATAGGATCCACCAATAAGTTGCTGTGTAAGTGATTTATGTTTCCACGTGCAGACGTCTGGAATCATTGAGTTTAGCTGTCTACTAAAGTGTCACAGTAATTCCTGGCAGTTACTGAGCTGCACAGTGCTTGACAGAGATAGAAGATTCACGCTGTTGAGAATGGCTAGCGGAAGTTCAAAATTTAAAAAATCAGAGCAGGCTTTTCATGACCACAAGCGGTCTGGATTTATGTCCCCCTGTACTCAGCACTGGTGATTCCATGCCTCGAATCCTTCACTACAAGAAGGACATTGATGCAGCTCTGAGCAACCTGGTCTAGTAAAAGGTATCCCTTTCCACAGCACGGGGGGTGGAACTAGATGATTTATAAGATCCATTCCAAGCCAGGCCACTCTATGATTCTATGATTGAGGTTCTGGAGTGTATCCAGGGAAGGGCAAATGAAGCTGGTGAAGGGTCTGGAGCACAAATCTAATGAGAAGCAGCTGAAGGTAGTCCAGGAAAAGGGAGGCTCAAGGGAAACCTTATTACTGTCTGCAAATACCTGAAAGGAGGGTGTGGGTTGGCCTCTTCTCCCAGTGGATAGGAGATAGTAACAGTGGATAGGACAAGAGAAAACAGCCTCAAGTCATGCCAGAGGAGGTTTAGATTGGATATTAGCTAAAATTCCTTCACTGAAAGAGTGATCAGGCATTGGAACAGGTTGCTTAGGGAAGTAGTGGAGTCATCATCCCTGGAAGTGTTCAAAAATCTTAGGGATGTGGCACTTAGGAACATGATTTACTGGTGGATCTGTCAGTATTAGGTTAAGGGTTGGACTTGATATGTTTGGAGGGCTTTTCCAACCTTAATGGTTCTATGATTCTTTCCATCTGTATTATGGATGGCTTTTTATTAACTTTGCTAATGTAGTAAAAACTTTGAGTCATATGTTTAATACTGCTCTGCTGTCATTACCAGCTTTATGAATGTTTAAGAAACCTCTATTTAGTTTTAAATCTTAGAACTGATTGTAAACAGAATATGTTTCATTTTTTATATATCTCAATTTGATGGTTAGCGAACACTATATTGTAGTTTCATGAATTATATGTAATATTAAACATTTCAGTTGTCTGAATATGTCTGTGTATGAATCATAGAAAATCAGATTTAGCAGGGCATGAATCAAGAAAGAATTAAAAAGGAAATTCTGAGGCTCATGATAATAATAATAAGTACACAATTTCCTGGGGGAAAAAAAGACCTTTTTTTCCTAAATTACAAACATGACCCTAAAAATTTCTATATTTGAAATTTGAAAAATACTTTCAACAACACTTTTTATTTAACACTTGATGAAAAATGAAAGACAATGAGGAAGAGAATATTAAAAATTTAGTCATAAATGCTAAAGAAGCATAGATCAAAATAAAGCAGAGAAATAAGATACAGAAGATGGAAAATATCAACAAACAATATTAAATTAACACAGTTGTGAAACAGTGATCACTTTTAAAAAGCAACATCTCTGATTCTTGTGCATGAGAACCATGCCAAAATATCTTTCTTTTTCAAAGAACTGTTTCTCTTTTGAAGTGCAAGCCTCTTAAATTGATTCTGTTTTGATGGGGTTTTTTGTTGTTTTTGTTTGTTCGTTTGTGTGTTTGTTTGGTTTTTTCCTGGGATGTCCATGAAGTCTATGAGTTGATTTTAAAGGCTTTTTAAATATTTTGCTTTGTTTTGGAACGTCAAGTTTTGAAAAGCAGGTTATGGCAGTTCTTTGTAGAGTGAGTCTGCTCAATGGAGCAGTGCTTATGTTGTGAGTAGCCCAGGTGGCAGTGTTTGGGGTTGAAGTCTCGTGTTGAAGTTGACAGCTCTGAGGAATTCATTAAGCTACTGGAATACATTGCATGGGCTGGTGGAATAAGAAGATAAATGAACACAGGAGTCTCTTAGAAAGAACATAAGGAACTTAAAAGTCTGAATCTGTAAAATATAAAAATAACAAAACAATAATGTCAATTAATAGTATATATTAATGCAAAAAATAGAAAATTGATGATCTGTTAATGGACTACATAAGTAAACTTATGTTTAATGGAATATTCAAAGCCAAAGAGGTTAGAGGACAAAGAGGTTTTTATCTCCTACAAGCCATAAAAAGCTAGAAAAACACATGATTATTTCCCACTTGGCTAAATAAAGAAAGACTAGAGACATTAAGGCTCTTCATGTTCATAATATTTTCATTAACAGTGGGGAATTTGTTTCATTTGATTTCTCAAAAAATGCAATTTAAGACCATTTCTTTCATGCATATGTCACATGCTGGCTTCAAAGGGAAAGGAACAAAGAGATCCAGACATGTTCTATTCTTTAAATTTTGTTCGTTTCTCTTTTTCTTCTTCTCTGGCCACAGATATTTTTATACATGGTTATTTTCTTTCCTATGTTGTTGTTATCTGATAGTTCATTATTTATTTTTGATATCACTTTTTGAGATCAGTGTTGAACATACAATTTAAAATTTACAGGTATTAAAGACTGAAAACAGTTTTACATATCCTATACTGAATATGGTTTCATGTTATGGGTTTTTTTCAGGCCTCTGGGCTATTTTGAAAGTCTATAAAAACCTTACAGTAGCCATTTCCCATGAGTTTTCTCAGAGGATGAGTCCCTGAGCCAAGCAAATGTCCAGAGTTCAAGAGATTAATTAGCACTGATGACTTAGAGGTGGATCAGACAGTAAGTACTATACAGGAGTTAATTATGTACACCCTGGCTTAGGTGAGCTCATCAACTTGAAGGAGATAGAAGTTTCCCTTGAAAGCCACTGAATTGTACTGAATATAAGCTAATACAGCTCTTTCAGGAAAGTTCAACTGCTGAGTCTAGTTATGCCCAGGCCTCCCAAAGCAGTTTCCTTAAGAACCAAAATGAACAAAGGTCTGCTGAGTAGGAGCCAAAATGAGTGATGAGGAAGAGAAACAGAATGGTTGCTTTGTTTCCTGTTGTCTGTTGTTCACAGGTTAAAACCTTCAGAATAGGATGGTGGCCAGAAAACAGTGTTTTGAGTTGTTTTGGTTGAACTGGAAAACAAGCAAACAGCTGAACCTGCAGAGGGATTTAGGGTTTCTTCTGTATTTACATCTAGATGCATGCTTAGTCTAGTCTCTAAAAGGGCAATATCAGAAATCTAAATTGGGCATAAGAGTATATTTAGGGTTTTAAAATTCCAAAACATTTGGATAGGTGCATGCAAACAAAATTATATAAGATACCCTAGCAAGACCAAAGAAATGTAAACTAGTAAATGAGACTACAAAGAACTGTACATTGGAAGTATTATGACGTCTCTCATCCAGAGAAGCTGTTGAATAAGATACCCAGAGTAGTTTAAAAGGAAGAATATTCCCATATCAAGAATATTTTCAAGGAGTATTTAATTATAAAGCAACTGTCTACAAGAGACATATTTCAGTTTGATTAAATAGTATTTTTAACAACATGATCCTATTTTCAAACCAGGACACCTTCTCATATTTTTCCCCTTTCTACACTTCCAGCAGGTAGTGTTGTTTATTATTATTGTTGTTGTTATCATCATTATTATAACTATCATCATTATTATTAAAATGTTTCTTTATAGACAGTGGTTCTGCCTGCGCCTGTTTTCTTTTAATGGTAGTAAACTATTCTCAGTTTTTGGAAGAGCTGAGACATTTCTCTTGTCACATACACACTCTAGGAACTTCACAGCCCAAAGAAAGAAAGACTTTTCAGAGCACAGTAAGTACTTACTCAGTTTGCATGTGTGCCTTTCAAGGACTGTTTAGACAACTATTTAATTCCCCTAGAAGCATTGAATTGGAATAAGGTTTTCCCATTCAAGAACAATGTTAAGGTTGACCAACATTGTTACATCACCAGTTTCAGGGGTGATCTTTAACAGAATGTATATTTCTGAGGCTATTTATAAATAGATATAGATAAATCAGAGTATATATAGCTATATAGAGCTTCAGGGGAATCAGGTAGGAGTTTGAATTCTAGTTGTATGAGAAGGAAAAAAGTAATAAGAATGATAGGCTTTTTGTGTTGGGTTTGTATTTTTTTGGTGTATTTTTTTTTTTTGTATCAGCTCACCAGCCTGCTAATCTGAGCTCTTGTGGCCATTAGAGCATTAAACCTACCAGTGAATGACAAACAGGGTGTTACAGGATAATTTCAAAACAAACTAAAGTTTGGTTTAAAGGCTTTAGTGAAGGTATACTTTAATGTTAGCATACTAATAAAGACATTTTAAAAACTGAGAAGACAGGCAAGATCCAGGAACAAACAATTTTGTCTTCCAGAAATATCTGATTTCTCGATCAAGGTAAGATGTACTTTATTGATGTTCATTGATTATATTGTAGTTGGAATCTCCACACTGCGGGTTAGCTCTCTGCTCCCAGAGCTACAGGCTCAGCAAGGGAAAGGAGCTGTCATGACTGGCACACTTTTGCTCTTTCCAGAAAGTGGAATAAAAAAGGCCAGTTTGTCTTGATATATCTTAGGCAATTACCCAAGTGCTGAATTGTCATTCAAAATAACAATATTTGCTAACTTAAAAGGTCTATAGTTTTAAAAGATGAGCAATTTCTGTGGAAAAGGATATCAGAACCTGAAATAGAAATGTTTTATGCATTGACGGCTCTTTCTTGATTTTTTTCCCCCAGTTAATTCAGTGACATTAGGCCACATCTATCTGACTCCCTTCCTTTTCTCCTTTTTGTTTCATCTCCCTCTAAATTTAGCAATTACGTGAAAACAACCACGAGCGCTTTGCTTACAGGGCTGGCATTACCAGAGGGGCTCCTGAGGGTTTTCCATCATCTTGCCCTCTAGATCCCATTAAAGAGGAGCTGCACAGCATATGTCCCTCAAACCTCCTCAAAATGTATCTGGAGCTGTATCCTTTGATTTCAAGGCTGTTGTGAATTTTATCATAAGAAATCAGATAAATACAGCCTGAGATTCTTGTCTTTTGGCAAAGTTTTTATATCTCGCTGGTGCTCTACATTTAGGGTGGGGCTGAAAACAAGGGAAAAGAAACCCAAAACATGGTAAGTCTAACCAGCTGTTCCAGGGGGCGGAGGTGGAGAGGGCTGGGGGTGTGTGAGGTGGTGAATCCTTTGCTGACCCCACAGGCAATTAGCTTACAATGGTTAGTCAGGCACTTCATTAGTTTCTCTCTGCTAGACAATGTTGCTGCCTTCTCAACAAGCCCACACACCATGTGTTCTAATTAGCTAATTACTACTATATTTCTATCTTATCCTATTCCACAAATGATATTAGAAAGTAGATAATGCCACAAATCTTCAAACCAACTTTCACAATCAAACAGTCTGTTCAAATTCTGCTTTGGGTTTCATATAAGTACAAAGGCCACTTTACTTTGTATACATTCCTACATTACATCTGACAAGTACTTCATTATGCTGACACATTTCAATTGGTAATTTTGACACAGGTGATCAAAAGACTTATTTAGAAACTGAAACTGAAATTTTTAAATCTCCAGGGCAGCGTGGATCCGGGTGGTGAGGAACTCAGCCACTATTTTATCCCTATTTTCATTCCTCAGGGTTCAGTTTAGACAATTCTCAGGGATCTGTTTTAAATACTACTAGGCAAAAATTGGTGAATTTTTATTTGTGTTTATTTTTATGCATTTTAGTCTCAGGTTTTATACTGTGCACTGGCTTATTGTTTAGTTTCAGCCACAGAACGCTTAAGGTTTTGGTGTTTCTTTTAACGGGACATCAATTCTGTAAAATTCTGTATTTCATGTAATTTATTCATACACAAGCAGTATAGAAAATGCAACATTTTTTTTTATCATTCAAGTACTTCTACCTACTTTTATTTTGTTTCCATATCTATCTTTTTAATGCTGAAACAGTTCTTCCTGCCTGATTTCAGTGAAATATATATTGACACATTACTCCTTTTTGCACCTCAGGATCTACTCTGATTAAGATCAGTTCATGCTAGAGAAGGACAACTCTCAAAAGGTTCAAATCAGATCAATCATGCATTTTTTAATGCTTACACAAATATTAGCTATTCAAAAATAAAACCTGTCTGGCAGTTTCAGAAGCAAAAATTTTCTCATGAGAATTTTTGGTATTTCTAACTCTATTTGCAGCCAAAAATGCTGTAAATTCTCACTTTTAGTTAACATTTACTTGCAATTCTTTACACCCCAACATTTTAGAAATTCTAAAAAGGAAGTTGATAAGAAATTGCTCACATATTTGACAGCTCTCTTCAAAATGGCAGTAGCTGTTCTAAGTTTTGGGGGGGGTTTTGTTGTTTTTTTGGGGTTTTTTTTTCCTATGATGAATTTTTTCCAGGAACAATTTTGTTTCCAATTCTGCCTTACTGGTTTTCTACCCTCTTGTGTTTACAATCAGCTTGGACTACTGAACACACCCTTACAGAGATTCGTGGTCTATATCAGAATTAATTCTTACTATTTTTTAAAGCAATATCTAGCTATTTTTAGTGATTAAAACCGTTGGAATTAGGTTAGTTCAAAACGTAATTTTTTAAATTTTGGATTTGATTTTTCTTCATTCAAACATAATAAAAATCAAAAATATAACTACAGCAAACCAAAATATTTAGTCTGCCTATATACGAAACAAAAAGGCAGCCTTATTTGATCTCATAAAACATGTTTTCTATGAAGGTATTTGCTCTGAAAAACTCAGAGATCCTGTTCTCTGGACACATAGAGAGGCTTCATCTTTGATCAGAATGTGATTAAAAGACTTGCATAGCCTGTTTAATTAACTTCTTTCATCACTGGCCATGACTTCAATCATTTGCAGCAGCTTAAATTTCACAGGTGTGCTTGTGTGTTTGCTTGTTTGTTTTTCACCCATTATAAAACAACAACACACACGCCCTTCCTGGATAATTAGCATTCTGCCATCTCATCAGATTATTGGCCTTCTGGGGAGGAAAGGCTGAAGGGACTGTTTGAGAAGCCCAGGACAGGGAGAAGGAACACTGCCACCTACTGAGGTACCTCCCACCAGCCCACCCCCAGACTCGTTCTCAGAGTAACAACCCGAAGCTGCTCACGCCAAGAGCTGCTGCACTGCCCTTCCCCAGCAGTGTAATTGCACGTAGAATTGCCAAAGGTCCCAAAGCTACTCCTATTTACATTATGAAAATTCATGAACGTCAGCAAACTCCTCGCTTTCCTTCTCGTTGGGCTTATTTTGCTGGTTGGGTAGTTCACTAAATGTGTGTGGCAAAGCTAAAAGGAAAAGGCATATGTAGTGGTAACTTCTCAGTGCTACTTCCTTTAAAAGATATGGCATGCAAGCGTGAGAAATTTTCTTGGCGCTTACACCCAAAGACATGTGTCTGACCAATATGTTAGCAGGCATCAGGCCATTTGGCAGATTGACTTGAGCATACTTAGCCAAAAAAATATGCTCATCGACTATATTTTGGAGGCATATTATCCACCTGGGGAATTAAAAATGGATCCCAGGCAATGAGAGGTTCCACACCCATGATAAAGATAGATAAATAACTCAAAGCCCAGTGATTTAAAATATACAATTTCAAATTTATTCCAAGCCAAAATGGTATCTTTGCTGCCTAATTTGACTTAGAAAATGGATTCTTGAAAGGGGGTCTTTGAGGAATATATTACCTCTTGTAATGTTGAGATTTTCTTACACTTTCTCAGAAAAAAATTACAAGCAACATCATTCTGTATGTAGCCTGGTTGCAAATAATATTCACAGTTAATTTAGGTAAATATTCAACAATATGAAAAAGAATCAGTTTGACATAATCAAAAAAAAATCAACCAAAGTGGCTCTTCTGTAGAGCATGTGACAATGCCTCATTTAGTTCATTTTTTGTTTGTTAAGACCAGGTCTTCAAAGTAAATGATACAATGCTCACTGACTTTGAAAAGTTCTAGTGGAAGCACAGGGTAATTATCCCATCTATATTTTGTTTTCTATAATAATTAAAACAATCTCTCACATTTCCATTTGAATATTTGAAAACCGTTTTGGTTAAAAACTTGAATTATTTGATGTTACACCATACTGTCTCTGGGAAAGCTCTCCGTCATCCTTACATATTTAGTATTGTCTTTTCATAGCAAATGTAATCTTTCTTTTTTGCTGCTCATTATGTTATTGTGTATCTAACTATTTAACTTCATTAGCCTAATTTACTGTTTGCAATGTTGCTTTCTTTATGGAAGCAATGTTTTATAACTTCCATGTCTATATTTACATTTTTTTATATCTAATATAATATCTGAGTTCAGTAATAACTTCACAGAATTTAAAGTTTTTCACTATGATTGACAAGGATGTGACTTGCTGTTTAGACTGTCTTTTTGTCTAGGGTATTTATATATTTCTGTATATATTTGCTTTTGGAATGATTGTGTCATCTTGAATGAATATGATAAATTCAATAACTGAGCAGACGTATTGAGTTTAGCAGATATACATACATTTTCATAGATGGGGTAAACCATATATCCATTTCATTACTGGAATATTGTCCAGGAAAAAAAAAAAAGAGAAAAGAACAAAAAGAGACCAAAGTCCCCTAACATTAGAAAAATTTTATAATACTTTGCTTTGAAGAGCTGCAATTAACTAGTGGAAAAGAAACATCCTTGAATCCGACAGGGCATGGTTTTTGTGTATTACAATTCCTGTCACTGGGTGAATTTGACTAAGTCATTCTTAATCATATAATAAAATTGAGAGAAATCACAATTTAACTTTAATGTCTGAACATGCTAATGTATCATTTCCCATTTTCAAGAGATGCAATTTTTACATATGCAAATATTTTAGCATTCACTTTGTCTTCTGAAAACAGCATTCAAAGCAGTTGTCTGGGTCATTCCTGGATTAAAATGACAAGAACAGTAGATCACAGTAGTGATCATTTTGAAAGAATCAGATCTTGGAAAACTAGAAATATGTACTGTAACAACTTAGGTTTTTTAGCTCTTCCACACAATGTATGAGTCACAAACATCAGAGGAGTGAGTGAGGCTCTGTAGAAGGCAATTGGTGCGGCAGGGCAATGCTGTCTCACTCCCTGCCTGTCTCAGGACATGCAGTGGAACACAGTGCTCTGCAGGGATCATTGAATGAGCTCTGAGGAAGCTGGGCTTTTTTTACAGGGTAAAGTGATGCCCCACTGAAAGATAATAATTTGGATCAGGGAAGTAGTACAAACATGCCAGTTAATTAGCTCTGCTCTCAGTTTACACAGCTGCACTGCCCAGGTTGAGTATGATGATGTATGTACATATACTGTATGGTGTAGGTATGCTCTTGGGACTCTCCTCAGAAGACACCTAACCCTGATTTCCTCTTTCAAGAGAGTCACCTAAGCAATTCTTCAAATATCACACAGTTATCAGTCCTTTCAAAAAACAACTGGAGCAGTTGTTTCAGGTTGAATACCCCCACTGCTATGCACAAATCAATAGTTACCATCATATTAGAAAGAAAACTGAGAGAATTTATTTTCAGTACCTACCCTGCTCATATTAAGACATATTAAATGGAGAAACTTCAACAATAGGAACTAACTATAACTTCAGACTACTTGTGTACAGTGCTTATTTGCTCTCCATCATTGAATTTTTTTCAATTTGTATGAAATAACTCATTTCCACCAGTGCAGGTTTCCCAGCAGGCTTCTGCCTTCTTCCAGGTGAATGCCCTAACCGTTCAGACAGAAGAAAATTAGAGACAGGAATGGAAGACAACATAGTCATTTTTTTTCCAGGATTATCAAATTTTGGTTTTGTCAACTATAAACTTTATCACAATGCATACAGTGGTATTCAACTGAATCAGCCTTGCAAATTCCCACATAAGTTCTTTTGTTACTCACATGAGACCCATGAGGCACTTCCAGGTTCTGCTATGGTCAAATCTATATTAAACACTTAAACATAGTCATCAGAACAAAAAATGTTATATGCAGTTTAAATGCCTGACATTTGCATTGAAGCTCTGCAGACACTTCTATTCAAAATGTAAAAAACGGGGGGGGGGGGGGGCGGGGCACACAGTTTTCATTGTCTTTATTTATGAAACTGTGTCCCTGAGGTTTTTTTATATTCTCCCCAGTGTAATTGCGGAAGTGTTCCTAGAGGCACACAGCTTTACAAATACTTCCCTCAGCAATGTCATTATATTAGGTGCTTTGAGCAGAAAAGGGCTCTCATTGTGCCCCCTGTATTGGTGCCATCAAACTTTCTTGTGAAACACAAGCTAGGCTTCTATAGGAAGACAGAGAGAGAAAGAGGGAGAGGAAGAAACCTGGGGATTGATAAAACATAAATTATTCATGGCACCAGTCTGGATTTTGGAAAAAAATAAGGGCTGGAGAAGAGACAAAATCTATGTGACCTTTCAAGGTCTTTTTCTGCCTATTCTGTGACACTCTTATAAAACTGGCTCATTTTCATGGAGAGTATGTGCATGAGGAGTGTGAGGACTTAAGGTTCTCCATAGACTCCAGCTGCAGAAGAAGAGTCCAGCTGCTTGTTCTTGGCATGGTTTGTATTCTCTCTTGCTTGTTTATATTTCCAGGGCCCCTCCTAGTAGGAATGTCTGGGTCTCCTCCCCACCCCTCCCCTCCCATTCTCTTCCCTTCCCTCTGTGGCAGGGGAAAGGACATATTTTATCCTTATTTGTCATAACTCTAGAGCACTGTTCATTGTCCACACTCATTTCATTAAAACTCTAATTTATTGATTTATCAGTGCAGACTTCTTGTTTCAAAAATAGAGATTTCTCTGAGCTATGTTTATTATCTGAAAAGACTGTATTTATTTACAACATATTGTAAATATGTTTCAAAGAGACTCACCTAATACTACAATCAGTAGTAGCATCTTTTTTAGAATAATCTATTTTAATTTGGTAGAAATAAAAAGTACTCTTTTTAACTATAAAATACCTGCCCATCATTTGGGACAGAAATCTTAAATTTGCATTCAAGTTTCAGAACAAATTTAACCTGGCATATGATGGAATGCTGTTTTCTAATAAAATAGCTACTTGTTCACCTGGAAGATGTGTGTTTCTTGATTCTAAATGAAATTATCATATGATTTGTCCAAGGACAAAATAAAGCACCAGAATTCATGTGGAAAAGCTGTTAATTGTATTCAAATAATTTAGCTTTGCAAACCCAAGACGATCACTTCTCAACATCAAGGAGCCCAGTATAAGCTATGTTATATAGAGCAGTAATTAGACAAGAAGGTAGAATTCCCTGATGTAAAACATGTTGGAATCTTAGCCTCTAAATATAGCAACAGTTTCCAAAAGTCTGGCTAAGGACTAAAGTTAACAGCGTGGTTTTCTTTCCCCAGTCCCTTTTCCTTGCCAAGTAAACATTCTTATCTATGGCAACATTCAGAATTGAACCATGCTTGCTTGTTTTGTACATGCAACTATTTTCATTTATAGTGATAGAAGAGAAGGTACCAGTACTGGAGCTAACATAAATCAGCACAGCTCCCTTTCTTCTGTGGTTTTGATGGAACTTGTGGTGGATTAACTTTGGTTGGCTGCCAGACCCTCATTCAGCCACTCTATCACTCCCCCTCCTCAACAGGACAGGGGGAGAAAAAAAAAAGTAAGATCTTGTGGTGGAGATAAAGGTAGGGATATCACTTAGCAGTTATTGGCATGGACAATACACACTCAACCTGGGGAAAAATAATTTATTGTCATTTAAATGGTGTAGGATGGTAAGAAAGAAAAATGAAAAACATCTTGTCCCCCATCCCCTTTTCTTCCCAGGCTCTACTTCACTCTTTCATTCCTGACTTTTCATTCTTTCCTCAAAAAATGTCCTAGGAAGATGGGAATGGTGGCTTGTAGTTAATTCATAACACAGTCTAGTCTGATTCTCCCTTGTTGTCAGACATTTTTCTTACTTCAGCACATGTTCATTCCACAACGTACAATCCTTTAAGAACAGACTTCTTCAGCATGGGTTTCTCTCCCTAGGCTACAGTTCCAGCCAGAAAACCTTCTCTTGTGTGAACTGTCCAGGCTATAAGGGAACAACCTGCATCACTACAGTCTTCTTTATGGACTGCAGGGGAATTTCTGCTCCAGCACTGGGAGCACCTCCTTATCTTCCTTGTTCTCTGACTGGGTGTCTGCAGGGTTGTTTCTCTCACGCATTTGTCACTCCTATCTCTCACACTGCTGCACATTGTTTTCTACCCTTTTTTAACCACTTTTTCACCAAGGTACCACATCCGCTGACAGGCTCAGCTGTGCCCTGCAGCAGGTCCATTGGAGCCAGCTGGGACTGGCTGTGTCTGACAAAATGCAGAACCTGGCCCTTCTCTCAGAGGTTACCCCTGCAGACCCCTGCTCTAACACCTTGGCAAATCAAACAAATATGGAAGCATCCTGGAGAACATCAGCTAACGGTTTGGAACAAAATGTGTTTTCATCAAAGAAGATCTTCATCACATCCCATTAAGTGTTGTAATTCCATTCATTTAGGTAGGTAAGGCTCAATTTTTACTGTCACTAATGTGACAATAGGAGCTCAGCTCCAAATTGCGACTTCCTTAATTTTCCCTTATTTTCTTTTCTGTTACTTTTTAATTGTAAACTTAGTGTTCTGCATCTTGTACAGTAGAAACCTATGTAGGCACTGGCAGTAGAACAAGAAAATGCTATGAGCACCTGATTCGTTAGCTATAAAAGTAAGAAACATGGCATGTAGACAAAAGCTCTTTGGAGCTTCTGATAACAGCCCTAGTACTGCCTTCAGGTTGCAAATACAGGGCATTTCACATGATAGGTTGAGTCATCCATTTCAATGGAGCATCCAGAACTTGTAAGGGCTTATTCAAGAGGAAAGGACCAAAATCAGTAAACTTCTGTTAGTCTCTAAAATAAAGTAAGCTTTTCTGATTTCAGCTTTTTCCTCACAATTATTTTTGAGATAGGCTTGTTAAACCTGGAGAGAAAACGACAAGACTCTTTTCTTCCTCCTACTGGTCAACATCATCAGTGAAAGCACTGCCTCATTACTTCTAGATGTTAATGCTTCTAAAATAAGGTTTGAATTTTAAACTTTTTCTAATGTCTGCCCCTAAACAGCAGAGCCTACAAAAAAGTGTGCATTTTGTTTTTATTTAAGTTAATGGGTCTAGACTTAAGCACATACATGAATATTTGGATTGGTACAAGTGATCATAGCTGAGATTTATTTTTTTTTCAGCTACAGATAAACTGCAACTTTAGGGGAAACTCTATTCTCACTTACTTTGATGTTCTTTGCACTTAATTTCCTATGAATTTCCTTCATTACTCCAGATTTATCTTAATGTATCTAAAAGAAGCAGTTGACACAGAAGTAAAAGCAAACACAATTTAGTTGCCAGTCTGAAAAGCCCTTGCCAAATATTTATTGAAAAGAAGAGTTAATTTTTCTAATCTTTCTTCTTACTTTTTCTAGAACAAGGAAGAGGTAGTAGTGGGAAATATGGTATTGCTGTTTATAAAGAAAAACATGTTGGCAACATGGGGATTAACATTCATTTTCCTCCCAGAAATACCCACTTATATTCTCTTGGAGCTCTGTGGATACATTTAGGTAGCATAAATACCTTAAAGAAAGACAAATGAAACCACTATTTCAGTGAGAAGGTCTTGAGGTTTTGGCAGAATTTATAAAAATATGTTTGAAACTCCCAATTTTTCTACAGTGTTACAGATAAATAACCACTTAATGGAAGAAGGGATTCTGACAAAGATTGGTAACTAAAATCAAATCAGCAATATCAACACATTTACTTGATGAAAAAGCAGAAAGACATGAAGGTTTTGTTTTTTGTTTTTTTTTTAGGTTTTGATAGTCTTATATTTGTTTTGTTTTGTTGTTTCTTTTGGCTTTGATTATGTGTGTGTGTGTGTGTGTGTTTGTTGATGTTTGTAATGATAATTGCCTTTCCCCGTACTGTTTATTTTTAATGAGTCCCTCAAAATGGAGCATAAATACTGTAAATTCACAAAGGTAATTATTCTCATCTACTTATAAAGGAATACTGAACAAAAAAATAAACAGGGCACTGGTGAATTTAGGGCTTAAATGAAGCTTGCTAAATGAGTCAATATAGTCTTTAATATCACAAATCTGGGGTGAAGACTTGGGTTTCACTTCTATAAAAATTATCCAACATAGCATCTTGAGACAACAGCTACATTTTCTAAACACTTCTAGTTCCACTCCTGTTGGAATCTGAAAGCCACAGTCTATACTGAGAGCTTCCCTACCTGAGAAGCTACCCAAACAACCTTGAAGTCAGGTTGTATATCTCTACTATGGTACTAGTTCAAGTCCTACAAAAAAGGACCAGCTAGACCAGAGAACTGCTGCTGCAGCTATATTGCTTCTCTAAGAAGCTATTTGTACTTATTTGAGGGTTCTCAGAGTATAACCATAGGGTGTAAAGTAGCCCAGAAAGGAAGGTACATGAGCTCCTGTACCAGCACTGAGGGTACTGTATAGAGGTCAGAGACAAGGAAATTGTGGGAAAGCCCTTGAGATTGTCAGCATAGATTTATGATATTAAACTAATCAGCAGGAGAGAATGCCTCCAGATACTCAATCACTGTGTATTAGCAGAATAGCTGAAAGCCTATTTTGCATATAACACTCCCAAACAATGTCCAGGTACAAACCAGGATTTACTGCAAGGGAGTGAGCATTGACAGTAGGTAAAACACATTCAGGCAAAATTTATTGATGACTAGGAAAGTTTGATAGCACATGTGTGGAACATTGCGCCTGGCTGGTCTCAAAGGCAAGGAATGTTGCACTAAATCTAGTAGTACAGCCATAGATCACTTTAAAACAATTAAGTAATTGCACAATAAATTCCATATATAAGAGGAATTTATGCAATTTCTTACATTTTTTGTTTAAAGTTACTAGGTCAATGGAAGCTGGATCTTAAGATTTGGGACCAATTTCAAGTCACTGTACCTTGTCATTCGCCACTACCTTTACTGTATGATTATCCTACTTCCCAGAGACATAGGTCAATTATTTGAAATGTTATTTCTTCATAGATTTACATAAACAGTATATCTGCATTAAATAAGTATATAGGGAGGTATAAGTCTGTATATATTCATATACATCAAATATAAAATGTTTATAAATACATAATTCATAGCTATATGAAATTGGTGTCAAGAAGTTAAACATCAGTTCCTGGATCTTCTCTCAGATCCAGTCCGCACCCACAGTACCACAGAGGTTGTAGAGGAAAATTTTTGTTCTATTAATTCCTGAAAGCAGTATCTACAGCATGCTGGTAACCTCAGTACTTTTCTTCTTCATTGAAAGGATTTTAATTGCTCTCTATTAAGGACTCAACATTCATGTCTCTGAGGTGTGTTGCCTTCAGTGTTACTTTCTATGATACAGTAGAGGAAGGTAGGGAGCTCTCATCATAACAGTGTACTGCTGGGAAGGGAAAGGATCTGTTCCCAGATCTGAACATTGAATAATCACTTTCCATGCTAAAGAATCATGAAAGCCTGTTTGCTTTATACCCATCCTTATGTTGTCTTGTACTTTCGCTTTATAATTCAGCATGCCTTCCTGTGAGTTACTTTCCCCTATGGAGTGAGAGTTCAACGAGTGCTAATTCTCCAAAGCTTTTTCAGTATGTATGTGCTGGGCTCTCAGGAATCCCCAGAGTGCACAGTGTAACTGGTGAGTGCCTTTCCATCTCCCTGCCTTGGCACATTGTCTTGAAATCACAGTACACCAGCCGCAGGTTCCTGCAGAGTGCTTTGTTAAGATGTGGAGTGCAGCTCTGCGCCGCTTCCTCTGACAGCTCTGCCCTGCGGGGGTGGATTTCTCATTGCTTTCCTTGCCTTTGTGCTGTACAGTGAAGAGGGCGTGCAGATTCCTAAATGTGCATGCATTATACAGACCTTTTTGTTTAGCTCAGGATATTAAGAGAGAAGTAATTGAATTTTATGGGGAAAATTTGACTGTGATGTCAGAGCTCATCCTCTGATAATATTAATTTCTAACTTGTAAGCCTCTCTTACCAGTACTGTCCATAGAGCTATGACATTTCCTTTGTTTTCTGTGTAGTGTGTTTGAAAATTGCTAAGGATGATAGCTCTCAATAAACAGTCTACTCTCAGAACTGAAGCAAAGGACATAATGATAGGGTAAGATATTTCCTCACATCAGAACAATTAATTCATGGACCTATCACATGATATTTTACATCCTTGTCTCATCCTTTAGCAATATTTCCAACTTATTCCAGTGTTTCTTTGAATTGCTTTGGCACATGAGGCTTCTGTGAAATCGAGTACAGAGACAAATAAAAGATTGGCATTTGCTATATGGGAGCAGTAGCTCTGTAGCAAGGGCCTACACCTTTTGCAGGATCCTTTTACACTCGCTAGACTGGTGCACTATCTCTAAAGACCAGATCAGAGCCATGGTTCTTTATAACAGGCTCCATTTTTGTTCCTTCTTTATCTGCCAGAAAGGGTACACGCTTATTCGAGAGTTAAGACATTCATAAAGGTCATGTTGATGAGAATGGAATTCTAAACCATGAAAAATATGATCAGAAAAGAAAGAGGCCAGGAAAAACAGCAAAATAAATGTGAACCAAAAAAACCACACAACAGTATGGAACATAGAACAGGAAGTTTTAATTTCACCTTCAGGTAAATAACAGAAAGACTTAATTACTTCTTCAAGAGGATCTGATTTCATACTCCTAATTAATTTTGTCCTGTCAGGGCAGCTATTTCACAGCTGTTCTAGACCTACACTGACACATATGACACAATCCAAGTCTCATGTCTGATCTCCTACACTGTTCAGCCTCATGATTAAAAAGCAAAAAAAAAAAAAGAGTACCACTGACAAATTGTGTGTAATTTCCCAGTAGAAAATGATAGCAGAATATCTGTCTTTTAATTGACTGGTCTAACCTCTTTCCAAGGAAGATCCAGCTACGGTAAAAACAAATATTCAGACATTTGTTTCAGCAATCTTATAATTGAAGTAGAAAAATTTTGACAGTGAGTATTCTGGAGTAAAAGTGCATATTAAGTCCCATGATAAACTTTTTAGAGCTATTAATCAGGAAAAAGTTCAATCAATTTAATTAAATTCTGTACTTATCTGCAGGACAGTCAGCATGGTGGGAAAAGCTCTGTCAAGCATCAAAGGATTCATAAACAAAGAAAGCCCCTCACGTGACCATATTGATCTAAAAATGCCTCAACTATGGTGAAATTTTGTTTCTAATGAAATTTTTAAAATTTGGATCAAAACAGATGTATTCTCTGTAGTCACTAATGCTGGCAATTACATCTTGTTGCTTATGAATGCATCTTTCACAGTTTGCAATTACTGTTCAAACCAGAGAATTATCCAGGGAGTTCCTATTATGTGGGGAAAGCTCAGCAATCCTATTTTCTAAAACAGTAGCTGATTGAGCTTTTATGTGCTCCACTTCTGTAAAATTATATCTAAATCACATTTTATTTTGCTTTCCATTTCAATACCTTTTTTTATTCCATTTCTATTTGTATAAGTGACCAGAATATACTCTTCCGAGGCAGAAACTAAGGCTGGTATTTCAGTAGGGATGAAAATAAGCCTATTAATCAGACCTGTTCATTAGTATTTCCCATTTCATCACGGACTCAGATATTGATCCAAACACTTATATCAAGTTCAGAGCTTCCCCAGAGGTTGGGGGGAAGTTTGCTTACCTTTATGTTTTATTATTATGGTGTTTTTCACTCCATTCTCTTCTATACTGTGAAGTAACAGGGTAATGTGCTACTTCACGGTTTTTATCTCCTTGTTTTCCCTAGTACATCTCCTTCCATTCTTATGACACCTAGACATGCTAGATATATCTACAGTTCTTACTGGATACAGGAGAACCCCTTTCCATCTATTCTCTGACTGAATACATGAAAGTTTACTGCTTAAATGCACCTGTTTAGCAGCCAGATATATCAGAAAAAGTGAGCCCTTTCTTCTTAATTTTCAGTAAGTCTTCATTTCGTAAACTTTCATGGTGGGCAAAAGTGATAGAGTCAATTTTGATATTAAACAATCCATCTTAAAATGTGCCTTAAAGAGACTAAAGAAAGGTTTTCTTCTAGTACAGGAAAATTCCAGACCCAAAGACAGAACACTGGAAATTTCTTATGTCCATATTTTTTATCTTTTTCCCCTATATTTCTTGTCTACCACTCTTTCTGCTAGTGCTGCTAAGCACTAGTTTCAGATAAAAGAAATGGAGACAGCTGTAGACTTGATGGTTCATTGATATCTTTGAAGACTTTTGTTTTATGGACACCTCTCCTCAGTTTCTATTTAGATCTTGTCTGCCTGGCACCAACATTGTTCCCAGCATTGCATTATTCCCATCTTTTATTCAGGTGCCTTTTAAATAATGGTACTCTCTGTTTTCTTTTGTGATCTGTTGCTGATTTCCACATTTCTGTGCACCTACAAAGAGTTTGGAACTGATTACATGCAGAATATAATTGAGCTGTAAGTCATTTCAGTTGAGACTGATTATGTTTATACAAGAGAAGAAAAAAATTATTTCAATAACAGTCCTATATTTCACCAGAAGAAAAGCTGCCTTTTATGTTTGACAAACATCTTGACATTTTTACACTCTTCTATGTTCTAAATAGGCTATTGAGTATAAATAACTTTTATTATAACATACTTCTTTTTAATAATAAACTTTATGGTGTTACCTATAGAAAACCTGTACCTTTTGAATAACAGCAATAGTTTCTCTCATGAAAAGTATTGATTTTAATAAAGGTCAGTGGGAAATATTAATACTCCAAGAAAACGTAACAATACCCATTGATTGATGTTATTCCCACTCAGAGGAATTTGTTACACACATCTGCCTAATTCTGTCCTTTCTCTGAAAATGTCCTATTGTTTCCTTGCAGCAGTCCAAAGTAATTGCTGTTGTATCAAACAACTACAAAAGCAATCAGACACACACAGAACAAAAGAAGCAACTGAACAACACCACATCCTTCAATTCTTACACAATCAAACACCAAAGTAACTTTTCCATGACTAACAGACTCTATGGAGAACATTTAATCTCTCTGTCAGTTAGATTTTGGAGGCCCCATATGACAAATTTTGCTACCCAACACTTCACATAGGATAGATAATTTTAATAGTACTTGAGTGATATGAAAGATAACAGAACTCTCTTAAATCATCTACTATGGGATTGTGGGATAAACATTAAAACAATGAGATGAGCTTGGAGCAGAAGGATTTGTTGTTTTTCTACAATTAAGTTTCTAAGAGTCCTTCTCAAACTGCAAATTTAAAATACAAATTCCAACAGATTTCATGCTTCTCCCTTGTGGAGACTTCAGAATACAGGTTCCTTTTTTTGGAATAGCTTTTAAGAGATAGTGCTGTTCTTACTCTACTCATTTGTGGAATGGATTAGAAAATGCTGATACAATTTACTGTATTTAAGAGTTTATCCAAATAAGCCCTAGGGGGAAAAAAAAGTCTACTCATTGCCTTATCATCACAACATCTGCTACTTTACTGATGCATTAGGATAGTAAGTGGTGTCATCAATGACAAGTGTCACTTAAAATTTCTTTTGAATCTCGTTTTGAGTAAGATACTTTGAGAGGTAGTATAGAGAAAGGGCATTGATTATACTCTGGTCATTAAAAAAACCCCAAAAGCTACAGACTTTGACTTCAAGGGTTTTCTGCTCAAGACCCTTTATGACATTCACCTTCAATATTCTCAAAAAATCATAATCACGTATACAAACATACATGGGCGGTTTACCTCAGCAGCTTCAGAGCCTATTTTTCTTAACGCATAGATAAAGAAATCCTTAATTGAACTCCCACAATTTCTTCAAATCCCTTCAGATAGTGTTGACTTCTCACCAACGACTCTCTCAACTTTGAGTAACCAAGTTAACACTTCTTCCGTTATTTAGGACTCTTTTTGTGTCTTATGCCATCTAACACATCCTAGTTATACATCCAATTAACTTGGTATTTGTAGGTAGGTGAACAACTTTTGCAGAGATGTCTATTTATCTTGACCAGTAATCCCATTTTGTTCATATATCTTCACTCTTTTCTCAAAGACCTATATAACACTTGTTAGTATTAATCTAAATTCCATAAAACTGTGAAGGCAAAAGCCACTGTGGATCTCTAATTTGACCTGCTACGTTACTTGGGTCAAACATTTTCACTGCTACTTCAGGAAAATGATAATTTGTAATTTTATAGATGATTTAAAGTATAATTTAAATATTTATTGTGACTTTTTATTGGTAAAAACCACAAAGCAATCTTCTGGCTATTGTAGACTCAAAGCATTTAAAAATTAATCATTATTAATCATTACTATGAATAGCTCATGGGATTTTCAACAATTAAACTAAGCTACAAATGCAGAACTCAACTGAATGATTGAAAGAAGCTTGGTCAATGAATCCAGGCAATGATTCCTGTGCTCCTTGGATATTATTATGTGAATAGGAAAATATCATATGTTATCTAAAAAAGCAAACATATGAGTTATTTCCATTGCTATGAAAACCGTTTTTCTTTCCTAATTACAGTGCTCCCAAAACCTATTCCACCATACATGAAGAACCTTTTTTGTCTGGAAATTAAACAAGTTAGTAAGTCTATTTCTCACTAGTACGTGATTTAGCTGCAGGTTAAGTCACATAGCTATCTCTGATGACATGTTAGTTAAATAAAATCTAATTAATAAAGTCAAAACAGTTTAGGCAGCCATTCAGCTTATCCTAAAGCTGACACCTACAGTATTTCAGCAGAAAAAGTATTTTAGGCTGCACTGATGATATTGGCTTTCTCTTTGTTAATGGTAGTGGCAGGTCTGTCACCTCCCTCACATGTAGACACAGACCTGTGGGCACCTAATCTCAGTTGTCTCCACAAAATTCAACCTGTCTGAATGTAGTCCTTCTTCTTATAGTGTAGTCCATCTTGTGACTGCAAAAGAAAACATTAAAAAACCGTAATGCTCTTAGAAATCTTCTTATTATGAAGCCTTGGAAAAAAGATCACTAAGAGTACACAGTAATCAATGCAAATAATGAAAACAGATAAGAAAGCATTCAATGTTGTGAATTTCCATAAGAGATAAATCTGTCCTTGAATGCAAAACAAGCCCCATAGTCATGGAGAAAGATGTTTTTAAAACAATACTTTTCCATCAGTATCTGAGCATATAAGGACAATATACAGGAAGCAGACACTCCTTACAGTATAGATACTCTTTACCCAGTCTTAAGTTTCTGTTCTGCAGTATGTAAAAAGACACACTGAGTTCCAATTGTGCAGTATCAGTCATTTTAAAAAATTCCACAATCCATGTAAGTTTTATGTGCATTTAGGCTAAGATGCATTCCTTTACTTTTAAAAGTAATAAATCTAGGCCAGCTATAAAATAAACCCAAGGCAAGACTATTTAACACCTCGGATATTCCCTAAGAATGAGGAAAAAGTAATGTTCCAAGCAAATACAGTGTTTCAATTTAAAATTTATAAGTCAATTTTCCAAAACATCTTATTATTCAAATATTTTATATATACCCATTCAGTATATGAATTTTTAATACTCAAGTGAAATGGATAAACATCTTTGTAAATATATAGCTACTGACCCCATAATAAAGAATCAAGCATATAAAACAGCTGAGTAAAAGCTGCACATCCCAGTCCTCCTAAACTGTTCTTAAAGTCATGCTTGAGTTTAGAAACACAGAAACAAAAAAGTCAGATGTGCATGCCTCACATTTTAGTAACTTTAGATGTTTAAATGTTCTCTGAGCCTTTCCCAGGGTTTAGCCAGAAACACCACCAGACACAGAAAAAATGGAAACAAGTTACTATTGTCAACTCAGACATCACAGTGTGTCTTTTATGTTTATATTGGTAGACCTTCAATACTTGTCACGTTGTGGGAAAAAGTCCCCATTAAATCACATTACTGGACTTGAGGGAGAGAAGAAAAGCAACGTAGCATGAAGAAACTGATTTACAAATTCAGTTTTAAAATCTAATTGTGAATTAGAAATAAGATAATCTGTTCATATTTTGGATATTTAGAGGACATTTTAAAAGAAATAATGCTGAATCTTCTCAGTTAAAACAATTGCTGGCCTATAACTTCAAGCTGTATTAAAACTAGGCTGAACCAAAGTGCTTACCATTACTTAGTATCAATGAAATGTGTAGAACTCTTTTTAACTGTCACATTCTTCAACTCCCCATTTTTTAAGCTTTTCTTAGTACTCACTTCTGGAGAGCCCCGCAGAATCTGACATCTGTGGTGTCACCTGTGAGTTTGTCTTTTGGTTCAATGGTCTCCATATAGACAGTAAGTGACAGACAATCATGAGATCTATGACTGGGAAAGGGATTATGTCAATGAAAACAGACATTTGTAGGGTGAAATTTGTAGATACCTAAGACAGGTAAGGTGGACTGTTCTGGAGCACCTGGGGTTCTTTTGTAGACATCTGAACCTCTGAGAGAAAAGTTTCTGATGATTTCCATCATGAGAGGTTATGCAAATCTCTAATTTGGGGAACTAATGGGGAAGGGAAAAAAAAGAGTAAATACATCATAGTCTAAGATGAACAGAGAAAAGTGTTGCTAGCCTGTTTCAGTCACTAAAATAAGTATGTGAACAGGAACTTAAAAACAGTGTCCTGTCAGTTGTGTGATATCTATATACACCCCATATACCAGAAAATCTAGGCTTCAGATATTTACTACTTCCTGTTATTCAGAGGGAACAGAGGGGGGTGTTTGGGTTTTTGTTGCCTAGGGTTTTGAGGTTTTTTTGTTTGGTTGATTGGTTGGTCGGTTTTTTTGGGGTGGGTGAGGGTGACGTTTTTTTCCTCCTAGTGTTGTGATTTTAATTCTCCCAGAAATTGCATGTAAAATAATTAAATTTCCTGCAGGTTATTTTTAATTTCTTGATTAGAACTAGTAACTACAGAATAGTACTTTTGGTCTCTTTTTTTTTCTTAAAAATTCAAATTTGAATTAGCTGGTAAATAATTTTATATTATACATTACTCTGTGGCTAGTTAAAGAGAGAAATAAATTGAAAAAAACAAACAAAAAAAAGCCCAAAAACCCCAGAAAAAATTCCACAGCCTTATATGCACATGTAAAATGATGCACTGTACAGACTGAAGAGAATAATCAGCTGCTCCCTGCAATGGTAAGAAAAGCCTTGACAGCTGTGAACCAATTATGGCCTCTGAAACCTTCACCAAGACCTAATCAAGAAATGTGTTTGTTACTGTGTCCCAGACATTGCAAAGTAAACAAGATGACTGAATGCCTTGGAGGCAAGTAGGAAGTTTCTTAGGCATAAAACCTCAGAGCTGTCTTTGGGTATGTTTGTATTCCTTTCAGAAGATGTAGAATTTTCTGAAATAATAAATTAAGTACATTCCCCAAAGAGATCTCCTTAAGAAATAATTCTGACATAAATTTTTTAGCTCCCTATCTTTCTGTTACTGAACCTTTAATTCTTTTCTCCATGGAAAACTTTCATCATGCCCCACTTTACCCATGCGAACCTACCCCACCCCTTCCAAATTCCTAAGTGAAACCATACCAAGAGCCAGAAGTATTCATAGCACTTGTCTAGAATACTTAAAATTATGGAGGAAAAGACTCTCATTGATCAAACCTGACTAGTTAACTGCTGCAAATGTTTGCAGTGAGCTTCATTTAAAACTTGGATTAAGCAGCTGCTGCATTGGCTCCAAATATCCTATCCAAAAGGGGTGAGATCAGGGACTCTGTGTGAGCATGGGAAGCTACAGAGGGTTGGGAGCTTTGAATTCAATGTATGTGAAGAACAAAAGTGCCTTAATCATGGTGCAGGGGTTATTTTCTGTTGGCAAAACATAGAAACATAAGGAAAAAGTAAGTGACTAATTCACGGTACTGAGCCCAGGTCCCTGACTGAAAGCTCATGTGAGATTTAGTTCACAAGAAGCCTTTGTACTGTTTTCTCTCTGTGGACATGGCATGTGTGTTTGATTCTTATGCAATCCAAATTTATCACTTCAGGGCAGTAAATAAAATGTATCTTAGCCTATAGGGTTAAATAATTTTGGCCCAATTAAACTAAGCAAAGTGGGAATGAGAGAAGAAAAACAAATTTCACTAATAAATAAATACTGCAGTAAACTAAAATAAATTATTAAAGATACCCAATTGTTAGTGAGAAATTTGGGTAGTTTTTTAGAAGAAAGATTGTACCATTTTTTGATTCAAGGTGAAAACAGAAGTCTGTGTGATTGTGGTAGTTGTCTTTCACAAGGATATGTTCATCTTTCTGTCTAGACCCCTCTTCTAAGTTTCAAGATCAGTCATATTCAAAAATTAAAAAGAAAACTCTAGACAGAACAGTTGAGTCTGATCAGATCTTGATAGGGAACCACAAATCATATCCAGATTCATTCCAGTCTCGACCTGGCTTTCACTCAAAAATTACACAACCTCAGTAATTCTCGTGATGAATCTAGGTTCTGGGCAGGAGATTCAATAATAAAACTTTAGGCCAAATTGTGGTGGCTCCTGAATTTGTAACAGAAGGGCTACAAATTCTAGAAATCAAATACCTCAAATACCTTACAGTATTTCTCATTTGTCCTTGGAAATTGTTTATCTTGCTGTTCGTGTTGTGTGGGTATTAAAAGTTTTCAAAATTTAAATAGAAGAATAATGAACTGATGTGGGTTTATCAGCTTCAAGATCTCCTGAGCTGCTTTGCTATTACAAATGCTTGGCACATATATGGGACAACGATACCAAAACTCATACTCTCCTGCAGGATGATGAAAAAGCTGGTCTGACAGTAAGTGCTCCTAAGGAAGTAGCCCAAAGTTGGGAATGCCAGAAATAGAGCCTAGATAACCCAGAGGACACGCAACTTTATTCAAGTGTGTTTTGTGGCATGCGCTGAGCCACTGATTCGCCACTCAGAGAGACTAGGGATCTGTTGGGACCCTCCACAGTGGTCCGGTGCCTGGTTTTAATTACCATGGAAACAGGGAGGAGGAGGAATGAAGGGAGTACTAAAGAAAGTGAAATATTGCAATATATCTAGGCCTGCCACTGGGGATGGAAATGTCCAGAGGAAACTTGAATCTGGGCATCGTAGGACCCCATGAAATTTGATGAAAGCTCTCATCTCACTCTTATTTTAAGGATCTCTATGGATCCAGTTTACAAGGCAGTATTAATTGGTGTTATTTACATAATAAAAATGTGGTTTGGATGGATTTAGAAGGTAGAAGTCTTCTCATTTCTGTGCTACTGAGTCAAAAAATGTGTCTGAAAAGGATACTGAATACTCCTTCACCAAGGATCAGCACCTGATTCCAAAGAGATCAAATACGTGGATCCTATGAATTTGCTGAGTGTTCACTGAGATCATGGCATCTGTCTTGTTTTCTTGTTCCATAACTTCCATAGGAGTAATTTTTGCACCTTTCTGGAAAGCATATAGCTGCCAGAATATTTCACTAGACTTTCCTAGCCATAATTCAAGCTAATATTTCATTTTAACTGCAGTAGAAGGAAACACAAATGGACACATAAGTCTAGAAAAATGGGAATTATGGTTCCAGGCATGCTTTTTGTATTCTGAACACAGATGAGGAGAGGAGAAATGTTTTGTTGAACCTGTGTTTGTGGGTTTCTTAGTCTTGGAATTTCATCCCATGAGGCTCAGTGGAATGATGTTTGACTCCTTTGTAAGTGTATGATGAATAAGACCTTCCATCCTTTGTGCCCCTCTACTAGCTTGAATCAAATACAAAATACTTCAGTTTTGCTCTGGGAATATTTTCATTGTATTTTTCATGTTTACCTTTACTAGAGCTTATCAGAGAGGTTCTTCTCACCAGTACTTGCTTTAGCAGATGCTCTGAGGATGAGTGATTGTTGTAGGTATTTCTGTTCTTTTCTCTCTTAAGAGCAGTTTGCAACATTTTCTTGGTTTTAAATATATCAGCATGGACAGGAGACAATGTTATTTGGTTCAGAGTAACATGATTTAAAAATAAAATAACCTATATGTGCAAAATGTATACATATTGCACAAAGGGAAAAGAATAAACAAGTAAAGGCTAACCAATCTCTGCACTACATGTGTGATGGAATACCATTTTCTGTTTCAGTTTTACAATCCCTCTGATGTTTATCTCCAAAGTGCTGATATCAAGAGGCACTGATGGATTGTTCAGGAGAAATATCTGCTGTTGTGCAATTTAAAACATACCTTATTTAAGACAAATCACAGAATAACAAATCTTCATGTTGCAATAGTAAATGTGATACTTTTCTAATACTTTGCCTGCAAAACGACGACTATTTTCACTTGAGCTAAAAACATTCTTTTCTCTAAACACCAGTTTCGACTTTGAAAATGTTGTTATTTTCTGATGTATTTATTTGGTAAGCATTAATATTTTTCCTCCCTAACACAGATAAAAGCTGGAAGGATGGCTGTTTTCTTGTAAGAGTTATAAGAATTTTAAACTTTCTAGAATCTTAGCAAGTCAGTGTTATTTGTTCAAGCTCATCTGTTGATTATTATGATTTATTTTTGATGTGTGCTCATTACAAGAGAAACTCTGCTCTGAGTTAGGTGCCAGTTGTAATTTACTTTACAAATATAAAGAAAAAGGTAGAGCCTTCCCAATAGAGTGATGAAACCAACATCGAAGGACTTCTGAAGGCCAAAGTTAACTGCTTTGTTAATTGATTTGATATACAGGATTGATGGTTTAATTTTCTTTATTTTCTTTCTTGCTTCTAAACAGTGGAGGGAAAAAGCTCATTTAGAAATAAAATGATTCATTTATTAGTCATAGTAGCCTGTGTGACTGTCCTCATGCTAGACATCTTGATATATTCTTGTTGATTTGAGAATTTTGCATTTTGTTTTTATTCTTTGTGCTAGAGTAGGGTTATAAACAAGTTTTGAATAAATCTCCTACAACCTAGTGAGGCACACGTAAGAATTTAGATTATAAAACTATTAATCAACCAGAACATTCTACATTGTTTTCAACATACAGATACATACAAGAAAGATAACAACTATCTGCTCTTCTCTGTAGAAAACTTTTAGTTATTCTCTGTAGCAACAGATTCCTGTTGAACTATTTACTACATACAGTGCTTCAGAAGCCAGAAATGATTGTGCAAAATTATTTTATATTTCTCAAATATCAAAAAAACCTTCCCTGTTTTCCCTTTTGTTTTATATTTCTACCACATGCAGCAGGTAAAAATGAGAACTTCTGCTAATGTGTTCTTCATGTTTTAAATATTTTCCTAGAAGTACACATACTTGTTTGATCTGCATTTAAGGAAAAAAACTAATATAAAAAAAGTGAATCGATAAGAATTTTGATTTCACATCATAAAAGAGAAAGACGTTTTTTATCACTTTTTTTTGAGTATAATTTTGTCCAGATCACGTAGCATAAACCAAAGGGAAACGTTGTGAAAGGTTTTTTTGGGTTTGTTTTGCTTGGGTTCATTTTGTTTTTACATAATTATTAATTCTTAAAGGTGCATTCAATAGGTAGATGCTTATTCTCCCTATTCAACATATTCAACACTTAATCCCTCTAGAAACACAACCAAATCATAACCTATAGCTGGAGGAAGTCTTGTATTCTGGCAGAATAGGGTGTGATGTGGATGGTACAGGGGATATTCAGGAAGAAGAAAACAACTCTCTTCTGCTTACTTGACTCCAGAACAGAGAAGATTTTGTGGAGGGACTAAGAAAAGAGAAGATATAGACTAGCTGGTAAGAATAAGGATGCACGTAGCTAATATAACTTACTAATGGCATAAAACTGCCTCAAAGAATATTCTAAGACAAGAGCAAATTATTTTCTGAGCCAAGAGCAAAGAGAAAGTGATTTTCCCTAATATTAAGAATACTGAGAGGAGAATTTATATGGCATTTGCTCTTGGCAGTGATTTTTGCCAATAGTAAATTTGTGCTTTGAGTATTACTAAGACTCTGATTCAGCACTCAGACAATAGAAGAATGTGATACGAGACAAGTGCTATTGTGAATTAAGTGTAAGAGATCCTTCTATCTTTTCTAAGTTCTACTTTGTTCTTTTTATAGTCTTAGGAGAGTTACAACTTTGAAAGTAAAATAAATAAATCAGAACATTCTCTGACTAGAGTATCCTTCTGCAAAGAAGTAAGTGATCAGTAAATTTGCAACTTCATATTTTCTTCTTTCTGTGGAAATCTCTTCATTCACATGGGATTCATTCCATTAATTTGAGTTATATAAAGGAATCTAGTCTAAACTAGTCATCTAGGCTTGCTCTCTAGTCAAGGAATAAACAGTATCAGGAAGTGCTTTATCTGACTGCGAACTTACAATAGAAAAAATTCCCTGTTGGCAATGCCATTGGCTCTGAAATGGAAGCAATTTGAAACTGGTGACCAATTTTTAATATTAATATAGTAGTTGTAGCAGCAGCAATAGACTTAGTATGGAAACAATCACGATGATAGTAGTCATAATAGTAACAGGAACAGGGGGTAAAAGTGATTTCAGTACTCACAGTAATAGCACTGGAAGTCAGTTATTTTGCAGCAAAATAATCCTAATAATAGCAGTAGTTTTGGCTATTTCATAATGTTGAATTTTCAGGGGTTTAGCATAGTTTTTAAGGGTAGACATCACCAAATCTCATTTCACAAGCAGCTATAGTAGCAATCAAACAGAATATTAATTTTGCAATCAGGACAAGGAGTTATTTTTTGTTAGAGGAACATCTAACAGGAAAGTTAGATGTAAGAGGAAAGTTTTATGTAAGAGAATCATGGTCTGTTCCCATACCTACAGATTTGTCAGTCTGTTGTATGAAAGCAAAAAAAACCTGACCCCAAAACAAACCAATCAAAAAAAACCCCCAAAACAAAACAAGAAAAAGAATACTTCAAGTATCTCAGATTCAACACCTTTTCTTTTTTCCCAATTCAAATACACTGCTAATTAAAGGTTCATTTATTAAAGTAAAACAACTTCAAGAATGAAAACATGGGTTGCAGTGATGAAAAAATAAACGGTAACAGATGTAAACTAACATGAGTTTAGCATTCTAAACAACTTTTCCTCTTTTAAACTATGCTTTCCATCTCTTCAGTAGCCCCTCCCTTTCCAGCCATGCCTGCTACACATACAGGTTAAGCATCACAGTGATTCTGTCCAGTGAGCCACTGAAAATTCAGAGCTGAGCATTGCCATACCTGCCAGCCTTGAAGGGAAACAGTGAGAGACCTGGCAGTGTGTTACACATCTCAGGCTGCATGGTGAGGAATAGCTGGACTTTGGCTGTTGCCTCAAAAAATCAAAAACAAAAACCTGGAATGTAGTACAGAAATGCCAGTAATGTTGTTTTGTAGTCAGGCTTAAGTTTCCCATAAACAGAAACATATATTCTTCCAATGAGAGATTTTATTAAACAGAATCAAAAGATATTTTCTTTGAGAAGATGTTTAAATACTAAAATATATTTATTGAAACTTTGCCAGTTTTAAAGTTGAAAAAAAGAGCCAGCACAAGATGTTGCACTCTGCATATATTCTGTGTTGGAGAACTTTCTAAATATCTTTTTTTAAAAATACGAAAATGGTGCTTATGATCCTTATGAACCTTAGCTAAAGTTCAAGCTATATGAAAATACATGAATCTGGGTACTCATATGCATTCTAATGTGGATACAGATGTGGTCCTCTTAGCGAAATATTTTCCTATAAATTTCCTTCACCTATTATAGCCCTTAATAGCCAAAAGCCCTAAAGTTGAAAATAATTTTAAAACAGAATTATTAGCTTATTATAAATCCATTTAAAAATGCTGTCTTTTTTGAGTCTGGAGGAAAAATAGAAATCTCTGATTAAAATATTTTTAAAATGTGACACATATTCTGCCTTTTAATGCATTTCTTAATTTTAGCAGTAAACCTTTTAAAATTAGTTTTTACCTACTATTTAAGTCCTGTAGATTGAGAAAAAGAGGAGATAGCAAAGGTGTTTATAATTTTTGAGAGGGACATATCTGGAAGCAGTGAAGTTTTATCCAAATCACTATCAAAAACGAAGAATGGTTAGATATTTATTTTGATGGATGCTTCACAGATAAAACCCAAGATTTTGCAGAGCGTAGAAATAATATATTAGATGGGGTTAGTAAAACTTGCAAAGATTTCTCAGCATCAGAAAATCAATTTTCTTCGGGGACAGATGTACTGTAAGTCTGTCCTATTAACACTCACGTCTAGAATGTGTTTGCAAAAGACGTGTATTTCAACATACCTTGAATGTTATCTGGAGTTGTCACATATAGATGAATAGTTCTCTTCATCGAGAGCTGATATCACTTTGGACACATGGCATTTCGTTATCTCACTCATGGTATATCAAACACAACTTGCTGCTGAGTTCATACTCAAGCTTCCCTAACTATATACAGAACTAAGTTAAAAACAAAAGTGAAATGAGATTACAAAATATATTTCTTTGTGAGGTTTTGGAAAAAGCTTTCAATCAGGACAAGAGTGTTTAAAAAGAAAAATTGTATTTGAGATGTAATTTACTTATTAAAACAGGACTCATGGCATGATGACTTTTAATAGATACTTAGACTCCAGTTGTTTCTTTATTTCTGTGTTCCTAAAACACTATTTTTTTTAGCCATAAAACATTTTATTAAGTCACACATAAATATGTATGTTAAAATGAGTGACCTGGCTAGATTTGGTAATCTATATTTTATCTTACTTACATTCTTGTTGTATCCATCATAAAATATAAAATTATCTTTCCTGTTTTGTTTCCATGAAATTTTGTTTAATACAGCAACTAGTTAAAGCCTAGTATTTCAGATAAAACAAAACTGAGGACTGGTTTCATGTTAAAAAATAAAAGCATATATATTGCATGACAGAGCTGAAAATGTAAGAGGTTAACCTTTGAACATAATTCCACACACACTCACATATACATTCCCACACAATCACAGACAAGCCATAAATAAAAACGTCTCAAATTACCGAGAAATAAAAGAGCCTTTCATGGATCACTTGATTGTCCCACACTGTGTTATATAGTTTGGAGTAATGGTTGTTTCATATCACAAAGCCATCAGGTGTTTCAAGACAAATGAAATAGAAAAGCCATGTTTGGAGGAGGAGGAAGGTTGTCAAAGTCTGAATGTCACTATTGAATCTCAGTAATTGCCACTTAGTGTTTGATTTAATGAAAGCCACTGAATAAAGGCAACTATTTTCTTTGTCATGGCTTGTGTTCCCATTTGTATATACCCTTCTCTGTCTTCCAAAGTCAAAGCCGCAGTCCTCCATTTCCATCGAAGCACCACTTCCTTCCCTTCTGCATTCATCCTCATCTGCATGTCTTTCCCACACACTAAATGGCTGTGTTAAAAATTAGTTTTCAATTATTTTCTCTGAAGCTAACAAGCTTGCTTTGACTGAGCCTTAGACACACTGAAAAGACACAACCACAAATGCACACAGGTCTGTGTTCCTGCCTGTGTGTTCTAGCAGAAATATTTGGTCTTCACTATAGAGGTTTTTGTCATCCAAGTTTCTTGCAGACAGACCATTTGGTTATCACAGAAGTAATTGCTTACAAATTCTATTTTTTTCTTTTCTCTCTAGCTTAAAGAAATTCTGACAAATCTACCAAACTTTCTGTGTCAATTAAGGGATGGGAGGATGTTGTTTCTATCAGAGTCAGCTGTTCAAATTGCTTAAGTCCTGCTCTGAGGATGGCATTGGTAAAAAATCAAGAGGAGAAAATTGTAAGAAAACTATTCAGATGATATTTTACTGTTAACTGCTACCAAGTCTATCTTGGTTAAGATTTATTTAGGGACAAGAGTATTCTACAGATATTTTTTTAGAATTTAGAATCTTTTTAACTCAATTCTATCCTGATCATTACAATGAATTTAAATTGAAAGATTCCTTAAAAAATTAGATTTGGAAATGGGATATGGAACAGGTTTGCTGAAACATCATGAGAATGACCTTTTAATATTTCTGTTCCTTAACTGGAATTCTTGTGCTGTTGAAAATTCCTGACGTGAATTTAGGTTTTAAATTAGGGTTTATTACAAAAATCTTTGGGATTTGTACCCCAAAGATGGGTACAAATTAGGACATATAGAGGACAAAAAGTTCTTCATTGTTTTTATTCTTGTTGAGAAATGAAAGAAAACTAAGGAATGAGTTTTGGAACAGGCAATGTGAGCATAGCAGCAGAATTTAGCAAATGATGTAGTGTGTGTATATGTAATATAAAATTAATATATGCATGTGTATATATATATATATATATATATATATAAGAAATTAGGTATTTAGGGTGATGTGGACATGGCAGTATTCTTAATTCACCAGTGCATTAATAACTATGGATATGACACTCAGAGTACTTAAATTCTACCTATGTTTTCTCTAAGGTTCCAGAATGTGATTTAATACTTTCCTTATAAACAAGTGATTAGGCTTACCATGATACCTAAACCCTGTCTGCAAGGAAAAAATTTGACTGGCATTGCAATTTCACTGTAAACGCCTTGTCATGAGCAGAACAATTATTCTGAAAAAAGATGTTTCTCTTTACAAGTAAAGTGTCCACAGGAGAGCTGTTCTAGTCAATTTACACAAGGAGAAAAGTCTCTCGGCTCCTAAAAGAATAATTACATCTAAAAATACAGTAATGCTTCCAAGTCAATGGGTGCTTTTGTGAGGGCAAAGCCCAACTCAACTCAAACCAGAACACCCAATGAACTTATTGTGAATAAATAGAAATACCACACAGCAAAAATACATCAGCTTTTGAATGTCTGTGTACATTTTTACTGTACAGGCTTATCCAACTTATCCTTCTATCTTCA
The DNA here is from genome assembly GCF_009650955.1 of Corvus moneduloides. Classification (NCBI taxonomy): domain Eukaryota; kingdom Metazoa; phylum Chordata; class Aves; order Passeriformes; family Corvidae; genus Corvus; species Corvus moneduloides. The sequence continues at coordinate 19,241,066 of NC_045481.1, forward strand.
TTTCTATTTCTTAAATTCAATTGTGAAAAAAAAAAGACAAATGTTTTCAGTGAAATTGGGATGGATTTTTATAGTTGTTTCTGAGAGCTATTAAATCTTTTCAGTCTGCTTCTTCTTCCTCTGTCGAGGTTCCATTTGGTTAAAAACCAGTATTTAGTCTAGCCTTGTCCTCCTAGTCTGTTTATTTAAAATTAGAAGAACAAGCTATAAGCTTGGAAGAAGCTTGACAGAAGAGATAGGTATTTCTATGCTTATTTTAACCAGTTGGTTGCTTCTAAACCCTCTGTATAGATCCAGGTAGAGTGCTCTGGCTGTGCTGCTGAGCAAACACCATCTGTGTCAGAGCACGTGCCAAAAGCATCCATGTAGAATGTGTCTGCTGGCAAGTACATGCAGTACTGCATATCCTGGTAAACTACATCTGCTGCAAAGCTGTTTTAATTTTTTTACCTTTTGTTTTTTTCCCCCCAAGCGAAGTGGGGAATGTCTAAGCAAAATGAGATTTCTTTGCTGAAAAAATCCTAGGTGGTCAAAAGCAAGAAATTCTAACTGCTCCTCCCAAGTATCTGGACATTTCAAAGCAGCAGTGTCTTACCAATCTTCCAGGACATCCATCAGCAAGAAAGTGGCATGTACAGCTCAGTAATTTACATCCAGTAAAACAGCCATGAAATGCTCTCGGGGTCCCAATGCACCTTTCAGATTCGAACCTCTCTACTCAAATGGCTTAACATACTTACCAAAATGACCTCAGTATTATTTTGAAGTTCATGTAGAACAGAATAAAATAGGAAGCAGAAATTTGAGTTTCACAGCAGTAGGCAGTTTATACCAAGACCCTCATTACGTGTGTGCAATTATGCTTTTATTCATATAGTTAAATAAATGCACTAAACCCCATTGTTTTGCTTTCCATAGCCATTCATCCTCATTCCCTCCTGTTTGTAATGAAACTGGAAGCCAGGGAAGGATCTTATTTTAACATATGTGAAATAAATACTGTTAGAATGTTTTTGTCATTTTAGAATTCATTTTGGTAATGCCTGTTTAGAAGGGGCGATATCCACATAGGATGTGGAAGGACATGAAGTATGGCACAGTCATGGATATGAAGATATAAATATGAAGAATCACGACTTCTGGGATAGCAAACCTGAATTACAAGTGCATTTCAGTGGTTTTATTCCCTTTTTTATTCCCCCCTGCCCCTTTTTTTTGTGTGTGTGTGTGTATTATATCTCTGACCTTCTAGGAAACTTCTTTGTCTGTAAATAGAGCAGACGGTGTAGTAAGCTTTTCATATGCTTGGACAAGAAGAAATAAAAAGGCTTCTATTCTTATCCAAAGCTTTTATTCTTGTTCCTTCTTTCTTCTCCATAATCTAAAAATCTAAACCCTGCATATTTTTAAATTGGAAGTCAGTGTTAGTACTTTTTGTGAAGAAAAGCAAACAACATCACAGATTTCTATTTTTAAAACCAGGAAAATTCTTTAGTGTTTTGGTGGGGGGTGAATGGGGGTATTTGGTTTGATTTTATTTAGGTTTGGTTTTTTTCCCCTCTTAAAAGACATAATTAAGCAGCACATACTGTCTATGTGCCTGTGTGATATGACAACCTAATTGAGTGTTTGGAAGGCTAATGAAGGCAGGGTTCGATGGAAATCCAGGTGAGCAATTCAGAACAGCTCATTTCACTAGTGGGCTGCTAAAAACCAAAGCAAATACACATGGGGGAAAGGAAAAGTAGGAGGTATATAAGGAAAGCTTAAAAACCTTAGAAGAGAGTAATAGGAGATGAGTGCTTGGTTTTAATAGAGATTGTAGATTTAGCATTGAGCTTTTTATATGCTAATGTTCATTAGCATCTGAAAGGGACTACCAGAAGAAGAGAGTAGAAAAGATCAAGATTCATATTTAGGTAGGTGGAACAGGGGAATACCCATTTCTTTTATATGTGAAATCTAAGTTTCCTAGGGTATGCAAGTAAGAAAAACTCTTACAGACTGAGCAGAATCCTTGATTTGAAGATCACAGCTGTAATCACTGAAAGATTCTACAAGCATCTCTCTTTTTTCCTCCCAGTAAGTGATATTGGAATTTTAGAGTGGTAAAATAGACATTTTATTAAATTAATGAAAGAAGAGGGATTAGAACAGTATGTGTGTGTTTCAAGTATAAAACATTTCAGAAAATATATTTTTTTTTCTCTATAGCCTATCCAGGCATTGTTAGCTTTACATATACTTTATGAAAAATGTCATCCAAACCTAAATCTTTCACTTTTATAATAGTATGCTGAAAGATCTTACAGTGCCCCATAACATTACAATATCTATTTCTGTAGCAATGATTAGGAATGATATGGAGGGAAGACTGTAGAAACCTGTTATAAACTAAGCTGTTTAAAGCTTTATTATCCTTTATACCACACTCAACACTGTGCAACAGGTGAAAGATAGTTGCTTGCAAAGACTTAATGTTAAAAAGAAAATGAGGATATAGGTAAAAAAAAAAGGAAATTATTTCTGGGTTTTACATTTCCTTACAAATTTTAAACGTCTTTTTCTTTATTATAAGAAGTACTATTTAAGTTAAGAAAAGTGTTTTGTTTTTGTCTTTTTATTTATTTATTTATATTTTAGTTCTGAAAATTTACTTATAATTTAGCATTCTCAAAAGCAGAATTCTCATATATCATTAGAAAACATATATACACGTATATAAATTATATATATCTATATATACAAAGGTATAAGGTGTATATATATAATTTATATATGTGTGTTTCGTTCTAAAAAACTCTTTCCATTCATCTCTCACCATGGAATTTGGATTAAATTGAAGAGAACAAACCAGAAAAAACAAATTACTTTGCTAGTAAAACGAACATTATTTTTTCACACACAAAGTGCTACTGAAGGCAACATTTTATCTTTATTTTTACTAAAGAAAGAAGAATGTTATTGGACTTTGAATATAATAAATTTATCTGGAAAGTGTTTTTTGGTATAGGGACTACAAGCACAAAAGAAATTTCAAAGTAGATATAACTAATGCTTTGCATATATTCAGATGAATCTCTTTCTTTATAATCACTTCTGTCACTTTTTGCTTTGCCATTAACTTTAGGTATTTCATAACTTGTTACATTATCTCAACATTCGTTATTAACAATGCTTGTTCTTAAAGTAAAGCAAATCAAAGCCAAAACAAGTTTAGCTCTAAACTGCAAGTGACTTCACTTTTGGAAAGTGAAAATAAAATGGAGCCATGCCCTGTGGCTGTGTCAGGTATAAATACTTGTTTGTAGGTGCTCTAGGACCAATGAAGTAAAAATGCAAAGTGAGACACTGAAGCCAGAGTGGGAGGGGAAATAGCACTTGCTGCAGCAGTGCAGTTGTCTGGAGCAGGCAGCACTTGAAATATTATTCAGAAGAGATGTATAAACCAGCTTCTTCTTCTTTAATGTGTACATTCAGCTGGGAAATATTTGCAAAAGTTTTTTGAAGCCAATAATTTTTTACATAGAAACAAAAGGAAACCTCTTGGGCCTGAACATCTAAAGCCATAAAACACAACATGTACTCCTCCGTGCCTGCTCTAAACCCAAGCAGCAACTGGAACCAAAGAGATTTTTATGCTAAATGGTGTTTTTGGAATGATCACACAAACATTTCTACTCTGGGCATCCAAAACTGAGAGCCAACTTAGACTAATAAATATTTATATTTTGGAAGCTTTTTCTCTAAATAAAACAATTTTCCTTCTTCCTCCAATGACACATTTTATATCATTGTTGGATTAATATCTCCAGGTTATTAGGTTTATTTTAAATTATTCAGGTCCAGGTTATAGGGTTTATTTTGAATTATTATATTGTGGAGTATGTCATAATTCTTTTTCCTCGTGACAACTTATTTTATATTTCCAGGGAAAGAGTTTGGACTGCCTAAAACACAGCTGATAAGAATGGGTGTTCTAGCAGTGTGCCCCTTACCTGCTGCTGTTCAGTTGTCTTTCTGAGCCAAAGACCTAACAAAGTCATAGGGTACAGTCTGAGCCCTGATAGTCCAGGTACAAAATTGTTTTCTGCTATTTCATGCCCTTTGAGATGAAATTCCTTCTACACACCAGGCACTAATAATGATACTGCTCTCTTAAAAAATCCATCTCTGTGTGGATTTCAAGTTGCTTTATATAACACTGTTCCATTTAATCCAGGAAAGCTGAGGAATGCTCAAATGCCATGGCTTCTATGCCTCAACATCTTATCACCCATGAAAATAATGACCAAACTTGGAAAAGTTGTATGACTGGTTTCCTAGTACTCTTGTTTTCAGGAAAAGCCTTGGAATATAGAGACCTGTTTGTCCTTCCCTCATGCAAACCAAAGGCCCAGGAGCATCAGGCAATGCTAACTTTAATGTTGTCTTTGAATATGTTATTATTTCTGACAAATCAAAATGGGCTATACTGGCTCACACCAGTCCCCATTTCACTCTACTGCTTTTTCTCAGCTTTGGCATACATTCTTTTACTCTCAGGTGCACAGATAGTCATAGAATATCTTGGTTTGGAAGGTTCCAGCATCATACACTATAAAATGATTGCAGAAAATTTGGTGAGGTGTTAATTGCTCAGCACAAGAATAAGATTTCCCATCACATCTCTTTTTGCTAAGCACTTTTCCCCTCTAAATTACCAGCTGTAGTACAAATCAAATTTTATGAAGACCAGGTCTCTAATACAGCTCTAAAGTATGGACTGCCTGTAATGGACAGCTTGCTAACTTTTCTCTGTGCACAACACAGAAAGAGGAGAGAGTAAACATCTCTGAAAATTCATTGTGCAACTAAACACAATTTCTTACCAGTCATGGTAATAAAGCCAATCTCACAGAATGTTGTTTCTCTGTCTTTTAATTCTCTGTTAAACATTTTAAACTCCATAACATTTCTATTTTTTTCTTTCTTTTTTTTTTATGTGTTAAAAATAATTTAAAAAACTTGGGAGTCTCAGTTTCACTGGACAGTATTTAAAAATTAATTTTTCTGATTAATGGTTCTTCCTGAATATCTCTATCCCCATTTCTCTTATGACATCTCCGAGCATTTCCTTACAAATTATATAATCTGCTCAACCTAGGAACCTGGTCAAGGAGTGAAACAGAGCCTTACCCTTTAGCTGACTGTATGAATACATTCGTGCTTGCACTGTGATGTAATTTGCAGCTGTCTGTGTTATCAGTAAATTTTTCTGTTATATAAACAAAGTACAGTAAAGACATTGTGCTGTAACAAGAACTTCCTAAGTATGAATTTGAGATCACTGCATTCATAAATGGCAAAACCTTGAGAGAATTATGCAGGCTGTCCCAGTAGGGCATTAACACACTTATAATACAATCCCACACTACAAGAATCTGAATGTGCCATGTATATTACAGGAAAGAAAAGTGAACTATTTTATAAATGTGTTTTAAAGAAGTTTAACTAAAAAAAAAAACCTATGGAAATCATGTCCTTATCCCTCACCTGTGAAACCAGGTGCTTTATTTATTGCAAGAAACTGAAAGAGGTATATATTGTACTAATAACACTTAAAAATGTCTAAAGTGTCTTAAAAAGATCTTTCTGTGTATTTGGAGCCCAAACTTGTGAAATAGCAGAATTTTATGCAGGGACAATGTCCCCATCAGGAAAACGTATCACAACTTTCCACAGAATAAAGAAATTGTTCTCAAGCTTAATGATTTATAACAGGCTGAGTAATAAAATCTAAAAGTGATTCAGGATTGTGCTGGCTTTTCTGTCCTTTTAGAGACATGTTAGCATACCATACTTTTAAAATAAAATGGGAATCCTTTCTGGAGCAGAAGTAGTGAGTACAGGCTATAATGTGTACCAATGGTGATGAAGTTTTTGTGAGTTTATATATGTGATAATTTAGCATGTGTCTTTTAGCATAGATAAACTGCCCATTTTTTTTGCACACTTGTATTCATTTTCTGTGATATTTGTACTCACATATGCCTCTATCATGTCTTTGTGATACATATCATTATGCAGACTTTTTCCTTCATTAATTTGGACACAATAATTATACAATTCCCAATGCAAATGCTGATCTATATTTATGCCCTCCATCTGATAATGAGGTTGTTGCCTGAAATAAAAAAAAAGCAAAACAAAGCAAAACAAACTTGCAACAGCGTTAAAATAGTAAAATAATAAACAGACCTTTAATGGAAGCTTCCAGGTGTCCCCATGGTTATGGGCACAGCCGGTGTTGGATTTCTTCAATTTTTATAAGTTTGAAAAATTTGCATATCTAACAAATACTGTCCAATTAGAAAAGCAGTTGGATAGGTAATTTCCCCCTGGGTTTTGCCCCATTGGAGACCCCCTCCCGATCTTTTAGCCCTACACTTTATTATGTCTATGATCTACGATGCAAAACAAAGTGTCCTTGCTAGACTAAAAGCAAGACTAAATGGAATTCCAAGAAGGTAGCATAATATGTAAGAAGGGATAAATACTATGCTAAAGTGACAAAGTGTTAGAAACTATACAGCTATATTTTAAAATCTATAAAGCTAGGGATATATAAAAAGCAAAATCTTTAAGCATCAATGTCACTGAATTTATATTCAAGATTTTCACTCAGCATGTCTTTGCAAGGAAGGGAGATTAGTCTGCTCCTCATTCTTTCCTTGTGTTTTCAATGATTATATAAAGTGGCTTTGGGCAGTGTCAGGCAATTTGGGAATTATATATAATTATTTTGTCCAAATTAATGAAGGAAAAAGTCAAAATAAAGGTATATATAACAATGAAATGATAGAAGCATATGGGGGTACGAAGATCATAAGAAATGACTACAAGTGTACAGCAAAAAATGGGCAGTTAATCTATGCTAAAATACACATATGCTAAATTATCACATATATAAACTCACGAAAAGTTGGGTAGTGGTTAAGAGGGAGCAAAGCTCTATTTGGTTTCTGTCCGGTTCCTCTCACACACCTCTTGATAAGAAGATATAAGAATATGTAGAGAATCAAATCCTGCTCTTCAATCTGATTGCCCCAGCTCCTCCTCTTGTGCCTCTCTGGACACTTGAAAACCACCATAGAGATGCTGGGTATGTGTGAGACTGGATTTTAGCTTGGAATTAGAATTTGAGCTCAAGTTGAGGAGACTAAATGAATCCAAGTACTTTGAGTCCACACTCGATTTTTTTTTTTTTCATTTTCTTTCTTTTTTTAAATAAAAATCCTTAACTACCAAAATGAAAACTACCTCTACACTTGATTTAATGTATTCTTTTCTCTTTCACTCTCCATCCAGGAAGGAGGAGGAGCAGAAAGACGCATGGTATGGAGGATGAAAGCAATTATAATGCATGATGTAGGAGGAAGAAAATTATGGGGAAATTATCTTTAGCAGTTCACTGATAACTACCTTCATAGATTATAAAAGAATCACTGAAAATATATATGTAAATTACCTGAATTTTCTATTAGAGTTTTCCTCTGCTCTCTAGATTGCAAACCTTAACAAAATTTTGTAAATTAAGGAAAATGATAAAAATAAAAGTGAATATATTTTATTTTAAATTATTTCTGGTGCTGGCCAGATGCATAAATGGTTAATTGGTATGGGTGTTCGATTATTTAAAAAAATGTACATGTGATGATGAGTTACTTAATGTACTCCTGAAAGCAAATTCATTTGGGAACATTACAATTTGAAGTGATGAATGTAAAGCTAAATACCTGCATCTGGATTTTAACCTTTTCCCCCCCTCCCCCTGCCCCTTTCTTCCAAGAGTCTATCCTATTAAACTTTTGTATAGTGGAAAGATAATTCAGCTAGTCTCATACTTACTGGCTATGGCTTGGAAATTGTGTAATTTCACAATGTTTTGTATACATGCAGAGTCATTTTCTACTGTATGACTAGATAGCAGAGTTTAGACAAGCTGTTTACTTAATGTACTGTTCAAGGCAAATATGGAGAATGCAGAAATTTTCCCCTTTTTTAATATTTATTTCATTTTTCACACAAATATTATTTCAGCTATTTCACAGGAGGATTAACAATTATGGATAATAATTTGGTGTACCTGGAAGAAATGAAAGAGAAGAACAAAAGATCTCATCTTCTATTATAATCTGAGCTTCAGAAATGGTGATCATAAAGGATGTCCAGCTACAAGCTTTTGAACTCAGATTCAGTTACACTGATATAAACCAAGAGCAAGCCTTTCTAAAACAAATGAAACTGCTTAAGAAAATCCATCAGTTCTGAAGCCATGAGATCTGTGGCTTTGAGTTCTTTTGATTTTTCATCAGACTGTTTAAGAAACTAAAATTTTCACTCTTTATTTTACCCATTTCTTTTGGTTGGTTGGTTGTTTGGTTGGTTGGTAGTTTTTAGCTCTATATTCCGACTTCATTCCATGTATGCAACTGTATGCTGTGTTATTTTTGGCAAAGATTTTCTTTAAGTTTAGTCAGACCTAGATCCCTGACTGACAGCTGCATAGGATACTGTTGACAGAACATTTCTTCTTTTTTGTCTCTTTCTTACTTGTTATGCTCTAATTGCTGCTAAACACTACACTAATACACACCAAGTTAATTCCCCACTGGTAAGAAAAGCTACATTAATCTTCTGTTATAAGTGTATAGATGGTAATTTGTTACTGCTTTATATTGGCTGGGCATCTCCATGTCTTGGAATAGAAGTTTGCATCTGTTTGTAGAGACAAGAGATGGGGTAGGCTTTGGTCTATTGCAGATGTTTCACATCATTTTCTGTTCCCATTCTTCCCATATTTCTCTCCTGTTCATCACTGGGACTGACAGTCAGACTTGAGCAGCAGCCATCTCTAGAGTACACAGACTTGGAGAAAAGTAGTGCTTTCACTACACAGCTTTTCCAGGTAGTCTCTACTAATTTCAGCAGCCTCTGTGGTCCCCCTAACAATTTGAAAGAAAGCAGGCTCATATCAGATGATGCTATGCAAAACCAAAGCCTGAATTTCCCCCACTTTCCTTCTGAACTTGTTTTGGGTAGCCTGCAGCAGTGGACATGTTTGGCCTGTCTGGAACCATTATTCTTTCACAACAAACCATCCTGAAAGGTATTTTGAGATCACAATTCATGTCTCAATGAGCTTTATGGTTTTTTTTTTATTCCTATTTAGGATGTAAATATCAAAACTTGGATGAAATAATAAACACTAGTATGATTTCCACTGATTCTATTTCTTCATTATATTGAAGTTTTCTGGGACCAGGTCAGAGGATTCTGTTTCCTTTAAAGCTTCTCTTTAATATTTCCTAATTTCTTTCCTAGATCACAAAATTTTACAACTCAGATGCATTGTGTTTGGTTCTTTTCCATTTGGAAATAAATGAAAAAACATTATTAGATAATTTACTCTTTAGTTATCACCCCAGAGAGTCAGATTTTATCAATTGTTTGTTTGGGATGATAGCCATCTATCAATTCATGGATTTTTATTTAGCAAAACATAATTTAAATTAACGTAGAGTTACACACAAGAATTTCTCTAGACATTTACTGGAGGTTTTATCTCAACATGGAGGCAAGTCTGTCAATTGCATCTCATCCACAAAAATTCCATGAGACAGGCATAGAAAGTGACAAGGATTTTTCAATACTAAACATAGTGAATAACCTGCAATACAGGCACAGCCTGCAAATGTTTGTGTTAATAAATCATCAAAGGTGGGTTCCACCTTTTTTTAAAGGGAAACTTCAGAAGGGTCATCTTGCACTTGTGTCTGCATCTGATTTTTAATGTGATGTACAGAATACAGATAGTCTTCACTGAACGGAAGAAAGGTGAAGGTGATCTAAAAGCTGTACTGGACTAATTAAATGGAAAACTTAGCAGCAGTAACAGTAATACAATAGAGTGAAAATCCAAATCAAGTTTTCTACCTGTGTAATCAGTGAGTTGTGTTTCAAAGAACTGAAGCTCTGCCAGAATTCAAGAAGAATAGATATGTTATATCCCATTTTGTCCCATAATTTTTGAGACGTGAAGTAAAACTAATCCCACTTTTTATTGAAAGGAAGAACACCCTGCAACTTGTAAGAGAAAAAGGGAAGTAGTGACAAATGCTTCCTTGAAAATCTGTCTTGAGAAAAAGTTGTAAATTAATCCAAAAGAGAGCTTTTCTAGTAAAATCTTCAGCAATATATTCAAGAAAAAGGAAGAAGAATGCATGAAATTCTATTTGTATTTAGGTGTCTTCTGTTATATTCTCTGCACTTTTTGAACCTTTTTCTTGTATTTTAAATACTCAGACTAGTATATTTTTTTCTGTAAATAGCATATATTATGTCTATTTTACCTATAATTTGATATTTTATATGGAAGAACTTAGCTCCACAGTTCTGTCTTCTGACAACTCTAAGCAAACTGTAGTAGACCACAAATAGTTAAACCCTGAGACAAGTGATAAACAGATTGCAATGGAGTGATTCAGCTTACGAGATGGTGGGGTTTCTTCCTGAATTCTTTTCTGCATAGAGAATAACATTCTGATTTATGTTTGTAGATAGGCAAGGAATATATACACTACTCATTCTTGATTTAAAAGGTGGTTTGTAAATGGCCAAGAGATAAGTAACGTTGTCTCTCCAGTGGAAGGAGTCATCTCATACAGAACTTAACCTGCTTAGTAGGTTCAACTCTGCGCTATCTCCAGACAGCTACCCTTCTGACTGTAGTACATACCTGTTCATTATGTAACCCTCAGATAGAAAATATGACATAATTGAGAGGATTTGGGTACAGAAATATTTCCAGAATTTACTTCTGACAGTTTGAATATCCACGGACACTTTTTCAATACTTACCAGCTTCTAGAGAGCATGATCTTAACTCCTAATTCTCACAGAATCAATTAGGTCGGAAAAAGCCTCTGAGATCTTTGAGTCCAACCTATGATCAAACACCACCATTTCAAGTAGGCCATGGCACTGAGTGCCACAGACAGTCTTTCCTTAAACACCTCCAGGGACTGGGACTCCACCACTTCCCTGGGCAGTGCATTCCAATGCCCAATCACCCTTCTGTGAAGAAATTCCTCATATTATCCAAGCTAAATCTCCCCTGGTGCCACTTGAGGCTGTTTCCTCTTGTCCTCTCACTGATGGCCTGGGAGAAGAGACTGACCCTCACCTGGCTACAGCCTCCTTTCAGGCAGTTGTAGAGAGAGATAAGGTCTCCCCTTGGACTCCTTTTCTCTAGGCTAAACAGCCCCAGCTCCTTCATTTGCTCATCAAAATTGTGTCCAGACCCTTCACCAGCTTCATTGCCCTTCTCTGGAAGCACCCCTAGCTACTGAAGTAGACACTATAAAGTCACCAATGATGTCCTGGCCTAGGATCATCACACTAGTTCCCAGTGGTCACATTCTGCCCAACTCCTTATCTGATGCTGCAGGGAAAAAAACGAGTCCTCACTGTCAGAGGGAGGAGTAAGACAGTGATTCTGCTAACTTGTGTCTCTCAAAACCCCTCTTGAAGTCTTAAATTGAGTCTAGCACCAAGTCACTTAATAAAGCCTCAGGGATTTTTTGGGGGGGGAAGTTTTGCAAAGCTCATTTCAGTATATTGCATTTGAAAGAGATTTTTCTCCTATATAATAGAAGCTGTTTGGTGTCAAGAAATAGAAGAAAGAAACCTAGGGTATATCCATGTGTGTTAGAAAATGAACTGTATCAGAGCCCACTCTTTGGTCTTTTGACCAAATAGAAAGATTTAGCTATGCCATGTAATCAGCTCTTACCTTTGAAATCAGCCATTCCAGATATTCTTAGTAGGATTTCTAATGATTTGTGTAGACATCCAAGATGTGCCCAAAACTTGTCTTGAAGTTTTCTAGCCAGGGCAGAGAGGTGACATGAGATGATTTAACTCACTGATTTAATGATAAAAATGACACAGCTTCATTGGCAGGAGAGAGAATAGGATCTGTTTAACCCACAAATATAAACTGAGTGGTAAAAATTTTAAGGAAATTCAAAAACTTCTTGAAAGGTAGGTGGTGAAATCATAAGTAATTGAATTACCTACAGCTAGAATTTAGAAAAAAAAAGTAAGATTCTCTGCAATTCTGATCACAAGATTCCTTTTCAAGCATGATTTTTTTACTTAAATTGATGGGGATTCTGGTGATAATCTGAATTGTGTTTATTTATATTTGAAGAGAAAAGTGACAGAGAAAGGAAAGGTTTTGATTTGTGTGTGAGGGTGTTAACATACTGGTAGATTCATTATGATTTATCTTGCTGAAGTGTTAGAGCTGTAATCAAATATATTTACCACAAGTATAAAAGCCAGATAATGTAGTATGCTATCTACAGTCTGTGGCAGATTTTATTGTTAAAGAGCACATGAGGGTTGTAGGAAAAGCTATTGTGTGCTTGTTTCTAACTCCTAAGTTTTCAGCAATGCATTTTTCTGACATGCATAAGTGATATAAGACTTTTACAGTGCAACAAACAAGATATAAATTTACAAAATGGGGGGGGTATTATTTTATATATGAATTTTAGCAGTACTATATTTTCTGGATTTTTTTAGAGAATGTAGGAAATCTATACATAGTGCATTATGTATTTCTCTCTCCATGTCTACAGATGGACCAGCTGAGAATTCACAGGTATCTAGCATGATCAAGAGACAAAAAACTTTGTAGAAACATTGATAAAAAAATTTGGTAAGTCTTGTGTTTTAAGTTACTTAGATATCATGATCAATGGGATGTGTTGCTAAAAGAACTCCAGAAGGTTCAGTTTCTGAGTTTTCCTATTTGAATGGAATAAATAGGTTGAAATTAATGTCTAGCAGAACACCTTTTTGCAGAGGTTAGTGTATTCTCCCAACCATACACTCAGTGTGTTGGCACTTTGTACAGAAAACCCTGCCCCTGCACTAGCTTTCTAAATGCCACTAATGACACAGGATTTATTCATATTATGTTCATTACAGCTTTGATCCTTTTGCAATAAGATTGCATTGTCTTAAATATCTCCTACTGGTTTATGAAACCTCTCAAAGACTTCTGCTTTCTCCCTGTGCTAGGGAAGGCTGCAGCCTCTGAGAGAAGAAGATTTGTTTAGTCCCCATGATGGTTTGACCTTGGTCAGCAGCCGAACACCCACCCTATGTCTTGATCAATCCCCTCTCCCTTGGGATGGGGAGAAAACAGAAGGAAGGCCAGAAGACTCGTGTATATGGTCTTATAGAAGGCAGGCAGAAACTATGCATGCTAGCAAATAAGAAAGAAGAATTAATTCGCTACTTCCTGTTGGCAGGCAGATGTCCATCCACTTCCCAGAAAGCAGGGCCTCAGCATGAGTAACAGTTTCTTGGGAAGACAAACATGACAGCCATGAATGTTCTTCTTTCCCTCTCTTTTCTCTAAGCTGCTCTTGCTAAGCATGACATCATACAGTATGAAATATACCTTTGTTCTCCCTGGGTCAGCTGTCTCACCCCCAACCTATTTGCTAACAAATATATTTCCTTCAGGCTACTTGTAGAAAAACTATTAGAGTTCTCACTTTTCGGGATTTAGAAGAGGTATTTAACAATAAAGCAAAATTTATTCATTAATTATTTTACACCAGTTGATCTGTTTTTTCTCTATCTTCTCTTTATCCATTTCTCATTCTACTAGAAGAAGGTGACACACTTCTTCCTTCATCTGGCTTCTTTTGAAACCCTGAATATTTCTAAGGACTCTCTGATGGAGAGAGAAAGATGCTGTCCATGGATGTACAGATAGTGGACTCTCTTTGAAGGAGGGCTGCAAAGCACATAGCTGACATTTGGAGTTTGATCCCTGAGCTTCTGTGAGCAAGAGCTGGAGATCTATTTTTGTCTTTGTCCTGAAGCTCAGAAAAGCTTGGAGAATATTATACATTAACGAGCACACTAACAGAAGTCACCATCTACAGCTAGAATATAGATCAGTATTTGGTAAGCACAGCCATTGATTTCTCCTTTCCTAGATTGTATGCAATCATAGGGCAAAAGTCTACCCCAGAATATTTTTTAGAGGTGAGAGGTCACATAAATATATTGTTATATCTTCTAAAAGTCATATTAAGTAGTATAGTCTGGCATATAAACAGGATTAACCCTTAGCTAGTCTTGAGTTTACATTTTATTTCTTATTGGCACAAGGTTCAGTTTAATATCTCTCTAGCTTTGGATTTGTAAAGACCTCCAGATAAAAGATCAATTTACAGAAAGCATCATCTGCTATTTGAAGGACAGGTGCTCATCTTTCAAGGGCTGCTGCTTACACAGACGGGTAGTGGGTAACATATTTCCTTGAAGCGTTATGTGAACACCAAGTAAACATTTAAATAATTATTCATTGCCTCTTTTACCTGGGATAGGGTAATCTTGCATTAATAAAACATGATTTTCACTTTCCTGTCTAAAAGCCCAAGCACAGATCTAACATTTTTATTCAGGAGAGGAAATAGAGTACTATATGCTAAAGGAGATTGACATGGAAACATGCAGAATTGTTGCTAACACCAGTCAGTAATGTAATGTTCAGCACCACCACATATCAGCCTATAAAACAGACTTCTTTTATATTTATTTTTAGTGTGAATTCAATTCCCAAAGAAAAAAAAAAACTAAACAAAACAAGCAAATCCTAATGAAAAAAAAATCCTTTAGAACTCTCAAAATTTGGCAGATCAGTAATTAAAACTGAAAAGTCTGGAAGTCAAAATCTAACATGCCTCACAATAAGATTGTCTGTGCAGTCTTTAATATATATATACATTTTTTACAGCATTGTATGGTGATATACAAAACTGAGAAACTTTCCTGTCACAGTGCACCAGAGAGATGATGCTTCCTTACAGATGTTGGCTGTGTTGGTTTAAACTGGATGATGCCTTTTCTCTGCATGATTATTGAACACATTCAGCAGACAGGATTATTTATTTTCTACAGTATATAAGCACTTCGCAGAAATTAATTTCCCTCTACAATACTCTATTCAAATATGTTCAAAAGACACATCTCCACAATTTAGTTTGCATGAATGCAGAATATATGAAACTCAGAAACAACAAATGTATGGTTAGGGGCCTTCCCTAAAAAGTCTTGATTTTAAAAATGGAATATTTTATTAGCCTGGCAATGGAAGTCCCTCGCAGAAGCAGGAATTCTCATGCTTTATTGAAATATTTTATTTCCTCTACTGGTCACTATATACTGTTTTCTAATCTGTTATAAGCAAGATACAAGTCCTATAGCAGGAGTCTGCTTTACTACATGAACTGGCTCAGTTGTTAAGTCTGATACACACAAAAATATTTGCAAATGTTAACTATTTAGTCCACTGTCCCTCAAAAGCAATCTTCACCCATTTCTCTCTACACTCCCATATGTGATGGGGATCTTCTCTGCCTGGCAGTGTGCCCTTTCTGTCATTGATCCTTTTTTTCTAGTCCCTTGGAGTAACTGACATATCAGATTATGCAACTGGTTCTGGCAAAGCTTGAACGGAAAAGTGATAACTCTTACTAGAACATATGCATATAACTGGAAAAAAACCCCAGGCAAACTTTGAAGAATCCAAGTCCTTCTCGAAGTCTGGAATTAGAGTAGTAAGATTCAAGATATGTATAGAACAAGAACACTAATGCCAGTCTATTAGCCAAATTGAGAGGAAAATGTAGGTGGCGGTTGTAGAGCAGAGGAGGCAGAGAGGAGGAAAAGCTCTGGTTGCTGTGGGACAGACAGTTATTTATGTTGTATGGTTGGCTCCTGGCACAGGGGTGTCTGACTTCATTCTACTAGAAGAAGGTGACTGAGCATTGATGGCACAGTGTGGCTGCCTGTGAGCTGGAACAAGTTTAACCCCTGTACTGATGCTCCTTTTATTTAAGGGAGAAACCCTAACTGCACATCTACCAGAGATGCAGTAGATATTTGATCTTATTCTAGAAATTACATGATTTTTTCTAGTTTCTGAATAATAATCAATCTTGATATGCCAATATGCCTGAAATTTTCCCAACTTATAAAGCAGAAAAAATTGAAGCTCATTTAAACTATGGGGCATTAAACACTGCTTTTATGTCTTAAGCTTTTCAAATCCAAAGCTATATCTGATCAGATTGTCTTCTCAGTAACATATGTGCAGGGCCAAAATAACCCAAATTACATCACCAAAGTGTTTGGAATGCACAGTAGAAGCTAACAAGAATGTATCTCTTTCCTACATGGATCATGATGATGCTTCCATTCTGCTTCAGCTCAGATCTTTGTTCAGACTCCCAGTTTTCTAGAAGAGTTATGCCATTTAGGATTCCTCTGAAAAGTATCCACTATACCAAATGCTCTGCTACCTCTTTGAATTTCTCCTATCTCAGCTGTCACAAATTTCCCTCACAAAGCTGTGAATTTTGTGGTTTGAGACTTTTGTCTTCTAATTATTTGGATAAATCTTAATTTCTTCAAACCATAAAATTAGATGTTCAAGTTCGCAAGTTTGCTGCCAATTTGGAATGTCTAAGTTATAAAGAGCTACTGTCTTTCTCATTGTTTTGTCATTTCTCTATTACTGCTATTGTTATTTATATCATGTACTCCCATTTATGTTCCAAAACATACTATTAAATATTATCTCTGTTTCTCTCCAATAATCTAATGAGTTATTTGATGCATCAAGACTGAACAGACTGCATGAGATAACCATATCTTTCATTACAGACTTCTCAATTCCCTGGTATGACAGACTTCTGCCACCAAACTGAAAATCTGAACAGCAGCACATACCCTATTGCTTTCTTTTAGGCACTGAGACAAAAAACAATGGCTTACACATAAAAGAGCACAGAATAAGTTTTGTGCCCTGATACCATTACAGATTTCTGAAGTGACATGCAATCCATATAAACATTCCTTTTATAGCTTTTCATGAGTTCAGTGTAGGTTTTCTGTCACTCTGAAAAGAACAAGTGTTGGCAGGTGCTGTGCACTTTTCTTTTCATGGCTCTGCAGATGCTTTAAAGCTTTCCTTTAATGGAACTGCACAACAGTACATAGCAGTGCTGTGAACACCTGGCGAGTAATTAAAGCCACGAGGTTCTGTTCTTGACATAAACCAGTCTCATACTAAGCCCTGCAGAACTGAAAGCCCACATGCTGTATTATTGCCTGCACAGTCTCTTCCAACGACACTGCAATCGCAGCCCTTCAGACAGACTGACGTTTTTCATCTCAGTGAATGACAGGAAAACTCACCCTCATCTTAGGGTTTGTCATGTTTGTATATTCATCCAAGAAGGCCATGAACTG
Source organism: Corvus moneduloides (assembly GCF_009650955.1). Classification (NCBI taxonomy): domain Eukaryota; kingdom Metazoa; phylum Chordata; class Aves; order Passeriformes; family Corvidae; genus Corvus; species Corvus moneduloides. The sequence goes on from NC_045481.1 coordinate 19,258,454, forward strand.
TGGCTAGAGGTGTCTTGATTCTGTATTTAGGTAGACGTTGGGCTCATTACTAGCAAATATAACTTAAATTCTTCACATTCCATTCTGTATCACTGGCAGTTAAAGTCTTTACCTTACAGTTAGTAATGAATCAAACAATAATTTTATATAAGAAAGGGCACTGGTTATCTTAATACCTTCTTCCATGACAGTAATGTTTCTCCTAATGCACTTTGATGGTACAATCACCACTACATAGCTTGTTATGTAATTGAACCTGCATTTATGATTAATACATATAAATTATTAGTGCATTCTAAGGATAAGAGATGAACATTCTAAAAACCATGTGCAGAAGAATTATAATAATTTCATATTTGACTAATCTATTCATTTTGAAATTTGAACACAAAAAATATTCTCTTTATAAAGAAATTTTTAAGACTGGAATGGTTTTGGTGTATTCCTATGATTTTTTCTTTTTTTTTTTTCAAATGTTTTATCGCTCTTTTGCACTTTGAGTGTTAGTAATGGAAATTAAATTATGCTTGACAAAATACATAGATAAATTGCTCTTAATGACCCACTACATTTAAAATTTTACAGTTTGTTGATGTAATTGTGTTGGTTTGCTTATCTACTAATACGCAGCATTAAGCAATTTCCCTTGTTTATTTCTGTCATTAGTGAGCTAGCAACACTGTCTCATAATGCTGTAAAAGACAAAAACATTGGTGCATGCATCTGATTATCTTTCAAAAAAATGTTCTAGAACAGTGTAAAGTGGTTTATTGTTTGCTTTGTTTTTTGGCTTCAAAGAATTTTGGGAATCCAGCTAGTCATCTTATAATTACAATTTCAAGATATTATTGTAGATAATATTATGAAAAAAAAGAAAGGATTTGCAACCTTTCTTAAAAGGAAAATATTTTTTTTCTGTCATTTTCAGAAATTTAAGCAGGGTAGTTTAGTCTTCCAGAATTTCTCAACGTGCAAATCTGAGGAGGATTTAAGAAATATACATCTGAAAAGCTTAAGATAGGAGCTCATCTATTTTACTGTGTTTCTTCTTTTAATTTATGGCTAACTGAAAAGCTGTTAAAAAAAAAAAAATCAGCAAAAGTTTCTGTGTGCCCTCAAGTTCATAGGAACTTTATTACCATGCAGATTTACTCAGTCAGAATGACTGCTGATCTCTCTGAAATGTTGCAGGTCCACTTATCACCAGTTCCCAGGTGACCGATCTGCAATTTATTCATATCAGAAACCATTTTTCCTCTGGCCACTCTGTTTCTAATGTGGGCTGTATATCATCAGGCAATGACAAGAACAGAGGGATAGATCTCTCCTGGCCTAATAAGCTTATTTTTATCTTCAACTTTGCCTTTGTAGTGGAGCAGATATTATAAGCTGTCTGACACTTACTTGGAGATGTATACACAGAAGAAACAACTCCCAGCAGCTCCAGGGAGTGAGCTACATGTGCTCAAGCAAAATTCATGAAAACATTTCATAATGATCTTTGCAAAAAACAGAACTTTTAATAGGAGAAATTTTCTGTTCCTAACCCAGAAACTTTGAACAAATGTTCTTCACCACACATGAGGTACTCAGGTAAATTGGCACATGCTGATCTGGATTCGGGGACAATGGCTGTAATCTGTCTGCAAGAAGCCCAGTAGGCTGTACAGAGGCTTCATGTCAATCAGAGAAAGAAATGGAAGTTAAACAAGCACTGCTAGATTTTTGTGCTTTTTTTTCCTTGTGCTCTGTTTGTTTAACCAGCAGGGTGTCACCAGGTGGATGTTAGTGTTCGTGTACAAGGCTTTCACAGAGATTGATGTTCGCAGCAACAGCTGAGTTCATTTACAATGCCATTCTCTGAAAGCCTCGCTGAATAGATTCCTAAAGACAGTGATTTACTCTCTGTCTTTTCCTCTTTTATTATATTCCACCACCAGAGATGCCTATTCTTATTTGATGACTTCAGTATCCTTGCTCAAAGGTGCTCATACATTTTCAAATTCTGTTACTGTTAGAAAAAGGAGAGAAGGAAGAATTATGATGGAGCTGTCTTTTAACAGTTGCTGGGGTCTTGCTGTCCTACAACTATTGCAACATGTTGCATTGTCTCAGGGTTACTGGGATGTGTGAACAGCAAAAAACTTGAAAGAAAAGAATGCAGTTTCTGGAGAGGCCCTTCTACCATGTATTCTTTACTATCTCCTTTCCTATTTAATATGGTTAAGTACAACATTACAACTGAGGGTTAACACTGGATAGAATTTAAATCACTGAAGAATTAAAAAGTTTCAGCACTTCATAGGAACTTAAAATAACATGTACTAGTAGCCTTTTATTTTTGGAAGATTTTATTATCTTCAGCCCTAGATATTATGTATGTTCCTTCACTCAGGTTGCAGATGGTGGATTAAACTGGCAGAGTTGAACAAAATTTTCTGGTTTTGATATTCAGGCTTTAAATGCTTAAACCCTGGAAAAACAAACAAACAAGCAAAACCTCCACCAAACTACAACAAAATCCCAACAAAAAGCCTTCTGTAAAACTACAGAACCTTTTTCCTGGTAATTTTCCCATTTGATGAGATTGGTGATGCTAGGGTGAGGGGATTAAAAGCATCTGGAAAATAAAGATATTTAATAAATGAGCATAAGGAAATAAAGATAATTGAAATGGTCCAGCTTCTGGATCTCCAAGGGCCTCATATGAAAGTAAACATATATTGACCAAGGAACTAAACCAAAATCTGTTGAAATCACCAAGAGTTTTTGCACTAATGGTATTGGATTTTGGAGAAGACTTTGAAAAGCTCTCTCAATTTAGCAGCAATGCCAGGACCCCATTCAATATTTAAATTACAAAGTACTTTCTAAGATTGTACATACTAATTTCAGTGATAAAAATGATACATCTTGTTCACATCTTTGTTTCAAGTTCCTGTCTTTTAATTTCACTCATTTAAATGTTACAAAATTTAAAATAAAGATATATAGGGGAAAGCAGATATAGGAAAAATGTACAGCACTGTGCTGCTTATAGCTTAGAAAGCTCCACCCTGTAATTGAGATTTGCCAAATATAATGCATCTTATGTAATTTTTCTCTGTATTTCGGAAGGAGAGATATGCTCATTTTAGTTTTCTCAGATAGAAATTGCAGTGAACTGTTGTGAGAAGCTTTCAGAAGTATCAAGAATCTGGATGAATTTCCCAACAAAGTGAACTAAAATCTTCACTGTAGGTGGATCTGCAACTTAATAGAAGTTACTTCATGTTTAAAATATGAAGAAAAAGGTACAGAAAAGGTGGGAGACATCTCTGTATCAAAAGATGATACTGTTAAGAAGGGAATCCTCAAAGTCTAATGATCTTTTGTCAGAACTCTACTCTGTGTGAGCCTTTATTTTACTACCACCTCCAGTTTTAGCTTTCTATGAAAGTAGAAATATGAAGAAAAAGGATACAGTCTTGTCACTGTGTAATTTCCCTGACTTTTTAGGGTAACTTGTGTGATTTTCTTTTTTTCTTTGTGTTCAAGAGCTTGGCTTCCTTTTTCTCCTTCCCAACACAAGCTGAGGCATGGATATTAATAACAGGATAAAGTTTGCATTGCTTCTGCTCGTGTATATATAGAAGAGGTCAGTTTTATAGGCGAACAATCTGTCACCTTTAACTGGTGTCAATGCCTTCTCCAGAAAAAGAAAAAATCTAACCCTAAGGTTACTAAAGACAAAAGTAACTAATCTCACATCATAAACAGTAGACAAATATATGAGAAAGGAACACAGTACTTAGCAGTTTCAAAAAAATCCAGTCTTCTAATTCTGGTAACACAGATGCATCTCCTAAATAGACAGAAAATCAAATATTGTTCTAGTTAATGTTTTGTTAAGCAATTTTCACAACATACATTTGGCCAACTCACAAATAAAGCATGCCTTGTCCTTTGAATTGTGGATGGTTTGCACTATGCTAAGAATGACAACAATTACAGAATTTGCATGTATCTGCCAACAGAACAGATGGCTTTGTAGGTGGAGGACAATGGAGAAGAAAAAAAAAAAAAGGAAATGTTCAAATGAAATCCAAAATAAAAAACAAATCTTAACTAGACCCTGATATGCAGGATAGTAAAGAACTTGATTTGAAAATATTGCAGTAGCAGGGGAAGTAAGGAGATTGTAATGAATTTGAGATGATTTCTGAGGAAAGTATGGAAAGTGGATGGCCATGCTCCTACCACATTAAATCATGAATATTCCTTAGCCCTCTCCTCCAAACAACTGCTCAGAATTATATTGGTGTAGCTCATTCAGTCCTAATGTCTATGTTGCAGTCCAGGTTTTGATCATGAAGGTATATGAAGATACAATATGGTAAGTTAACTTGTAGAAACTGCTCTTAGAAGGTAAACAGTGCCAAAGTGATCAAAAATGATTGAAATAGTTACTATAGTTATGATTTTGAATAGCTGAAAAAGCTTAGGCATATGCACGGTTCCATTTCTTTTTTCCTTATACTTCAGTGGCTACCTATTCAGACAATCAATGGCACAGAGCACATGTACACTGGTACTGACATTTTCCTACAGCAGAAACTGGTTTTCTCTTACATCTCTGATAGATGCTTTGCAATATACTGAGCAAGAATATTTGTGCCCCATTCATTTCACAATCTAGGAAACAAACAGATTTCTGTGTGTATATGAAGAGCAAGATACAGGGAAGTACATGATGTGATATGACACTGAGTAGCAGTAGTGGAAGACAGATACGATAGCACATCAGTAGCTGAAATGTTACCTTTTTAATTTTTTTTTTTTAATTTTATTTTTAAACCACTGGAACAAAAAGAAATTTCAAAAGAAAGATTTTAGTGATAGAATGAAAAAGATCTGCAGAAATCCACGGTGACCTCTCCCCATGTATGATAGACAGAATTGGAATAAGTGAACAAAGATCCTATTTGAAAATGTAATGAATTGAATATAGCAGTATAGCCAATTAGAACTGTGACTTGACCTCAATACTAAATAAAAGACAACAGAAAAATGAATATCAGCTAAGAAATACTATGAAAAAAAGCTGTGGTAAGAAAGTGAAAAGAGAAAATGGCACTCTTATTGGTCCACTAAGCACTGATCCACTAAAACTGATTCACAGCATTTCCATATAATTCAAAATGCTGTTAACAAATGAGAGTGGGGCAAACCATAGGCTAATAAAACCAAGTTTTTCAAGCTGGTTATTTGCCCTTTGGAGGCAAAATCATAGCTAACGTTATTTGGAACACATTTTACTTGTTAAATATCTTCTGAATTTCTTATCCATCATTGCATCAAGTCCATATTTGGTCCAAATTATTTTACTTTCATTGGTATTTACTGTAAGTGACATTTGTCCCCTTGTCTTATTGTCACCTGTAAGTACCTGTAGTTTCAGTTTGTTCTCCTGGACAGCATTCTTTAAAGTCTAGTCACTCTGTATGCGCACACTGATCTCATCTCATCTCATCTCATCTCATCTCATCTCATCTCATCTCATCTCATTTCACCTTGCCAGGCACTTCTATATGACTGCAGAGGGTTTTTATTGAAGAGGGAGGATTTCACACTGAAGATTGCTTCCTGTGAATTCATCCATGTAGTGTTTTTTTCCCTATATAGCTATATATTCACATGTAAATGAGTCACATTCCTGGGGCACCAGAGCACATCACAGAAGCTAAAAATGAATACCCATTGTCTCAGACCATCCCAGGTACTGGGACTTAATAGGACAAATTTTATTTGCTTAGTTTTCTATTTTTTATTATTTCCTTATTTTTGTGTCTCTTAGTATCTTTGCTTTCAGTTCTTTTATTTTATATTGGAAAATGTATCTGTGAGACCTTTTAACAGGAAGAAATGGGTCTTTCAAATTTTGTTGAAGATTTTGACACTTTTTGTGGACATTTCTGTCTCCAATCAGATGTGAGTTACAATGGCTTGCCCTTATTTTTCAGGCTCTATTTCCAGCTTTCATGACTGCCATCTTTGAGACAGACAATTTTATCAAATATCCTTCAAGAAATGGCAATCAAGGAGAAAAGACAAGAGAGAGAAATGGTCTAAATTAGCTCTTGTGGTACTGAACAAATGCATTGTTTCTGTTCAACATCAAATTGTTAATGAGTTACCACACTGGTTCCAAAAATCAGATTCAAAGCCATAAGGGGTGGTGAATTAATAGATGACATCACAGTCTTTTGTCCAAAAGCCAAAGGGAAGGGGTGAGCTGAACTTAGGAAGAGATCAAAGAGCTGTAAACAATGACCTCCTGTCTCAAGTTTATATTATATTACCAAAGAGGCTTTCAGCTTGTTCTTTAAAATCAAGTTAGGGATGGTTAAATGCTGACAGCAGTCAAGGAAAGTTATGCATACTTCTTCCACTAACAGAAGGTGTGCTCAATACAGTAGGCATCAGATGATATCCACAGTTCAATATGAATTTAAAGGTCTCTATACTTAGGCAGAAAAACAGTGGATATGTATTGCTATAGATACAAATCTAAAATCCCAATAACTGCCACTTTTCTTTCCAGTAAAAACTGTCCTTGATTGGGGTTAGTAATCCTCTAATGATTAAAAAAATTTCTCTGTGGTAAAACACAACTGTTGAAAAGAACTCTGTGTAGTGAGATCATGTTCAGACATATGTGCATCCATGTTCATTTTATATTTTCCTTTAATTTGGATCTTTCAGAAAGATATTATCACCACAGATATTTTAAATATGAAATCTGTTAAGCCATCTGAATTACTGGATAAAATAAATCATTTGAAATATAGAAGTATTATCATATTGATCTGAGGACAAAATTCCTACAGTTAAAAGGTATTTTTAACATTTTTTTGGTTTCATACTGTGCTTATTTTTACATTTAAATCAAGAAAGAGACTGAATTAATTCTTAAGAGATGCAGTAGAAGTGTTCATAGAATGATTTGAAGACTGTAAACATGGATAGTCACAATCTGATCTTAAGTATGCATGTGAAATATTGGAGAATTTCAGTGAAGTTGAATTAGTAGTAGAATCTGTCTCATGGATTTTTTTAGGATTATTTTCAAAGATCAAAAAACCAGAACTGTTATACCGTTTGAATTAATTTTCTTCTCCCAATTAGACAAGGTGAATAAAATCATTCCCATCTCTTAAATTTTCAGGTCCTATGGCACACATACCAGGAGTATAATGGGAACCTGAATATAGTCTGCCTAAAAATTCCATCTACCTTTGTTGCCATAAAAAAATGGGTATCCTGCATGCTTACCACTGGCCACATGACATCCCCAAAAGGCCCCTGTATATATTTAAGCATACATCCACGGCTAGAGTACCAGAGAAAAGATGTGTTCACACCAGTGACTCAAGCAGCAGAAATATACTTGAGTCCAAATCAAAAGGTAACACCCCTTACCTATTTATTTGCCTTTAATTCCTGATATATCCAAAAGCAATCTTGAAGCTGCTTCAGCTCACTATAGTTGTTTTTGATTGATTTTGGATTTAGCACTTGTATATATATATATATGTATATACATAAATACATACATATGTGTGTGTATCTATATATATAAACAGAGAATGTGTTTATCATATTATTAATGTATACTTTCATAAACGTTACCCATTATAGCTCTTTATCTCTCTCCCTGATTCAATACACACACTGACGTGTATTTCACAGATATTACATATTGTCTGCTTTCATTCTTTTTTCTGTTTGCACAAACATCAGGGCAGTTAAAAGTCTAATTTTGTTTAATGCAAGTAATCTTGTATTTGAAAAAACACTCATTTGAAAATACATCCATTAATAAACTAACTTTTCTACCAGAGTCTCAAGAACATATATTTATTTTCTTTAAGGAAAATCTCTCTCTTTAAAGGTCAAGAGTTAAATGGTTAATGGTATTGATTTATACCTAATAGTCATTTCATTTCTGTTATGGGAATTCTGAGGACTGGCTTGGTCTCCTAGCTGTGATAAAATGTAGGTTAAGCATGTCATTTATTATTTTTCCCTTTGTGACTAATTGATCATTTACAATGCTGATTACTTAATCATCCAAAATATTAATCAGCAGCCAGCTAAACAATAGCTCTGGGTTAAATGGGTTTAATATCAGTGATCAAGTGGTCACTGAAAGGAAGAAATTCTCTCAATTAAAGAGCTGACTTTAGATTTTACTGTCAAATACTCCCTGTTAACCTCACCTTCCTACTTGCTGCTGAAAACTCAGAACTGATCTGGCATTTCACCAAAACCAGCCCTCTAAAATGCTGGAATCAGGACTTTTGTTCAGCAAATGCCTGCATTGTTTCAAAATCCGTGGAAAATTCCACATGGCCTGGAAAATGTTTTGTAACACTGTCACAAGATCTTCTGTATGCAAACAAATATGACTGCAGCTCACTGTATACTAGTCTATCAATGCAATAATTCAAAATAATACTGCAATGATAGCCAAATTTACTCTCTGCTATGTGAGGAAATTCATTATCGTTCAATTAGGTGTCCAAAAAGTTCCATTTTTATCATTTTTTTTATCCTTGGTGAAAAAAAATCCCCTGCTTCAAATTAGTGTATTTACTTTTCACTTTGTTAGTGAGTATTGGGAAAATTATCCTCTTATTGTGGGGTCAGCATGACTCAGAAGAGAATTTTTCTCATTTGGCTCTGTTGATTGACTATTTAATGTCATTTAATGATCAATGTATTGCTGTTGAGGTAATTGTGTTCTTATGTTTGTTAAAAAATAACAGTTTCTGTGTATCTCTGTTTACTGAATAAAGATTTTTTTTAAAAATTATGTTACTTATGCAATTTTTGCAATGGCATTTTACTGAGCTAATAAACATGTCCTAAACTTACCTAATTATTGTATTGCTAAACACAACAGAACTTACGATCGCACATTCTGTGCTTTAGTTGGCTGTAGTGCATGGGATGTATCAAACTGCAATAATTTACTGCTCCATGTAGTCACCTTAAGAAGAGATAAGGACTTTTAAGAAAGGAACAGAGTGGGCAGTCAGACTGCAATAAGCAGCTACTTTATGTTTCACTTTAATTTTCCCAATGAGGTTAGCCCAGGTGGTTGGAACATGGTACCAATACTGCCAGAGTTGTAGTTTGGAGCCCCATACAGCCCATTCACTGAAGAGCTGGACTCTGTGATCCTTGTACATCACTTCCAAATCGGAATATTCTGTGTTTCTGTGATAGTCTAAAATGACAATGTCATCTGACTGTTCTGATCAGTCCAGAGCTACAGCAAAAACCTGGTAATGCAGAGGTGAAATCGCTGAGTGATGCAGCAAACACCTATAATGCTAACCATGAGTAGCTATCTTGTTTCAATCAAACCCAGTCATGTAACTGTTAATAACACTGCATGGGGAAAGCTTGACTAACACTTGTTTCTACTCTTCAAGCACAAATGATTGCTACTCATTCAGTGTCATCAGCAACCAAATATGAAAAAACCCTGAAGTTTTAGAACCTTCAATTACACTTTAAATAACACAAGCTTGGAAACTGTCACTGCATTTTATGAAATCAAATAGTGTGGACATTATGTTAAAATGATCATTACACTAAAAAAATCTGTTTGATATCCTCAACCAAAGTATCTGGCAATTGCAGTCCATACTACATTACTTATCTGAATGCTTTCAATTTAGATATTTCCTCCATCAGGCACTTAATCAGCATTTCTTCATGAAAATTTTGCTCAGTTTGTGAGGAAAGCTTAAATAAAACATGGAATAAAAACCAAACCTATATCAGGGCAAAGGCAAGTTCATAACAGGATGCTTATTGAATAGATCCATGAAAAAAATGTATCTTTCTCAAGTATTTGGAGAGATAACTTGGCCACTCATCTTCTTAGGTAAACTCTGATACATTTGTTAGCATATCCTAAATCATAAGAAATGTCTATTTGGTGTTAGGAAATAAAGTTTCAGCACATTGTAATACTCCAGGTACAACAATAGCTATCCTATAATATTAAAGCAACCCAGACATGAAGTAAAAAGATGCTACCCAGACAGGATCAAAACACGGGATATTATTTCTCCTCAGGACTGATATTTAAGGTACTATGTTCTCTATGGTAATGTTTTATTACCTGTCCAACTACTTTAAGTTTTACCACTTGGAGTACTGCATTTATGAAAATATCCTGTTCAGTTCCTCACGCTAGTTTTGTTATAACTATTAAATCAAACATCTTTTACTTAAGCAATGATATATTCCTGGCCATGAAAAAATGTCTAGGAGACAAGATCATAAAAAAACCCCAAACCACAACTAAATTGCATATAGTCCATAGTAAGCATGAACTATAGCTAAGTGTGAAAAGACCTAAAGAAGTCTGTAGAAAACCTGCATTAAATAGATGTTGAACATATTTTCCCACTGAAATATTGTTAACATTATGCACAGATGTAAGTGTATACAAATAGTGTATTTGTCAGAGCCCATGAAAAAGTTATGAATATTTTCCTTCTACAAATCTCAACTCATTTCTGTAATTAGCTTGATTTCCATGCAGCTCTGAATGATTTATAAATATTTTCAAAAGAAGCAATGATAAGGTCGTGTATTACTAAAAAACCCTTCTCTTTACTTTTTTTTTATATTACCATGATAATATTTATCCATATGGAAAAAATTGAAAAAAATGTATTCAAAAAAACAAACATCAGGTTCACTATGATGCTTGTTCATTTTTTCTTTTATTGTTTTGAAACAAGAATGGTAATAGATGTTGAAAATAATTAATGGTGTATACACAAACAATAATATGACATGGGTGTCAACACTGAGTTTTGGGTTTGATCTGCTGGTGACCATCTGTCCATCTTTGTGCTTGGAAAAATAGAGGACTAAATTGCAGTAGTAGATAAATCCTGTATCTGATTTGGAAAGCATCTGTCTTATCACTTTCATGAACTTGTGATTAAGTGATTAAATATATATTCAGGTGCACAGAACTCACTGTTCTTCATCGTTTTGTGTATAACCTCAAAGTGTTGCTTTCCAACCCCATATTCCACCCACCAGAACTGCTTTGTAAACACCTACATTCCCAAATTTGTTTTTTTTCCAAGAGGAAAGTTGAACCAAGAGGGGTTTTTGTCTTTATCTTCTGGTCCAGCAGTCTGCTACAGCTTTTGGTTTCAGTGAAAAAATGTGGAAAAAAAGTTGGCTGCATTATGATTATAATTAATGATATCAATTATTAAGAAAGAGAAATAAACATCCTTATAATTTTTGAACATTTCTGCACTACATATTGTCTGAATAAAATGATAATGTCTGAGCTCAGACACAGAGAGGCACAAAGACTCATTTGTTTTAGTTCTGTTATTATGCAGTAAATGACATTGTGGTGTGAGTGTACTGTGACATTAAATGGTGATATGGTCAGTTGCTGGAACACAGACAGACATGACATTGATTCCACAGAAGATCATAAAAAAAATCATTTTCATAAAATGAAATAAGATTTAAACTAATACTTTTACTTGCCATTATCCTTTTCAAATTGAGGAGAACAAGTAAGTGCTGTAACAGCTCAGGATTCTAAAATGCAGCACTCAGTGATGTGCAGATGCCCTTCTGTCTTCTACAGACTTTAACATAACCCAGCAGAAAGCTCTGAACATAGACTTCAGGCCTCTTCTAATTCTCTCAGATAAATGATGGCTAAATATCAGTCATAAAATAGCAAGTGAGATTCAATACTAAAGAATCTTCCACTCATACGTGTATCTTCCAATTCTATTATTGTCCAGTCAGATGAAATTTTTTAGTCATAATAAAACAATCATTGGCATTTGGAATAAATTGTGATTAAAATGGGGTTTAAAGTCATATATACATAGAATAAAATTGTTTGCGTTGGAAGTGACCTGAAAGATCATCTAATCTGCCATGGTCAGGGACACCTCCACACCATCAGGTTGCCCAAAACTCCATATAACCTGGCCTAGAATGCTTCCAGGGATAGGGCATCCAGAACTTCTCTTGCAACCTGTTGCAGTGTCTCACCACTGTCACAGTAAAAAGAGATATTTATATTTAAAATGTATTCAGAAAATAGATAGGTACAATTGGTATCATGATGATCAATACAGTTACAGGGTTTAAGGACTATCCATTTGAATATACTCAGTAACAATAATAATCAAAATAATAATTACGGAACTCTCATTCTTTTATTCCCTTTGTGAAATAAGTGTTTCATCTTGACCATAACTTTGTCAGGTTTGATTTAAAAACAGAAAACAAAATAAAAATTAAAAGAAAAAAAAAAAAGAGAGAAAAGGAATGAGATTAATCAGATTAAAAGAATGGAGAGAGCTCCAGTCTCTTCTTGGCCTACTCTGAGTAAATGATATGGCATATAAGAAATCAAAATCAAAAGCATCTTAACCAGCAAAATGTTGCAAACATCTTAACCAGCAAAAATATTGAATTTTTGAGACGTTGATGTTCAAACTACAGAAAGGTTACACGTATAAAATAGAGAGGTGCCAAATTAATAGCAAAACAAAGCTAGGTCTTAAGGTAATGGGTAGCTAAAAGTAGCAGAAAAAGCAATATCCATATTCAGATGAAGTGCAGCAAAAAGGAGCCTGCAAAATGAGAGGCTTACCTCCTGGTCACCTACTGAGAGGATCTGACCTAGGAAACCATTGATTCAAGGAGTGATCAGGTAGACAGTTCAGCTCTGGTGTTGCAAATGCTCTGTGAAACAAAAATTATGTCTTGACTGGCGGATTATATTTTTGTCTCTCTTCATCTTGAGGGATGATATCTGAACTTGTAGATGAGGACCTTAGGAAGCGCCACAATTTTCAGTTTCTAGAGGAAAATATGTGGGTATATTCAACAAAAACAAAGGGAGATCAAAAAGTAGTGATGATCCACTGGTCTAAGTGATAGAGGAGAGACAATTTAACTGCTGCTACCACTCAGTAAAAGCAAGAATAATCCTTTTGTGCAGAAACATCAGAGCATCAGAGTGAAATACTCTGCAAATGCATAAAACACTCATTTGATACAGGGATTCAGTGCCCCATACAGAAATGAGGCTGAGCAAGCACTGGAACCTAGAAAGTGATCAAGAATCTCTATTAACATCTAAAGTACCAATATGCAACAATCAGAAGGTACCAATGAAAGCTCTCAGATGCTACAGATCACTGAACAGAATAGCTTCTGGGTTGCATCACTACAGAGCAATGTGCAAAACTCAAGTAAACCCTGTGAGTAATGAACTCATGCCTAAATCCAAAAATGAACAACAGTGTAATCAATGTGACAACAATGAGTCAACAGGAGTGAAGTTTTCCACTTCAGTATGCCAAATAATAGATGATTCAGAAAAAGATACTTTTTTTTAACTGAAATAAATTATATAATACTCATATCTTCATCTATTTTTATATTACTTTGTTACTTCCTTTAAAATCAATCAGGAATTTCCATTCTTTACCTTAAGATGTGAGAAAAGAATATCTGAGTTGTAATGATTTTCCACTGGACTATAAACTGGAATTCAACAGTGAACTGGTCTCCCTCAGAGTTTCTCCCTGATCTCTTGGCAAGCCACTTAATCCTTCAAAACCACAGTAAAATGAGAATAATAGAACTATTATGATCTGTTTATAGTTTTTTGATAACAGATCTGTCATACACATACAGGCATGAAAATATTTGGACTTAGTGTTCTGAAAAACTAGCTTGCAACCGTGGTGCCTGACACTTAAGGCAAAAGTAATGTAGTTAGAGGGGAAATATGTTGATATTTGGTAGCACAGAAGGGCAGTCTTGGAACATGATTGCATGTGTTGTGCATGTTTAACAGGCACTGGTATTAAAGAATAAACTACACCTTTGAATAGAGACAAGGTTGGAGTTTTCTACATATGGAGAAATCTAGGCTGTCTCTGCCTAAATGTTTCTATTTTATTAACCAAAAAAAAAGGCCTTTAGTATTATGTTAAATTTTCAAACCCAAAATCAGAAATAAGAAACTATTGCAAGAGTGTCCTGTAATCAGGGACATAAGAAGCAGTTGAAACTCTGGTGAGCTGAGCAACTTTTCACTTCAGCATGTGATGCACTCTTTTGCAGGAGCTGAAATAACAAAATCTGTGGGCAGATCTGTGGGAGTTATTTTCCCTGGCTTTTGGTGGTAGGCATGGCAAAAAGGACAGGTGCGTGGAGTGAGGAGGAGCTTAAAAAAGCAATTTATTGTGCCCTATCACATCAACTTGATTCAGACCTCAGTACCAACAAGTCTTAAAACATGAGAGAAGGAGGGCTATTGCGAGAAGAGGAAAGCAACCAGCTGGTATTGCAGTGGTTTCCTGGAGATTATAAATGGGTTTATTTTGTTGCTGAAATTAGGTGTTGTTTTCTATTAACTTTCTAATTAGTGCTTTCCTCTACCAGTTAGATCAATATTGTTTAACAAACTACTTGGATCTTCCTGACAAAGAGGAAAATTAGTTCGATGGAAGGCTGAATTTTGATACCATTGCCCAAAATTCAGAGGATTTTGCCAGAGCTTTGAGCCAGGACTTTTTGTGGTGACATTTAATTTCAGCCCAGACTTCATTCCTGCCTATCAAGTCAGAAAGGAACAAAGCCTTACCTCAATACCACTGCATTAGGAAAAAACATAGTGTGCCAAAATATGCATAACAACATCTGTATTTGTTTGGTCATGCCCCACCCTGCAGATCCTGATGAATCTTCACTTCCTCCACACTGGTGAAGCACTTGAAATCCATTGGGGGGAAGAATCCAGCTGAAAAGACTGGGGAGGTCAGGCTGACCATGTGAGCCTTGGTGGTGCTGCTGGGCATAGCTGGCAATCTGAGGAGAATCAGGGAAAGCAAACTTTCTGCAAAGGTATTTGGAGTGACATTGAATTTTCTCTGAACTGCTTTATTTCTGAGCACTTAACAAGTATAGCTCGATCTATTCAGTGGCTTTTCAATTAGTAAAAAAAACAACTCAAGAGCACTGGAAATCAAATTTACATCCTTTGATAAGCACTAAGAAAAAATGCTACAATTTATTGGTGATCTGGTTAAAAGCCTTCCTTTCTGTCCCCGGTACATAATAGAGACACACACTTAAGAAAAGCTGCCTGGGAAAATTATTTCACAAGGACGGAAGATAGCTGTCGGCAACATAAAATGTCTTTTCTTGTCTAGAGATTCACTGCTTCCATTCTTTCCAGGGGCAATATAAAAGAAATCGAGAGCACCATCTTCTAGAGGAGTCCAGCAAACTGTCACACTGCTTGATATATTTCTCCTCTCACCTCAGGACTATCTACTACATAATTGGCAATAAATTGTTGTTACTTCTTACTGTGGCAAATCCCTTTGTGACTTTTATATAGTTGGATAGACAGAGGCATAGAGAGAATAAAAAACTCAACAAGCATAATGCTTAAGTGCTATCAATAAGAAAAGAATATTAGTGACAAAAATCTTCAAAAAGACAAAAAAGAGGCAGAAAAAAACTTGGAATAAAAACTGTGTCTATGCATCTGTGTTCATTTTCTGTCCTCTTGGTAAAAAGGGAAAACAGATTCAAAACAGTTCCTCAGGAACTTGGAATTTTACCCATTGGATGCCTATAAACACATACCTTGTTCGGGCCTCTGATGTGTCTTCTTAATTATTCAGTCAAGAATAAAGTAGTTTGTGTACAGGAATTCCAACACAAGGTTTCTTGATTGCTCTTTTTTATTTGCTTATTATTTTTTTTCTCACAGAGGTTCCCCAGACACAGTCCAATTAACTTAAAAGAAAAAAAATTAGACCAATTGCATTTTCTTTTGTCATAATATGGGATTTGGATAGGTACTGAAATGGTAGAAAAGCCAGTGGATTTTACAGCAATATATTCTTTCTATTTATGGTGCCTCCTGTTTTACCTCGGCTTGAATGAGAGTAAGAAGATAATTTGCTAGTTTTAAGATATTGTTAATGACAAAAAAACAGTTTAGGAAGCTTATATTTAAAATACAGTGAAGGTACAGATTTATCTTTCAGGACAAATTTTTTCTAGCCCTGATTCTACTTCTGTTTTAAAGGTCAAAGTAAAACTAATGCATATAGTCAGGTGCCTGCTTCTGGATAGTCACTGAGGGAATGGGAAGGACTTAGTCTGCAACTGGGCTTTAGATTGTTTCTGAATCACACAAGAAAAAACAAAGCTGTGAACTACCCTTCATCTGCTCCTTATAACGGGTAAGTAATTCTGCGGATGTATGGAATTGGAATATATTTTAGGTTGCATTTCTGTTTGGTTTTCCTCTGCTATTTGTTTTCTCTTGGAAACTAATAGGTTAAAAAATCTTAAGAGATTATTCTGATCACCACAGCTGTATTGGGTCTGGCTGAGCTGGAGTTAATTTTCCCATACAGCCCTCACAGTGCTGTGCTTTGCATTGGTAGCTGCACAGGTGTTGATAAAAGGGGGCATCAGGGCTGTCCCTCTAACATTCCCACCCCCATCAAAGTGCTGGGAGTGGGCAAGATCCTGGGAGGGGACACAATGAGACCAGCAGACCCAAATTAACCAAAGGGGTAGTCCATAACATGTGATGTCAGCTCAGATGTAAAAGCTTAAGGAGAGAAGAGGAGTGGGGGGTATTTGTTGTTTAATAATGTTTGCCTTCTAGAGCAGTTGCTATGTGTGCTGAAGCCCTGCTTCGCACGAGCTGGCTGAATATTGCTTGCTGATGGGAAGTAGAGATTGAACATTTTTTTTCCCTTGCTTATGGTGTGTGCAAATTTTTGTTTCTTTTGCTGTAGTAGACTGCTTTATTTCAATCTACTAGTTGTTTTCCATCTTATTTTCTCTCCTTTGTCCAGCTGGGGAGTACTAGAGCTGTGTGTTGGGCACTTGGCATCCAGCTGAGGTCAACCGACTGCAACAGCCTAAAATACTTTGCTAGGTTGTTTATGAAAAATTCATTAATGCCGCTGTTTTTTATCTAGATTTTTTTTTCTGGACAGTACAGTTTTCATTATCATGTACTCATCAAAAAAACCTCAAAACATTTTATGATATTTGAATCCATGTTGTATCATACTGCATAGAATTTATTCCATGTAACCCCCTTCACATCAGCTATGGTCATCTCCTAGTAATAAACCCCAGTGTTTGGATGTAGTTTTCCAATTTTTTTCAACATATTCTAATAGTTAAACTGGGTGTGAATTATGGAATTTTTTAAACTTTGTTTTCATATAAAACATCTCTATTGTATAAGTGGATTTGTGGTAATTTTTACATGAAGTATGGATTGCATCTCTATATAGATACAGACACATAGATTCTAAAAATTCTAAAGACCTATTCTAAAAATTTAGTGATAAGAAACAAAAAGGTGACTCTGACTTTGTTCACATTTTTCTCAGTGAGGGACTCCACTGAATAAAGTATATAGTAGATAAGATTTTAATAGCTTTCTCCTCTCTTCCTTTCTTTGGACCACTAGAAAATGCTGCCTCTCAAATAAATTTGCCTCTTTGACATAATGTTGAATGCAATTATTTTCTTTTATGGAACAGTTCCTGCTAGGAATGCAAATAGCAAAAATATCACCCAGTTTGACCAGAATCAACCAGATTGTGTTAAGACCAGGATCATTCAATTTCTTTTTGCAGTCAGTAAAAAAGTTCCCACTGGCTTCAATACTTACATGCTTAGGGTTTAAAATTCAGCACAAATATCATGTGGGAGAACCTTGTGATTTTTCTTTTTTATTCTTTGTTGGGTTTTTAATAACATAAATTATCATCTTTTGTATTTCTTTGCAACTTATTCCTGTTCCTCTATTGTATATGAATGGAATTTTCAAAAGGCCTTAGGATTAGTATAATGCAGTTTCTGCTGAAGTCTTTGACAGTCTTGTCAATAACCCCAATGGCATCATGGAAACTAATGGGATTTTAAGAAACCCACAGACCCTCCCCCATCCTCCCCTCACCCCCATTCTCCTGCTAAATGTTAGGGTTTACTTCTTTCTAAAAAAAAAGAAAAAAATAGTTTATTATTTTATTGTTACTACTGTTGTACTATTATTTTATCTAATAAATCACAGATCAGCCTTTTAGTTTGGTAGCTGGTTTATTTTTCTACTGTTTATGATCACTATAGCTTTGTATTTACAAAAATAACAGATTGATAAAAAATACGTGGATTAGTAAATGATCAGTAGCAACCAACCACAAACAGCATTAGATTAAATTGTAACTGCTGTTTGTATTCAGGAGACTTCTGTCATTGACTCACTTTCTTCAGAAAACGTTTTGTTGCTTAGACAATAAACAGGGCCAGTGACAGTCATTTCTTCATTTTATTCCATTTTCCTTGATTTCCATGCATTGCCATAGTCTTGCAGGTCTCAGTACTTCTCAATACCTCAGCATTTCACAATACACCACTGTAGAACTCAGTGGGTTTTATGTTGACACTTCTTTCAAATGAAGCAAGAGTCATAAAAATAAATGCTTAGCCTGTGGCAAAGCTCAACTGTTAGCTAGGGAGCTGTGTGAATTGCTGAAGAATCAGGCTTTAGAACAAATTAGTGGTTTGTTGTTGTTTTGCAGTACTGTAAAAAAACCCTTTGCTGAAGGGTCATATTGGGGAAATAATGCCAATTAGCAGTTCTGCCGAGTACCTTCTTCATAGTTCCATTCATGTCAATGCAATACACAGAATCCAGTAAGAACTGGGGAAAGTTGGGCAAGTAGTTTTTGTCTTGCTTTTTTTTAGGGGAGGGAGAGGAGGGGTTGGTGGTTTTTTATTGGTTTTGGTTTTTTTTTTTTGTTTACGGGCGTTTTGTTGTTTGTTTGGAGTTTTTTTGTTTTGTTTTATAATGTAAAAATGCAAAGGAACAATTATAATTCAAGTTCCTACCACTGCTGAGTGACCATGTGATACTCTTACAGTACTTGAACCAATCATTCGGTTTTTCTGATCTGGGAGATCAGGAGAAATGGGAAAGAGGAAAGAGTGCCAGAAAACACCATCTTATTTTAAATATGCTTTGAAGAGAAACCCTGCTGGAAATTGCTGCTTGCTAAATTTGCCTTTCTACTGCTTCTTCCTGTGAATGTATACCAGGAAGAAAAATGGTGGGGTTTTTTGGGGTTTTTTTGGTCTCGGAAAACAAAAATAGACAATTGTGTAATCAAACACTTCTATTTTTTTACAATTAAAGCCTCTGAGAATATTCACTATAATCAGGTTTTTTTGTTGGTTGGGATGTTTTTTTAATGTCATTAAAGCATCATCCTGATTTTTCTCAGTCTGACTCTTCCATCCTTGATGAAAAATTCAGTAATAATACAACCTAAAAGTCTAGAATTTAAAAAAATACATCTAGTAGTCATGTTCAAGATCTGATACTTACTTCTGGTTCAAAGCTTAGAGCACTTTATACTGGCTCAAGTACTACTCAAGTACACACAGTAGAAAGCAAGCTGTGTCACAGATTCTCCTTTCTGTTATTAATCACTGAGAAGTAACACCTAATTCAGGTAAAACAGGTTTTTATTAGCTGGATATGCAGTGGATCTATCTCTTCTAAAAAGTATATTTGTATACTTTTACATTCAATTCTGTATACAGAAAAATGATAAGCACTGTTCCCAAATCCAGGTTCTACCTCATTCTGAGTCATCTCTATGAATCTTTCAGTTAATTGATTAAGGTACTTAATTAACTTCTGTCAATGCTAAACTTCTATACTTCCATTTCTCACTGTTGATTTGGGCAGATCTGGGATATAATGACATTATAGGTAGCTCTGGGCCAGATTCTGTTTACCATTCAAAGAATGATAAGAATGAAATAAAGGTGAGAAGGTGTGAAACCACATTTGGAACGCAATCCTTCAGGCAGCATCCGATTTATCAGTCAGTGTGCTTTCATCTGTGTAACTGAGAAACCAGAAGATGCTGCCATCTTGTTGAGGACCTTTTCTTTTGTCCTCTGCATGTCCAGTTGTGCACACTAGTACTGGTGCTTAAGCATATGTCTGAATCTTTGTGTGTCCTTGTTATGTTATTTAGATATTGAAATACTTGGGTGTATTTTCTATGATCATTTTTTTTTAACTAAGTAATCCTTTCTACTTATAATTGCATCTGAAAACATCTCTCAGTGAACTCATGGTAGAAAGATAAAGTAAACATACTCCAAAAGAGTCAATTAATTTTCATTATTAATGAATGCATTGAAATTTAAAATTAAGTGATTATTCCATAGAGATAAGTGGAAAAATAAATATTTGGAGAGAGTTTGTAATAACCAAATAATTGATTAATCAATTAATCATTCTTCATACATTTAATTAATCAGATAGAAGCATCAGAGAACAAAGAGTGCCTTTATTTAAATGGAGCTGGAATTTTAGTAATTAAAAATAGCTAGCTGTTCTTTTGGTAGATAAGCTGTTTGCTATAGATAAAACCATATGCTGTTTTTCTCTGTTTTGATAAATCAACAGGAGAATTCAGGTATAAACATGTATCCTGTTAGAGAGACATGACTTTAGCTGATTTTCAACTTATACTATTTTTTTTTAATGTGAAATATGTGAGCCTTGGGATATATTATTACAGTGTAATAATCAATAATTACTTGCAAAGAGCCTGCTTTAAGATGTTCATCTGGCTAAATTTCTCTCTACTAATAAATTTGCAAGTAGGTACATGTTCCAAGAAGGGCATTGAATTGGCTTCATTTGGTTCATACTTATTATCCAGATGCCTACCTAGAAGACTTGGCTGGCTTCTTTTTCTTCCCTGCTCTTCCTTGTCCCCCCTTGCCTCGTCCTGCCTCCTGATGGTGGCATTATAATAACTTATCTCTCCATAGTAGCTCAGAATTTCCTACTAACATGTAAGATAATTCCAATATCCAGTGTGTTCATCACTACTTTATGAACTTACGAGGAATTTCTACCTTTTCAATTTGCAAAGTGTCATATTGGAACTAGTTACCAGTGGCCATGGTAGTGAACTGTTTAACAACTCTGCAGCAAGGAGAGTTTAATGACTCCTCTCTCTACGCCTCAGTCCTTGTCTCTACCACTCTGTGAGGCAGTTCTGTACATTGCATCAGTCTAACCTGTAAATCCTAGATATGAAAATTTCTTTCTTCTATGATCTGTTTCATACAGACACTATTTGATTCTTTGTCATTCAGATTCATTATGCTGAAAATATGTTTTATTATAAGTTTTCTCTCTGAGGAAGATTGTACTTTTTTCTGCCACTGCTATTTCTTCCTCCTGCTGTTCATTTCCTCCCTCTAATTTAGGAATCTTATTCACAAAATCCTTTTCTGTGGTAGAGAGCTATTGCCATTAAAGGAGTCCAACAAGATGTTGCGCTGACATTTGTAATTTTTTCAGATCCATATTGACAAAATATATTAAAATTTTGAATTATTCATTCAAGTAGCTGGTCTTAGAAAAAAACCTCCTAAATGTCCTTGTTTATTTCCAGTTGTTTTGACAGCAGTTAGGTCATATGAACACTTTTGAGCCTTAAGAGAAGGCTGTGGGAATCAATACTAGTACATAAGTATGTAGTATAGCATGGCCCCTAAATTGAAATATCAAACCTTAGGACAGGATACGGACAAGGTATTCCATTCATAAGGAATCACAGAGGCAGTTACTGAGTTCAGGCTGGGTTCGCTTGTGAAGCTTCGTACCTGTTCATGTAATATCTATATTGCTATGTTATATTTTAATTATTTCCAACAACAAAACAAAATAATAAAAGGATCCCTAAAAAGCACATACTTCCACAGTGAAGAAAATCTTTTATCAAGAAACAGACTTTTTAATCATAATGAAAAAAAGTTTCTTGTTAACACAATTTCCTTTCCTCAATTTTTTTTTTTTTTTTTTTTTTTTTTTTTTTTTTTTTTTTTTTTTTTTTGTTAGTGGTACAGAATCTATAACACTCCAAGAATTCTACCAAGATCACAGATAATTTCCAAAGATACATCCTGTAATTTAGTTTTGTCCATTTGGGAGGCCTGTAGCTGGCATTATTGCTTGGGATTTCTTTAGGGATTTTTTCAGATTTGAAAATCTACAAAGTTTATTTGAGATAAAAACAATTTATTTGAAACGTATTCTTTTTTTTTTTTTTTTGGTAAATGTTTTAATTTAAATACGAAAATGTCACAGAGCATGCAAGCCTTTCCTTCTCAATTTGAAATGAAATTAAACCATGCTGAGCATTAAAAATCATGTATGTAATACTTACATTGACTTCCTTCTCCTAATGAGTAAATATCTGAATTTTCAATTTCGATGTCCTCTGTCATTCCAGTTCTTGTGTTTATTTCTCAGTTGTGCCTGGTAAAGTCAAGTCTTATGGCCTATATCTATACCTTTCCTTAAAAGTGTAAGTTTGAGATATTAATAAATAAATAAATAAAATTCCCATCAGGAGGACCTTTATGTATTAATTGCTTTGAGATTCCAGGAAGTTTCAAAGGTGGAACTAGATCAGAAAACTTATAGCTGCCCTGAAATAAATGTTTTATTTCTGAAAGGAAAAATGATCCAATAGGCTGTTGTTAAAAAACTTGGCATTCCAGTTCAACAGCATTTTAGAACAGAAATACTTTGTTATTGCTCTTTATTTACGTAATTAGTTTTAATTTACTGCTCCAGGTGTGTTTCACACCATCATTGATCCCTTCTTTCATATTTTTTCCTCCTGACACATAAGTGCAGGCAGTTAGGAAAAAAGGAAAACAAGATCAGCGAGCCAAAGATCAAAATGAGCCAAAGATCAAAATGTAAATCTTCAGATTGAAAACACAGATTTTCTTATATTCTGTCTGAAAAGGTAAAAACTAGCAACTAGAAAGTATCTGAGATGTGCATCTTTAAGACCAACTTCAGGGAACTTCTCCTGTTTTCATTGACAAAATACTCACACACCAACAGAAAAAAATTTGAAGTTTGGAAGTAAGACTTACAACAGTATTTCAATACTCAATATATATTGCAAAAAGACCATTGTTTGCATGATTATTGCTTTGAATATCATTTAACACCTGTTCTTTCTATTTTGTTTCCCATTTCTGAACCTTTGCTTCTGAGACTTACTGAAGATTTGGATGCTTAAAAATTACTTAGTGTTTCTTACTTGGAAGGCTACGAATCTTTGGAAGATTCTTAAATTAATAAAGATATAGTTTCAGGGAAAGCCTGTAGGTAAATACTGAGAGAGGAGAGCTGCAGAAGCAAATAAAAATTAAATATTGACATGACAGTAGATTAGTTAGCTACAGTGTAGAAATACAAGGTCCAGTGATTAGAGTTGTTGTTGCCTTATCAGGCTTGAGAAGAAGGAAAAGGAAGATTTAAAACATGACCTAATTACAACTGTCCTTAATCGTTTGTATCTAAAGTAGGGGCCAGAGAGCCACAGTAAATTTACTTAGATAAACAGACAATCATGCAACATAAGCTCAGCTCTGTTTGCTGTGGGATATGACATTCTTTTATTGTCTGTTTGTAAGATGTGTTAAATTAAGCTTGAAATTACATGAGAAGTTTGGCTGAGAGAAATTTTGAAGTGTTCAGACAAGAGGGTGGTGGTAGAAAGTAGAAAGCTTGGCATGCAAAGTGGTTTGGATCACAATTCTACCACATTTGTAGCAATAAGAGACTTCTTTAGAAAACAAAAAAATTTAACTCTATTGATCTTTGCGCTATCTTACCACTCTGAATGCTAATGTCTAAGATAGAATTGAACTATTTACCTCATTTCTTAAAAATTTCTTAGTGTGTTCCCAGTCTTTTGTTCTCTTGGGATAATTTGTTTGTAAGGCATTTTTGACAGTGAAATGGACAGGTTCTGTTGGTGTTCTCTGTTCAATTCCAAGTGATTTCAAAGCACAAATAGCACATCTGAGATCCTGGATGCAGCAGAATCTATGATTGGCAAATTCTACATACTCAGGAATTCTGGACCACTGAATATACCACACACACTGAATAGACTGTGCTTTAACAATAGAGCTGGTATGGATGCAAACAGGATGTTTGTCAGATCTGGAAGTTCTGAAAAACAGTAGGGAAGGGTCGACTGCTACACAGATATTTAACAGTGTTTGTAATAATATTGTACCCTAGATTTCCATTACTGACAGACTGAAGAATGACTTCTATGGTATGCTGACATTAAAGAAAAGCAAAAAGAATCAAGGTTTTTGAAAATTTTATTTCATTGCCAAAATAAATAAATAAAGATAATATTTTTAAAATCAGCCTGATATCTAGTTTTCCACAATTTTCCCAGTAACTTAAAAATGAATAAATGAATATAATTTCACTGTTGGATGATGTTTTACCCTCGAAAAAGAATTTTGGATATATTTTTTTAACAAAATAATATTTTTTAAGTACAATCCTAGAAAAAAAAACATTTTAAAAAGCCAAATGCAACTTTAGCCTTTAAGCATGTGTAAGTGTAGCATACTAGAGAAAAAACATATACTTCAATGCAAAAACCTTAGTCAATTCCATCATACCTCTTCAGGGAAATAATTCCCAAATACCAAGTCTAAGAGAGACAACTTCTGTCTGAAATTTTAAAATGTTGAGAAGAATGGAAATTACTGATTGTTTAAGAAGAGACACCACCTATTTTCTTTCTTTGAGAATGAAAAATAACCATTGCTCTGCAGAGAAGAGAACAGAAAGCAAAGTGACTAATACTCAGTAGTTTCTTGTTCCAATATGTATCTTGCCTATCCTTGTACCTCCTGTTAACATCTTGCTCTTCAGTTTTGAGTTTAGGAGTTTTATAACCCTTCAGATAAACTTTCAAGAGGCTGTGCAGATGTATTAAAATCTTCAGATTTATTAAAGTTTTCAAATCCCAGTCCAAGTCTAGACCAAGTGCTTGGACACACATTTCAGTGTTTTGATACAGACCTTTTCCTTGCTTAATGGCAACAGGTGGTCCATCTAGAGGTGCTGGCCAGATGCCAAAACCTAAGATTCTAGGAAAATTGCAGATTAATTTTAACAGAAGAAAGAGAAGAGAATGTAGTATCAAAGTATTTACCAGTTTTATGACTTGTATGGAATCAAAGTCTGAAGTATCGTGTCTTGATTTTGTGCTATTCAGTTCTGATATGGGGATTTTTTTCATTTTTAAAACAAACAGTTAAAAGAAAGGACAAGGTAATTAATTGCAATATCCATGCTCATCTACTCCCTTTTGACTATTAGTCCTACAACTAAGAGGACTCTCTATAGCTATAAAGGAGACCCCCTTTGATGTCTCCCTTAACAGTTTAAGCACAAAAATTAGTCCTTGACGTGGTAGGAAAAGCAAGATTATCTTTTTTTTCTCTTTTCTTGTTTCTCCTGTTTCTTCTCTCTTCTAGACAACGATTTTCAGGAAATGTGTTGTGAATAAGCATTTATCACATTATTTAAATACTTTCCAGTAATAATGGGGTTTTCTTTAAAGACCTGCGAAGATACCAGCTTCATCACTTAAGACTATGTGAGGGGAAGAAAATTAAGCAATTAGTGTCCAATTTGCTGTAAGAACTCTTATAATCATTGTCTTTATGAACTTACATATTTTTTTAACTTGATCCTATGTTTTCATAGATTTCTTTATGTTCTGATTCTCCACAAAATGGCGAGTCCATGAAGTTTCTTCATATACTTAACATCCATAAGATTTCTGACATGTTGTTTCAGAAGTCATATTAACTTCTTAACCTGAAATTTAGTCACAAATACATTTATACAATCTCTTGAAAACTTCTCAAATATGAATATATATTAGTCTATGTGTTATTTTTCTGTGACTTCAGTGAGCAGTCTTTACATGCTTACAAGTCATGAAGCATGACAAAATCATCTAAAGAAAATAATTTTTTTTTAAAAAGATATTAGCTGAATTTTACAGAAAAATCTGATAGAAGAATGAATGAAACAATTTGATTCGTTGTATGAATAAATAGTGCATTGTCTTGCATTTTATTAGCTAGGAAACCTGGGCTATTTCTTTGCTACCATATTTTTTCAGGGTAAATAATGTATTTCAACATATTAACTAAATCAAAATTTAGTAAGTTTATAGATTTTATTTCATCTTGAACTACATGGCTCATTATCATGTATTAGATCCCAACTGATGGGAAAGTGGAACTTTAGTTGGCTGTGAACTTAATCCAGAGTAAAGTGCCAAGCTTTGACATGTTACCCTTGAAAACAATGGTTGAAAGATAATTAAAATTCTTCTGCTGGAGTTGAATATTGTACACTACTTGGAAACTAAATACTAAGGGCATGCCAGACACCTAGGCTGGTCTCTTTCCAGACCACTTGTTTCAAACTATTGACTGGATTTAAAAAAATTAATAAAAAGGCTTCATACAGACCAGTTTTGTAACCATACTTTTTTTGATTAAGAAATACATGGCAATAAACAATAGGGCTGTTAAAGTCATTGTTTTGCCTTGTGACAGTCATCAGTCAAATGAATATGCAAGTACGAAAAACCCCACACATTTATAGTTTCTCCCTACTGAGAATGAGTGTTCATATCTTCACATCATTTCTTATCAGGTTATGCCAAATTTATTCTCTGGCTTTTTTGTAAGTGCAGTTCCAATATATGGCTTATGACTAGACCTTCCAAATACTGCAGCTATATATATAATAAAAAATGCATACTATAAATCTCAGTTGGCAAAGTTTTGATTTTGCATTATGCAACCTAAGAACTACAACATAAGACTGGAGCTACACTGCATGATAATCTGATCCTAGTCTGCATTCAGCCTGTCACTCTTCCTACCAGATGTAGATACTACTCCAGTGCCAACTACAGGCCTTGAATACAACACACAACACTGAGGAAAAATTTACAATATGGAAGAAGGAAAGATACTTATAAGACATTTGAATTATATTGCATATAATTGATGATAAAAATGAGAATATATGATGCATAAATTAGGCTTTAAGAAGAAAATCATGGTGGTTTTGAATAAGAAATATTTGCATAATTTTACACTGTAGTACTGACTAGATGCAAGAAGCCAGTATGCAACTTCTGTGAGTACAAAAAAGAGAGAATTTTTTTGACAAGTGCCTTCTAGGCTTACCAGTTACTATGCACTATCCTCCTAAACAGAAGGAGTATTGGAAAGAGTGTTCTTAGGAGTTTTACACTAACAACAAATGATTAGGGTGTCACTTTGGCAATAACAGGTTTCAAAAGTTCAATAACCCAGGACATAGGCTTTCTTTCTATATCGTACCATAGCATTGTGCTGAGCTTTACAATTGGATGGGCAATCTGAATGATGGGAAATCGTTGAAAATAGCTGTACCTATTTTTTTTAATAGGACATTAATCGTTAAAAACAGCTGTACTGTTTGAGCAGATTGTAAATTGCCAACATTTTGCTTGTTTTTCCATGAAAGAGCAAGTGTGAATTCTCTGCAATGTGCGGAGGAAGTGGGAAACAGAAACCTTTCCATTTACTCAGCCTCAAGTACTCAGTCATTGAATACGCGGTTTCCATCTTTCACTTCTGGCATCTTCGATGTGTTCAGACATTCAGACAAGTTGGAGTAGACACTGTGAGTCTGAACAGTAATTTACATCATTTTATAACAAGAAAAAAAAAAGTGAGCAGAATTATGATCACAAAACTAGTAATAGAGGTTGTATCACCCAGCTTTAAATATTTATAGTGTGGGGGGTTTTTTAACAAGCGCAGTTTTTTGTTCTCCACTACTTGCACTATCTAAAAGCAGAGGTAAAATGGTTGCAAATAGCTGTATTTTTAATAAAAATTAATTCCAAAGTTCCTAATGTTGGATACCTGTGCTTACAGTGAATAAAATAAGGATCTCCTTATAAATTTTTTTTTTTTTTAAAAGTGAATTAAAATTAATTGTTTTGACATTCTAAAGTTGTTATGCTGATAACATTATGCATGATAACTTCATGATCTGTCTGGCCCCTTATCAGTTTTTCTGGACCTGGTGAAGCACATACTTGAGACAAGAGAATGAGCTGGAGGCAATGCAATTTTAGGATTCTGCTAATTGGTGATTGTACTAGAAAGCAAAGTTTAACAATCAAAATAGGTTTGCTCACTTTCTTCATAAGTGCCTTTTTGTTTTTATAATTATTTGAATTATAAAGAAGATGGTATGCACAGTGATGATCAAACTAGAAAAGTAAGATCATAATGAAATAAAAAAAAACAAGAATCATAATTCTTATAACAAACGAGCAAAAGACAGCTTTTCTTTAAAACAAGGAGAACTAGTATTTATGAGCATGTCTGATGTGAAGATTAAGATAAGCAAAAGAGCAGATAACAGAAGTACCTATAAATTTAAGCAGGTGTATTTTTCAAACTTTACACATCATATCTCCACTCACATCAAATTCAGTGGTACTTGTGCAATTTTAAGCTTCATATCTGACTTTGAAATTCTTTCTGCTTGAGGGAATATATCACTGCTAAGTTTGAAAGTCTGTAATGCACAGTTGTAAAATACAGTTGTAAAATTTTTACTTTTTAACTTATAATTTCTGTAATCTCCTTTCACTAGTCTCTCTGTATAAGTGGCATGTAAGCAAATACTTTAGCATAACAGCAAATTATGGATCAGATTTTACTTGTTTCTTCTACAGATTACATTTATTGTGCTTATCTGTAAAGCATCGTTTTGTATAAGTTTTACAGAAAGGATTGCATGGAATTGCTTTCTAGCAGAGGACAGGACCTGGTGCCAAGGAGGTCTCTGGCAGTCGTATATCCATATAATGGTGTTGGAATACTTTACACAGGGTGAGCACTGCATGAGAGCTACGATTTACAATAGTTTACACATCTGAAAAACTGTGCTATTACTTAATCGTTTCACATTACTTCACTGTCATAGCGAGCTGCCTCTGTGTATACATTCCATAATTTCATGCACTGGCCATAAACTGGGTTCTCATTTGACATAATGAAGATTCTCTAGAAATGGGTGGAGCATGCCTGTGGAATACAAGGAGCAACTCTCAGAGATCACACGTTGGCTAAGATCAAAGGCATGTCTTAATGACACTAACTCTTCAAAGCTTTGTTTCATCCTTATACTTGCAAAAAGATTAACTCATTTAGTATTGCTAGTGTGGCAGGGTGGGGAAGAAATGAGGGAGAAGAGGGGAGAGAGAAAGGGTAAGAAGGGAAAAGGGGAGAGAAGACAAAGATAATAGCTCTCTAGATAGAAACAAGAAGATGAAGTTATCTTGGGCAGGATCTGAAGTGTTTGCTGATGTTTTCCTGCTAATACGGAGCTACCAGAATAGGACATTACTAGGGAGAAAGAAGACTGTAGTGCAATGATTTCATTTAAACACTCAGAGAATACCGATCTGCTCCACTTAACAGCCACCACCAAAATGAAGCAGATAGAAAGTCTGGGTAGCAGAAGAAGTCGATTTCCTTCTCTCTGGTACTTGCATATCAAGACTGTTACATAATCAAGAGATACATATTGCACTCCTCGGAGAGACCTGAGTGTTACACTACAGAGGAAAGTGAAGATGGTGGTTCTGCAGGGATTCTGAGACTGCGGGATACAGGGCTTGCTTTTGGCTAAATTTCAGAAAAGCTACCCAAGCCTGTCATCAGTAGTCGTGTTTACTCCCACACCCAGGAATGCAGGTCTAGAAGAGAGTCTGTATTTGAATCAGGTATGCACTCCATGTGACTGGAGAGCCAGTAGCAGGCCTCAGGTTCAGATAGTCAGCTCTCCAGGTGGGAGTTTCAATCAGAAAACAAAGGAAGGGAAAACATGCATAAAATCTAAACCTCTTCCATGATTTAGAAAGCGGGATCATATCCCATTCTGTCATAAGGATTGGATGCAATAACCTACCCATCCACCGACCTTAACTTTGTGATTTTATTTCTTCTTGCTAGTCTTCTTAAACTTACAGCACAGACATGTCTTTGTTTAATGTTACAGATTTGGATAATTGAGATAATAATAACTGATTTAACTATAAACATATATGCCACAAATCAGGTGCAAACTTGCAAGAGGAAATGGTCGATTGGCTTCTGCACTTTACAAAACAACTCTTTGGGTAAAATACTATGAGAGTACATTGAAAATCAGTGCCCACCCCCCACCTTCCCCATACTCTACTGACTGATGTAAAATCTCTGCCTTAAAAAAGTTTAACAAAACTGGCATGAAATGAGGCACTGCAAGAACAGCAAAGGGATACACAAAGAGTGTGGCACAAGGTGTGATAGTATCAGGAAACTATATTTAACAGAGAAACTCTGAAAAGCATTAGCCCATTCTTTTGTGTAGAGACCAGCTAAACTATCAGGTCTGGCACAAACACGTTCCTGGCTGATCTAGATGACAGTGGACCATGGAGTCATTCTAAACTCAGGTGAATATGAAATCATAATTTTAGCATGTAACCAACAGGAAGAAAATGTCAGTACTTCACAATTACAAGACTTTGATAGGGAAACAGATACATTAGCATGAAGAACCTTGAAAGAGAGGGAGGGAATTTTACGTTTTGCTAACTCTCAAAGTTAACAACATAGTGGGAGCTGATCTATACTAGATGTCTTTTCAAAGCTGGCAGGATAATTAACCCATACTTTAAAGGGTCAAACCATAAGATAGAGCTGAGGCAGTTTTCCTCTACTTTGTAATACATTCTCATTGATGTATTGCAGCAAAAAAAAAATTGGATAAAACCTTAGGTCACATTGTGTATCTTCTAGTAATTCAAGGACTGTTCTTTAGTTGAGAGTTACCAATCTGCTTTCAAAAGGCTATAGTGAGAAATTTAACCCATGGTACAGTGAGCCATGTCTTAATAGAGTAATCATCAGCACCATATTTTGTGTTATCTGATGAGCTATCTTTCATGTTTTCATTTTCTTTAAAGAAGGCCAAGTAGCAATGATGCAGTGCATATGCTGAATATAAAAGCATACATGTATCCTCAAAATATATATCCTCAAAAGGACTGTTAGATACTGGGGATTTGCATTTACTACCAACAGGCATGGGAAGACTAATTAGCCAACAGCAATGCCAGCAGTATTAATGAATAGTAGGAGGTCTGGGTAGGCAGGTGACTGGAGCTACTGTTGTCTTGGACAAGAATAGACTCTATAAATGGGTTTGAGTGCTGCAAACCCTTTCTACTATTCAGTGCCACTTTGAGGGTGCATTATGCCTAAGCAAGTAAAATGAGTGATAACACTCCTGTCTCCACTGACCTACATAACAAAATGTACACTGACAGTGTTCCAATCAATTACTTTTCTAACCCAGCTGGCTCTTCCATTCTCAATCGATGAGCTCACAGATGAAACACTCATTCCCCATTTCCTTGGTCTGAATTAATATGGATTTGCTCATGAACTTAACACAATTATTGCTGAAAAGACAGAGTGGAAAAAAAAGGTGCTTCTCAACTTACAAGGCTGGTGACAAAGTCCTGAAGGACCTACCCCTTTTCCTGTGAAGCCAACAGAAACTTTTCTGCTTATTTTAACTAAGATACCACCAGGCATTCGTCTGAGATAAAGACTGAAGTTACAGATTCCTCATATGCATCTGGAATGTGAAGGTCTCAAATTTCAGAGAACCAGTGATTTGCTTGTGTATGATGAATTTAGAGCACTGCTGGAAAATAAAGAAAAGGTTAGATCTAACATCTGTGGTGTCAAGGAAGAAAAAATAGGTATTAACAAGCTCTTGACAAGGTTATATGTTGATGGCAACCTTCCCATGTCTTTTACTGAGCTACCAAAAATTTTCTTATTTTTCCTCTCAAGAGTTTGGAGCTTTAAAACAATCTGGCAGGAAATTTCAGAAGTAAATATATTTTTGCAAATCTCAGCTAAAAGTCAGCATTAGACAAGTAAAGCCACATTTAAGGATTTGAATATGCCTGACCTGGTTTTCAGAAATGCTGAGTATGAACAACTCTCAGTGTCATAAGTGTTAGTAAACAGCTGAAAATCAAATAAATAAATACCTGTGTTGAGGTTTAACTCCACCCAGCAACTAAGTGCCACAAGATACTCATGCACTCTCCTCACAGTGGAATGGGGGGAAGATAACTGGAAAGGTAAATGTAAGAAAATTCATGGGTTGGGAAAAGAACTGTTTTATAATTGAAATTTAAAAAAAGAAAAGTAATAGTAGTAGCAATAATAATATCAATCATCATCATCATCACCACCACAACAGTAATATTGATAAGAATAAATTGTAGTGAAAAGGAAAAAAACAACAATAAATAAAACTAAAGAAAAAAAAGCTATGTGGATGTAAACAATTCCTGACCACTAACTGACTGATGCCCAGACGGTTCTTGAGCAGCAGCTCCATGGAAAACCTTCCCCATAGTTTAATTTGTGAGCATGACATATGGTCTGGAATATCCCTTTGTCCATTTGGGGTCAGCTGTCCTGGATGTGTCCCCTGTCGACATATTATGCACCTGAAGCCTCCTCACTGGTGCAGTCGGGTGAGGAGCAGAAAATGCCTTGAACCAGTGTAAGCACTGCCCAGCAGTAACTAAAAAATCCCTGTTACCAGCACTGTTTTCAGCACAAAGCCAAAATGTAAGCCCATACTAACTACTGTGAGAAAAATGAACCCTACCTCATCCAAAATCAGCACAACTCAACACCCAAAAAAACCCCAGACCCAATCCCAAGTAAGGCTTTAAGTGATTACAAAATGCTGTGTACTTAGCAACCATTCTCTGGGAAGTATGGAAGGTTCTCTTTTAGTTATGCATTTCTCTATGTCTGCAAGACTCCAGTACGCTTAAAGAAGTGGTGAAATGTCCCTTTCTCAGTGAGAAGTTAACTAACTAAATGTAGACAAAATCACAAAAGAAATGCTGGGTCCTAGTACTGATAACACAATAAGAAATTTGAATGCTATTTGTTATATTCATTGATTAAGAGTGTAATCATTTAAGATAACATTATACCAGCACTGAGACAGAACCTAAAAAACTGTACACAATTTAAGTATTACATACTTGCAACATGGAAATTACATCAGCAGTAACCACTTCTAGTTAAGCTTTCTTTAAAACATGGATGGAAATTGGATTTTGGCTCCATTCATCGGTCTTGAAAACAAGAAATCCTTAAATGTAGTCAGAAAGCATTTAGAAAGATGTAGCAGAACTTGAATCAACTCAATAATATTTCACTGTGGGCTGTTTTTGCTATCTATTTTAAGCCATAATAACGTCAGCATGATTCTGCTTATAAGTTTGCCTTACAGGACAGGATTTTTATACAGGCTTTAAGTTAGGATATCCTCAAAACAGTAATTAGATTTTTTAAAAAAAAATTTGGTTTTTTGACAGAAACGGACATGGAAGTCAGAAGGTATGCACAGGGTACAAAGTCATTGAACATATTTAAGTGTGAAGACTCAAAGGAAACACAACAGTAGCCACATCATTTGTGAGAAGTCATCAAGCAAAAAAAATTTTTCTCTGACACTGTTTTTTAAACTGCATCCAAAATTCTATTCAGTACAAACATACTGGGATTATTTGCAAAATGGTAGTTCTGTAGGCAGAGGAAGTTATTTCTATTTTTATTATGTTTCAAAAAAATCTTTGTTTCACATGACCTAAATTTCAGGCTTCAACTTATAAGTATCCATTAACATTCTTATAAATTACCCAAATTAATAGTTACAGATTCCAGAGAACCATCTTCTCCATTTGAAAAGCAAAATGCTTCTTTTCTGATGCCTAAATATATCAGATTTTTGACTGAAAAAGAGAGACAAATATAGGTATAACAAAGAAAAATAACTAGTAATCAGATAAAGTGAGCAAACGGACGAATTCCAATTTTACATATTTATAGTTTATTTGTTATATTTATAGCATGTGTGTTTTTTAAAGAATGCCCAAAGCTTATGAATGAGAAAAATACACTGTCAACATAAGAAGGGGTTTCCAAAGCAAAGAAACTGAACTCGTCCACGTGTAAGTCACAGCACAAAAAATTACCTTTTCTTTGCCAAGACATTTCTGGTACAACACCTGATAATAAAGATAATACTCCCCAGGATCACTTGCCCAAGAAAACTAGATATCTCTATGCTAGCCACTGAAATCTGACAAACTGATCAACTGCCTAGAGTGTATTTGGGTCAGTCATCAAGATGAGTGTGTTAAAAAGCTTCAGATAGAAGGAATAAGTAAAATGGAAATAAAGAATTGGAACTTCAGTGATGCTGCAGCTCAGATGTTAGAACTGAAATGTTAGGGAGGGGAAAGTCTTCATTACGCACTTCACCTGTCCTAAGTGTAGGCCATGTAGTCGTTCTGCTGTTTTCTGTAACCAAATACAGGGTAGGTGTAATCCTAACTGATTGCCATCGGATGTTACTGTGCTTATTCCAAGCACATGCTGAGAAAAGTAATGTCACATAAGCATTTGCATGTGAGGTCTGGGACTTGCTTTAAAACGAGTTCAAAATGTTAATAAGAAGACACACCTCTTGCCTGTGGTGGTAAGGAATGACCTCAACAATCTGCCTTAAAGCAGTTCACAGAGCAGCTAATGCTTAGCATGATATAAGAAGTTTTATATGTGATTTAAGATATTACTAAAGTAAAAACTTCACAAATAATTTCAGGGTTTTTTTCTTTTTTTTTTTTTCTGACCTTCTAACTGTAAGTGCAATCATCTAATCAGGCAGTTTCTAAAACTAAACTAAACTAGACTTTTCATCTGGGTCAGCTCTTTGAACTCACATACTGTTTTGTTGTGATTGTCTGTATTCATAGTATGTCTCTGATCTGTGCTTATTATCCACTATCTCAGCAGCTGAATAAGCGTTTTACAAGTCTAGGTAACAGTTTCACATCAGTTAATCATTTTTACTGACTGCTCATTTCAGTCAAGTAATCATTTAAAATTCGTTAATGTTTGTCTTCTATCTTTTTATAGAGAGCACAGGACAGAGTGAATCTGAAATGTGTAAATATCAGATAAACAGCTTTTAAATGTAAGATGAGATTTGTCCAGAAGAATCAAGGAAACCACAAAGCCACAATCAACGTCATGAAAAAGGTACAAATTAATGTTAAGCTCTATAATTACTTTACAATTTAGAGGCCTCACATATATGCAGAAAATATCCTTTTGTGATGTGGTTGAAATTATATTTCTGAAAACAGATGCTTTCTCCTGCCATCTGTCATAAGCCTGTTGTACCCTAGCCTTCTTACTTGTTTAGAGGCCAAAAAAAAATAAAACAAAAATGTGTCCTGAAAAACACTGGTAAAATAATGTCAGTTCATTAATTTTTATAACACATCACTTTCCCATGTTAACACACAGCACATTTTTTTTCTCATTTACTGTGAACAATAAACTTATCATGATTTTATTTTATTAACAATTTTTTCAAAAGTTAAAAAAAAAAGTTTTCTAGTCCATTCTAGATGGACTTAACAGACTGAGGAGCCCCTCAGCAAAAAGCTGATAAAATTTTGTGGCCCCTTTCTAGCCACAACCCAACCACGCCTATGACCAAGGAAGTCTTGAGAAGCAAATACCTTGGTTGAGGGCTGGTCATGACCCTTGCACTAAAAGCCAGGAAAAGTGCTGTGGGAAAAAGGTAGAGCTTTAAAATCTGTGCATCTGCTCTAAATTTTGGCCTTAAAGTCAGAATTCTTTCATTTACTATTAAATTTTGTACTGCAAAGTATTTTTCAGTCTATAGGTACATATAAAGGGCCCTGATCTGATACTTATGAATAGGTAACAGTAAAAAACTCAATACAGTAACTAGTTGATATATACATATATATACACACATTCTCCCTATATCTATCTCTGTCTATCACAGCTGCAATGACTCTATGTGTATTAAGTGGGTTTCACAAATATTGGCTTATAATTCACTTTGTTAAACCAGCTTTTATACACTGGATAGAAAATTTAAGAAGCTTTGATGTGTAATAGATCACAGTAGGTGGATATGTCAGTATTGTCCAGCAAGAACGTGAGGTTTTTTCTTTTTCCTTTTTTCTTCTGCGTCCTTTGCTTTTTCACAATGATATCTTACTTGAGATGAGGGCAAAGGAAGCAATAAAAGGGATAACAATAAACTTGTGTCTCAACTAGAGATAAACAGACATTTCAGAGAGAAAATAAGAGAATTTGCCCATGAATTAAATGGTTCAGAACACTGAGATTAATAGAAAGTTTATTTTTGTCCTTCCAATTTCTGTCTGCAGACTGCTGAGAATGACACTGTAACGTGTTCTGATTTAGCGGTTATCTTATGGCTAGGACCTTACAGTGCACTCGAGTCTTTTCATGACTAGGGAACCACTGTGTGCCTTAGTCTTTTCACCTTATTATAAAGAGAAATAATTGCTCTAAGAGAGGATGGTAAGAAGTCTATCAGAGCTTCAAAATATAGAGGCTGGAAAATACTTTATTTCTTTTAAAACTACTGTCTTCCCACTGAACTTTACAGCAAGTGGCAAAGAGATATCACACAATCCAACGGGTCTGTGAAAATATTGGTAGGTCAGCAATATCTGTAAAACATTTTAGAATGGTATTACTGAATGGTAACATTAAATCTCTTGCCATTTAGCTATAGTTTATATTTTTTATATTTTTCTTCACACATGTTTATTTTGGACTCAGAAGCATACATCCAAATCATTTTCTCAAGGGCAGTTTAACTCCACAGTAAGACAGAGAGTACAATTAAAAATTATTTTCTTTGAGAAACCTATAAAACTGAAGTCTTCAGTGCGTGTTTATGGCATATCATAAAGTTGGTTTTGTGCTAGCTTGAAAAGTAATATTGCGTAAATAGTAAAGATTAAAGAAAAAAAAAGGCCTGGAACTCTCACATATAAATTCTAAATTAAGGTTTTCTAAATAAAAAGAGATTAAATGCAGAAAGCTTAAATACACACTGCCAACAAAACAACCACTGTGGACTCCTCTACAAGGCATTGTGCCAATTGCAGAAATAAAAAGACTTGAAAGCATTTGTATACTTGTTATAATAAATTGCTTTGGGACAATGTAGTATCATTTTTAGACAGTTAACACTCAATAGAAATAAAAATATTTGCAGTGTCATTCCCAGAATCTTGAACCCGAATTTGGGGGAACAGAACTGAGCAAATACTTGGAACAAATACTTTAATCGTAGACTGTCCGGATCTCTGATAAATGATCTTGTAAATTGTTATCTACTTTGATTTCAGGACACCAAAGACCATCCAGATTTCTGCATAATGCTGAATCCAAAACACTTAATGTTAGTATGACTGGACTACCAAGACTGACACTTTTATTTATGTACTGATCCTCCTGTAGTCAGCAAGATAGAATAGCCAAAAATAAGAATAGGCATTCTTTCTCAATAACATGAAACCTGATTGGTTTGACATGGCCTGATTTGGTCAGATAAATAAAGCTATACACATGAAAAACACGTCCATAAGTACTCTAATACAGTACCAAAGCTATCAGACTTTGTCCTTAAAATACACAAAACCAAAAAGAAAAAAAAAATTTTGTTTTAAAAATCTTCACACTGTACTCTAAATTATCTTATCTTAATTCCCTCTTTTCTACAAAGGAGTACTGATATGAACATTTAGGAATCCTGGTATAAAACTCAGAAAAATCTAGTTTTGCTCATATTCTCTCCCTGTGTGGAAAGGTTTATTTCTCAGATCAGAGTGTCTTAGTGTCATATTGGCATACATGGATCCATCCTGGCAATAAAATCTCTGTATGTGTGAGTATTTCTATGTGAGACTGTGTACGCATATTATTATAAATACATGTGCACATATACTTGCATGTGTTTGGATATTTATATATACACATATATCCATGCTTGATTGTATTAGTTACAAAAGACAGAAAATTTAGTCTTCTGTTTTTAAAATCTTTCAACAGTTTATAAGATATACCACTGAAATTTTCAAAATAACAATTATTGGATGGACTTTTTGGCAAGAAGCAAGGAATATAATAAAGGCCATTTACCATTATATATCTAATGCTCTCTATTTTCTCATATATTTTCAATTAGTGTTTTTAATGTTTAATTAATCTTTAAATTTTCACAGTCCAAGGATGAAATAGGAAAAAAGCAGTTTTCAATTCTACTTATGTCATCCACTTGTAAGGGTGGAGGAACAGTAAAAGAAAAACAAAATAGCAGTCTGTTTTGGGTGAGTATATTTTAATGACAAAACAATGACAGAAAAATATGGCAAGCTAGGAATCTTATTAAATAGGATCCAGCTGCATTTATTGGACAGAATGCAGGAGAACAAGGTCCAAGCAAAAAAAAGGGATTTATGATCAAAAATTGATTCCATTTTTCTAGATATATGTGGGAATTTTTTTTTTTATAAGTTATATGCATATGTGTACCAGTAGTTTTTTAGCTACAGCAGATATATATAAGGTAGAGAAAAATATCCCAACAAATTCTAAGTTATTTTCTCTTTATCTATCCCCATTTCGCTGAGTATAAAGTAATATTCATGCGAATATTGTGAGAAAAATGTTCTCCTATAATATACAATGCCTTCAGAATGGAGAAATGACATAAAGTCTGAAGAAAATATAATTTCTATTCCCAGATTTAACTGATTACTGAATCAAAGGTATTCAGAAAAGTATACCTTCACAGGTATTGCCATAAACAAGTTTACATGAAAACTGGCCATTCCCTAGGCAGTTAAGGGAAGATATGTTGACACTCACTGAGATTTAACTGGTATATATTGAGAAAGACAGCATATGAAGAGCATGTAAAGAGCATATAAATAGTTACAGTAGTTGCAGTAGATTAAAGCAAGGCAGACATTTCTTTACCAAAGCAAGGATGACAGAATTGCTTATCAATATTAAAAAAAAAAAACAAACCCCATATGGGAATTTATTAATTTGAGCAGGACGAAGGAGCTGGATCATCCTGTGTTTGCCCATACTGTAGCTGCTGCATAGGTACAGCCACCTACAAAGGGAAGGATTTTTTGAGTCCTGGAGAAGAGGTCCACCAGCTGACACTCTGCCTTAGCATAAGTAGATGCAGATCTGTAGTCCTCTCTCATTTATTCATGCATTTTTTGTGCACACACATATTCATGGAAGTTAATACATTTTAAGAGAAAATAAAAAATCTGAATTTAACACAATAATAGAATCATTACTTGAGCCCTCTGAAAGGAAAACAAGTTGACAAATCCTGCTGGGAAAATAAATCGAGACATCACTGTAATCTTACCATTTTAATTCTCCCCAGCTATCTCCAATAGTTACCTACACATTCATTCCTTATCAATCACACTTTTACAGCTAGGAATTGTTTTTTAAAAGAGGTATATCATGAAATATTTGACCTATGCTATTTTTCTCTATTGTTTACATCAGATTTTATGTACAACATTTTGCAGAAGGATAGAAAAGTGACCTGAAGCAATTTTGAAATTCAGAATTCTGTCTTAAATGACCCACCTGAGTCTGTGCACAGCAGTGTGTGATTGTCTGTGTGTATGCCCATGTTTTCATGTCTGCATCTTTGTGCATAAACAGGTTTCAGCTTTCCATGCCTGTGCTCTGACCTAATAAGCAAGCTCCAGCTGAATTGCATGTCTGTCATGCCCAAGCCAGTTAAGTTCCATTTCAGCTGATCTTATTCTCTCAGGAATAGCACTTCTCTACAACGTCTGAACAGCATCTGGCTAGTGTAATGTGGGCACACACATATGCACACATTTTTGTAGACACCCTAAAAACTAAACTCTCTTCTTGTCATATAAGTCTAAAAAAATTACCCTCAAAAAAAAGATGTCAGGATTTTTTCCACTTGTTTTTGTGGTGAACTGTACATCATATGAACTTACCTTTTTCTCAAAAACAAGAAGCTCCTTGGCCTTTATAAATGTATTGCTGAGTAGCCTGGACTTTAGTAGTATCCAGAGAGTTTTTTGAGGTCTTGTTTTTTTCAGGTGAACCTTCACTTTTTATTATTTAATTCCATCCTCTTTCTACTGTAATTTGTACACTGTAAAACTCTACCAGTTTAGTCAGCAACCAGTATGATCCTTGAAAGTCCATTTAGTAATCTTGTCACACTCATTAATACCACTTAGTGACTGTTATTAAATTACCTTTTCTCTAATTACTTAAATGCTCTGTGTTCACTGATATGGATTAAGTCTTCTGATATGCTAAGAGCTGAAAGTGGTTTTTTATCAATATTTTAAGTGTCATTCATAGATGTGGGAAGTTAGGCTTAGCTAACAGCCAAATGTCCACACAACAGCTCACACGCTCTCTCTCCTCAATAGGACATGGTGGGAAAACAGGAATAGAAAGCTGTTGGGTTAAGATAAATACAAGGAGATTGATGCAATTCACTGTCACAGGCAAAACATAGTCACTGGAGAAAAGATAATTTAATTTAGTGACAACCTGGGTAGTGAGAAAAAAGTAGATAAACTTTAAATCAACACCTGACCTCTTCTCAGGTCCTTCTCTCCACATTGACCTCACCACTGAGCAGCACAGTGAGGGTCTGCATTTGGTGTGTGTGTTACTGTCAGTATACAGCAGTTTCTGCCTCTCCTTCCTCATCCGCCCGTTCCTCTACTTTTGCTTTGTCTTTCCATCAGACATCATTCCTTCATGAATATCCAACTGCTCCAGCAAGAATCCTCCCCAGGCTGCAGTAGATATGTACTCCTCTATGAGGTTCTTCATTCTCCTTCTCTGACCTTCATATTTTCTTTCTTGTTTGTCATACTCTTTGTATGCTCTTCCTCTCAAACGTGTTTTCCCAGAGATGGCATCATGTGCCTCCTGTGGTAGGAGACAGATGGAACAGGCTGTGTCTGGCACAGGTCAGACACTGACCTCTTCCCACAGAGGCTGCCCCTGCAAGCCCATCCTCTCTTTCCTCTGCCTCTTTGCTACCAAAGCCTTGCCAAATGAACCCAATGTTTTAGTTTTACACTTTCAAAAATACAATTTCAATATTTAGGATATAAAATTATATTAAATTTATTTCAACTATGTGCTCCTTTTGGGACATTTTTTCATATCAGATAATGAGGTCTTGGATGAAAAGTGGAGGAGTTTTAGAAGTACTTTGTGATAGGTATTCTTCATAATCTATAGATTTTATGGCCAATAGGTGACTAAATTAATTTGTTCTAATGTACTATATAATGCAGACTGCAGAATTCCAGCCCTTGTAATTTATTCTGTACTGGTCCTAATAAATGATATTTGACTAAAACATATGTGTTAGCTGTACTTAGAAGCTGTGAAAAAAAAAGCCTGTTAATCTTAACCTCCATAGTGACTGCCTTCAGTTTGAGGTGACTGTAAGGAATGACCAACTCCCTTCAACAATACCCAGATACATGAGAAACCTTAGGTAGTAGTTGCACTGTATGTTTGAAGACATTCCATGAAACTTCATGCAAAATTCTTGTTCTGTATACATAAATAAATAAAATAAATAGAAAACCAAGTAAAACTCCCAGAAATGAAAAAAAAAAAAAAAAAGAACAAAATCCACCAAGGACAACCAGGAAATCTTTTGCAACATGTCTGACTGATAAACAGATGAGAAAAAATTTGCATGATGTGTGAAAGAACAAAGAAACTAGTTTGTGTTCCTCACAGAAAATTCCTCATACACTGTTTGTAAGTAAGCCCTGATGCATTGAAGAAATACTAAATTCTTTTATGCATTTTTCTTTTTATACTTGTAACTTCTGTAACTTTTTTTACAAAAAAAAAAAATATTTAGGAAAAAAAAATCTCCAGTTATTCATGCAGCCATTTAGTCTTAATTTATAGACTTTAAAAAATATAGAAAATAGAAGGCTTTTCTGTTTGTGAAAATTCATTATACTCAGGTCTGTATGTCATCAGCACCACCTATTTTTTTCCTACACAATGTATTATATGCCTAAAACATAACTTGTTCCAGTAATATAAAGAGCAGTTTTCTATTGACATTCTTGACAGAGACCTTCCAGCAAACAAATAGGACAGTAACACTACTACTCAAGTAAACTCATGCAAGGGAGCTATGTTGATTTACCAAAGCTCTGATATCATACTGAAAATATCTGTAAGTTATATTCAGCTTCACTGGCTCTGTTCAGTCTGAAGTTAAATCCTGGGATATCAGTGTACCAGGCTGTGGTCAGGAATCTGAAGAGCTATCACACGAAGAACCAGTGCAAAATGACTGTTGTCAGGTTTTTATATATATAAAATATATATAATCTCAGGTGTCAAGACTGGATAGTGAATACTCAGGCTTCATAGTGAAGTTGCAATGAATCGGGGAGATATCTGGATCAGCTGACCAGACGCACCCCAAGTTCAGTAATTCCATCATTATTAAATGAAGTATTTGCATAAAGGACACTAAATTAATCCCCAAGTGCATTCTTGCAAACTACTGTGCTGTATTTCCTAACATTACTAGAAGCATTTTGTGTCACGCTCCAATAGTGGGACTAGCTCAAAAGATGGGCAATCAAATGCAGCTTAACTGCAGGTTAAAAAGGAAAAAGTCAATAAAGGCAAAGGGCAAAGCTGTTAGCCGAAATTTATTGATGTCCTTCACTGTCTTGTCCAAGCTTTGGTCTTTATTGCTCTACCTCTATTCTTGCAGGATGGAAACACTCAAGTCCACAAATAGAAAATAAGCAGAACAGTTACCACCCAAATCTTGCTGTTTCCCTCAGATCATCAGCTGCTTTTTGGAACATGTTGCTTTTGTCAAGTGATGCTGTGGTTTAATTCCAGAGGCTTTATTGTAAGTGAAGAAAGCACAGCCAGCAGTCTGATTCAACTTTCAACAGGCCAGACAGAGTTAATCCTCAGGAATTGTTACCTGCTAAAGGAAGATGAAAGCCCAGGCTGGGGAATTAGTGTGAGCTTGCACCATTAAACAGGCACAGATACAGCTAAAGGGAAGCCTGCTCTCTCACTGATGTTACATAGTCTTGCTCTGAGTAATGACTCCAAAGAGCTAACCACAAAGACAAAGGGAAAAGGACACAAGGAAACGAGGGGATTAATAAAAATCAGAGATGGAAAACCACAGGTTTATTGTGACAAGTATTAAAAAAATACATAAAGAGCAAGAAACATGGCCACTACAGGAACCACTATTGCAAGCCAAGGTATTACATGGGATTACAAGAGATGTTTGGGTTTTTTTCCTGCAGGCTCTGGTAATTTATATGGTTCTGTTTTGATTATCATTAAAATGAAGGGGAGACACACTTTTACTACAATAAAACATTGCACTCAGAGGAATTTGCACTCAGAGGAAAGAGGTAGCATTCTATTCAAACACAAGGTCTAGGCACTGAAATGTAAGTTTCTTTAATTCACCTTGTAGCTTGATAGCAATGCAAAAATCAAGGGGCTTTCCAAGAAGCCTGAAAGTGCTTCAATGCATTTTAAAATAATGTTATGTCAACAAACTCAGCAATCTTTTGACAATCTTCACATAGAAGAGTAGGGGAAGTAGCCTGGAATAGCCCTAGGCCTTATTCAT
The DNA here is from genome assembly GCF_009650955.1 of Corvus moneduloides. NCBI lineage: Eukaryota > Metazoa > Chordata > Aves > Passeriformes > Corvidae > Corvus > Corvus moneduloides. The sequence continues at coordinate 19,302,267 of NC_045481.1, forward strand.
ACTCTGTTACTTTTGTCCCTTGTGTGCTATTTTTCGTTTTTTGAATAGAATTCTTTTTTTCCCTTTTTTCTTTCTTTTGGATCAGGGGGAAGTTGTGGTGGTGGTGATAGAAGGGGATGGAAGAACAACCTTCTCCATTAGATTTATGCAAAGAAATAGGGCCAATATTGTAAGCTGGGGAGAAATTTTAAAAGATATTTGTAGTACTGGATTGACAAAAAATATTTAAATAAAAAGTAAATTACATACTTATCCACTGTACACATTGCAGATGTTAATGCCTGGCAATTATGAAATAGATGTATTGTTTAATCTAAAAGAGTTTACCAAAAAAAATTGAAAGGAAGATTCATCCTGCTTTTTTAATTTGCAGTAACTATTCCCATTTGGTGTGATTTATTTACAAAACATAATTTCATAAATAGAAACAGATCATTATGGAGACAAGGGAATGATGATTTTATTGACAGCTTGGATTAAGTTATGTATGTATTTATGTATTTTTTTATTTATTATCCAGCCTAAATTTAACTGTCAAATTTATTTTGCAGTCTGCTTTAAGATTCTTTTCTTCCAAGTGACCATGATGTTTCCAGGCATCATTTTACTCTGTTTTCTTAATTGTTAAAGCTTGTGATACTTTGTGTCCTGCCAATACACAACAGGAGAAATTCTGAGGATATCTCCCACCTTCCTTTACATGCACATATCTGACTTTCAAAAAGTGTTTGTGTTTAATATGAATGCAAAGTCTTCTGTCTCTGGGTGATTGATTCTGTATGCACATATGTGTCAAATGACTTTTTCATTTGAAAATACTGACACAAACATATATGCACTTGAGGTACGTGAACACATTTTTTCTTGTTAAAGGTAGTTTTAGGGAAAGGTGCTAATGAATCAAAGAAATATATATTCTCTGTGTTTCACAAAGCTTCAGAGACTTTTAAGAAATCTGGTCTTTTAAATAGTCATAGAATCAAAAATGCAAATCCTACCAAATATTACCAGGTTCTCTGAAGTTAGGACACGGAACCAATATATTTGATACTTAAATTCAACACAAACTCGAAGGGAGTGGTTTTTAATGAATTTTTTTACATTATTTATATTGATGTTGTTTCTTTATTTCTAACTTCTTGAAGATGATGGAACCACCTGATTTATCTGATGTAAATCCAAAATATCTGAATTAATACAGATGTTTGGAATTAGAACTCAAATTTTTCCTTTATTTTTTTTCTTTCCTTTTCAAATAGATGTAGCTTATTTATTAAAAGGCAAAGTTCCAATGGAACATTTCTTGGGAAGAGATTTATCAGATGCTACATGACTGTTGATATATGATACCTTTTTCTACACCTCAGAATATTAAGACAGTTGGAACATTCAGGTGGTTGAAACCTAGCTCTCGGTCCCTAATTTCCCTAAAAAATCAGAAGCTTGAAGATGGATGTCATGTCATGAGGGAAAATCTTAGATAGACAAAGTTTCTTTGTATGTTCCAGTGAATTAAATCTTGGAAAAGTTAGATCTTGACCAACAACTTAAATGTTGGAAAATTTAATCCTGGGTAAAATTGCTGGATGGACAAAAAGCATTTTGCACCATAGTGTACTGAGATTTTTCAAGGAAAAGGAAAGACTATTCAAAGGGAAAAGGGAAGGCAAAAAAGAAAGAAAAAGGGGAAGGAAAAAGGAAAGGAAAAGGAAAGAGGAAAGTAGAAAGGGAAGAGGAAAGGAAAAGAGAAGATGAAAGGAGAAAGGGAAGAAAAAAATAAGGAAAGTGAAAGGAAACAAAGGTTTTATTTTCATTTTTATTGAGTAGCAAACTTACTACAGCTCCAGAATAAAAAATTTCTAAATAAAGGAACATCCATTTAGGCACATTACACTTGGTACCAATATCCAGCATCAATCATTGGAAGACAGATGAATTAGAGGGATTTTAAAAAATCTACATGAAAATTCTTCTGCTAGCGGGGACAGAATGAGAAGACAGGCTTATGATGGCAGAGGGCAAAAAAATTCATCTTAATATCTTCCTTCCTCTTTCAAACCTGAGAAAAAAACTTTAATTGTGAGAAAGAATAAGGATAAACAAAATAGCCTTTTCTATTTTGGTTTTGAAGTGAAATGTAGACTTCAGCACTTCACATTTCCTTATAGGTTCAGATCTCATTGTCAGCATCGTAAGATATTCTGTACATCATTCCTGTAGTTTGCCCTTACCCTCACCTCATAAGACTCGGTTAAAATCCCTTTCATGGCACTACCAATGGGTTTTTGTGAAGTTTGTGTCTTCCAAACCCCTTTAAGACTGAATTTCGTGATGTACAGGATCTGTCAAACAGAAAGTGAAGAGAGGCAGAACGGGTACATTTGGAAAAGATAGGTCTTTGAGAACACAGAGCGACTGTGAGCGTGTTCAGTTCTTTGTCCAAGATGCTTGGCTTTTCAAAGTCTGAGAAAAGTTTCCTTGAGGGATATGAATTTTACATGAGCTACCCCATGTCACTGTATTTGCTTCTTTGGCAGTGTCACTTTTTGAGCTCTTTAATACTATTTTCAATGAGTGATTTAATCACTAATATGTAGGAGAGATTTTATCTCCTGTATGTTAGGTATAGCTCAATAATTGCTCATCTCTTAAAAGTGTGTGCCAGCTTTGATTCCTATATGGTCCTTAGTATATCAAAATAGTGTTTAGATACAGTGTGTTTTCCTAATGTGCTTTCAATCATTGCTCAGCTTACGTCAGGAGCAAAGGATATGAAAGATACTGGCCCCAGCAGTCTTCTGTTCTAGCATTAGCTATAAATTGCTAAATCAGCTTGGAGCAAATATGGTAGTATCTAGTAATATCTAGCAGGCCAAATAAGAACATGATGCATGTGCATGCAACTGATGTAGATCAGCAATTTTTGCTGCTGCAGTTCTTCTAAAAGTATGTTCAATAAATATGATTTTTCTCTATCATTCTTTTTTTTTTGTGTGTGTTTTGGATTTTTATTTTGTAGAAGATTCAATAAATAGCCATTTCTCATTTATATCAGTATGTTTTTCAGATCCAGTTAATATTTTTTTTTATTTTTTCTGGACTATTTATTTTTCTGGCTGTCTTTTTAAAATTTGTTTCACCATTTTCCCTATTGAACAGTTAATTGATGTTCCTATATACTGTCAAATCAAAAGAATGAGTGTATATCCAGTCCTGATTTTATGATTTCTATCTCTGATCCTCCAAAGTAAGCCAACTCATTTTGTAAATAGTCTGGATGATGAGTGTTATGTTTTCTTCCACTTTTTCTAATGATAAGATCCTTAGAAGTAATGTGATGATAGTTGAGAAGAGAAAGAGTTCATGACAGCAATCAGATAGCAGAAACTAGATTGAAGAGATCTCCACAAATAATAGGTTTAGGTTGCTACTACCTCTCAGACTGGTATTAAATCTTTAAGTGTTTTGTTTTAGTATTGTTCTGGCAGTAAGAGCTTGAACTCCAGTCTTTCCCTTGGGTAACTGTTCTAAGAGTCCACTTAATGAATAATTCATGCATATTCTTTTCTTCTCTCTAGCCTAAACACTTGGTAATTTTCATGAAAACAGAAATAAATGCATCAGGAGAAAATGAAAATTGCCTATTTTATGAAATTATAACACATTTATTATTTTCCCACGGAAGTGAAGTTGAATCCTCTCATACTGAAGGAAATTTTGCTCGTTGGGACAAGGAATAAATGAAATAATGAATACTGGACATCACATTTCCATTGTCTTTGGTACTTACCCTGTGAACAGGCAGAAATGTCTCTATATTGCATTTGGGCAATACGAACCTTCTGATAGCAATGAATAAGCTACCATAGTCTTCAGAGCAGTAAAGCTTAATGCATCCTCTTCTAACATTACTCCTTTAACTTTTTTTGGAATCTTACTGCATTATTATACTACCTTTCCTGTCTCCATCTCCCAGACACTTAATTCCTTCTAGACAAGAAGCTAAGGAGGAAGCATCTCAGTCAAGTACACAGATGATGGGAATTGAAGAGACCAGAAACTGGGTGCTGCAATAATGACTTGAAACACTATTCTTTTCAGAATGTACTTCTCAAATTCTCTGTGACTTCATTTGGATAAGAAATTCTTCCCTACTTTTTTGGATATTCTTCCCCACTTTTCAGGAAAGAAACATCTGCAAGATATCCTCATCCACCCTGTTAGGGTGCATATAAGCATCTCACGCCACATCTACTCAGAAGGACAACATTAAGATAGAAGAGAACTTCGGAACCTTGGTCAGGGAACTTACTTGCTTATACATTGAAAAAGCATCTAGCACACATTCAGTTTATCAATTTTGAGAAAATTAAAATTAACAAGGAACACAAAATAGAGAGCTGGGTTCCCCCCCAAAGGACATTAGACATCAGCAATTCTTCAAATAAGGTGGTAAAGAATCCAACTCGCATGCACTTTCTAAAGAGAGTTATGTTTCTCTATAAATGGATTTGGGTGATCGGTTACAGTCAATTAGTAAAAATACCCATGCCTTATATGGTGTTACTCTTATTGCCAGTGTTGCAACTGATGCTCCTATCACTGTTTTAGTATTACTAGTACTGGTACTGGTACTGGTACTGGTACTGGTACTATTACTGCCGCTGTTATTGGAATTTCTATTATCTCTCCTTCCAGTCGAAAACATGGATTTTATTGTTCTAGTTTCTTTTTCTGGTTTAAGGCTGAGACTTCTTTTTGTTTATATCTTGTGTACATTGTCAGAAATTCACTTGTTCCCAGTTTATGAAGCAATGAGAATTGCCAAATTTGGCACAGAATCTTTCAATCTCTAAGAACAGAGAAGGAAGAGTTCTAAGGAAGTCTTCTAAGAGTAACTGCCTCTCCCTCTCTTTCTGATACACATGTTCATTCACACATACAAATATAACTGGAAATGAAAATGACACTCAAAGAATGTTTAAGGTGGCTACAGAAAACAAGGAATGAAAAGAAATGTGAGTCAAGGGTGAAAGGTACCATATGTCTTCAAAAGCCTTGGCACAATGGGGAACCACCTAAATAGCTTTCTTAATGCACCCTGTCGTCCCTAGGCATTGATGGACATATGGTACATTTCACCCTGAACTGTGAATTTCCTGAAACAGCTGTAATGCTCTTTTAATGTTTTTCTGGATAATGACACATTCACAGCATACAATATTTAACCATTCCTCCCTGACCCTTCAGGTGGCCCATGTACTTTATCAGACTATAGAGAACAGGATATCAGTGGATCATTTATCTTCTGGTTGCATAAATATGTCTTACTCATTGACATATTCTGCAGAGGCTTAAAGTTTTTGGTGACTGCACCATGAGAAGGCCAGCAAGGTATTCAAGATTGCTGTCCTCTGGGAAGATCATAAACAAACTCAAATACAGACACATAAATAAGAGAATTAAGCATCAGAGTATCTCTTTGCTTTAATAATTTTATGGTTAATTTCCTTACTCTTATTTTTGCACGATAAACTGGGAAAAATTCATGGGTGTATATGGAAAAATCAAGATGCACACAATTGTAAATATATAAGGTAATGAGATATTATTATATTGGTATATATATGTTATTCTCCCCATAGATTTAATTCCTCTGTGTAACTCATCCTCTGACTCATCCTTTATACATGGCACAGTATCATTCATTTTGCATTTCTCTGCTGACTGGTAAAATATAATTTTTATTTTTATGATCAGTTACTGGCAGTGTGACATCTAACTTATAAATCTGCTTGGGTAAATAGATTGGTCTGTTTAGGAGAGAAATTACATTACATGTAAGAATCTCTTTTTCTTGTTATTAAAAAAGAAACAGATGTATAAATTTTCAGATTAAAAATATTTAAAAAAATAATCATTTGGTCTAAATAAAACTGATTTTCTTGCATCAGAAACATTATTTGAACACTTTTCTTACCATCCTTTAGGGGAATTACTGACTGATGAAAGACTTTAAGTTAATAAAGTTTAAAAGACTGTTGTTTCTGTTTTATTGTTACTGCCCTTTCCTTTTGTTATCACTTCCTTTATATAAAATGGACAGCATATTTCACAGGTCATCAGTCTCTTCATCACTTCTGTGAAGCAATGCACTGCACAACCAGAATTTTTGTGTGAGAAAACCAATCAGGCATCTGAGTGGATTAGAGATTGGTACTATAGATTTACAATAATTTCATCTTCTCTTTCCTGAAAATTTAGTTCACATTTGAAACACAACAGCTAAAAATATGGATGAAAAAAGTAAATAATCAGTTTTCCCATCATATATATTTTATAGAAGTTGTATAGACTTCATTATGTAATCACTGGTTCCAGTACTACATGCTAGATTATCATGTTAAATTGCTCTCATATGTAGAATCAAACAGTTCCTTTATTAAAATGTTTCCAGAAATGCTGTGGTCAGTGAAAATACATATATATTTTCAATTGTTTTACCTCTGAAAGCAAAACTCCTGAATAATGAAAATGCATTTACTTGTTGGATTTTTGTTTGGATTTTTTTTTTCCCTGCAGGGATTATATTTTAAGTTTTTTGTATGTGCCCTAGTTATAGTCAATGTGCTGCTCTGAAAACTGATATTGTTCTCCGTGGATTTTTAAATTAAAATAATCCTGTCTCTTTCATAGGCCTTACCCATGCAAATGCTCATTTCTTATTCAGAGAATAAGAATACTTCTACCCACCCAAATTTCAAATACATCATATACTGTCAGATGGTCCATCAGTTCTGTCCCAGCTCTCTACTTTCACATGAAATTGGCAAAGCAGATCCTCCCCCTCATTTAATTTTACCTTTATATTCTGTCCTCCTGATTCTTCTGGCTTGCTTCACCATTTTCTTGATGCTTGGGGAATGAAGTTGCAAGGTCCTCCCACCTTTTCAGGAGGAGGAACTGCACTGAAGAGGAATAAGTAAAGGAATAAGTAATGGAGGGAACAGAGTAAAATACAGCAGAGTTTTCCTGAAGCAGAACTGACAGTTCTTGTCTTCCAGAAGAATGCAAATGGGGCAGGCAGGTGGTTGAACAAGTTTTCCTTCCCTCTCCCAAGTAAGACAAAAATTTGTGAAAATACTGGAATTTATTGGTTTTGTATGATAAGAATCCAGAAATATACTTGCCTAATCTCATTGAAAACAGAAAATACAAGCTATACTCCTACAAGGTGATGTGTTTGTCTCCTGGAGAATCATCAATGTAAAGATTGTGATGACTACAAAGTGGTTAGATTTCTATCCAATAGGATGTACCTTAGTTATAAAAGAATTGCCTATCTTTCATTGTTTCAGAAAGCAAAGAACTGGAAATGTTATAAAATAAAAGTCATGATCTTTAAATGATGTGATTTTCAAATACTTATTTTGAGGTTTTATAGTATTATGATTAAAAATGATACTAATACAAAACCATGCTATGATTACTCAAAAAAAAAAATCACAAGTAAACATCACTGATGAATTTTTTTACATTGAAGTATTTCAGGTTCTTCATGCTGGCACAGGAGAACACACCTAATAGGACAATGGTGAGCTACTCTCACCACTGGTTTGTGTATAGAAAACTTGTCATTACAGGGAGGGTTAAATCTCACAGTACGGCACACAGTATTTCATTAATAACTTAAATGTGTACTTACATCTTAACAGAAATGGGCTTGTTCATTTCAAACTCAAAAAAAGCTGGAAAACATGCTTCAAGATGAGGTTGTTTAATTTTCAACATCTTTGAATGGCTTGGATTGTATTGTCTGCATCCATATTCTATATATTGAATCTACAATCAACATAAAAACCTGGCAAAAACCCCTTAAAATTTCATTTCTCTTCACTTGTCCACAATTTGCCAACTTTCCAGCACAGCACTTCCTAATTGTATACTCAAATACCAGCCGTTGCACATAAAAGTATTGATGGAAATGGAAACTCCTGGAACTTAGCAGCAAACAAATACTGAAAGATTTATGAACACAAGTTAATTTTTGACATTGTTAATGTTAGAAAGTATCTCCATCTAAACTTCCTGTTGTACTCCAAAGAGCTAACCTATGAGCTCAATTGCTGCACACATGTGCAGTTTAAAACTACTATTAAATTAATTTAGATTACACCTATCCACAAATTATTTTTCATACCTACATGCTATGTAAAGTTCAGCCTTGGAAAATATTATTGAATTGTAAAGATTGTTGTAGACCATGTGAAGACTTTTTTTTTTTTTTTTTTACAGAGCAAATATTAAGATTTACTGTAAATAGTAATTGTCTAATCGAAATATAACTCACAGATTCACAAAGGTCTCACAAGGTGCTGATTTTATAGATCCTGATGCTTTAGACAGCAATAATTACTAGTCAAAATAATCACAGTTGTGAAAAGAGAGAACACAAAGACAAATCTGCACCTAATTAGATGGCAAATATGTTCTCCAGTTACCAGAAACCCACCCCCTCATGGGAAAAGATTGCTTGTTCCTTTGTAAACAGAAAGACAATGGAGAGCAGCACTTTTGTCACATAAACCCAAATCTGTACAACATACAGGCCCACAACTCATTCTATTTAAGTAACATTGGGCAGGAAATGGTTCAATTCTTTAAAGGGTTCACACCTAAATTTACAAACCCTTTTTAAAAATAGTTTCTAAAAGGACTTAATCTACTTCATAGATTCACTCTTGTATACATTTTTCCATTGCAAAATGGAATATGAACTCTATGCAAGCATGAATTTTAATATTCTAGATTAGTAGTTACAAGCAAATAATATTCTTTGATACTGGCCTATGTAAAACCCAGTGTATCATACAGCTCCTGCAGATACTTGCTCATGAAATAAAACACGTCTAAAATGTAAGCGAGACCAGATGAAACTCAGATATACTTCTTCATTCTTTGCTGGCAAGAAAGTGGTTATTCTTTCATAAAATAGCTTCAAAATTTTGGTGGGATTTTTTTTTATCCCCATTTTGTTGCAGAAAAAAAATTAAGTAGCCTTTTATTTACTTGGAAATGCACACATTTGTGCACCTATTATTTAAAAAATTGACAAAACATCAAAATTAATGAAAAAATAGGTAAGTCTAGGCATTAAAAATGGGGCATCCACAAATTCCTACTGCCATCTATTGGTAGTAGCTTGGAACTACAAGTTATTGCCATTTGCATAGCATTAAATAATTAAGTGCTTGAGTTACGACAACCTAGCAGCAGAGACACTTAAAAAGGAAATAGGATATTACTGGAATCACTTGCAAGACACTAATTCTGGAAGAATTTCTTTAGTGAGAGATGTGGATATGTTTGGAGGTGTTCTTGTCTATTTTTCGATGTTAAGAGTATATTCTCTTTTTTCAATAAAAGATATTAAGAAATAACCTGGACCTAATAGTCCCTAACCATGCAAAATAGTACTATTTGCACTATCCAATTAAGGACTCAGGTGCCTAAAATCTCTTCACAGAAACACAAACTTTCTGTCCCTTTGAACACAGCCCAGCCCTGTGTTTGAGCAACCTGCTGTGAGCACATCAGGAGAGGTGAATGACTTCTGGCTGGAACTCCAGAGAGCGGCACCTCTGAGCATGCAACTGCTTAAATTTTACAGCCAGGTGCTCAGACAAGCACTGGGCTGTACCTGAAACCTGTCTTGACCTGATGCATTCAGGTAAGGCTTACACAAGAAGAGCTTCTATCTGAACCTGGACCTACAGCTTGAAGGCCTCCCTTCAGTGTCTAGACTTTGCCACTAGTGTGAATAAGGTCACTTTCATGTGACAGCCCAAATAACTTACTCTTACAGAAAACAGGAAGCTCGTGGTTAGCTTGGCTGCGCTAGCATTCCCACATGTCCTCCCAGGAGACTATTCTTCCCATCTAGTATGTTTTGTTCTGAGAGCAAGAGGGAACTGTTCATCTACTGCTCTCACTGAAGATGAAAGACAATAAATCGAACAACAAAGGCCATGGTCTAGTACTGTTGGGCAATTGGCCACAAGATGAGATCCCTTGTTTGCAGCTTTCTTTTCAGTAGTCTTTCTCCTTTTTGCAAGAATCAGCCTTACCTTCAAGACGGTTTATTTCCCAGGGGATGCACAGGTCTTTCATGCCCTGGGCAAGTGCTTTGACCAAGAGTGTATTCAATGCCAAAGCCAGTAACAATACTCAGCACCAGCATATGTTAGAAGTAAGTGGAATCTGTGACTGCAGGCCCCTGCAGAAGCTGATGCCTGTGAGGTGTATGGTAACAAAATAGCTCAGGACACTCAGGAATTAGGGACCTAATTATCACTGTAAATGCCTAAGTGCTTTCTTGGTAACAGGCCTTAACCCCTAACTAACCATTCTGAAGATGCTCCCTGAGTTTCAGTTTTCAACAGTATAAATATCCAGTCCAAGATTATTAAATCTTCTCTTCAGGAAATAATACAGAATTCACAGCAAATGAATGATGGAAAAATAATTTTTTTGAACAATCGCCAACATTGCCGCTTGGTGATTCCGTTTTAATTTTTATGCCTGATTTTCTGAGAGATAACACCTTTATACAATATAAATGTTTTTTAAAGCAGAAATGTTGGCTTTGAAATGAGCCACCATAAGTAATGGTTGGTTGATTAAACAATGGGTTAATGTTCTGTTTCAAAACAACTCAAATACTGAAAAATGCTTCATATTAATGAAATAGATCCATTTAGGTAGAAGTTATCCAGAATTTGTACATATCTTCTTCCTTAATACAGAGAAGACTCTTTATTTTTTTAACAGATAAGGGAAAAAAGAGTTTTGCCTGGTTTTTAGCCTGTGAGGAGGGATTACAGTATTAATTTGTTTACACAGTAATAGCATGGGCATTGTCTTTACTGACATATGTCACTACTTCATGTTCCTAGTTTCTCAAAATAAAGGTTCTTACTCTATACTCAACCCATTTTCTCTCTTTTCATTGGTGTTTCTTTTCAAATCTCAAAAGATTCTTTAGGGTGAATTTTCCCTAAAAAAAATCAGTGTTCTGAGACAGACAAAGCACAACAGGCCCTGAAATGAACACACACCTGTGTGCCCAGCTTTTGTGCTTTGCTCAGAAATAACAGCATCTCTGGTTTTAGGGAGGTAGATAGGGGGGTACAGGGCTATACTGTAATCCCTCTGCTGGGATAAACTTATATTTAAATGGATTTTTTTCCCAACAAGAGTGCATTAGGGGTGATAAAAAGGATAAGGTTGGATGTGCACAACCAGGGGCTGTAGCCAAGGACTGGTGAGGCAGAACATTGCAATTCTTGGGAGGCTGCTGTCTGCAGAAGCTGCTCTGCCACTTCTGCAGATTTTGCCATCAAAATCTCATCATGCTGTTGCCCTAGGCAACTTCTTGCTCTGCCTAAGGACATCCCTGGTGCCTAACAGCACACAAGCCAGATTTCAAACTGGCGCTGTTCCCATTTCTGACACCTCTGTTGCATCCCAGCATCAGCATCCCTTTGAAATTGTTCAGTAATTACTAGCAGTAAACACTATAGTGGCTGGGTCTCTTCTGCCTAAAAAGTATGTCCTACTAAAGGTATTATTTTCTAGTGATTTAGTAAAACGGGCTTCATTCCATCTGGTTAATTCATGTCAGCAGAATTGGACCTAAACTTCTTACTCTAATCAAAAAGGCAGTGTGACAGTGTCTATAGTTTAGAAGGTGAAAATGTTTTCAATTAAGTAGTATTTACCTTAGGAAAATATCACAGATTTCCTCCTGCCCTTTAGATTACTATTGTTTGTTGAAGGCAGTTTTTGCAAGACAGTGTAAAATGCATATTTGTTTGGCTATATTTGTGCAATGTTGTGAGTCAGAAATATTATGTCTTTGATACAGAAAGAACAAATTTTTGAGTAGAGAAAAAATGTAAAAAGAGCTTGAATCACATTATGCTCTCTTTTTTTTTAACCTTCCGTTTTCTCTTGTGCCTACTCCTAAAGCAATTTTCTAAGTACTTTGCTGTGTTTCAGAGAGGCAGTTACCATCTCCATCATGCAAATTGTCCAAGCAGTCATGTAAAAGCAACACTTTTTGTGCTTGTCTGACTGAAGGACAGAGAAAATCTGCAATTTTCCCATCCCATGGCTGATATTGAAAGGGGTGGGGAATCCACCCAACTGTTAAAACCTTAGCAGATTCCAACTGAGTCATTTCTCTTTTTTTATCTCCCTCTTTTTTTTTTTTTTTTTTTAATACAGAATTCCTTCATTCAAGGTCTCTAACTATAACCATGATTGCTGTACTCCTGGTTAGCAAACAAACACAATTCTTGCAATGCAGAAGCTCACAGTTGTTACTGCTTCTGAATTCTAAAGGGGTTGAAAAAAAAACTTATTTTCATCTTGTGTTTCCTGTCTTTCGCTGATAGCTCAGAGATGGTACTGTCAAAATTGTGTTGTAACTAGGGATAACTTTGAAGAGCTACACTGAGAAGGTGACCTTCAAAACAGACATATTTTATTCTGAAAATATTTTATTTTCTGAGAGTAATCAAAAGAAAAACTGGGGGATTTTTTTGGAAACAGTGGCAAAACTTTATTATTGTTATCAAAAGAAGATAGGTACCACTCTTGTGGGATAAAATGGTAACGGTGTTTTCTCTTTTTATATATTTTTTTAATACATGATACGTTATTGCAAAGGTGAAGTGTGTGTACAGTGAATTCAATATTCCATTGTTTATTGGCACCCTCTCTGAAATAAAAGCCACATGGCAAACATAATTCCATGCTGACAAAAGGTTTGTGCTGGTGTTCCCTTTTTCTGGCATGGAGCTAGTAATGTAAACACAGGTACATCAGGGAGGTTCCTTGAGTGATTTGTTGCCTCATAACTGTGTGCTCTGGGATTTTCTGTCTCACAGGGCATCCTGGAGCCGCACACTGTAAAGGTACAGCTGCAACCCTGTCAGTGTAGCAAATTGAGCTTTAAACTGACTCTGTCTGGTATTAAACACAGAGTGGAAGTCTGTTGAAGCAAAGGGTTTGACAAACACATATTTTTCAGGCTGGTCTGAACTTCCTGCAACAAAAGCTATGTGGATCCTGGCAGTTTAACACGATTTTTTTTCTGATCGTAGTGTAGTGACACTGACATCTCTTTGTTCCTGCTAAAAGTCTTTATTGTCATCAATTTTCCCCAACATACTGAATCCTAGGATGAGAATTCCATATTCACTGGTTTAGTTACTCAATAATTTTGATCCTTCTGTTTTTAACTTGAGCTTTTTGTAAAAATTTGGTCTGGGAGGTGAGTTTCTCACATCTGAAAGGAGATGAGAAAACAACATGGTGATTAATCTAATTAGTACATGTTCAAAAGCAATATTGTGGAATGCCATAAAAGAGGCTGCTTGGAAGCTCATGATCAGAAAAAATATAATGTTTTTATTTTCTTGTTTTTAAATTTTCTTCTTGGAGACTTTAAATCAAGCTAGTCCACTTGCTAGAATTGATTTTTTTTTAATGCAGTATGAGGTATTTGTAACACATTTTAAAGAAGAAATTGAGTACGGTGACTGGAAGGATGAGATAACAGTTCTGTCCTCACTTACTTGGTTATGGCAAAATTCCCAGAGCCTATTCCATACAGGTATTTATTGTGCACAGCCTATAGAGTACAAATAGAAAACTGCAACTTAAGAAAAACTAGTGTCAGGAGCTCAGAAATGAAACTAAACTTCTTGTTGGAAGGAAGATAAATCAAAAGAGCACTTTGATTTCTTCTATTTAAAAATAAAATAAAAATAACAATCAATAAACAAATGGCATTAGCTGTTGATATGCTGAATAAGCAAGTGAAGAGCTACAAATACCAGGTAGATTTTCTGCTTATCTTCATTCTCAATTTATTGGACTACATGATGTACTACAGAAAAAAGTGACCAAATTCATTTTTTGACTATATGCCAAGCTATGTAGCAATACAAGTCTATTTACTAGTTGCCAAGGTGCCTCATTCTTGAGCTGCAATACCCCAGTATTATTTCAGGTTTCCTACCCTCTTTGGGGCAGACACCTTTATTCCCATTTAAGCAGCTATTTCTTGAGGTAGAAGTGTGGCCAAGGTGCTAGATCCATATTAATTTGTTTCTTGACCAAAAATATAATTCCAAATAAAAGATTGCTATAAATAATTCCTTGAACCATATCTTTGTTTTTTGTGAGAGCTCCACCAAAACACAGCTGTGTAAAATATGCCTGAATATTTTCCCAAGGATACCACATATTAATCCATTATAGCAGCAAGAGGATCACACTGGGCGAGTTATTCAAGCTTTTTCTGAAGGCGGATGAGATTCAGCAATTTGGTAAAGTATGTCACAGTGGAAGTGTACTGCAAAGCCCACACATGGTAATACAGTGACTGGAAGGCAAATATTTCTTGTTTGTTGTAATACTATGTTATGCATGAATGGAGTTGACTTGTGAAAAGCCTTGTAATAAGTATTGGTATCTGGAGGTGGAGTAGAAAGCAAAACTATCTGAGATGCAGGAAGCTGAATTAATTCAAGAATATTTCTCCTTAGATGGGGAACAGATATAACTGTCAATATGTAAATAACTCAGACACTCTTTCACTTCTGTGTTAAGGTCAAAGCCTACATAAAATATGCTTAAAATTGCCTGAAATTTTAAAAATAATGGTAGATTATTTAAAACATTCAGCTTTTTGGTTTTTTTCCCAGGATCAGTCTTTTTCTTCCTTTTTCCTTCCCCTGCGCATTCCCCAATTCAATTCTTAGTTCTTCAGTACAGTGGAAATCTTAAAACTATGAATGTGACTCAAATTTAAGCTGATTATTTAGACCTCTAATAACATCATGACATTTATTTTCAACACCAAAAAAAAAAAAAAAAAAAAATCAAGAGAGTTCAGAAGCTTGACATGAGGACCAGTAATGGCTTTTTTTTTCTTTCATATTTATTCAGTTTCTGGTAATAAACTCTAGTTTCCCAGACATGTCATACACCAGCCCTTGAGGAGGAAGGAAAGACAGAGATAATGAGTCATGAACTGACTGCAACCTCCATTCCCCATCCCCCTGCACTAACTAGGGGGGAGAAGGTAGAGAAAATCTGGAATGAAATTGAGCCTGGGAAGAAGGGGTGGGCAGAAGAGAAGGTGTTTCAAGATGTAGTTTTATTTCTCATTACCCTACACTGATTTGATTTGTAATAAATTAAATTAAATTCCCCAAGTCAAGTGTGTTTTGCCCGTGATGGTAATTGATAGGTGATATTTCCCTGTCCCTATCTCAACCCACGACCCTTTCATAAAATTTTCTCTCCCCTTCCAGCTGAGTGATAGAGTGATAGAATGATTTTGGTGTGTAACCAGCCAGGTCAAGTCTCCAAACTAATTCAGACTATCATATGACTATACTTTTTTTGCTCTCCAAGTTATAGTGACTGATGGTTTGGAAGTGTGGTACCAAACTTTTGACTACCCACCATACCACGTTTCAGTGATAACATTTATCTGGTTACCTATCTATATCTGGCCCTAGATTTTCATGACACTATTCAAGCATTCAGGGATGCTAAAAATGCAATGTACTCTGTCTGTGTCTCTCCTAATGTAGTGAGATAATGGTTTATCTGCCTTGCTGAATGCTGAAACAGAGCCTGTTTTCTATTATACTTTCAAGACTTCTGGTGATAGCAAGTGATGAATAATGAAACAGTCTTTCCTTCAGTAATGGCTTTATATAACAAAATCACTTGATAAAGCAAAGAATTTCAGAAGGTGATGGGAGCTCTTAGATTTAAAACTAAAGCTCCAGACATGAATATCTCAAGTACATAAATGCTTCATTGCTCTGACAGGGCAGAATGGCTAGTAATTGACTGCCTTAGTAGGATGCAGCATTGAAAGATGATTACGTAAGTAGAAAGAGGCATTTGCAGGAAGTCTACACATTGTAATAACAGAATAAGGGTTTTTAACAAGACGGTTGCTAGAGTGTTGTATTGGTTTGGCACGGCCTGGTTTTAAGTAGCAGAGGGCAACAAAGGTGGCTCCTGCGAGGAAGCTGCTGGAAGCTTCCACCATGTCCAGCAGAGCCAATCTCTGATGGCTCTGAAGATGGACATGCTGCTGGCCAAGGCTGGACCAATGAGAGAGGTTGGTAATGCCTCAGTGTATTTAAGAACAAATCAAAACGAAGTCACAAGGTTTTGATTCTAGTCAGAGAATAGGAGGAGGTGAGAACATGTGAGGGAAAACAACATGGAGACACCAAGGTCAGTGCAGAAGGAGGGGCAGGAGGTGCTCCAGGCGCCGGAGCCGAGGTTCCTCTGCAGGCCGTGGTGCAGCCCATGGTGCAGCAGCTGTGCTCCTGCAGCCCGTGGGGATCCACGGGGGATGCAGAGATCCACCCGCAGCCCGTGGGGATCCACGGGGGATGCAGAGATCCACCCGCAGCCCGTGGGGATCCACGGGGGATGCAGAGATCCACCCGCAGCCCGTGGGGGAGGTGCCCGTGCCGGAGCGGGTGGATGCCTGGAGGAGGCTGTGATCCAGTGGGAGACCCGCTGGAGAGAGAGGGCCCTGCTGCCAGGCTGGAGCAGCCTGTCCTTGGGGGACTGCACCCCGAGGAAGGAGAGAGCCCTGGCGCAGCAGTTTGGGAGGGCTGTGGGGCCGTGGGAGGGGCTCACGCTGCAGCAGGGGCGGTGCGGCCGCTGCTCGGGAGAGAGGACCCACGCCAGGGAAGTTCAGGAGAACTGTCTCCCGTGGGAGGGACCCACGGCCTCACAGGGGAAGACTCCTCTCCTGGAGCAGCGGAAGGAAATCCCGGTGATGGAC
Source organism: Corvus moneduloides (assembly GCF_009650955.1). Classification (NCBI taxonomy): domain Eukaryota; kingdom Metazoa; phylum Chordata; class Aves; order Passeriformes; family Corvidae; genus Corvus; species Corvus moneduloides. Next base: position 19,319,164 of record NC_045481.1, read on the forward strand.
TGACCAAACCCCCAGGCCCTGTCTCCTGTGCTGTCGGTGGGAAGGAGGGAGGGGCAGGGGGAAGGTGTTCTAAGGGTTTATTTTACTTCTCATTATCCTCTTCTGATTCTGTTAGTAATAAACTTCTGTTTATTAATATTGTTTATATTATTATAAATTCTGCTAGTAATTCACTTCGCAACTTAAGCTGAGCCTGTTTTGCCCTTGAAGTGTTTCTCCTGGTCCTTATCTCACTCACGAAGTGCTCCTTAACTTCTTTTTCCTTTTCCCTCCTCTGCCCTTCCCCAGGGTGAGCGAGTGTTTCTCGTGGTGCCTGGTGTTGGGCCAGTGTCAAACCACGACAAGTGTTAATAACAAAGATGAAAAAAAGCTGGTGGTTCTTCCAAGCATGTAAATCACTGAAAGTTTCACATATACATAGAAGTCAGAGAACTGTCCAAGAGAAACCTATTTCAGATTTTTCTATAGAATTTGGGACTGCACTGAATTTTTAGATTGAAAATAATACTTCAATTATGTTTCAAAAATCAAGAAAAATCTTAATACTCTTGGAATATCTCTTTTAATGTGTTCTTCTCTATTCTTTTCCCTTCTATTTCATTCTATGAAGAAGTGTTTTGAATGAAATTTTATGGAACTTCCAGAAAGCAAGTTTCAGCCTTGGAGCAAACCCTGATGAATGATTCAAACACAAAATCAATCTGATACCTGCATTTGAATTGCTAATAATAACAAAATTCGCTGCTCATGCTGCCACTGCTGTAGCTCACTCTGCTAGTCCAAATGTCTGTTACCCATCCTTCTGCATGCAAACAAAATTGTTATCTTTTAGAAAGACTTTTTCATCTTGTATTGCCATGGCTTTTAACATCCACGACCAATCTCACATCTGGTATAAACTTTGTTGAAGACAGTAGGTTTTATACTAGGAATGATTCTGATTTGCAACATGAAGGCAGATTTTATCACTATCTGCTTTAACATAAAGCTGGCTTGTGTTTTGTCTTTGTTTTAAAAACTTATCAGTACTTAAAAATGTAATGCCAAAGGTGGTACGAATCAGTAAGACACTTTTAAGCCATCTCTCTACCCCTATCCACCATTTATGTTGTGATGCTCAGATTTGGAACCTCTCTCAGCAATAGCAGCAAAATGCACTGCTGTGACTCTGCTTTTTAAACTCTATCTTGTGTCTGCTTATCTACCTAAGATTTCTCTGACAGTGCCTTTCATTATGTTGCATATGGATTGTTTGAAAAATAAGGATTACACAATTTGAACTGCTGAATGGAACACACACACTAGAGTGTTAGAGTTATAAAAAAGGCAAATAACTGCAAAAGTATTTTCTCCAGAAAACTCACAGAACATTAGCACCACTAGTTTTGTTAAGCCAACAAAATGCTTTCTATTTTATTATTTTACTTGATAATGGACAAACTACTGCTCAGTGGAACTAAGTTACTCACCCAAGTCTTCACAGTCCATCAGTAGCATAGTCAAGGATATATTCCTTGTTCCATTCTCATTATTGAAAAACAAAACAGAACAAAATAAAATCTTCTTAATTTTAAAGGGATTAGGATTTAACATCAGAGTTTAGGACTTACTTGTCCCCCTCTCTTTCAAACTGTCAGCTAAATGTGCTAGTCATAACACATATCTAAGTGGGATATCTAAGTATTTTGTCAGACCTGCAAAGTAACTGTCTTTTCAAAAAGTTAAGCAAACCTGTAGACTGAAAGAACATTCCATATTCAATGTCTCCTGAAAGTAATGGAACATTATGTAACTCCAAAAGCCTGCTCAGAGATCAAAGTTGTGCTGCTGCTTGTTGTCAGTTACACGTACACACCCTTGATACACTGTACTATGAGTGGGACACCAACACCTTCCACTGTGGTTACTTGGATGGATAATAAAGTGTCTTGAATTTCTGCTTTTTGCCTAAAGATAGGTCTTCTGTCTTTCTCTGTGACTGATAAGTATGATAAGTATGGTTCTACTACAGATTGATGATCATGAGAATTATTCCTAGTGAAGGAAATGGGGTAATATAATATTTTTAAGTAAAAGAGAAAAAAAAAGAGCGAGTTCTTCCTCCCTGCATGCTGGCAACAAAGATGGGCAAACTAAGATCAGAACTGGCTCATGATTTATATCTTCTTAATTGTCCCTTAGTTGCTAAAAGTAGTCTTGTAGTTTACTCTCCTTCAGAAAAAAATTGATGGATGCTTTGTTTTGATTTAGTCTTGTTGCACAGCTGGGAATCTCTTGCATCACTGCAGGGATTCTCTGTGTATGGCTGGTGTGATTAGTGGAAAAGGGCTTGGCTATTGCAATGGATTGGACTCTGAAAAGTCTGAACAACATTCAAATATTGTACTTCAATCAGTGAGTTTACTACAAGGAGAACACATGAATCAGAAAACCTCAGAGCTGAAGGTTGATTCCCTTTTCTGCTTGTCAATCAAACCTCTTGAGGTGAGTTGTTGAGTCCACTGAATATTTGACATCAACACAAAATTGATACATGACATTGTCACTCACAAGAACTCTAGGACAACATAAACTCTCCACAGCATAGCAAATCTCTATAATAATATTTTTATCAGTTGCTTTCTAATGTACTAACTCTACAGACCCCTGTCAAAGATGAAAATAATATCAGATAATGTTTCTAGGACATACATAGTTGTAGCTTTCCTAGAAGTACCAAAGGATTTAAATAGCTTTGCTATATGACTAATCCATCCTACATGGTCTTCACCCTTCTCACATTCCTGGCCATTAAAAACATCATTTGATGGGACATCCATTTATGTCCTTGTTACTTTGAATCTTGTTAGATTGTAAATTGGCAGCCTGGCTAACAGTCTATATGTGATTTTTCTTCTTTTCACAAAGAATATTTTACAGTAGTTAACACATTTTACCCAGCTCAGCTCAGGTTATATTTTTTCTTTAGGAGAATGATTATTTTATTCACTTGGAGACAATTTCAGCATGTTTTATATCAAGTTACAGATAATATCTGTCACGCACAGGTCTGATGATAGTTTTCTAAACACAGAAATGCTGTTAATACTTAGGGAACCGAGGCATTGGAAAGGTCATGTCCTTATTTTAGAATAGTGCATTATGGAACACCCTACTACTGACACAAACGAGTTTTGGTTAGAGTAGGATCTGAAGGGTGGTTTTGATTCAGATTCGTCTGTACTAGTAAAAGTATAAAAATCCATGGTAAATTCCTACTTTGGGAACTCAAAGGACATAACCATCATAACCTTCTCCATGTTGGCACACGCAGAAGATAGATGTTCTGAGAAGCAAGGGACAATATGTCCTGATGCTGAACTTTCTTTACATACAACATGTAATAAAACAAGCTTTCCTTTCCCCAGTGCCCAAGACTGAGTCCTCATTTATCAAAGAACAAATCCTGCAAAACAAACAATAGAATGTCAAAAAAGGGCTAGAACACCTTAAAATTCTGTACATTTATATTATCAAGCAGTCATTGTTAGAAATAAAAATCATCTATCACAAAAATATATTTTATAAGCTCACTCAGTTGAAATGAGGTTACAGTTCATATTCAAGATGTTGATAGAACAGTCTAAATTTATCTACAGTGCCACTTCAAAAAGTAACTTGAAAGTGTTGGAATCAAGTTTTATCATGGCTCATTGCTTTTGGGGAGACCATGGCCTGATGCAATGAAGCAAATGTGGAAACTCCCACTGATGTAATTAAGGTTTGGATAATTCACTAAGAACAGAAGCCCAACCTAAATTCCTGTCTTGAAGTAAGCCCTATTTTACATGAATTTAATTTTTTTTTTTTTGATTAGGCAGTTCTGTGTCAATTATATCTAATTAAGAGGAATTACTCTTCCTTAAATTAATAGCTTTTTGTTTACATGTCTATGAACTTAAAGAGGATTAATTATCAACCTGGGGACTTATTCAGAAACAGAGGTCAGGTGTCATCTCAAACTGCTCATTACATTTTCTCTTTTTACTCTAATTTAAAAAGTAATAGGCTAAATTTGAAAAATCTTAGACTACATTCCCAGTTTAAATGCTGAATACTTGTCTATATTATCATCCTACTAAATTTCTGAAAACTGGCTTGGTTTTTAAATACATGCTGCTTTACAGCTTGTGACAAGAAGAAAACTACTTCCTCATGACTTTTGAGGAGCAAAACAAAAGACAGACAGAGCTGCATAAACATCAAATACAGTTATAATACTTGGTGATGTACTCTTTTTTTTTTGTTTGTTTGCTTCCCAAATTTCTGTTAAGGGATCAGTTTGGAAAAAAAAAGTAAGTAAATTAGTTATTTTTTTAAAGAGATTATTGCTTTAAAAATACCTGCTGTATTAAGACCTTTTGCTGAAGGATGGTTTTTTTATGGGTACGTGTTTCATGATCTATGTTTCCTAAGTTCTTTGACTGGAGGTATTGTATCATTACATATCCATAATGTGGAAATTGAAGCTCAATGTCAGATTGTCATCCATAAGATAGTGGAGAAATTTTCTCAAGATAACTACATTTTTTTTCAGGTTATGTCTGGCAGTGATTGGTGAGTTCAGGAACATATGCGTGCTGGATGTACACATATTATGCAACTGATCTGCAGGTACACAGCAAGTCCAACACCTGAAAGCTATTCTGTTCTTGTAGAGTGACTTTATGCTACATGCACTGTGAAATCAGATATACCAGAGCTGTTCTGCCCAAGCCTTCGCAGTTCCCAATAAGCTTGTAAAGCTGCACTGTGCAAATGTAGAATTCTCCTGTTTTGCAAATATGACACAGATATGTGGTCACATAGGAATTCTTCAGAAAATTCTCCAGAAAATCTAGTCATTGAACTTAAAACTTTTGACTATTTTTACTGTCCATAATCATTAGGCTGCCAAGGATATGAGTTTCCTGAGAAATGATGTGTACACACTTAAAATTTGAGATTAAATATTTCTGTATGGAGAATAATTTTTTTTCACCCAACTGCTAAAATACAGAGTAAACTTAACCTTCTAATTTTTGTACTTGTTGTTTTCTGCCATGAAATTGTACTGATGCAACACTGCTAATTTAGTACTGTTCTTTTCCAGTGTCTTCTATTTGAAGTAAAAGTTGTCATTTAGGACATATACTGTGGTATTTTTCGAATATGACCATTAACACGAGGTATTCAAACTTATTTTCAGTTAAGAGATAAATGTGTTTTGAATTTAGTTTCTTGGGCTGTTTCACTAAGCCGTTGCTCCATTTGCCTCCCTTCGTAGGAACAAATATTTCTTCAAAACAAGCCCTTTCTGTTAAATGTCTATGGCAGTCTGCTTGGCAGCTGTAGACACAATTTGGGTCACTGTGTTGGAATTTGAGTATGTATGTGTATATTCTGTGCCACCTCTGACACTATTATGTCATGAATTGAATGCACAAGTGAATAGATGATGATGGTGATTTATTCTGATAAAAGAGACAGAATGACCTGAAGGTAATTCTTTACACTAAGGACACAATATATAATTAAGAACATTTATGAGCTTAAGACCTTTTCTTACATAGCTTTCTGTATTTTCTCAAAACTCTACCCCTAATGACCTCTCTCTTAATTGAAAAAATGGAAAGTCCCCGTAGATGTTGGTTAAACTAACTCACCAGTGCAGAAGACATACAGACAGCATATAACAGAGAGAGAATGGAATTACTGTGAGATAGTCTCAGCTGGCATAAATCAGTGTTGCTGTGATGATTTAAGCCATCAGAGAAGATGGACCAATATTACTTTTATATTTCCTAAGGAACACCAAAATATAAGTACAACTCAAAAATTCACATTCTTGTTTAGAAGTTTATAAAACTTAAATACAGCATGTCATAGGTAATGAGGGCTGTAAACAACTGGTGAAGAAAGAAAGATTTTTAAGGGGAGAGAGCTAAGAGCACATTGTCTCAATTCATGTGTAGCCATTGACTTTACCTGATCTAATGAAGCAACAGTGAGGTTGATCTAGATGATCTTTAAAAGATTCCTTTCAATACAAACAACTCTATGATTCTATAGGTTGAGAAGATTGAGGGTGGTAAGACCCATACCTGAGTTTCTTTGAAGTTTCAGAATAGATGTAATTGTACAAATATAATTTCTGTTCTCACTAATCACAGTATTTAATTTAGTTTCTTGCTCACACCATGTTTGAGCTGCTTTTAATAACTCAGTAACCAGATCTCTGATGTTTTGAGGTTTTGATTCCATCAAATTTAAACTTCCCTAGTACTATCCTGGGAATAATAATTAAAAAAAAAAAAAAAAACAAGTAAAATGAAAATGAAACTGTTGTTTTCTTGAAAGTAAATAGTTAGAAGGAAACTTAAACACAACATCAAGGGTTTACATTTCTTCTCTGTCTAACACAAAGAGATTGTAAATTTGTGAACAATTTTTAATTCATCAGGCTGGAAGGATTTTTAAGTTTAAGAAAGATACAGATACAATGCAGATTTTCTTCTTTTGCCTTTTACAATTTATCACTGAACTTGGGTGAACTGTGCTGGGGTGAAAAGACTGAATGGAGTTCATTTAGGGCCGCATTTGATGAAAGGCAGAAGATCATGATCAAGAGCATATGGGATTGGAGTTGGAGGAGAGGTTGACATTTTTATGGAATAATGATGATTAGCAAATCTAGGCTTTTCAAAATTGTCTATGAACTGTTCTGAAACTAAGACTTCTTGGTGTTCACAGATTTATAATCTATGGACAGAAAAAAAGCAGAAACTTTCATTGCTAAGGTATCTTATTTCGAGAAATCTTTACCATACAGTTGTAAAATGTGCACATCCTGTGAGCAGAAGTGAAACAGGTTTCTTAGTCATTTTTATTCTTTATGCTGTTCCTTGAAGAACCTGAAGGCTCAAGAGGTCATATATTGGAAGAACTAGTATCTACAGTAGCAAAAGAATATCTATAATTTAGACTCCTTTGCATTTGTTCTTGTTTGTTACCAAAATCTTAATGCCTATTTGTAGTAGGAATGAAATAATTGTACCCCTAGGCCACATATTCTTGGAATCCAGTTCTTTGAGTCTGGACCATTCCACTGTGTGAACCAAAGATATGTGAAGAGAACTGTGAGATTTGCTTTGAAAGTGCGCTCCTGAGAGCATTGATATAGACACACTGCCTCTTGAAATCTACCTATGCAGACAGATATTGCACCTACCGAAAGAGAGAAATATGAGGGACAACTGAAAGTAAAGGTGGCAATAAAACTGTGATAACTAGCATAAAAGGAAAACAAATCACAGCAATATAGTTTGGAATCTAACAGGATCATGATAAAGAGATAGTATATCAGAAAAAAATTGATCTATTTTTTTTTTTAATAAATTTAAAAGTGCAAATACACATACACATGTGCATATATATATTATATATATGTGTAACCCCTTCATTGTCAAATATTTTGCCTCAGATTTGTTCACTGCATAACCAGGGAAGAGCTTCCTCTTTGGGTACATCCTTCACGTAATTTCTCTTTTCCTACTTTTTTCTACAGGGTGTCTGACACATAATCAATTTACTGTGTTCCCAAGGTTCCAAGCTACATTATTGTAATTTCTTTCAGATCCAGCTCTTTCTTTTGATTCAAAGTCATTCAGCATCTGGATCTGAAATATTCTCCAATCCATATCTGCTTATTATATTCTTAAATACTCTGACTTTAAACCAGCAAAATCCATACTGGGAGAATTGCTGAAGAGGTGATGGGGTGGGGGTTTTTTTGGGGGGGGTAGGAGGTGTTGGTTAGTGACTTTTTAGACAGTAGTTTGCAACACGTTCCAAAAATAAGGTTTTGAGTGTGTATTGCTGTTCTATTCAGTTCTCAGGAGAATATGCTGGCATTGGTTTCAACAAGCAGTGTCGGTATTTCTGAGTTTATGACAAAATTCCATATAAGCCTCTCCTTTCCCTCTGCTTTGTTCTTATCCCGCTTCCAAAGGATAATCTTATAGGAGAACCGTAGAGACTGAATCATTGTTCAGCATGTAAAACACAAAGCAGAGCAATGAAGATAATGAATGTATTTGGACAGGATACGCCAGTTCAAAAGGTCTCAATTCTTTATGCCAGCTGCCCACACATTGTCATACAGTGTTATGCAGCTATTTTTTGGGTGATTTGGTTCATCTTCTTTGGTATTACTGCAGTGCTACCATGTCAATTGCAATACTTATTTAATACTACTACTTACCAGTTTTGATATTTTTTCATCATTCTATGAACCAAAGTATTTTACAGTAACTTTCATAGGAGTTCTGGCATTCTGTCTCCAATTTGAAATGCTGAACACATCTAAGAGGGATATTTAATGTTACCATCTAAATGAGAGTTCAGCCATGTAACATCACCATTTTGGTCGTTTTCTTTGAACATTACATCCTTATTTACAAGGAAATATCTGAGCCTTTTCCAAAACATCTTTTTCACTATTCTAGCATTCTAATTTTTTCACCAACACTCTGAAACACTGATATTGGCATCTGGCAGGAAAAGGGAGATGAAACGCATTGAGGAAATTCTATATTTATGCTAGTGATATGAAAGAACCAAAGTGTGCTTTCATTTTGTATGATGGCTTTTCCTTGGCAAAACATTAAAAGTTATGGGGGATCACTGAAAAAGATGGTCTTTGGCAGCCTGAAGTCTGGTGTAATGTTTACTGCATCTGAGTTAGATACTTGAGAGCAGTATTTTTACAATTATTTAGCTGTATCCCTTGTACTTGATGTTTTTTTCCTTCCATTGCCCTAAATAGGCAAGAACGTGCTATTGTACACATTTTAAAAGCAAGAGGCAAAGGAGGAGGATGTGTAGGGTCTACAAAGGATTTGGGTACTCAAGGTGTGACGTATCAGTGTACAGTCTCTTTATAGCCATCTGTGAATATAATCCATTGGCTGGGTTCCCTGTACATTGAACAGACAAAATGTTGGAAAATTTAGAAGTCTGGGTGCTAAAAGATAACAAATTAAAACCAGCAAATAGGAAATATGAGACAAGGCTTTGGATAAATATATCCTCCATTCCTGTTTGCCCTAAATCCTTTTCTTCTAAGACAGTTCAAGTATGTCTTGGAACACAGAGACAGAAGAAATAGCAGAAGGACCATTTTCTAGAGTGTTTCTACAGCAGTTTAGGACATTATTTTTCCTGTATTTGTATTTGTCAATTATTCTCATAACCAGGAAATTCACATTCCTAAGTCTCCCAATATCAAATTCGTTTTTTGACACAATTGTAGAGGGCCTTATTATCTCCATAAAGATGCCTAAAATAGTAGCAGTCATTCCCAATTCTCTTGTCCGAACAGATACCTTTGAATTAATTATAACAGGGCTTGGATTTCTAACTTAGTTTCTTGTGACCTAGTTGATCTACCTATAGAACCATCCTTTCTTTACACTGCTAAAAAAAAGAAGAAAAAGTAATGCTAAATACTAAAGAACAAAATTCCTTACAACCCAGTCTATTGCAAAGATTTTACGATATATGTTCCTTTATAAACACCTCTTTCCTGGTTACTGCCTTTTTTATCCTTGTACTGAATCTTGACAGTTTAGGTTTTGTGCTTTAGACTGATCAAAACTGCACTAAACAGTACAATCAATCCTCCTTATCATTTCTGGAAGCTAAAGAGACAGCAAATATGGACAACTGAGGAAAGTATAGAAAAGCAGAATAAAATCTTCTTCTGTACAAAGATTGTAATAAGACACTGATGCCTTCCCTGTCATTGCAGTGCATCCTTGTCATTTGCTTATCAGACAATAGTTAATGCCTTTCACCCTCCCATATGAGTACAGTTTTAAGTCAACTTGCCACTACCAATTTTTTATTTCTCTGATATTCTGTAACTGTGTTGTCTCAGTCTTACTATTAAAAGTAGTATTGTGCATGGGGGTCAACACTGGTGCACATTGTATGTCAGCAGACTGGAGTTCAAAAATGGCTCTGCCTCTCAGAACTTTAGTGTGGCATTGCCATTTGTTTTCAAATTTGCTAAATTAGTGAAAAGTAGCATTGTTTGTTATCTGTGATATTGGGACAAGAGATGTGTGCAAAGCATTTACATACCTTGAGTTAAAAATTTCTATATATATATATAAGCTGTTGTAGTGGCTTTCTACCTAGTACCACTTTATCAACCCCAAAGTTCAAGAGCACACAGTCAGAATTTTCTGTAGGCACACAGGGTAAGTGAAAGAAAAACAGTTAATTATAAATAGTAAACAGGTTTTTTTAATTGACACTTTGTATCCCTCCTGTTGTTCTAATACTTACGATGCATTAATGATGTTAAGTGAACAGAAACTTTGATAAGATTGATATGTATAAGCCACAAATCTTCCTCCTTTGGTACCTCAAACTGGACATTAAACTTTTATCAAATCTTAAAAAGACAGATGGACTAGGAACTTAGCTTCTGAGATAAAGAAAAATAAAAATGTAAGAAAATACATACACATACAGAAACAGTAACTTTAAAATATTATGAATTACAATATCTATGGAAAATTAGTTTCAAATATTCATTTACCACCTATGCTAACAGATCGCATAACCATGTTTTGTGAAATGTATATGCATTTACAGACTTCTTACTTCGAATGCTAATTTTGAAAGAAACATTTATGGAATGATTTATAATAAGCTTTTGAGGAACAGCTTATTCTGAGACAATGTGCAGGCAGAAAAGAAGGTGGGAAATGGATTAATAGATTACTTATCTCTATTGTTTTTTCCAAATCTAACCATTGTAACTGCCCTAATGGCATTTAACAACACAAGGAGTACCTTCTCATGGCTTATGAATACCAGCTTATGTTTCACTTTCTTCCAATCAGCCTTGAAGAAACTTTCAGGAATGCCTATCTCCAAAAAAACCCCAAAATCTCTGTTTTTCTAAGGATGATTTACTATCTGTTCTCAGATAGAGCTTAAGAAGAGCTATATTATTTCTATATATTTAACAGCCTGACCTTTTCAGATTAAAGTCAGAGGTACTGGCATAAATTCTTGACAGCATAGTGAAGAAAAGATATCAGTACTCTAGAGGCAACATTGCATGTACGTGCTTTCCAGTACCATGCACAATCAGACATGTGAGGAATGTATAGAAAAAAATGGAAATGTTTCCTACTTATCCTAAAGGAATACAGAGTCTGGCTTTTGCTTTTTAAAAAGAAAGATGTTAAGATCTTAAAAGACAAGAATGTGAGAAAAACTTCATCAAAGGGAGACAAACCTTGCTTGTTTGTGATATTCAAAAATGTGAAGAAAGCAAAAAGAACACTGTGTAACCCTGCCAAGAAAGAACAAAATGATTTTGCATGTAGTTATAAAACAGATGTAAAAATTTACATCTTTAAAAAAGGGGGAAAATCCTAGCAATAACCTACTCTCTTTACTATCCATTGCACTGTAAAGAAGGAATGTTAATTACTTTTTTTCTTTTCAATAGCAGGAAAGCCCTAATTTCGTCTACGCTGAAAATATGCCCAGACCACAAGTATTTGAAAGCAAGGGAACACCTGCAAGTCAAGCAAGAATGAAATGGAGACTGCCAAAGCCTGTAATTTTCTTTACTTGGTTCTTTGCTGTGAAATGCATCAGGGGTGTTATCAGATCATTCACTGATACGAAAAAGAGGTACTCACAAATTTCCCTGTCACAAACATAATTTCTGATCTGAAATCTACTGTGGCCAAGAGAAAGATTATCACTTACTTCAGTGGCAAACTATTTGAGGTCTAACATGTTGTTAAACTTAGTACAGTAACATCAATATAATCTATCAAAAAAATTAAAACTCTTAATTTTATATAAATAAATATAAATTGATGTAAATTTTGATGCATTTGCACCTACCTATGTATTTCATGGCAAGTTTTAAGCACCACTTTTTTCTAATTCAGTTCCTTTAGACCTATTATCAAAATTACTACTGTCAGGAAATTAATTGTTTTTTAATATAAAACACCAACTGCCTTTCACTTTCAATTTCTGCTTTTTTCTTTTTTTATTTGCATTCATTTAGAAATTATTACATTCAGTGTGACAATACAAATTTTATATATTTTCCAGTTGAAAATTTAAGTGAAAACTGTGTGTTTTAATGACTTCTGTTGAATTGGATAAAACAACAGACTTTGATCAATCTGCCTCTGTTTTACCATTCCTAAAAGTACTCTGTCCAGGTTTAATGATGTTGACTTGCTAAGGATATATTTATAGCAATATAAGTGCAATATTTCTATGTCTCTCTAAAGCTGAATAAATTAAACACAGGGAAAGTTGTTTTTCTGCTATTGCTATGTATAGTCAAAATTTATGCTACATGTGGCTCAATTTTCAACCTGCCTAACACTACATATGGAACACTAGCACATGATTTACTCATGCTGGGAGATTCCATCAGAACAGTCATGAGTGCCCATGAACTTTCCAGTAAATTCCATAAATTAGACACTTAAACATGTTGTGGACCTTCATCTCTTTCTCACTTTGTACTTGTAAGTTTGGAGGAACCTTATCTTAAATTTCTTATGTAGTGATATATCTCAGCATTTTTTTTTTGTCTTTATAAATATTGCTGGAATTTAGGAAAATTAATTTTATAAGTTGGGCTAGAAAGAGAAAATAAATTGGATATCTGGAAATTCACTTTAGCCTGAAAAACCTGGTCTTGCTAGACATCTGCTACAGTTAGTGTAGGGAAAAATGTCCTGTGCTTTGAGGAACATTCAGAATATTTGAATTCATGTTGTAAAACATCTTATGAAATAACATCTCTGTTCCTGTTAAAAAAGAAGGGAGTTAGCATCCCACAGCTACAGCTGACCTTCCTAAATGACTAAATACTCTTTAGTTTGCCAGGATGCTATACTGAAAATCTCAAGCTAAGGCCCAAATTGCCTTCAACAAAGTCATATTTCCTCTCCAGAAGTTAATTTTAAAAACCATTCTGAAAATCAGAACTCATGTATTCTACATATTTTTTTTAATTTATGTTCAGAAAGAAAATATCTTTTTAAACTTTGCTCAGTTTTCATCTGTATCTGAGTATCTACATGACCAAATGGAAAGATCACAAATCAAGATCACAAATCAAGATCACAAATCAAGTAGCTGAATGACTTTACACTAGAAAATCACCCAGCATTCTCTAAGATTGTTATCCCGCCCCCCCGCGCCCCCCTGAGGTGGGGAAACTTGGAAGTCTTGAAAAAACTTTGGCATTTGTCACCAAATAGCCACACGTTAACTGGATTATGTAGATATTCACCAAAACTGCAACATGAGCACATCTTGGGTGAAACCTGATCACTGTACCCCTTTTTTCTACCAGTACACCTGATTCCCACATCAAACATTTTATGCAAATTCTCTGACTTAGATTTTCTTATAATAGTGATGAATAGAACTCAGTAATAATAAAGTTCAGGCTGCTATGGTATTTATTCCCAATAAGAAAGGCAGTTTTCTGCTAGTAATGCCCAATTTGACAAGACTGAGAAGAAATTATGAATTTGGAAGCATGTCACAGACCTTTTTTGGCCCTAACAATTATTTATTTTTCTTTATTACATTCTTCAGCCTAGAAAACATTCAAAAGGGACAAATAACAACACACATGCACACACACATGCACACATACCGAAACAGAGTGGGGCTCCATCAAAGAGAAAAGGTACAAATAAACTAAACAGGAGCAATTTGAAATGTTTTAAAATGAAAATTCCAGAAGGGTGTAAACTTGATAGACTCCTGGTGAGATAAAGAAATAAGATTGAGTTGAAAGTTTACAGTACCAAACATCATTAGGAAAAAGCTTTGCAATTTTAGTAATGCAATTCAAGAAGAATATGCTTAGGCAAACACATGGCAGATAATGAGGGTGACAGCTTTTGCCAGATACCCGTGATTTACCTTTGTCAGAAGTTTTATTAATCCCAGCCCCTTCGCTACCACATCTACACTGATACAGTTTGCAGCTTTGAAAACTGGAAATCTGGAAGAACTGACTGCAGGAATTTTTGAGGTATTTTATTTCTCAGAGTAATTAGTGCTCTTGGAAAAACTAATCTTTAGTGAATCCCCTGTGGTGTGGTCTTTTTTAAGCTGAAATAGTGCCTTCATTGATATTCTAGTAGCACAGAAAATTTATCTATTTACTTATTTACTCTAGGCAAAATTACTTTTTTGTTGTTAATTCTCGTGGCCTACTGAAGGCTTCTCTAATGGAGGAAAAGTTATGTGTTTCAGGGGATCTTTCTGCAATGAAAGTATCATTTTTTGTCCATTAGGACTGACTGATAATGGGTGATTATTTCTCCATTGCAACATAGCATTTCTTCCCCCTTTTTTGTTTTTCTGAGTGTCTGCTGACATGGAAACAGCCATGTGAAAAATAGGCACTTTTATGTATTCTTGTGGCTTTCATTCATGATCATATTCCTCATGTGCAGCTCCAGAGATGCAGATGGGTGCCGTGCAGACTGCAGCAAGGGGCACAGGACATCCTGCTCATTTTGTCCTGCTCAGCAGCAGTTACACCCTCCCAAAGTGTTTTCAGATCATTGTCAACTGCATTACAGGCATTTTCTTAAAGGGAGTTTTTAATCTGTATTACTGTGACTCTCTTATAATGTTTGTCGTAATGCCTAGAAATAATATTCCTAACTGTTAAGGATTAATTTCATTTTTGTAATGAATAGACTTAACACTGGCATTAAAAAGAGTGTTAAAAGAGTATGAGGATTACATAGACAAATTTAATCTCTTTGCTGAATAATTTGGTGATTATTGTGCTGATAAAAGAGCACCTTTGTCTCGGTTTTGAAAGACAGGTGTCTGCTAAGGAAGGCAGAGGCCCCCCTTGAAGTGGCAGATATAACCCCTTTTCCCTCCAAGTTATTATATTTTGAAATCAAGAGCCTTTAGGCGAAGATGTGGGAAATAGGAATAACAGTTCTTTACTATATATATATATGTGTATATAACCAGTCAAACAAAACAACAACAACTATGGCAGTAACAGCAATCACAAACCCAGTGCCAGCCTTCTCGGCTGTCAGGCTATTTCCCCTCGGGTGCAGTTCCGCTCGCAGCCGGCAGGGGCGCTGGCGGCTCCCGGTGAGCAGGGCAGGTGCGATGGTTCCCCCGCGGCTGCAGGGGGCGCTCCGGAGCGAGCTCGGGACACACGCGGCACCGGTGCCCTGGGATCCCGGGAAGGGATGGAACAAAGGCTTCACAAACCGCTGGGCAGTTGATCCCGGGCTCTCAGGAACAGCAGGCTGGAATGGCAGGGACGAACGCAAATCCCGGGTGGCAGACGAGATGTATCCAGATGGGAAAAACCCACGGAGGCCCAGGCAGGCAGGGCGAGCAGGGCTACAGCGTAGCGAAAGCTCGAAGCAGCAGCGGAGC
The DNA here is from genome assembly GCF_009650955.1 of Corvus moneduloides. Taxonomy (NCBI): domain Eukaryota; kingdom Metazoa; phylum Chordata; class Aves; order Passeriformes; family Corvidae; genus Corvus; species Corvus moneduloides. Next base: position 19,334,683 of record NC_045481.1, read on the forward strand.
AGGGCAGCCACAGCTCGGTCTCCAGCAGGGCAGGGAAAGCGGCTTTTGGGGTCCCGGCGTTGTTTCCAGCAGGAAGAAAGAACGGCCAAAAAGAAAGAAGCAGCAGCTCCTTTCTCTGCAGCTTCTCTCTCCGGACGTTCAGAGCGAACTGAACTCACACCCAGGTGTAGACAAAGGAGTAGCCAGGTCCGCCCCACTCCCCTTTTGTCTTTCTTAAGTACAGCTATTTGTCCCCTAGCAACATGCATATGGGAGAAAATTCCTTTAACAGAGAAAAAAACAGACTAAACTAAAACCCCAACATTATCCACCCCGAATTTTTTCCCATACTAACATGTTACATGAAACTTAACTTTTTTAACCATATAAATCTATGCATTACCCAAATTATATACAAATATACATGCTGATACTGATACAAGTACAGAGCCATGGGTAGTTCACCCTAAAACAAGGTCCCCTTGAGGTAAGCATCGGGTCTCTCCATCCTTTTGCATCACCCACCAGGTGCAACCTGGTCCCTGAGCAAAAACAACCCCACGGATGGGTTTGTCTTTGCTCAAGGCAGACTTTACCCAAACAGTTTTTCCAAGCATACCTCTCATGTGCACCACTGGAACCTTATCCCCGTCTGTTGTTTGTAGGGGTTCAGATTGGGCAGGGCCTGCTCGGCTGGTGGAACCTCGAGTGTTAACTAACCAGGTGGCTCTTGCTAAATGCATCTCCCAGTTTTTGAAAGTCCCCCCACCCAGTGCCTTCAAGGTGGTTTTAAGCAGTCCATTACACCGCTCAACCTTCCCAGCTGCTGGTGCATGGTAAGGGATGTGGTACACCCACTCTATGCCATGTTCTCTAGCCCAGGTGTTTATAAGGCTGTTCTTGAAATGAGTCCCATTGTCAGACTCGATTCTCTCAGGGGTGCCATGCCTCCAAAGGACTTGCTTTTCCAGGCCCAGGATGGTGTTCCGGGCAGTAGCGTGAGGCACAGGGTAGGTCTCCAGCCACCCAGTGGTGGCTTCTACCATTGTGAGCACATAGCGCTTGCCTTGGCGGGTTTGAGGCAGTGTGATGTAATCAATCTGCCAGGCCTCCCCATACTTGTATTTGGACCATCGCCCACCATACCACAGAGGCTTCACCCGCTTGGCCTGCTTGATCGCAGCGCATGTCTCACAATCATGGATAACCTGGGAGATACTGTCCATGGTTAGATCCACCCCTCGGTCTCGTGCCCACTTATAGGTGGCATCTCTGCCCTGATGACCTGAGGCATCATGGGCCCATCGAGCTAGGAACAGTTCTCCTTTATGTTGCCAATCCAAGTCTATCTGCGACACCTCTATTTTCGCAGCCTGATCTACCTGTTTGTTGTTACGATGTTCTTCATTAGCCCGGCTCTTGGGGATGTGAGCATCTACATGACGGACCTTCACGGATAGCTTCTCTACCCGAGTGGCAATGTCTTTCCACTCTTCAGCAGCCCAGATTGGTTTTCCTCTGCGCTGCCAGTTTGCCTTATTCCACCTTTCCAGCCAACCCCACAGAGCATTGGCTACCATCCATGAATCAGTGTAGAGGTAGAGCTTTGGCCACTTCTCTCTTTCAGCTATGTCCAGAGCTAATTGGACAGCTTTGAGCTCAGCAAATTGGCTCGATCCACCTTCTCCTTCAGTAGCCTGTGCAACTTGTCGTGTGGGGCTCCATACAGCGGCTTTCCATTTCCGGCTAGCGCCTACAATTCGGCAGGAACCATCAGTGAAGAGGGCGTATTGTCTTTCACTCTCTGGTAGCTCGTTATATGGCGGGGCTTCTTCGGCACGTGTCACCTGCTCCTCTTCTTCTTCAGAAGATAACCCAAAAGTCTCACCTTCCGGCCAGTTCGTAATTATTTCCAAGATCCCAGGGCGACTTGGGTTTCCAATTCGGGCGCGCTGCGTGATGAGGGCAATCCATTTGCTCCAAGTAGCGTCGGTGGCGTGATGCGTGGAGGGAATCTTTCCTTTGAACATCCACCCCAGCACCGGTAGTCGAGGTGCCAGGAGGAGTTGTGCCTCTGTGCCGATTACTTCTGAGGCAGCCTGGACTCCTTCATAAGCTGCCAGGATTTCCTTCTCTGTGGGAGTGTAGTTGGCTTCAGATCCTCTGTAGCTTCGGCTCCAGAATCCCAGTGGTCGGCCCCGAGTCTCACCAGGCACCTTCTGCCAGAGGCTCCAGGACAGACCCTTGTTCCCGGCTGCAGAGTAGAGCACGTTCTTCACCTCTGGTCCTGTCCTGACTGGGCCAAGGGCTACGGCGTGAGCAATTTCCTGTTTGATCTGGGCGAAGGCCTGCTGCTGTTCAGGGCCCCAGTGGAAATCATTCTTCTTGCGGGTAACCAGGTAGAGAGGACTCACGATCTGGCTGTACTCGGGAATGTGCATCCTCCAGAAACCTATAGCACCTAGGAAAGCTTGTGTTTCCTTCTTGTTGGTCGGCGGAGACATTGCTGTGATCTTATTGATGACCTCAATGGGAATCTGACGTCGTCCATCTTGCCACTTTACTCCCAGGAACTGGATCTCTCGGGCAGGTCCCTTGACCTTGCTCTTCTTGATGGCAAAACCAGCTTGCAGGAGAATTTGAATTATTCTCTCTCCTTTCTCAAACACTTCGGTTGCGGTGTTCCCCCACACAATGATGTCATCAATGTACTGCAGATGTTCTGGAGCCTCACCCTTTTCTAGTGCAGTCTGGATCAGTCCATGACAGATGGTGGGACTGTGCTTCCACCCCTGGGGCAGTCGATTCCAGGTGTACCGCACGCCCCTCCAGGTGAAGGCAAACTGAGGCCTGCACTCTGCTGCCAGAGGAATGGAGAAAAATGCATTGGCAATGTCAATAGTGGCGTACCACTTCGCTGCTTTGGACTCCAGCTCGTACTGGAGCTCCAACATGTCTGGCACGGCAGCGCTCAACGGTGGAGTCACTTCATTCAGGGCACGATAGTCCACAGTCAATCTCCATTCCCCGTCAGACTTGCGCACAGGCCAGATGGGGCTGTTGAAGGGTGAGTGGGTCTTGCTGACCACCCCTTGACTCTCCAGCTCACGGATCATCTTGTGGATGGGGATCACAGCATCTCGATTTGTCCGATACTGCCGGCGGTGCACTGTCGAGGTGGCAATTGGCACTCGTTGCTCTTCCACTTTCAGGAGCCCAACTGCAGAAGGATTCTCAGATAGTCCAGGCAGGGTGTTCAATTGCCTAATGCCCTCTGCCTCCACAGCAGCAATCCCAAATGCCCACCTGAGTCCTTTTGGGTCTTTGTAGTAGCCATTCCGGAGGAAGTCTATGCCCAGAATACACGGGGCCTCTGGGCCGGTCACAATCGGATGCTTTTGCCACTCCTTCCCAGTCAGGCTCACCTCAGCTTCCAAAAGGGTCAACTGCTGTGATCCCCCGGTCACCCCAGCAATGGATACAGGTTCTGCCCCCACATGTCCCGATGGCATTAAAGTACACTGTGCTCCAGTATCAACCAATGCATCATATTTTTGTGGCTCTGATGTGCCAGGCCATCGGATCCACACCGTCCAGAAAACTCGGTTCTCCCGTGCCTCTTCCTGGCTAGAGGCAGGGCCCCTCTAGCCCTGGTTATCATTCTTTCCCTGGGCGTACATGCTCGAGGTACCTTCAAGGGGATCCGACATATCATCCTCCCTTCTGTAGTGCCTGGCAGCTCGGTCACGGGAGGCTGAGGCTACCTTCACCTTAGCGGAACCCCCTCGGTTAGTGCCTCCCTCCTTGAGTTCACGCACCCGCGCTGCCAGGGCAGAGGTGGGTTTCCCATCCCACCTTCTCATGTCTTCCCCATGCTCACACAGGAAAAACCACAGCTCAGCTCGTGGGGTGTACCCTCTCTCTCTCGCAGGGGGACGACGGGCTCTGACTTGGGGGCCTGTGACTCGCACTGGTGCCACGCTGACCCTCCTCATCTCCTCCCTCATCTCCTCCCTCATCTCCTCCCTCATCTCCTCCCTCATCTCCTTCATCTCCTCTTTGAGGTCCTGGACCACAGCAGAGACATGAGCTTTTAGCGGGCCATTGATCATGCTGTCATAATGCCTGAGCCTGTTGGCAACAGAGCCCACTGTTTCTCGGGTATTGTCAGCATCAATCGTTGCAATGAAGGTGGTGTATTGTGATGGCCCTAGCCTTGCCAGGTTCCACATCATCTGTCCTGTGCACCTGACCTTATCGGGGTCATTATCATGCTGTCCATCCTTCCCAAAGAGTACCTCTAATATTGCCACCTCTCTTAGCTGTTGGATCCCTTGCTCGAGTGTCTTCCACTGCATTCTATGATGATACTCCTGCATTCTTTCTTTGTGAATGAACCTTTCTCTCACACTCATTAAGAGCCGCTCCCAAAGAGAGAGAGGCCCTGGCTCCCTCACAAATATCTGGTCCACACCTGGGTCCTGGGTCAACGATCCCAGATACCTTGCCTCACCACTATCCAGTTGCACACTTGTGCCCATAAGGTCCCAAACCCGAAGCAGCCAGGTGGTATAAGGCTCACGCCCCCTTCGCACAATGTCGTTTCGCATAGCACGGAGACTGTCGTGCGACAGGGACTCAGTGATGACTTCTGGCTCTGGCTCTCCTGCTGGTTGTGAGGGCCCTGGTTGCCCATCATCATTGACTGGTCGTACTGATTTGGTCTTATACTTCCTCCTTTGCACAGGGGCGACTGCTGCTGGCTGTGGTTGTCCTTGTGGTTCAGCTGAAGCCTGGATGGTTGTAACATCCGTGGGTTCCACTGCTGCACCATCGGACTCACCCTCTTTGGGGCAGGGAGAGGGTTTTTCACTAGCTGAGGAGGTGTATTCCCTTAGCAATTGGCATATCTCCTGGCGCACCTGGCCCATCTCCTGGCACATCTCCTTGCGCACCTGGCCCATCTCCTGGCACATCTCCTTGCGCACCTGGCCCATCTCCTGGCATATCTCCTGGCGCACCTGACCCATCTCCTGGCATATCCCCTGGCGCACCTGACCCATCTCTTGGCACATCTCCTGCATCCCTTTTGCCAGTACCCCCACCCAGTTTGGGTAGTCCATTTCTGAGGTGGACTGTTGGGCAGTATCAGTCTGTGGGGCGGGATCTCTAGTGTCTGGGGCTGTGGCAGGCTCTGGCTCTGGGGTAGGATCTCTAGTGTCTGGGGCCGTGTCAGGCTCTGGGGCAGGATCAGGCTCTGGGGTAGGAACTCTACTCTCTGGGGCCATGTCAGGTTCTGGGGCAGGATCAGGCTCTGGGGTAGGATCTCTAGTCTCTGGGGCTGGTGTCCGGGTAGATATCCAAGCCAATCTCAACTTATCCTTGAATGCTAAATAGAGTAGGCCTATCAGCAGCAGATGGTTAGTATTCAGAGGGAATTTAAACCCTTCGAAAATTGATGGGGTGGGCCCAAAGAACTGGTTGAGGGGTTGGGGGAAAACTTCCCCTGGTGTCATTTCCTCACAGAAGGTACCATTGTTAACATAACCCCAAAAACATGTGCTCAGTGTGTGATAGCTGTTTATCCATGTGCCCACATTCCGGAGGAAGTTAAAAACCCATGAATTCCTCACCTTCTCGACCCATAACGCAAGCTGGATAACAGCAATGGTAGCCTTAGTCAGAGGACCCATATTCAAGTAAGGAGCTGCAAAGGGGAAGAATATAGCCACGGCCACATGCCACCCGAACCAGGGTAAACTAGACCACATAGTGCTGCCTAACAAGGTTCCAATATCCAGCACACAAAATAAAGTTATCCAGGAACTGTTATTCCTTTTTCACCTCTATCTCTTAATGCCCTTATGCCCCACGTTGGGCGCCAAGATCTGTCTCGGTTTTGAAAGACAGGTGTCTGCTAAGGAAGGCAGAGGCCCCCCTTGAAGTGGCAGATATAACCCCTTTTCCCTCCAAGTTATTATATTTTGAAATCAAGAGCCTTTAGGCGAAGATGTGGGAAATAGGAATAACAGTTCTTTACTATATATATATATGTGTATATAACCAGTCAAACAAAACAACAACAACTATGGCAGTAACAGCAATCACAAACCCAGTGCCAGCCTTCTCGGCTGTCAGGCTATTTCCCCTCGGGTGCAGTTCCGCTCGCAGCCGGCAGGGGCGCTGGCGGCTCCCGGTGAGCAGGGCAGGTGCGATGGTTCCCCCGCGGCTGCAGGGGGCGCTCCGGAGCGAGCTCGGGACACACGCGGCACCGGTGCCCTGGGATCCCGGGAAGGGATGGAACAAAGGCTTCACAAACCGCTGGGCAGTTGATCCCGGGCTCTCAGGAACAGCAGGCTGGAATGGCAGGGACGAACGCAAATCCCGGGTGGCAGACGAGATGTATCCAGATGGGAAAAACCCACGGAGGCCCAGGCAGGCAGGGCGAGCAGGGCTACAGCGTAGCGAAAGCTCGAAGCAGCAGCGGAGCAGGGCAGCCACAGCTCGGTCTCCAGCAGGGCAGGGAAAGCGGCTTTTGGGGTCCCGGCGTTGTTTCCAGCAGGAAGAAAGAACGGCCAAAAAGAAAGAAGCAGCAGCTCCTTTCTCTGCAGCTTCTCTCTCCGGACGTTCAGAGCGAACTGAACTCACACCCAGGTGTAGACAAAGGAGTAGCCAGGTCCGCCCCACTCCCCTTTTGTCTTTCTTAAGTACAGCTATTTGTCCCCTAGCAACATGCATATGGGAGAAAATTCCTTTAACAGAGAAAAAAACAGACTAAACTAAAACCCCAACAACCTTAGATCCTAACATCCACATTTTATATCCTATACTGCTTTCCTAGGTCACATTGCATGGTTTCCTAATGCTCCTGCTGTGAGAGTTTTGACACTGAGAAGCCATGTGTGGGAAGTGTGCTTGTCAGAGAGACACTTTGAGATGCTCTTTTTTTGAAACCCACCTGCCTTGTCGTGTGCTTGGTATAGACCCATGCTGTTTTGAAGAGGCAACAAGGAATCTTTATTATCTGTCTACTGTTATGCTTATGTGTTTCTTCATATGAAACTGCAGTTGTGCTAAGAAGATTACATCTGTGCTGAATTCAGTTCTGTCCTCTAAGAAGTGTTTACAGAATGAACAAGGGTGATAAAATTCATAGAGCTGGGAAGCTACTTCTCAGGTTATCAGCTATTTTATAATCTGAATGATATGAAAATCACACAAATCTCTCTTGTGATAACCCAATCCATCTTGTACCACTGATTGAAGTACACATGTATCTAGATAATTATATGGTACAGCGAACACCGGAAGTTTTTGTTAGCTGAACTGGAACTTGATGAAAAAGTGCAGAACTGGAGCTTGCTGAAAAGCAATCACTAATTTGCCAGGAAATATGATTTATTCCAGCAATTGGTGGTGTTTCAGAATTGTCATCAAATTCCATGTGTTGTCTGATCAGAAAGGGTGATGGTAAGAGGATAAAGACTGTTCAGAAGGAGCTACCTACTGTACTTCAAGGACTCATTGTTTTCTTCAGAAGAGTTTTCTGTTTGGGACATAAACATGGTAATGTAACCCTGAGTGGGTTCAATGATGTTCCTCCAAAGTTTACCAGTCCAGAAGAAAAGTATATTAATTGCACGTAGAAAAAGCCTAAAACCTTGCCCTATTAGGGTCATCCCTTTTTCAAATATGTTAACAGTGCTGGCACCAGAGATTTTGCACAGTGTTTGTGTATTTGAGGTATATTAAATACACATGCCCACACACACACAGAGATATATATAATATATATAGATATATATATACACATATATATGTATTTGAATCCAATCACAGTTTTGCAGACTAAAGCAACAGTAGCAGGCCATGGGGACTAGATGAAACACATAAAGTTTGAAGCAGAATTTTCTTCTCCTTCTAGGCAGGTGTGAGTCATGACACAAACTGGAATAAAATACCCTCCCATGGGAATCAAATGTCATGCTTTTTATCCTCAGGTGGTATAAATAGCATAAATCAATATAGTAGTGCCAATTTACATAAATTTCTACACAGAATTTGGCTAAATGACAACTCACAAGGATATGATAACATTCTGCAAGTATTTGAAGGCCATAAACACTAAGCAGGGGGACAAATGATTTAGGGTGGCATAAGGAGATGTAATTAGGAGCAATGGGAGGAAATTAAGGGAGGAAAAAATTAGGCTGAATATCAGAAACAATTTTCTGACAGTGAGATGTATTAGACTCTGGAAAATAAGTCTCCCAATGGACATTCCATTGCTCAAGATGTTTAGACTAGACAAAGTACTAATGCATATCCAACAGGGACTAATTTTGCAATGTATGGTGTGTAGACAAGAAACCAGAGACATTTAATGGGGTAAAAAGAATTCTGCACTAAAAAAAAAAAAAACAAATAAATATTTTCTTTTATCACTTTCAACAAATGCAGTAACATTTCTGTATCTTTTACATATGTGCATTTATACATGGAAACATATATAGAGAAACATTATTTTTCTTTTTTTTGTCTGTGCTACATTTTCTACTATTTAATTTTTCTTTTAACACAGGAAAAAATCCCATATATTTAATTTTTTTATTATACAAAATTTCACTCTTTTGTGTGTTGTAGAACCAGATATCCTTCTGGAACTGTTTAAGTACCTTTGTAGAAGTTGATTGTGGTATAATTTTTATTATGAAAATAGTTAGAAAATTGTTCTCAAATCATTAAAATATCTAATTTTAAAAATTTTACAATAAATGGCTGAGTTCTTGTTTTTTTCTGCATCTAGTTGGCCTTTAATCACTGGTAGAAATGTTTCCAAACTAATGTTTGCAAGACTGATTACAGGAAAAACATTTCAAAACTCTGTATCTTTACATTTTTTAGACAAATCAGAGATAAATATTGGGATATATCTCATTTTACTGTGGATGATGTCATCTAAGTAAATAGAATGTGCTCTCAAAGTTATTAGGTTACACATGATTCCATGAAATATAAATGTGAAGCACACTCTGGCATCCCAGTCTATTTGGCTGCTGAATATCTAGAAGGCAAATTACAAAAGAAAAATATGCAAAACAGCTACCTCTAAAAAAGAAATCCGTGAGGTGTCAGTAAATAAACAACTCCAGGACCTATATATACAGCTTGTTTTACTGAGCACTGTATTGATGCAAGTGACAGAAGAGAAGCAGATGCATGATTGAGCTCACCAAAGAGAAAAAAATTACCTGAGTTGGAAAGGTATAAAACTATAAAATAATGATGATGATGATGATGATGATGATGATGATAATAATATATATTTTGGAAGCGCTTTGGTAACAAATAGTTCTTTTTTACTGAGGAGCATGTATAACCCCAGCATTTCAGAAGTTGTCAGGTTTTTTATTATCTACTTGTTTCCTCAGTTTCCTCACCTGTTTGGCAAATTCCATTATACATATTCAGATGCTTAATATAGCTGAAAGTTATAAATTTCCTTATCCTCTTTTTTCGGCATTTCTCCAAACTTAAAGTAGACCCATATAACTGACATGACAGTTCAAAGGGAAATACAGAGAACACAGAGACTTTTTAGCCACTTGTTCTGTCTACTACTGCTTTAGTTTTTCTGCAAAGAAAAATGTCTGGGGAAAATTGCATTGCAACATGGCCAGATGACTCATCTCTATTTTTGAAAACATTTTCATCATTTTCAAGAAAAAAAATCACTTCACCAGGAGTCATGTGAGAAATACAATCTTGAGCACCTCTCAAAAAAAAAAAAACAAGAAAAAAGCTTGTTGCAGTTTTGAATAACAAGATGAATAGTTTCAACTGTTAAAACTGCAGTATATTCAAAAGCATGGTTTATAGTATAAAAAGATCAGTTCACACTACCACAGTCCCAATTTCACCAAAATCCACCATCACTAAAGTATCTGCATAACTGTAGGAAATGTGCAGTTGGAAATTTGCACAGACATCAGTCTAAATCCTTGAGATTCAGAAGAAACAACCAGCTAACTTCCAAAGGAAATGAAATTGACGTTTAACACTTTCAAACTGCATTTTGATAACATTGTGGAGAGTTTACATATTTGTGGGTTTTGCCTGAGTGACTTCACGTGTTCAAGTTGTCATTACTATGCAGCAGTAGTAACAAAAAACATTGTGCTTCAAGTATTGTGACATAAAGAATCTGCTTTTATACCACGGGAATGATAGACACTCTTGGTTATATTAACACTAATTCTCAAGTGATGACAACTTCAAGTTTATATCTTGCAATCTTTATTTAGGTAAGTCAAAGTATTCTGAGAAAAGAGAAAATCACACCAATACATTTATTTTATTATTTTAACACCACTTAGAGTTGAAAGCTCTGTGATTTTTTTACACTATAATTGATTTCCTACGTAGAAACACTATTTATTTATCTTCACAGGACACTCAATATAGAGTGTATAAAATATATTGGATTTAATTGGAAGCCAGATAGAGAAACATGCTTTTTACTAGCCATATAATAAGTCATCATGTCTTATAGGTGTTAAAGTTTTCTCTAAATTTTATTCTATCAGAAAAAAAAAATATTGCTTTACTCTCTTTAGATCTTGCTATATGTCAACAAAAGAGTAAAAAATTTAAATATATTTCTTGGATAAGAGTGTGTTATGGAGCCATTTATACTGTTTGTGCAGCCAATTGTGATACGGCTAAAACTAGTTTTGACAGACCTGTCTTCAACTCTCTGTGATGGGAATTTTATGTTAAAAAGACCATAGTCCTTTGAAGAGATCAGGTTGTTTACACAGACACTTCTCAAAACTCGACTTCTGAATATCACGTTTATTTCTCTTCCTTTGCTGGAATTACCTCAGAAAATTAAGATAATTTTAAAAATAAATCTATTTTAAAACAACAAAGGATACTTCTAAATAGAATAATATTTTTTGCTTATTCTCATGCTAAATTTTAACTTTTTATTTTAAAAAAATTGTTGCTTGTAATTTACTAATTAAAGCACTTCAAAGCAGATTGAAATCGTATAAGAGCTATCTTTGGTTTTGATTGCTGTAAGTATATAACTCAAACATTTGACAGACTCATGAGAAAAGCTTGAATGATAGCTAGTAAACAGTACAGAGTCACTGTATTCAGAACCTACACAGGGGATAACCCCATAATATGATATCATCATGGTTGATGCAATGCAACCTGATTAAGCAAAAACAACTTTGTGATTATCTTTGTTTCAGAGGAGATTGATACCCATTCTTTAATTTCATTTCTGATCTTTTTCAGACCTCTCAGAATTCAGGAGCTCTATTTACAAAATAGAGGATGTTACAGAAGAACACTTTGTGGTGACAGCACGTAACGCCTTTAAAGTTGGTAAGATTCCCTTAACCTTGATAGCTGTAGGCCAGTGATGACTTTCTGTTGTCCTAAGAGGGATTTCATAGCCATATGTGCCATTATGACATTAAGGACTGGTGTGTGCTGTTGATTTCCACTTCTATAACTGGATCTCCTGGATCTCCTGATCATACTCCAAAATGTGTTCACCCTAGAGATAAAGTGGACAAAATTTCTTCACCCTGAAAAAATGTATTCTTAACTTAAATGTGCTTGCCTCAGATCATTTAAAGTTAATACACCAGTAAAGACAGCAATTTTAATTGCTCCAGCTGAGCTATGGGCTCTCTTTGAACCAAAACTGGTGGAGTAAGTAAACTGCTTTGCAGACATCCTTCACATTGCATACTGTCATTTGTTGTACAGAGTCATTTCAGGCATTGGAAAGTTTTAAGGGCTTAACTCAACCAAAGATTGAGATAACTTGTCTGACTGCTGCATTAGACGGATTTTATTTACTTGGGTTAGTGAAGCTGGGTTAGAAAAACACTCTTTTTCCTACAGACATGCCCTTTCTCTGTTTTCCTAAGTGAAGAATTTTCAAAGGTTTCTGGAGTTCAGAAAAGAGTTTGAATGTGCAAACAACAAAATCTTTTTAAGAACACAGTGAAAAATAAATCCCCACAGCTGCTGCCATGCAGGATGTTCTGAATCTAATGAGTCTGAATAAGTTAGCTTTTGAAAAGCTGCAGTCTATCATGCAGCTTTTCAGGCCCACTTGGTGACCAACATTTTGGCAGGACTTGAGCTGTGGTTCAGTGACAGCAAACGGTTTGCTTCCATAACCAATTGACAATGGAAATCTTTGGATTTTTCTCGTTTCCTGTTTTTGTTTTTTTGTTTAAATATTAAAATTTAGAATTTTCTAGAGGATAAAAAAATATTATAAATGTCATAAGTGACTAGAATTCTTAGAAAACTTATAATAAACATGATATAATATCAATTACTTAAAACACCTCATTTACATGCTGCAATGGTTTGAGGGTTTGGGATGTCTATTTTGAGACAGTATCTATAGAAAAGGTGTTGCATAAATGTACTATGAATTTTATGATTTCAAACAACACAGCATACAATAACTAAAGAATTCATACATACTTTGGAGTGAGTAAAACCATATTAATATTTAATCTGTTCTTTCATTTCTACTACAGTTGTATTAGGATTCTGCGCATTCTTGAACTGTCATGGAATTTTCTACAGAACTTATCCCTTCAGGAGAGACTTCTATCCGGGATTTTTTGGATGTTTTTTCTCTTTCCCTTTCCCTTTCCTTTTCCTTTTCCCTTTCCCTTTCCCTTTTCCTTTTCCCTTTCCCTTTCCCCTTCCCTTTCCCTTTCCCTTTCCCTTTCCCTTTCCCTTTCTATCTCCCTTTGACACTTAATCTGAAAAACCCAAGCCCAGAGTGGAGTGTCATCCTTCTGGATTTACAGATAGAGACTGTAAGAATAGTTTTAGGAGGCGTGACTTTCTAAAATCATGTCACTCAAAATGCCACAAAATCTTTAATACCATACTCACAGAATCTGGCATCTTTCCAATGCATTATAGAATTCAAGACTTTAAAGAGGGAAACAATCATTTTGCAGCAATAAGACACCTGACACTCTAAGTTTTTTTTGTCTACTGGGAAATTCCTGTAGATGTTTTTTCTTTTACATAATTACATGCTGCTGACAAGGTGGTGGCAGTTACAAATGCTGTAGTAACCCACTGCATTATCCCTGGGGAAGACAAGCAATTTCTATTTGAAGAGCACACACTCCTGAAACAATCAAATGTCTCCCCCTGAGATTTGAAATGGTTGTATCTGCTGCAACATGGCAGGTTGCTTCCCCCAGGGGCACACACAGCCTGGAGGCTGCTGTTGTCATCTCAGTGGAATCTGCTAACAGAAGAATTAAGAGGAGCAGTCTGGCTTGTGCCTGGTTGAATTCACTTACTGCACTAAGCCTAGACTTGGTTAACATCCAGTTTGGATGCCATACATCTCCAAATTACACTATTGGATATTGAACTACGTTTTCCTGAAACGGCTTCTCCTTTTTTCCCTTTCAACATAACATCTTTACTGCAGAGACCTAGTTTTTTTAACTTTCTTCTCTTAGTTATTTCCTTATTTATCTTTCTTCTGGAGATATCTGGGACTTACAGTATGAATTATTAACCTTAATGCTTTTTTCCTCTGGAGCTCTTGATAGGTTTTGTACCTTTTAAAAACCAACACCAGATGAGAACCTGTCATATTTATTTTCCCAAGGATTCTCTTTCAAAGACAGCAAGAGATACTTTATCATCTTTCTCTCTCTTTTCCGCTGAACTGGAGTAAATTTGGTGGCAGCAGTGAGGAAGGCAAGTTAATGAAGTAAACTTCTGTTTATTTCTGGGTTACTAGAAGAGTTAATTTATTACTTATTAATATTAATTCAGTATGGATTTGAAACAACTCCATATGCCATAGCTAGTGAAACTGAATTATTATTTTAAAAAGTATTAAATTCTTTCATCTTACCTAACTTAGGGAATGAATAATTCTTAACTGTTTACTGTTATTACAGCACAGGTTCATTGCTCCTAACTTTACCACTTCTGTAACACATGAAAATTATGACAATGCCTGCCTAGTACCACTTCTTTAGTGAGAGAACAGACAACAGAGCTCTTGATTGGCTTTGATGGGTAGGTAGCATTGAAGGCAAAGCTTTGATTTCAATACCTTGAAGATGAGGAACTGAGAATTCATCTTCTAAGGATCTAATATTTTTCAGTCATATCTATTTGCATTTCTCATTTTATAGTCTAAATTTGTAAGTGGAACATGCTCAATACAGAGTTACTTTGGGTTGTATGAATTTTACATTGAGATTTTTTTTCAATAAAGTTATCAAAGTTTGATATCAAGAGACTTCAAAGTGATTTAGGCATGCATCCTTATTTTTTAATATAATCAGGTTTTAATTGGGCTCAACAAAAACCTAAAGGTTTATTTCAGGTTTGAAATACTTATCTGTATGGTTCTACCTACTACTGGACCTGCAAAATAAATAATCTGATTTTCCCCATAGGGCTTTAGACTATGAGGCCTTGTTCACCTCTTGATCTACAGCAGTCTTTGATGCTCTTTACAGGGTACACGGTCCTTGGAGTGAATATTTTTTAAAATTATGTTTCTGTTCCCTTCATCTTACATTGAAGATATACTGTAAATCCCAGCAGTTTCTAGGCTGTATCAGCTGCTTATAAATGAAAAATATGGTACATTAGAACTACTAGTTCATCCTTCAGCTTCATTTGAATACCTGGTACAGTGTCTTTGAAACCACTAAAATGAACCTATGAAAAAAACTAAACGCAACCCCAAATATATTGTTTAAATTCCATATTAATTTGAAGATTAAATATGTGAAATATTTGAGTTTTTCTCTAGGTGTCTATCAGATTTGTGCAAATTTAGCTGTGGAATCAAATGCATGTATTTTCCTTGTAATAAAGACAAGAGATCTTAAATTTTTTTAGGCAAATTCATGTACTGAAGGGCTATAGAAGTCTCTTCATTTTATACAAGACATTTAATCTCTTCTAATTAGCCTGCCATTCCCAATAAATATGAATTCATCAGCCTGCATTGTTTACTCAAATCTCTTCCCTAATCACTGGAAGTAGATGATGAGAGTCACAGGAACACAGGCTTTGCCAGCCCCGAGCAAAGGTAAGTGGTGACTCCAGTGAGACACTTACACTAGAATTTGTGCTCCAGCACCACTGCGTTATTAAACTCATGGAAAAGTGCTGGTGTATATGTGTACAAAATATCTCTCATTTCTACAATGTTATTTATTTCTTTATTTGTGGAATCACTGTCCAACATGGAGTGTTCTGGTGCAGAAGAGATTTTAATTCTGTCACGTTCTGCACAAATGCAGAACGGTGTCATCCCAAACAAGGGAGATCAGAAGGAACATACATGGGAATGCTGGAAAGCAGAATGGAGTTGGTTAGCATGAAATGTAGTGCCTTCTGTGAAGCAGAGCATAAATTTTTATTTGCAACCAAAATGTTAAAGAAAATATTTGAAGAAGTAGGCTTTTTGGAATATTTGCAGCATGACAGATAGGACAAGATGTATTCTATTGTTGTGTCCTGCTTTGACCTAGAAGAAGCCTGTCTAATCCAGTAATTTTATCTTTACCTGTCTTTTAATGTTCTTTTGCACTTTTTATTGTGCTAAATCACTTTCTAACAGGTCTGATTAGTATTACGCCATTATCAACAACAAAATGTTTGCCACAATTAATATACTTTGAATATATTAACATATATTAACATATTTTGAAATGTACAAAGATTTATTTCCTTTGATTTTTTTTTCCAAATCACTAGCAGAACTCATGTAAAATCACCCACCAGAAATTATGGAGTGGAAAGCAAAAGCCAAAACTTCTACTGAGCCCTGTGGGTCATGGAGAGATATTTTTATTGATGAATTCAAACTCTAAGACTTTATTTCCCATCCTTAATTCATTTACAGGGAAATAAAATGTGAAACTTCAGTAGTTTCTTGTAGATGAGGTCTGTTTGTTCAAGAACACTGTTACAAAATTCACAAAGCAATGCATTTGCTTAATAAGGGATAAGAAATTTAAACCAGATATACAACAACATTCTTTTGTCTTTTATCAAGGTGGGTGTCCGTCGCTCTTTGAAATTCGAGCTCTCAGAAACAACAACTCCAGTAAGGCAGTTATAATATGCAGCTTGTTGTGAGATTTCAGTTCTGATTGTTGTAAAGTTACTAAGTAAAAGAACAGGAAAACACAGTGTAAAAAGCAAAAA
Source organism: Corvus moneduloides (assembly GCF_009650955.1). Taxonomy (NCBI): domain Eukaryota; kingdom Metazoa; phylum Chordata; class Aves; order Passeriformes; family Corvidae; genus Corvus; species Corvus moneduloides. The sequence goes on from NC_045481.1 coordinate 19,350,922, forward strand.
AACCACTAATATTAGAATACCTTCTATTTTTTATCTCTCTTGTTTGCAAAGACATAGAACCCTGCTTTTTGCTGTGTGGAAACAGAAATATTATCCTGTGGGCTCTTTAAATTACTGATGAAGCAGAGGCTGCTTCATCTCCTCTCAGCAGTATCTCAAATCATATGAGCAGAATTTCATTAGCAGTTGATAAAAATTTGACATTTTTGATCTGTTTTAGGCTCTCAGTCTCCATGAATGAAATAGATAATGGGTGATCTAATTAATATACAATGAGAAACAGCCAGTCATTTTGCTCAACCTCAGCTCTTGTTGTAAACTAAATCAAATAACTATGATCCAAAGTTATCTTGGAGCTGTTGGTTATTTTGAAAGAATGGGTTTCCGGATTTCTTTAAGATAGCAGCTCAATTTGCAAGTAGAATTAGAAATCCATGAAAAATAATAATTATTTGGAACACATTCCAAGTTTGAAGACACTGAAAAAGCTGATGTGCATGCAAAACTGATCAAAATGCTTCCTTCCTTGTGGGGAACCTTGTTGCAATCTCCAACTTCCTTGTGCAGATTAGGGTTCTGTCTTTATTAGTTTAGTAGTCATAATGCACAGTGACATTGACACTGTACTAAAGAGGTGGGCTTGGTTGTGGTTTTTTTCACAACTGTTTCAACACAGAAGACAACAAATTAGACAGTTACATCTGTCTATGTAGTTGTGTAGAGGTAATTTTATCACCAAATTTTCATGGTTTCAAAGGATTCTAGATTTCACCTTACTCTCAAATTAATCTTTTTTTTTATTATTTTTATTTTTACAAAGGGGAAGGATCAAAATCTCAGTGTAGGAGAATGAAGCTGCAGATCCCAAAGATTAAATTATAGCATTGTTCCATTTTATCTGAGGAGAGCTTTTCTTATCCATGGTGATTGCTTTGTGTCATAGAAACTCAATCACAATAAAAGGTAAAAATTGTAAAAATCCAAATACATCAAATTTCAATTCAGTACTCTTAAGCTCAAGATTATCTTTCTCCTATCAGGAGACTTGATTTGATATTTTTTGTTTAAGTTATTCTATTTGTGCAGAGTAATATAGATATCCCATTTCTGGAAAGATCTAGACTTGAGGGGTTTTTTTGAGATTTTAATTAATCTGGGGACATCTGCATTAATTTGAAGTAGAAACACTAGTGATACCACATTGGTCAGAGCAGCAATTCATTATATCTTGACTTTCAAACCTTCTATCTGACCTAAATACAGTCCAGTTTCTCTCTGACATCCAAAAAAATTGTCTCCGAGTCTTTGTGTCATACATATTCACACATTTCTTTGAATTAATTTTAATAAAAAATTCCACTGCCCCAAAAGTACTCTAGTTATGATTAAATGTAAACATGAAATCACATTTGCAGGATGAGATTATCTCATCCTGCAAAGATATGTTACTTTCTAGGAAAAATTAAGTCTTTTCTTCAAAAATAGGCAACCCAATAATATCAGTCAGACAATTATACCCTTTTATTACACTATCTGTTTACATTAATTTGGTTTATTATTCTTAAACAAACCAAGACTAAACATGCAACAAATATATCTGCAGGTTTGTGATGCACAGAAGTATGGCAAAGTTGAAAACGAAACAGAACAAAATAGATTATTGAATTTATTCTTAATTGATAAGATATCAGGTCTTTATATTGATAAGATTTTAAGCCAGACCCGCAAAATAAAAACTATATTTCATTAAACTCATATGCTCCCTGTGGCCCATAATAGGCAAATCCTTTGTGTTGTTTGCATTCTCCCTTCAAATTATGTCATTGTAGATACTTCAATTCATATCTCCTCTGCAGGTGAAAATTAGCATTGAAACATCCAAGCAATGTTGTTTATATAGACTGAAGAGCTGACATTAACTTTTAGTTTCTGAACTGAGCACAAATTTGACAACACATTTGTTATGCACATGTACATGACAGATAAAAAGGGAACATTTTGTTGCTTCTGCTGTTACACTGTATTGCTATAGTGAACAATTGAAAATATCATTTTCTTTCATCTGAAGTTCAACTTCAATAAATAAATTGTGAAGAAAAATCATAAAGAGATCAAGCTTCTGAGATATTATCATGGATATGTTTTTTAAAAATTACATAAAATTTTGTTGATAAACTACAGACACATTTTAATATATATTTGAGAATGCAGTATGTTTTTGGTCGATTTTTCTTTAGTTGCAGTAGCCCTGTCTCAAAGATGAAACATGTGAGACTGTAGCGTAATTTCATAGTTTTTAACTGCACTAATATCTTGGTGATGGGTTCTCAGCAATGAGCAATTTCTCCTTGTTTTACCTTTTCTTTTGAGTATTGGAGAAAAGCAATAATTATTAACAATGATTCATTTAATCAGGGAACTCTGATTAAATTCTTCATCATTTTAGTGTCCTTCAGGTTTAAATGAATTTTTGGATTTATGCCAAAAACATGAGGCCCACACTAACTTATGAGGAACTTGTTTAGCCCATCACACAATTGGAGTAATAAAAGAAAATAAATAAGCAATCAAATAAACTTTTTTCTGAGGAGATTTATACTAAAACCAAAATAAATCCTTAGTTACAGAAATAACTGTAATTTGTAGTAATTTACAGCTGCACAACTAAGAAAAGAACATGGGTTATTGCAGGTCTTACTAGTTTTTATTAGGACATCACCTAGAGGCCAATAAACAGTGAAACTTGATTATGCTAGGCAATCGAAGTTAATTTCCTTTCATAGAGTATTGATCACAAATTAACATTAAGTGCACAGAATTTGGGACATCCTTAGTATCACCAAGATAAAAAATGCCAGAAAGAATGAAGGAATCTCCCAATTTTTTAAACTTTTTTTTTTCAAGATGTACTTGTTGATGAAAGCTAAAATCCATGGAGAAAGGAGGGAAGGTAAGGAGCAGGGTTGTAGGCATGAAATAGATAAAAAGGAAATCTGGAGAAGAAACAAATAGATTGTAGATGAAAAGGAAGACTTTCTAGGAAGCACCTCCAAGCCCTGATCAGAGAATGCCTTTCATTACTACAGGAACAGGCAGGTCTCTGACCACCCAGCCAACATTAGAATTGCTCCTTATGCAGCAGCTCCTCATACAGGCCCTATGAGTAGTTTGTCCCAATAGCCGCAGCTTTAAAAAAAAGTCATGAAAACTGTCACCGATGCAATGTAACATCACAGGTATATTTGTGGCTTTAGAAAGAACCATGTTGTATAAATGAATACCATTGTCATTTATTCCTTCTGTAGTTTATTATGTTGGCTAGGTGATTTCAGTCTTGTTTTATTTTTTTCTTTGACTTTTTATGCATCAAAGCTACTTTCTCATAGAACTGTGCTAAGGTGATTTCTGTATTTATTGCAATAGTGATGAGTGCGAGAGAGAGAAAGTGCTTGTTTATGACACTATAGATTTTCCCTTTTTCAGAAAAACTTTTCATCTTGCACTTCTGAGGTTTTGAGTACCAAAAAAAAAAAAAAAAAAAGTCTTCTAATGTTTTGGATTCAAGGTAAAAACAATACACTTTTATTTAGCTCCAGGACATGATCAAGCAATCCTTCACATCCATTCTCCTTTCTCTTCCTATCTAATTATCCTAGCACTAAAATATATCTTCATTTGTGTTTCTTCTGTTAGATAATACTAGAAGTGAAATCAAATTGAAGATTCATTTAAAGTAATCCCATAATCACATCAGGCCTCAAACTCATAAAGTCTGGGAAAATTCAGGAAGTCATTGATATAATTTTTATGTAGTACAGACTGTCTTCAAGGTCCACTTTTTCCTCACTTCAGAAAGAAAGTATTGAAATTATTGTATTGTGGTGCAAGATCTAAAACTACATATTATGTACTGCATACTTATAATGTTTTCTCTAATAAATACTGATTAGAATTAGATTCTTTGAAGTAAATCTAATAAATCACCTGAATGACATCACAACTGATTTGTTTTCGAGTCATTATGTGTAATTGGCTAATGGTATATTTACTCTTGTGCTATTGAATCACCCTCAGGGATAATTCCAGTAAGTCTTGCATCTCAAGAAGAATTTCTCTATAGAGGTAAATTGTCTTTATTTTTTTAGTAAAGAACACTAACTAATTACTTTTATTTAAATTCATTTGTAAAGCAGTAAGTCTGTCCTGAGGTCTCACTGCATTTTCAAGTGATGAATTTGATGTTCTCTGATGCCTTGAATTTCCCCCTTGAGCCAAGAAAGGGGATGAGAAAAGGAAATGAAGCCCTGAAATCCAGAGTTCATGAAGTGCAGTATTAAAAACATATGTAGCATATGTAGAGAGGATCTCAGTCAGTGCCCTCTGGTTGTGAATTACTATAAAAGACTAAAATTTTTGTTCAAAAGGAAAAGTATGGACTTAACATACTCAAGGCATAGAAGACTTCTCTGGAAGTGTGGAAGGTAGCAGATACTGGGATTCTATTGTCTGATATGTAGTGATTCTCTGAAAAAGAGTATAGAAGCTATATAAAATGATCTTGCTTAATGCTATCATGTAGGAAGGGAAACACATATTACATATTACAAATTATTTTTTCTTCTCTCTGAATAACTCTATATTTCACCTATGGATTTGCAGATGTACCTTTAAATACACATTTCTTACTGCTTATCAAAAATTTCAAAAATTTTTTTTGAAAGTTCATCTAATGGGGAGTTTTGCAGTTTATAAACTCACATTTACTGTGCAATAGACAAATAAACAGGAAAAAAAAGAAAGAAAACCCTAAAAAATTCTTGTTTTTAAAGCAAAAACAAAGGAAAAAGAAAAGACATGTTTACTGTTTGAAGAAATCTTGCAGAAGTAGGTGCTTCAAAACCAATCTGCATCTTGTTTCAAAGTAATAATAAGATAAAGATATTTAAATTAAATGTTTAGGAATAAAATAAATATTTAGGACCATGACATTAAGATTCAGAATTACTGGTTTCTGTTAATTAGTTTCCTTCAGTTGGTAGCTTTAGAGAGTTTTATTGGAAATGTGTGATTTCAATTAGGACACAAGACCTTTCTGAAGATTTTATTTATGAGTAAGCAGTAAAATTCATAGTAAGTGGACCACACATTCTACATTGATTTGAGGATATCATTACCTTTGAAATTTATTTTCTTTCCTCATCCTAAAGGCTAACAAGTTCATCTTGGAATTAAATTATCAATTTAGTAAAACAAGTTGCTGTAATTTTATTGCCATAACATTGCTATTCAGTAAAATATGGGGTTTATTCTAAAAATCTATTGCTTTCTACTTGGTTTCACATTGACAAGTACACATCTTTTCCATTTTGTTTCTCTCTCTAGGCTGTTTAAACCAGTAGTGTGAAGTGAAAAATTGAGTTATTGGAACATCTCTTGACTTCAGTGGGGCTGGTAGAGCTTTTGGTTTTCAGGTGAAGGTTGGAATGTAATCATCAGCTGGAGTGGAGGAACAGAAACTGAAAAGGTAAAATTGCGTTAATATGGACAAAAGTCTTTCAGCCTGAGTTGCAAAGATGAATCAAAGCTTTCATCTCAAAGTAAAAAAATCCTTTGCGCCTTGGAAAAATAAGGCTGATGAGAACAGGACAGGAATCAGCTTTTTTAAAGGAGCCGTTCTTTGGACTTTACCAAGGTAAATACTGTGATTATTAGAAACTATGTCAAAGTGGTGAGATGTCCAATGGAACAAGAAAAAGTATTTACCATTAATTTCTCTGACTCATCTTTGATACTAAGTGCACAAAACAATAATTGATAAGAATGGTTTGGGAAATTTTAAATTACTAGTGTATAGAGAATCAAGTTGGCAAAAGAACAGCATATAAAGCTGTCCTTAACTTCTAACAACCTATCTCAGTAATGGTTCTGGATGACTGCAGGGCCAGATAAATAAGAAGTACTAAGAATAATGTTTAACCAGATGGTCTTTTGAGACAGTTATGCTGGTAGAGTTTGGCCCACAAATTCGGTTTTGCTCTTGTTGACGTATGGAATTATTCTGTTCCTGAAATATATCTTTGTGACTTCCACAGTGCTAGCCTTTCTATACTCTTTTTTCATCAGGCTGAGAATTTGAAACTGTGGTGATGACAAGGACTTTTTAAAGATGGAGAGGAGGTGGCTGCTTCTTTGAGGCCAGTGGTACTTGGATACATGCCTTCCTTAGGTTCCTAGTAGACTGGCCTTGCTTTGCAGTGAAATGTTGTGTCCCAGCTCCTTGTCACTTGATCTAGGAAGGACAGGTTTATGTTAGATGGATATATGAGCTGGGCTGGGATGTCGGCAGTTAATGGAACTGCACTGTGCTGGTTGTAGTTGGCTAATGTGCCGCTTGATCAGACGTCATTGACACACGATCACAAGAGAAGTTGATCTTGGGTAACTTTGCCTAAAGACAGTAACTCTTCTCTGCTTACTGGCAGTTTGAATAAGCCATGCATGTTTTAGTGTAATGCTACATGTTATAATATATGGGTGTATTCAGAATTGTTTTGACACTGACTCCAGAAAATAAAAATGCAATAAAGAGGCAGCTGATGCATTACACTTTGTTGGGATGAAAAACATCAGATACCATTAAGTTCTTTTGGCCCAAAATTAATGAAAATCCCTACTTGGTCAAATTCTGTTTCTGTAGTTTGTTTGGGGGTTTTTTTGTCTCCATTGGTAGAATTTTCTGACTGACAGAAAATCATTGTCTATTGAAAGAACAGATAATTGCCGTAATTGTAGTGCATAAAACATATCTCTATATAATTTAAGAAAGGTGTTTGAAACTGTATCAGTACATTAAAAGCAGCAAAAATATTCAAGGCTAATTACTAATGTAGTATCTCGTATATCTTTTTATTTTTGTTCACTTTAATGATGCAGAACTCTGGAGGTCAATTCCTATTCTGCTGTACACTAAAGCTTGCCTCTGCAAATGGAGAAAAATAATTGAAGACCATATAAAGTAAAATCACTGTTCATATAGGCTGTCTATTTCTCATATCTAGGAACTAAGGAAATCATCACTGAGAGCAACCTTCAAGAAATGTGAGATGAAAGAGAAGATTTACATACTTGAAACATCTCTTCTGGTTTTTCTTTATAGTCTCCCTTGAACACACTATAGCAATATGAATAAAATATATTTTAAATGTCTAACTAACCCTGACTTTTTCTATTTCCAATATATTTCCTTGCACTACCAAATAACAAACAAAACATTAGAAGCCCCTGATTCACTCATTTTTAGGTGATCTATGATGCAATTTGTAAGTCCTTACAAATTTTTTTCTCAGTAAGCACTATAAACAACTCAATTTTTTGAATATGCTTCACAGATAATATATTCAGGTTTGATTTATTTTATGAAGGTGGTATAGAAGCAAAACATACCTAGGAGGTACAAGAAAAAGTAGGACTTATTCTGTTAGAAGTAACCAAATCATCACTTTTTACACCACTCTAGTTTCTTATTTTAATAAAGAAGTGAAATTACCACAGAATTGGTTGCATTGCTCTTTTCAGTTCACTTCACTGAATTTCCTACTGATAAAAAGATAGTCCTATAACCATGAGGACAAAAATCTCATTCAATATCTATTATTTATCCAAAGTCAGAGCTAGTGACAGGCCACTTTATATTTTATTTTTCCTTCCATGTCCAGGCATAGAATCCAAGCATAACCTGGATGTTTCTATCTGCTAATTGTTTCATATCAGAAGACAGGCATAAAATGATAACTCAAAGTATCCTTACACTGCTTCTGCCAAGATTGCAGGTTTTATACACTTACTGTCAATATTTTCCCCGTACTCCTTCCCTGGCCAAATAAAGTCTGTGGCTCTGTAGTTCAGATTTTAAGGAAAGGTGGGACCATTGTATTTGGATATGCTTTTTTTCAAATTGAGGAATAAAATAATGGGATTATCATTCAGAAAATTAAATTACAGAAAGGACCTCTTCTGTCTGGTATTTTGTGAGGAGCAATGGACTGGGCCAATGGTATTTCAGTCCTTGGTGTGACAGGTAACTGATATCACTGAAGTGTGAATAAAAGCTCAGAAAAATGCCAGGATATAATACTATAAGCTAACATGCACATTTGGGGATTTAACTCAAAATTTAATTTGTCTGCTGAAGAAAAGCACTGTTCACTCTGAAATAGTGCACTTAGGTGCTTCTCAGCAAATCAGTAAATGCTTAATGAGTATAGAAAATTCTCTAAAGCGTGGTTTTTACACAGTGAGTTATTCCAACTCTGTATCTAAATCAGATCCATTCCTAATTTGTTCCTAGATTTGTGTAGGCTACTACAAGTAGTAGCAGTAGAAGGAACCAAAGAAACTTGAGACTCTTGGGAGGGAAGGGGAAGGGGAAGGGAGAGAGAAAGGGAAGATAAACTCACAAATTCAAACCCAAAATGACTAAGAGATAATAAGCACTGGAACCTTAAAAGTGGATTTTTTTCATTCATGTTCTTATTTATGTTGAAATCAGTAATGTCAGACACTAGATGAATGCACCTCTCTCTTTGTCTATAAAGTTGTAATTAGTGCAGACAGATTCTTCCTATCCTCTTCTTCAAACCTTGTCTTCAAGTTTCTCAAGTTCAAAGATGCTGTCTTGTTCTCCTAAGCAAAGAAAGAAGCAGAAGACATTTGTAAGAGGACAGCTTGTAAATTCCCAAGGAATTGCTGGGCATCATAATATTATCAAGGAATTAGTGTAAGTCAATTTTGGCACTCAGTCAGATGCTTTTTACTTTGAGAGCTGGCTTCACACTAGCCTTAGGGAATCACAAATGTCAGAAGTGGGCTACAGTATAGCTTTCTTTCCTTTTTAAACAGTGTCCTATGTTAACCTGTCTGGCACATCTGGTAAATTTCAAAAGCAGAAGTAAAAAGGCAGTTGTATGGAGGAAAAATGTGAGAAAGAAATTCAGAAGCACCATTCTTCTTTTTACAGACAGAGAATATCACCAGAGCACAGTTGGTATTTTTCATTATTGAGAACATACAGCAGCTTAGTTTCACCAAGGCTAATTGATTTTCACAGCTGGTGCATGAAAGGCTAAAGATGATATGAAATTTGAAAAGGACTCTTGTCTAGCCCCTGAAGCTTCTGGCATCTGTGGAGACAGCAGAAAATCTTTGGAACTGAAGTTACTAATATATCCAACAATAATGTCAGGTCTCTGGGATAGTTAAGATATTCATCAATCTGTCCATACTGCAGGTAGTTACAAGAAGCCATACCCTTGCTCTTAAGAGAATCTCACACATCTCTCACATATTTAATTTCATTTTACTACCAAAAGGTTGAATAGGTTTATGTCACATGTGACATCATTATCTACAGAAGGCAACATCTTACTGAATAAGCATGTTTTATTATTTGTTACAGGCAAAACAGATCATGCAGCTGAGACAAGTCTGCTATAGCTTGGAAAGGTTTGTCTGAAAAAGGGTTTGTCTGAAAAGGAAGGGTTTGTCTGAAAAAAAGAAAGTCCACTGTGGAAGGGATTAATCAAGCACTGCTGTAAAAGTCATTCTTAAATAGCACTTAATCTTATTCAGGATATCAAATTTCTTCATGTGTGGTCAATCTTCCTTACCACTGATAAACAAATCCATGGGATGCACACATTTAGACTGTTGAGGTTTAAGCATGTACCCCAATCTCTTCCTGACTACTAAAGAGTTTTTTTAATTGCCTTTAGATGTTTAAAACCATCTCTCTTGATCCATGTGGTATCAGCATGCAATTCTAATGAGAATAAAGATCTTTTACCTGTTAATTTATAAAAAAGGAAGGACAGATCTCAAACTGCCAAAATGTCTTCAACTTGTAGCTATGCCATGTCTTCGCATGAGGACTATAATTTAACAAGGTGTCACCTGCTCCATTTTATTGATTAGCAAATGAATCATAATGAATCTTACCCTTTCTCTCTTGGTAATTCGTTACTATGTTTCAACACGAAGCATTTCCTACTTTGAAAATTACTTTCCATAACAATTTAATATATTAATTAATACACATATTTCATGAAAACATTTTAGTCAAGGAAGTTCATATAGTTGTTACAAGCTGCTTATTGAAACCACACAGAATGGCAATTGCTGATTTTGGGTGACCATAGATTTTAGAATGACTGGTTAAGAAAACTTTTCTATGAAATCAATTCCTGAATTAACATACAGCCTCCTCCCCCCCACCCCACTCCATTTCAACACCATAAGTTAAATTTTGAAGGCAGTGAGAAAGCTCTATAAGGTGTGATATTTGGACTTTGATATTTTGACACAGTAGAGATACAAACTGTCCTGTGAGTCTAGAAGCATCTTAGAATACAAAGTATCTAAAATTCCTAACTGTAATGTGAACGAGATCTTAAAAAAAAAATTGTGACATACAAAATATCCCTATCTAGAGATGTAAATGTTTAGACAAAAGTTTATAAAATGTCCAGTAACTGAAATGTACCAGTTATTTTGTCACAGAAACATAACATGAATTTTCCATACAGGCACTTCTTTCCAAATATTTTGCCTATTATTTGCAGAAACTCAGATAGTTTTTTACTAACCACTTCTTTCTTTCACATTGTAGGCAAATATAGCTAAACCTCACCTGTGAGGGGCACTCCCTAGCTGGCTTCTCTTCCTCTTAGACAAAAAAAATCAGATACAGTTTGATGGTGGCAGTGTCAGGAATTTTGAGAATAACATTAGGATTTAGCCTGGATTACACCTCCTGGGACCCAGCGTAAATGTGTGAGATTAACTTTGTGCCATCTGGGGAGTCATCTGGTCCAACAATAAAAGGCGTTCCAGCTGAAATTGAGGAGACTAATTATTATACTTGAGTTACAATTCACAATAATAATGACTTGAGGGAATTTCAGATGATCATTTGGCTGGCACCTTTGTAATAAGGAATCCTGTATTCAGCTGGTGCTTCCCCAAGTTCACCTGACTCACAGCAAGTCTGATATCTAGTAATGACCAGTAACATACTGATGCATCATATCACGGATCAGAAAAAAATTATATATTGTTGCTATGGGAGATGAGGGGAAAGCCTCATAAACTCATTTTGATTAAAGGGAACGGGATAGAGAGAGAACAATCTTGGAGGGAAATAGTTTTTGTATTGGCAAATAAACGAAACAGTTTCTTCTTTCTCTGAGACACAGTGTCAGGTAGAGAGTCCATCATATGCAAAGCAGCAGTAAAGTTACATTTTTAAAAAGGTTTCTAAAGTTGAATTGGGTGGGAAAGGTGAATTTGAGATTGCAAACATTTTGAGTCTGTAAGGCTTGGAATAATAAATGACTGACTTCCTCTTTTCAACAAAGCTGTGCTTTTCTCTCACGCTCCATTTCCTTGCAGCCAATAAACTAATGAAATACCAGCGTCTTTATATTTCTGTGTTGTACAGATGTCCTTTCTCACTTTGTCTCGTCTTGAGGCTAATTTGTCTCTCTGATTATAGGATTATAAGAAAGTTACATTCACACTTGTTTCATCCCTTTCATTTCTCTTTCTCTCTGTCTATGATGAGAACACTTTTTTTAATTGACACCTAAGAAAAGATATCACAGAGACAATATAAAAAAGGGTTAGAGGACTTTAGACTTTGTCTCAATTGAAATGTCAGACAGACAAGTTAATTACAAGCACATAAAATGAAAGACAATTGACCCTTTGAGGCCCAATAAATAGTTTTACAATTTTGGTTCTTTGATTTTCCTTTCCATCTCCTATTTAACAAGAGATTGTAGTTAGAGATGGTTCCTTGAAAGCAAATGATGGCTGTCAAATGAGACTATTTCTCCTATTAGGCTAGTCCATGTACACAAAGTAGAATTGGAAAGATAATAACACCTGCAGAAAGAAAAATCCATTTAACATTATTTTAAAATATGGAGAGGGAAAAGGTGACACATTCTGTCATTAGAGTTTACCAATGCTGGCAGTCTTACACCTGCAGCTACTGTGCAGCTGAGTTTGGCAATACATAATCTCACATGAATGCACACATCTCTATAGAAATGCGAATGCTGCTACTCACAACAGGACTTTGTTTAGGAGAATAAATACAACTCTTTGACACCATAAATCTGAAACACACTGCTTTGCGAATATGCACAAATTATGCATATTCCACACATGAAGGCTAAAAGGAGTCACTGATAGAGCCAGATGAAGATTCAAGGGATAAAAAATTTAATTTGACTACACATGGAGAATTTGAAGATTTTTATGAGATATAAAGGAAATGTTGCATGATACTATGACATACTTTTAATGCTTGAACTTTCTTTATTTTTTTGACTGACTGACTGACTGATTGACTGACTGAAAACCTGTTTTCCAATCAGTGCTGCTTGAATTGACCTACTATGCTATTAGGACAGAGACAAAAATATTAGTTTTCTTTCTCAGAACAACAGCTTTTCCAAATTTGGCTCAATTTCATTAGCTTAGACTTAGAGGTAAAGTTTATACTACACTGAAAGAGCAATTCCAGAACAAACATTAACTGGGGACACCTTTTCTTTCCCATATTACATCAAGGTGTCTATCTCACAAGTATCCTGTGGATGTCTGGCAATTCATGAAGGTGTTGGAAATCTCAAGTGTGGGGTTCCACAGAAGTGTGGGGCTCCACAGGCTCTACAGAATAGCCTTTGTCTATGTTCCAGCTATATCAGAAGCCATGCTCGTAGATCTGCAGTGTGAAAGGAACTGTGAGTTTAAAGTCATTGATGGGTATATCATCAAAAAATGGCTAATGGATAGTAATTCTGGGAGCATTTCTGACTCCAGTGGTATAACTGTCTCAGAATCATGGAAGAGGTTTCAGAGAGGTACCAACACTGCCAATTGGCAGAAATGGCAAAGTAGAAATTGAAGGAAAATGCCCAGAAAGTTCCTACAGCATGTATTTTCTAAGTTGGTGATTAGCTCTTAACTGTGTTTTGCTATGTCTCTCTCAGTTCTCTCTGTCTGAGAATATAGAATATGCTGATGTTAAAGCTAAAAACAAAATTAGGAGCAGAAACCCTTACCAAAGTGAGTGAAATTCCTCCAACATGCCTTCTATTTTGCATTTACTAAGTGACATGCAGGCACCTCTTTTTTAGCTCATCATAACTGACAGTGGAATGATGAATCTTGAATAAATTCAAGCCACATGGATTTCATTTTCCCCTATACTCTATGCATTCAATAGCATCCAAACTGAGTTTAGGACAGTAAAGTTTTTCACACAATTTATTATGGAGAGAAGAGGACCACTGCCATTCTGGTGTGCGCTCATGTAAGAAATGAAAACTTACACTCTTTCAAGCACCATATCTGAGTTTGGATTGATTTAAGAGAATCTAATGTGATGTAATTTATATGGTGATGCAGTTAGTAAGAAGACTGCAGCAAGAAAATCAAACAGCATAAGAGCATGGAGAGAGCTAATCCGTGCTGCTGTAATTAAGAGAGCAGTATATTATAATCATAAACATCCCTTTAAATAGTTATGTCAGGTCATAAAGAGAGCACCTGAGTTTGTTGCAACATGTCCTCACAAAGCAGATGGGACCCTGTCTATTTGGCAACAACCCAATGAAATCTGCTGGTAGGCATTACTGCAGCCTCCACGTTTTTACTGTTAGTTCACCTTCAGCTAGGAAGACACCATTACACAGACGGTAATTAATTCTGGACAGGTCAAAAGGAATTACTGTGAACAGAAGAGAGAAGTGGTCTGGATATCAGGGCTCTGTTTTAAGTTTCTCAGTACCACTGAATCATAGAAGGGATTAGCCATACATAAGCTATATGGGGTACAACCCTCTTGAAGCTCTATACTTCCACAATAGCAATAATTATTGATACACCAATAATTCAGGTTATTAAACATAATGCCTTGAAATCTTTGGAAAGTTTAAATAAAAAATCATAACATATTTAATACTACTTAATTGCACAGGGTTGTTTGGTTATAGTTTTTTGTGGGTTTATTTTTGGTTGGTTGGTTGTTTTCATTGTTTGGATTTTTTTTGTAAAACATCTCTGACTGTTTTTTTTACCTCTATTTCAGCTATAAATCTTAGCTAAACTTCTTCCTAATGCCTACTGTCCTCCACATCTCCTTATTAACACATCTCTCTGTCACTGTAACCATCACTGGGGCACTGAGAAAAGGACCAGGCACGTCAGCTGTGAACTTTAAGTATCTTTTGATTATAATACAAAGAAGGTGTTTTGGGGTTTTTTCCATCTTCATGCTGATATCTAGCTGGCCTACTTATCTCACCATCATGTGGAACAAGGCACTAGTTAGTTTTAAATAGCAAAATAGGATTTTATATAACTACATATGAGCTGCTAGAGATTTTATAATTAAGGTAGAAAAATACAGAAATGTAGCTCCCAAACAGAGCATATAAGCTAATTCCAAACTTTTTTAGTAATGTGACTGTTGACATATTAATAATAATTATCAAAAATGACACCCTAATTCTCAATTCTTCACTAAATCCCATTTGTTGCAATCAGATGCATTCTTGGACTTCAGAAAGAAAGAAAGTAGGGATATATTTTAAAACTTTCCCTTTTTAGAATGGTTTTATCCTCATAAAGATACAAGCCAGTGCTTTTACCAGCAAGAGAAGTTGTGGAAGAAGATAAAGGCAAGACCTCAAAAGAATTTAAAAACTTCTCTTACCTATCTCCTTGCTAAATAGAGGTCCAGTTTACAAGTCATTAAAAAAGGCAAAAAATATATTTGTGAAACTCTGATCTAAAGACTGTCATGTTCTCACTCTCTTAGTCACTTGAAGCACCTCTGGAACACAGTACTGAATTGTTTCTTGCAGCTTTGTCTTTTTAATAGAGAATTCTTTAGTGTTCCAAAACTTATACCCTGATACTCTAAAACATTTAGTAAGCCACACACCTTGTGTGCTCATGGTCCTTCATTAAGTCTGAAATATCAAATGTTTGTTAACAGATTTTCTATCCTGTACCACACTGGACTTTTTCCTCATTGTTAGGTTCTTTGCTTTTCTATTTTCCCTTTAAATAAAGAGCCATCAAATTCTATTAATTAAATGACTAGATAAAAAATACCCCAGAGTATATAAACACGCTAATGTATGCCAAACTGACTTTGCCACAGAGAAAATAAATCAAGACAAATCCCATGGAGAAAATAAGAAAAAATATTACCAAACATTAGTGGAAAAAAAAGGAAAAAAAAAAAACCCACAGTATGATAATACAGTAGATAGAAAGTAAAATGTTGGAATGTTTTAGGAAAGAAAAAAATTGTCTAATTGTCTTCATGCACAACATGTTACTGCAGATCTGAGAAGTCAAATTTCATTCCTTGGATTGAAAAAACTCACCTTTGAAAAATAGCTTTAAAAGTAAAACAAACCCCTATTAGGCTCAAAGTCTTACATTTTGCTATTACAATACAAATTTACCTAAATTTAAAAGAAAATAATTAACATGGAAACAATTCTAGTGAATATGAAAATTTACTTGGAATAATTTGGCATATGATCTTCGCCAAATGCATGAATCGCCATACAAAAAAAGCCAACCTACTTCAAACCACTGGTAAAACATGAGTCAATGCCACCATGATCTGTCATAAAAGAGCCTCTTAATTAACAAAGTAAAAAAATGTTACGGCCCATTTTCAATAAAGCAGAAGAAAACAGCCAAAATAAGAATCTTATTTTGCTCAAACACTGACAATCCTTAAGAGAACTCCTGAAGTATGACTGTAAAACTGTCATGAGGTCTGGGCATATTTGTTCTCTTCCTACTTGGGATTGCACACAAACCTGACATTGTGATTCCATCATTAGATGATGTGGCAAGATCTGCTATTCCAGATCTTTAGGTTCTAGGTCTTTGTGGACACTCCTTAATCCAGACCTCAAAAATTCCATTTTCCCACTCATTGCACTCTTTTGATCAGAAAACAGTAATCACGACAAATTGCCCTCTAGCTTTACCTAACTAACAACTAGCAAAAAAATATGAACGGTGCCATCAAATTACTACAGTTTATAACTTGCACTGTGAGCCAAACTGTGAAAGGGGACGTACATGGGTTTCCACTTAATTTGGGAAGTTTATCTTACCTAAATCTGTCCAGCTGTATTGTCTGTGAGAGAGGAAAAGGTGTATTCTCAGCACGAGTTATTCACAATGTCAAATTTTACTAAAGACTAGGAAAAATGTAATTCTTACCAGATTCATATGCTCAGTTAAAGACTACAGGGAAGTTTTCAATTTTTCTTGACCTGACTGCATGCTTGTAGCGTGAAGTATAAACTCTTGTCTGCACTGGGATTTTATTTCAAGCTAACTAACTCAAGAATACACATTTTTATAACTGATGGCAAGGCTTTTGATTGCATGAAGTATACAAGAAAGTGTTGCAAATGTTTCCAAAATGTTTTTTGGAGTGAGGTCCTTGGCACACCAAAAGTATGTAAAACCATAGTAGGAGTTCTACAGATCAATCAGAGTTATATTACATAGTAAAACATACAATATTTCAAATTACAGTTATTCGCTAAAGCGCTGAGACTTAGATTTGATGCTCACCATGAAACAATAATAAGATAAAAAAGTGGTCTCGTCTTGCACGGTAATTTCTAATAATAGTCTTATCATGAACATATGCATATAACGATAAGCTACAGGTCAATAATTTATTCCAATTTTATTTTTCTACTAGTTACTATGGGACTAGCCTGATTAGATCTAAAGATGATACTACTACTTATTTAGACAAATAAAACCCTAATTTGAAACCAGTAAGCAAAGTAGGAAAGCAAATTAGAGAAGGAAAATCAGATCAGTGTAAACAAAAACGTAATTTCGAAGTTTAATTAGTTAGGACATTCTTTTCAGGAAGTCACACAATCTATATTACTAAATGCATGATTGTTAATAGTAGGCATTCAGGCTATCCTTAACAGAAACTCTCAGGGTTACCTAGACTGCAAAAATGCAAAGCTCAGCAAAGCTGTGCATTTAGGGCATAGAAATGAGTGTTCCTTCCCTTGGGAGACCAACTGCTGGCCCTATAGCAAGAAAGACAAAAGCTTGACAAGTTCATATGTGACAACTGCAAGACATCAGTGTTCATATTTGGCAGCCTGAAGCGGGAGTATCTGAGTTATTTCAACTGTTAGCAGGGTTTCAAGCAAATTATACCAAGATGCTTTGCATAAACAAAGAAAATTGCTCACAATAGCAGGAAGAGTCGGAACATGCCCCTTTATCTTCCCTCACCATAGACTGTTCCTAAAACCACTGTATTTCTTTCTTGTCACTTCACAAAGTGAGATAATGAAAACAAACAAGCAAACAAGACACACAAAATAATCTGTAGTCTGTAGTATCCTTTTCAGACAAAATCTGAACCTTTCTCTCTTCATTTTTATGCTATCAAGAAATACTGCATAATATTAACCATTGACTGTTCAGTCAGCCTTTAAAGTGACATCAATCAGTTTATACTTGATCCTTCAAGGCTTGATCAAACAGCATAATTATGCTATTTCTGAGCATTTTGAAGTTTCCCTTTGCTTAAGTATGTTCAGCAGCATAAAACTTGATGCTAGATATATTAAGACACGATAAAATTATCTGAAATTACACTATAGGCCTAGTTTTTTATTTACTTTCCACATATACTCGAGTGATCACATTTAACAAGCTGTATATATATAAATCATGTTAAAACATAAACACATAAAAAATTTCAGTTAGATTATTCAGCACCACAGCAGCACATGGAAATTTCAGATGAACTAAGTATTGTAGGATCTTATAAGGTCTCTGTTCAGTGAATATTTTCCTTACAATTAGAATAAATAAAATTATTCTTCATCTATGTTTAAGAATGCTGAGCTGTAGATATATTAAAAGACCTGTCTGAGATCAAACAATGTACATGCAGTATTCGCTGGAGGATTCAGGTATGTAATTTAAGATTATCTGTCTTTTCAAAAAGTGGACAGAGAAAGCATATTTATAATGGTTAACAATACTTTCTTCTTTAGCTTTCATATATAAGATCAGTTAGAAATTTCCCAGTATAAATTGCCTGTGTTGGAATTTATGAATGACATTTATAATGTTAGTAGATAAGTGGTAAAAGATGTCTCCTTCTCTATAATTTCCTGACAATATATTCATGGGGTTTAATTTATTTTTTTGGTCTTTCTGAAGTTCATAAAACAATTCTGGATAATGCAGGAGTTCTTTTGTTTTTCCTTGCATTTCATTTTCATGCATAATGGCATATGAAATATATGTCATAAAGACTGTTCTGTATTAACACATTATTGCAACCATGGGAAAGAGGACAAGTTGACCATGGTTATACTATAGAGAGTTATATTCCTGATTTGATCCATGTTTGGATTTAGCTAACTCATCTGTTCCCCACATTTATTTCAAGTAGTCAAAGCTATGCGTCTTCATTCTCGTTTTGCACTATATTCCTCTATTCTTCAGTTGTAACAGTAATGGAATGCAGATCACAAGAGGTGTGGAGAGACCAGTGTGTCACCAAGGGCTTGCAGTGTAAGTACTGTCATTACATGGTACAGGTGAGCCTGAATGTGGTGTTTTCAAGAGTGCCACTTTCAGGAGAGAAATATGGCAGTATCAGTATATGGGAGTATTCAAACTAAGAAACCATGGAGGAATGAAAACAGACAAATTTTTGTTGCTCTTGGAGTTCAGAACACTGTGTGCAGCATTCTGCTGCAGCTTAGCCTGAGTGAGCAGGTTTCTTTGCATGCTGTCTGTCAACAGTATTTTTAGCACATTTTCTTTTCAGATGTCTCTTTGAAGAAGATGAGACTACAGTTTCTCTTATTTCTCTAAGTGGTCTGTCTCCCTACTTTACTTGAATCCTTCTTCTTAACTCTTCTTGAAATAGCTTGCACAAAGTATTTGTCAAGACTCATTCATTAAGATCCATCAAGCGCTAGAGGTCCAACAAGGTACATCTGAAACTTGTAGTACAATCATAGCAGAGCAGAGCAAGCCCCAGGTTAGCAGAAGAATATGGTTCTGTGGATGAAGACATTGGGAGAGTCCAAGTGACAAAACTGATAGAAGAACCTGTGATGTAAGCAAGATGGATCAGATCCTACTAAAGCAACAGGAAGAAAATACTGCTACACATTTTTCCTGCTTTTTTTTTTTCCTTATGAATTTTACTCCTGCTGAACACCTGAAACTGATTTCAGTATGTCTGCTCTTAGAACTCACTTTGCAAACATGCGTCTGTGTAGATGTGTGTACCTCTTAGGTAAGAATGATTTTTATAGTTATACGTCAGACTCTGAACAGAAGTTGTTTAGGCATTTGTGCACCATCAATTTTAAAAGCACATCTGAAACATGAAATGGGGTAAAATGGGGCATATATTGGGTACTGATCTTGAATCTTTCTTTACAATGACATATTAGCTAGTCTGATATCTTACTGCTAAACTATCTATGCTCTTAAACAAGCATTATTCAGTTCTGGATTTATATTTCCCATCTAAATACACTTAACTACAATCACAGTCTCTTGATAAGTTAAGGCATGAAAACATTCAATGCACATGATGTTGCTTGTGCAGCAGTGATGGAAGGATAAAATGGGTCAAATCACCTCAGCATTTCTTAATCATGCTGCCAAAGCTGTGCAAATTCTATGGGGGCTCCTTCCCAAGGAGAGAAACATAGAGAGTTTTCAAATAATAACAAAAGAAACCATCAAAGTTCAAGACATTGCATCATATTTCCAAAAAAAAAAATGTTATGCTTTATGATCATTTCTCCACTTTTTGAGCGGAACTTGCAATCTGAAAGCATGACACAGCCACAGGATTAACCTCCCATAACCAAAAATTATTCATTTTTCGAGCTAAAGAATACATATTAAGCAAATGTGGACTCAATCATATAAGAAGAATTTCCCCATGGTGGACTCTATTAGATTGTGAAATAGTTTCTGAAAGGAAACTGTGGAATCCTAATAGCTGGTGATAGTTTAAACTGTGGGGAAATAAACTTTCACTGTTTAAGAAGGCTGGAAAATCAGTTTAAACATTGTTTCTGGACTCTAATTTATGTGTAGTAAGGGGGAAGAGATTCTATGTTCTACTGGTGTGACAAATTGACTTATCAGCGTGAAAATTCAGTGTGCAAAAGGTGAGTAAACTAGGTAAACTGCAGCAAAGGCAAATTTGGATACTTTATAGTGCATGTTTATTTAGCATAAATGTTTCATAGCAGTTAGCTGCAGACAGACAAAAAAATGAAAGTGTATATTGGGTGAAACACTGAGGGTGCAAAATCTCCTAAAGTAGAACAGTAATGATCTTTAACTGACAATCCTACTTCACTTAACAAAGCATTCAGTATTTTTCTTATTCTTCCCCTTTCCCCCTTCTTTATATTCCCTGGATGTTTAATGCCTTACATAGAGGCCGGGTGAGCATATGTTCTTGGTTAAGGACCATTGTTTATGAAATTTTTCCAGGTTTCAGATGTCTTTGTGGCAAGCAGAACACCCAGGCCCCTGGCTGGTAGCAATTGGAGCCACTCAGAAGTATGTAAACATTAGAGTGAGGAATTTATGAGTCTACAATTCAGCTGTATGGAACATTTCTCAATGTGGATTTTTTTTCTTTGTGTCTTTTTTGTGCAAATAGATTCCTTGACTTCAAACACAGCTGAGCAGTACCTAGGTGTAGATAGAAAGGAACAACATCTGGAAATAATAACTACTTAGCCATTAGTCTAATGTCTATAGAAGTGCTAAAATAATATTCACATTTAAATTCAGAAAGTTGTTCCAAATTAATAACCCACATGATCCTGAGCTAAGCAAATAAATAGGATAAAAGGTGGGAGCAGATATAATTAGGGGACTGTAACAGAAATTTCCAGTTGCTGACTGAATCTGTAAAAAGATAAGAAAATGAAGATTCCTGATCAGTTAATTCTCTAGAAATTAAGGCTGGCAATTGAAAGCATATTAACAGCTAAATGATTACCCACACAGAAGATGCCTTTATTTGGGAATGGAATGTAGCATCTAGTATTGCAGAAGAATATGGGTAATTTTATCATGACTATAAGGTCATGGTGGTTTATTTATGAAAAATGTCTTATTCTGAATGGTGGAGGAAAAAGGCCCATGATCAAAGTTACTTTCAGCCTGCCCTACCACTTCCCTGTTGCTGAATGTACTGAACATTTTAAACTTATCTGTGTGGCTTACTGGCACAGAAAGCAGCATTTGTGAGGACACATAAGTATTAGCTAGTGGATAGATGTTTTGTCATCATCTCTGAGAAAAAACTAATTCTCAAAGCTGCACAAGTAAACCAATGGTGACTGCAGAGAATGAGGCAGTTAGCTTCAACATTTCATTCCTAAGTGGTAAGATAAAAAAGATCCAAAAGGATCAATCACTGATTTCAGTGACTTTAGTCTCAATATGAAAAGTACACAGCAGTACTTTGACTCACATGTCTTTGGACCCTTAGAATTTAGTTATAACATTTTGGTATAGCTCTGGGTTAAAGAGAATATCTCTTATGTGTTATTGTATTTAATGTGCTTATTGCTGTCATTCTTTCATTCTCAGTTTCCTGTAGACTAAGGCCTTTCCTGTTCTTCATCTTGTTTCCTGAAATGTATACTGAGAAATGGAGGGGAAAAAAGTATTGTATGTACTTAACACATATTCCTCAAAACCATTGGATAATAGGTTCAAGGTGCTGTCATACATTGCATATGCAATGTGCCTGAAAAAGTCAAAACATGGGGTTACTTATTTCCTTAATATCCCAGTGTAGACCAAAGGCTAATACACACAGTGAAACTTCTCAGTGGAAAAAAATATAATAGTGCATGAAAAGGACAAAAGACAAACATTTGCTTTACTGTAGAAATTAATCCAAGGTTTTAAATTCTAAATTCTGAACAAGATAAAAAAATAGGTTTTTATCAAGATGCAGTTTGTTCTCAGACCAACATTTTAGGACAGTCTAAAACTAGTGCCAAATAATTTACAGGTGTTCATTGAGCAATATTTGATTTAAAATTCAAACAAATAGTGTGTTGCTAATAGGAATTTATCCTGGTCACGTTTTAAACCAAGACAGAACTGAAAAAAAACCAAAGAAGAAAACATATGTTGTCAGAGATTTACAGTTATGAAAATAAAGTTATAAACATCCCCTTCCATGTGTGAAGATAGTGACAATATCCATGAAATGTCTCTTTGCTAGTAGTAGGTCCGCTGGAAATTTTCACTGTAGCAGGAGAGATTCATCTGATGCTGAATTTCCAAAACTGACTAAAGGTCTCTGTCAGTTCTTTCCTAGTGCGGGTTTTTGTGGAAACTTATTGAGGTGTCCATATATGCTTCTATGAAATTTTGTGAGCAGAAAAGCTTGGAAAGTGTCACCCTCCATTAATTCAAACCATTATTTACCTGCCTAACTACAGCAGGGATATGGTGAAAGGCCTGTCTATGTGTATCCATGCCACCTAAGACTGCAGCATTGTAATTTGTTGTAGGCTGAAATATGACATGGGATTTAAGGTGCACTTTTCTTTTTTCTCAAGTTTTGAAAAGTCATTAGCACCTGTTGATATTTCTTCTTCTTTCTTTCCCCTAAACAAATATACAAATAAACAAAAACCCAAACTACACCCCACAGAACTAAAAAGTAAATTACTCCAGGTGTTGGTTGGGGCAGTTTGCACCAAAAAAACCATTCTGTTTTGGTTTTTTATTTTTCCAATGTTAGAGGGTTTTTCTTCTTCGGGAAATTGTACAGGGACATGAGCAACATGGATTAAATTCTGTAAATATTTTAACTTTCATGTTAATCATAACTTTAACAAGAGATAATTCTATACAAGGAGATAAGACACAGCTTAGCTCAATGTACAGCAGTACCATACTTAGAATTTGGGAAATGCTTCCTAATATGTGGGTGGAAAATCATTTGAAATGTCTATATTTTAACCCCTGCATGTGGACAAGAGGTGTATATCTAAGTATGAATTAACCCTTTCTCTAGACCAATCTCATTAACTGTTAATGTATTGTTAGCACTTTCTGGTCCTGAACAATTAACCAAAATGTTCAGTGTCACTGACCACTTATGCTTTTGAAACACTTTTGTGAGTTTATCTTGGCATATGTCTTATTTATTTATTCATGTGTAGTCTCAGAAGTGTGTAAAATACAACATAAAATTCAATGCTTTGGCTTTTTTACGCAAAAAGCTATTCAATCACCTGGACCCTCCACCTTTGAAAATATTCTTGGTTCAGAAATGTGTCATTGAAGCACAATGGAATTTTACAACAAATGCAGGAAGGCATCATATCAGTAGTCTCAGTAGCAATTCACAGGGAAAAAGAAAAAAGGAACATTTTCTTTCTCGTATGGCCTGCCTTACTGTAGTATGCATAAATATTCTTTAAATATATTAAAGAACAAGAATAGTGACATTTGAAAACACGTATATATCTGGGAGTTGCTACTTATATTTCTGAAAACAGACTATTAGTAACAAATGCAGTAACCTACTTATTTGTGTTTCCTTATTAATTTTGGGATGGAGAAGGAGAAATGTCTGTTATTCACCAGATGATGAAAAGAGGATAACCAAAGTATGCCAGAAGAATTACTCCGATTCACAAATTCCTATTCATTGAAATAACAATACTACTAATAGGAAAATCATAAATTTATTGATTGATTCTACTGGAGAACTTCCTGTTGTTCAGGCAAACTTTATCCTCAGTCATGAGGCCTTAGCTTTGCCTGAGTTCCTGTGTTTGGTTCTAGGTTCTTTTGTGATGTCTAACTGGGGAAACAATATATTGATATGCTATTTAAATTTTATATTTCTCATTCCCTCAAAATTCAACCTTAATCAGACTCAAGCAATTTACTTGGCATTGCACATCCCTGAAAACAGTAAAATACCTTTCTCTCCATTAAATAATGAAAAAATATGTAATTGTCCAAATTTCTAAGTGGAAATCAGAACTGAAATAGTACTTCATCATAACTACAGACAGATGCATGCATAAGTGTATCTTTTTAAGTCTCTAAGGTATAATTATCATAAGCTTATTTTCTGTCTATATGAATACCTAAGAGAACAAAGTATTATTAGCTTCTCTCTTCTCAAGAACTTAACCTAATGGGGCCAGGGAAGTATCTGACCTAGAGCACTATTTATGGGGCATATCCTTTCTCTCTGAGGCTGCTCCTGAGCTCGAGGCCAAACCAAAAGATCCTTGTTGAGTTTACATTTGCCCCTTATGCAGACATGACTTTCATGTACTTTAATGGGAGTTTTGCTTGATTTGATTCCCTGACACTTATATGATGCAGAGGAGTAGACTGCAGAGGAGGTGTTAGTAATGGCCTTTAAAACTGTCAAGAGCCCAAAGGACAGTGATGCTATCTCAAGGAGGGCTTTTGTGCAGGAGTCATTTTATTTAGTGTTCTGTATGACTGTGAGTGCATGAACTCTCTCTCTCTCTTCAGTATGCACACAAGAGAAACTCCTCAAAATGGTCTGTTTTCCTCCCTTGTGCTGTGGTGTATGCATCTGTCTTCCCACTTTGTGTTTTGCTCATGATAGAAAACAAAAAAATGTTGTCCAATGAAACAAAACGCCTCACTACAGCAGTGTCCTCTGTGTTGGACTGTACAATTAGCCTTGTAGCTTTAAGTAGGGACTTTTCCTTCTTGTGTAATCGCATAATGATGACCATACATTCAGATTACAATCCAGTGGTAAATAATAGTCAGACCTATTCAATGATTACAGTACTTCTACCCCTCAAGAACTAATATTACATTCTGAAATACAAGTCAGTAAATACCTGTCAGTAGTTACCTGCAAATTATATACAAATGGTCTTAGTTATTCTTATATTCACAGTCATATGTTCCCAACAAAAGTATAAATTGCTATGTGATTATATTTGAGGGTGATGGAACCAGTGAGAGGTGTGGGAAGGAACTCTTCCTCCAAGTTCTGTTAGCATCTGTGGAAATGAACACTTTTTTCTGTTTGACAAAGGATTGCTCAAATAATGTAATCCTATTTCTCTAAGGTTGAGTTATAGGTCACTGGATGAAGTGGTTTTTGGATTTTAGTCCCTGTAATTTATATGTTGGCATTACATGAAAATATTCATGTTTCCAGAATTTCCAATATTTTTTTACAAATAATTTTTCTTGTATATACTGTGTTTATGTGTCATTTTGTCTTTGTCTTAATGATAGACAACTGGGTCTAATGAATTAAAATTTTGAAAAATTGGTATTTGCAATGAAAAGTAGCTTTAAAAAACAAAACCCCCCAAACTTCACAAATAAAAAAACTCAAACACACCTGTTTGAGACAGAATTTGTTCTCTGTAAACAATGAATTCTCCTAAGTGCTTGGAGCCTCTTTTATTTAGAACAGACAAAGCAGTGAATTACTCCAAGCAGTAGTCCACCACTACAGAAATTATAACAGGTTATGATACAAAAGGTCTCTTCTTGATCCTATTTTCTCTAAAAATTCAGTAGACTCTTTACATATGTCCTTGCTTGCTTCAAACCACCTGGATGAAAATTAATAAACTGATGTCATTTTTTTCTTTTCTTGATACAAGAACGTTAGTAAATGCCTGTGAAGGGCTGTGGTGAAGTTTCGGTATGAGGCTGGGCTTTAATTGCCGTTGTAAATTACCTGGATTGTTTTTGAGCAAATGGCTTAAACATATTTTGCCAACTGCAATGTTTAAACCCTTTTCTTCTTTACCTGAGAGTTTTCTTTTAAGCATTTTAACCTCTCCATGTGGGCTAGGAAATCACTGTCATCATTGTTTTAACACTCTCCTTTAGACAAAAGCAAATCAAGAAGTGTGTGTAAATTAGCTAAATGAATGGAAAGCTGATTTCTGCTAATGCAAGAAGCCTGAATAGCCCATGTATAATGTTTCCAGTTGAGTGCTGCAGGGGCCATGTTTCAAACCCTTTAGTTGCTATAACAGAGCTTTAAATTAAAAAAAAAAAAAATGTAGAGAATGTGCTCTATTGCACTATTTTAATGGTATGTCTAAAAAAAAAAAAAAAGATTATTTTATTATTGAAAAGAACAAAGACAATATCATTCAAATGGAAATTATTGATGTCTTTCAAGTTTTATGTAGTATGATAGTGAAGGAGGCAATGGCATACTAGCAAAAGAAAACCTTTTCAGAGCTCTGCATGGCTGCAGGGATTTTATCTGCTCTGACATCTTTGATAATTTGACAGCTGCCTTTATTATTAAAAAAGTCTAGCATCTGTAAGTTTAATCTGTATCTTGTATGCAAGCTGAACAGAACATGATCTTACCCTAATTCCACTAGAATGACAAACCTGAATTTTGTAATCCACTGGCACACTCAAGTGTATCTGTTCCAATGGCTACTGAAGGTTCTTTTTCAAAATATAAAATGATAGAATAAATAACAAGCACACAATGTTTTCTTGCCTTAAAATACACATTTTCGGGTATATTAGGCTTTGGGTTTGGATTTTATGTTTGTTCTCCCTAGACACTGGTCAGGAAGTGGTCAGATTGATCACAACATTAGTGTCTCAGTATCGTAGCACAACAATGTTGGTACTGTGAGCAAGAGACCAGGTAATTTTGTATTTGGTCCACTTTCCACCTGTGTATATGTGAAAAAAAGACAAATGAACAAACAAAACAAACAAAAACCCCCAAAACACAAAGGTAAAATTAAGGTGAAAAAGAAGCTACACTTTGTTTTAAATATTAGGATGGGTCACATACAAGGACAATAAGGAACCCAACATGCCTACTGTGTCTATGAACACAATTTCTTGTTTACGTCAAGAATTTGGCAGTCCAGATGAAGACTTTTAACAAAATCATGAGAGAACTCAGTGTTTAATGATTGCAGCAAGTGTATACCCAGGCCTCATCAAATCTACTTTCATCTGTAAATTTATTTCAGATGGAACTGAAGGATTTTTAAACTTTCTGTCATTCCTGGACTACTGTCATCCTAATTAAAGCTGCTTTTCAGTGGGTTGCCAGAATTCTGAAAGCCTGGACAAGGGGGTATAATTTCCTCAATAAATATACATTAAAACTATGTTTTCCGGAAATGTCAATCTAACTTTCAGGCACAAGTCAAAACACAGCCGTACAGTATTTTCTGAAAAATGCCAAACAGTGAGAAGATATCAGAGCTATGATTGTCCTTGTGTGTCCTATGCAGAGACCACATGGCAGAAACTTAGGCAGGTATTGCAGGAATTCACAGAGGAATTTTTAGGTGATCAGAAGAGGGCTACATGCATTAATTAAAAACATAAGAATATATGATGTCAAACAAACAGTCCATCCAGCCTAGAGCCCAATCATTGACACAGGCAGCAGATGTTTAGAGAAAGAACACCAATCTAGTTGCTTTTTGCACTCCAAACTCTGTCAATGGCCACAGGCTGTTGTTAAATGGTACCTTTTATTTAGATGTTTTAGTAAATGAGCATCTAATTCTTTTTCAACTTACTGAGTGCCTCTATCTACATAGTGCAGTAAGCTCTGTAAATTTGCTACTTGCTGTTTTAAGAAGGGCTGTGTTTTATCTGCTTGAAAAGAACCTCCATCTAGTTTGAAGAACCCTTATTTCTAATATTGCAGTTTGATTAACACAACAGCTTCTTATTAGTTTTCAGGATTAATAATATCCCAAACCAGTGTTCTTCACCACAGAAGAGATTAGTAGCAGCCACAGATTTGCAGATTCATTGTTAGTTTCTTCTCCATGTCTCTAAAATCATGAAAAGAACTGGTCCCAGCACCTACCCTATGGGACCCCATTGCATATTCTTCCCCATCCTGGAAAGCAACTGTTAAATCCAATCCTATGCTATGTTTATTTTCTTTAGCAGCCATTGGTGAACCTTTAAAAAAATCTAAATACATTGGTTCAACTATCTCTTGTTCATACTCATGCTTATTGTCATTCTTCCAGAACTGCAGCAGGTCAGTGAGGAAAGCTTTCCCTTTACAGAAGATATGCTGACTCTTTCCCAAACAACTCTGTTTATTGATATGTTAAAGATCTTATTTTTCTCATATAGACTCAGACTCATTGCTCCTGTAATTCCCACTATCCTAGCTAGATGTCTTATCACAGATAGACAATCTTGACAGTCTTCCTGTACCATATGTGTGATGGCCCCACAACGATGTTGCACACCATGGTGAAATATCATCTGGTACTGCTGACTTATGAACACCTAATTTATATATTTTATCTAATATATCCTGTATATTTTTAGAAGTGATTGAATTCCTTTGACCTATATGCTACAAAAGGGCTTTAGATGTGGGAATATATTCAATGTCTTCCACAGTAAGGACCAATTCAATGAACTCATTGTGTTTATTTACTAAAGCCTTGTCACAGCTGAGGTTTTTTTCACAATTTTGTCACAATGTGGTCTCACCAGTTCCCTACCAGAAGTGCTTTAATGTGCTTAGAGACAGTTTTACTATCAGTCTAAGCACACTTTTCCAGCTGCTATTCAAATTATTTTTGAGGGTTTTTTAGTTTCCTGCTCATCTATGTTCTGCATATTTTATTGGTTCAGTTGTATTTAGTGTGTTTTTAATTTCCTCAATGCTGAGTTTTTATCTATAGTATCATTGTTAGCTTGTAGTTTGAGCTAGAGAACTAATGTAGGATTTTGAGGTCTATTTTGCTTTATTTTGAATTCCCATTAATTTACTTGGACTTCCACTGTAATAATTTTTTGGTAGAATTCAAGATGAAAAGAGGATTTTAGGGGGTTGTTTGGGGTTTTCTTCTTACATTTGGTTTGGCAGATTGGTTGATTTGTTTGGGGTTTTTTTCCAGGGTTTGCTCACCCATTTGTTTTGTAAAGCTTTCTTCCTTTCTGAAAACTGAAAACTCATATTTTGGGGTGGGGTTTTTTTGGCCTGTTTCCTGCTTTTGAAACTTCTTTTGGCATGGTCACTATCACATAACAAATCTCCTAATAATATCTCTTGAAATGGTTCCTCCTGGCTCAAGACCAAATTCTTAACAGAATCTTTTCCTGTGAATTCTAAGACTTTATATTGTTCTAGAAATAAACTGTTCATCATAGCAAAAAAGGAAGTTTACATCTCATGCCATTTAACCCTATCAGATTTCTAGATAGATAATCAGAATTTCTCACACTTAGTACTTCTCCCAAACTTGGAAATTTTTCCATCTCACTCAGCATTTTTTATTGTTCTGATAAGGGCAGGCATATTTCCACACTAGTTCTACATTTTTATTAATAACATGAGATTTCCATCCAAAATGAATAATGCTTTTAATTTATGATCATAATATTTTAATGTTCCTTAAGTTTCATACATCACACAGTGACATTCTTTCTGCACTATGTCCTAGTCTAGAATTCCTATGAATCTCGAAGCCTGGCAACACAGCATTCCATGGTTTATCCTCTTCCCACCAAGTCTCTGAGTTACCTGGTATGTTAGGGTAATTGTTTAGATTCCAAGAATTGAAATA
Organism: Corvus moneduloides; assembly: GCF_009650955.1. Taxonomy (NCBI): domain Eukaryota; kingdom Metazoa; phylum Chordata; class Aves; order Passeriformes; family Corvidae; genus Corvus; species Corvus moneduloides. Next base: position 19,380,666 of record NC_045481.1, read on the forward strand.
ATTCCTCATGTTATTTTCCAGGCTCCCAGCATAATTAAGGAAGCACTACTAAGTTTTGCCTTATTTCACTGACTAATGTTGCATATTCTATACATAAAGCACTATGCTTACCCTATGAATTTCCTTCCTCCCTTTTGAGAGGCACACTCAGCAATAGTTTTGATATCACTTCTGCAGACTGTTTCAGCCTAAACTCCTGTTCTTCTGCAACAACTGGCTTTCTATTAACTTCTGATTTAAATAATCCTTTCGGGCATTTTGGTTTTGGGGTAACTTTACCATTATGAGGATGCTGCATCTGGTTTCCTTCTACTCAGGTTCCTCTGTCCATAAAGTTCTACAGTTCCTAATGCGTCTAAAAACCTACTGTGTATCCAGTCTTCCTATTGGCTCATCTACATATTGAAACTCTTGACTTCTGTATATATGTAAAAATAAGTAGAATTTCAAAGTTGAAGAAGAGCTCTCCAACTAAAAAAACAAGCAAGGATAAGGAAATTAAAGTGGTTGAGGTTCAAAGTGGACAAAGCAAAAGATTGTCATCTTAACAAAAGATGGAGTTTCTTGAGGCATTGAATTCAATGCAGTGAGCCAGAGAAATACCCATGACAAACTGATATTATAAACAGCATGACAAACCTAACTAGATTATTATAAACCCATGACTTTTAAGAATATTCAGGATGAGAACAATGGTTATGTATCTTTTCAATAGACAATTTTTTTTTAATCATTCCTTTGAAGTCCATATTTACAGTCTTTGCTTAACAGTGCCCTCAGTTCCCAAACTATGCAATGTGGGAAACATTCTTTTGGAAATATCAAAAAATTATTCTTCCTACTTCCTACTTTTTACAGTCAAGAGTACATTTCCTTTCCAGCCATTAGGGTATATAGTTTTGTGAAACAAGTTTACTTCAAACCATTCACTGTTTCAAAACTCAATTTTAAAGGCAATATTAAGTAGAAAATTATGAAAAAACAGATGAAAACCATAACAAGTTTGTTCAGTCGAAATATTAAACATCAGCTGCTGTTTCAACATTGCATAGGCAAAGGCACAAAAGGAAGAAAAAATGTTTTTTTAAACTTGGGAATGATTTTATTTGCTTGACATGTAAAATATAGTCTAAACTCTGAGGAACTTACTAGGCTACAAGTATACAGAATTGAAGTAATTTCTGTGTTCTGACATATCTCTAGCAAAATTCATATGTTCCTTCTTATTTAAGCAGGAAGCTGAAGAAAGAACTTTTCTAAAGAAACTGGAAAACAATTATACAGTTATTTTATTGGTGGTGGTGGTGGTGGTGTTTATTGGTGGTGGTTTATTACAATTCGTTAGCAGAAAGAGAAGACATCATCATACTGTCCCGACATCAAAGTATACATAGCAGTCGTTCTTGAGACAGTCAATATAAATATTATAGTTGTTTATTGTTCCCTCCAAAATTGGGTCAATCCACTTTCTTTTTTCCAGTTACCATCAGCTGCAAATTTGCAATTTGTTTCTTCCCCTTCAAGACAAAAAACATTTATTTTAGTGTACTATAAATTTTATCTTTTACAGAACCACAAATTATGAGAACTATTTTGTGTGTCTATATAAACCCTTGAACATCTTATTCCTTGATTCTTTTGAGCCATCCTTGTCTAACTTGCCAGAGAGGAAGTATTAAGTTTCTAGGAAGTGGCTTGATGAGATGATTTCTTACTATTAGATGATTTCTTAAGATTATTAATATGTTCTTTCTAACTGTACAGTAAACAGAGCTTTGTCTACAATCAGTTTGGTGCTGAATCAACCAACACTCTCTCCCTCAAAAACATTCAAATAAAAGTTCCATTTACAACATAACCCTGCAAAACAAAGCAAATTTTTTATGGCTGAATGTTTGCAACTTTTAGGGCAAGCATTGAGTTCTGCATACTTTGAATAAACCATCAGGTTCCATCAGGTATATTCTTCACACTTATCCAAATTGCCTATGTCTGAGATTAATAGCAATGGAATCTAAGCTTTTAAACTTATTAATATGAAGGTGATGGTATTTTATTTCTATTATAAAGGCTTTTTCTGATTTGAGGAAATGGTTTCACACCATGAATCAAACTGAACTCAAAAACTTACATGAAGATTTAACTGTTCAGAAAAGGTTTCTGTTGCTTTTAAGACAGCATCACCGTGGAATATATATCAGATTGAAAGCCAATACAGTCCTATCTAAAGAAGAAATATTTAAACACTGTATTTCTGTCTAGTTTTGAGAATGCGGAACAAAGGAGAGCTGTTAACAGGCTATATGGTATAATTCTATGCTGGTGACTATGAATGGTGTCCCAGACAAAGTGTGGGCACACCAAAAAGCTAACATGGCTTTTTTTTTGCATTTTAAATATGGGTTTAGCTTAGGGTAATGCTCTCTACATTATGATCTTGCCACCCCCAAGTGTGAAGGATGCAGAGCAGTGCAGACAACTGCACTCAGAGGCCTAAGTGTGACCCATCAGCCCAACTGAGACAGGAGTTGCAACATGCTCTCCTGAACCACAGATGAGAAGTCTACAGCAGAAGTGCTTTTGGTTTGTGAAATCTACATTTAATGGAGTTACCTATTTTAAAAATAATTGCATCCAAAATCAAGACAGAATCACAGAATCACAGAATGAACTCAGTTGGAAAAAACCTTTGACATTATCAAGTCCAACCTATTTAGGCGTGATGACTCGCCCTTAAGGGGAAGGGAAGAAATTTGGATTTCACTGTTAGTTTTTAAAGCTGAGTTTTAGATGGCAACACAAGACGCGTCACAACCTTGCTCCATTAGGTTCTTTCCCTGATGAAGGTAGAACCTCCTCCTAGTCTTCCAGGTGTGTGAAAAAGAACATGCATGAGATCTGTACAGTGACCCACTGATGCAACTCCCATTCAAGATTCTCAGTGTTTTCAATCTACTTCCTTGTCAAATAACAGGGATGCTGAGAAGGTCTAAGTGTTCCCCTGATAATGACCCCAGATTCTCCCAACCTTATTCAGGCTGATCAGTATTTTACCCCAAGCAATATAAGCAACTGTTAAGTAACAAGGTAATTCAGAGCCAAAAAGTTACAGATTATAGCTTTCTTACAATTTTTTCTCATCTCATATTCACATAACTTGGTTTCTGTTTCTGACAGGCTGCAAGCTGACTAGGATCAACGTGTCTCCATATAGTTCAGGTGTAAAGACAGGAAATCAGAGAGCCATTTTTACTGCTGTTATTATTATTTTTATTATTATTGTGTCTAAGTAAAAAAAAAAAAAAAACAAAAACCAAAAAACACTTGCCACTGCAAAGACTCCAATAAACCCATCACTGATTGCTGCCACACTTCACTCTTCTTGAGCCAATAAAGACAAAGAAGATTTGATTTCATGGTCTGCTCATTTTTGCAGACTGGTGTGTTCGAATTCTTCAATTTGTTTATTTAGATGCTGTTTCCTTAGAAACATCAGTCGACATATTTCACACAGTTTAATGTCTGTTCTACAAATTGAGAAAAAAAAATGCAAACAAGCACTATTTAATGACTGGTTAATATTTAAATATATATAATTATTTGAGTAGGGGTTTTTTCTATTTATATCCCATAATCTGCATTTTTAGGAACCATCTGAAAGACAAGTATAAAGAAGAGATATAGCCACAATTCAGGCCAGCTAGGTTTGTTTGCAGAAAATGTATCCCTGAAATCAATATTAAGAGATTCAAATTTACTGCTGAGATCCTCAATACAGTTTAACATTGAGTGAGTTTGTGGGAGTGCAGGGAACATGAGACAAAGAGGAGTTTCAGAGCCGTTATCAGTTATTTTGCTCCCAGAAGAGAATTTTTGTCCCAGAAATATTTTTTGTAATTAATTTAACTATTAGACAACATACAAGGTGACCTAGATGTAGATTTATCATTGCAAAACCTCTCTTAATGATTTTTGATCAATCTTGGGAACCTGAAGAGGCCCCCACTGACTGAAGATGGCAAATGTTGTCCTGATTTTCAAGAAGGGCAAGAAGGATGACCCTAGAAACTACAGGCCTCTCAGTCTCACTTCAGTGCCCAGTAAAGTTATAGAAAAGACTATTCTGGTGATGCCTGAGATTGAAAAACACCTGAAAGACAAGGCAGTCATTGCTGACAGCCAGCATGGCTTCATGAGAGAAAAGTCCTTATTATCAAACATGATCTCCTTTCCACTGATCTCTTCTCTGTGGTGACCAGTGATAGGACCTGAAGGAATGGCCTGAAGCTGTGTCAAGGGATGTTTAGGTCAGATATTAGAAAAGGGTTCTTCACCCACAGGGTGGTTGGGCACTGGAACAGGCTCCCCAGGGAAGTGGTCACAGCATGAGCCTGGCAGAGTTCAAGAAGCGCTTGGACAATGCTCTCAAGGACATGGTGTGACTCTTGAGATAGTGCCGTGCAGAGACAGGAGTTGGACTCGATGATCCTTGTAAGTCCCTTCCAACTCAGCTTATTCTCTGCTCCTGTGATTTATTTTATAAATTAAGAACAAATACTAGGAGTACCAAACTACTGAACATTTTAATTTTTACGGCCAAATAAACTTCAACTATGCTGTTGGAAATTTTTAGTGTTTCTCTTTTTCTGCACAAGACATTTTAAAAGGGACATGAACATTAAAAATAACAAGCTCTATTATTTCATTCTTCGATGTTTCTACTCTGGTGAGAAGACTGAAGAATTTTTTTCTCATTGGCCTGCTATATAATAACTTCAATCAGTTTATATGTTATTTTAACTGAATGAAAAAGGTAGCATTTTAATTTTAAGGTCATTTAATTTTAGGGTTACTCTCCTATGTCTTTTTGGTTTGGGTCATGTTGTCACCCCCTGCACCTCTAGACTCTTTTTCCTGTTTTGCCCCAAATATCATAATTTTCAAGAACAAAGAACATATATGGCTTCTTTCCCAAAACTGTTTTCCCAAACAACAAAACTGCAGTACAAGGACAACACCACAGCTCATGATTAGAAATCTGAATCCAGGCCTGGGAAGCAATTCTATGTTATATGCACAAAGTGTCTGGCTAAGCAAACAAAAGGTAGACTTGCTTTGTATGTATAAAAGGTGCTTGCTAAATAAACATTTCTTTCTGTAATCTAAAACCTTTTCCTAATGTTTATAAAATCCTTTCTTCGCATGTCTTATTCTACCTGCTTTCAATATTTCCTCTAGATTTTGAAATAGATAATACACAACTTCTCCACTGAAAGTAACCTGGTAAAAAAAACCTCTTATGTCAACCAAAACACCCTCTGCCAGATCCTAGAGTTGAAACACAGAAATACAATACAAATCCAATACATAAGTTCTATTTCTTTCTATATTTTTTTCTTTCAGAATAAAGGTTACCTCTTACCTTTCCTCTTAACACTAGTAGGTGTTAATCCAGCAGTAATCCAAACTTTCAGGATCCATGCCTTAAATTTTAGAAGTTTGATGACAGCCAAAAAAAGAGTGCTGGAATGAAGGTAAAAGGAACTCACCCTAGTAATAATGGAATATGGAGCATTTTATTACCTATCATAGGTCACTGTTTTGCTTTCAGTCCAAGGTAGTAGTGACCTCAGACTGTTACCTTGTGAGAGCTGTTTTATGATCTATATAAAATGAGTTGCTAAGTTGACTGTATTCTCCTGTTGTCTAATACATGAATAACACTTTGATATAATCTAGCACCACTTTGACTACTTTTACCTGAGAATCTAAGAAAAGAATGTGACACGTTGTCCTGGTTTCAGCTGAGATTCCTAATTTTCATCCTAGTAGCTGGCACAGTGCTGTGTTTTGGATTCAGTATGAGAATAATCTTGGTAACACTGATATTTTAATTGTTGATGTGTAGTGCTAGTGAGCAATGATGTCGTGCATCAGTTTTGTTTTTTCCTTGAATTTTCATCTTTCTCTTTTTTTGTTATCCATCTTCCTTTTCATTACTATTATTACTAGTAGTATTAGTATATTACATTATATTTCAATTGTTAAAATGTTCTTATCTCAACAATGGATTAAACTTTTATGTTTCTCTTCTCCTAGGTGGAGCAGGGAGAAAGAAGTTGTGGAAGAATATATCTTCCAGAACAGGGCTGAAGTAAACAGGTGAAGAATCTTGAATGAGGGGACCCTAAAATGATTTTGTTCAGTGATGACTTTACTCTCTAGAACTCCCCAGAAATCTTGATATCAAATTTCTCACTGAATCTAATTTAGTTTAAAATTAATTTCTAGAAACTGATTTTTTCTTGGTAAGTGATTTCATTGTATTGTATGGGAAGAGGGAAGGCTGGGGATGGGAGACATTGTGAGTCAAGTTTTAAAACAGGTATGTCTGTCCACCTGAGCAATCAGGCACCGAGATGATATCTATTTTGTCAGGGTGAAAATTAAGTAGTAGACAGAAGTAAAATGCTGAATTCTTTTGCATCCTCAGCCCTCAAAAGTGAATATCCATTCTTAAGTACAGATTTTGCCTTAAAAAATTAGTTAAGAATTTAAGTTACAAATTGCAGGGCAGTGCCATTCTTTACAATGGATTAAGCCTTTATTTGTGTAATCATAGATGTGTTAATGATGCCAATCTAGGATGATTCCAGAGACAGACAAACTCAAATTTCTCTGGCTAGATCCTAACTTTCATAATTTTTAATGTTACAGTAATCTTAGGGGCAATTTTACAAGTAATGTGTAAGGAAGGTAAAATCTTGCCCATGAAGAACCTGCAGCATTTTTCCTCATTTGAAAGCACATATGTATAACATTTGATACAAAAATCCCTGTTAGCACAATTAAATCTAGACTTCTGTTGAGATACAGCTCTTCCTTTTCAAACCTGAAAAGAATGCACTTCTGATCACACACAGCTGTGTACTCTTGAGTTGCATTGTGACATTGCAAAAGGAGATCCAACCAGACAAAGCTATTTTATATGCTCTTTGGCTGAAAAAAATTTCAGAGAGGCCAGATCCTGAAATATCCTGCAATTCACACAGCAATAAACAATGGTTTAGCTGCTTAAGGCTCAAATTATTTAAAATAAAATAAATGTGTGACAAAAGAGAAACAGTTTGATCCTGTAAATCTCTATATTTTTTAAATTACATTAGACTTAACATATAGAATAATTGAGACTCCAGCCAAGGACCATGAAGATGACTGAGGGCCTGAAGCAGCCCGAATATGAGGCAAGGCTGAAAGAGTTGGGATTATTCAACTTTAGAAAAATTATTTTTCAGCTCTTTGAACCTTTCTGTTTGTTTGTTTGTTTCTGCAAGGGTCAAACACTAGTACAAGTCAACCTGAGAGGTTATGGCCTTGGAGATATACAAAATTCAACGTGACATGCCCCTGAAAAACGTTCTGTAGCTGACCCTGCTTTGAGTAAGGTGGGTTGAGTAGACAATCTCCAGAGATCTCTTCCAACCTCAGTCATTTTCTGTCTTTGTGAATTTTTGTGTGGTAGTCTTAACCACTGTACTAATATACCAAAGCAATAAGAAAAAGAAAGTATTGTCTTTTTTCCAGCAGTGGTAGATACAATAACTCTGTAGAAGTTGATTGTCTGTGAATTAGTTAGCCTTGCTCTGGCCTTGCCTCATGGTAGAACACCTCTTTACCTATACTGAGACCTGAATTTGGGAAGTAACCTAGTCCTGTTCCAAAAGAGGTACTTGTTCTTAAAAACAGAAATAGTGCTTTAGACAACTGGAAAATTTCTGGCAAAAACTAGACATCCATAGTTTTAGTGTGTGTTATAGGAGTGGGATTCCAGAACCCTGCTAAGTCCAGGATTTATGCTGTTAAATCATAAGCACTCAAATTCTGCCTAGATGGTAATTTCTCAGTCCTTTCAGGAAGCTGATGTTAAGATACTTGAAGGCAAGTTACTTTCAGTGGTCTGACATTTAGGTGTACCACATGAACATACTCACTACTCTCCTGGGTAACCTTACTGAAGGGCTTTACCTCTGTTTTGTTGTCCTACTAAATGGGTAGTTATGCATTACCCTCCTCAAGCCCACATGCAAAAGCTCACAATCTTGGTCTAACTGTAGTACGCACATGTGCTATGTCAAAACTGTGCCTGAATGTATCCATATATATGTATGCACAGTGTGAACTGAAAATAGCTAGAGTAATTACAGGACAAAAAAAATCTTGTGTAGGTGTGTGCATGCAAATGCAATTTCTCAGTCACATTTGATAGCACCTTTATATGCCCAAGAAAAAAAAAATAGAACAGGAGAAAAAATCCCCAAAGTCCTCATTCATTTACCAAATTTTGTGAAATGCCAGGCTCTCTTAATGATTACTGCATGCCAGACTGAGGTAGAAGTGTCAGCTAGCCAGAATAAATGGAAAACAAGATTATACTATTTTCTCATAGCCCTGCCAAGATCTAACAGTGCAAGAATACTTTCACATTTTATGAACCTTGGCTCTGGAACTTTTAAGTGTGACAACCTTTAGATGTACTGTTTAACTTAAATACGAACATTCTCCATTTCCATACCTTATTCTTTTTCAGTGCTGCTCTCACATCTGAATAGTCTGATCAGGCAGATGAAGAGTAACCTGTTAATACTCTGTCCATCATTTTGGTTTAGGTTTTGGATTTTATGGTTTATTTTTGAAAGATGAAAAAAAAGCAAAATATTTTTGTGGAAACAGAAATAAAAGGATTGTATGAACAAAGAGAAAAGAGAAGAAGTCTCCTGATGTTTGCACTTGTGACCCAATGGCTGTTGTCTTTAGGTTGTAGAATTTCTGTTTGAAATTGCCAGCTGGAATTTTCTGAAGAGAAATGGAAGTTGTAGCAATCTTGCCAGACACACAGGAAAGATACACATTTATTTTCCCTTTGGAAACAAACCAAACCAAAAAACAAGATGGATATCACTTTAATACTTTGCCCTTCAAAAGAATAAAAGAGAATATGGATGTTTCAATAAAACGATATGGCAGCCACAAATGTAATGTCATCGCTCAGTAACAGGATCGTGAAAAGTGCTGGAATGGGGGAAGAAGAAGGAATAGTAGAAATAAGCAATGCCTTTACTACAAAATATTTTGATCTGTCATCAGTTGGGCAGTATGTTCTCAAAATGGTTTTTTCCTTTTTTCTTTCTTCTGGCTCCGAATACTCAGAAACTTGCATGGAAACCAGATGGAAAGCAAAATCACTGAGGTAGCTGGAGAAAAGACCAGTGCTAAGCTTACAGGAATGGTGCAATTCCAGTTTAGTTTCAAATTCTGTCAATCCATCTGTAAGAAGATGAAGAAAATAGTAAAAGCACCTATTACTAGACTATCTAAACAGCTCAAAGAAAGACAGTTATAAATAGTATAATAATGTCCAGCCTAATGCAGCTAAAGATCTGGTGACAGTAACTCCAGGTCTGCTAATATCTCATGCCTTATCTTGCTCCTCATGTTCATATTCAACTGCTCTGTCAAACTCATGAAAACATTTTGAATCCAGGCTTTGTAATTTGAAAGCTAGTTTTCAACCTACTTAAGGGTTTAGAGGTGTATTGTTCAAACATTCAGATTATATTAGGAGTGGGTCAGTCTGTGTATCCGTCAGAAAAAATGAACATTACTACTGCTATTCATTAATTTATTTTTATGCAATATGAATTATCTGCCTCTGGCTTCAGGCATTTTTAGAGTACTTAAAATGTGAGATCATGAACGTGGAAGTTCAAACAAAATACAGAGACAGTCAAAGCCAGTTAAAACAAAACTGACTATTTCTTCATACTGAAACCTCCCATCTGAATATTTGAGATGCCCAATGCCCAATGCCACATTACATGTCTAATTCTCCCAGGAAATCAAAAATGTATCCAACTGATTTCAGAAGCCTTTGAATTTTATTCCACACATGCATATAAACTACTTTAATGTGTTCTCCCATAGAATGTAAAAATCTGAGCTGAATCAGACCAACAGGAGAACAGAAAACAGTAGTTACAATATGCACAATCAAAGCCTCTTAATTTAAAACTGTTTCTTATATGAAACATTTCCAGCGATCGTATCTTCATTTGTGTTACACAGAATGGATGATTTACAAAACTGTGCCCCAAGATTTTAGAACTTTACAATTTAAATCAGTGACAATTATAGCTGTGGGATACACCCTTCCAAACTAAAATTACCTTTCACATTTTTAAAAAGCTTCTGTGTTGCAGCAACCTGTCTATTATTGGGGTGTTGTTCTTATGTAAGCACAAAGACCTTGATTCAATTATGCATTTGTTATCATACAAGTGGCATCTCAGATGCCTCAGGATCTGTGAGACACTCATGTGAACTGACTGATATGAGGGAAACCCACTCTTTACCCAAGGTTTTCTGTTGACTACTGAGGTTCCAGCTGAATACTACACAAATTATTTCCAATAAACCCCAGTAACTGGATGTCCAGGAAGCTGAATAAAGCCCGTAATATGAGTAGAGAATTTATCTTGGCTGCATTTACTCTAGTAACCTAACTGTGACATGGACTTTTCTCTGACCAGAGATACAAAGTGACCATGCTGAGCTAGTATCAATTTTATTATATCCTCTTCCACCTCAGAAAAAGGTTGAAACACCCCAACTGTCTGCTGGGAATGGCTAACATCCAGACTAGGATGTTTGGAACAGGACTAGCTGCCTTGAACCAAAACTTGGACATGGAACATCCTAACGATTCGTGGGTACAATCGGTTGACTTTCAGTATTTGAGTTTACTCCCTGCCTCTTCTCAATTGTCTCACAGAGATGTTGACCATATGTTCAGGGCACTGCAAATGTCACCAGTTCTCATAGGGATATGGGCCTTCATAGAGATTCTTTCCAAGAGGACAGGGCAGGGACTGACAGCCAGGGCCCACCCCATCGTCCCAGCCGGGAGCAGAGCAGCTGAGCCACTGGGGACAGCCCAGCCCCAGGCATCGGGCACCTCCATGGAGGTGGAAATGGGCCAGGGAGAAGATGGGGTGTGGGTCCATGGGCGAGCCTGGCTTGACAGGGCACATTGCCAGGCAGGGCAGGGCTGTGGGGAGCTGCAGACCAGCCCTGCTGCGCTGTTATTGGCAAGGCCTGATGGCCCTGGGAAGTTGACAGTGAGTCCTGGGTTGTAGGCAGGATGGGGAAGCCCCAGGAGAGGTCAGGCAGGGGCAGCCAGGACTGTCAGGGGCCTGAGAGCAGCTTTGTCATCTTCACAGAGTACTAGAGGCTCCAAAACAGCCTCCTATAGGGGCTATGACTTCACAGGAACTGTACCCACTCTAAGTGGTGGGAGACTGTCAAGCAGCTAATGAAGAAAGAAGAACAATAAGCTTACCAAGAATAAATGGGAGTTTATAAAACCAAGTCTTTAATGTGAATAGGTCTGTTAGAGGGCCTCTACAAGGGTATTATACAAGTGATTAAACAGTGAAGAATGAGAAAGTTAAGAATTCAGCTGATCTGACTTCATGGCGAAGCCTGAATTCAGGACAAGGCAGTCCTGGAGGTGAGGACTTATGGCAGTCAGAAGAGCCCTTGTAATGTCCCCAAGGTAGCACACAACCCTGCCTTTAATGCAGTCAGCACTAATTTGCTGTCACTGTCAGAGCCAAAAATATTTGATATACTAATATTAAAAAGAACATTCCACCACACCAGAAAACCATTTGCTTTCAGGGCTAGCGCTGATAAATTTACTGTGAAACGTCCACAGCATAATGTTCAGTACAGTATGCTGCTTGGTTTCCAAAGGCGTGCCTAATGGGGACACGTGCCTCATCTTGCTTTTTACTTCCAACACCCAGCTGTACAGAGGCAGAAATTTAAAATTAAAAATAACCTTTCGGCTGATTCCTTGCATAATTGCTATCTTGTTTTGTTAATGCTGTGGTTGAATTATAACTTGCTGAAGCCCTGGAGATTTGTATGCTGGTTTATCAGCCTGAATTTGCATTGACATGCTTTTCAGTCAAGAGAGTAACTAAATCCTGTGGCCTTGAGTGAGCCTGGCAGTATTTGCATAGAAAATTAGAGGTAGATTAAGGAGAATGATGCCTCCATAAATAGACGCAATGATGAAAATTTTGTGTATCTCAAAATACTACTGAATTTCCTTGAAAGACTGTGGCTGACATACCAGCAATGTTTTGAAAAAGCAATATAATAAAAATAGGTGCAAGACAGCCAAACTTCTGCTGCAATACCAGGCAGCCTTTCACTGTGGTTATCAGAAATGCCCATGTCTCTCTTGACATTCATACATGAACACAAGCAGACTAAAACAGGAATTTCAACTGAAGAAGCTGATCATCATTTCCCATTTACAGCCTAGTGAAATTTGAACTTTACATTTTTGTAGAGCAGATCTGTACACAGAGTAAACATCTTAGTTTCCTTGGGCTATGGGGTATTTATTAATCACTTTTTTCCCCTTAAAAAGGAGTAGTTAATTTTGTAGATGTTTCATCCTGGTTATCAAAAAGCCTGCTGATGCCAGAATATTCTGTTAGGAATTTTTCTCCTGTTTATTATGAAAGATTAGGAGAAAAACCCCTTCAAATTAGGAATGTATTTATTTATTTTGTTGTTAATAATCTTCTGAATGAGGCTTGTCATCACCAGACCGAAATGGACATGTTCCATATGGTTTCAGCCAGTATTTGATGCTTTAAAAGAAATTACAAGAAGCCTCATTCCCCTTAAGGTAAGTATCTGGTGACAGGTTTAGGCTTTTTTTTCCCTCATGCTCAAATCCATCAGGTTTTATTGAATCCTTAATTTTGCTTAATGTAACTAAGGGTATTTTGAAGTCTGAGAACCAGTTAAGAAAGTCATAGCCATATATCTGGAACTCCTCAATGAATAGGAGCATTGTCCTCAGAGCCCCTGAGTGCTTTTACAATATTATTTCTGTTTAAGTTCTGATTAAACCAACTCTTCATGTTCCTTGAGCTTCTGAGAATTTCTCTCACTTGACTAGAGTGGGAGCAGATGGCTTTGATTAGATCACCCAAGACTTTATCTTTTAATCACCTGCCTCACCCAATCTGAGAGGGGAAAAGGGCAGACATATGAGTAGTCTCCTCCTTTCTGCTTCTCAGTCTTGCCAGTCCTCTGCAAGGCATCTGCTAAGACCTCATTCATCACTGTGAAAGCTGCGAACGGATAGCAGTGTAATACCCCAAGGTTCTGCTGTGGTGCTGTAGTGCCTAACCTCTCCCCTGTAGAAGGAAAGGCTACATGTACTTTTGTCAACCTGTCAGCAAGCACTTCTCTCTCTATACCGGTTGCTCAACCCTCTCCCCCCATCCTGACGCTGTCAGGTTTCTGAAAATGTTTCATTTTGAAGAAAACCCGAGAGGTACTTCTCATGAGCATGCATTCTTTATTTGATTCCTCAGTGTATAGCCATATGTGAAAGATGTATTTATCTGCATGTGTGTGTATATATGTGTATAATTTGTATATATATGTATTTTGTGTACATATCCATGTCTCAAAGATGTGAAAAAGGAGTGGGTATTGTGCTTCCTTTGGGTATAAAGAAATATCCATGGTGGCAATTACATCTAATTTTTTGGTCACAGTTTTAAGTGACCCTGTCATAAAACCACAACTTTCCTTCTCTGTTTTTGCTTCAAAGAAAAGTAGTCCACAAAATTCTCCAGAACTAAAATATAATATTCTCCTTGGACTGCTGAAGAATGGCAAGTTAATTCTTTACAGAAGAGTTTTCCAATATTCTACTACTGTTTCCTGCTGAACTTTAATTTAGAATTCTTATACTAACTCACATTTAACATTAAGCACAGTTTTTCAAGGAAAGAAAACCAAGACTGATGGCTGATTAAAATAGATGTCTGAAAGTTTCTTTGAGGCCAAATTACATCTTCCTTACATTTAGCCAGTTTTTATTCAGACAAGTTTCTGTTTAAGCCAACGGATTTTTTAAATGCTATTAAAGCCAGCATTATTCCCATCAGAATTTAGATCAGCTGTGGAAGAATCAACTCTTGAAAACTTTCAATACTTACATGAAAAATTTTATAAATAAGTAAAAGATTTATATATCTACAAAATGATCAACTCCATAAGATCAGAAATTTGAATATAAATAGCATTTATGAATAAATAATTAACTTTAAAAGTGCCTAAGCATTGCTCAGCTGTTTAATCATATTGGCTGTAAGGCTTGTACACAACACGTACCAATGTTGTATAAAGATGTGTTCTTTCTTTTAAAAGATTTTAAATAAAAATTGGTAAGGAGACATGCAAAATTAAATCCCAAATGCTTCTTAATTTCATGAAAACATGAAACTTCTCTGCATTGTACTGACTTGTTCCAGAATTTATCAAAATTACACTAAATTTGGGGAGAAGAGGATTTAAATTCATAGTGTGAGCATAAATCCTTTTTTCCCCTGCAATACGAAGCACAACTTTAAAGAGAACAAAGTACTGTGAAAGCATGACAAAGTTGTATGATATCAAAAAGAATACATGCAATATCTGATTCATACCATGAGAAAGAATACCTTGCCTTCAAGATACAGTTTACACCTCAAGTTATCAATAAGCCTTTTTTTGTGCTACATCTGCCAGAGCAGCTCAGCTTCACCATCTCTTTGTGGACACACTCCTAAGATAATACATTTATACCCCACAGGTATTAATAAAATCATGGATTCATTGAATAGTTAGGGTTGGTAGCGACCTAAAGATCATCTACTTCCAACACCCCTGACATGGGCACTAGGCCAGGTTGTTCAAAGCAACATCTAATCAGGCCTTGAACACTTCCAGGGATGGTGCATCTTGGTGGTATACATTAATACTCAGCAGAGATTCAGTTTTTTACAAGGAACTTCACTAAACTTGTCTGAGAGTTCATAGCCCGCAGCAGCCCTGTTACCCTGACCACCAGCTAGGAGGCAAAGAACCCTAAGGTCAAATTCTGGTAAATTAAACTGAACAGAAATATTTCAAGAATATAGCAATCATATTTTGCACACAGCCATTGAAAAGCATGACAAAGTTTGATATTAACAGTAACACCTCAGACTAAGTATCTCTGATAGGTATTTAATTCCTGTTTCACAAGGCAGTTATTGTATGTTAAATAAGTATGGGCAGATTATTTAACACACAGAATAACAGCTATATATAGGTTATCTGGCAGATTTCTTAAGAAACAAAATGTCACTAAATATCTTTTTATTAGACTTTTAGCTTTATCATCACCTTCAGCTAAAGGAATTTAACACTAGAATTACTAACAACCTTTTTTTGGTACACTGTCCTGGTTTCATCTGGGATAGAGATAATTTTGTTCCAAGTAGCTGGTATAGAGTGGTTTTGTATTTAGGATGAGAATAATGTTGCAAGATACTGATATTTTAGTTGTTGCTGATCAGTGTTTACACTAAGTCAAGGTCTATTCAGCTTCTCAAACTACCCCACAAGTGAGTAGGCTTAGACGACCAGAAGAATTTGGGAGGGGACATGGAGAGAACAGCTGACCCAAACTGGCCAAAGGGATATTCCATTCCATGTGGTGTCATGTTTAGCATATAAAGCTGGGGGAAAAGTTAGCTAAGGGATCGCTGGGCACCAGCCAGCAGGTGATGAACATGTGAAAGTACATTGTGCATCTCTTGCTTTGTATATTCTGAATTAGGTATTGTTATTATTGTTAGAACCATCATTATTTTTCCTTCCATTTCTGTCCTATTAAACTGTATTTATCTCAACCCACAAGTTCTACTTTACTTTTTTTTTCCAAATCCCTCCTCATCCCACTACAGGGAGGGTTGTGAACAGGAATCTGCATGGTGTTTAGCTGCCTTGTCGTCTTAAACCACGACATACAGAACACCATGCATATTAAGTAAAGAGAATTTCTCATTAATTTCAATATACTGAAAAGAGAACACATATAGTCCACTTTTTAACTTCTATCTTATGTACGATAGTGATATCTATGTGATTTTTTGCACTCTTTATGTTGCCTGGACTACTTCACTTTATGGTGTCTTTATTGGGATTGCTTCTGACATTTCAAATAGAAGAATATCTTCAAAATATCATGGGAAGAATGTTCATTCATCCTTTTTCCCATCCCGTAACATTTTGCACAAAGTTAATTAATTTAGTTTAAACTCAAACTAATTCTCCAACAGCCCACAGTACCTATTTTGCCAATTTTGAAAAAACTGAGACAAAAGCTCATGAAAGTTCTCCTCTGAACCAAAGAACTACCTGGTTAGAGTTCAATCAACAGAAAGTAAATCCTTTATAGCTCAGCATGTTTCCTGCCCTTTTTGGCTAATTAGTTAATATAAAGATGTATTATTCATTGACCATATGGACCAAGTTTTTCTCATAGAAATTTAAGAAGTCAGAGCTGTGGATTCAACTGTGCAAGGGTTGTCAGACTAAAGAATTAATCTTTATCTGTTTTGGCCCTCTCAGGTGCTTACATACTGTTCTCCACTTACCTACCTATCCAGAAAATGCAACGGTAAAATCTCCCAGGTAAGGCAGCAAACTGACAAAATATTCTCAAGAGAAACAGTGTTGCTGCCTATACTTTCCTCATTACTCTCCTTTGGAGGGTATTGAACTTTGAAATTGATTTAAAACTCTTTCATGCTTCAATTGAAAACAAGCCCCCATGTGCTCCCAATTCTGGCCCCAGAGCACTTGTGTCTCTGTAATGATTTTGCTTTTGTAAGAATTGAATTTTCAAGATATGGTGCAGGATGAATAACAGCATGTCCTGCATGCTAGCAAAAAGAGAGCCCAGAGATCTAGCACGGTCACATCCACTTCTACAGCAATCCTGAAACACTCACATGAAAAAGGCAGATGGAGTCAAGCTCCTCACCCGATGGAGCTTCTCCCTGAGATGGCAGAGAAGGCACACGAGCAGAGGCAAAGAAGTAAAGAGATGGGACTCCCCGTTTGTGCTCCATGCAGAGGCTTACCCAGACAAACTAACAGGGACAAAGAAACCAGCATCGGAGGGTTACCAGGCATTTTATATTGGGGATAGGAAAGGCGGGGAAAGGAATCTCAGCCAATTAGATAGGGGCAAGTAGGTGGGGTTGGCAGTAAGGGAACCAATAGGAATAACACACAGGAGGGACTTAGGGAAGGATCCAATGGGACATCGAGCAACAGAGAACTTTCTGGAAATTGATACATATTAAACAAGGGTAATGAATATACATAATCTCATATATAAAACTGGGAGGGGAAAACATCAACCTATTGGGGAAAACATGCAGATAACAGGACAAAGGAATTATGGGTTCTCACTGTAACTGAAGCTATGCACTAAACTTGGGCTGCTGACCACCACAGCTCATTATCTGTGTTCTCCTTGGGAGACAGTGTGGTTGGAGGCACCTGCACTGCTACAGGTGAATACTTTGATATATGCCGTGGAGTTTGCTTTTGGGTGTCTTGTGCTCTCTGCTCAAATAAATATTATTTATTAAAGCTACTGATGAAAAAGATGGTAAAATTGCTTGGAAAAAATTTAACTGCAAAGTTACACTGGTGACCAAAGTATGAACAGACACATTTTGTCAATTTTTGGGGGTTTTAGTTTAATGTTATTTTGAAGGATGAAGGAGAAAAAATAATGTCTCTGTGTGACCTGAGAAAGGGATTTAAAAACACTTACTTTTTTTATACAGCTCCTGCCAGGTTTCTAGGCAGTTGAGAGCAAATGATTTTAATCTTGGTTTCTCAATCTAAAATGGACCTGCTGATTCCAGTAATTCTGCAGTAATTAATAATTAGCTAATATGATAAATAATATTTCATTACAAAGGTAGTAACTACTTTTCATATTTGTATAAGATTTATACGTATTATAATATTTCTAAGTAAAAATGGAATGAAAACAAAACCTTTTGCCAAAACTTGGCTTATGCAATTTCCATCTTCACTTGTTCTTCATAGAATGTGTAGCAATGTGGTCTAAATTTACATGAGCATAAAATCCTTATGAGGATGGATAGGAAAAGAACAGTGATAACTATTTCAGTTTCTTTATTGGTAACACCAATAAATAGAAAACAAGATGAGCTAGATCATCACCATGCAAGGGAAAGCAAACATATGTCAGGTACTCTTGTGGTTTTCTCTTCTGCTTACTGGCAAGTGGAGATATGACAACATCCTATAGGACAGCTAAAGC
Source organism: Corvus moneduloides (assembly GCF_009650955.1). Taxonomy (NCBI): domain Eukaryota; kingdom Metazoa; phylum Chordata; class Aves; order Passeriformes; family Corvidae; genus Corvus; species Corvus moneduloides. The sequence goes on from NC_045481.1 coordinate 19,398,937, forward strand.
AGCAGTCACCAATAAAATAATAGCAGTGGACCCGCAACTTTCCAAAAAGCTTGAGCAGACAGATGATCTTATGTTTATACTTTGTGTGAGACACCTGACCTCCAACTATACAAAAATAATAATGTAAGGAATGACTGGTGTGTACCCAGATCCTGGGCCAGTTTCTAGAATGCCAGGTTTTCCCACCCTGGATCTCACCTGCAAATTTTTCGCTTAACTTTCATTCATCAAGATGGCGCACAAAAAATGCTGCACTCTGAATTTGAGCTGCAAAAACCCAGCTTTTGCTCATATGTGTCTGCAGGGTTTTATGCAAACAGGACTTTCACCATTTCCATAGAGATCTCGTCTTTGACAAATAGGTATTGTACTTTGAAGCTAACGCAACTTCTAAGTTTTACTGAGAAACATTCAGTGTTCTAAGTGCAGATGAAAATTTCCGCCTATTTCACATCTTCTCCAATTCAAGGCATTGCCAATGGTGTTGAGAATGACAGCACATATTCTGTGACTGAATTTTCAACAGCCTGTTCTTAATTCTACGTAATTGGGCCCTGGTTTAGACAGAAGTTTTCAAGTATCCCCTATGAGACATGGAAACAGATAAATAGCTAATGTAAGAAATAGAGAGCAGATAATTCTAGTAAGAAAAACCATGTCCACTCTAGGGGAAGCATTAAGGGCGTTGCACATGAATTAAGACAGATCTCTACTGCCTTTCATCCATATAACTGATGAGGACAGAAGGATCAAGTTTAAGTGGTTACATTTGCTGATGCTGGTGGGAGAGCAGAAAACATAGATAGCTGCCAGAGATGCATAGAAGGTAGAAAATTACTTCAGTTCTGGGCTGCAGACTGACTACTGTATTTACTTGTTTCAATCAGCCTGATTATAAACTCACTCTAGGGTTTTGTTTTAACACAATGCCACTGACTCTTTAGAATTACTCCTAAGTTAGTCTTATCTTTTTATAATACTGACAAGAAAGGCTTGTAAGTTTGCATGAAATTACATTTTTGTGGAAGAAAGGGAGGAAGATGAACAGACCTTTAAATGAAAAAATAAGCAACCTACTTTAGAGTTTGGTGAAGTTGAGGAATATCTTAACTGAGAGTAGGACTCTGGGACTCAAAGAAACAATAATATGCAAAACTGGATGTGCTGTCATGCTTTTATTTTCCAATTTCCTCTATATCTATCCAGTCACAGGATCAGTAAGTCTCAAAAGAATAATAGATTAAGATACTATCAGGTACTCCTTGATACATTACAACTGCTAGTATGAGCTCTGCATATATATGGCATCTTATATGTAGGTAAGGAGATCAAGATAAAATAAAAAGAGTGTTGGACCTGGCTGTTTTGGTGACCCTTGACACCGAATTTCTCCATGCTGGAATAGAGTTTTTTGAATCTCTTATATAAGCACTGGAGCTCCATAGACAAAAGTAATTGCATCAGGGTCTTTTATTGCATTTAAAAAAAAAAAAAATCCTGGGAAAAAACCCAACAAAACCAAACCACCAGCTAAATGATAAATACTTTCTAGAATGGAAATGGTAGTTAAATGAAAATTAAATTCAGCTCAGCTCAAAAATTCAGCATGATACCTCCTAGAGTCTGTCGTAATAGTGGAAGTTTCAGAACAATAGCTAAATTAAAATTTTCAGCATATCATGGAACAGAAAACTTATTAAGAGGTCTGGAAAATTGATATTATTTAGGGTTTAAAAAAACATATTTACTGGATAATGGAAGATGAGTAAGTTCCCTAACCTTCCATAAAATAAAAAAAATCAATGCAATTACCAGAATATCATTAATCCATTATATCATAAATCATATAATTATTTTCATTTCATCATTCTTGTATAAACTGAGAACAACAGTTATCCTTATAAATCTGGGATGACATTTCTTGGATTTTCCAAAAAATTACAGCTATAACTAACAAAAACCCAAGAATGCCTTCCTAAGAAGAATATTTAGATATTAAATTAATGTAAAAATAATAATAACAACAACAAGAAGAATAATGCAGCTTTCCAGACTTCTCATTATGCACCATATGAGAAAAAAAATAATCCTTAGCAATGAGGTGTGAAGGTTAGACAATCCAAACCAGCAATTAAGTTTTGAGTTATGTGTGATGAATGAATGCTTTTGAAGTATGCCTGTAAACATACTTAACTTCCTGAAGAATTTCATATCTAGTATTTTGATTCAGTTTTTTTAAAAAAAGGAAGGAGGATAACGCAAGCAATTTTTGCATAGGAACACATATTAGTCCAAAAAAGTGTGAAGTTTATTTAGTATTACTCAAATATTAACTTGTTATTCCTGTTGGTCAGTTGTTCTTTTATCTTACCATTTCCCAGAAACCTGAGACTTGAAGATGAACAAGCTGATTCTAGATAACTACTTGCATTGAATGAGGTATTTTTACCACAATATTCTTACCCATTCTGTAATTTTTCTCTATTATTTTAAGTTAGTCTTCATTTTTCTTTGAAGTAACTGTTTCATATTATGACAATACAGATTGTTTTCTGGGGTTTTTTTATTTTGTCTGTTTGTTTTTGTTGTTGTTGTTGTTTGAAATTATTAATTACTTTAACTATTTTTGAGGTTCCTTACATTTTTAAGAATGTATGGGGATAAATGTCTCAGACATGGACACTATATTGGCCAGAAGTGAGAAATTCAAAACAAATTAGTAGCATTTTTGCTTGAATTGATTGATATATATGATACTGAGATTTAACAGATGTGTGTTATTACCATGAAATTATTACTTATTCTACAGGGTAATGCACAGTATCGCTTTATTAATACATGATTTCTTCATTCAGTGTTCAAGATGCAAGGCTTTATAACCCTCAATATCTTTAAACACAAGTATATTTCTTTGTTTTCACTCTTCCACATAATTTTCTGATCAAAAAATGTCTCTGAAGCATTTTACCAGTTGTTTTTCCTAAATTTATTTCCCAGGTTAAACCTACAGGTAGTGTGTCCTATCCTATTGTAAATCATGCATTCACCCTTAGGTAAAAAAAAAAAAAAAAAGAAAACCAAAGCCACCTACTACATAAACTGGTTAAAAAAAATATCGTTGAGAAGATAGCAAGTTCAGTATTTTCATATAAAAATTTAATATTTCTTTAATTAATTGTCCTTCCAGAGTCATGCAAGTCACGAGAAATTACCTTTTTTATGTAACGTATTTCTAACTTCATAAATTTCCTTGGTTTAGAGTATCAAAAGATTGGAGTTCATTTTCTGGTACTTTTTTGAACAACATTCAGGTATCTTAAACACTTTTCCTAACTGTCCAGCTTTAAATTCATGAGGACCTAAGGGAAATTTGCAGTGTCGATTGTGCCAGTAGTAAAATGGGCATATTCCCCTGAGATGTCTAGGTGAAGTATCCATAGTTGTCCTAGGCTTGATTCCAGAGTCTCTGTAGGAAATAAGTAGACGTGGATAACTTACGTTTAATAATGCTGTCACTGCAGCCTTCTCAGATCTCTTGTATTACAGTAATAACTTTGTGTTCATAGAAATAAAGGTCCTCATACATAACTAATCATAATTGCAGTTTTAAAGGTTTTAAAATAAACACATACTAAATTTGAAGCCAAATAATTTAGTCTTCAGTTTACTACATTGATGGATGACTTTTGAAAAATTGAGGATTTTTTTTGGAAGAGGAGATGCCGCATTTTAGAAGTTGATTTAGAACTGGGTGAGTTTTTAAAATTTTCCTGTACTGTTAAAATTTTTGAAATTATATATAAAAAGATCTCTTGAATATTTTGTGTTTTTTCTTGATATGGGAGTAAAATGTTTGCGATTATTTCCACTGAGAACATGCATATCTTTCTTGGGAATATAATGATGTCTTAAGGATTAGTGCATTCCTTGGTTATCTGACTCACAAACACTAAAAGACAAGACAAGGGAAGGCATCTTGCACTGAATGAAATTGTGGGCTACAGTTATATACATATATCAGGATATGACATAAGGATATGACAAAAAGGAAAATATTGGCTAAACAACTGAAAAGGATTTTTGTATGGCCTCAGTGAGTAGGAAAGAAGTAAAGTTACATATGTATATATGCCGTGGCAAATATGTCAAGGGAAGATAGCTAACCACATTCTTATAGCCAATTTACAACAACCCTAACAGGGAGAGTGAATTGTAAACAGATGAGGACATTCTCACTGCCAGCTGCAGCGAGACAGGGGTGTCATTCCACATCTCTGCCAAACTCTGTCACTTGCTTGAACTGTAGCCTAATGCAGACAAGGAATCATTTTCTTCTGTGTTTCCTAAGAGAGTTTCTTTTTTTCCTTTTGCTGATTTGTTTACAGCAGCAGTGGAACACAGATCTATTTTTTACATTTGCACATCTTTTCCTAAAAGAGGAAAGAATCCTGAAAGAGGAGTGAAAATCTTTTGCTTCTTTTTTCTCTTCTCCCAGAAGTGAGAAATTATAGTCTCTCCACTCACAGAACAGTTTGGTCTTTGAAAAGGAATGGAAATGATACAAAACATTGTTGCCTTTGGGAGTACTACACCCTATTAAAGCAAGAAAATATAAATATCCTGCTTTTTATACCAGGAAAACATAAAACAGTGGAACGAATACAAATAACAGTTGTGAAGCCACCAGAAATCAGAAGTTATCTGACTGTATCTCTCCAAGAGAAAAGAAAAAAGGCTCGATTTTAATGTCAACTCTAAGAATTCCTACCTTACTTTTTTAAGTAGAAGCTCCTTCAGGGAATATGTAAACCCAACTTGAAACTCCTAATTTAAAATTCTAGTGCTATTTTTTGAGTCAGTAAGAATTTCAGAGTTTTATCCATGGAAATCTGAAAATAATATCTTAGAAGTACTGAAATACTAAGAAATTATGTACTATTAGATGTATCTGATGCAAAAGCACTGTAGTTATCTTTAAATCAACACTCATTTTCATGTGGAATATATTGGCTTGAGTGCTTCTGCTTTCAGGAAAAAATATCTTCTTTTTCAATTTTTTTTCTTTAACGCTTCTAATACTAAGTAATAATAAGAAGTACTTTGCAGAATATTTAGTAAATATTCAGTACTAGAAATCACAATCAACAGACTATTACAAGGACAGCCTTGAGAAATGAGAAAAGAAGAGAAGGAAGAGGAGAGCTGAGACAGGTATATCTCTTTCGAGAAAGGGTTGGAAACATTGCAATCTCATGTTAGCAGGTGTAATGCTTTTTTTGCTTTAGTGGAATGTTGTTTCAAAGTGTCTTCTTTGTCCAAAATAAAATAGTACTTTCCAGCAAAATCATGCAGAACATCTTGAAACAAAGCAAAGTAAAACAAAAATTAAACAAAATTAAATAAATGAACCAGCATTTCTTCTGGATGTGTAGAAATACTGTGGTAACTGAGTTTCAAAACTAAATCTCATTTATTTTTGTATTTTTTATCCTGATAAGGATTGCTTTAATAGCTGTTTTTAAACTTAACTGATTCTTACACCATATTACATATGATTTTCCACTATCTTACATTTTTCCTTGTGTTGGGTTAAATTACCCAAGGCAAATGCTTCAAAGCAAAACTCCAAGATTTCTATGTTTGAAGGCTAGCAGAGAATATATACACATACATGCATACACATATGACTCTGGAGACTCAAATATCTTGTTGTCTCCCAGACTAACACACTCTGACCTGTCTCTGTGATTTTGTAATTTGTCCAGGAATGTGTCATTAAAAAAAAACAAACCAAAACCAACCAACCAACCAACCGAATACCACCAAAAAACCTATAACTGCATTAGGTAGTCAAGTAGGTTTTATTGTCTAGTACATTCAATTTAAAAAAATAATAGTATTTTTATAAGGACAGAATGTATTTAGCTGTTTTGTTTGATTCTTTTCTTGCCACGTTGCAATTTTTATTGACACATTGCATTTGGTCCTAGAAATCTGATGACAGAGACATTTTAAGCAATGGACTTTAACATAAAAACAATTATAAGTGACGCACAGAGGGTAAGAAAGAGCTTTTCATTTCAACAGCTCATTTGTACTAATTATGTCTTCCTATATAACAGAGGTAGGTATTTTTGGCCTAACTTCTGAAGTTATTTTTGAAGAAAATATTCTTCTGGATTGGAATAAGGTCTTTGTGATTTCCCTTAGCAGTGTTTTAAAGAGTTCTCAGCCATGAATTGTAGTGTGTTCCAGAGCCATGGCTGGCTTCAAAGATCAAAATTTCTATTTATTTATACAATAGTAGCTATAGTTTCGAAAGTAAACAGTCCTCAGCAGCTACTATAAGGAACAGGCTAGGTGAGACCATGTACAAGGGTCATTTGAAAATCTGTTTATGAGTGGGATGACTTTTAAAAATAAACAAGCCCTACACTCTTTGGTTGTCTGCCACTTGTGACTATAAGTGAACATTGCTTACCTAAGTTACAAAAATTTTAGAAATATTTGGAAAGTGGTTCTGCACCTAACTATTGCATGACCATATAAATACCAAGTATCGTTACTTTGCTGGCCAAGAAGGAGCAGAAACAAGCATGCAGGATCCATTGGTCAAATATTAATTTCCTCTACACTTCATTAAAAAATCAAGCATATTTAGACATACAAAGCAACAGAATGAATCATATCACATAACTGGAGAACAAAGAATCTATTTTGAAAACAAAATTCGTAATGAAATCATTTTGATCTACCAAAGCGAGCTGACACAAATCTTTTTTTTTAGATTCACTACTGAATTTGACTTGTTTGAATTATTTAAAGAGCTCTGCACTGTACTCACAGTAGGATCCTTGCTATCAGATATAGCCTTTCTTCTCCCTCACTTTAACTTAAAATGAAATGTAAAAAAAGAAATTTAAAAAAATTAAATTCAAATGCTTATCTTATGGAAGAAGATGAAAAATTTTAAACATATATTTACAATCTGAAAACTATGACATAGTTTTTAAGATTTTATTCAGGTAAGTAACAGAATGACTAAGAGAAACATCTAAAAAAGCCTTTTTAATGAGTTACAAAATGGATTTAAACATTTACATATATAAATGAAAAAAAGATTGTAATTTGAGGGATATATAAATTTTATTTTAAAAAAATAGAAAATTTTTGGTACAGAATCTCTTAATATATCAAGGTGGTGTTTTTATTAACCTCAGTGTTGTAAAAAATACCTCACAGAAACATTCCATCAGCAGAGGACCTAGAAGAGTATATTATTAGACCCATATCCAATATGTGATTTGCCTGACATTTACCACAAATCAGGCTGATCTAGGACCCTAGCAGAGTGACCATAGGTGTATGTGCTCACACAAGTGTTTGCAGACTGTCCTGCAAAAAGTCTTGCCTAATTTTGGCGTTCTATACTACAAACAAGCAAACAGACAAGAGGTTATTCCTTTTTAAACAAAGTCGAAAGACAAACCCTAGAGGGGTCCCAAAGAAAAAAGGGAAACCTGAGCAGTGAAATAATATGAATTATGTGAGCTCAAAAGCAAGGAATTAATGAAAAGCCACTATTGCCATTTAAGCAATTGCATATTGAGACTCCAGAAGGAATCTGAGAAGTCAGAATTAGCCTGGAAAGTAACAGTCAAATCTCAGTGGTGGGTGCTATGCAGAGGGTCTGCACCAAGATATGTGTCAAGAAATCCCGAGACAGAAAAACTCTGTCTGAATTCAGACCCAAGGAAATGGCGAAAGTGCATGGGGATATGATGGCTGGAACATCTGACAGCACTCTGGTGAAAGGCCAAGGGAGGCACTAGGCCAGCTGCCATCACAGCTAAGTTCACCACCTAAGGAGACAGAAATTCTTCTCTGCCTGTCATCAGAGAACTGCATCTGTTTCTGTAAATGATATACAAGACCTTATGTACATAGCGGGGACCTTTGCCTCAGAAACTGAACATAGCGCAAGGGAGTTGGGGAGAACAAGCTGTCCCTGAGGAGCAAGGCCATTCACACAATCACGGAGACAGCAGCTGTGATTGACAGGATCGGTTCTATCTGGACAGAAGATTCAGCTGAGAGTGCTTTTCTGTTCTTGTTTTAATGTTCTTTATCTCTACATCTTTTTATGTTTGTCTTCAGCCACATCAGCAGAAAGGATTTTCTTTCAATCTGATTTATGCTGTAGCCAGGGGCTGTCTTACGCTAAGCAGGGTCAAGAAAATGGAAGAACAAGCATGGGTGACTCCTTTCCTATCTAATTTAGAAGACATGCATGATGGTTTTCAAACCTACTGCTTAATTCATAAAGACTTTCAATAAAAGTTTAAAGAAAGAAACAAATATACAAACAAACAAACAAAACAAACCAACCAACCAGACAAAAAAAACCCCCACAACTTTCTCATTCCTTTCTAGGACAGGAAATGAATTTAAAGCAGATTATGTATCCTTAACTCCGGTGATGATCCCATCTGTGTTTCTCGAACTACTTATGTAAGGCTGTCTTGCTTATGCATAGGAATAATGAATATGAATATTTATCTGTTATGGAGGATGATTAATCACTAATCATTCTGCCCAGAATAAAGCTATAAAGCTGTTTCCAGTTTTCTTAGGAATATCTACAGATAAGATCCTCGTCAGCAGTCCATAATGATGATGATTCACTTCCTCACCACACCCAAACTCTTCCCTTCCCCTTTGAAAACATTCAGTCTTGCAAGCTCAGTGGTTTAATTTTTATTAGATCAAATATAAATAGATTTGTCTCAGCATGGAAAAAGTCCTTTTTAAACCAGGGTCTTGACTAATATAGTCAATATTGACAGGGAAAAGAGAAGTACATGCCTAGAACCTAGTTAATTATAGTCAGTCACACCTTGTATTTTTTATCCTCTTTATATTGTTCTGTGTTATTAGCTGGACAGCCAAACTCTGTTGTGACTCAGTAATCATTTACTTACCTCAAATGTTCTAAATGGATAATTTCAATCTAAAATTTAGCTTGTTTTCTATAGCTAACGTGCATTTCACTTTGGAGGGTCAGAGTGGTCTTAAAAATGTCTGAAAATAATTCAAGGTGTTTTACTTGAAACCTGTGCAACCTCACCATGGTCTGGGTGCTACAGATATAATTATAACATGCCATTGATCCTCAAAACAGAAGGAGGTATATTGAACCACAATAATATCTATTAAATCAAGTAAATAAAAACACTTTTATTGTGGGTCTTCCCAAATTATTTTTCTCCCTTTCACATCTGTTAAAAGACCTTACAGATGTTTCTCCAGCTTGCAGAAATTCAAGTTTTCCATGCATAAACATCCTAAATTTAAATTATTTTCCTGTGTACTTTGTATTTTTTCCATAGTTAAACTATATAATGAAGATATATTTTTTCACAGTGAGCCTTGTCTTGGTTTTAGCCAGAACAGAGTTAATGTTTTTCGCACTAGACATGTGGGGCGAAGGCTGGAGACATGGGCATGTCTAGGCTGTTATTCTATGCCCCCTCCCTCACCACTGGGGGTGGAAGAAAGGGACTCGCACTTTCTGGGAAGGAGGCACGTCAGGTGACTCCACTAGATGTTCTGTTCAACATCTCTTTCCCCAGCTCCAACAGGCACACTATTACATTAAAATCTTTATTAAACATTTTGAAAGCCCCAAGTGCAAAGAGATACACGTATGCATGTCTTTAGCAAGATATTTTAATATTTTTATTTTTATAATAACTAAAAGTAACTACCCATCTTTGAGGACAGGCTTGTATCTGCTTTACTTTTTTCCCCCTCTTTAACTCCGTAAACAGAACCCTGTGCATCCCAACATCCATCCATTTGCCTTGACAAGATCATACCTTGAATAAATCTACAAAATCTGTCTTGGAACCAGAAAAAATGTGGTGTTCATGTGCTACAGATGAAACATTAAGTGTGAGAAAACTTTGTTCTTCCTAGGCACATGTTCATACTGTCATTTCCTTTTTTTATTGCAGTTAAAGAGCTACCAAACAGCCTTGACATTTATTAGATCATATCCTAGTACAGGAGGCCAATTCTTGGCAGACCCCAAGTTGTTGGAATATGTGTTAAATTTGTGTAATATGGGGAAAAAATAAAAAAAGTCAGATTATGGCTGAATTTTGGGAGCATACTACCTGCACAGCAAAATCTTCCAACACTCAGCTGGTCCTTTGCTGGACGTGAATCTGGTAAACTTCATGTAACTGCCTATGGAAACCAGAAATGCTTTGATCAGCATCAGTGACTTAAAAAGCCTTCAAAATATTTGTGTGTAAGAGAAATATATAATTTCACTGACAAAACTGTTTACTTCTGTACTGATGTCTTCCAGGTCATGCACTGTTTAACTGTGTCTCATACCAGAACAATCAAATAGTTCTGTCAATATGTAGAGATTCATGAGCTTAATAATACCGTTATCTATCATAAGAGGGACATATCATTTTGCAGTGGTAATGAGAACTTTCCCCTTTAAAGTGATAAAGACTAATCAAGCTCTACCACCCGTAACTTGGATGAGTGGGCTGCCCATTTAAGTACAAGATATTTCATATGAAAGTTATCTTTGTCACTACTGAAACCAGGTGGGTTCTTGAAACCAAGTGAGTTTCAGTGAGGGAGACTGATAGCACAGGGAATATGACTTGCAAGAGACACAAGGATTTTTTTTATTGTTTTTTTTAATGAAAAAACCTGACATTTAAACACCCAGTATTAAAATTATATAGGAATAAAGTTGACATTTGATGTCTAAAAAATGCTTATATCCTAAAACATGATGTATTTTATGTTCATATAAGATACTCAGTATGCTATATCATCACATAATACTGTGCAAAAAGCTTTCAATTTGACTGCAGTTTTAGTACAGAGCATTCAATATTCAAGATGTTCAAAGAAAGTTGTTTCGGGTCTAAGGAGTGTGTAAAGTTTGCAGCAAAAATATTTTCCCTATTTTATAAATCATCTTAAATTAAGCTGATTTTATTTAGCTACAGAACATACAGATTATAACAATATCAATGTACTGACTGGAAATCAGGTACAATTTACAATTTCTGCATGTGAATAAAGAGCTTTCTGCTGGTTGATTTAAATGTCAGAGATTTAAACATTCAAACATTTTTAAAGGGATCTATGTACTTTATCTCTCTTCTTTGAACTGCTGACAAATGTGTTTATGTACTTTATTTCTTCTTGATAATGTTATTTCATCTTGATGTGTTAAAGGATTGTACTTAGGAAGGTAAATAATTAGCCTTCAAGAGGGTCACAGTGTGTCATTGGCTTTGAACAGCCCTGTGAATTTCACAGAAAGTTGTGCTTTAGGTAATATTGATTGGCTTTGTTTGGTTTTGTGACATTTAAAAAAATATATGAATGTTCAAACACACACACACACACACACACACCCCTTCTTTCTGAATCTCCTGTTTTCAGTCATTCATGTTTTATTTATGATCTATGTGCTGAAAAAGAAATAAATGAGATGAATGAATTATATAACAGTACTTTGGTGAAAACTGCAGAAACATAAAAGGATGCTATAAAGAAGAAAGAGATTAATTGTACTTCATTGTCAAGGAAGACAGAACAAGAAATAATTGCCTCGAGCTTCAGGGGGAAAAAATGTAGGCTAAATATTAGGACTAAAGATTTACAGCAAAAAGAAGAGTTAAACAATGGAATAAGCTGCCAAGGAAAGTTTTGTAACTGCCATAATTGGGATTATTAATGGCTAGAACAGTTACCCAAATAGAAAAGATAGGTTACTGATAACAACATCCAGTTCTGCCATGATGTAGACGGATCTTGGTGTCTAACAGATAGATTGTACTGGTGAAATATTGGCCCTCACTTGGTGAAGCAGATCTCTTTTACCCAGGACGTTTTGGAACATATCAAATTTCACACAAAAAAGTTCAGTCCATAAATAAATGAATAGGTCAGCTAGTTAAAGGTTTGGCTGGCCAACCTTCTGAGTGTTCTCTAAATATCAACACTTTCTTTATTCCGTGGCACACATTTCTATCTGTACCATTTCTAGACATTCTCTACTGCAGCAATGCTAGTATCATGCTAGCTGTGAAAATTTGCAAGAGTTAAGTACATAGTTCTGTAGCCATTAAACACAACAGAAAATGTCTCAAACAAGTATATAAACTCAGCCCAAATTTTATATCAGTTGAATATACTGCAAAATATTACTAGTCTTTTTATTTATAGTAGAAACTATGCTGATAGCATTTGTTTAAAATATTCTGTTTGGTTGGGATTTTTTACAACATATTTGGAAACAGAACCTAGGTCAGGAATTTGGTGGTTAAAACCCCAGATATTCATGCTTTCCAATTTAGTTAATATTTTATATTCTATATGTCCTGCAGAGTAATATGAAGGAATAAATTAATGGTAGTGAATTTATTAGAAAATTGTTTTCAGACACAGAACACCAATTGTAATATCAAATCACCAATTACATGTTCAAACCATTGTCAATAATGTCACTTAATTGCATGCTGGGATATTAAATTCAATCCAAATGGTAAAATGGGCATTTGAGATTGATTAGTTTATTACATAAATGCATTAGCTGGTTACTTAAAATTGATTAGCAAGGTTTCAGTTCAGTGCAGGAAATTGCTATGTTAATCCCAGCACTTCTCTCTTTATTCTCCAATTACATCAAATACACTACATGCAACTGGTGGAATAAAAATTGCACTGGCCTTCTTCAGAAATTCTACCCATAAATCACAAGAGGCCAAAGACAGGATGTTTCATGAAGAAGTTTGGCTCTTTGGCTTACAGTACATAAGCGTGCTGGGAACTCAGATAGCACATCCTTTGCAGCCCTGCTTATTTACTAGGAGCGGCATCCAAAGAACTTAAGCAGAATGGTAAATTTTAGTTACCCACCTTGAAAAATCTGATCTTGACAAAAAGCCTTGTTTAGTATACATTTACTCTTGGAAAGCTGTTCAATGCCACAGGCTTTGTATTTTAAATTCCCAAGGTGTTCATTGCTGTATATTTCAGCATGTGTGGAAGCAAAGCCTCTGATTTGTCAGTCTGAGCAAATTTCACTTAAATAATGACTCAGCCTGATCAAGGTACAGAAACCAGGTATTGCTTGAGTGGAGAGTCTGTACTCTGGTGGATTTTAACATATATTCTTTGTATCAGACTCTCCATAAAGTAACAGTATCTGATATTTTCCCTTAAAATGTGACAGTGCTGACTGCTGGTGCTTGTGCACATATTCTAATTGACTAGTTTGAGACGCTTGAAGAAATTCTCCAAAGATCTGTGCTTTCCTCAGCCTGAGCTGATGCAATTTCAACGTGAAGAGGAACTAATAAGTGAAATGGAGGTTTCTAAAATTCCTCCTAAGCATTTTTCATGGACTCCTAGCATGCACTAATCACATTACAATTCTTTTGCGATTAGTCATTCAAAAAAAAATTATGACCTCCCCACTTGCTGTTTGTTTCCTGATGTATACTAATTATTCCACTAGATATATGAACATTTATAATAACAAGAAAAATATATGTAAGTAACCTTGGTAAATAGCTGCTATTAATAATCCTATAAAGGATCTACAAATCTGACAGTTTTTTAACCTTGTTATTCTCATGATATACTAAATACATAAAGATGCAGAACTCTTTAGACAAAGTTTATCCCAACAACCTTCACCTTCAGTTGTGAAAAAGGAAAACATTATTTATTTAAGAACAGCAAATTTTACAGAAGAAATAGTAGTCCTAAGAATACGAGCATCTCTGAAAACCTACCACACATATATAAGCATAGTAGCCACTCTCCTTGATGCTCAGCTCCTCAAAATACATTACAAGTGCCTTGAACAAAGGTCTGAAAATACAAAGGAAGATACTGGATCAGTTGCAATCTGGTTAGTTGAGGATTTTTTAAGACTCAGGAAATTAGACGAAAGGACCCATTCAAGTGCTGATTCTTCCTTTTGGAAGAAAAACTGATTTGGAAAATATCCCTCATATATATATCTCTAAGCTCTTAAACAATTTTTCTAATTTCCTTTGCTTAGGAATACTCCAGAAAATGAGTCTGTTGCCTGAAATATTTTCGTAAACAGATCTTTGCAATGAATACTGCAAAGTAATAGACAAAACCAAATTTGAATTAATTTGAATCATTATCAACACAAGTATTTATCAACAACCTGATTCCAGTAGTTTTACTCACTTATAAAAAAGGCCAAGAGATAATACCATATATCTTACTCTGATATTGTAGCAGTGTTAATATTAGATGCCTGTAACTACTATTTCATCTTTTAGTAACTTGGAAATAACAATTCATTAATCCGATCCAAGAAAAGGTGAGGTTTTTTAATGGCAATAAATAATTAAATCAAATCACAACCAAGCAAAAACCATATAAACAAAAATGAGACAAAATGAGGTGAATAAATTACTACTCACAAAGCATTTATCATCATCAGGTCAGAGTTCATTAACCTCTGCAGAACCAGGGAAACAAAGCATAACAAACAGAATTACATGGATTTGTTGACTATTTTGAGTGGAATAAGATTTGAAAGCAATTGGTAAATAGTCTCATGTGAGCATTTGGGAATGCTGAACTTTTGGACTTATTTTTAATTTTATTTTTAAAGGGAAAGAAACCATTTAGCTCTGATAGAAAATGAAAAATTTTAACATCACCAATTTCATCTGTATAACTTTAAGACATATTCTTATTTATCTACTCCATCTTTGAAAAAAAAGATTTCTCCTTAGGTTCATCCTGAGTGTTTTGCTGTTTAAAGATGTGTGAAAAGGGGATTGATTTCTGTATAACTGTGTTGCTTTACTAAATTATTTGAAACTAAGTCTAGCACTTTTAATTTTTTTATAATACTTTGTATCTGTTGTATGTTACAGCACCTTCTCTCTTCCTCAAGGTCGCTGTCTGTCCATCAGTGTATATCCAGTTCTTCTGACTGAGATGCAATAGATTCCCACACTGAATCACAGAAAATAAGCACAAGCAAGACTTTCTGGAACTTTAAAACATAAAATTTTATTAACACTAGGAACCTTTTAAAATGTGGAAATGTCGCCATTAAAACTAATCAGTAATTTTTTCAAAAAATATTAAAGATTTTGAACTTCCTAATAGATATTAATTGCTATTTCTGTACTAGTTACCTACTTTTAATTTATAGGAGCATAACTGATGAGCCAGCTGATTCCAACTGGCTTAGAAATCCTAGATAATCTAGAAGTGTTTGTAAATTAATGCAAATTAATAATTTTAATTCCATGGACTTAAAAGTTGAGTTTCCATTATGAATCCCAACTTTGTAACCTGTTGTTGTTAGACTGCATTCATAAGCATATTCCTGAATGCTAATGATTGCTTATTTTGCAATGTACACAGAAGAATTTAAACTATGCTGGCTCATGAATATAAAGGAGAGGCTGAGATCCCACCCAGACTCAGTTTTCCTTCTTTTGTCTATGCACTATATACTTGAACTGCAGCTCACAATTTAGCATATTCTCTAAATTTTATTGGATCTTATTTTACCAAGAAGAGAAAACTATTGTTTGAGGATCTTGCTTTTGTGTAAGATAGCAGCAATAAATACACATATATGTAAATTATCATTCATTCAAAATGAACCCCTGAAGATCTTATTAATTGCATTATTATTAATTTATACTTTGGAATTCAATTATAAGATTAATCCAAGTTTTACCTGAATACTTGGGAGTGTAAATAATACAACCTAATGATCATAGTTAATACTAGATTGGCACCAGTATGCACAAAATTGTATGCATAAATACAAATACATATACATATTTTATATGTTTATAGAAATAAATATATATCTTAGGAATTGTTAAAATGCTGTCTGTTTTCAGGTTTTTATCCTGTAATATAGGTTATTTACTTTTTGCCAATCAAGTATGTTTACAAAACATGGCTTTTAGATTCTGTAAAACATGCTGATGAAAATCTTATATCGAGTTCATCAATGTGTCATGAAAATTTTTTGTAGGCTTATTGACGGTAATGCATAGCATGAGATTAATCCCTTTTTTCCATCCTTTTCAAAATGCCTTTGTGAAATGCTTCTGAAAACCTTCTATATAAACTGGATTCCTTTCAATTTCATTTGATGAAGATTCAATGTTTTTCTTCTATTTTGATTATTTTTGTGTTTCATGAGCATATGCTTACTTTATAGATCCAAAGTCAATATATTACAGAAGGATGGTTAAATCAGTCCCAATGGACTTGCATGATGCTGCAGCTATGCTGCTTTGCAGACCCAACCCAGCTGATTTGATTCAAAGACAACTCAGACTCTTTACAGTGAATGCTGCTCAGTTACGTTGTTCATATAACCTCGTGCCCCACACAGAATAACCAAAGAGCTTATTTTAAAATATCTTCTGGAAGAAAAAATATAAATTTTTCTTGGTTGTTTTAATTCCTAGAAAGCCATTCTCATACATTGTTTTCTTCAATGTTGGGTTAAAAGGGAAGTTAGCAACTCTGTCTCAGCTGTCAAATGCTGAATACGATTCTAGACAATGTATGCAATTAAATATCTAAAAAGAAATAAATTGCAATCTATAAATAAATACTTTTTTATCAAAATACATTTAAATCCTAAGTGCCCAATAAAATTCCTTACTTTGAATGAACATCATAATTTCCTTGATATTCTATAATTAAACACACTCTCTTTGTTGAACCTTCTCTGCTTTATCAATATTTTTTTCAATAATATACACTAAAACAAGACCCATGTTATAGTAACAACTCTACGGGACTCAAATGATACAGTGAATGTAATCATCCCACTTCTACTCAATAATCCATTATTTATCCCTGAGGATCACATTTGACTATAACACGATACTCAGAACTTTCATTCTGTGATTGGCCAGCATTTTCTAAAATGCTATCATTCATGTCACTGAAACACTAAATTGAAATCCATGTCATGAAGAGAGTCCTGTCATCACCTGATAGTCTCTGGGATATTTTAAATATGGGTATAATGATATGTTTTTCCTGTTTGACTGGACCTTTCCAAATCTTTCAAAATTAACTGAAAAATCATCAACCAAATTCTTCGTGGACAGAAGATATAAAGGCATGATTATTCAAGATCAGTATATAAAGCAATGTAGACTTGCACCACTTTTTACTGTAAGATTAAAAAACTTGATACTTATCACAGGGATATGAATATATCCTCTCAAAACACAGAATAACTTAATTATTTGATTCATAGGACTGATAATAGCTATACTTTCAACAGGTATGTGACCAAACTAATTAAAGGAATCTCTTGTTTGTTACGTGATTTTAAAACTAAATTTTATAGTATTTCTTCCGATCAGATACAGAATCACAGGCTAAGGTTGGTAGGGGCCTCCTGAGACCAACTAATTCAACTTTCCCACTCAGAGCAGGGTCAGTTATAGCAGGTTGCTCATGGCTGTACCAAGTCAAGTTTTAAATATCTCACAGTCAAAAAAACTCTTCAGGCAACAGATTCCAGTGTTTGACTACTCTAATGAATTTAAAAAAAAAAAAAAAAAAGTAGAATTTCCTGTATTTGCATATGTGCCTCCCTGCTTTTGTCATGTCCCTGGATGACGGTAAGAATAGGTGCTCTGCGGTCTTACTCTACCCCACACTGGTAAGTTTTATTACTTACCTTATCTATAGTCTCTAGCATCCAGTCTAAGCATTTCTTTAGCTAATGACAGCTCTCCCTGCCCTCCATTACTCTGTGTGTTTGTGTCTGTCTATATCTGTGTTATATACAGTATGTCAAATGCTCTGCTCTAAACTAGCTGATATTTTATTATCAATTCTTTTCTTCCTTTCTCTGTTTCAAAACAGAAAACAAACAAATTTCCCACTCCTCCAGATTAAACAAGGCAGCAGTGTGTATGTTTTGATGTGTGTTTTGTCAATACCAAGACTGTGGCTTCTGTGGACCTTCAGGACCCATACTTTCTGTATTTAAAACATTTCTTAGATGATTTGTTTTGGTTTTCCTATTGCTTTCGATTAATGAATTTAGGTCTTTTAAAACATGAAATGAAAAACATTCCTACCTTCATTCTGGTGTCCTAAGAGATGCTGTTCATCCATCAATACCATTTGGCTAACTTTTGAAATTGTTATGAAGACACCGGATTAACCTTAAGAAAATTTGCCCTGAACTTGGACTTGTTAGGAATCTAAAATTCTTTCTGAAAGGTAAGGATCAATTTTTTCTGAAAGAATCAATTGGCATATGAAAATCCTTCCTAATGACTTTTAGTAAGGTAGACCTTTAAACAATGCTAAATTACCGTGACGTCCTGTTTATTTTGCTTTTTCTTCTAAAGAGAGGGTCAGTATAGTATTTCCTCTTTTGATCTTGCATCAACGAGTGATTCAAAATTTTTTTCCAAACCTGATTTGAATGTCTTTGCTCATTAGATATTTAGACAGTTATTATGGACATTTCAGTGATACTCTTTAATATTTTTCTTGGTAATAGAGTACACAAATTTACTTCGATTCGGTGTTTTGAAATGTTCTGAATTCAATGTAAGTAAAGCTTCGCCTTTCAAAATCAATATCAGAAATAGCATTACACTTCATTTTTGGAATAGCTGTTAATGCTATCAAGGAAAGACAATTAACAATAATGATAACTTGAACTTGTTCTGTACTACCTAGATGTTGTCTGAAACACATTGTCACTGGTTCCAAATATAAATGGAAAACTTTACTCTTAGTTTTCTTTTATCTTTTCTACTGCATGATAATCTCAATTAGCAGTCTAGTGCCTTTCGCAATTACCATATTTAGTTTGGAAAAGGAGAGTAGCACTTCTAGGACATGATGAAAAGAATGACTGAAAGTTTTTAACAGGATGCAAAAATTGAAATCCAAGCCACAGTAGCCTTATATTAGAGAAAAAGAAGTTTAGAATAAAGACCCCTATAGAGTATATCGATTTTACTGCTGTAGTTTAGGTAAATAAATGAGAGATTTATTTTTAAATTGTGAAAGACATGAATATTTTAAATAAAAACAAGTCTAATGCGGTTAAAGGGAAGGGGAGGCAGTTTGCCAAGAAAATGAAAACCTTGAATTACTCAGTGTACAAAAGCAATGTGGGTTTTAATTCCTTCACATTTGAATTAAGACATATGTTGCCCCTTGTAACTCACACTATACCTGTTGAAGGCATCCTTTATCTGGCTGCTTTTTAAAATGCTATGTGGTCTTGGACAACCTCTAATGTTACCTTTACAGTACAAGACAGCATTATAATGGCAAAAGGAAACTAAAACCTAAGAGCTTAGTATTATTCTGTGACCAAATTTGTTTGCTGCTATTCAAGCTGAATAGTTCCTTATACTGAAATTAATCCCACTAGAATCCCAGGATGAAATATTGTCTACTTTGAAATCAGTGATACAACTGCTGGATTTTAATGAATGCTGAATTTCATGAGCATAAACTATTTGGAGCAAGAAGGAAGAAGGCTTAAAAGCATAATGAATAATGTTGAGTTCATGATAAGTGAAATTCTGATTGCTGCTTTTTAAGTCTGCCCAATCACTTCTCCTTTTAAAATGTTATTTTTAAAATTAATACCCTTGCAATTTTAAACAGATAGTATCTAAAGGATTCACAGCTGTATGCTCAAAGTGCTATTGGTAGAGGCAAAATCAAATACCTCTTTCAACAAGTGATCCTTACATAAGGTATTGCAACCTGTATTGACTCCAACTTTGAACATTTATCAAGATGCCTCTTCATTGTGACTCTAACATCGTTTCTTGCTATTTTCTGCACAAAGCACGGAGGGACAAATAAAAAGAGGAATTCTAAATTTGCACTGAAGAACCTATGCTTTCTCTAAAGGAAGCACGATGTCTGGACTCTTCTGCAGCACAGGAAATTATTTTCTAAAGACAATGTTTATAAAGTTGGTCAAAAAGTGAAGGAGAACATTTACTTCATTTTTTTTTTTAATTAGAAAAGGCTCAACACAACAGGTCTTCAGAATATGAATTACATCCAGATGATTCCAGCTTCTAGGCAGGAAGGAACTTTTTTTTTGGGAAAACAATGACAGTTGAACTCTAGTTTTATGTGGCTGTTCACACATGGTAAAATAACACGGCTCACCCTTGTCTCCATTATGAAATTGAACATGGTTTACCACAACAGAGTCATTTAGCCAATTAGACCAATGCACTTTTGTCTGTATGTTTAGCAAATACTGAGGTATCATTAGAACAAAGTAGATGTGGAATGTTGTTTATACAAGGAGGTTTCTCCAAATTTGAGCTACGCTTGGAGGAAAACAGGCTGTGCCAACAGCTTCTTCAAAACAGTGGCTTTAACTATTATTTCAGAAACCCTGAAAACAGTAAGACACAGTAGCATGGTAAAGACAGAAACTAAACAATAAAAAGCTTGGTTTCTAATACTGCATGCATATTAGAACAGATATTTGCTTAAGTATTTTAGTACATGAGAGAAACCTATTGGATAACTTATAAATAACAATTTATGAATTCACAGTTCAATCTAGAGAAAATAAATCAATAAAAATAAATAAATATCAGTATAAAACCATCATTCCGAGCAATAATCTTAGCGTAAAACCAATTGAGATTCTGCATTCTTAACACTAGAATTTTTTTAGTAGCTTAAATGACAGATTTGTTGATTCATACAGACATAAGAAAAAGCTGACAGCATACAATCTGAAAGATTTCTAAGTGTAGCAGCACTGGCTCATGTATGTGCACTGTTCCCTTCATCTCAGAGCTGATTTAAGAAATAGGTTACTGGGTAGTATATCTCAGCAATCCATAACAGAAAACCAAGTAACCAACATAAACATACCAACACCCACCACAGCCTAGGAACTCAGTCACACTACAGTTTAGTTGTGACATTCCTATGACTTCAGCATGGAATTCTCCATAAGAAAACTTTGTTCACTTAAAACCACTATAACATCACAAAAAGCTAACAGTGTAATATTTCTACACAAGAAACATGTTTTTGCCAGAGAAGGGAAAATCTATTTACTATTTTTATTAGAAAGTCAGATGCTATCTTAACCATGTTTTCCATGCATTCACAGGAAGAGAGATTCAATTATCCGTTTCCAATTAAATAAACTGTCTTTTAAAAATATGGATGTCCTCATTTTAGCAAATGCCATAATAACAGCACTATACATTCTACATGGATCAGTATATGCAAGCTTTTACTGAGGTTTTTTTTCATCCTTATCAATATTGTGGTATTCTAGTAATAAGACAAAAAATAGCCTCTAACTAAAGGAATTTTTGTGTCTGCTGTAGCATCACTTTTTCCATGCCACCCTCATTAAAGACAATCAGTATCTGAGTTCAGACTGTGTTGGAAGCAGAACATTTAATGACCCGAGTAAGACAAAAAGTATTACATTTGCACTAGGGAACCCAGTGGTGCTAAGGAGCTTATGATGAGCTACGGGAAATCATCATGAAATATGATACTGCATTCTAGGCCTCTGTTAAATGATTATCTTCTTGCACCACTTAAAATATGTTTTCCTGAGGTGAAGTCAATGAACTCAGTGGAGCAGGAGGAGGTCCATTTCTCATTGTCTTTCCATCTTGCCTTATCTTCTTTCCCTAATTTTTAAAGGCATATCCTATCCTCCTTCAAATAAAGTATGGATTAATGTAATGTAATCCCATAGAAATGACTATATGTATCTATAAATTCTTAATCCAATAAAAAAATGATTTTATTCCACAAATTTTTACATTCCCCTCTATTTTGTAACACTATAAAAGGAGCATTATTTCTGTTTGTTTGTTTGCTCAAATGATGTAAAATTATCTCCAGAGATTCTGCAAAGGAAGGCTATTGGTAAGGAGCAGATATGGGGAACAGGACAACACTCAGTAGTGCAAAACTTAGAAACATTCCACTTGATATTAGGTCTCTGTTAACAATCCAGAGGTTAATGAACCTTGGACAGTGAGTTACTGATGCTCCATTCCTCTTCTGGTATTACCACCAAGAACTGTCGAGCAGAATTTTTTTTTTTTTTCCTAATGAAGCTTCTCTGGAAGAATTAAGAGGAAAACAGATTTCTAAGAGCTAGAAGACCTTTAGAAGTTTTTAAAATCAGCCTTTGAGATAGTGAGGAAAATATAAAAAGTAAGAAACTCAAGCAAAAACATTTCCCAGATCATTAAAAAAATGAACATAGTTACCACATTGATAGTGTTATGAGAAAGAGCATCTAGATCATAAAGAAGACAGATGGGCTTGAAGCATGGAATAAGAAACAGATGGGGATAAAGATTTGCACATGTAAGTGAAGGAAACGTTTTTTAATGTTTAGGCAGAACAAGGGCCTCTATTTACAAGTTTTTATGGGGTGAGAGGACTGGTAGATTTGGAAAAAAAAAAAAAAAAAGACAGTGAGGAAGAGAATGTCCAGCTTTGAACTGATTGTGTCTTTTAGTGACATCAACCCCAGTGTCTTAATGTCTTTCTGATGTTTGTTTTCTATAATGAGGGATCTTAGAGATGGAAACTGATAGTCTTAGAGAGGGATATACTTTATTCAGACTGAAGAAAATTTGGGCAAAGACAGTGTGGATATCCACGGACTTTTGCTGGATTTTTTAACCATCACTGACAGGAAATGAAGCCCTAAAACAACAGGTGGAGATTTCAGTTTTCATGGTCCATACACTGGCTTGAGAAATTGTCAGATAGCTCCCATTATGCAGGTAAATTTTAAGATCCAAGCACCTCTTTATATTTGCATTCTAAATATTGGCACTGAGCTATCTGATATCAAAACTACTAACACAGTAGCCATTGGCAGGGCTGAAGACTGAAGACTCAAATACACTTTGTAAATCTACTACATCATTTGTATTCATCTGGCATGGAAAGCTGAAATACCATTTAATCCAATCTTCGACGGCATGTTATTTTTCATAGTTTTTAATGAAATATAAGGATATACATTAAAAAAGATGGTAGAGAATTAGTATAAATAGTATCTTTTCCAATCGGGTTAACAATCCCACTGTCACAGGGTAAGCAATGGAAAGGAATCACTGGACCTCACCTTGAAGTATCTGGGATGAGTTATAACTCGTGTTTCAAATTAAAAATAGAAAGTATAACATTTCAGTTGTTCATAAAAGAATTATGTTACTGATGCCTTGACATAATTAATAAAAATGGAATTTTAGCTAGATCACCGTGATTGTGATACTTTTTCTTGCAAAAATGTCATCTATGATTAGCACAAGGCACTGAATATGGTGGATTATCTTAAATTAGATATATCCTTCAAAAAAGTCTGGAAGTTACTTCAGAAATCTTGAGAAAGTTGTTAGGAACTCATTAAGTTAATGACAAGACAGGTCAGCCTAGGAGATAGAAGAAAACTAAGTACGAACATTCAAGAGGAGAAACATTGAAGGGTCTCACTGTGAAAAAAACCAAATAGGCAGAGCACAAATAGGCATATGCAAACATATCCCAACATTGCTGAAATGAGGGTGATCTGAATACAAAAGACTCACCAGAGGCAGAACAGCCACTCTACTTTCAGATTATTTCAGTTTACAACTGGGATCTTAGTTTTTCTTATTTTCTTTCCCTACTTCAGCAAAAAATGTAACTGAGAGCTTTTGTGTTTTAGCTTTGTCTCTCCCAGCTTTTGTAACATGATGTGTTTGTCTCACTCTTCACTGGTGTGACACTGACACATCAAACAAAAGGGACAAGAGGAACTCTGCCATCTCACTTAATTGGGGCTGTGAATTTTAAGGCTAATCTCACAAATGAAGTTAGAATTTTATATTCTAATATGTATCTAATATTTCCAAACTTCCCAAAAAACTCCAGTGAAATAGTTCACATACAAATTTTTTCCAGTAAGTTCCTACTAATCACGTGCTATCAGCCAGCTGAGCTCCACATTAGTCTAACATTTCTAGAGGAACAACAGTGGCTGATCACACCTTGTAACATAAATCAACAGAAATTCCCTCTTCTGGGAATAAGAAATGATTAGTTACTCCAAATACTTACAGGCATAGGGAAGCCTCTGGAAGTCTTCTCTAGAGAGGAACTCAGAGAAAGTACTGTCGTAAATACTTTTAATCCTTCTCTGAAATGTAATAGCTTTCTTTCTGTTGTCCATATAGATAGATAAATTAGATGTGTCAACTATCTGACCATCTGTTACTCCCAAATACTCAGAGTATGAAACTGCAATAATGTATCTCTAGTTAATGTCATATGCTGGACGAATTATATGTCCTGCTGTTGTGGAGATAATTCAGATAGAGGAGATATGGAATCTTTCCCCTACATTGCAGTGTTTGTAAACACTCAGAGCCCCTCTCATATTCCTTATACTAAATTTAGGTACTAACAGATTTTCTTATGCAAAAGAATGAACAGAGGAAAATATTTTACAAAAATCAGTGCAGGAATCCTATGTTTTACACTACTGAAGTCTTAAGATTCTTGCTTACTTCCAAACAGTCTTCTGAAAAATGTAAATTGCTTTGGAAGATATTAATCTATTATCTTTCAATTTTACATATGACTTCCTAAAAAAACAGAAATGGTGGTTTATGCCTATGGTAGCATGAATAAATTTACTATTCTACATAATAAAATCTAATCTATCAATCCACTATTTACAGACACTTCTGAAGGTGTCAACATACCTATTTTTGAGGTCACCAAAAGGGAATTTCTGAGTCTATTTTGTTCCATTCATTAGAATGGAATGTTACAAAAGTTTTTCCTTTATTTAAATTACAGCATTTAGCTTTAACATCCAAGAACTGCAAATTCTATTCCAAAAATTTAAAAAGTCTATGCCTTTTTTTTCAAGTTTAAATTTTCAAAGTTTAAAGACTTCAGTTATGAGAAATATTCTAGGATATTAATATAATTGCGACTTTACCACCTAATTTCAGTAAATTCAGCAATTTGCATTAATAGCAAAAAGGGCAGAATTGTGTGATAATTAACACAACTTGGCCCACAAGAAATGTAGAACAGAATATCTTTCATGAAGAAGAGTTGATTTTTTGCATAGTTTCCAGGTCCAGACCTGGAAGTCTACAAACAACACACAATCTGACTAATCTGCAAACAATGCATGGAGCAGCCAGGCCCATAAACTCCAGCATCTAGTGCCTCTTCAGACGTGTGTAGGTGCAAGGGCTGTCATTTCAGAATGTGCAGGATGCCAATGGTGTATTTGACACCTACAAAAAACCTACATCTTGGGCACACAATGCCAAGCATAACAGACATAGATTCAAACATTTAAGCAACAGAATCCCTTCTTGACATCGCAGGATTTCACTGGCCCTCGACTGGAATTTATGTTAATTCAAATTTCACAAAACATATGGAGATACCCACTATCCTCATTTTATCTTCTGCAGTGTACAATTTTCCAAGCCACTGTAGTTAAAAATATAATCTTACAATTTATATGTTGAACTTTACACACATTTAATACTGACTTACATGACTGGACTAAGCATGGCTATGGAAAAGTATTTTTGAATGTGATATTTCCTTTGTAAATTATGATAGAGGATTGGTGAAAACCATAACAGACATTGGTACAAAGATCAATTCTTATCTAAAATACTTGAGTCCACCTTGTCAAACTTCAGATAAAACTCTTCATAATCCAATTATACAGAAAAAAGCATTTATGAGAACAAATTTCATTTTTTTATTAGTCTTGTAATAATCTGACATGCAAAATCTTACGTATCATTATTACTTATGAATATGGTTTTGTTTTCAAGCTCTGGGACAGGATGGGTAAAGTCATCACTACACATTAAAAAAATATAATATTAACTTAGTAACATGTAGTAATTCAATTCCTTTCAACTATTTTCACATTCAGAAAATTAATATAATTTTAATATCAAGTGCAGATAACATACCTCATAAGCTGTATTTCCCCTGTAAACTGCTAATTAGTAGCAGTAGAGTAGTGAAATTAAAGATATAATATGTGATACCAAAAAAACTTGATTCTCTAAAATTTTGTCAAGTTGTTTTTTTGGAAATAAGCAGAAGAATAATGGGGCAATTGCAGTAAATTCAATTGCCTGAAGTACAGCTTAAAAAACATCACAGAAAAGGTGTGTCTGTCAGAGAAGGTCTTCTAGGCCTGAAATCAATCCTTTCAAGATGTTTGCACTTAGAAAATTGTCACATATTGGAATTTTATAACATTAAGGTCAAGCTGAAAATAGGCACAACAAAATGTTTAAGAGTCAAGCTGATTTCAACATTTGGAAGCATCAATGACAGCATTTCCTCACAGTTATTTCCATACAAGTTAAGAGGTTGAGAATCCTTCAGAAAGCTCTATTACCAATATAAACAAAAAAACTGTCTTCATACTTGTACAAAGAAAAAGCTTGTCAAGTAAGCGCTGACAGATCCAACAATAGATGATGCTACATTTTCGTCATTTACTGTTACTATATTTATTCTGATTTCAAGAGTTAAAGAGGACTCTGCATATTACAGAGAACATTATTAAAGCTTGAGTATTTTCTTTAGACACATAATCTGAATATAGAATAAAGAGCAAATATAATGGATGGAACCATCTGTTACTCTGAAACTAACTCAGAAGGTTTTATTGCGTGAAAAAGGACACAAAAACTGGTTTAGGGTGTAGCTATGTTGTTGGTTTTTTTTTCCTTTCCAAAGAATTTATTATTCTGCCAGATACAGACCTAGCCTTTAAGGAATTGCTTCATAAACTTAATTAAACACATTAATCCTTTAAAAGACAAATTAATGTTCTAAGTGATTGGTACAGCCAAGAGAGTTGAACTATAAATTCTGCTAAGCAGGTGTATTCCATCTTTCTTTTCCTTCTTCTTTTTTTCTCCCTTTTTAATTATCTTGCTTTGATTCATGTCTTCTATATAATTTAAAATACAGGAAAATTTTATAAATTGGGAAAACTATCTTTGATTATAGCTTCTGGAATTTCAAATAATCTATTTTTGGGTCAACTGTAATTATGTGACGTATTTGAAATATTAGTTGCTTCATTTAGTTGCTTCATCTTTTTATAATGAAATAAGATAGACAGTGGAAAGACCAGGATATCTTCATCTTAAGAAGATGTATTTGAAATGTTTCAGCTGGGATTCAGTTTTATTCTAACTTTAAAAAACAAGAGAAATAAAAAGAGAGAAAAAGAGAGAAGGAGAGAGAAAGAGAGAAAGGGAGTAAGAGACAGAGGAGGAAAAAGGAAGGAATGGACTGAGAAGAAATGAAAGTTAAAGAAAATAAGCAAAAGAAAGCAAGAAAAAAGGAAAGCAAACAAGCACAAAATAAAAGAAAGTTCTTCACAAAACTATATGACAAATCTTTGACAAGCAGGTTAGAACAGTTTGAAAAAACAATGGTACACAATTCTATGGTACAATGAGAAATTAGGATTTCCAGCAAGAGTGAATGGCTTGATGAATGTGTATTTTGTTAAGTTCTAAGCATCCTCTACAGTGATGCCTACCTTAATCAAATTGTTTTAATTTTTCAAGACTACCAAACTCAGACCGCTAAACACTAAAAATATTATATAAATTCCACAAACTGAAAAGATTTTGAAATATTGTCTTCCTCCTTTGGGCAGGTAAATCAAAAGTTGTTGTTGCCTGAAACCATGTGCTTCATTATCTGTTTAGCCTGATGAGTCATCTGGGATTGCTGATCTTTCTACTTCCCTGTGTGGCATTTAGCTTTTCATCTTTCCGTTTTCTGTATGGATTGAAACCTAAATTTTCAGCTAATAAGGAGAAGGTAATGCAAGTTTCTTTGTCAGGTACAGTATTTTAGAAGTATTTGTAGCAGCAGGTTGTCTGATGTGTTGCTGCACTAATCAAAATTGGTACAACTGTGAAGAAACTATTTGTTGGAAACAGGTCTGTGTTATTGAAGATCACACAGTAAAAGGAAATTGTACTGCAAGGTTTTTTTAAAAAAATAAAACTTCAGATGAAATTTCAAAAATTCATCTAATGTTTCAGAAAAATTTTCAAAATATGAAGACTAAAATAAGTGGTTTTTTTGTTTTAAGTTCATTTCCAACCTCAAACACTAAAAAAAACCAAAAAAAACCCCAAAAAAACCCAAAAAACCCCTAAAGCAGATCTTGAAAATTGTGATATTAAACAGTAGTAAAGATAAAAATGGTTACATTTTTTCTCATCTAATAGATCCTTCAGGAGATCCTGAAGCCACAAAGAATATAAACTAGCATTTTGTGTATATCTGGAACAAGCCCCACACCTCATTTAACAAATATTAGTCAAAAAAACACTTGAATATGACATCAATCAGTTTTTATATCCTGGACTAATGGTCAGAGTCTTTTGTGGTCACAGTCATATGTCCTTGGAGCAGTCTAAAGGAAACTGTGAGAAACCTCCTCCTCATTTCAAAGGGATCACAGTGGTTAAGATTCTTACAACAAAAGAACGAGAGCAAATATAATTCTGTAACTATCCAGGGAATCTGCTCCACAGAAAACAGTGGGTATGAAATGCCATTGTCTTATAAAGCATATTTTTATGCCTGTTTATGACTATTAGCATGCAGCAACACTCACATGTATATGTTCATGAACAAGTTCATACTTCTACAGCTTTTAGATGAAGAGAGTCCAATAAGAAAACTTTTAAGAAAAGTCACAAAAAATGTCTTTGAAAATGTTGTATTGTTTATAAGATATTCGCAGTTTCCATGAAGGTAGAGATTTAAAGGAAGTTTGCATTTGTCCCTCAGCCTCCATCAATAAACATAGTAGTACAAATGCTTTAACATCTTAATAATTGCCAGGCTAAATTAACGGGGTGATAGTGTTTTGATTTATGATTTGGAGGCCCGTTCTCTGTGCTGGCCTTCAGGAAGATTGAGCTGTCTCCCATATTCCCTGAAAGTGAGTCAATGACTGTTTATTCATTCCCTTGATTAGAAGGCTGCCCTGAAGCCAAGCACAAGAGGCTGCTATAATAAATGCAAGACTCATATGCTTTGTTTTGCTTTCTGGATTTAGTGCTAAACATTAAAAGGAATTGGAGATTGATTTTTGTGCATGGACAAGTGCCAGATAAAACATCAAGCGAGTGAACAGCCTTCTTCATAGAAACAAGCCCTGTTAGTATGAGATGCCAGAGACATAGCTGAGGTTTGACTGCTGCTATTGAGCTATTTGGAGGGTTTTTTTTAAATGTCTCATCAACTGTTGAGTTGACACCTGCTCACCTGAGTAGCCATTTTGGTAGAAAATAATGAGTGATAAATTACCTTTCTGCACTAATAATCATGTTCTCTTTTTCAGACACTGAGAGAAGAGTACCTGAACATTCAGTTTTATTTTGCTCCTGTGCCTTAAAAGTGTTAAGGAAACTTCCCAGTGTGACCATTCATGAGATGCTCTGGCTGTCACACTCCCAACACCAGAGGCTTTGTGTGCTGGGACCAAAGCCCCTTCACCTCATGGACATCTCCAGTGATCCGACGGGTCTGTACTTGACTCCCCACATGTCCCAGTCACACACCCAGAA
The DNA here is from genome assembly GCF_009650955.1 of Corvus moneduloides. Lineage (NCBI taxonomy): Eukaryota > Metazoa > Chordata > Aves > Passeriformes > Corvidae > Corvus > Corvus moneduloides. The sequence goes on from NC_045481.1 coordinate 19,428,693, forward strand.
CCAGGTTTCCTCACCAGCTCCACTCAGGTTTCCCACAGCAGTCTCAGATGTCTCATTCCATAAAGCGATTTATTCACGGCGCAGTAACACAGAAACAGCCCGAGCTGGTGCCTCTGAGGAGGACCCCAAACAAAGGGCCCATGGACTTTTACCCCCTCACAGTCCAAGCCCACGCAAATCTTGATCACTCCTCCTCCCGAGTCTTCGGCTCCTGCTGTGTCTCCCAGTGTCCGTTCACCCAGCTGGCCCTTTGGTATGCAAAGGTTGGCAGTTCATGGCCTCTTGTCTCGGGCTCCCACCCAGAGCTCAACCTGCACCTCAATCTGCATCAGTTTGCAAACTGAGCTACCTGCAACAGATTATTCAACAAAGGAACACATGTGAATATACAGGAGGTGGAAGAATGAAAGATAGATAAATAAACAGTTAATACATTAATGCTTTGATATTACTATCTTCCTGTCCCTTCCTTGTCTCACCAATTGGTGCCGTAGAGGTGCATCACAAACTGATGTTTCAGATCTTACCTTCTCTGTACTCCTGATGTGGGATATTTTTTTTCTCTGGCAGAGCAAGCAAGTTGTTTCAGCAGCAGCTGACAAATTGGCCAATAACGTGGGTAATAAACACAGTCAGTAGTCATTTCTCCATGCTGCAATTTACCTGTGAAGTTTGAAAAGACCCTTTTCCCATGTTCTGGAACTCAGAAACACATTGAGTAACTTTTGCTAATGGAGTCTCTGCCTAAAATGAATCCAAAATGGATCAATCAATTGGTAAGCAAATTGTCTGAGCCTGAGGAAGATGCTTACCCCTCAAAAACTGCAAGGAATTGTAGGGAAAAGGAATTGTAAGGAAACAAAGGAATTATTCTCTGTAATAAAAGACTGGACCTTCACCAAAAATTCTCTAGTATGGTATATTCAGGAGATCTTATTCTGCTGAAGTAACTAGGATACCTGGAGGCTTAGTGAAAGGGTATCTTTGAGAATTACAGGACTCCAACTTTTCTTGAAAAATAAAGACAGATGCCAACCAGCTAAAAAGAAGAAATTTTTTTTAAGTGAGAAAAAACCAGCCAATGAAAAGTGGTTTATGGAATGTCAGGACTTTCAGGAAGAGAAAAGCAGGAGTGACTTGCACTGAGCTTTCAAAAACAGGCATGTGTCATTTGCAAATCAGCAGCATGCAGTTACAAAGCGGGACTCTATTCCCTGTATATCTACATAAATGCAAAGATCCCAATTAGGCCTTAGAGTTTACCTGGCCAGTAGTGAAAGTCTCAGTATAACTCTTTGATCAGTCCTCTAGCATGACAATACATTCTGAAGTCAGATTTCCCCAGCTGTATTTATTCTGTTACTTATTGATGTGGCACTACTTTAGAGCTGTTGACCACTTTCTTTGAGCACTCTTCATACAACAGACTCTTTCTCATATTTTCCAAATCAAATAGCCTTTTTACTTTTATTTTAATGTATAAATGCTCTAATAGACTGACAGTTTTCAGGGATGGAAAGGCTTGCTCTCTTACTTTTTTATTCCTTCTTGGGCTGCAAGCACAACATTTTTTACAAAGTAATGGATCTAAAAGACACTCATCACATCCATTATATCAGATGTATAAAGAAATACAAGAAATTAGAACTTCAAATTAATATTTTACGGAAATTAATTTAATAGAATATTTTGAGGAATATATTTCCATGTCTGACAATTAAAATTCTTCTGCTTTTGCAATTATAGAATTAAAGATTTTTTATGCACTTGTAAATCAACAAATTACAATTGTCCATAATGAAAGATATTAGATTTTTTATTCAAGTTAATTCCCCACTTTGTTTAGATAGAAAGATCTGTAAGATTTGATCATGCTTTCTTTAACTTGCTGCAATGTTTCCGGCCTAATGTTACTAACATTACTCTTAGTTAAAATGTTCTGGGATCAATTAGGAGCCGTACTCTTGACTAACGAGTTTTTGGTCAATCGTTCAATCATAGCATAGTGAGGGCCAAATGAACAAGTATTAATTGTAAAGTTTTGGTATTTGTGCCCATCATTGTACCTAGGGTATTGTGGGCATCATCTTTACAAAGCAGACTGGAAATGTTATATTGCAAGGGTATGTCATTGAATGCTTGATGCATTCTTACCAGTTTCTAGAAAACACTATGTTTAATGAAGGCATATATTCTTTGAAGCATCTGTCTAGTCTTTCAGTTTGTTTTAACTTTTCAGAGGAAAGATACTTAAGGGAACCTAGAACACATGTCAAAGAGTGATTAAAGAGCTGATATTGGACCCCGTGCCACCAGTTGAGGGTGTGCACATGGTACAAAGAAAGCAAGGATTATGCAAGGAAATGGGATGGATAGTAAGCACAGGGAAATAGAGAAGGGTTATCAGAGAGTTTTAGATGGTAAAGAGCCACCTGCGTGATGGAACTTAGAAATCCTTCTGTGAGTGGCATTATCTAATAAAATTACATGTTGAATTTCCACTTTCACACCACTGCTTCTGATAATGTTGAAATAAAAGCACCTGAACATTTTCTAGTATAAACCTTAACTTGTATTAAAATAAATTAAATCGTAGGTTCAGTCTATCCTAGGTTTGATCTGAACTGATTTAGCTCGGGTGCCTTACAGTATAAGCTTTTGTAAATTAGGTCTTTTCTTCATGAACTTAGAGCAGTTTACTAGGATCTATGCACTAGATAAGCAGGGCCATGCTTGACATTCTGGAGTGTTTTCTTTTTGTCCTCCCTGGAAAATTTTATTTCTTTAAAATTTCAATATTTCTATAAAATCCTTTCATGTTTATTAACCCTGTTGCAGGCAATGAGATTATCACTATTCCTTTGAAGAAAAGCAACTTTCTAGTTAATGAGATATTGCTGATATGTCTGCTCACTGGTTCATTGAACTCTTGGCTTCTAAGTTAAAAATAGAACAAGACTAATAATTAGAAACAATTTATGATTAGTTTCAGCACTAGTATTATTTTTACCTGCAAAGCAAAGGAAAAACAATTTCAATAATTTTTCACTTACACAAAAGTAATATTAAAAAAGCACCAAATGCCAAAGAACATATCATAATCTTTTGCTGGCATTGTCAGGAAGACCTCAGGGATTCACAGTCTTTTTCTGACTCCATAGGAAATTGATGATAAAAATAAGTTGCATGAATGGAGCAGTATCAGATAATTCTTTTTTTGCTGCTGTTCATTAGTACATGGAAGGGGCTTGGTTCTCACAGTTGATTTAACACCCTTCATGCTCATTAAATGCAAGAACTCTATCTTCAGGAACTCATCATTATTGTAATCACTATTAAGTTCAAGTCAATAAAAAAACTTGCAAAATATTATTTTGCTACCTTTTCAAACCCATCTCAAGGAAACACCATCTCACAATGCTCCTTGTTGAATCTTTCTAGGGAATAAATATGTCTTCATATCCTTGTTTTAACAGCTGCTGATAACAAGATAAAAGTCTGGTAAATTGCTAAGAAGAGGAAGAGGAAATACGAGTCAAAGCCTTTGACCTCAAAGATGCTGCTTCAAATTCAGTCTCAAAGAGTACTGACTGAAAGTTATTATCTCCTAATGACTGTTCAGCTTATGTAAACTTGGTTATGTGCATCTCTCTCTGAGTTCCTGGTAAGTAAACAGCAGCAGCAGAATTAAACCCCGATGAATCCTCTACAAAGGTCAAATATATAACAAATCATGGAGATAAAAACCCACTGTCGACTATAAACCCACTTTTTAAAGCAATGATTTGAAATGCTGTTGAAGAAAATGAGGTAAAACTGAACAGAAAGGATAAAACATGGCCTGCAGTTAAACAGGACATAGTATAAGCAACACCAGTAATTCAGTGTTTAGATCACCAGACCATTATCTTACATTAACATGACTGATTTTTTTACATTTGAAAGAACTAATGAGTTACTTACCTCAGCTTGTTTTCCCTTATATTTGCATGAGACAAAATCACTCAATATATCACCATGTGTGATAAATCTTCTGGATTTCTGATAGAGAATTTTTTAGCCTGTTTGATTCCTATTCAGCAAAACATAGTTTTTTCCATCATTCCCACTAACTTGGAGCAACCCACTCTTAACAATCCCTTAATCATAGTTTTCAAACCATGTGGTGACAAACATGAAATTTCAGGTGTCTATATCTACAAAAATCAAAATGTTCACTCTAGGTGAAAGGGACTAATTTCATAGTACTTTTGCCTTCATATATGAACTGATATCTGGACTTGAGAACTACAAATAACTATTTGTCTGTCTGAGAAAATTTGACAGTAACAGTTATAGAGCCAAAAGGATGATCTGTTCTCTCCTCCAATGCTGTGTTTATTGTCCTATTTGCATCTAAAAGCTATATTGAACAGTGGGGAAAGAATTCATAAAATCAGTCCTGCTAAATCTCACAATTTTTCAGAAAACTCTAAGTGCAAATCTTATCCAGCGCTTTAAAAATTTTACAAAGTTAGTAGCTTTTATGGCTTTGATGACAACCAGTGAAAGTTACTGCATGATTTCTTGAGTGTTCCTTTGTTTCTTTTCTTTTGTTCCTTAATGATTCTTTGCAAGTCTTGTCAAGATACATCTTAAGTACTTTGTTATTTTCTGGGAAGAGGGAGAAAGGAGAAATGCCCGCATTTTTTTTCCTTTTTTCTTCCTTTCTTTCCTCCCCCCTTTCTTTTTCTCTCCTTGGTAAATTGATAATGTTATGTAGAGAATAACATCCTGAGAAGTAGCTCTTAGCTATAGGAAATAAAGTTTTATAAGAAACAAGGGAGATGAGAAGAGCATTATATGACTGTTGGCATTCTAGCTTGGACTGTTAAGAGCAAAGTGATGTTCTTGAGCTAAAACTACTTTACAATCTTATGGCATTTGTCCTTCTGGAGCTTTAGCTGTTCAACACATCCAGTAGCAGGGCCTCTTAAGTCCACTGCATGAAGGTAAGTGGAAAGACCTTTTTTTTTGACTGACTTATGAATCAATGTGAACTCAAGAACAACTCTGAAATCCTGAATTAACCCCTAGTTCTAATTATTAAACTGCTTTATTTCCCACCTGTAGTCAAAGATCAAGACATTGAAAAGAGCTCTTTGTGCATCATACAAAGAATTGCTGCCCTTAGCTCATCTATTGCACTGGTGTCATTTCAATATTTCATGATGTTTCTTGTTTCTCTAAATACTCTGGCATTGGTTGCTCTTGTTTCTTCCCTAGCTCCCTTCTTCATCCTTTGGTAATGACTGGGAATACGTGTGACAGTTATTTTTCTGTAGGGTATCATACTGTCTCCTTAAGCAGCTGAGCCATGGATGATATAAAGAAAAACCATGATTTTATATCCTAGTTTCTAAGGTAGTTCAGGGTCTTAGCAACACAGGAGGAGAGAGATATGACCTAACTCATCTGTCCCTAAATTTCCACTTGGTATTGCTACAAGTGCTGATAATTTTGGCAATGCAGAAGTTGATGACTCTGCTGAATGCCAGGAAGGAATCCACAGGAAACAGTATAAAGAGAGGTGCTGATTATGCAGTTAGTACTTAACAAACACAAGATGCAATGCTTTGTGATTTGGAACCAGTGGGTCAAAGCCAGAGGGTGTTTGACACCAGGATTAATTTCAGGGATTAATACCAGGGATATCAGACATAAATATTAGGGTTATGCTGTTTTATGATGACCAACAGAAAATGACATCTAACACATTAAAGAAATGAGGCAAAAGCAAAATTTGGAAGGGTAAAAAGGTCATGCTCTTGCAGACTTCCAAGTTCCTGGTTTCCATTACATTTTTATTATTTTAATTTTTACATGACTGTAGCTGGATGTCTCATTTTGAAAGCTGAAGAAAAAGTTTCTAGCTGCAGTCAGACAGGAAACCCTCCTCCCACAAGCTCAACAATGCCTCATAAAAATATCAGGTCACAGATTAAAACAGAATGACTTTAAAGTTCAAAAATAACAAGTCTTGCCTCAGTATGTCTGGCATTAAAAATAGGTTTTAACCTGCTTAAGATGGAAAGATAATATTATTTCTATTCTCAAGTTATTTTTCTTTCTCCTTTTGATCTAAAGTAGAAAATTGACTTTAAGTATTTACTAGAGACAATCAAATTGTGTCTAATGGACCTTTTTGGCTAGCCGTACTAATTTGTAATAATTTTTTTTATATGAATGATAAAAGTCCAAAGAATAACTCACAATTCTAATTGGTGACATTTTTAATATTTCTTATTTTATCATGTGGTACTAGTATGCATCCTCACAAGCTCTAGATGCCACTTTGAATTTTCAGCCAAGTCTTCTGCTAGACTGCACTTGAATAAGGTTTACAAGAAGACTTTGAGGTCACTGGGTCTGTGCATGAACATAGACCACAACTTTTTCAAAAACAAGAAACATATTTTTTGTGTAAAAAAACACCCCAAAACAAATCCAACTTTAGATTTTTAACTGAAAAATTTTACGTAATAGAAAAGGTGAGTCACTGACATTAGAAAATATATTTTCGATATCTACTCTCCCTTCCTATTTGCAGATTGTCCATTTTCACAAATATGTCCATGGTTTAGGGACTGATGTATCCTGTAATCCACCTTTCAAATTGTAATAGTTATAAATCAGTATCTCAGCACTGTAACTGGCCCTCAAAGCCTCATGGCCTATTTTTGGATTCCTGACTCAACACATTTTTTTTCTATTAGACTAAAATATTTCATGGAATGTTTCTTTCCTGGGCTAGATTTTTTTTGCTGTAGTGAATGACTGTGGATACAAAAATGCTGTTAACAAGAAATTTTCCTGCTTCTTTCTAAGCCCATGAGATACTTTTCTCTCTCATGAAGATATTAGTAGAGTTCTATAAACTATGAACACCTGAGACATTGCAGAGCTTTGTTTATGGTACACTAGAAAAATATTTTGACAATGGATGTTTAGGATTTTAGCCAATCACCCCAGGTGGTGGCTGATCCTTTGTCCAATTAGACTATGAAGAAAAAAGTCTATAAAAGAGTTTGTAAAATAATTAAATAAATCAATCTTGGTGCACAATTCCTGCCTACTGGATCTCTCTCCTCTCCTCCCTACGGCTGTGGGATACAGTAATAAATGACCAAGTGCAAAGTAGACACAGCTCCAGTGGAATCTGAATATTGAGGCAGCTGCCTCTCTGTCTTCATTCTTGCAATGTCAAAAGTGCAGGTGGTCCCTCAAACTCTATTATCTCAGTATCATGATAGTCACCCAAACTACTGCTAGTACTTCATCCTCAAGTATAGGACATGGCAACATGTCTTGTCTTCTCTTGCAGCACAAAACTGGCTTTTTTTTTGTCCTTGTACAATTATTTTCAATGTCCTTCTACCACTGCTGAAACGAATCACTCTCCCAGTCACCTCTGAAAGATCAGAAAGAAATTAGGAATCTGCAATAAGATTCTGAGAGCTGCCAGTGCTGCAACACATCGCGGAGATCCTCTGGGCTCCCATCAGGCCCAGTGTAGGAGTGTAGCTTTGTTCATCTGTTTGTCAATCTGACAAGACTGAAAACACATCTGATTGGAAATTCACTGCAAAATCTCCCAACAACTGCTCTAATACCCCTGATGCTTTTTCCTGTTGCTGAATGCTCCTAACTCAGGTGTATATGACTTTCCTAATCACTCGATTCTCTTCAGGATAAGGATATTACCAGCCATAACCATTTCAGAAGAGGCAGTAAGTTAAACCTCATTCCTTTAACTGATCTAATCTTTAAATAGGGAGACTTGGAGCAGAATTAGCAAGCAGAATAAGACCTAGGCAGTTGAGTAAAAAGGCTTCCTCTTTCAAGTTTGAATCTGAGTCCCTACACCCTGGCACTTCAGGGAGAGAAAGTGCTAAATGGGTGGGAGTGACCAGAACAGTGTGACATTTTTTTGTGTTCTCCTACACCTACCCATTTGGAGGTTATAGAACACTGCCGAGAGCTGTGATGCTCTGACAAACTTGTAAATGTGTAGGCTTTACTGTGTTTCACCCTTTAGTAGCTATTTTAATGACCCTGAAACTTAACTCCTTGCATTTAAATTTCGTACTATTTCTTATCATAATAATTATTAATTTTCACATACTGGTAAAATAAATATTTCAGATAACCAACACAAATTCCAGTTGTCTCTTAGGCTGAAGAACAAATGGTTAGGGAAGGAGGACAAATTTTAAGTTGATTCATTTTAGATGATGCATAACATGTACAGTACAAGGACACATTAAGTAGGAGACAGTTCTTTCAAATGTGTCACTCCAAAGAGATGACTCAGATACTCAGTTAGGTTGCTCTTTAACTGCCATTCTAAGCCACAGCCTAAAATCACAGCATGCATGGTTACAACCTTCGCACCTTAACATACTGACAAGATCCTGACAGCTTCCTTTTTGAAAAGTTTAATACCTTTTCCACCTACTAGTAAAAAAAAAAGCATTGAAGGAAACTGAAAAAAAAATATTATAGAAATATGAGAAAGTTCACTTGTACAAGACTATGAGCTACACCAAATTGTCACAGTGGAAAAGCATATATAGCTTTCAAAGGAAATTAAATTTCTTATTTTGTTCAATTAGCACTTGATCTATGTGCCTCCTTCCATAAATAAATGTAGTTTTTTCAAACAGGGCTGCCTTCAGTAGAGCCTGACTTGTTTTCCTCTGAAAAAAGAAAAAATGTTTCTTACTTGAAGATCATAGTAACACTGGCCAATTAGAACTGCTTAGGCAACCAGTCAAAATTACTGAGATTGGCTCCATGCTTTCAGAAATCAGGGAATCCTCGAATAGCTCAGATTGAGAGGGACCCATAAGGATCATCAAGTCCAGCTCCCTGCTCTTTTAGTTCTGCCTAAAACGAAACCATATGACTAAGGTTGTTGATCAGGTGCTCCTTGAACACTCCAGTTCAGTGACGGACCACTCTCTCAGTGTAGAACCTTCTCCTATGTCCAGTCAAAACCTCCCCTGGGTAATGAACCTTGCAGATTCATTCCATTCTCTCAGGTCCAATCACTGGTCACCACAGCATCTTCCCCCCCACTGCCCCCCTCGAGGAAGCAGTAGGTGCCTTGAGATCACCCTTCAGTCTCCCCCAGGCTGAACAAGCCTATTGACCTCAGGCGCACCTTGTAGACCTTTCACAATCTTGGCTGCCCTCCTTTGAATGCACTAATAGTTTAATGTTTTTGTTATACTGAGGTGCCCAAAACTGCACACAGGACTTGAGATGTGGCCACACGAGTGAAGTACAGGGTGGGACAATCACCTCCCTCGACTGGTGGGCAGTGCTGTTCCTGATGCATCCTGTTACAGTCATGTTCAACTTGCCATCAGCCCAAAAACCACGGATCTCTTTCTGTGGGGCTGCTTTCCAGCCTTTTGTCCCCTTCTTTATATGTATAAGCAAGGTTACCCTATCTCAGGTGAAAAACGCAGCACTTTCTGTTAAATTTCATACAGCTGGTAATTATCCAACTTTCTAGTCTTTCCAGGTTTCTTGAGGGACTCTTGAGTCCACAGCTTCTCCTAATTCAGTATCAACACTCATTACAGTTTACTTCTAAATCTCCCCTACAGCCCTCCCAGTTACTTATTACTAGCAAGCTCTTTTATTTGAAATTGCAGTCCACCTGCTCATGAAATGTTAAAAAATAAAATTTTTTAAAAGTCTGGAATTCTCTTCGGGCTCATCTCACAGCACATTGCTCCTTGTGTTAGTACACAGATGAGCTTGACAATTAATGAGAATTTAGTAAAATTGCAATTCCATTGCTAGCACTAAGCTTTTCCACCTTTTCTGGTGGAACAGAAAGTTTTCATATTTTGTCAATGTGCTGAATCACTTACTGCTTTACAGTTTGATTTCAGCAAGAGGACTCAGAATGATTGCTTCCCACTATTTATAAGCATCAATAAACATGCTTGGAAAAGTGGCATGAGGCAGGAATAGCCCTTACAATCACAAGCTACATTATTTTGTACCTTAGCTTGGTCACAGCTTTCCTTTCAGTACAGTAGGAGCTGGAGCACATTTGTGTTGCCTACCATGTGACTCCATATCTTTGACCTATAAATCACAATGTGTCTCTGAACAGAACTTTACAACCTCTGCACTGCACAGGGTCTTCCATAGCACAGAGTAGTGTGCAGGGTCTGGCCCTCAAATCTCTGTGGTTCCACTCCCTGTCTTGTAAAAAAACCAAAATTGGTTGCTGTGAATCTGAATTTGTTAAATATTTCTAGCATGCTTTAAATCTGGGAAAGTTTTTACACTGTCATTTATTTATTATCCTTGCCAGAAACCAGTGTTCTGTTTTCCAATAGCTATGCCCCTATGCTCTACACAGACATATGCAGTGGAAAAAGAAACCAGCTGTGTTTTACCCACTTCCAAACACCTTGCGGAGAAATCAGCAATAAAATCACTGTAATGAATATTCTTACTCCACCCTCCATTTCCATGTCAGTGAGAATTTAAGGTTTACTTGGGAGAAGAATTCTATTTGCCTTACGTATCCTAGAACCTTCTTATTTATTTTTTGTAAATCAAATAACTCTCCTTTGAACCTTGAACATTCCCCAGTCCTGAACCAGACAGTCTTGCAAAATAGGCCAGTCAATCATGTTCTCTTTCTCATTGTGAGTAGGGGTAGAGGGAGAATAGAAAAACCTTCTGTCACTAAATCCTTTCCACCCACAGGCAAAAAGTCTTCACCCAATTAACTAACACCAGGTGCACACTTGAATGCATCAGAGGTATGTGGTATACTTACTGGCTCTGTTTCTAACTTGGCAGACAGACATGAAACATGCCCCTGATTAGCCTGTTTTACTGGACCTGCAGTGGAGGGTGTCTACCCTCTCAAGAAAAAAATTTTAGGTGTTTCTGTGCAAATAATGAATGTCTGACCATGCCAGACCCAGCATACCCTGTGCATTAAAAGGACTATCCTTTTTATGAACTGATCTGTCAAGATCAACCAGTGGCAGCAGCACACTGCAAAACAAAAAGTATCAGCCAGGAGTGACCAGCATTTTGTGTAAATGCTGCATATGTAGAGAGTACCAGAGTCCATCTCCATAGTGGGGTATAGACTACCAGGTTCCCCCCAGGTTTGACTTCTCCCTCATATATTTTTGCTCTGACAACTTTTGCTACCAGATAAAATATTTTTAAAAGTCTGGCCAAAAGAATTCCAGGCATACACATGTCAACCTCTGCCTACAACTGATGTAGCTCTTCTGAAGCCTGAAAATCCATCAGTTCAATTTGTACCTTAGAGAATTTTGAAGAACCAAACATTCCTGAAAATCAGATGGTAACATTTGTAAACCTAGCCTGAGTACAAAGAAATGGAGACATTCAGGATTAACAAAAAACTGTATTTTCTCCTCGATGTTCTTGTTCTTTATTAATATTTCACAAGCGAGGTGAAAGCTGACAAAATTTGTGAGTTCTTTCCCTGATCTCTGTGATAGCCAAATTCTTTCATGTAAAATGATTGGTTTATTTTCTTGCAGCAAAGCAGCTTAATCTATAGTGCTGCAACAAGTATGTGCAAGTCTTTACAGTTACTACACAACTGAACCACTTAAATAACTAAAATCTTATAATTCAGGATTTCTACCTAATATTGGTAAAAAGAACTTTCTCCTTCTTCTAAGGCACTTAGAAGCATAGATGATCAATACATGGACTAGAAAAAAAGTTATAGCAACTGAATATAGCCAACAAAATGAGATGTTTAAGTGATAAAATTGTATCAGCTGTGGAGTTTCCCATTCCCATTCCCAGCTAAGTTGCCCCATTCCAGGGATACAAATTTATTAAGCTATTACTGTTATTCTTTGAACTATTTTCTCTGCTACTTTATGGTACCTGAGAATACCAAAGCCACAACAGAAGCCAAAATCCTTATTCTTCAATCTAGTCACTTGAGAGAGATATGAATCTCTACCTGCCAGTAACTTGAACTTGACCTTCCTAGTGGTCTACTACCTCCCTTAAATCATCAGCTTCCCCTTTTTTTTTCTCTAACTTGAAGATATCGAGGACTATGTTTTAAAATTTCAAAAACTTAAATTCACACAATGATTTTTTAAAAAAATGTGTCTCTCAGGTGAACTGAGTCCAATACAACCCAATCTACTGTGCTGTCTGAAATTAAAATACAAAGCACACTGCATGTATATCCATCCTCCTGCAGGTTCTCCTAAAGAGCTGAGATTCTAATCTTTGTCTTTAGAACAGAAGAACACAGGATCATCTCAAAGATCAATCCAGTCTAGAACACTGCTGTCCACCAGCTCTAGGCATGTAGGCCCAGGAAACATATTAAAAGTAGGGCAAGAATAGAGTAATGCTTCCATGGCATAAAATCCCACACTGTGGAGATTTTACTATTAAAGAGTTTCTGTATAGGAAAGTCTCAGCTGGATCACTCTATTTAGTTTAGCCAAGGTTGGGTCTGTTTTTCATTAATTTATCCAAATCTTAATTATTACTCTTTTTGTAATACAAGAAATCCACAATATTTTCTCAATGAGTTCCATGGTTTATCTATGTATGTGTGTGAAAAAAAAACCACCTGCCTTTGTTTTACTTTTCATTTGCTGTCAAGTAACATCAGTTTGTGCTCCCTGCTCTTCCTGTTGTGAGAGTGAATAATTTCCCTTGTTTATCTTATCTACAACTTTCTCTCTTTATATGTCTCTTTCATATTGTTCTTCACCTTTCTCTATTTGAGGGTGATAAATCTTAATCAGTTTAGTCTCTCCTTATCTGTAGTGTTGCCATGCAATTGCTTGCTGCCATTCACTGTGTCTGCTAATTCTTTCATAGCAATTTTGAGATGCAGTTAAATTTGGCTTATTTTCCTTATAAATGAACTGAAAATTCTTCACAATACAAAATATTAAATGTTGTATCCAAATATGTAACATCATATGTACTAAGCTTTTTGTTTATCAACTAGAATGTTTACATGCATTATGAGAATTCAACATATTGTCTGCCAGACACAAAGAAAACATCTTGCACAAGAATAGAATAACTTTTAAAATTTTTTGTCAGCACAGTGTTCACCAAGACTGAGATTTTGAAGGGACATACTTCCTGTTAAATAGTATTTGAAAGTGTAACTATTAGTTTTATTCTTTATATATCTTTCCTTCACTAATCCCATACTGGAATTTTTCCCAATATTAGTATGTACTTTTGACCTACAATCAATTTTGGAATCACCACTGGTCAGTTTTAAAAGTCTCCACTAACATCCGACTTTCAAATATGTGTCTTACTCTGTCTAAAAAAGGAATTATTTTGTTTAAGTAGTTGTAAACTGCATGCTAGAGGTTAGGAAAATCCAGAAAATATATTTTCTCTGAGGTATAGTTGGCACCATTATTGTCTCAATCTCAATATTCTATTATTTTCTAGTTTTTCTCTCAGCAGTGAAAGTCTGAGAACCATTAAACAGCTAAGGACAACAAGCAAATGCAGAGAATGAGTGTTCTGAATCAGTTAATGTTCCAGGACAGCATAAGCTATATCCCTAAATAATTATTTAAGATTTTTACACCAGGATAAGTTATTCAGGAGCTGGAAAATACATCTTTTTTTTTTTTTCAGTGAACCACCTTATAGTGATTTTGGTGGTGAAAGAAGTAATACAGATCAGACAAATGCCAAGTAAAAAGCAGTAATCAACTTTTGGGTCATATACCTACTGGTAAATGTAGTATTATTTCAGTAGACCCAGGGCTAGTTTTTGCTAAGAGCCATTAGGAATTCAAAAGGATACCAAACTCTTCCACCTCCCCCTACAATAACATCCATATGGCTTTCTACATATTGTTGCAAATTCAAATCACTGAGGAATTTCATGCAGTGCTTTTATCCTCTCACCTAACAAATCATCTATAAAACTAAGTACCCTTCACATGGTATGTGTATTAAGAGGTCATCTACTGTTTTCACAGACAGCTATTTGTTATTGGCATGTTTAGGTTCTGCACATAAATAGCACAGATTTATAATCAAATATTTTTTTGCAAAGTCAAAACATTTAGAAGAACTGGATGAAAAAGTGATTGGAGACAAGTCTTTGCCATCTACTTTCCCACTTCTCCATGGCCTCTTTTTAATGGTAGCAGGCCATCTACAGATTTCTAGGAATTAAGTACACATCTACCCTGCCCACAGGGCAGATAAATCAGAGTTTATGCAGTGTTGTTTGAAGACTTTTTTATACTCTTATTAGTAGATCTAGAGGAAACAGAGTGGGAGGGAAGGAATAAAAGCCTGCTGATGCTGCAGGTTTCATCCTGTAAGTTCAGGCAGCTTGCTTGACCCCCCCGCCCCCTCCACTACTATATGTCAAAGGTGACATCTTTGCAACAGTTAAGAGTACTTTTTTCCTGTGCCTTGTGAAAAACATTAGAGCAGATGAATGAGTCAACCAGTCAGGGAAAAGATAATTCAAGATTTGCCTCTTAAAATGGACAATAGAAGGTGTTTTTGTAGCACTGTAAAAACAGGAGAAGGATATACCAATACTTCCCACAGTGCTACATCACATGCCAGCAATCTGTGGTTAAAGGACTCTCAGAGCAAGGTGCGGTTTCATCTTTAATTCAGTTTCTCTCCTTTGAATTCTACCACTTTAACCAATGAGGTTTAGAACCTCTATGAACTTTTTCCCCATAACCTCCTAAGGCAGAATGCTTCACTTTTAGCCATATGCTGCATAAAGGAAAATCTCCTTTGGCTTGTTTCTGAGAACGATCTAGGAAACACATGTGATCAGAGCAAAGAGCAGATTCATCACCTAAAGCACAAACCTCTTGAATATTCAAATGCTTATCTTCTTCAGAATGTCAAAGGAAGTTAATTCTGGAAAGGCCCTCAGAGCTTGTTCTACTATTGTATGCTGTTCATTGTCATTCAATGTCAGCATTAGCAATTATTGCCATGAAAGTTTGGTCAGATTTTAATTTCACTCTATTACTTTTGAAAGCTTTTTCTTTTTTACTATGTAAACTCTTCATGAAAACATCAAGACATAGATATTAAACTTGTTCAGCACCCTTCCTTAACTTCATAGCCCTGGATAAGAGGCTGACTTAAAATTCATCATTAAGGGTCATGGAAAATGAAGAGAGCTAGAAAGATTTCACATACAGATTTGGAACCACTTCATCTAAAAAAAAATCTGCTTGGAAAGCTAAGCTTTTCTTCCTTACCTTATACCACTTCTCTTGTGAGGTCATCTGAGATAGCACAACAAAAGTGTGTTTTCTGAAGCACTTCACATGAAAAACACTGTTCTATTTCTTTGCATAAGTAGGGAGGAAGGTTCTGGGCCAAGAGGGAATTCAATGTTTTCTCGTGAGTCCAGACAGAATAGACGTGCTCTGGGAATCTGGAGGTCATGTTCTGCACTGTTGGTGGTGCCAGATTGCAGGACTCTGACCAGTTTCTTTTAGACATTCCACACGTGGGGCATTGATGTTTAATACAGAATTTACTTATTTTAAGTTATTTTAAGTTACATGGGGTTTTGATTTTATAGAGAGATGCAGGAATGGATTTGAATCACAGTGCAAGTACAAATTGTGCTTAGCAGACTGAAGCAATTCTAGCATTCATTTGAATCACAATAAAACAAAAATTTCCTGAGCGCATCATCAAGACACCAGACATTCCCAGCACTCCAAAAGATACAGGGGTTTAAACCAGATCAAGACCATTGGTCTCCTCACAGGTCTTTTGTTTGTTTCTCAGTTTGAATTCTCTATGTCACATATATTTTTTTTGCATATTATTGATTAATGAAGGGATTAACAGTTACCAAACATCTTGTATAGCCATTCATAGAGAGCAAAGTCTCCCCTCTGTTCTCCTTTGCTATGACTTCAGCATCCTTTACAACAACCATGATCAGTCACTCTGCACATCCTTCCCAAATTTCATAATTACATTGTCCATGGCCATCTCCTCTAAGCCTTCCATTGTAAGGGCTCATCCATTAGTAACAAGGGGCCATATAAGAGAAGAATAAAGAAAAAAAAAAAAATTGGAATCACAGGCTATTGCAACAGAATATAATATAAATGAGGATGAGAAGAAAAGGTCAAATGAGGTGCAGCCATTATTGAGGTCTTTATGTAAGTATAGATGAATGAAATATTCAAAAGGCCTTGGATGGTTTAGCTTATCTGTCAGCTTTATATTCCTGTGAGAAAATAACTTCCTTCTTGGTGTGATTCCTACTCCTCTGCTAAACTCCAGTAGGTTAATAAGAAATCTTTGTTATGCTCATATAGCTCAATAATTTCAAGATAATCTGGTTGTGGTTAGTTGAAAAGAAACCTTCTCTAGAGCATATTTTAGACTTACAGAAATGTGACGATATTCTTGAGAGAATAGAAGGAAATTAAGTGGAGAGGTTTTGTTTGGTTGGTGTGTTTTGCCCCCTCCCTGCCTCTAAAAGGTTTAACCTGATATTTGGATTACACTTCACACTGGAGCAAGCATGAGGATCTATTGTTATATTAACTGATTTCTGCATTTCAACTCTACAGTGTTTTTAAATCTTCGTCTTTTGCCTAGCAGCTGTGTTATCTCATACACACAAGAATTTTCACTAAGGGATGTCAGCCTCAGCAAATCTATAATAAACAAACAATTCAAAGATAAAGTTTGATTAGCTGCATAAAAGAAGGATCTGCACAATTTACCCATCCACCCTAACAAGCCTTCATCTTCTGTAAGCCTCAGACAATTGCTTACACCAAGTGCTTGCCAACTGTTTAACAACAAAAATGAAGTGCTGTAATTGCCAGTTTCTTAACGTGAGGTCCAGCACTTAAGACACTTTAAGTAGTTGGACAAAAAGATGGTATAAAACTCATCATGATATACTGCTCTTTCACCTACCATCACCATTGCTTGGCCCAGGTGCATAAGAGCCTAGCAGTTGTTTGTTCTTGTTTTGTTTTTCATTTCTCAGTCTTCCTTAGCCCTCACCTCCATGTGGCTAAGTTTTATAATATTTGAAAAATTAATTTAGAAATGGCAGCAGGTCAAAGCAGTTCTAAAAAAATATGGCTTCAATTCAGAGTAAGTGTTTAGACTGAGAGACCACATGGTTTAGCAGTCAAGACATTAGTGTGGTACTTAGAATAGACTGATTCCATGTTTTGCTTTCTTGTTTATCTCCTCAAAGTTCTATACTATGCTTCCTTATAATGCATTGTAAGACCAATAGGATAGAAATTGTCTAGATTTTATGCTTGTATAGTGGCTACTATGATGGTGTTCAGAACTCAGAGCCTTGATATGCTGTTATCATGAAAAAATAAAGGTAAGAAATTTATGCTGCTGAAAAGCAACTTGTGGATCACTTACCTAATTAAAATGCTTGAGTTAATGTAGAAAAAAAATTAAAAAGTTTATCACATAGTTTGTCTTATTAGGAAGAGAATAAAACTCTCTACTGTACAAACAGCTCTCAAAATAGCTTTTGCCATCTTTGGAACTCTGATGACACAGAACACAGTTTTCTCAACATCGGATCACTTATCCAGCTTCCTAACAACCTTTATCTGATATTGAACACACTCAAAAACACTCTAAACAGCTCCGTGTTTCTGCTAATTTCTGTTAGCTCACAACCCAACTGAGCTACAAGGGAAAAAATATTTCATGATCACCTTAAAGAGGAAGACAAATCCACCCAAAATTACAGCAGTGAGAATTTAAAAAGCTTTTAAGCAGAATTACAGTTACCAGTACTACAAGCAAGAATTTTTTGCTCTTATTTTAGTGTAAGTAGTCTTTATTTAAGTATATTACTGAAAGTACCCTAAGCGTTTGAATGATATTATGTTGAAAAATGTTTAGATAGTAAATTTACATAATTCACTGAAATATATTGTACACTTTCACTCTCATTCCTTAGGGGTTACTTTTGATGACACCTGATGTAAGAAGCAGATTTACAAAGTCTTTTCTAAGTAGAAAAAAATTACAAATTTAGAAGCTATTAAAATAATCTCTAGTATAGGAATTTTTTTCATAGTATCTCATCTAAACCTTCTCTCTCCATTAACACACAAAGCTCAAAACTGGCATATGAGTCATAATTAACAAAGTGAAACAGTAAGTTAAGCACTATGTTTCCATATTTGTTTCTTATTTAAGAATACAACCAAAGTTCTGTAAATATATCTCTTTAATCTTAATATTCATAAATAATTTCAAATTTAAATAACTTTTAAATAATTATCATCCAATGGATTAGTTCTGCACTGCAGTCTGTTCTAGTCACAGAGAATGGCTGGAGATCCAAATCACATGGAACTGTTTTATTTTTGTTGATTGGCTAAAACTTTATTAATTGAGAAAAAAAAATGGTTAAAAAAACCAATATCTACTATCACTTTATTAGTCACTTCTCATATATTGTATGAACAAAAATCAACTCAGATGTTATGTCCAGAACGACCAACTGATGAAAGGTTAACAGAGATGAAGAGAAAACACCAAGCTTCCAGGAATTTAAATGAGGGCTGTTTTCACTGCCTTCAATCAATTATGAAGTGTTCCTACATTTTCTCCTCATCATCAGTTCCTAATCTGTTGGATCCACACTTAGTTTGGTGAGATTTCCAGCAGGGCTGTGCAGCCTCAATAGGGAACACTTACCAAATAGGAAGCCTGATCAAAACCTTTTAGATGTACTAAAAATGCCAAGGTAGGATGAAAGCTACTATCAGTCATGCAAAGTGCAAGATGACATCTTTTAAAATAACCCATCTATACAAAACCAAGGCCCTTCATGTTTGCAGCCATAAGATGGTAAATAAAAGACAAAAGTGAGCAATTAGGATGTTAAAGTGGCCATTCTAGGCCTTGCTCTGTAATTCCACTTGCACTTTAACCACTTAGATAAAGGTTGCTTACTGTCACTCTATAGGCATATGTTATAAATTGCTTCAATTTTTATAGTACAATCTACTTACTCAACACTTACAGATGGAACTTACATTATTCCAGAATAATATCCTACTCTCCTCACATTAAAAAAATATTAAGATGATCTTGAAGGAACTGAAATTTACTACTCTCCTTCCCATGATATGGTTATGCTCTCTTTTAAGCTTATTCAATTTTCTTAAGGTCTACATCCAGGTTAGCAAAAGTGAATCAACTCCTTTCATTAGTTTTTCTCTATACTGATTTAGAGCCTAAATCTTTTTCCTGTAAATCATATCTTCCAGCTCTAACTTATTATATCCTTTTTTAAATTTCAGTAGGAATTCCCTGCCACAAGATTTTCCACATCTCTAGCAGAATTTCCAACTTTTATTACTGATAAAGCTATTGCACAGTCCCTTTAATTTTCCATAAATTTCAGCTCCTTTTAAATATATGGAAGGTCATTTCCAATTCAGATAAATAACTATGTCTAAGACTTTTGATATATCTAGGAAGGAGACTTTCAAAGACAAACAGGAGCCAGGCACCTACATTCCACTGATAACTAATAGGCATCAGGCACCTGTGCCTTTGAAAATCTCCCCCCAGTCAATCATGTTTGACAATTATTCATCAAGTTTCCTACTGTTGTGCTGAAAAAAAAAGTGAGCTGTCACTTTCAAGACTGTTCCTGTACACAAGAGAAGCCAAATCCATATCTATCAAAGTGACATGTTTGTAGTGCAAAATAAACTGAAACATCTATATAACTTATGGCTTGTTATGTTTGGTGATAAACAGATGCTTTAATTAAGTTTGAGATTCAGAGCCTTTTAAACCTAGTGCCAAATTTTATCACCTATAAATAAAGAGGTCTTTGGAAAGAGGAATAGATAAGCACGAGTATTGATTTTGGTTACAGATGTGGACGTAAGTCCCAACGGTTACAGCAAATAACATACTGCCTGTGCCTTTAAACTACAATTACCTGCAGAATACAGTGTGTTCTGTTCAGCTCAAGAGAAGAGAAGGGCTGAAAACTTATAATAGCAGGTTTCAGCAGAAAGAAACTTAAGCAAATGGAAAGATAAAGGGTTTCCAAACAGCCTCTGGATACAGCAGTAAATTTGTCATCATCTGTGGGTGCCCCAGGCCCTGTTTGTTAGAAGTTTTGGTAATGAAATTCTGAACTACTTATGGATCTGAATTACAGAAATACAAAGTGTAGGTTATGTCATAGGGCAAATTCTGACGTAGATAGGCACCTCAGTTCCTCTTTCACACAGAAAGGCTGAAGACTTTGGAATTCATAATGCACTGGCACATCCAAATATTTCTGCAGTGAATACTAAGCTTGCTTCTTCTTAATTTTGCCTCCTTTTAGATGGATTAAAATAGAGACACTATATGCTTACGGATAGAATTAGTGTTGCATAAATTTTGGGTGGATAAGCTCATTCTGTAGTTAAGGCAGAAAACCAGGAAACTATAGTGAGGATTTCATACTACATATGAATAAATATATTTCAGAGAAGCTTAATGAATTGTCTTTCGGATGTGCCCATATAGCTCTACTGACTATAAGGAAAGGCTACAGACTCACTTGGAGTAGAAGCTTAATTCCTAAATATTAATTACATAAAATTTGTCAAGGAAGACTGTAACCTAAATAACTTTTCTAACTATTACAGTGATTTATTGGCATAGCTAGCCAAAGAATCCAAAATTCTGAACTACATTTTTTATAACTTTATTTTATCTTACTGTCTCTGGCCCATGCATTAATAAAGTCTCTAGTGATGGTATTATTTTAAAGAGTTTTGTAGATTTCAGGGAATGTGGCATGTACAGCATCTATTTGGCATTATTAGAACAAAGATTAATACAATAAGAAAAGATTAAGAAATTAAGATGAGAAAAAGTTAGAAGATTATTGGTCAATTATTTTGGGACAGGCTTTTTCAGCTTCATAAGAACAAACCTTGCATATATTTTAGGCAGAGGTTGTCTTTAGTCTTGGCTGTTGGAGATGTCTAGCTTTCAGATTGCTGCTCTTATTCAGGCCTGGAAGTTAACAATAAATGAAAAACTAATGAACTGTCTTCAAGCTGAAAATATATTACCACGTATCATCTTCAAAAAAACAAGCTTGAAGTCCCTCTAATTCTGTCTCCTCATTCCCTCTCTTTAATCCTCAGACCTCTTGTTAACTATAACAGATTTTACATTGTCTTTCTTTCCTATAAGAGGCGTAGTTTATAGCATGTCCCAAGCTAACTACCTCTACTATAAATAAGATAAAACCGGTGCTAGGTATTGCTGAGCAGAGAGCACAATCATTAAGAGTCCAGTAAAGAAGGCAAAAGTAACGGCTGTATTTGTAATCTGTTTATTGGCTTTCTGCTTGCAAACTTTGCCACAGACATAATACCTCCAGCTCAGAAACAGATTATGCTGTTACTATACAAAACCTGATAACGTAGTATTTTGAAAAAAAAATCCCACATTGTTCTGTTAGTTGAGGGAAAAGAAACAATCTTTCTCCAAGTTTCTTTAGATCAGTGTTATTAAATTTTGAACTTTCAATGACCACTTTTAAATTTTCAGTACTTGGAAATATAATGTGCCAAATCTTAATTAACTCATCTCAGTTTTAATATAGCATCTGTTTCTGAGACTGATGAACTGTGCAAGTATCTTAGGAGTATCAGCCACCCTGAACATGTTTGTCAAAGCTGATAGCAAAAAGAACTCTCATTAATAACTTTGGTCTGTCACACATAATGCTCAAACATTCATTATGCTTTTAGGCAATTTTATTGTTGCTCTCCAGGTATAGATTGAAAAAAGGTGAACATCTCTCCCTATTGTGACAATCCAGGAAAAAAGAGTCAGATTCAGGGTGAGAGTTCAATAAAATTCTGCTTAGCACACAACACTGAGTTATAAGGGAAGACCAAAAAGAAGGAATATTAAGGATTAGGGAAAGATTGTGAAAGCTTTGATTGTTGGTGTGTTTTAATTCAGTTATAGAAGCATATGGCAGGTCATTACATCAAATTGGCATGTATTTAATTTTTTTCATATGATAAAATGAAAGGAAGAAGCAGGTAAGGTTTTAACAACGTTAGGAAAATCATCTGAAACATAAATTTTCAATGGTCCATGCAAATGATAAATTTTGTTTACTCAAAGGGGGATTTAATTGATGGAGAGAAAGAGAAAAAATCTGTGAAGAGCCCAAGGAATATAAATAATCCCTTTATTTACTTTCAAGCTGATTTTCATAAAATAAGTAAAGAACCTGTGGAATTCATTTCCATGTGATATTATACAGACTATGGAATTTATAGTATTAAATTACATCAGGACCCATAAACATCCAGTTTACAAGTAATACTTTTCCATATATCACATTTAAGGGATCTTGACAATAAAATAACGGATTTTTAATTTGCATAAAATTCACTTCCTAAGTTAAGGGATGTTGTCTGAATTGAAGATTGGGAAGAAGCAAGCTCTTACCTATGCCATGCATAGATATGGCCATAGGAATATGGCTGAAAATACTTTTGTGTTAAAATGGCTCATTTAGAACTCAGATGGTAGCAGATCTTCAGCAGCAGAATTCTGAGGGTCAGCTGTAAGGCTTGAACAATTCAAGCATTCTCACTACAGAGGGCAATGAAAAAAGGAAGAAATTTGAACTCTCTATTGTTTGTTTTATTTTTATTACTAAGTGGACATGTATCACCTCTGAAACAGTGAATGATAGGGGTGAGATACAAGTGGTACGGTGGGGTCTTTTGTGTTTTAGCTGAGGTTTTTTCATGGTTTGTTTCTGTTTGTTTCTGTCTTTTTGGTTTTTTTAAGGACTGTCATGGAGCTAACTGGCACATAGAATGCAGTCATTGATTTCAATATATATACATCTTCTTTATGGTTTATTAAACTAATTAATCTTAGTAGAATAGTATGGATAGTATGGTATAAAAACTGAAAACAAGAAGCAACCAAACAGCAATGCTCTTTTCTGGCTTTGCAGTACACTGCATATCTCTGTATGAGCTTCATGTACTTATTAACAACTATGTCATATATTTAAATCAGTACCATCTTGCCAGTAACATATCACTAACTTTTATCTATTTTGAATGTAAATAGTAAACAAGGGGGAAGAGCAGAAAAGCTCTTCTTAGGTCTAAGTTGCACAGTATATGAATTATATTAAGAAAAAATAAAACTGCACTCTTTGGATTAATTATATATTTCACAGTGAATTCCAGTTCACACTATTGCTTTCATAATATAAAAGGAATGTCCTTTCCAGTTACTGTTTTTCTCTTGATAGATATTATGACTAATTGACTGAATCTTTGCAAAAAGCATAACTCTGTAAAGGAGACTTGGAGTCTGTTTCAACGTCTCCTAAATTGTTTTCATCATCCTTTTCTTTTGACCCAAAAAGATTAGCATATTTGATAGCATAAAATAATTTTACAAGCCCTAAAGTTTTCAAAAAGAAGACCAAATATTCATTCTCTAACAGGTTTAATTTGGTTATCCTTGTTTTTCTGGATGAAGTTCATCGTGATTGCTATAAGTTGCTGATTTAAAAAGGTGAGATGACATTGGACAAATTAAGAAATATTTTGCAACGGATTTGGCAGAAGTGTAATTTTTTTCTCAAAGATGAGTTTTTCCTATGGTACATCTCATAGGTTTTTTTATCACAGGCAAATGAAAAAATTAAAACAAAGATGCTTTTAAGAACTAAACATGAGGGAAAGAGCTTGCTGAGCCTCTATTGACCTCCCAGGTATCCACAAGCATGACAGATTTGTCCAAAGTGAAGAATAATAGGTATATAATTAAAATTTTTTAATACTTTGAGTCCAATTTCCTCTCTTTCCCCTATGCTATTAAAGAATGGCACCCAGTTATTCAGGAGCAGATGTTGCTCAAAGGTATCAAATTATTTTTAAATGTCCCATTTTCATGCATGTTACAGATCCTTAGCACATTATGCACAAAAAGAGATCTTAGCAACTGTATAGTCAAAGCCTTTAGCTCATAGTTAAATCAAATCTTTTAAATGTCACACCTTCTGAGTCTTTTAAATCATATGAATTGTTCGAAGGATTTAAAAATGAAGTCAAGCAGTTGCTGTGCACTTTGTATTAACAGCATCTGTTCAAATACGCTCATGTCTTCTAAACTTCTACATCTACTCTGTGTATATAGCACATACATATATCAAGACAAAAAAGAATAGGGTGAATAACTTAAATGTGGTAGACCTCAACTTTCCAGCTGTTTGGAAATCAAAGCTTGCACTGGAATACATAGCAGCAAAAATGTAGAAGACAAATGTTGCCTTTTGAAATTTTTGTTTTGTATTCTTACACAGAATACTAAATATACATATATTGATGTATATAAAGTATGAATATAGCTCAGTTTATTCATTATTTTAATTATTTTGAATTCATCACTGGTGGCTGATTGGAAATTCTAGTCATGATTTAAAAAGAGTTCTTACTTTCGAAAAAATTGTACAATACACTATAAATATAAGGATAAAAAATCCAGCAAAAATTTAGAAGAAAAAAACAAAGCAAGTATTGTGGCTTTGCGGAAGACATAGGAATTTCACATTCCATAACAATTCTTAAAATCTGCATATGTTCTTGTAAAAGGAAAAGTACTTTAAAGCGCTGTTGGACCTGAATCATGATTCTCATTTGTCACCAATTAGTGCAAATGTATCAAAGGAAATTCAGAAAAAAGACACTATATTATGAACACAGAGACACACAATTTTGTTAAATATCCAATGGACACAGATTGCTTTTGCTGCACTTCCTTTGCTCTGTCTATCCACTCTGTATAGTGAGGAAATGCAGTATTCAAAATCCAAATTGCATAGTACGGTGTTTGAAAGCAAAATCTAGACGTTAATTTGAAATATCTTGCTTAACAGCATTCCTTTTCAAAGGTGAGAGTCCTAAAACACATAAAATATATTTTGTCTATACCTCACAGAACAATAGGCTTGGAAAATACAAAACGAAAGCATTTTATCTTCAAATTACTGATTCTGACTACAAGTTAGAATATTTAATCTGCTTTGAGTCATGACTTAAATCTCCTTATCACAAAGCTCAGCAACTGATAAGCATGAACTTGTGTGAAAACAATCTTGACATTAGCTGGGTTGGTTAGAGCATGATGCTGATAATATCAAGGCTGCAGGTTTGATCCCTGTATGGGCCATACACTTAAGAGTTGGACTTGATGATCCTTATGGGTCCCATCCAATTAAGAACATTCTGTGGTTTTTTCATATTTATTTATAATATTTAAACAGTGCAAAATTATAAATTTTTCTTTAGTAAAAGGTGTGGGAAAAATGCAGTGCTGACTTTCAGTGCTTTCTGCACATCTCCAGGTATATTGATTTGAGGTAGTTTGGAAAGGTTAGGGGTTTATTTTCATAGAAATCAAATTATATTCTGTCTTAAATAATAGTTTCTGTCTTAAATAATATAATTAACTAGTATAATTTTCATGAGCAAGTCTGATGAGATTGAAAAAAAAACACTGAGTAATTTTGAGAATGTAGAAAGATCAGTCACTTGTAATCGGGAGCTCACATGACCTGGTTCATCTATTTCAAAAGAAAAATACATGTTCTGCATTTTCATCTGTCTCTGTATGGTTTCTAGCAAGCAGGGTACTATAGGAATCTGACTGGCTGGATGTAAGTGGGTTGCTGAAGTAAAGGAAGAGAGCAAGAGACTGTAAAAACATCTTAATGATGAGAGTCAAATGAAATCAAATGGGTACCGGTAAGATTTATTCCATGGCTTCTTCAACACAGAAACCAAATAAATGTTGAAGGAGGAAAGGTTTTGCTCTAAATGAGAGTCATATATTTGCAAGAAATGAAAATGGTGTCTGAGTTTGTTTGAACTTTTACCGGCTAAAAGCCTGACCAGTCAAATCCAAATTGAATATAGCTATTTCTTCTAAAAGAGATGACATTTTTTCCTTATGGCTTGCTGTTTTAAGTCAAAGGCAGTCTAACTTCATTGAGAGGAAGCAAGTGCCTGTTTTAAAGGAATTAAATGCAGTCTGTGTTTTCATGCTAAAATTAAGAATGTTTACATGGTTTAGCTAACCTATTTCATAGAATTCATTGATTACAATGGAGTTTTCTTTTGAGACTTAGAACTGGTTATTCAGTGAAACTCAGGTCATAAGTATGAAACTGAGCAAAAAGAGACTAGAGCTGCAAAGCTGAACGTTTTACATTGCTTTACCCTACACTTAAATCAACAACAGTTTAAGTGTATTTTCAATGGAAAATGTTTTCAAAAGAGAGTGAAGGGAAACTGAAGTTTAGATCCAGACTGGGATGAGTACTGGTTTCATTTCCTTGGTCTGACAGCTAGAACCATCCAGCTGTGAATGTATTATTGTTCATAGTGCCCAACTGCAGATGTGCCAGCCTGATTCTCTAACATGACACAATTTAAGATGTTATTGGAGAGAGAGAAAATAGACTTGGACATATCAACTATGCTGTAAACTAGAAGAATAAAGACATTCTTCAAAGGAAAATTTTTCTTTTTCACAAATGGCATGAGCCATTCATATGCATCATTAGATAGATTACAGTAGAAACTGATGTAAACCATAGATAAACAAGCCTGAAATAACCAAGAAGGCATAAAGAGATTTAGCTTCTAGTCTCCCTGGTTTTGAATGCTCCTGATGAAAATGAGAGATAAGCTATTAGCTACATTAAGTAGTAGCATAACTATATATAAGCAAAGAGTACCAGGAAAACTGTGTAATGTGGTACTAAAATGAAGGAAACATTATCTTGATATTGGGGAAAAAATTATATTACTCAAAAGTCGCTCTAAAATAATATTTTTGAGGGATTGATGAACTTAAGGCATCTGAAATTAGAAAGGGCACGTCAATGTCAGATTTTTTTCAATTTCATAAACATTTTTCAGAATCTTATTTTCACTGATATATCAGTTCTATATTCTCCCTTGTTTATGAATTGTGGAACAGCTGGCCTATTTAACAGGCAAAAATATCTGCCAAAGACATCTTGCATGGTCTATCCAGTCTAACTTTAGAAATCACATCTCTGTCTACATCAGTGTGTTATAGCAAAGCTCAAGGGAAAAATTCCAACTGGGGCTTCATTATTATAAATAAAATCTGATGACCAATAAAGGGTTCAGAGCTCTGAAAACAGCTTCCCACTTGATTAAGCAAGCTCAGGTTTGTTTATAATTCTGTTGTTGATTATATAGACTTCTACAGAATCTTAGTAAGAAAAAAGATTCCTAAAAATATTTATGCAGAGCATTATGTTGTATTTAAATTCTTTAGTATTTAGAAAAACAATATATTAGATGTTTACATGAAAAGCTAATGAATAAAATACAGACAAAATATGTGATTTTTGAGTTATGCATTTTATATATTTATAAATTTTGTTGGCTATACCTATAGAGCGGAAAAACAAGGGGCAGGAAAAATATGTTATCTAATTTACAAAAATTTGTGAATTAAAAATGTAAAAGCAGCCACAGTGAAAGCATCAAGTATGAAAATGTAGAAGAGGAAGATCATTTGGGTTTTTTACTTTATCTTGTTGACTCCATTCATCAAGGAAACAAATCTAATTAAAGCTTTTGATCACTTAGAGTGAAGACTAAGACTCAGAGTATATGATTCCAGTCAGGTCCAGACCATAATATTTAACTTCCTTCAGTCAGCCTTAAGATTTTGGGTTTTCGTTTGAACGCTGCGATAGAACAAAAACAATGTGATCACTGCAAATCTGCTGAAGATGTGTAAGTCAAAATTACTGGCACAATTACTAAAAAAAAGTTTAAAAATCAATGAGATCTAAATGCCACTAAAGACATTCTATATTGCAAAGTTAATATACTTGCCCATTTATCTTTTACATGCTTCCCTCTCTGTAACTATAATAGAACATTTTAAATAAATATTCTTCTGACATTAATGTTTCAACCTCTTCATTCTTTTTTCTAAATATTTTGGATTTTTTTGATGTTGACGTATTATTTAAAAGCCTTTAACATCTTAGTAATCATCCTGGTTTGAATAGGAATACATAGCTTTGTAGGGAATGCAATACAGTCACCCCAGGACATTAATTTATTAAACCTGTTTTGGTTTTTTTTTCAAATTTCAAATAAAAATTTGTTTGAGACTACTTTGAGAACAAATTATCCCTGAAAAGAGGTACGGCTTTCAGCCACAGCAGCAAAGAATCTGAGAGCATAATAAACACTTAGTTACTTATGGATGACTATTCCTACATCCAATATGTCTTCCACATCCAGGCACACAGTCAGTATTTATTCCAAGAGTTTCAAGGAGTTCTGCATCAAAGATCATGCTACCAGCAATTGCTGTTACAAAAGGAAAACCAAAATAAACAATCAATCAAACAAAAAACAACCCAAACCCCAATGGCTTTGTAAGTTTATAATATTTTATAAGTTAAGCTATTAGAGAGCATCCAAAGGAGGGCTACAAAGATTGTGAAGTGCCTGGAGAGGAAGCCATATGAGGAGTGGCTGAGGTCACTTGGGCTGTTCAGCTGGAGGAGACTGAGGATGATCTCATCTCAGTCTACAACTTCCTCACAAGGGGAAGAAGAGAGGCAAGCACTGATCTTTTCTCTCTGATGACCAGTGACAGGCCCGAGGGAATGGCCTGAAGTTGTGTCAGGGGGGTTTAGGCTGGATATTAGAAAAAGTTTCTTCAGCCAGAGGGTGGTTGGGCACTGGAACAGGCTCCCCAGGAAAGTGGTCACAGTACCAAGCCTGGCAGAGTTTCAGACAAGTTTGGATAATTCCAAATTCCTTCTCAGGTGTGAGTCTTTTAAGCAACACCACAGCAATATGTCAGTGTTCAAATAGCTACATAACCTAAATGTACATATTAAGCATTAAGTACAACCATAATCAAAGGAAGAAGCATTTTTAAGAAAGCTGGCCCAATCCAAATCTCCTTCTACATAGAGGTGTAGGTTTACATATGGAGTTCACAGTCCACTCTGATTTTATGATAACTCAGGACTCTGCGTAAGTCTACATATTGTAGCACTCTTTTTCTATTTTTAAAACCAGGAAAATAATTTCTTATCTTTAATATCTACTGATAATGACACATAAAATTGTTGACCCCTGCTAGCCCAGAATTACCAGGCTGAACTAATATCAGAGTAAGTTCAGGTAAGTAAATGCTTTGAAAGAAATATTCCTTAAGTATACACAGTCATTTTTTTAAAAATTGCCTAAGTTGTTACAAGAAGAATTGTATTAAAAAGCATTGTTTTCAATCAACCATCTTCTCTCTGTTCCATACATAAGACAAAGGACTTGTTTCTGCTGCCTTGAGTACTAGCACAACTACTAGAGGAGGCACCTCTGAAACTGAAAGAATTATTGCTATTAAAAGCCATGTAGGATCAAGCCCCCCTTCTTTATTTAAACATTTATTTAAAGAATTCATTCCACATTGATGAATATGTTACATGAACTACAACTGGACCTGTCAAGGGAATTACTTGCATCAAGTTGGACATGAAACATTTTGCAGCTATCTGAATCTTTTGATCTCCTAAGAGAAATACCAGGTCCCTCCATGAACACAACAGAGTGCTGAGCCTTCACTGTCCAGCAAGACAATACATAAAAGGCATTTTTTCTCTTTCCCCTTCAAGGGCTGTCTTCTCATACCTCTAGCATGTTTTGATATTTTTCTTTTGCAAGCCAGTTACTAAATCTTCCAAAAGGCTTTCATTGTTCTTCCCAAGTGGAATGTGCTGAAGGAAGCAATGTGAGCAGTGCACTTTCAAACCCCTGTTTCCTGTTGCCCCCAGCTGTCCTGCACATTGCTAGGATATGTAAATAATGCAGACAAACCAGGCATTACAGACCTATCTCTTCCCCACTGCCTGACAGACAGATTTTGTAAATGGCACCTTTTGCACTGCTGTACCATCTGCCACTTGCGTCCTCCACTTAAGCATCAAGTTCTATAGATGAAGAGACAAATAATAATGTGACGGGACCAAGTGCTCTGAATGTACTTTTAGTTGTATTTATGCATGATAAAGCAGAAGGAGCTCACTTCTCTTATGTGCAGGGAAAAAAAAAAAGAAATTATGGACTGTTTAGTGGGTTCTTTGGGGCTTTTTTGAAAACAACAACATAGATTTCTAGGACACCAGATGTATATTTGAAAAAGTAAGCCTAGATGGTATATCCGATCAAGATCAGGTTTCGACCTGTGTATTTGTGAACTCCTGACTCTCATTTAGCTAAAATAAAGATTTTAAGACAACAAAGGCTAAACTGAATGCTACTCACCTGCACACTACGCACCTGCACTGTGGGGCTTCCCATTCCCTCCTCAATCCATCCAGCTATGAGTGCATTCTATACTGTGAATTGGCCGTTTATTCTAAAATGTTCTCTTGTTTTGTGTAAGAGCCATCAAAGAGCCAAGTAAAGTGTTTGTAACAAAAATAAACCTTTATAACCGACCATAGTGAAAATGGAGTCCAGTGTAAATGGCAATGTATATAATACAGCCTAACAGCAGCCTTTCAGTCACCAAGATACCTGTTCAAGTATAGCACAAGAATTTTTAATGGAATTTTATTAGCATACAGTAATGTGGAAAAATGTCACAACAGGAATACCTTTATAAATAGATTTCATTTGCTAATTATATAAATGCATAGAATTGATTTAGGCTGTGTTACTCTGCCAGGCTGCAAAAGCTTCATATGATCAACTTGTCATAATTTTTTTTCAAAGAACTGTGTATACAAGCAAAGCAGACAGCAACACAGAACATCCGGAATATTGAGAACATATGTTGTCTGCTTCGGGATGTTTAGCCCAGATTTACAAAACAGAGTTTAAACCACAGTCTCAGGCTCCCTAAGAGTTTCTGAAGCAGCTGTTAAAACAATAAATAAATAAGCTTGCCTGAAATCAAATCAGTGCATGCGACAATGCTTTACACTTTTGACTTTACATGTTAGATATCTAGGATTCATATGCTTATGATGTCAGAAAAAAAAAATCCAAACAAAAAAAACCCAGAGCAAAGCCACTATGCTCTTCTAATTTTTTTTTTTTCATGCAGACTCCTAACCTAGACCATTAAGGCCCTCAGCATGCAATTTTCCTCTTGTACCAGGAGATCAATCTAAACATAATTTTGGAGGGGGTGGGGTGGAATTCTGTGTTCTTATTTTTTTTCTTCCCGTGGGAGGATCAGCAAGTGTCTGTCCACCCTGCCACACCAGGCAGTTTTTAGAAGAAACAGGAAGCATTTTCACAAGATGTTCCTATTTTTCTTTATTTTCAATATTGAAAAAATTTTGACAGATAAATCTTGATATTGGATATCGTATAACCAAGCAGATATGCAACACTTTTATACAAATGCAATCTCAGAATTATTCAAGTCTCACAGATAATGAAACACTGCCTCTTTATTCTTTATGTAGTCTCCCCGCAAAAGATAGCCAAAGTGAATGCAGAATCACGTCTACTACAAACATGTCCAAATATCAAGCTTTCTGCTAGACCAGTTATTGTAATGTTTCTCATACTTATGTCAGCTGCCAACAAAATAAATATGGTTTTCAAATAGTGGTCTTTTACTTATAAGGAAGAATAATGAATTTCAAAACACGTACCTGGTCTTGTCTTCCACACAGCAAATGTGACCATACCAAAAGTCCATGACACTGAGCACTGTGTGAAAATTTGTGAATATTTACAATAGAGTATTTACTATTCTTTTCATATTCTTTCCCACTATGTTGTCCTATAACAGGAATCATACCACTGTATTTAAAAATGCTACATAAGTTTTTTCTTCTATGAGTTTGTCACTCCTTTTTTAAAGTTTTTTTACCTTTTAGTAGAACTCCAAATTGGTAAGAGAAGTTACACCACTTTCTTTGTTTTAAGCTTGTTTTTTGATGCTTCTCACTTTACGTGCTAGAAGAGAACAAACAACTATTCTCTTTTCACCTCTGCTTTACCTTCACGCTATATAAACTAAACTTGAAGGATGAAACCACACAGTATGTAACATAGAGCCTTGAAAGTTTCATCCATAAATAGTGTTCATGGTCACAATGATGCAATCCAAATGCACAGATTGATTTAACCTGATTCTACAGTATATTGTTACACAGTTTGGCCTCTCACTCAGAGAGCTTCACAGAAACTTCAAATCTTTCTGTTTACTGCCAAGCATCATGTACTCCTATTTATCTTGGCTCACAGAAACTTGGCACACAAAAAATTAAAGTGGTGAGCTGTTACAGTTTTTAGGAAATTTAGGAAGATTTGAACACTCTGTTTTGTCAAACTTCATCATTAAAATAGCAAAAAAATAAATCCAACCTGCAAGGAAAGAGATGCGTTAGGGGCTGGATAGCAAAACCAGAAGTAACATTAGTTACTGGATTTTGCTGACACACATACTCTGACAAAAGATTAACTACTTAAACAACTCCAAATTACTCAATTTTGTTTAGTTCTTGCTCATCTGATTTGGTAGTCTTGTAGCATTACAAATTTTCGACCAATTAAATGTATCAACTGCTAAGCCTAAGAATACCATATTAACAGTGAAGGGAATTAAAATATAAAATAACCTCAAACTCTTTCTTTAAGAAACTATTACTAACAAAATAAAAACTATGAGGAAATGTGAAATGTTCATTCATTGTGGAAGCACAGCCTTCTTTTCAAGGGAAACAAGTATATACAGCAGCCTCCTCTAAGCAAGTATTTAACTCAAAGTTGACCCAAATTTCATAAAAGTCTTTATAAACTATACCTAACCTATTTAGATCTTTCAGATTTAACATCTTTTAATAAATAATTAGTTTTTTAAAATTAAGAAATAGATAATAAATACCATTAGTGCAAACGCAGTTTATCTATATCCAAAAGTTTTATATAGTCTGAAATAGTTAATTTTTTCATTTTCTTTCTATTCTCATAATGTTTATTAAATTTGTTTCAGTGCTCTGCATCATTGTCTGTAGAATCTAATGAAATAACCTTTTCATAGCAATCTTTATCATTCTCACTTACCTTTTTCAAAAAGGATGAATCACAGTGTTGAGATTTAATTCAAAAGCACTCAAAGTCTCACCTCTCTCACCAAAAAAGAGAACTTATTTCCTTAACAATTACTACTTCCAACCACTGGATGTGTTTTCAGAAGTTGCATGTATTTTCAGAGAAAACATATTAACATTAAATTCAATATAAAAGGTCAAGACCTCCCCATTCTTTAACAGAAAACTCTTTTGGAATCAGCAGGTAACAAGATCAAAATACACATTAAATTCAGCTGGAAGGCAGAATCAGGTTAGTTAATGGTCAGCTAAGACAACTGTGACTTAGGTAGATGGCTCATGACTTCTAACAGAGTTTCTAAAAAGGAACACGACATTGGAGGTCGTTTAATCACAAACATGGTCACTTTCTCTAAAGGACTGCACTACAGCAGTGTAATTCTCCAGATGATCATGATGTTACTTTCCAAATATAATGCCTAGTGGTAAGCTTAACTTCAGTTCTGATAGCACAAGGTTTGTTACCTCTGCTAATCTCAGCTCTCAAGATATTTCTGTTTCCGGTGTCTGGCAGCCTTTTATGAAGGCTATGACACCTCTCAGCCTAATCAGGCAAACCACCTGCCAGTATTTCTGCAATCAGTGTGCAGATTGCCTAAACCAGCCCATGTAGTTAAGAGCTGTGCAGAACTGTAAACATATCAGTGCTCAGCTTCTCCCACAGCCACCCTTTTAAGAATGGTGTTAACAACAGCTACTGTGTTATAACAGGCATGATCAATTGAATTCTCCATTTGGTAGGTGTTGGTATAGTATACACTTAATATGGTTGGTCCTTATATGATTTTCTGAAGGAGTGACTTATGATTTGCCAGAAAAAAAACAGAAAGTGCTATTCAGAGAGCTCTGGGAAGAGTAATTTTTATTAAGTTAATGTGCTAATACCTGATTAAGACTCATAAAGCTGTTGTGAGGAACTCATGTCTCAAATCATATTCTACTAAGGAGTACCACAACACAACTTTCAAACTAGTTTACTCTGTTTTGAGGAGAGGAAAGGGAGTAAGAGATTAATTGAAAAGCTAAGGAACTTGATCCTTTTCTCACTGAGTATAAAGCATACGTGGATATGTTAATTTCCTATTTTCCTAGACAACTTCATTTTATCTGGGGAGCTGAGTTCTGGAACGTTAGAAAGATTTCATTAAAAGGTTAAGAGCAATGGGATATGATAGGATTTAGGCATTTTTGGAAATGCTTACTGAAATCCTATTAAATCTGTGTAAGATTGTACATCCAGGCAGAACTGGGAACTTCATTTGTCGGCGTCCTTAATCTTTCGAAGGCTAGTTGAGTAGCTATGGCTTAAAGAAACACAGAACCCTTCATTTCTTTTTCTCTGGATGATAAGAAACATAAATGGACCACAATGTCAAATATAAAAATGTTTTATTCTATTGTTTTATTACTTGAAATTTTGAAATAATTATAATTTAATGAGAGTATTATTTGGGGGTATTATTTTCCTAGGTTCCCTTCTGTTGCTTTCTTTTTAGTTATTTGATGGTTGCTGAGGGATTTTGTTAATCTATCAATGTGAATTCACCTCTATTTTGCAGGAAAAAAGACCTTCATATTCAGAAACCATTATAGGAATTTTCACAGAGGTGCTGTGAATTTTGCAGGCCTAGACACTGCTCTTTATTCAGAAATTATGTAGGTGGAACAGAAGCAATCATCAGAAATGCAGGC
This sequence comes from Corvus moneduloides, assembly GCF_009650955.1. Taxonomy (NCBI): domain Eukaryota; kingdom Metazoa; phylum Chordata; class Aves; order Passeriformes; family Corvidae; genus Corvus; species Corvus moneduloides. The sequence continues at coordinate 19,463,698 of NC_045481.1, forward strand.
AGAAGACACGCCTTAAGCAGCATTTGAACAAGATTTAAGGCGAGTTCCTTAGTGGCAGCTAGAGCAAACTCAGGGGTCCACGGCTTGGGTTGCTGTATGTCTGTAGGCAAAGCAGAAAAAGAACTGGATGGAAGGAGAAAGGAAGAAAATGAGCTAAAGCATGAAGCTCAGAATAAAGCACTGGTATATTGAGGCTTACATGCTGTTACTATTATTTTTTGTGGTTTTGTTCCTTTTTATTTATATGTTTTATCTTGTGAAAGTGACAAGGATTTCAAAGAAAACCTTTGAGAGTACCTATTTCTAACTCCAACATTAATAGTTTCTAAATCCATAAATTTCAGCTGTAATTTTTACCACTGTCATCGTAACTATTTGTTGCATTTGTTCACATTTTACAAAAACCTTTATTTCAATATCATATATTGATATTTTTGTAAATAATTTGACTTAATATTTGATTGTGACATATTCAAACCCTCAAACCATATTCTACCATGCTTTTAGCATTTCTGTATAATTTTTAAAAGAAATCTCAATATAAACTATGGGGTTTTGCTTGCATTGTGCAAATGTCAGGTCTGAGGCTCCAAATCTTTGACAACTACAGAAAATACAGCATTCCAAATAAAGTGGAAGGGAGCCAGTAAGGTAGAATTGTGAAGTGCAGAGTCATTTCAGGTGACAGACCCTTTTCTTGTAAGGTTCCCTCTACACAGCCCTGCAGTCTCAGTGTTTATTGCAAGGTTTTTTTTGGTTTTTTTTTAAATTCAGTTGTTTCTGTTGTCACACATCTGCCTATTGAAAAACAGTAAAGGTCTGAAATACATATTTATCAACTGTCAGGGTAAAGTGAGGGCTGACTTAAGTAAAGGATTTCTGGCCTTTCAGCTTTCAGACACATAGTACAATATAGATTTATGCTAAAATAACTATAATGTTCAAGGAGCGAACTAACACTTCTGGATAACAATTTTGGTGCTATGCCTGCCTCTCCAGAGCTACTTCAAGGATAGCTGTCTAGTGATGAAATCACCCTAACTGCATGTAAACTATTGACAGTCAAGCATGTTATAATGAAACATAAAATTTCATTTAATTAGATATGCATTGTGAAATTTGCACTAGAAGTAATTCCATTCAACTTTGCTTCCTGTTGCTAGTGACTGACCACGTCTGTCATCCTGTTGCCAATACCACATCAGCTCAGAGCGGTGTTATACTAACTCCAGGTCTTGTCAGTAATTTCCTGAAAGCCCCATGCAGTATCATCAAGGGGAAATTAAAATAAAGGTTAATGTCACTTTTTATGGTTGACTAGTTCTGTAAACAGACAAAAGGGAAGGTAGCGTCTGAAATCTGAAGTATTTATTAGTCTGACAACCACCAGGGAGTACCAAATCCACCTGTCAAACCTGAGCTGATCTTGTGAGGAGGAATTACGAGGACTTGTTACAAGAGCAGCAAAATTAGCCTTACTGCTCTCAAGTTAGCATTGATGAAAGAAAGATCATAGCAGTAAACTATACACAGAAGTGAATAAAACATAAAATTGAACTGGAATATAATTTCCAAGCTTGGGACTAATCTCTGCAGAATTTTTTTTCTCTAAAAATGCACATGTATGCTAGAATGGGGGAAAAAATCTAGGTTTCATATCACAGAGGTTCTTCATAAGTTATGATTAATGAATTTACCTGAGTGAGAATTTTGAACTGACAAGTATACAAACTCAGCAATGCCATCGTGGTTGAGCAGGAAAATATCCTATATGCAGTATCAGGCAATAATCACTGTTCTTCATGTGGAAGAATTCTTTTATTTGCTTGTCATGTATTTGTTTTGCATCACATGTTTGATCCTTGGCTTTTCCAAAGCTAGTCAAATGAATTGACAGTTAGAGGTCACAGGTTATATTGGTTGTGTAGTTTGGGTTGCTTTGTTTTCTTAGAGTGGGGGTGTGCACTCTGATTTTATGAAATAATTAAACTCACTAATAACTTGACCCAGTAGCTACACCCTGATGTCAGGGTACCATTTCCTTATGTATCAAGCACGTTCTGGCCTAAACATCCTACAGTATTGCAGAAGTACTTTTTGGAGGATGAATATGCTACCAATGAGAAAACAGGAGATTATTAAAGTCACCGAAGCTTAATGACTTAGAGCAACACAGTGAATCTAAGACTCCTGCATAGGTCCACTACCAGGTTCTCATGAACATGAACAGATATTTTGGCCACTGCATGGTGACATCAGCCAGACTTGAGCTGGTAATTGCTAAGCGTGATGGATGTCCTACTGAATTAACAAGGTTTTGCAAACTGCATCAATAAAACCCCCAAAATAATTAGTGTAAATCCTGCAAATATTAGATTGCTGCACATGATTAAAAAAAAAAAAAACAACAGTAAAAAGGAGTCTTGTACAATAACTTTACTGAGTTGTATGTATGTACATACACATTTTAGTCTTATTGCACAAAGTTTATTGATTTGTTTGGGCTTTGGGTATTTGCTTCTGTAGTAAACGAGTGTTTTATGTAATGACTACATGTATGCAAGGAATATTGGTAGATCAATATTTGGCAAATATACTCTCTGTGTACACATGATTCATACAATTTTGACATTTATGAAATTGGATTGAAACATACCTGCATTTGGGCAATAATTCAATTTTTAAGGCGTATTTCTAAACACAGGTATAACTTACTAAGCTTGTACTGATGGTGATCTGTAAAATTCTGTGAAGTATATGGCATTGTGAATTCTGTTTACTAAAAACCACACAAATCCCTACATAGTAACTACATATGTGGGTTGCCTGTTTATCTGATGGATTATAGCTACATAAACATATATCTGTTTTCCTTTACATTCTTCCACTCAAAAAGGGTGGAGCAGGGTCAGCTATACAACTGTCCTTTAAATATTTCTCCTAACTGCTTACATCTCTCATTCATGTACTTGTCAATATCTTTTGTATATGAGCAGGCCCTAACTGCCCTGCCTAGCCCCATCTTGGGTTCTCACCCATATATAATTTGTCTATCGACCCAAAAGCTATATTTAAGTTCAGGGTTTTTCCCTTGCCTGAGCTGTGTTGTAGCTGTGCTCTGTTTTGCTTTGCTGCCTGGTGAGTGCGGCTGTTTGTGGTGCTCACAGACTGACTGCACATTTCTGTTGTCACTGGACCTGTTCTGCTAATCTTGCTCATGTATGGTGGGACTGCAGCCCTGGTATTTCTTGCCTCTGCTGCTGTGATGTTATTAATTCCTGGGCTGCCTTCTCTCGAAGAGCAATCTGCGCTTCCACTTGTGATGCTTTGCCATGCTACAATTAAAACAGGCCCTTTCCAGAGCAGCAAAGTTGCAATAATAAGGTACACTCACAAACTCCTTGCATATACAAGCATAAGTTTGTTCTGGCACTTCAAATAAAGCTTTGTAAAAAAAAAAAAAAAAACAAAACGTTTTTCTCCACACAGACTTTAATTCCACTTTGAAAGGTAGCTTTCTGTATTAAAGTGAACTGTACTGAAGTAACCTGCAAGTTGTGTTTGTTATACTTCTTTTATTTTATTTTGTGGAAGCATTTCTATTTTGAATTACATTAAAAAAAATAAAAAACAAAAACAAACAAAAAAATCCAAAACCTTACTTCCTTTGCTTTAGGAGGATTACTTTCCCTTTGAGAGATTGTGGAAGATTGCAAGGAAACCTATAACTGTCTTAAGGTACAAACTGTACTGTTGAAGGAAGAGGAAACATATTGCATCGTTTTCCAGCAAAGGGACAAAAAATTACATGTCTGTGGCTGCCTTAATTTTATTATTGAATTATGCTTTCCAAATGAATACTGATGTGCAACTAACTTGCTCTAAGGTGCATTTGCTGACTGAAACATAAGCCATGAAGCTGATCAGCAGTTGAGTGCCTCAGATGAAAAGCAGGCCAGGTTTATTCTTGGAAAGCAAAAGCAGTTCCAATCTGTTGATACACTATGTGACTGTGTGTCTGTTGTTCTTGTTTTTTTCTTGAATGATAGAGATGCATTGACAGTAGTGCAATACCCCAGACCAAACTTATCTTGTTAATGGTCAGTGGCAGAAAGATGAGGTGTGAAACTGGATATAAAATAAAAATACTGACGTTTAGAGCAAGGTATAGATAACAGCTCCTTAGCTAACTTAACACTTCAAAGTCATAGAGGTCACTTTGTCATCTGCGGGAACTAGCAAGATCTGGCTAAATCTTGTTTGCACTTTTCTTTCATTTTGTCAAACTTTTTCTGGAGACTGAGTATGCTTGGTTTTAGTTTGTAAATCATCTATGGCAAGGACCTAGGGTAAATAAGGGTAATCTTCCCATGTATCACCTTCAAACAGTGTCTGTAACACTGTAAACATAAGATGAGGAAAACAGTTACAACTTTTAAATCCCAGTTCTTAGGTAAAATCCACATAGAAAACTATTTGGCTTCCCTTGTGCAGTTGAAAAAGACTTAGATCTCTAGTGTATGGTTGGTCCAAGATTTCTGTTAAAAAAACAAAAACAAACAATGAAAAGACCCCAACATAAACCCTCCCATCCCCAACCCCCCCAAACCCCAACTCAACTCTTAATAAGGCTAGCTGTTGTGCAGATCTAAAAACTAGGAAAGAAGCAGTAACACCATCTACAACCCCATTCTGCTCCTTTCTTGTAGAGTCTCAGTGAGTGATGCAATCCAGGACATTCACTTCTTTGATCCATTAATACTATTAAGGAGATGAATTAACCTAAGCCTGTTTTTTTCTCTCAAGTGGAATTTTTTCCTTAGGAAAGGGGAATATGAGGCATTGAAGAAAAAGAAACCAGTCATAGCGTTGAAGTTAACACAGGACAATTGGACAATGCAAGTATTAGGGACAGATAAAAGCCTGATTTGAAAGAAAAAGAGCTGTGTGACTACAGAGTGGAGAAACTGTGGAGTGACAAGAAAATTACTTGTAGAGTCGTATGCAAGTATTATGATGAGTGTGCATGTCATATATTTGATATTGATAAGAAGGGTCTGAATCTTTGTCTTCTCTTCTATGACAAATTTCATGCCTCTACAAGCCAATTTTACTCCTTTATTTCAACCCATATCAATATAGCTTAGTGCCTAAATCATTCTGGTCGGGTGCTCCTAGGCCAGTACCTCTTATCTCATCTGTAGACTTGAATAAGCCTGTGCACTACCTCACATGTGGTATCTTTCCCTGAGTTTAATTATCTAACTGAAGTTGCACACTCTTTATCCATGAATATGTGCATATTGGGGCAGATTCATGTGTTAAGCCAATAATACTTATTCTTCTGTAAAATGCTACTGAAGTTAATGGAAGAAATATCAGCCTAGGAGTGATGTGTGTTGAGGGAAGAACGGGAGACTGAAGGAAGCAGACTGAGAGGAAAGTATAGTTGCTTTTCATCTGTACCTACCTGTTCTGTATGCCTTCCAGTTACACTAAAACTTATTGTTTATTTTTCTCTTTTATCTGCTATGCTAATTAGATAAACTCTTTGTATAGTGCTCCATAGTATGTATCTATCAGTGATTTCCGTAAAAGTATCAGCACCCAGAAACATTTTCTAATGCATTGTGCCATGACGAGGAGATATTCTGCAATTGACTGTAGCTTAACTATGGAGAGGAAGCTATTTCATCCTTTGTAGTAATGCTTCTGGGCTAAATGTCTGAGAGTAGAAACTCTTCTTTTAAGGCAGCTGCTCTAGACTGGAAACTTAGATCATTATGCAATTTTACTTGACCATTATGCAAATTTTTCTCCTAGAGTTTACTTGATACAAAGTCTTGATGGGAAATAAAGCATTGCATTGGCATGAGTTTTTCTAGTAAAATCTGGTTAGTTGTGTTCCAGTCTCTTCAGACTTCTAAATTCCTGCTAAGGAAGAGTTAAACATTGCATGAAATTAGCAGGAAAACAGCTGCTGAAATGTTTCATTACTTTGGAGCTAGTTCAGGATCTAACTGCTGTTTCCGCTGCATGTGCTCCACAATAGCACGTTTGAGGGGACAGAGACAGGCTGCCAGCACTGTACCTGCCCAAGGCCAGAGAGAGCCCTTATTTTCACCAGTAATTTGAAATGGTAATCTAAGTAAATATGCATGTATTATGCTACAACTTCAGTCCAAGCACATTACAAGATAGGCCTGACATACCTTATAAGAACTGCAGCACCATAGTACTGCAGAACTTCATTAGTTCAATGGACAACTTATATGAAAATAAGCAAATTTATCTATAGAGTGTACGTTCTATTAGTAGTAGTAAAGTCAAAATAAACTAACTGACAACAGGATTTCTTAAATTAAGCATATGCTTAACTTCATTATGAACAGAAAAGACAATTGTAAACCAGGATATTTTTATAAGACTAATGCATTCACCTCAGATGTAGAGCAGACTTTCCTATTGAAATGCTCTTTAATATTTATTCTGATTAATCTCAGGACAATTAGCTGGATAATGAATTATTAATGAAATGCCTAATAAAGTAGAACTGTACAAACACTTCTAGAATTCTCATTTTTGAGAAGCTTTGAAATATTTTTGCTACTAACTTTAAAGTCAAAGTACTAAAAGAACTCATAGCAGGAGAAGCCAGTTATGAAACTTAGTTCAGTAGATTTTCAAGCTAAACATGGATCTGTTTCACAGTCCTTTTTATCTGATGTGAAAAGTCTCACAAAGTTAGTGAAGAACTCATCATCACAGTTGGACTTCTGCTCTTAAACCTGAAGAAAATGCTTTGGCATTCATTTTGAGGTAGTGGAAGAAGGTGCCTACTCCTTCTGGCAAAACCTGGTTAAATTACTTCAAACTGCCCTTTTTGAGCTTTAAACTCATTCTATTTAAACCACAATACTTAAAGCTATTGTTTATGAAACTACCATGTGAAAGAATCTTGTTCAGTGCCTGTTGCTAAGCAACTCTGATCTGACTGCCATGGGTGTACATTAAACATATCAATTATGTGCGGAAATTATCCGCATAGCAGCAGTCACTACAAACAACTTTCAGACATGCATTTTCACTTGCATATGCTAAATGAGTGTAGAAACATCATTAGTTATGGTACACCAAAGAAAACAAAATCAAGCAGGGAAAAAGTGTTTTAACACCACTGGAGGATGGTCAGCTGCAAGTGAAAAACAGTTACTGAACAAAAATGTCTGTCACTACTGTCTTAGAAGATGCTAAAACACAACAGCCAATCTTTGTGACATCAACACAGATTATGCTTATACAGCAAGTTTATGTTGTTTGCTGTAATTGTTGTAAAACATTTGACCAGGGTCATGAAACCAGACAACGTCAATTAGTGCTCTGCATGAAATTCAAGTGGATTAAGCCCCAAGGTGGAATGCTGAGGAGATTTAAGGGATGCATTATTGCATTACAGAACTGCAAAGTATACAAGCCAAATAGCAATTTCAGTGTATGAGATGTCTCAATAGACTGTTATCTCAAGGTAAACTGTAGTAAACTTCACACAAATTTAGGTAAAGAAAAAAGGCAAACAAATGTTAACAGCAAAAATGTAATATATATATATGTGTGGGTGTGTATGTGAGCATAATTATATGCTTATATACCATCCAAGCAGCAGAAGATATAAACTTCCCATTTAATTCAGTCAGCTGGCAATTTTTTATTGCCTATTCTGATAGGGGTTAATGGGCATGATGCATAAGCACTGACAAACTAAGGTAGCACTAAAGCATTAAACGGGAGCATCCTAATGTTCATGTAAGCAGATGTTATCACCTCTTCTCATAGTTAAAGCTGATTTTTAGCTCAGAATATTTGACTGCTACTAACTGTTGAGACTTTGTTCTGTGTCTTTCTAGAAAAGGCAAGTTTTGTTCCTTCTCATGTCAAGAAAGTCATGAAACTGTCAGGTTAGTACTTCAAGTGAAATCTAGAGCTCTTGCTTCCTCTTTCTCCTGTTTCTCAAATGCTTTTACCATGGCTGCTTTAAAAGCACTGATGAAAGAATTGTCTGGCTACAGGTGCAGTCTCTACCATGATGCAAAGTTGTTGCACAATAAATCAAGGAGCACCTAGTAGAAACATTTTAGCATCTGCGTTAATTCCACTCTAAAGATTTTGTTAAGATTAATGTTAGTGTACAAAACGCTGAACCCCATTGTGGAATGTGCATATTTAGCCATACCCTTTTCGGATAGGTATATTGAAAATGTGGGGTTTTTTAATTAACCTGCACCATGAGCCATTGACAAATCAGCATAGAAGCAAGCAATACTGTCTCTGGCATGTGTTCCAGTTCATAGCTACTTTCTGTAGCAATTAGCAGGAGTTATGTTCTGTCATAGGTTAGCAAGCATCGTCCCGGAAGGGACGTCCTTGCTAAGAGGTGCTTACAGTTTCCTCTGGGAACTGATAGAACCTATCAGCTGGCCAGTTTGAATATGGACAATTCTCTAAGCCACTTAAAGTTGTGATCACCTCTGTTATCCACATTTAAGAATAGGCAAACTCCCCCTCCAAGCTCTCTCTCGTTTCCGCTGCTGGGGCAGGCGGCTGCAGGCCCCGTGCGGGGGCCAGCGGGCCCGGCCCAGGCCCTGCTTGGGCCAGGCCGGGCCGGGCCACAGCCATCCTGAAGCCATGGACCTGTTCCAGCCGTGGAACCCCCCCCACTGCCTTGCCGTGGGCAGCCGGAGCGGCTCGGCTCTCCCCCCTCTCCACTGCGATAAGAAAAATTCAACATTCCAGCTGCAAAGCTGCAAGGCCGAGGTGAGAGTAACCCTTTTATTGCTGTGAAGAGCTGAAAACCTGAGGGAAGAGAGAGAGGAGATGCTTAAAGCTGAAATTCTGTTGTGAAGCTATAATATATCAGAGTATCCTGTTGTAATTTCATGAAGATCTGGGGGGTGGAGTGTTCAACTCGTGAGCAAAAGCACCTGCGCTGAGATAGGCAGATGCTGACGCAGCTGTAATTTCATGAGAAGTTTGGACAGGGAGAGATGAACCAGATGAGGACTTTTGCTCCAAACGGGAAAGGAGAAAACCTCAGTCCGTAGAGATGAACCAGATGAGGACTTTTGCTCCAAATGGGAAAGGAGAAAACCTCAGTTCCTAGAGATGCTCCCAGAGATAGTCCTAACGATGAAGATGATGAAGACCCCTTGCTCCCAGGGAAGGAGAAGGGCCTCTGTTTTTGTTTCTGAACGGCTCAACCTTAAAATTGTACCCCAAAAAACTTCAAGAGTGGACCCTCGAAAGCAGTTGCGGGAAAAGCTGCAAGTCGGGGGAAAGGACTCACACGCAGGCAGAGAGACTCCTCTTCCTAAATGGACTGAACAATATTTGGAAGTGGGCGGCTGGCTCGTTGTGATACTGTTTTCATAGCATGAGCAAGAAGAGACTTCTCTTTCTATATGGACTGAACAAGGTTATTATGGAAGTGGTAAACAGACTGAACATCTTAAGGGTTGTCTTTTCACATTGTCAGTGGGAGAAGGGAGGAAGGTGGGGGGAGAATGAGAGTTCTGAAGGTGGTATTTTTTTTTTTTTCTTCTTTTAGGTCTGTTAATAAACTTCTTTATATTCTTTCAAGTTTGGTGCCTGTTTTGCATTTCTCCTAATTCTTATCTCACAGCAGATAAACAGTAATGAGTATTTTGGACCAAACCACTACATGTTCTCACTCTGGCTAATTGGAAATTGAGCAGAAAATTATGTTTGCTGCCTCATGCACCTTGATAAAGAATGGGTGGAGCAAGCTGCATATGACAGAATCAAAGAATCATCCAGGTTGGAAAAGACGTCTAAGATCATTGAGTCTAACCTTTGAATGATCACCACCATGGCAACTAGAAAAAAATAAAAATAAAAAATAACTCACTTATGATATTTACAGCATAGCAGAAAAGATGTACAGGCATTGGGATTTCCTTTAAAGAAAGAAATGGCTGGACAATATAATATTGTAAACTGAAAATACAGTATTGTTTTTTCGCAAGTAATGAAGCATTAATGAACATCTCTAGTTAAGTGCCTGCACCTATACTTCCCCAATTGCAGCAGTTTTGCTAGAGAAAGCCATTGCAACCAACATACAGCTGTATGAAAAGACAAATAAACATGCTCACATGAAAGAGTATAATACATGAAGTGTGAATATATTTTAGAATGCCTTGGGTTCTCTCTACTTCCACTTACCTCACCTATGTACTTCATCTCCCACCAACACTGATTCAGAAAAACGTGTCCTTCCCCCAACACAGATGTTATTCTACTTTGAGTTTTACATAAGAAAAATATTTCTGCAAATTATAAAAAACCCTACCCTGATAAACCTAATCTCTAATCATCCACAGCTTTAAATCATTATTGATAACATATTACAAGCTATATTTCATGTAAAGACTTTGTATGTCCTTGGGCAGATATTTCATGCCAAAACTTAGATCAGAAAGCTACAGCCAAAATATAGCCTCCATAGGAGGGCACACCATATGTTTCCCTAACTAATTTAAGATACTGCTTAACAGAACGGTTGTTTTCTTAGGTTACTCTGGGAAAAAAAGTCTTTCAGGGAAAACACACACATGCCTATTTAATGGCTGCATACAGCAGAATTGTTTATAAATGGTTTCTTTACATGCTATTTTTTAAAATTTATTTTGAGTGTGAATAAGTGCACAACCATGACAAGAAGAAACTCTGCTTACATGCAAAAAGTACAAAAGGGTGAAAACCAGAATACAATGGAAACATGTGAAGCTGTGATTTATTTCTCTTGCATTCAGTTCAACCATAATTTTCTCTTTTTAATCTTTGGTAAATTTAGTAAGAGCTTTAACTACCTCACTGCTTCATTTTAGAATGTGGAATAACATTTCCCCTGCACAAGCTTTCACATAAATTCCCATGACTTTTATCACATCTTTTCTTTTTCTGATCAATGTGCAAACACCCACACAGTTCTCTCTTCAGCAAAATAACTTTCTTAGTAATTCTTCTCAGATCTGAAATGAAAGAAACTCCCATTTCTGCCCATGATTTCTACACACAATTATCTACTACCAGCTCTCTATGCAGTAAGGGCAGAGCAGGTATATTTAAAATAGACCAAAGTTAGGTTTTGAGCCCCTTTAAATGATGGAACTTGTCTTATGACAATGGAAGAGATAGCGGTATTGCGGCCACTGCTGCCTGATTCTGATAGCTGTTTTCCCCTTTCATTGCACTGCTATCCTACATTAGAAAGTCATGCAGAGCTAAGACTTTTATTGTAAAATAATAATAAATCCCACAGAATGATTCAGGCAAATTTGAAGTTTTTGCAGGTTTTTTTATCCTGTGACTTTTTCCAATTGGATCACTAAATTCTCATGCAAAGTACAGTAACCTAAGAAACAGATCATAGTCACATATTTTACTGTACTGGATTATCATTAATACTGAATGTATAAAAACTTAACCAAGAACAACACTTCCTTTTATAACTTCTCCCTTTATCCCTTTTCTCAATATATCTAAATCTATTTCTGGCAGCTCTAATGAGTCTTTAAATTCTGTATGAATTCAAGCCAAGGGGTTGGGATTAAATGCATGCTGGATTTAGAGATGTTTCTTCCTTTGGAAGAGCAGAGGGCCTTAAATGAGATTGAGTATTTAAGATTGAGTAAAAGTGTGTAAAGTAAAGAAGCTGTGGTGAGAAAACTGCCTAGAAGAGGGAGATAAACTTCACAGTGTGTTTTACTTTGATCTCATGCAGACAAGACAAGTATATGCAAGGTGTAGGTTAGGAATACACATTTTCTCAACTTACCATGTCATTTGGAGCTTCCATAATAATTATGACTCGAGCAAGGTGATTCTTCTGTAATGAAACTCCCATCTGGGTGGCTGAAGATTAATTGTGGAGTTTCATCACAATTCTGATTTTTATGGGCAATTGTCACAGATATTTTGACTTATTTAGGACTGAATCTAAAGATTGTCTAAAATGTAGGAAGCAACTACACTCTTTGAGAGCTGTAAAAATTGCTTGGGAGTGAGAGACTTAAGGATTTCATTTATCTTATCTAAAAGAAGATTGAGATGTGATTTTATTGTCTTCTATAACTACCTCAATGTTACTTATTAAAATACCAACTACTAAAGGGATGTTTAATTCAGAAAAGAAAAACAGAAGTAATGAATGGCTTGAAAATTGGCTAGATGAATGCAAGGCCCTGTATAATTCAGACGGGAAGTAAGACAGACCTTACACAATTTATTCTATCTGTGGCTGAATCTCCTTTTTATTTTGCTGCTGGTTTTGATTTCATTTTTTTCAAAAGTGGCAAGTAAACAAAATCCAGAATGATACAGCTTGCAGAGAATTAGGCCCTTATGTTAATAGTGTTGAGTGAGACTAAGAAGCTGCATGAACAGTGTGTATAAGCGAGGCAGTAAAGTATGGAAGTTGGCAAATAAGTGCATAGTTAAAAAATAAGCTCAATAGGAAGAGTTCTGAGGACTGGATTAGATCTGCAATTGCAAAACTATGTAAATGACCAGGAAGTCATATAAAAAATCGGTTCCATGTCCGAGAACAAGCATTTTGTGTGAAAAATTGGATAATAGGAGTCTGAATTTACAAGGGTAAAGAGACTTGGAAAGATTCCCAGGACAGAAAAAGCCTCTTCTAAATTGTTCCAAGACAATTTTTTTTAATCCATGTATGAGTTTCTAAACTCTCACACTTCAAGAAACCTGAAAAAAAGTTGGGTTATCTTTTAGTATGTAAGAGGTATTTTATTTTTCGGTGGCTTAAGGCCATGCAAGTCAGTTGGAAGACCTAAACAGAATTCAGATTTCATGCTATTATTCATGGATATTCGTATCTTGTGGTTAGATTTTGTCACTGTTTTGGTTTGAGATTTTTTAAGTACTTTTCTGGCAGGAACAAGTCTATTACCTTCTAAACATGTCTGAATTTTTCTATTTCTGTTCTATAAATAGGTTAATCAAGATTGTTAATGATAGAAGAGGTCACCAGAAAAGCATAAGGGGAAAAAAATTATTATTAATAATTCGGCCTCTTCATTTGTGTGGCTTAAAAATTCACAATTTAAGTTCTATCACGTTATGTGGAGAGCTTTCTTAATTTTTTACTTCTTCTGGTTTTGCTATGTTTCTCTGTACAGTTTTTTCACATGCACTTATGCATGCTGAAATGGCTACAGATGTGAGCACACAGTCTAACTAGATAATTTGAAATAAATTTAGTGATAAAACTTCCTTTTTATTACAGAAAGATGTCCCACATGTGACAAGTAAACTTCAAATTTCCATATTACCTAGGATTGAAAAATATATTCAAAACTTTAGCTGATATTTTCATTTCAAATGCCTTCAAAATATAACCTAATCTGATCTGAAGTAATCTCCATAGCTTTACATGCCTTTTCCCTTTCTGCTCCTGGGTCTTGATTCCAAACAGTTTAATTTCTAATTTTCTGCCACTGGTTATAGAGGAATTTTCCATTTGCTTTAGTAAGTCAACTGAATCTAAACCAAGGTTTTTAAAGTTAATGTGACAAACCCCAGATCCAGGTTTCAAGTTCAGAACCTGCCCAGGTTCTAAGTACATATTAAATTGGGTGCATGTTGTCCTGTGTATCTGTATTGCTCTAGAAGAAAGTTCTCAATGTACTCTGGGAGGAGATATAGGATACTCCTACAATGGTCTGAGATGAGGATTAGAACTGCAAAGGCACCTCAGAACACATGTGTCCCATAATATGTATTTATCTTTTGCCTAGCATGTATATTGATCTTTATTGGTTTATAATTCCGTTTATATTCATAAAATGGAGAGAAAACAGAAATATTTGCTTTGAGTACAGTTTTAGAACACAGCAAATTACTTTAGATGCTAAAATCCATTTGTGAGCTAAATGCTGTGAATAAGTTACAAGCTATCAAATATTGCAATGTTTATACTATACATGACATGGTATATCCTGTAGGTTTGAGCAGAACTCTGAATTATTTTCTAAGCCTTTGGAGGAGCAGGGGGAGAAGGGGAGGTAAGGGAGGGGTTGAGTCTCTTGTTCTGATTTGTGATCCCAGAACTGATTATACAATTTACAGTATAGCTGATGGATACAACTGGATTCAGTCCTTGGACTATAAGGAAGTACCAAACCCCCTGGAAAATGCATAAACCTCCAAACTAAGGAATCACAGCTCTCCTGTGCTCTCTTCTAAATCTTGCATTCCTGTCTGCACAATAGCCAAGGGTCTTGGAAAAGATGACTTTGAAAAATCCACTACAAGTTCCAAGTATTTTCCCCACTGAAAACAAAGTTGTAATTGGAGTCACTGGGGTTGTGTAAGGGGTGATTTCAGCCTGTTCTCATATAGATAAGCGTTTTTGCACCTTGTATGACCTTGATTGTCTGACAGCTGAATAGATATTGCAGTAAGTTTCTCTTCATTTGCAACAATTATGTACAGATGTTTTCAAAGGATAAGAAAGCTGATCAGAAGGCACTTGAAATCCAGGAAAAGATAAATATAATATATGAAATAAACAAATGCAACTGACACTGCTTGGACCTTTAATTCATGCATTGTGCTGACAGCAGTACTGAACATTTAAATGTTTTGGTCAAGATTGTGGAAACTTTAACCCCTGGGAAGCTTAACCATGGGAATTACTGCATGAGGTTTCTCATAGTAATTTTTGTTTCAAAACAATATTGAAAATGAGTAGAGTAATTCAAAATAAATACAATCCAGCCATGAGCTATGCTTAGATTTTGATCTGAACCTTTCTTTAGGCTCAGGCAAGTTGAGATAGTGTTTATAAAAGTTTTTGTCATTTCTGGTCTGTTCTCTGAAGGAAATGAGATCATAGTTTGTTCCCTTCTCTTTCTCTGTATCTGCTTGTCAACTGTCACCTCTATATGACAGAGTTTAAGTCTATTGGCCAAATGGACTACTTTGACAGAGACAGACGTGCTTCACATACTTGTTTCTAGGAAATTATTGTCAAACTGAAAAAAAATAGTTGCTTTGTGATATAGCTCAATTTTAATGAAATTGTACAGAACTTAAACTGAGAAACATCACCTGGAATGTTGGTGGAAGTGTGGAGTAAGCATTAAGTGTTTCTTGTGCTATACCAGGCACCAATACAATCCAAATACAAAACACCAGACTTCAATGATTCTACTGTTTATGGTATTATTTATTATATTTCTGGTTACTACACAGGTAGGAAATGCCATGATTTCATATTCATTTTAATCTAAACTTCTTGTGCACTACAGGGAAAGTGAAATGAAACTGTCTCTTCTACTGCTGTATAGTCCTACTGCTATAAAGTCCTTATCATATCTTAGTCCTCACAGTTTTTATCACAATTTTCTTGAGCCCTCCCTTGTCCTTTCTTCCTCTGAGAGCATATTTAATTATCATGCTATCCATGAAAAATTCTAGACATATACTGCTGTTTCAAATGTCTCCATCATTTCTTTGTGGTGTCAACAACTGGAACTATACCTTTTGAAACACTTAGTCCTTTCCTGAGCTTTCCGTTTTCTTTACTCTTTATTTCAAACTGAAAATTTTTTAGACATGTCCATCCTCTCTCTGTTGATAAATTCTCAAGCCTGCAAGGCTTTTAGCAAATAAAAATTATTAATATTTAACACAAATATACAGGAAGGATTGTAAATTTAGTGCATGAGATATTTGTTAAATTTTAATGACCTAAATTTGGTTCTTTACATGGCTATTTGTCTTCAAGCTGTAATATATGCAACTATATACATTATGGTTTCAACAAAAATAACATTGTGTGCATATCTATAATACATATAAAGATATATTTTCTCTAGGAAAATTGAATTTATTTAATTTTACAGAAATCCCATGTGTTATGTAAGTTTCCAAAGTAGCAGTTCAAAGAAATAGTTGTCGAGGTAGACATCTGTTTACTGAAAGTAAAAAACAAAGAAAACACATCTTGATCTGAGGACTGAGTTCACTGTGAAGAAAATGGCATTTTTTCTTCCTTTTTGATGTTCCAAGGCCTAACACTAGGAAAACTACAACTTCTGTGCTGATGGTATCATATTTTTCTTTTTGTTTGGCAGGGAGGGGGATTTAGAAGAATAGCCAGGGTGTTTATACATTCTCTCTTCTGCCATTTCCCTCTCCATCATATTTTCAGAAACTCCAACAGAGACCAGGGAGTCAGGCAGCAGCAACACTGATTTATATTGAGCACAATATTACACAAACACCCAGTCAAGTCTGTTCAAAAAAATAATTATCCATGTGGTTGTGCAGAGAACACATCTGTCTAAAAGATACACCAACTTGCACTTCTACAGAATCAACCAACAAAAATACTTCAAAGTGTTTTTCAAACAACAAGATTAAGCTCATTCTATGTCATTAAAACATTTCCTAGGGAAACTGAGGCAAGGGAGTTTGACAGTTTGCCATTATTCATCCTTTTATTTCACATAGGGGAAATAGAGTTGCTTTCTGTTCATTCATTTTACTGCATGGTTCCTTTGCTGTCTGCTCCCAGTTTAAATTTATTCTTTAAGTCGTGTGGGAGTCAGACTTGAAATTTTACTAGTTCTTCCTATAGCTTACATTTTCACAGAAGAGTTCCACTGAATTCCTCTTGCCATTCTACTCAGAAAATTATTTTTATTAGCTTTAATGAAAGGTTAGATCTTATGTATTTATAACGTTTTTTCTCCTTCTTTAAAATTACAAAAAACTAAATCCAAAAAACTACTGAATTGTGATATGTATATCACAATACTTAGAATGTTTCAAAAACTTTCTCCCGGGTCTGTTTTCCTCACTTCTGTTAGGAACAGACATAGCTAAAATATCAGTTGAAGTTTAAGAGATATGGGCTGATATTCCAGCCCCAGTGTCATCAAACCCCATTGAAGAAAATTTTATTAAATTTTGGTGGTGATGTTATTCAAATTTTTCAAGCTGAAGGAGAAACTAATTGTTCGACTTCAAGAATGACAGCAACAACAAAAAAAAAGTTTTGCTTGAAAATTTCTATTTGGTTAGGAAAACTGATGTTGTGAGGCATATAGAAGTTTATGTTTATTACTCTGCACATGACAACTATGTGGTGAATTTTGTGTGGCTTTCAAACATATTGGTGTACTTTGAACAAAATATTGAAGATTTTTTGCAAGTGGGAATAATGAAAAATAATTGAGACCAGAAGTATCACTATCAGACAAGAGACTTGGAGTTAAAATAGATACTTCAGACATTTATCTGTTTGTCCATCATTACTTATAGGCATTATGGCAATCATGAACTGAACAGTGCTTTATTGCATCCATTGTTTTAGGACTCTTAGCTTTAAGAAAAAACTGTAAAAATAATTAAAGTTTCCTGGTCACGAGGCTTATTTCCTGATTCATTGTCTATAACTACTCAGGAAGTCACTTGGCATTAGTCACTGAGAAGGCCATAGGTAATCGCTCCAGCTTTATCACTTCCTGAGCTAATGCATGGAGGAAGCGGACATGAAAACAATAAAATTTTCAGTTAGGTTTCATTTGCCACTTGAAAATAAAAGAAACTAGCAAGGGTTTAACACTTGACTGTTACCTCAGTCTTGAAATAATCTTCAAGAAGGGGAAATTGGCAACCAGATATATTGGCCTGTACTCGTTTTTTAGAGCATTGTATACGAGCTAACTGCCCCAAAGAGTACCAGCTTTGACAACTTCTTTTTATTCCCAAATACATATATTGTAATATATTAGTAAAATTTTCATCACTAGAATTTGTGACAAAGTAAACAAACTGTCAGACTACAGCATCATATATGATCCAAATATAATTAAATATCCTTACTCACAAATAATAATTTTCCATTGTATGAAAAAATGTAATACTTACTCTGATCTTTCCAATATTTCAATGTAGCTGAACTATAGAGTCAGACAATTGTTTTATGAGCAACAGCATTTGAAAGTGAACATAAATGATAAAGATATACAATTGAACCTGGAATTTTAAATAACCAATTACCTTTTAGAAGCAAAGCAGTTTACCACTTTTCCCTTTTCCATCTGAAATACTGGGTCTCTATTCTTTCCTCTAGGTTCAGTTTTAAACTCCTGAATGAAGGACTGTTATACACTGTGGAATCACTTGCTTAATATTGTTCCTTGCTTTATCCATGTTTTGTTTTACACTCAAAATACACATTTGTATATGTTTATACTTTGAGCAATTTATATTCCTGAAAGGAATATAGAAATTTTCCAAAGCTATTCCTTTGCAAATTCAGAGGAAAGAGCCAATCTACTGAATGCATCATTAAGTATGAACTGACAGTCTATGAAGAAGGATTTACATGCAGTGCAAAGTGTACTGTATTAGCTTTATTTTCATGTGTATAAATATAGTGCTAAGTAACACCCACATAGGTTTTTTGAATTAACATTTGAAGTGTGAAGTTAAGCATGAAATTCATTAGAAAGTACAAGAATTAGGCTGCCGGAGATTTGTGTTCTTTTCCATGGTCCATCTTCAATGGAAAATTTCAGATCATACAAAAAATGTAGTTTTATTTATCATTGCCAACAATGAAATATTTTAATTCATAAGTCTTGTATCTAGAATTGTTTGTTTCTCTAGCGTACATTTTTTCATAAGACGGTGTCTTATTTCAGAGCTGTGGACACATGTCTGACATTTAAGTTAGGGCTGCATCAGTTCTAGATATTAACAACATGAATTTACAAGACATTTTGAGGAAATTAATCAGCAAAAACATTAGTCACCATGTAATAATTAGAAATTTTTTTAAAACATAGAAGGATTTAAATGCTTGTGCTTAGCATTTAATGTGGCATTGAACATTCCACATCAGTTATCTTATTAGCTCTTTTGTCTAATATCTCTCATTGAACAAAAAAATAAATCTATATACTTCTACTATTTTCCAAGGCAGAAAAACTGGCCCAGATAGACCCGTCTGCTGCTGTCTGTGCCTTATAGAATCAGTACAGGTTTCCCACACACTCACAGGACGTGCAAATTCTGTAGTTAAATTTACACTTTGAAAACACTCAACTTTCTGGAAACCAGATCTTATACTTGGTCCTCAATAAGACTTTTTCAATTCCTTTTTGTTCCTAAATAAGACGTTTCCAATTCTTTCTTGTTCACAAAGTTACATAGTCTTTTCCCTTCACACAGATTAACAATTTTAACACTGATTGGAGTGGGCAAAAGAAGCACAGTGTTTCAGTTGGCTTTTTTCTTCTTTTTATTAATAATTTAACCCCTTAATTTTAAATTTATGTAATTCCATTCTAGAGAAACTTTGCAATAATGAAAACTGAAGCCTATAAAAGAGTTCTCAGCTAAAGGATTAAAGTAAACCTAGGACATTTCTCATTCAAATTCTGAAAAATACATATTTCTAGCCGGAGTTAGGACAGACTGGTCATCAGGTGCACTGTGGCTGTAGCTACAAAAATCAGCATTAAGAAACTGTCTGTATTCACACCCATGACTCAAAAGTTTAGGGAATCTTCAGCATATCTCTGCAAAAATTAGATAAAAACTGCAGACATCTAGTTTGAAGGGAACAGCTGAGAGGGTATTTTTATAGCTCTAAAAATTACATTTTGCTACAAAGCATATGCGCAAGTGATCTTAACTAAAACTCCCTGTGCTCTCATTTTCTGATTTACATTTGCAATAGTGATATCAACTAATTCATGAAAAAGTAAGACAGTTATGACATGTTAGTACAGTCTTACAGGATTTATGAATTTACAGATAGTAAGGATCTGTGAAAAACTTTTGTCAATTCTCACATATAATTAATAAAACTGAATAAAATGCTGCTTGTTTTCTTTTTAAATTTATCTAGAAGTAAACAAATGGGCTAAGGATGAAAGAAGATAATGGAGTCATTGTGGTGACGGAGCTGATGATACTGGAAAAATCACAAAAAATGTTCATTCTTCTTCTATTCCAAGAATGCAGTGGGGGCGGGGAGGGTGGGGAAGGCACAGGAGAGAAAAGGATAATGTGTCTTTCAATTCTTCCTAATCACCTTCTTGATCCAAACCCCTTCTTCTCTTATTTCAGGCCCCTAATTAGCTGTTAACCACGCGTCTTGGCTTTCCAAAGCTGGGTGGAAGGATAAGACCAAGAGGCTAGAATATAAACAGAGACCTTTTGAACTTGGTGTAAGGTGAGAGTCAAATGCAGTAAGTCATTATACTGCAAGCTTCTTCAACTCCAGACCAAAGCAAATTATTGTTATTGAAGTTCAGTATCTCTTTCATCTCTGATAGAGAAGATGCGTGCTAACGTCTTTACAAACAATTCTATGGGGGAAGGTGTGGGTGTTAACATCTTTGAAATGCGCCTTAATGTCTCTACTAATTTCAAGCAGCAGGTTTGTTACAAAGTCCAGACAGCTTGGCCCCTGAAACAGACGAGTGCGTCTGCACAAGTTTGAGTTTCTGAACTTTGGGGTAAAACGACAGGTTCAAGGGGCGATATGTGGTAGGCAGTTCGGGAAGGCTGTACCTTCCTAGTACCTTAGCCAATGGGGAAAGGAAGAGGGCAACATGCGGCCGGGAGTTTAGGATAAAAGGAGGCTGCATACCCCAAAACCTCGAGAGAGAAAACACCATGGATGTGCACCCCGGTGGACTCTCTCCCTTTATTCCAATAAAGTTGCAGGACTCCTTTATGGTCACTGGCTTTTCATAGTGTGATTTTCTGTCCATCTCTAATTCAAAAAGCAAACATATACTAGTGTACTTTATACACAACATACTTTGAGAAGCAAATCGGATCCTTTGCTTTCAGTGAGTAGCAACTTATCCCATAGTAATGACACAAAATATTGTGCAGTGGCTCTCTTCAGAGGAAAGTGTTTTATAGAGTGAGAAAAGGAGGAAGAGAATATGGTTTGTGTTAATTACCGCCATTCTCAGGATGTTCATAAATGCATACTTAAACATTTATACAAGATAAGCTTTGAAAATACAGCAGTATAAAATAGTCTTCCAGATGCATTAAAGAAAATTATAAAGGAAAACAACTGTTCCTTGATAAGCTGACAGAAATAATTTCAGTTTTACACTGGAGAACAAAACCTGAAAGCAAATGTTGCAGCTATAGGGGTTCTGCCAAAGCAAAGCTTCCACATACATGAAAAGTAAACCTCAATATAAGGGAAAGTAATTTTTCATACTTGTGGCTCAGTCTTTTATTGCAAGGAATTTCTGAATTGAAGGTGCAGAGAAAAATCTTTCAGGTTAATGTTGCAAGCTGTCTACTGGTGTTTAGATTACATCTTGCTGACCACATTTGCTTAATGTGATTCACATTTTACTTGAAGTAAAATACAAAATGTGGCTGAACTCTGAAGTGATACAACACAAAAGCTAGGACTTTATGTCCATTTGGGTTTTTTTCTGCA
The DNA here is from genome assembly GCF_009650955.1 of Corvus moneduloides. Classification (NCBI taxonomy): domain Eukaryota; kingdom Metazoa; phylum Chordata; class Aves; order Passeriformes; family Corvidae; genus Corvus; species Corvus moneduloides. The sequence goes on from NC_045481.1 coordinate 19,485,236, forward strand.
ACACTTGAAATCACTGGTGAGCTTTAAAAGGGGGAAAAATTATTTTTTTACAATACATTAAAGTTTATGAAGGTACATTGAAGTGAATACACTGAACACGACAACCTAACTGACCTGCATGTGTTTTCTTCACATTAATCTACTCTTCTTTCTCAGGTCTCAACCTCAGGCACAAGCCCTAGGAAGGAACTTCAGTATTTCATCATCAAGGTCATCACATTACACTATGAACAGTGACACTATTGGTATGAAATGTAACCACCAGAGTCTTGCAAGCATAATCTTGTGTTTCCATTGATGTGTTAAGACCACTAACACTTATACACTTCAGCAGCCAAAGCACTCAGCATTCAGCACCTTAATCATCTTGCTTCCTCCCAGGTAAGACTTCTCAATTAATTGTTTTCTGTTATTTTCCTTTCTGAACAAATTTTTGGTTTTTTATTTTAATTTCTGTGGCTGTCTAACAATGACCAGTCATATTTCTAAGCTGATGATACTGGTGTGGATGTGTACACTTTGCTTTGGCCAGAGTTCTGAAAGAATTCATAGTTCATGTGGAACTTAATCAACACTTTTATAATGGACATTTTCAAACACCCAAACAATTAAAATGAATAATTAAGCCACCTAACAATTCTAGATTTTTTTCCTTAATAGTTAGCTTGGGGATAAATACAATGAATGATAAAATAAGCTTCTATAAAGTAGTTTTAAATAATTGTTTATAAAAATCTGTCATCAAGGCTGCAGCTCTTGTAAAGGAATTCAAATGTAATTGCTGTTCCATTACACTTCATTGCACTTAGATGAAATAAAAAGGAGTTACACCTTGGGTTAAAATATTTGACACATTCCAACTGATCACATGCTTCTTAATTTCTCTCATCCTTCCTTTCTACTTCCCCCTTCACTTATTATTTTTATCAGAAGATAATTAGAATGATCACAAGAGGAAATGGCAAGAGTTTCCAAAGTGATTGCTTTTCCTTTTTCTTTTATGAGAGGCTTCAGCTTTCTATCAGATCAATTAGTTAATTGGGCATCACTCCCCTAACACAGCTCACTTACTAAAAAGCTCTCATCCTAAATAAACTGTCACAATCCTTCATGTTAGATTGAAGGCTGAAGGCTCATAATTGGCCTCTGATTCTGTTTCTTTGAGAAGTCTTATCTGGGAATCAAGCTGCATGTAATGCAATCTTCTTCCACATGAACAAGAATATTACCAAAATAAACCTGCTCTGCTGTCCCTCTCCTTCTTCACTTTCCCTGCCACAGTGGTAACTGAAAAAGTATATTATTTAAAACAAAGTAAAAAAAGAGAGAGCAGGGGGAAGCCCTCAATTAGGTTGAACAAGATTGAAAGGGAATTTTATATTCATATGGTATTTTCACTTCTATGTTATTATTGAATCCTGCATTTGATTACATTTCAGTTGTGTTATTAATAATCCCCTATATAAATATACAGTATCGTACTTGCAGTGAAGTATAAAGGTGGTTATAAAGAGGTCACACATTTAAAAAACCAAACAAACGGATATGATATAGCTTAGGGCCTTTTAGGACTGGTCACCAATCTACTTTTACAAGCTCTTTCAGATACATTTTAACTTAAACCTCTCCTTTAGTATTCTGTTTCTTGCAAGACTCCCAATAACAAAGTAATCTAACATAAAATAAGGGCTGAATAGTTAAATATCCAATAGTTTTATGTTGGAGGATTAGTGCAGCTGTGATAAATATGCTTTATTTACTTGCAGACAGTACACATTTTCACATGTAGTTGTCCAGGTATTTTCTTTTCCTGTGTGCACTATTAGGTCTGCTATGCAGGGCTACTCCATAAGTTATAAGAACAGCATTTTTCTAAATGTGAACAAGGAAAATATGTGACATTATTGTGAAGCAGAAGCCTTGCACAAGAGAGTGCCATTTCTCTCCATAACAATGGGGTAGCTACCAGATGTCTCCTAGGTCTGAAGCTGACCTTTGAGACTGAAAGATAATAGACAACTTAAAAACAGCTGTTCTTGGGGAGAAGTAACTCCTGTAAGAAGTATCTTAAAACTATGGAAAACATTAAAATTGAACACTGTTTTTGTAGTGGTCTGCTTTTAAAATTACTATCAAATTTTACATTTCAGAGCAAGAACCTTATTAAACACAAAATGAGGAATTTCCAACACTCAGGCAGGCACTCAGTCCCAAGCTCTTTGTTAATAGTCATGACTGAAAAATATACATCCAGGAACCATTTCACTCATCACTGTAACACAACTGCATCCAAAATCAAATGTGGCAGCTGTTTACCAGTACATGACAACACTAAACAAATGTTTAGACAAGAGGAATGAAAAATATGCAAAAAATTACACTTTGATAGGATTTATTTACAGAAAGGGATGCAGGAAAGTATTGTTTCTAAATGTTTAACATGTTTTTCAGACATCAGCCTTCGGCCACTGAAATATACCAGAATATCACTGATTAACAATATGTTGGACTTCAATATTTTGATATATTGTTAACTACATCCTTAACTTTTCAACAGCAAACGGAGAATTTTTTCTGAACCAAGTATATCTAAATGTCTTGTCTCCAAAGGCCTTACACCAGTGATAAATGTTTTCCACTGTGTTCGGGATATCAGGTTTGTCATTGCAGTCAACTGTTGTTTTGCCATTAGTTTGAGCAGAGCTCGGGTAAGCAAAAGTATTATAGTAGACTACAGCTGTGTCAGCGATTACATTTGTGGGCATTAAGGACTGTGCCTTTGGAATGTCAAAAGCATGGATTTAAGAACACAGTGTTGTTTGTTATTTTACTTGTGGTTGTTGCTCCCAAGGAATGAAAAAGAAAAGAAGGGAGGGGAAAAATAAAGTAACTGAATTTTATGTTTTAGAGTGTAAACTGACCTGTACTGGGGATAATGAAGGAACGCTGATGTTTTAAACTGACAAGTTGTTTCAGAAGTAGCCAGCGTTTGTAGGGGAAAGGTGTTCATTGTGGGCTAACGATACTTTTAATTGGATATAGCTAGATCTAAATTTGTTTAGTAATTCAAGATGTTAATTTATTTGCCAATAAAGTATAGAGAATGTTAAGATATCTATACTGTATTGCAAGAGAGACTGCAGGAGAATGAAATGCATTTAAGGAAGTAAGCCTAAAGCATTGGAGGATGAAGGTTTTAATAGTGAAAACAGAAACTCTGGGGAAGGAACTTGTCTGAGTAAACCTCAACATAGCAGTGCCCTCTTCATATTTAGTCATGTATATCTTTCATTTACTTTCGACAAAATGAGAAGATAAGAACAAAGTCATGCCACAGGTGTCAACATTCATACATAAACACAAGTAAATGGTAACTTGAATATTTATGCAGTGGAATGAGACAATAACAAGTAATTTTAATTAAGATTTTAAGTATTACAATTGTGTAATGATATATACTATAATATGCTGTTCAAGCAGCCAGGGAAAAACTTTGAGGAGGTGGAACATAAAGCAAAAAGATGTTTTTTGGGACCTGTATGAAAAGTAATAGTCAGCCTTGGCTAACTTTTTTCCTGAAATTCAAAGGACATCCCTAGTGGATGCAAGTGGCTTAAATGTCCTGGTGTCCCTGATTGTGGCTTGTTAAAAATGAAAGAAAGAGAAAGAGCTTCTAATTTTTTTTTTTCTCGAATGTGATTAAGGAAGGGTCGGATTCCACAATAATCAGTTCAACTGTTGAGCACTTAACGGTGATATATCATGTTGTCATGCTGACCTTAAGTACAATTTCTTGCATGGATTATGCCTAGTCTATTATACTGTGCCCTAACTGAAGTTTTTCTAAGTAACAAAGAATGATCTCCTAGGTCGAAAAATAGTTATTTCCTGTAGTAAGAAGGCAGACAGAATTGTAGATTATTTTGAAAACAAGAAAACCACAGAAATTTCTTTGGTGATGTGACTAAACTTTTTGACTAAGGCTCTAAAAAAAGGCAACCTTACTTCAAGTAACTGTGTGTTTTGCTACAATGTGGAGCTGAATGTCGGCATTGTGGCTTTTGAATCTGAACTGCTTTACAGCATTTGGATATTTTGGGATGGTCAGTCTGCCTGAAGTCCAAATCTGGCCCACAAAGATTTTTATTTTGTCCTGTCAGACACCAGAGCCGTTTCATTTTTGCAGTTCAAAGCTTTTCATAACTAAGAAAAATATAGTTCTTTTTTATTGTACTTGGAAATTGAGACAAATTGACCAGTTTAAGCTGTAAGTTTGCTTAAAGTTTGCTCTCAGTTCTGTGCCTTAACTGCAAGAGTATTTTTTCCGCAACAGAGCAGTAAAATCCAGTACCAAATGTAGAGGGAATGCTGCAAGAGAAAAGAAATTTTATAAATCACCAAGATAAGTGCATAGAATTATATGATGAAGAGAAATGTAAGGATCACTGTGTCATTTTATTGCCAAGAAGGACTGATAAAAGAAAGAATTGAAGTCTTTATTGGGTTTGTGGTTCTCACACTAAATGGATAGGTGCTCTCAGATAAATCCTATTTCTAGAAGGTATGACAGCCTGAGAAAGCTAAGTTTATCATTCTTCCATTAAAACTGACTTTGAAAGCTACTGATTGCAATTTCCAAGATATATCCAAGAGGGCTGGAAATAGAACATTTTTCTGTTCATCATGCTAATATCTTGATATTATGTATTGTTCACATACATACACATAGTTCATATATATATATATTATATGTATTAATAAACTCATTTTTAATATAGAAAATTCTGAAATCTGTGTTTGGTGGGGGGAAAGCATAATCAAATTGCAGAACCACAAAGCCTAGGTAGAAAACCTTTTATATTATGCTGATGTTACTTACATCATACAAACACTGTCACTGACTTGTAGCTCCTATCATGGATCCTTAGGGTTGTCTTGCTGCTCATCCCATCAAATATGAATATCTGCCTTTAAACCATGCTCCTAGGTGGTTGAGCCCCTTCCTGGAATTCATGCTGTTTGGTTTGGGCCACTTCATGGAAGTGAAAAAGCCTGACATTCTCAGTCAAGAATAATATGAGTATTTAAGCTGAAAGTTGGTTTCATTTATGCCTTTTTCCACAATGACAAAAACCATCATATATTCTTCTCCACTTTTCTATATCATGGGTGTGTGTGGACCAACATACAAAAATTTTACAAGCGTGAGTCTTCATTGGATCCAACTGATTCCCTCTCAATAGATGATGCTGAGCTGCTATTTGACCAGTGTCTAAGTAAGGGAGGGAGGAGGCGAAGGGAAATACAGAAAGAAGAGCATTGATCAAATAGACAAATACACAGAATATTTTTAAGAGTATAAAAACATGAGCAGTCTTTCCATCTGGAAAGTGATTGCATAATTTCTGAACATTATCCTGACAGACTAGGCACTGTTTCCATCTCACACACATACACAAAGAGTTATCACTAGACATGTGCAGGATTCACTTGTACTTGTGCCTGACTGGTTTCTCTATCACTTTTTTTGAGTATCCTTTTCACTTTTTTTGTTTTTAAATTACCCAAGGAAATTACATTTAAATGTTGTCTTAGCAAATTAAGGCATTTCACCAGATGATTTCCAGAAGCTTAACATGTTTTAATGCTCTCTTCAACTTCTTTGTCATGTGTCAGTTCAGTAAACAGTCTCTTGAACTTCTAAAAACTTCATTTCCAAAGCCTTTATTTGTGGCTTACTTTCAAAGAACAGACCTGGGTATCTACTTTGTTTGAGAGATTGCTGTAAATCTCTCAAACTTTTACTGATAACTCAAAATTTACTGATAACCCAGTCCTATCCGTCTGGGTTATCAGTAAATTTTAATTTCAAAAATCGGTCTAATAGGCCACATTGCAAACATGAAGGGCATTCTGTCCACTATGTTTCTAGAAGACACTTCCAATAATAACAGACACCCTAACACAGTGGTCTCTGCCACAAAAGGTACATTGCTAGAGGAGCTTCCAAAGAAGAAGGGGGACATTTTATTTCCTGGAAGTGTGTTTTGCCTTATCTCACCTTTGCTAAAAGTTGATTCATGAAACTCCATCGAACAAGGACTTTACAGACTTTAGTAGTATTTTATAAGGAAATATATATCATTTGTTATTAATTGTACCTACACTGGAAAGCTGCATGAGCTTCCACCAAAATTTATATTTTTAGTGACTATATCACATGTACTTATAGTGTAATTCAAAAATGTTAAGACTGAAAGTGGAGAAAAGAGGAGAGGAAGAAGAAATGTAGGCTAAGAGCTCTCTGGTATTAGTCATGCAGCTGAAGAGACTGGATGGGAGAAATCAGAACAACAACTCTTCTGAGAGATGATCCTGATAAGCATTGAATACTTGCAAATCTAGTTATTTTCAAATCTGTGTCTTGGCAATTTTTTTGTCCCACTAAAAGTATTAACAGTTGTATTCAATATACAGCTGGTCCTCCGAACATATGTGGGGAAAGGAAAAGAGGAAATTTTGAAAGGTTACAAATGTAATTTACTTCCATAATCCTTTTTCTATGCAAGAGATGTAAAAGATGGGAGATGTGCAGTTGTTTAATTTGTAATGGGCACAAGATTTTCTGAAAAAAAAATTAAACTATTATGGCTGTGACACTTAATAAGATATTCTAATTTACAGAATCTGACCTCTGGGGACTCCAGAACTGAGAAACCATGAACTGTAATTACTGCTTTTCTGCCACTCCTCTGCATTGACTGCTGTGGTGTTCTGAGTGGGGAAGTATAACTATGTTATTTCTAACTTTTGTTTTGCCAATGCAATCTCCTGACCACATAGAAAATAACTCATTCTAGCATTTGTTAGCAAATCCCCTTCAAAATATTGCTGAAACCCTTATAAAGTACATTTAAGCTGTCTTAAAACTTCTCTACTGCTTCCAAAAGTTGCAAGATATCCTCTTATTCTAGTTTCATTTTGATTCAGGAAGGGCACTGCTTCTGTGAATGCTTTGAACACTAGGGTATTCAATTACTCAGAGCTGGATATATCTAGTAAATTTGTGACAAACTATTCTGTGATGAGCTTCTAACTAAAACACTCCTATTGAGGCAGACAATTCAGCTGCAAGCCAGCTTGCATACATAAAAATAACAAAAAAAAAAATCTCACATATTGTAAATATCCATTTATTGAAAAGATCCTTAAGCACATTTGCAATAGATGCAGTATTAGTAATTATTCTATATCACAATGGTCTACTCCTTAAATCTTTCCTAAGGTTATTATCAGTTTGTTCAGTTTGCATTGCTAACAACCTCAAAAGATCTTACTTTGTAAAGTAATTTTGGAAAATGAAAATAAGAATATGTGAACTATTCTAAAATAGAACAAGTCTATGTGGATGCAATAATTTGAATTTTTTCCCTCTCATTACAAATACAAATTAAAAATACCTCCCATGCTAATGCAGCATTTCAATAGCAATGTTATCGTTTTACCTAGACAAAAAAACCTCACCCCAAATATTTATGCTAATGACAGAAACTATGTATGAAATAAGCATATGCCAATAGTATATAGTATTGGGTTTTACTGGGATACATGTCAGGAAAGCAGTGGGTTTAGTATGAACTTACAGTGAGATGAGAATGACTCATCTGTTTTTTGATTGCATTTTTCAAAGCTGTTCAGCGTACGTGTTTATTTTCCTAGTCTTCTTGAGAAAATTCTGTCCACGGCAAACGATGGTTAGGAATAACTCACTAGGCATAATACACTCACTAGGTCTGAAAAATGATTGATTCTACTGAGTATTTAAGGATTGTGGTTTCTATCTGGGCCAATGCACAAGGGACTGTCAGAACAGTTGTAACTTGACCTAAGCGCCCAGGTGGAGATAAGGCTGTGACTGAATCACCTTGTCATCATGCTTGGACATGGAAGCTGGATCTTGTCCAACAGTATAATACTTTCAACCACTGCCAGCTCCAAGTGGCATAAAAAGCCTGGAGCAAATCACAGGATAGAAAGATTATTTTCTGGCCTTTAGTTTTGGTACTTTTTCCCCCCCAGTTTGCATTTTTCTCAAAACCTGAATTCTCTCCCACCCCACAAATGTTATTACATGGACAAAATACACATAGCCACTCTAACATAATGAGGAGTTCATTCTAGTTATTTAATAGAAGAAGTATGCTTGTTAAATCAAATATTCACATATCCAAATGGTTGGGGAGTGTAATAAAGAGGAACCAATATGGTTTTGTTAGAGATGGCAGGATTTGTTCTGGTCTCAAAAACTGGGCAATACTGCATGCAGTTCAGGCATAGACAGTAATTAAAACATACATCTTCCAGTAGTCTGCAAACACAGGGATGTGCTTCTTAGTCTAGTAAATATGACAGTTGTAAGCAGCAGATATTTTGGGTGAACAATAGCAGAACATGACTGTTTTACTATCAAAAGAACTATTTACTGACTTAAGTACCTGGCTTTCTGAGCAGAACACGCATGCATTGTTGAAGAACATAACAGTCAGTTTCCAAAGGTTGCTGCCCCAGAAGTCATATAGACAAAACATATTATCCTGCTTCAAAACATGTGGATCACTACTGAAAATTAAAATTAAATTCACCCTTTAATTAACAAGTTGTGTTTTAGTAATTTATTTTTTACCTTGCATAAAAATACATAAAATTGTTCACAACAGTGAATATAAATATGTCTCCCCTCACCTCATTTTAGCTTTTAGCTTTTAGGCATAGTTAAAATGGCTAGAGTTTTAATCTTTTTTATATCAATTTTTTTAAAGCAAAATACAAGTCACAAAATTTTTGGGAAAGGGAATTGGTTTTTTTGAGAAATTTTAAATGACTTAATTTCCTGAACAAGAAAATCTCAACGCTGAGCATGAAAATAATAAAGAATACTTACTGATGCTGCTGCTTAGTCCTCATTAGTTTTTAATGTGTTTTAAGCTATAAATATTTTTAAATAGAGTGCTTAATGAAAAGCTAAATCTTCATTGAGTATCTAAACTGTTTTCAGGTAGGAAGGGGCAATTTTGAGTGGTTTGTTTAACTTTCTTCATGAGAAGGTCTCATTTATTCTGTCTCCATTACTTAAATGGTTGTTTTTCCTTATTCTTTTAGGTAGAAACATTAGTCTTGAAGGTACTTGTCTAAATTTACAAACTATAGAACTAAAGTTAACATCTATATGTTATCGACGTAGAACTAAAGTCGAGAAACTAATTGGCTGCCCAAGTTCACACAGACTTAGGGCAGAATTGCTCAAGTCCAAGACTAATGTTCCATTCACCAAAGGTGTTCTGAGCTTTATCAAAGCATTCAACTGAGAAAAGCTGTCCAACTATGAGCTATATAGTAGGTGAAAGGCAAAAGAAAATCATGTCCAGACTGGAAAATGTGAGGCTGATAAATCCTGTATTAACAAAATTTGAAATATTTAAGTCAACACACTTGCATTAGCCTTGAACCGCACCACGGATTTGAAATCAATGCAATGAAGAATGTATGTTGTGGTTCCCATTGGACCAAATTACATTTATATGTCTCATGGAATTTTAGCTGCTAAAATCTGTAAAGACGTAGGATGTGTGTAATAACTTGAAAACCTGCAGTAATCCAAACTTGATAGTATAGAAGAGCAGATAATGAAGATAAAGGGCTGGGATGTATTGATCAGAGTGATATTAAAATGGTTTCTTTTTTTATAACATACATTTTATTACAAAAATTTGAAAATTTAAATGAATATGATGCCTTTAGCATTCCATTTTATAAAGAAAAATACAAAAATTATTACTGTTGTTCTATAAAGAAGGAAAAAGTTAGTTTAGCTACATGAAGATGCAAACCCCACAATCATGTAAGAAAAATACTTAAAGAAAACACAACCATAGCAAATAGCCACTACTTTTGTACAGTTCAGCTGCCAGAGCTCTGACAAGGCTAACAGCAGTTTTAAAATTTCAAAGACACTTCTTCCTTAAATATGCTTATTATGCTCTAGCCAAGGACCAAGCAACTACTCAGGGAAGCAGGTAGTTGTTATTTCCATGACTTTTCTTGTGATTGTAGAAAACAATTTCATTTTGGAGAAAAAAAAGTCTCATCTGGATCTAAGCATGACTAAACCACAGCTCTATACCTGGAGTTAGGTCATCCTGCCACTGGGGTGAAGAAATGACAAGAAGATCACAGACATCCCCAACATGCAAATGATACAAGAGCCACAAAAGTGAAAAGGTTGAAAATAGACGTTTTCTGCTACCCTTTCCACTGTCTACTCTTGTCCTTTTGTTCACAATCATTTTGCACTACTAAACAAAGAGTGTTGCCTGGGCTAGTTTCCTTCTCTAAACAAGAAATTTGTAAACCCTTTCCAGAAGCCTGCATATTTCATTTTTGCTTCTCTTACAGTCCACACCTGAATTATGTAGAGAAGATTGAAAAATATAGCCTGGAATTATTCATGAATACAAAATAGATCTAGAAAAGAATTTGAGAATTTGGGTTTTTTTAATTTTTTTTATCGATTCCTCATTGTCCTTTTTCTCTCATATAATTTTTTTTTACTACAGTCCAAATAAGACAAGGATAAACTGGATTCTAGCGTGGTTCTTTCACCGTCAACAGAACAATAATTTGCATTCTAATTGCAAGTGCATTATTATTCATGACCAATCAGAAAGAACACCGACTATTTTCAAAACCTCAATCAAGTTTCAAGGCTCACAGTGTGAAAAGGATGGGTGTGGGAGTGTGGAACAGTCATGATTTGTCCCTAAAAACCATGAGCAAATTTGATTGCAGAGACAGAAAGAATCCCCACAGGACCATTTTATAAAGCATTTTTCCAGATTCTTTTGTGCTGTCAGTCTCTGGATTAGAGAAATAACCTTACTGCTCTCTACCACAAAACTTCTCAGATCAAAGCTGAATTAAAAGTTAACTTTCAATGAAACTTCAAGGAATTTAAGTGCAAGCTGAATAGTCTTAGTAGGCATGACTTCTTATCAGATATTCCTTGTGATGCACATTACATATAGATTTAAATATATGCATGTATAAACATTTTTTTGTCTTTGAAGGGTGAAATGTCTAACCCATTTTCTTTCTGGGATTTCCACTGACTGATACCTCTAGCAGGGGCAAAACTGGTCAACCCGAAGGATCCCTGCTGAACTCACTCAACAGACTGAACATGACCTCAGCAGCTGTTTCTGTTTTCAAGGTCACTACAAACCTTACAAGCTGTTTTCCTTTCCATCCCTCATAGGATTAAACAGCAATATGGTAAAAAAAACCTAACTTAAATATAAGTCTCAAGAGAAAGTCAAAAAACAGTAAATACATCAAACAGGGACATATAAGGTTCATAAAAAGGTCCATTCAGGGTCATACCCAAGGACTATGCCTCTTTTTCTGTTGCTGTTTGCTACACATCTAGCTGAAGGCAGGCTGTTACACTGCACATTTAGAATCTCTACACAACCACACCCTGCCTTTTTTAGCAGAACCTTCTTCTCATAGGATTAAATGGATAAGATAGGAAGAAATCATTATCCTACTAATGTTCTGAACTAGAGGTACTCAGCTTGCAGCCTATGAATTAAGACTGTGAGAGAGAAAGGATTTATTCCTTTCTTCTGTCACAAGTTTAGAAACCCCAGTCTGAGCATGACAGGAACAAGAATAGCTATAAAGAAATGCTTTCTTTACTGGTCATTCAGGGCACACTAGAAATCAAGATAAGAAAATTAGAAACAGTAACTCAAGTATATGTTTGTCCCTACCTAGGTTCAAGCAAATTGGGAATCATTATGTTCTCAAACAGTGCTTGGCAAGCAATCTCTGGGAAGAAGTGAAGCAAAATGTGCCATCTTTTCACTCCCCACGGCCATTTAATCTCTTGTACTCAGGGAAAAAGAGTCACAGCATGTAAGTAGGCTGAAATTCAGGGCTCCCACACAGCAGGGAATTCCTAAAAGTAATTTATGAGAGGTTTCTGCCTACTTTAACAGTGTATACAGTTCAAGTTGAGTCAAGCTGCTGAGGGAACCTTTTCCAAGGGCCTACTTTTACCCTGGGATTTCAAACCAGCATATATGTTTATGGAAAACATGGACATGCTGACTGTTCTGTGTATAAAATGATTTAAATATATCCAGGCATTTCTCTACCAGCACTTCCCTCATACGTTTAGCTGATATGATACAGAGTGAATTCTAATATGCATGGTCATTAAGATATTGCTTAGGTATTTTCACTTCTTTCCGGGCTCACTCTCCTTATAGAGAAATAAACAAAAGGGTCAAAAACCTTATGAAAGACCTGTTCTCTTCAAATTGCCAGATTAGTTTTGAAGGCTAAAATTTTCCTTCTTCCTTACAATGTCGGGGACTGAATGTTATAATTTATTGCTTAAATATCTTCAAGAAGGACCTTTGCCTATTATAGCAAAACTGTATTACAAAAGCTGCAGAGAAGACCACTGCACCCTGAATAGGTCTTCTGACTGAGGCCTTACATTGCTCCTTGATGGAGATAAGATGGTGACTCAGGTGTGGCCTGGGGGAAGAGGAATATATCCACAGAGGGATCAAACTTCTCATATCTCCTTTCCAGAGTGTTTGTTCGACTTTGTTCTCTGATTTCAAGATTTCATTTCCTATCATGAAATGAAGAATTTCATCTCATGAAAGGAAATGAAATCTTGCTATTTCAATGATAATCAATTCAGCAATTGAAAAAAAAAAGGAAATTTTGAAATTGAGTGAATACAACAAAATTGATTGGGCTGAAAGAAGGTGCAGTGAAAAGGACTGAGACTTGTCAAAATTATACTCACTGGACTCTCAAAATCAGGGAAATAAGTCAAACGAAGAGAGTGGAGAAGAAATTGATGAAATATAATGTTAACAAAAAAGAAAAAAATACAAAATGAAGTGAAAACAATAAAAGCAAATGGGATGACATGAAGTGCAGGGAAATGGCTCAGTCTTTGCCGAATTGATTCTGACTGAAATCACAAGATTTCATTTCCTTTCCTGAAATGAAATTCTTCCTTTCAGGAAAGGAAATGAAATCTTGAAATCAGAGAACCAAGTGAAACTAACACTCTAGAAAGGACATATGATCAAATAAAATGCAATTGAAACAAAACCACAAATTTGGAAATGGAGTGAACACAATGAAATGCACTGGGAAGAAATGAGGTTCAGTGAAAAGGACAAAAACTTGCCAAAATCATTCACACTGAAACCAGAGAACAAAGTGAAAAGAAGAGACAGGAAAAGAAATTGATGAAATGAAATACTAAAGAAAAAAGTGAAAATTCTGAAGCAAAGTGAAAACAATAAAATGGCCTGGGATGACATGAAGTGCACAGAAATGGACCCAACTTTGCCAAAGTAATTCTCATATGATAAAATAAAATGCAATTGAAAACAATTTGGCAATGGAGTGAATACAATGAAATCGATTGGGATGAAACGAGGTGCAGTGAAAAGAACTGAAACTTGCCACAATCATACTCACTGAAATCTCAAAGTCAGGTGTGGTGATGCAAGGTTTTTATTGTATTTTCATATGTTTTCTGTACCCCAATGGTTCATCCCTACCTTCCCCACTCCTACTCCCAGTTGGTTTCCCCCAGACCCAAGCTGCTCCCCCGGTGCTCCCTATGCGGTTGTTCTCCTCCCCTTGTTCTGGCTCTTTCCCTATCAATCACCCAAACCCCTCCTGTTGTTCCCGAAGGTTCAGTGTCCATCACCTGAGCCCTCCCTAATTACCCTTATATGGTCCCCGTCAGTCCCCTGAGATCCTGCCCCCTCGGATACCTCCCCTCTTGGAAATCCCCTAAACCTCCACGCCCCATTGGGGCATGTGACCCCTCTCCCTCCACCCACCAAGACCATTGGACCAGATGTGAGTCCATCCCTTCAGCGTCCCTCCCTCCTAATTCGCTTATTGGTCCCTAGTTGGTTTACGCCCCTTGTTCAACCCTTCCTTCATAAGGCATGGTCGCGTTGCAACTGTTGCTTGTTCTCAGAGGAGACCCTTCAATAAAGTTGGATTACCTCCCATGGCAAGCCTCCCTGCTACTTTTTATCTCTCCCTTCGTGGAGGGCTGCTGACTGCTACATTGTCTGGAACTTGTGCTCCACAGGGAAGAGCAGAGGCTTCAGAGGAGCAGCTTTAAAGTTCCGTGCCTCCGGCTGCTCCCCACTCCTGCTGCACACCGCTGGAGCTAGCCCAGGCAGTGGACAGTAGCAATCACTAGCGGTCACTGCAACAGTCAGGGAAAAAAGTTAAAGGAAGAGTCTCGACAAGAAATTGATGAAGTTAAATGAAATGAAAAAAAAAAAATCTTCTGAAATGAAGTGAAAACAGTAAAAAATGATGGGATGACATGAAGTGCATGGAAATGGACCAAACTGTTCCCAAACTGATAGTCATTGAAATCGTAAGATTTCATTTCCTTTTCTCTCAGAGAACAAAGTCAAAGAAATTGACTGGGGTGGAGTTATAGTGAAATGAAATTCAATCGAAAGAAATAAAAGAAAATTCAGAAATGAAGTTATTGTAATAAAATGCAAGGAGGTGACATGAAGGGCTCCTGTTTCCATGCCTTTTGTAGTTGCAATGTCCCTGGAGGTCTAGGCTTTTTGTTTTTCTCAAGCCTAAACTTAAGCATGAGCCTAACCCTAAGCAGAGGAGTAAAAGCGGACTTTTGCTGAGGTGCCCATGACATGGGTGGTGGCAAGCAGAAAGATGTGGAAGGAGCAATATTTGGGCAGTTCTGTGCTCTCCTTTGCACGCCTTTTGCAGTCATAGTGTCCCTGGAGCTCTCGACTTTGTGCTTTTCTCAACCTGTTACAAACCGATTTAACACTCAAGACCAAGGGAAGCCAAGCCTCTCCTCCCTCCACCCTTTGGTGTGAGGTCTGTTTGAGCCCAGCAGCTGATAGCCTGGGGCTGCCGTCTCCACCCCGGAGAGCTAAGCTTGATTCCTCTGTGAAGGTATTCTTCTTCCCCCAGGCCACACCTGAGTTACTATCTTATCTCCTTCTTGGAGCAGTGTAGGGCCTCATTCAGAAGGCCTATTCAGGGTGCAGCGGTCTTCTCTGCAGCTTTTGTAATACAGTTTTGCTATAACAGGCAAAGGTCCTTCATGAAGATATTTAAGCAATAAATTACAACATTCAGTCTCTGACAAACAGGTTGGAAGTGTTGACTTTACAATAGCTTTGAACTGCCAGAATGGCCCCAAGCAGTTGTAGGAAGGCTGAGAATGCGAACCAGAAAGTTTGGAATGGCTTCAGAAAATTCCCAAATTTCCTATGCTGTACCTCATGTTGCCAAAGGAATAACATCCGCTGCTTTGGTGCCGTGCAGTGCAGCTGTGTGACTATTCAAAAGTACATTTGAAAACTGCAACATCAGCAGGCTTCAACTGCATGTGGGTCTGGATTCTCAAGTGGGTCTAATTTAGCAAATGCCCCACAGGAATAGGAAACACTATAAACATACTGTCATAACGGAGAAAAAACACAGGGACTCATTATACACACTAATCATTATTTCTCTCACTTCTTCAGATTTGTTTTGTCTGCTTTTGCTTAATTGTTCCTTTTTCATTCTTATATATTTTCCCCTACTCTATCAACCAGAGAAACAATTGTTCATGACACACAATTAAAAAAGAACTTATCAATTTTATTTTAATACAAGAATTATGTATTGCTATTATATTTTGGTGGTATTTGCAATTACACAATAGGATAAAGCCCATAAGGATTATGAATCTCCCTCTTTTAAAACTATTGTTATCTGCCATTAGGAAAATTTTTCTCTCTATAGAAAATACTGTATAGCACATTTAGGTATATAAAAAGGATTTCATGCCTCTGCCTGAAACATCAAGGTAGATATTTATTCATTTATTCATCAATTCATAATACTTCAGGAGCACAATCAGGGGAACTATTGTACTGGACCCTGGACAAATGAAATCCCAAAATTCCTTGATTTGGAATATTTATAATGAATGATGCAACTGTAGAATTAAACATTCTCTTTCCATTCAGTATCTAAACAGACAGTTAACCTTTTCCCCATATGGTAATTCTGAATGCCTCAGGTAAGTGAAGTAACAACAAAGGAAGTGATCAAGTACAATAATAAGATCAGCTTGTAAATTGTTGGAATTCTTTTTAGAATAGCTTCTAAAATTTCCACAGTAACTATGAAAGAAATATGGTCCCTACACAGTCACCTAGTACTTGATTGTACGCTCTGCTCAGCATTTCATATTAAGCAATATAGTGAGAGTTCAAAACATCACTTCTGGCACCTGATACCTGTAAAGAAGAATGTCCATAGAGTGGTCATATAATGCTATTGGTCACATATATTCAAGCAATATCTACTTCTGTGTGGAGAAGAAGGTTGTTCTATGTACTTGCATAGAAAATTTGCTTTGAATTCTCTTTACATCCTGTTATACTCAGAACTGATCTAATTATGTCTGTCTTCTCACTTCTCGAGTGCACACTATTGGTATTGTGGCACAAAACAATTCTGCTTCTTCTCTGAAAGAGAGCCTAAGATTTCAAGGCACAAGGAAATTCACATGACTCGGTTATTCTTCTTTGTGTATCATGCCTGGAGATGTTGTGACAGAAGGAAGAACTATTGTATGTAAATGAAATTTTCTAAATTTCCTAAACCTCTAGAAAACCCTGGAATAAATCTAGTCATTCCATTGCTGCTATAATTTCCATTTGGAACCAAAAAAAAAAAACCAAACCCAAAACTTCTCATACATTTAATTTAAAAATTGACTTATTTTTGCATAGATATACCACAACATTGCTCAATCTGCCTACATCTTTTGTCTCCGTGTTTCCTCTGTCTTTTTCTTTCGATAATGCTGTCTTCCCTAAGAACTTCATTTCATGTCTTTCCAAGACCTTAATTTAAAATTTTTTTTCTACATTTTAACAGATGGCTCTAAAGCACACAAAAAAGGTGGAACATGTTAGTAACACAATAATCAGTTAAGGGCTGGAGGGGGAGAAGAGATAGGAAAAAAATATATTTCTCTCCTAGTCAGCAGAAAATAATTTTGTTTCTTATGGTTTTTCTTTTAAAACCTTACTCTAAAGTATTTGTAAACAATAGAGAAAGCAGAAGAAAGTAGATAAATGATTCATGTATAGTAGGTTCCTGGATAAAAAAATTATGTATAAAATGTAAGCAAAGAAACAGCACATTATTGGGGGTTTTTGTGTGTCTTTAGGTTTTCGTTTGTTTTGGGTTTTTTTTTCTTTTTTTCCTGGCTGAAAGCTGTTGCCTGGGTCCATTTCCAAAGAACTAAACATATAATTATATAACATCTAATTACTCAGCTTTCCAATTATATACAGCAAGGTCAGAAACTCCCTGCATTTGCATGGAAGGGCTAATAAAATGGGTCTCAACACCTGGTCCTCGCTTGAGGAAATAAATTTATTGAATGAAATCCAAGGGTAAAAAAACCAGCATTAGTGCTTTGTATTCTTGTTTTTTACCAACTATATTTCCTTCTTAATAAAACCGAGGATGCTGCAGTAGAATTAGGCTGGAAGTCTCAGAAATCCTGAGTGCCTTGATTCCCCCCTTACCTAACAGGTAAGATTCTTAACGAAACAAAGAATTAGAATTATTTTTCTAATTCTCTGAAGACACCAATGCAGCCTACCATATTCCATTATGGAAGCCCATTACAGGGTACATCCTGAGCAGAAAAATATAAGGTTTCTTCCCCAAAGAAGTTTATTTAAATTCTAACCAAGCTTTTTTGCCCTATTAGGATTGGCACTTTTCTTCACCAAAAAGAGTCCATCAGAAATCCTGGAACAAAGACAGGTCTTTTACATTCCCTTATCAAAGGGATTAATAGAATTCTTAAGTATTCTCAGTATGTTCATGTTTTCACCCAAGTTCTTTCTCAGGTCTTGACAACGAGGTTCCATTAATTTTTATGAGTTTAAGAGAAGTACAATAGCCATTTGTTGCTTTTAAAACACTGACATTTTTCTGTGGAGTGGCCAGTCACAATTCTAATCATGTAGAATACCAAACATAGCTATTTAGTTCATTGTCAACCTCTATCAGAAAAAAATGCATCACCTGAAGGCAAAAAATCCTTTTTCCTTTTGTTTACATGTAATATAAGTCAGTAAAGTGTTGAAAAAGTGAAAACTTGCCCTATGTCCCACAAGTTCAAAGCCACGTGTAGGAGATGGGACAAAAAGTTATTACTAGACTTTCTGAAGATTTTAACTATGTTCATGCTGAATCCTTCAGAGTGTAAAGTTAAAGTCCAGAATCTACAGTGAAATTTGTGATGGGTAGGAAGGTCCTTAAGGTCACCTTATGTTCAAGGTATAAAGAAGATGCTCAGAATGAAACTCAGAACACTAAGAAAGAAACATCTCAGCCTGCAAAAAATAAACAAACTGAAAAAAGAAGAGAGGACAGTTTAGTGGAGAACATGGTGGTGGTGCTCAGTTGACGGTTGAACTTAATGATCTTTAAGATCTTTTCCAACCTTAATGATTCTATGATTCTGTGGGTCAACCTGCTTCTTCTGTACCTGGTTGAATATGTGTTGGGATGTTTTCTTCAATTGTCTAACTGATGAGAGGCAGTAACACAAGTAGCTGCTCCACCCAATATGGTGCTTTAAGCCACTTCCTCTTTGTTACATCTTATTTTTAATGCATTTTCATATGTCTAGATTAAAGAGAACTTACGTGTAACAATATTCCAGTTTGATTTCTCTTTCTTCCTTCTGTGATCATAGTTATATTAGGATTGCTATACTTGTTTAGATTAACCTAGATTTTTCTGTACTACAAAATTTGATGTTCAGGTCACCATTCACAGTATTTAAAATCAGTCTTCTATTTTCTATTTATCCCTTTTAAAGTTAAATAAACCTGTTCTTATGTTGAGCAAAATGATAGAACTATTCAGAAACTCAAACATCTGATTCACTCCTCCCACAGTATATTCTTCTTATACTTTATGTTATGCATTTTCCATTTTTAAGAAAAGTGTTTATCGCAGCACTGCTCACTTTAAACTGTAAGCAGGTTGTCTCAGCCTTTGGAAGTTAACTCACAAACATTTCTAATTGCCATACACCTGGCTTTCTGTTCAAAGAGTGATCCAAAGCCTTGTAAGAGCCATCAAGTAATCACTGATAATTTGATCATACCTTGAAAAGATAACAAAGTGAGTAAAGATTGAAAATGATGGATTTTCAGTCCTTTGCATATAGTAATGGAATACAATATAAAAACTGAAGGAGAATTTGTAAATTGGGTGCAATTTTAAAAACATATGAGAATTAAAAAGTACTCACCACCTAAACCAAAGGATGAAATATGGACTCATTTTATACTGTTACAGCAGCTCCCTCAAGCCACTGTTTTCTTAATAATAGGCATATAGAGCCTTGATGATTTCCTAGCCGAAAAAGAAATAGCAGTAGATCTAATCACATTTTTGAAATCTGTAAGTTGTTCGTGTTCTTGTTGTCATCATAGTCCAAAAAACAACCATGTTTGTCTCAGCCTTTTGGAAAAACCTGCTAAGAGCACTTGCTCCACTGATCTTTCAAAGCTGGTATACATCTAAATAGGTCTGTCAGAAAGAAAATGGGCTTTCCAAATGTTTCAGGAGGTCTGTGGGACTTTAAGGACCTTTATTCATAATTTATCTTAAAAAGGTATTCCCACTTTTTTTTTTCCCAGCTCATTTCTCTATTAAAAGTTTTGAAGGTAAACATACAAAAGAGAAAGGAGAATGTTGGGGGTTTTTTTAAAAGAAATCTTCCTAACCACATTTATATAGCAACACAAAATTCAGTATATTATATAACAGACCTGTCAAATTGAGAAATTTTTTTTTTTACTTAAAAAAAAAAAAAAAGCTAAAAAGGCCACATGGAGGACACAGTATCATCTATCATGTTTAAAAATGTCCATGTCTCAATTCGTGAGAAATCTTGCAAAGATCTCTCCTGCTTTGAAGTGGCTGCTTTTATGCAAAGATGCAGAAAACCACCACAGAGAAAAAATATCACTCTCAATATTATCATGCTCTGAACTACAGAAAACAAACTGAAGAGAAGTACCCACAAGTTTACAAGGCCTCAGGTTTCTGTGGAACATAGCGCTAGAAATGGCATATAATTTTTAACCAAGAGACTTAATTTCTTCAGTGCAAGGCTTCATGATGCTTCAAATGGGGATGGAATTATTCTACTCTATGACTTCAACAGCAATGTCTAAATCCAGAAGTAGATGTCTCTGACTTTTTGTTTTCTCTGTATTTTTTGCATTGAGCTAAATTGAAAATAGTGGCTCAGGTCCCTATAGATCAAATTGAAAAGAAAATATAACGTGTACTTTTAAGAACATTCTTATTTGTGATGATTTCATGGAGACTCGTGTTCCTCTCCCCTCTTCTGAAAACAGAATGGTGTGATAATCACCTAATAGCTGGCTTCAGTCACAGAGGTGTAATTACAGAAATAACCTAATCATACCCAGTGGTGTGCTATTTTTTATTATCAGCATAAGGTGTCTTTTTATGATGATTATGGAATAGCTATAGGTATTAGTCTTTATGTTTCAAAACTCTGTTGGTGAAGGAAACTAACACAAAGAAAAAAAGAATGATTACATTTTACTTTTGTGAAATAAACATTTAGAAGAGTGGAAAAACTTTTCCTTCTCTATTTTACTTGAAAACATAAGCTGGTTTATGATCACCTATTGCCTTTAAGGACGAGGCAGAGAGGAGAGAGGAAAATCAATTTCCATTTGGAAGATATTTAAATAGCTTTGCCATGGTCTGTCCTAAGCTGCTACTTCAAAACATATCTGAAGCGACTTATAATTTCATTTTCTCACCACCTAACATTCATCTACTTCCAATCTCAATATGAAATTGATTATAATTCTAACAGGACTCCATCATTGCATGATACTGGCTAGCATTTAGAAATTCCTAGTCAATGAGGGTATCTAGCATCATATTACCCAGATGCTTCAACCATAGATTTGATTCTAGTCACTGTTTTCAAAAAGTTCCCACTACAACTTTAGCCTTTTAGCACTGGCTGTTTAAATCATATCATAATCCACGTTGGTTAGGAGTTACGTTTAAGAACTCTGTTCAGAGGCTGCTCTCCTGCAAGCACAGGTCAAAGTTTCTACTTCGCATCAAACATTCCCAGCTAGTCTTGTTTAAGAAAGAGAGAAATCAAATATTCACAGTTCCTTTCCTCCTTGTAAAATAATTCTGGAGTTGTTACACATTTAGTGGGAACATCTGGATCCATGGATAAAAGAACACAGCTGTCTTACATGATTTATGATTCCATTTTCCTGTCTTTACCCGGGGCCAATTTCAGTCTTTTTTTCACTCTCACCCCCCATCCTTTAGCTCATATAACTGTCATTCTTAAAGTATTTTAAGATGGTTCTCACTTTCTGACTGTCCCAATAAATCCACCTTGAATTTCTTATGCTTGTTACTGCAGTATTGGTTCAACTGACAGATTTATTAATCTTTGAACAGACAAATTCTAAGCAGAGTTTTTTAATAAAAATAACAAAAGAATGAGGCTTAAAATTGAGTAAAAATGTTGCTTGTTAATGTTAAGATTTTGCACTGTGAAATTCATGTCTGGGCATAGGGCAGGCGATATGGGATACAACATCATAAAGTAACCCCAAGACAGATATGCTTCATGCTCTTGTTAATTTAGCTGAGTAATGTCAAAAAGAAAAATCCTATTTTATCCTATTGAAAATTATGTTTCTTAATAATTCACATTTACAGTTGGACTTGCTGCTCTTAAAGGTCTTTTCCAATCTAAATGATACTATCAAATTATTCTATGATAATACTTAGGTAAATAATATGAAGAGTTACTTCTGTTACAATTTTTATTTTCTTTCTTTATAAAACATAAACCGATTTCATTCTCCTTGCAAATTATTTGCCACGGGTTCTTCAGCATATTACTAGCAGAATGTGAAAAAAGTAATTCAGAATGCAATTTTCTGACATTTTTTTTTGTCTGAGCTCAGGTACATTAAAATTTGTGCTATTTAAATACTATGAATTCTGCCTGTGCACTGTTAAAAATGGAGCAATCCTGCTGCGGTAAAACAAAACCTGGAATACAGTTTCCTTACCTGAGGACATTACAAGGCACTTGAAAATCAGCAGAATGCTGTTCATATTAGAGGTTACATCAGTGTAACTATATAGTGCTGGTGTATGATACTGGGACAAAAAAAAGATGTCTGATCTTAAGATCAGACATTGATAATAGGATAAAGATGGCTTAAATAGCTTCAAGTCTTTGAGCCATGGGATTAAATCTAGGCTGCTGAAAGGTATTGTAAGTTACAACAGCCTCCTTCTCTGAGTTATTCAGCATCAACCAACCTGCATAGAATCATGCCTGTGAGGACAGCAATGCATTTAAATTCTCCAAGACTTTTCCATTATTTACAACATGCACAAGTAGAAATGTGTCATGCCCAGAATTAATTTGTGCTCACATTATTTTGTAGGAATAGAATAACCCATTTAAGTAAATTAGACTATTTTTGAAGTGAAACTGGGGAAAAACTTTGTTTTTCCAAAGTGTTTGTTCCAAAAGCAGAAAAATTTGTTTATCTTTCAAAGACATGTAGTTATGAATTTATCTATAGAAATTTCTTAAGTTTTACTATGAGCATTTATTAGTAAATCATTACACCAGTACATCAAAATACCACAGAGTCTATGATTCATCATTCAGAGGAAAAATAAATACTGAATCAAACAAAATTTACAAACAATTCTAAAACTACTCCAGTAAATGATTTTTTGCTGATAGAAATCTTGTACTATGTTTTTAAAAACTGGATCAAATTTCATTAATTTAATTTAATACATATCTAAAAAATTATAACTATTTTTTATAGGTACTTCTATAAGAAAGTTGCTTTTTCTTACTGACTTGAATCCTGTTTCTAATAAGTTGTGATGAGACTTCCAGGATTCCACCCAAACGATGGGTTTCTCATGGGAATCTTCTACTTTGTAAGAACTGAAAAAAATCAGTTTTCTTATTTTTATGGTAGATAAGAGGAAAGTACTTCTTCCTCTTTTCATGTTCAAGGAGTAGAGCTTCATTTTGCCTTTATTGTTGTCTCTATATAGAACAATAGTTCCTTGAACTTTCCACCTAAACAATCCTAGCTTCTTGAGCCTCTTGAAATCCCAAAGGTAATTTAATGGTCTTAACAGTCAGCAAAGAGAAAATTGTATTTTTGCTCAAAGTACTGGATTTGTTTTATTCACAAAGACCTGAAAGTATATCTTGTAATGAAAACCTGCAAAGAGCTCTTTCAGAGTTCAAACAGGAAAGTTCATTCTCAACAGCCTACATAATTTTTCACTTCTTTGGTGAGATTACAAAAAAATACCAGGCAAATATTATCTGTTTAACAGACATTACAAAACTACTACCAGATTTTAGTTATTTGTAACTAGTCTTCACCAGAACTGAAGCATATGAAGATGGTTAAGGTATAATAGCACCTCACTATTGTATATCCATTTTCCTTGATTCTTGCATTGTCAAGAGGACTTATGTCTTTGTCAGCTTTTAATGAGAGGCTTAGAGTCAGCATGATAATTCAAAAACTGTATTGACAAAACAAGATCCTCTTTGAAACAAAAAAGTAATTCTGCTTAACAAAGATCCTGCACTTTGACACAGGGGAAAAAATTGTCAGAGGCAACTTGTCAATTTACCAGCTTCTGAGTATAAGCAGGCCAAGAGTACAGTATAATTAATTGGTAAAACAGATCACAAGGGTTTAGGTTCCTGTACTGGTTAACATTATCAATGGCCTGCTATTTTTTACAATGTCAATCTGTTTCTTTTTTTCCTGACATGATTGACGGAATGACCCAACTGTTATAAACAGTGTTGAATTTGATGCCTTTACCATTGCTTAAAGGGAAGAAGTCAAAATACAGATGGAAAAGTCAAGGAGTGTGATGGTATTTCTGTTAAAATTAAGTTTTATGCTGGCAAGACTGTTCACAACAAGCTACAGCCTATTTAGAAATTTATCAGATAGTCAAATATAGCCTGTAAAGTGTGAATTAAAAAAAAAATTTATTTTTTTACATGTGGAAGCTAGCTTTGACTTTCTTCTCAATTTAGTAGGGAGAAGAGATTGCGTGTCTTTCTTCCCCACAAAAGATAAGTTGTATACTACTTAGAAAGAGATACATTGAAGAGAAGAGCATATATGGGAAGTAATATGGGAAAGAAAGGACCTCCTCTGCTTGCAAAGGTACAGAGAAGTACAAACTGCTTCAGGTAAGTATAAAATGTACTTCCCTCTTTATGCTACCAAACCCTTCATAATTCACTACTCAGAAAGCTTCACCAAAAGGTAAATCGTCATCGTATGAGTTATGATATACTTATGAAATAATTAGTTTAACTATTTTTAATGCTATCTTCTTCACAACTTTTCTATTTAGCTGTGATGGGAATGGGAAGTAATAAAACACAAGCAGAAACCTTACAAATATTGTGTAGGCTCTGTCAGAGGATGCCAATAATCCCAGTAATGAATACAGATCAGCAGGACACTTGCTGTATTCCAAAAGGCTCAGTTTATACGCAAGGATTGCACTGTTATGACTATATCAAAATACTTATGTAGTGCAATTTCTTAAGTATGGTTGTGATTACTGGCTTAGTGATATGAAATTGTGTTCACTAGTAGTGTATTTCTTCTTCTCCAAGAAGTAGGACTGATAAAAATATTGCATAATTGTATACATCTCAGTATAAAGGGAAAAAAATAACCAAGCCAACAGCAATTTACCAATTAAAAAAACTATGTTCAGACCAGACTTCAGCTTCCAAATGCAACAATTTTCACATAAAATACAGTACTTATTAAGAACACAGTATTTTATTTCTGCTCTGACCAGAACTCAGTACACAGTAGGCAGTGTACTAAAGTATTTTAATTTTTTTTGCTGCTCAGACTTCTGTTTCTGGAGCTTAGCTGTGTGTAAAAGAGAGCATTGATAATTCTTCCAAGCAAACAAAACAGGATACAATTTTTATTCTCTTTACTGCCATTAGTATAGTAGGTTGGTGTTTTTTGGGAAGAACGGAGTCCTCAAAAACATTGTAGAAGACCTGTGAAGTGGACCCTCCCCTGTCCCCTCTTGTTTCCTCCAGGGAAGAAAAATGCTCTGCTTAAATGGAGAAACAAAAGAGTGAAGTATTTTCAGAGGACTACTATGAATATTGTTCTATAAAGACAAGATCTGGATATAGGCTAGTAATGAGGAAATTACTTCCTTCAATGTCTATCACTTATTCAAATAATAGACCTTGGCACGTATATTTATATGATTTTGACTTGTCATGTTGATAAGATTAAGTACCCAAGACACATTTTGCTGCTCTTTACAGCAGGATTTCGCTAACCTTCCTATTGATATTGTTCTGCCTTAAATCCTTTAGGTGATTCCAATTACCAATCAGTGCAAAGAATGTCAGGAAAAAGGAAATGAGCTGATGAATTCCTTTACATGTTATATGTGTGTTAAATTTTTACATATAGCAAAGTGTAAATGACTGTCTTATACTCACAAATGCGTTTCTGTTTCTGTGAATACTTTAATGTGTTTCTTCTGAAACAGATACATGCACTATATCTGTTGTGGAGGAAAGGTATGAGGGTGTGTTATGAAGTGCTTATAGATATACCTATAAATAACATTGAGATAATATATTTTGATTGAATTCTTCATCTGTTCATTTCAAAAACTGGGATATTTTACTAGAAGCATTTTATTTTCACTGTTCCTTTATGAAAGGCAACCTTTCAGATACATATTCAACTGATTACTTTTGCGGACACTGAGACAGACAGAAAGAGAAAAGCTAAAGACATTGAGTTTTTCTCCCCATCTTAAAACATCTGTTTTGACACATTTTTCTTTCTTTCTTTTTTTTTTTTTTTTTTTTAAGGTTTGGGATTGTTTTGGTTTAGATCCCACATAGAATGAAAACAAATGTCATACACTGAGAGATTTCATGCCCTGAATCATCATTCTCCAGACAGTTGCGGCTATGGTGTGAGTGTGTCATGTGTGTAAATAAAGCACAAAGGGAATGAGATATTACTTTAAATGCCTTCACCTATGAAATAGCTAAACAAAAAGTGAAAAAACACACATTGTAAAAATTAAGAAACTGGATGAGAATACCCACATTTGACATGAAAAGGAGAAAGATACAAACAACTCCCAAACTCCAGGTGCAAGGAATCAAACCAATGTTGTCTTGCATTTCAGCCACATCTTTTATTGCATATAAAATATAAAAGACGTCTCTCCCTAACACTTTGCAACAAGTGGCTGGTTATTACTTATTCCTCTGGTATTCAATGTAGGGTGATAACAATCATGATGACCTAACTTGGTTTTACATGTGGGATTATCTACTCTTCCAACAAGGCCTAGACATTGGATTCAGAAATATGCAGTAACATTGGCAATATTTTGTTCTGCACTAAGTGAGTTTTGTGGTAACTCAGTCACAGAACAGTGCTCTGGCTGTTTCTTTCCATGGTAGAAGAGCATTCAGTAGGGTACAAAGGCATTCAGGGTTTTATTTCAGTCTCTGAGACTGGCAGAGGCAGCAAGACACTATGGCCACTGAGCTTTCTGGCAACTGTCTCTGTTGTCTGAGAGAAAGCCAGGCTTGGTACTATTGCATGCAGAACACAGACCAGTTTAGAGGAGGACAAGTGTTGTTTGAATTGCCATGGGCTCTCATAGACACTTCCAGTGTCATTACCCACTTGACCTTGGCTAACACTTAAGAAGTGTGCAGGCCTTCACTAAGTCTTCAGTGATGTCATTCAACAACAATTATAAGGCTAAAGCTTCTGGTCATTCAGAAGGCACTGCTCTGTAATATTAAGAGAATTAGCTGCTTCAGTTAGCTGATCACAAACTATGAAGGAAAAGTTTTTATAATAGAAAATGTTAAAATATTTGAAAAGTCAATTCAAAGTCATGACTCCTTTGATTTTTTCCTAACACTGTTATCAAAATTTCTTTAAAAGTTGGAGCAAAGAATCATTGGGAGTTGGACTTGATAATCATTATGGGCCCCTTCCAATCTGAGATATTTCATGATTCTATGAAGTATTTATATGTGATAGGGTTAACACAACAAGATGCTCATTTGCAAAGGGAGGACAAAATTTTTTTTTTGTTCACCTTACTTTGATGAAGTTTATCTGCAGCTTGGTCATGCAAACAACTTGTGGTCACACAAACAATGAAGTGTAGAAATTCAGATCAAAGAACTTCATGCAAATATTAATTAATTTTGGTGAGTCAGGTTTCTTCCTGAGGCATTTTTTATAAAAAAGACACCAAATCCCTTCTGTGACCTCACTGCTTTTTTATTTTTAAAATTCTTTTCCCCTTCAAGGCTCGAAAAGTACAGAATATCACAAAATAGGTATAAATTACTATAAAGTTGCACAATGTTGGTGTGGTCACTTAACCCTGAAACATTTTCTCTAGTTTAGACCCTGTATAGACCATTACAAGATCCACTTTCTCCTGCTGTAACTGTTAAAACAAAAGAGGAATGACAAGTTAAAAGAATACACACCAATACAAAGTATTGGGTGGAGAAGAGAAATGAATCCTGTTTATATTTTACCTCACTGCTTTGGCAGGAGTAAAGGAGTTTTAACAGAGGCATAATTACAACTCACTTATTTTTCCAGGACTTTTGGGGTATGTTTTTTGAAAGTCTTGTACAGATACCTAAAAAACTTGAGGTCTAATCCAAACCCATGTCCTGGAAGCTGGCATTCAAAATGCCTGAAGCCATCAGCAGGATCACTGCCCAATCAACACAGTTTTGCATTGAAGTATCTATATTTTTCTGTTGTGAAAGGAATCATATTTTATTTTCTATTTACAGTACTTTTTTTGGCATGACCAATCAAACAGAAAATAACTTTAACATGATGGACTCAGTAAACTTGTCTGGATCCTGCTGCACTGTGAATGGAAAACAATAGAACCACATTTTAATATTTATTTATGAAAGCATTCTATGACCCATGATACACTCAAATCTCTAGCTGGTGCTAAAGAAGCCCAGTAGAAATAAAGAAAATAAAATCCAGAGTCACAATCCAAAGTACTTTACAGAATAATTATACAAATAATACCTTGTCTTACAGTATTCCTAAGAGAATTGTATCGTACAATAAATTGCATGACTGAAATGAAAAAACTATTGAGGAAATTAAGTTTTTGACCATTGAAACCCTAAAGCCTATCTGCTTCAAATTAGACACAACAAAATCTATTTGACTTACTAAATCCTTTCATGAAAGGCTTAATAGGTATAAAGACTTTAGGGTGCAACCAACACTAATTATTAATTATAACTGGTGCATAGTTAAATAAGGAAACATTTTCAATGCACAACTGCAAGCACACTGTTTTAGCACTGTAACAAATGCAGTTCAGAAACCCTTGCAGGCTTGCGAAGAGGTTGGTTTTTTTTCTCTTTTCCAGACTACAAGCACAGTGGCAGTATTCCATTAATTCAACCAAAAAATAAAGTTTGCCTTCTAGACTCACAGAGACAATGATACGCCTTTGCCTATGAGGGACTCATTTCCAGGCATATTTTTTTCTCTCTGGTAACAGGGAATGTATGGAACAAATAATAAAGATTGTTCAGAAGTTCAATAATTTCCCCTAAACCCCATATTTCTCTACTCACATTGGCAGAGGTATATTTTAGAGGACAGGATAAGGAAGAAATGAAACTATTACAGCAGTTTCACAGAACATCTGCATGAATTTTTGCAGCAGAACTTTCAAAAAATACAAATTAAACATTATGGAGAAGATTTCTTAAACTTAATCCTAGTTTAGGACTTCAATCTGGTGAAGTCAAAGAACCTTAATGAATGGTGTACGTGATGCAGCAAAACAGGAAATTTTACTGGGGATCGTAGTTGAGCTGATGGAAGTCAATGGGCTCAGCTGCAGTATCATCTGCTTTTGCTTTTAAGATCTGTCATAACAGGTCGATAGGTGAGGTCTCTGGTATATTCTAAAGCAAAGTTTCAAGAACAAAAACTGTTAAGTGGTTTCTGTAAAATGAAAGCAAAAAAAAGGTATTGTATCATAAATGAACCAAACCTTGGATTTCTAATTAAATTGTTCTTTTGTTATCAAAAACAAAACTATTCCCTTTTAAAAATAAAACATACTTTAGACCCACTGAATTTATATACCAGATGAAATTTCATTACCTTATCATCTGTTTCTCTTTCTAACCTATGTTTGCTCATACTTGCCTGTGTTTTATAAGTTTGAAATTAGGTTTAGACCCTACAGGTGGATATTACATTAAACAACCTGGGCACAGCAAAAGTTTTAGGCAAAAATTTCAGGATTCATAATTGTAATCTGTGCAAGTGTCCATTATTATTATAATTTGACTCCAGTAACACAGAGAACCCATAATAATAGATGCTTTTAGTTCTCAGTTGGCAGACAGACCAGGGAGGAGAGGAATACTTTCCTCAAGCTGACAGAGGACAGATGGCTGGACCATTCTGGTAGCACTGGGTTTCTGCCCATTCTGGGCCTGACAGCACTGACATCTATCTACCACTTCCTAACAGTTACCATGTGTTAACAATGAACAAATATTGGTAGTAAAACCTTTTTTCTAGGGTTCAGTGCTAAGGATAAAAGGTGAACCAAGTGTGTTTTATTACTGAATGATCTTTATACTAGAAACGTCAGATTAATGGTCTGAAATTCTGGAAAACTTGTATGAATTTTTCAAGTTTGTTCACACCAGCTCAGTACTTACACGCATTTTGTACAGAATCACAGACTATATCTGAGGAATGTGCTTCCACATTATGAAACTGGGTCTAAGAACGTGGGACTTGAAAAATTGTTTATTTTTACAGTAAGAAATTACACAAACTTATATTATGAAGGATTTTCTTTTTAAGCCAGTACAGAAATAGTTTTAGCTGCCTAAGCGGGGATAAATCAATGTCATAATAATGTTAGTAAGAAACTTATCAATATTAATAGTATCAAAATATTACTAATAGATTGTAAGTGTATAATCTGAACACCAATACGAACTCCTTACTGGCATCCTCATCAATCTGTTACTAAACACTGATGCAAACTTAACGCTAGATGAATCATTGGCAAAATAGCTGTGTGATGTGTCAATTGATTTAACTCCATGGCTATCAGCTAAGGCAGACTGATTTACCTCAACTGCACCTTTCTCATATGGTTCATATTTCAGACAATGAAATTGTTTTATCAAATTATCTTATTAAATCTTGTCAAACATGAAATGAAACATTGGACTTTTTGAGAAAAAGGAATATGGAAACATTAGCTAGCTTCATGGCTGCAATAAAAAGAATATTTAGGTAATCAGCAAAGGAACAATTATTTTCAAAGTGTGAGCTAGTTACTAGAAGTTAGTTTTATTTTCCAAAATGTTGCTTTCTTCCTGTCCTTTATCTTGACACTGGCTGCATAATCCTCACCCCATGATGCTGTTACACACTATATTCCTTCACTCATTTTGAGGCATCTGTAGATGCCTTTGCAGGGATGAAGATTATCCCAAAGTAAACAACATATATTTTTGAATCCCGTAGAAAAGTCCGCAGTATTTAGTTGTGTATGTCAATCTCTTTTTTCATTCTAATGAGATGTCCTACGCAAATATTGGTTCTTTCAATTTCTCAGTATGTTATACAAACCACAAAATCACCACCTATCAAATATAACCAGCAAGTACAAGTGTCCTTGCAACTGACTTTTACTTTCACAATGCCTCACTGTTATTGTGGAATAATGTCAGCAAAAAACCACTGTGTATCTTAAAACTCTTAAATTGAAAATGTCTTATTAAATATCTCTTAAAATGCCTTATTGTCCATACTGCATCTTTAAAGATACTCTGTTATGTTTAAGGGATGAGGCTTAATAAACTTCTAGGTTCCAAGGTTAAATGACCAGGGGGATACTAGGCAGACATTTTACCAAAGATGGTGAACACTGTTACTTCTGTGCTTTTCTAAACCCATATCATACATGGCCCCAGCTAATAAAATTACCATCAAGAAGATATTGTTTGCTTACCCCATGCAGTGTGAGAAACTGCATGAGTTGAAGTTAAAGGATAAGGGATTTAAAATTTCTACCTCACAATGAATTTCAGAGCTTTGTAACACCTTTGTCCAATTGTGAATATATTATGCAAAAAGACAATAAAAAACAAGATGAAATTCAAACCAAAATCATGCATAAAATTTTAATTATACTTAATTTATGCGTGTTTTAAATATCATAATCAACTATAACTCAAAGTTACATGGTGATTTTAGATCCTTCTTTAAAATTAAATTAATTCACATTATCAAAATAATTTTGGTAATTTAAAAAAAAAATCCTTATCAGTTGGCAATATTTGAAGAAGTAATTACATACTGATGAGCATCATATTTTTCAATATCCAGTAACTCAAAACTGTATCAATTAGATGCATTGGCTTTCCTTGAATTGGAATCTTGACTGCAGGAAATGTAAAATTTCAACCAAAAAAATAAAGTTATCTCGGTGGAGTCTGTCCTTATTATTAAACTCCTTCTCCTTTCAAGTCACTATGCAGGCTCAAATGAAGGAACAAATGAGGGTTCTAGACAGTGCGCAGCCTTGGATCATCAGTAGCCAGATTTTATTTAATAGCTTCTTTCCAGTCGGCTAAGTGGTGGACAGATGGTAGGTAATATGTAATTTCTGTGCAGTATTATAAGGGTTAGTCACTGAACATTGGATTTAAAAAATCTCTTATATTTGGAAAACATAAGAATTGCATATTATCCAACAGAACTGCTGACATTGTATGGAAATTAACAGTACCTTTTCTTTTTCTCCAGGTCACTGCTTCGCTCTTCACTAATCCAAATAGAATTTGTGTGGCAAAAGCCATAAATATAATCTCTTAGGTGTGACCTTGAAGAAGTAACCCAGTTAAATCAATTTGGTATTTATTCAGCCCTGACATGCTTGTAGCATCATTTGTTATGTGAGCCTTTCCAACTTCTCAGCCAACTTAATCCATTTCATTCTAATGCTTTTCCCCTGTCCTGATTTCCATACATCTTCATTACCAGCACTCCAGCTCAAGCTGCTGCTGAAGGGTTAAGATATTTATTAAATGCAAACTCAAACAAATGTTAGCATGGAGCAGCTACTGAAAGTACAGAGATAAAAAGCCATTTGCTGGATTAATTAATTAAAATTAATCAGAACTAATGGACTGCCTTGAGGAGGAATAGTATAAACACATAACACTAGTCTTACAAGCTCAATTTAAAAAATAATATGAGACTCCTAGTCTCATTGATTTAATATTTAGGAATAGAGGAAGGTTTAGAAGAGATCAGAATAAGTTCTCTTACATGATAAAATTAATAACTTTTTGATTCAATGTCCTATTGTAATGTTTAAAAACAATTCATTGTTAAGAGTTTCCTTCTGACATTGATAACAGTTAGGCTTTTGTAATGTGATCTTAATAGGCTATTAATGCCAGGACAAAATTAAGGGATTTATTCTATCCTTCAGTAGTGCATGTAGCTGCTTCTAAAATGAATGGAAAGTATCTATTTGTATTGATCACTGTAGGACATGTTCTTTGAGGTTCATGCCCATCTTTCCATACATTATTTGGGAAAAACTAACTGCCTAAGAAAGACCGACAATCTTTAGCTGGTCAAATCCTGTTTCAACTCTCTCTCATAAATATCTGGTTTTCATTTTGTGATTGTCCTGGAACCTTATGTGCCTTCTCCACTCTCTTTTCTACCTCAGTTTTCAAATAGCTATATTAAAAGAAGAGAGGAAGAAACTCCAAAGCAAACCATGTGTTAGCTAGAATATTACAGCCCTAGTCTATCTTGCCTTTGTTGAAATATTGAGTTCCATGTGCTGAGTACAGCATAGATGCTTTGAGACATTGTTAGCAAGAAAAGTATGGTTGCACATCTTGCAAAACACACTCAGTTCTTAGGTTTTTTACATCAATGTCATTCAGAGAATTGACCCTAAGTAACTGGATCACATTTAACTTATTATATGGCTGTGCAAACACCTCATTTCAGAATTAAAATAGTCTTAGTTCATTTTATCTTACTTTGCCTTGGGAGTGGATTATGTTAAATCAGATTTAAGTCCCTTTAATGCTTAGGGAGGGTATCCACATAATTGTTTATGTGGTTTAACTAAGGCAATTTAAATCCACACTTTTAGACCATTTAATTAATTTCCCTGTGTCCTTATGTAGACATACCCTTTCCATTTTTCCAAGGCTGTTCTTTTCAAAGCTGTGTCTCTTGTATGCCTTTAGGACTGGGCAGAGTTCATTGCATATATGACAGGCTATTTTGCAAACTATCTCTTCCGGTTTTCTCTTTTGTATCATGCAACTGATAACTGATATAAGAACAAGATCTCTCTTCCTGCTGGATTATTTGTTCCTTTAGGAAGTATTATTCTCACTAGGGCATTTGTAAGGAACTGTTACAGCCCTTGGGATATTACAGGCTGTCAGAAGGTGTTGTGTTCTTTTAATTTAAGATTTTAAGCCTATTTAAGATTGTACAAAAGAAAGTTATTACACCTTTGTACTTGATGCTGCATTTGCTGACAGCAGTGATGCTAATTTGGGTATTCTGTGCTTGTGTCATAAACACAAGTCAGCTCCTTCATGTACTGGCCAAAACACTCCCTCTTCAACAGAGAGCATAGGCAGGCATCTCCCGTATCATCACGTTCACCCATAGTATCATTGGCATTAAAGTCAGACAAGTTGTTTGTTCCCACTGTACTTAGAAGAAGACTGTTACTGTGATTGATAGAGACCTTCTAATATCCCACCTACACATACTGATGAACGGATAATGTGCTTTTGTGTTGTTCTTTGAATACCATACATCTCTTTAACCCAGGAAAATTCATAGAGAATCATCCTTGATTAACCTACATTTCACTGCACTAAGCCAGGATCATAAACTTCCCCTAAGTGAGAGCACGATTGCAAGCCATCTAAGCATATTTCCCATTTTTAATTAATTTTTCTTTTTCTAGAAATTCAAAAATTATGTTTTTGATTGGATACTTCAAAAACATTTTGCCTACCTTGTCTTTACTTATATATAGCATTTGGCTAGCTCTAGGATCACAGATTTTTTTCAGAGTTTTATGGGCACAAACCTCTTCATAAAAGAAGATAAATCTAATTTTATCTTGCATTCAGTAGGTCTGTGTCAGCTTGGTGCTCAATCCAGACAAAAGCACAGAAGAAATTAGAAACTGAAAAGTTATTGGTTAGAGTCTAACCCTAAGTATTTTTAAATTCAAGTCAGGCATGGAACAATCTTGGAAGATTTGTATTGCTCTGAGGTGCAAGATGTAATACATAAGGTCAGTCTAACAATGAAGAAAGGAAAAGAATTAGTTAGATCCCTTTTTCCTATATATTTTGGTTACTGAAAAGTGAGTATAAAAGCCTGGAAAATAAATACAGTGATTTATGCAAAGAGGCATTATGAAAATAATTCACATTAAACATATTTCAAAAGTAACTATCTAATTAAAAACCCCCTATGTAAAAAACCAGCAGTAACTTTACATTACTATCTCATACTGAGAATAGATACCTGCAATGCCTTTTTATTCTTATTTTAAAGAAACACTGCAAAAGCTTAGAGGTCTGAAATCTTATGTAAATGTACTGCAAACCTTATTTAAATCTTTTATGTACATACAATTAAAATTTATATTAATCAATATTATTTAGATTATTCATATTAATTATGTTGACCACATTAATATTATTAACAATTAATATTTGCTGAAGAATAATTCTGATGCTCTTTCTTGGGAGAAAAATAAAGCAAATAAAATAAATATATAATATACAAAAGTCACAAACATACATTGCTGTTCAACGGTGCATT
This sequence comes from Corvus moneduloides, assembly GCF_009650955.1. Lineage (NCBI taxonomy): Eukaryota > Metazoa > Chordata > Aves > Passeriformes > Corvidae > Corvus > Corvus moneduloides. Next base: position 19,520,500 of record NC_045481.1, read on the forward strand.
AATAAAGAAGCTTAGCTTAGCCTCCACGAGAAACAAAGTGTAAAAAACTGCATAGTGCACTTTGGGAGAATGTAAAGTTTAATAAAGGACATGAGATCGAGCCAGCATGAGAAATTCAAATATTTGGTGAGCTGTCACAAAAACACTGAACCTTATATGGAAACATTAATGTACCCAAATGATAAGCAAGACTCATGACTAGAAAACTAACTAAACAAAAAAATCCCAATTGCATGTCAAAGGTGATGATACCTAAGACAGGTTCTGAATGAAATTCTGAATCATTCAGTTACAACAGAAGTTGAACTCCTTTTCTGCAGTGTAGAAAGAAATGTATGTCCACTGCTGAATATCCTAGGATGCCATTAGTCTGATATCTCTTGTATTGCCTAACAGTAATGTTATGAAATTTTGAGTATTTATTATTACTCAGTCTTAGTTTTGAACTGCTCTTCTGTCCACTAATAATAAACTCTTCCTTTCTCCTCTCAAACACAACACACATTGTTCTTGTCTTAATGTTCTTGCTCTTAAATAGGTATTGTTAAACTCTGCACACTTCCTAAAAGTCTTTATAAAGCAAACCTTTTAATTTGACTGCTAATGGTATGTTCCAGACTTCATATTTTGAGAAAAGTTTCTTTTTTTTTTTTCAGAGATCAGTAAAACTTCCTAATTTGTTGCATATACTAGATATGATCCCTCATTTTCTCTGCAGGAAAGGTAGTTTTCCCTAAAAGGCTAGTAGTTTTGTACAGGAAATTTCATAATAAAAGTATTTCAATGCCTCAGGAATGCAAGCTATACATTTCCCTGTGTGTGGCTGGCATTCTTGCTAAAGTGGCAGTTCCTGCCTTGGTCAAGTTCTGTTGGAGTATGTGAGACAGAAGAGCTGTATGAAATAGTGTGATGTAGAGGATAATAAAGTGGTATAGAATTTCAGCACCTTTGAGAGCCACAAACCTACAGCAATCTTGCACCTGGAGAAGTTGTCTCAGGAGAGCCATTTAATGAAAATATACTGTAATTGCGAGAACAGGAATTGCTCAGCAAAGCTTTATTGCATCTTTTGGGCTGTCTTCAATTTTAGCTGGAAGATTGCACATGGGAGTCTCTATGCGTCTTTCAGAAAGCAAACAGCAAAGTGAAACCAAGGAAAACAGAAGAATGATCTCCAGTAACATAATTTGCAAGTCCAGATAGAATCCATCCAAACCGATGGGATTTATATTTGAAACATTTCTGCAAAGAGCAAGGGTATCTGTTCATACACAAAATAGGCAAGTATTACACAACGGGAAAACATGACTAATGCTGTGCTTGACTCCTTCTATTACAGTCCCATTCCTCCTGCTGCCGTTAATCTGTTTATAATTTTTCACACATCTTTTCCTTTCTTGGGCTTTACCCAACCTTGTCAATTTTTTGAATTTTTTTTTTTTTTTTTACATTATTGCTTTTTTAGCATCTAGGTTGTTTTAGAAAGTTCCACGGAGTAAGGAAGGAGTGGAGAAAAGCAAGACTAGAATGGAAAGCAGAGCTGAATTTTGAACAGAAGCTGCCCAAGACCTTACATGGCGTCGTCTTCTTTGCCATATGTTCCGCACGCTAAGTTTAGCTGCAGTAATACGGCAGTTAGCTGACTTTAAGAACAAGCAAAAGATTGTAGAAAATTCAGTGTGTGGTACTACAGATATTTCAGGGAAGATCAGCATATACACGTGTTCTGAAATAACATGCTATTCCATTAAGTAATGGAGAGGCAAAATTACTGCCCTAGAGAATGGACATACCCTCTGTCTCCAGCTGAATGTAGATAAAAATATTATGGAGATTAACATCTGAGTTCAAGCATCTGGTTTATTCTGGGTAGTATAAAGTACTCTGCAAAGCTGGAATTAAATTAGTCATATCCTTACTGGACATGCAAACTGTAACCTAGAGAGAAGAAGATATGAGTACTTTCAAAATTTCTTTATTGTAATGTTAATATTTTTAATTTAAAAATCTGAGTGAATATGTCTACTCTTTAAAAATTAGCTGAAACTTGTGAAAAAGCTATGGAAGTCTCAAGAAATACACCTTTGCTATAAATTGGAAAAAGAAGTAACATCTGCATCTAAATGTTAATTTCCTGCTCACCTGATTTGATGTAAATCAAAATATTGTTAAGGAATTTGAGGTGTATTTTAAGAGCAGAATCAAATTTGTACTAGTGTTTTCTAACAACCTTTCAGTGAAGACATAGCAAGGAAAAAGTTGGTATCTTGAACATCAGGAAAAAATAATGTTCAAAGTAATAAGTTAATTACAGATTAAACTAGAATCACAATACTGAGCTTTTAGGGGGGTTTTTTTGTTGTTGTTGTTTTGGGGGGGCTTTTTTAGCTGTTTAATGTACATATTAGCTCACAGGCATCTTTCTGTTTTGAAGCATAAAAATGTATCTCCCCAAAAATTCAATCCCTTGAAGAAGGGCAAAAATATAAATTCTAGATAGGTGTTTTCATAGCTCATGGAGACAAGGTCATATGGTAGGCTATCCAAGCTCTTAATCAGAATATGGAAAGTCTCATGTTTTGTTTCCACCCAGAATACAAAGCAGACAGCCAGTTCAGATTCACTGCTATGTCAAGAATGAGGAGGTACCAGTAAAAACTATTACAGTTCTTTGAATAAAGCACAGACGAGATTCTCTTCTACTGAATTCCCTCTTTTTTCTTACAAAATTATTTTTTTACATTATCTATGCTGTCCCCTTTTCACTCTCTTTTAAAAACCTTCAACAGTTACTTTACATACACAGATTTGGTTTTCTCTGTTGTCACTACCCAGTTTATCCACCAATTGGGTAAGTGGCGTGACACAATTTTGAGTAAGGGGAATAAACACCTTTTTCTCCTCCAATTTATTTTTGTAAATTTTACCAAGCAGATGACGAAATCTGCTACTTAAGATGACTTTTTTTTACTTCTTACAAAATTATTTGTGACCTTCAGAACTGTTCAGTAGTGGCTACTGGAAGTCAGTAGTTCATGTAATGAAATTAATTCCAAATTCATATAAATCTTATAAGTGTGAGTTGATACACAAATTAATTTATGAGATATATTATGATTTTTCATTAGACTGCAATATTTCTGATTAACAACACAAAGCTACTAAAATTAATTTTAAAAATTCCTGTGATGTTTTTAACTGTGTGTATTATCATTTTTTGCTAAAGATAGACCTGGTGTAAAAGAAAATGAAAAAAAGTTGCTTCTCATTTCAGCTGCATCATGAAAAGTCAAATTTAAATTTAAATTACTCTCACAAAAATTTAAGTTCATATGTATTATAACATGTTATATTATTTCTTAATATGAGTGGCAAAGATTAAAAGAGGAAACATTCACAAAAACTCAGAAATGAAAATTCTTTCCAAAATCAAACAAAAAAAAGTTCACATTTTTTCCTGAATTTTCCTCTTTTTACTTCTTCCTCAAACAAAAAAATGTTCACATTTTTTCCTGAATTTTCCTCTTTTTACTTCTTCCTCTATTCTCTCTCCACTTCGTGTTTTGCGTAAAAGCTTTCAGTTTCAGCTCAGAACAGCACTGCCACACTGTTCTTACAAATAATTTGCCTAAGTGTTCATACTGGGACTTTTGCAATGGACTGTAAGACTGAATTTGGAGAAGCATGTGGAGGAGGAGAGGGGAAGAGAGATGCAGCAAAGCCCTCCTGTTGCCCATGGAACACACAGTGAGATGTGCATTCCATGCCATAGCACGGTGAGAAGTCACTACGCAGACTCTCCTCTGAGCACTGTGGTTACACCTTGCCTTGGGTCTACAGCAAAATTTCTGCTGATGTTAATTGCAATATGATAAAGACTACTGTGAGAGGACAAGATATGTCATTATGTCTCTGAAGACTGATAATGTGAGATTCTGAGTTTTGTCTGTGAAGTACACAAGTGAAGTTAGTGCTGAGGATGTCCAGCCCACTTTACAGCTCTTTCATCCTTGTGTTTCCTTTCACACATGTCATGAGAATGCTGACATTTTACAGAGGACAAGATGAAGAGGGGAGCGTGTGACACCTTAATGTCTCAATCAATAGACTCCTTGAGAACCTGCCAAACTTTAAAAACATAAAAAGATTCAGTACTACTGGTTCAGCATATGTCTGATTTACTATGATAAACACTCATTTTCACCCTCAAGAGAAGAGGTTCATAGTCAAATAGCAGAGAGCTCCTAGTGATCTTTCAATTGAAATAGTCAATGCCTTGAAAAGTCTGTCACAGTTTTATAAAAGTTGCTTGCCTCAAAATCAGTAGTATATCTGGATATTAACAATAGGCAAGCCTAACTTTTGTCAGCCTAATATCTTGCTCAGTCTCTACTGACTACAAGGTGCATGAAGAATGAAGGCAACAAAATCTGCTACTGAAAACATTGGTGAAATAGCTCTTTATCTGATTTTTTTTCATGTATTTGAGTTAAGGCAAAGGAAGTTTGGACACAGAAAAATGGTATTTTCTTAGGAAAGACGAGAATAGATTTATGGTCTATCTGTTATATAGCAAGACCTTTGAAAAGATTGAAAAATCAATGTATGCATAAAAACTGTATTGAGTTTTCTAGATGCTTGTCACTTAGTTCCAGAGTCACATCTTGCTCATCAAAATTAGCTTCATGAGAAGTACTTACACTTCTACCCCTTTTACAAAGATATATCTTAGTTTTCTTCTTTCACAGACTTTGTGTGTGTATGTGTGTGGTTTACAGATAGAACATCTGTGTATAACACTGCTCTCAGGGTGTTAAATACCAAGACACAATAATGTTTTCAGCAGACAGAGGAAGATACGGAATGTAATACAGTTGAAACTAAAGATTCAGAATACTTTTTTCATGTTTTGACAAAAAGGAGGGAAAGAAAAGTATTCAAAAGCCAGCATCTGAAAACTGTTATGAGATTATTTGTAGTTAAGTGAAATGCAATTAAAAGATCAATATGACATCTGTTAACAAGTGGATAGAATTTAGTTTTAAAAGAAGTTTAAAATAAGTTAAAAATACATATGAAGATCACTGCTGAGTAAAAAGTCTTGTCATGTAACTAAAAAAGAAACTGTGTTTATGAGATATTAACCTAGTGGAAAAATGTTCACAAATGTGTGAAAAGAAATTCCTTGTCTGACGCTAAGAATACAGATGTTTGCCTGAAGATTACTATCAAAGACATGGGCATTACATTATAAACAAAATGTGCAAGGGAAGGTTTCTCTAGGATTTATTAGCTGTTAACTAGAGTAGACTGATGGGATGTGGGGAGAGGCAAGTGTATCTGCAGCAGATGTGTGAGGTACAGTAGGATCCTGTTCACTGCTCCGTTGAAGAGTCCCTGTGTTAGTTTCTGTGGTGAGCAAAAGCTTGCACAAAGTACCCGCCTGAAATGCATGGGGTTTGGAGTGCATTTACTAGAAGCAGACAGAGCAAACATACTGCTCTGGACTCTGGGCCCCAGAATCAGTCCTTAGAGAGTGAAAGCAACTTGGTGATGAACTAATTTGCTAGCACAAACTGGCACCAAAGGCCATTTCTATTCATTGTCCCAGAAGGAATATGACCTAGGGAAGAACATAACTCTCAACTCTCAACCTCCTACAGCTGTTACTAAGCTGACACTGCTGATTTATAGCTCTCTCAGGCTCAGTCCTGAAGTCACAAAGCAACAATATATTTCCAATTGGTGTTTTACTGAGGCCTTAGTCCTACTGGAGAGTAGAGATTTCTGATACTTCATTAATGCCTTTACAGCAAAGCAAGAAAGACTGCGCCTCTTAAAACCATTAAAAACTATGCAGTTCTTGACACTGGCCAACCTTGATATAATTCCTTATTCAGGTCTGATATAATTCATTGCAATACCAAGTGGTGAATTGGTACATGCTGGAGATCTGGAACGACCGCAAAGAGCCTGAGTACTCTTGGTGCGAGTGACAGAAAATAATAAATAAAATCTCAAACTACAAACGAAAAGACAGAAAAATGCATCAAAGTAAATCAGGTTTCAGTAAAGACAGACTGCACAGAAAAAACCAGTATGACTAAATTAACACCGACAATCATGTTTAAACAGGATTGATGACCTGACCTAATGTCCAGGTGCTGTCAGAAGGATCTCTCAACTGCAGAGCCCATCCCAGCTCCTGGCCACCAATTCCCACCAGCTCAAGCACTCCTCTGGCTTCTCACTAAGCAGATACAACTCCCTAATTTGGCAGAGAATCAAAGAAACACGAGAAGTCAATATTTTCTACAGTTGAATTGGCCTGTCAGAGGTCAGATACATGCCAAGATGACTGCTCATCTAAGGTTTATAAAGGACAGTGGGCAAAGCAGAGTGAAGACAGATGAGACTGCCTCTCTCAGTGGGAATCAAACAATTCTATCAGCCTAGCCATATCAGCCTCATAGGTTTTTATAGCCAAGCCCCATTCCTCTACTGAATTTCCAGAAATATATGCTAACCACAAAGTACTCCTGCTTTGAAATCAGGGATCTAATTATTGATGGATTTCTTTTTCATTTGGTTTATGTGATTTCCATCAAATTAGAAAGGTTATTTTATATAGACAGATGCCTTTCTTCTTTGTGTCACTAAATACATTGGCATTAATGTTCCAACCAGACCATTTGGAAATGATCAAAATTTCAAAATGTACAAAATCATTGATTACCCAATATTTTCAAATCTGTTACTGTGTTCTCTTATACTCCAGTTTGTCACACCACTACAGAAAAAAAGAAAAAAAGAAAAAAGAAAAAAAAAGAAAAAAAGAAAAAAAACCCAACCAAAACAGATGTTCAAATATTTTTGTATCTTGATCTTCTGTTCCCTGCAATAACTTAAATGAGGAATTAGACACAAATAGAGATATGTGGACTTACAGGTCATCCAGGTTCCCACAGGTCAGCACCAATCTGTGGTAGAGCTATCCTTTGTATACGTTACTTGCTATTGTAAGGTCGGGTGTATTTTAATAAGTTTGGCTCTTCTGAACCTTATGTGCCTACATTAGGCAGATTTTTTGGTTTTTTCCTTATTGTTATTAATTGCTGTCTTACCTGGAGACAAAGTCTGAGATAGTAGCTACAGTTCCAAAACTTCTCACTCAATACCACAGAAAAGGAATAACGGGATTGTGAGAATTACAGATTGTTTTACTTCAAGGCCTCCATCTGAAGGTATGTCATATACAGTGGGAAGAGTCTCAGAAGCTACCCTTGCTCTTAGTTCCTCAGGTGGTGTTCTCTCACTTCAGGTAGCCTTGCACTGAGACTTAGAGTTCCACATGCTGTTAACACAGCCATTGACTGCAATGCACCTGATGAATGAATCATGTGGGGAAAATAATTAGCAGTGATGCAAGTCCCAGAACTTTTAGTCCTTTCATTAGATTCTTTCTGTTGGTAAGCCTCAGTCCTCTGATATGGAGCAATGCATTTTATAGTGCTCTTGGAAATAACTTCCATAAGTACTTCCTCAAAGTATTGGTCATTGTCATAAGTGAAAGAGTCTTGACAGAGTTTACTAGTTTGGAAAGTACTAGCATTGCTAGTTGGGTCAAAAATATTGCAGGTTCTTCTACTTAAGACTTCAATATGAAAAATTAAATAGATGTGCTATTTTTGTATCCAGATGTCAGAGAATTGTTCACCAAGTGCATAACCTTGACACTGTTTATTTATAAAGTTGTTAATTAAAGTAGGTATTCAGAACTTCCTGCCAGCAGCTGTTGAGCAGTGATTTCACTAGTGACACTGACAGTTTGAAGGCCTGAATCTGAGAGACAGGAAATCAGTTTGCTGCTGTATGCAGACTTGCCATATAGGGTTTGTTAAAAACATATGCTCTCATCCTAACTAATTTTTTTTAAAAGACTTCAAAGTTCTACATTAAGAAGAAAGTTACTCATGGGCTTGCAGGATAAGAACTAGAAACCAGGACGCAATCCCAGATGAATTTAGTAAAATTCATTCAGAGCTTTAGATGTCCTTTAGATATGCATAGAAATCAGCTGAAAGAGGTTACAGTACAAAGATTATGTTACAAATATTTCAGCATATAAGTTATTCACTAAGAATTTGCCCTTTTTTTGTTTCCATTTTCAGTAGGTATTTGTGCAGCCAAGTTCGACTGGCATGAATTATAAAATGCTAAAAAGAAATAACTTTCAAATTACATCCCTGTAATTATACATTACAGCTGAAAATCCTAAGATGAAGTATCCTTTAGAATTTACTATAGAGAAACAATATGATGTAGCATACATAGAAAAAAGCATATCTGCTATTAAAATTGTGATTTTGTGCTTTTAAACACAAATCTTTATCAATCTGCCATTATCCTTTGCCTGTCCCTTACTGTGATTTCATCATCCTTCAAAATGCCACAGACTTTTTTATAAAAATTTAAAATCTGTTACTTCTTATATGAATCTGACACCATATCCTGGTGGTCATTTTAAGACAGTCAGCAAATCAGCACTTTACATGTGCATACACATCCTTTGCCAAGGGGGGAACTAAACACTCTGCTAATTTGTGAGATGAGGTTAGCACTTCAGAAACCAACCCCCCTCCTTGACCTAATGCAAATAAATAAATTATCGTCATTTCAATGTGGATGAAAGAACAGTACTTTTTACTGTTCCTTTCTGTCCCTCCTGAAGACTGCACAAGCCACAGTACCTGTATATTTATTCTGCCTGAGGAATGTAAGCCAAGCAGCAAACTGAAGTACACATCTCTGCTTACATTCCACACATGCACATGCCAGGATATGACTTGCTTTCAGTGTAGTTTGGTGAAGCCACACATTACAGAACAGTCACCTGAGTTTTACAAAGATACAATTCATACCTGCCCTTGGGGGGCATATGAAGTCAGTGTTCTTCCTGAAAAAGCTTCAGCAACATCTCATCTATTTGAAGTTCTTGACATCCTTGTAAGGTCAGGACAAGCAGATGGCTTTGGCAACTCCACGTGGCTCACACACAGTAGGGTCTTGTTTGTGCTAAAACATTCCTGCTACCTGTCTAAATGCTGCACTTAAGATGTGTTCAAGTGCACAGTCAGAATACAGTAGTGACTCACAGAGGATGATTTCTAGGGATCAAAAAAACAAAATCACATTGAGACAGAGCACTTTAGAGAAACAGAAACTGAGGCAGAAAAGCAACAATAATTTTCTTAAATGTATTTTTTTGCATAAGGAGCTTCACATACAGCTCTTTAATCCCACATCCACCCTGGCCCCTGCAATATTTTTCCTTCTTACTTGCAAACAAAAGTAGATCAGTTCCTAAATATTTAGATTGTTGATGAATATTCAGTAGTGGGTGAAACCTGTAAAAATGCAATTTGCAACTTAGGTCCAAGACTTTCAAAACATATCACCATCCAGTGAACTCCTCCTTAAAACTGTGCTTCAATTCAGTACACCTTTGCATCCTTAACAAGTTATCTGTCTATAAACGTCACCTGATCCCAGTACATGCATGAACTTTAGTCTTCTAGTGCTCATGAAGGCCTACAGAGGCTCATTCAACAGAGATTGCTCCCTGACCTACAGCTGACTACAGCTTTAGTTCCCATTACTTTTTCATGAAAGTTCTCACTTAACACTATGTGGATAGAATGAAATGTGTCCATAAAAAGTATTTAAAAACACATGTTTAACAGGACCTGCTGTTCCTGTCTTATTGCATTATGTCAATCAGGAGAAGAGCAAAGATCTTGAAGAATATTTCCTGTGTACTTTTGAAGCAGTTTGGAAGGTATTGTTTTATTTTGTTGCCACCATTGATTGAAGGCTGTCTCTCCATCTCCTGCTCATGTTCTGAGATAAGGGTTTGAAAGCATAAAACCTTGTAATTGGAAAGCAAGGTCCAGGGAACAGGAGGATCTCTAATTCCTGTTATGCTCACGGAGAAAAAGAAGTTTATCGTTCCCTTTCTGATGAAGAGAAAGTGCTCTACTTAAAGGATACATTCATTAAGGAAATGCGTAGTCTTTGTAGGACTGATTATGGTTTTACCTCTGTGTTAGAGCAACAGGGGGAGGTTTTATGCAGCTCATAGTGGGGAGGTAATATTATATCATCTAACTGGCAACCTGTATTTCTTAGGTAAGTTTTACAATACATGCAGGCCAAAGAGAAGCTAAAGTTTTGGGCTTTTTCCCCTCAGCATTTGAAATAGTTTCTAGCCAAAATCAGACTGTGTAGCTGAGAGCCTTGCAATGTTGAGGAATTGGTTTAGTGAGATAGACTTACATAGCTTAAGTAACTGAACCATGAGGTGTTTTGAAGTGGTGGATGAAAAGGTCAATGTGCCTAGGACAAGGAGGAAAAAGGTACTAGGGGAAAACAGTGGGAACCTTTTCTGAATGGTTCCAAATCTGCCAGTCTGTGTGATCTGGCCCAAAGAGTGCTCTGGGAACACCACTGACTGCTAATTTCTTTCCAGCATCTGCTCACATCTGGCCTCTGCTACTGGAAAAACCATGCAGCCCTCAGTAGACCTAGGTAAGTGACAGCCAGGTCTTTCATTCTGATCTGGGGAACACTCCCAGAGAGTTCGAAACAACCTTCAAACTTACTAAAGATTAATACAAAGAAGTAAAAGCATTTAAAAAATATACCAGCCTCCAAGTTGATCTTGACAAATAAGAGATTAAATTGTTAATTGCATTACAAGTGGGGAAGCTTATACAGGAGGCAATTATGAAGCAAAGAATCTGTTTCAAAATTAAAACATTTAGAAAATCATTCTAGTTTTACATATATATATATGTATGTGTGTGTGTGTGTGTAAAATACTGATGTAGTGCCATAGGGCAATACAAGTAAAGTAAAAAAATAGTCATCTGAGAAAGCTTTTATTGATTTTTTTTTTCACTTTGACAGACACATTTTTGTATTTAGATATTTAAATACTTTAAATATAAACAAAAATATTATACTTTCCTCAAACAGTATTTTTTGCTTCTTGAGGAAACCTTTTCTAAGGACCTAAAAAACTGATACTTAAGAAACAATGGGGAAAGAATAAACACATGCAGGATGATGATGGGGTGGAGCAACCTCTTGGAGATATATTTAACATCTTTCCTTTTTTTGATGTTTTGCTTTATTGTGGGTTTGGGAGGTTTTTTTGCAGTGATATCTACTAGGCAAAGACAATTCCTGTTATCTCCATTGACATCAAATAAATAACTAAAAATAGGATTTCTGAGTAGAGAAAATGATGTCATATTTGGAAGCACTGCTGTTGTTGACTCTTTCTGGGAGAGGCAGTATTCCGGGTGAGTGGTAGATAGTGATCTGGAACTAGATCAAACAGACAAACTTTCCATTAGAGCCATTGAACACTCTTGTTCTGCTTTATCTTTAATCTCAACGGGCAAGTAGCTCCTCCAAAATCACTAAAAGGCTACGTCTGTGTTCAGATCTTCTCTACAAGGTAACTGTCCTTTCCAGGTCTGGATTCTATTTTGCTTCTCTCCCATAATTCTAACTATTCCATTACTATGCTCAAAGGTGAAACTCAACAACTTTGATGAGCAATTTCTACAGTTTAAACTTCAGCATCTGGGTGCTGTTTCAACAACACACTTTTTAAAAAAATGGAAGTCAATATTCCACAAGGAATCCTCAGACATGATAATTTCTTCATTTATTTTTACCTGAACATGCATAATAAGAAACCCTAAGCAAAATAAAAGAAGATTCAATGATAGTTAGTCAAAGTGTCATTAAAACTGATAATGCCATTAGCTTAAATTAATAAATTCAAGAAAGCCAATTCTCCCAGAAGTGTGCCAGTCTTTTCAACTTACAGAAAACTTCCTTCCTGTTCTTTCTCTGTCTCATACTTTCATTCCCATTGTCTCCTTCAAGTAGAAAACAGAGAGCCATGAATAGGTTCCAGCATCTGGAGCTGGTGTCACATCTGTTCAATAATCAGACCAAGGTTTTTCAAGTCTAGGAAATGTCTAAAACATTAAAATGTACTTATAGCTTTTCAGTGGTGATTTTACATAATGAGAATTACTATGGGGAGACTGTCTTATCAAAATAATACAACACTGCAAATATTGCCAGATTAACACTCTTTGGACTAATGATTTTTTCTTTTCATCCCCTCTATATGTTTGAGTGTGTTTGTGTGTGTATTCCAAGTAAATACCATTCTTTTCAAGGCATCCTTTTTTATACTGTGAAGACACCTAAAGTTTCAAGCATCCCTTTTAAGTGCTTATTGCCAGAGCTCCAGCATCTGCATAGTAACCATACTGTTTCTGAGAGCACCTCTTTCAGGTACTCCTGCTGCCCACTGCTGTATTGAGCTCTACATTCTAGGAACCAGGAGTGCTCCAAGAACCTGGTTTATTTGGGAGAGTGCCAATGACCTTAATTCTTACAACCCATCTGAGATGTGTGATAGTCTAGCATTTTTCTAGACTAATTAACAATGTTTTGGAGACAGCTCAGTGATTTCTTTGCAGATGATTAAAAGGTTCTCAGGTAATGTGAGGGAAGGGAGTTCATTTGGCAGAGAAATTGATTTTTGGCCCATTATTTTACATTTGAAGCACCCGGTCATAAATTTTTCCACTAGGCTGACAGTTTACATTATTCTTGATAGCTGAAGCTATCTGAATGAAATAATTATAAGCAGTCATGGGTAGCAATATAGGCTTTCACCACATACAACAAAAATAAAGAATAGCATTTTTCTAGTAGTAAACAAATCATCAGGAGACTGGAGACAGTGTCTGGACTTCATAGCCTCAAATTTGCTTCAAAGACCTTCATTTTAAAAGAAAACAGTAGAACAAAATTATGAAACACTTTAGCAGAATTATTCAGCTGAATTATCTTCCTTCACTCTCCTTCACTTTTAAAATTTTATGAATATTGAAATGTAAAGTGAGTTTTCAAAATGAGTGTTACTATAAGCCATTCTAAGAGTGACAGCTGCATTGTTTTTGTGCCTCTAGGTGAAAAAGATAGACAAGCTAATTGTACAAGTGCCAGGCTTTTTTCAGTACTGGATCTCATTACTATAATGCTTCCATGACTTAATTTTTCTCAAGTTCTGAGGCTTTATACCTCATAATGTAAATAAATTTATTCAAAATACAATTAAGTTTCCCAATAGATAATTATAAAAAGTGACCCTGACCTTTTATTAATGACTTATATCATCAAGCTGTCCACTGTGACATAGTTTAAAATAAAGCTTATTTTCCAGTTTGATCTAGTATTTAAAAACAACAAGACTTATGAGACCTGACCTCTATTACTATCTCTGCTTTGCGCTGCTCGTAACTTTAGATTCATACCCTTTCTTTTCACATGTGCAATGAGAAACTGCAGAAACTAAGGGGAATATTCACACTCTGCAAAGATAAGGTATAAATGGATCTCTCCTGGACTACTGCTTTCTTCTGACTCAGTTTTGCAACCTGTAAAATGTGCAGTTGGTACTTATCTAACAGCAGGGCTTGGATGATTACTACCCTAGAGTTATGGAACTCAGACAAAAGCTCTACAGTAGAAAAATACATCACATTTTTTACTCAGTTCAGAGCCAAAACAAGTAACATGACTTGAGATAATAATTTTATGAAACATGTTAAAGGTTAAAAGAAAATTACTTACACTATTGGCCTCTTAAGGGGTTTTACAGTCTGGTTAAAATTACTGGAGACCTAAAAATCAACTAATTTTGCACTGAACTGAAATAGCTGGGGATCTATGCAAAGTGAAAAATACTTAACAAACAGGTATTTTGGGAAGCTTCATGCTCTTTCAAATGGGGAAAAATGTTTGAAATCTAATGAAGCATTTTGCTCAACAAAAATGTAGTGTTTTGTTTAATGCCACATTAGTTAATGCTTTTTTCTACCCTCCCTTTTAATTTCAGTCACATTGAAATGAAAAGCATACCTGTGTAAAAAACGGTTGAAATGCTTAATTTAAAAACTGTCAAAACAACATTTCTACATCCTTTTTTTTTACCCTAACAGAAAATATTCCTAAATGTCACTCAAATAATTATTTTTCAATACTCTCTTTAGTAAAGGCACTAAACAGTAATGAAGATTATTTTGCTCAACCCAGCAGGATAAAAAAAAGTGTAAATCTAAACAGAAGAAAAAGTTGTTCAGATTATCCTGCTTTAACCTCACTTCCGGGTGAAAAACAATCTTTGGCTAATTTTACATAGAGATGACTATTAACCAGAATTTTGGGTGATTTCAGTAACAAAGGGAGGGATATGAAGGATTAAAGTATCTGTTTTTTCTAGTGAAAGAGCATTATCATTTAGGTAGAAACAGATTTTTTTGCATATAGATCAGATCCTTCAAATTGTGGACATCGTAGAAAGAGTCAGCAGTGAATATTTCCTTGACCTTTTGGTTCAGAATGCACTATATAGAATATTTGAAATTTGTCTTCTTGCACTTCACTACTGAAAACACACTAGCTAATCCTAGTGCTAATAATACTTTTCTAGCAGCCACAGTCAGAATCTGTCATTAGTATAATGTCATTTCATTTATTTCCTATAAAAGCAGGTAAATACTCATCATCTGAGCCATTTCATATTGCACTGGCAATACAAAATACATTATAAAGAACAATCATACTCTGATGGCATTGGATTACATAGTTTATTGGGTCTATTCCATCCATAATTTTCATGATGGCTTCTTGAGTGACTTATGCTGTACTAATCTGCTACTCCACAGTAGAAATGGATTTAGAGCAAATCTTTCTCCACAGGTGGCATTTCCCAGTAATGAATCCTGCCATTCAATTATATAATCAGAGTAATTTCTTCATGTTAAAAAAAGACCCCTTCTTGAGTGGCACATAAATTACCACCAGATTAAATTAGTGCTACTGCCAGGGCTTTGAGATTTCTCCAGTTGACAGACAGCACAGTACTGTTAATGATGAAGAGAAAACATGTCAACTCAGAGATTTTTCAAGTTTATTTTTCCACCTCTTCACACTGGTTTCTTTGTACTTGCTTTTACAATATTGTGGGCTTTGGGTATCTTTGAAATTAATGCACCCAGGGTGCACCCAGAGCACCACAGGAGACTTTCAGTGCTTCTGTTTAGTAATGTTCATCTTTGCTGAGGAATGACCAGTTGAGTCGAATAAGAGGAAAGAATTAAAAAAAAAAAAAAAAATTAGCACTAATAAAATATCTGGTTTACAAATGGTAATAAACTTCTGCTGAGTATGTCAGTTTGATTTACCCTTCTACATCAAAGCTAACACAGCATTAAAGAATTTACAAAATCAGAGCTCTCTCCTGAGTGCAATAGGATATCATATTTTGCATACACAGGCGGTGGTGAGAATACTAAAAACTACTAATTCGTTAGCATTAGACATAGTCCTATGGTAAGACCTCAAATAAAACAAACACAACATCTGTATGGCTTGCAGAGTTATCAATGATGAATTTCTAAGTACTTTGCACATGCTATGCCAGTTTTCAGTGAAAAAAAATTCCAGTTTAATAAATAAATAAATAGAAAGCAGAGGTTTTTACTTCTTTAGGTAGAGGTGAAGGGAGGGAACGCAAAGTAACACAAGTAAAAATAGCTAGTTGAAGGGGAGACAAAGGGGCAAGTATTTCACTGTTTTCTATAGCAGTTGTGAAGCATGTCTGCTTTCCCATGTTACATTTTACCACAGACTTAACCACAGCAGACTAAAAGTATGCAGGGCATCTGTATGAAGTTAAGAAACTTTGTTGTTGTTCCTGCAGAAAGCATACTTAAGCTGTACTAGCACTCTTGGCGACAGAGTTTGTGCTACAGTTCACCTTTCACAGAGTGCTGAGTGCACTTCAGCCTGACCCAGCCACATCCAGGTGCACCCACAGTGTGCATGTTCTTTTATCATCAGGGTAACACCACTCCTCTGCACGGGCTCACTGTGAGCGCAGGCTCACTCCTTCTCTATTACCTGCTCCTAAGTTTCGACCCGAAGAAGAAAAATGGAGTAAGGAAGTCTTTCCTAGTGACACTTCCATCAGGGCTTTCACTTTTAATGAGTTTTTAGAGCACAGGGAGCTAAGTCTTAGGTACATCTGTGCATTACACAAATAATGTCACAGAGAGTCCACCCCACTGATCTTCCTTTCAGCTACTTAAAACTGTTCTCTAGATGCTTAATTACTGGATAAATTGCTGGTGGATTAAAAAAAACAAAAAAAAAAAAAAAAAAAAAAAAAAAAAACAACCACCAAACCCCTCAAACTAACAAAATAAACAAAACAAAACCCACATCTCCAACACTGCTCTTTTGTTCTTGGTCCCATACCAGCCAGTATCTGTTAGGACCTCTTTGAGCTCAAATGTTTCCTTTAAGAACATTTTGCACTTCACAGACTTTTTCAGAATCTGTTATGTTCCCTAGGGTCAACTCATCAGGCAACTTGTTTGAGACACCTTTGACCCTAATTCTGAGGCACAGTCAGTGGGTAACTGCCTAGGGAGTGGGACATAATGCCTCACAGATCTGAGATCCAAACTTTTACCCTTCAGTACACAGCCCCACAAGAATGGCAGTGCCATTGTAGAAAAGCAGTCAGCTTTGATTCATACCTTTTCTTTAGGTACAAGATACTGCACAGAAAAAAACTTCCCAGCAGACATTTAAAAATACTTCATTCATACAGAAAACTGCTTCCTGGACTTAGGAGGCTGTACATGACCATGAAGGAGAACAACAGTAAATATAAACCATGGAGGATTACTACTCATTAAAAAGTTAAAAGAAATTAAAAAAAAAAAGAAGCTAAGGCACTGAAGAGAATAGAGAGATCATCACAGTTCTGGTAAGTACTGGACAAATACCAGGTCACCCGGGATTTACAAATTTCTGAGAGTAAGAAAAACCAAGAGTGCACATACAAAAAATTGTGGAAGTGATCAGACTCAAAGGATATCAATTTTTGCAGCTATAATCTTTTCTTTACACTATTTTCAATATCTGTCAACTACCTTTTACAAACATAAGGCGAAGGAAAGCTTTAGTGTAGAATTTTGTTGTTAACATGGTTAATCAAATTACTTTTAAAAACTAATTTATAATTTATTCAAAGCTACTTACTAAAATTGTCTATGCACATCTTATATGTATTTCTGCTTGACATGTAAAAACTTAAAATTTAGTTAAATAATCTGTTAATGGTTGTCACCCATGTATTACCGAGCATATAAAATATACGACAATTTTTATATTTCTTCAGTATCCTAGCCATGAAAGAAATTATCATTTATAGAATCATAGAATGGTTTGAGCACTGAGGCAAAAAGCTATTGAGTACCTGAGCCTTCTCCCTGTCCTGACTAATCATGTCTCCTCTATCCAGGACCCACATTTTCCCTATTCTTTCTCTTCTGGCTGATTTACTTAAAGAAACTTCTCATGCGACCCTTGATATCCTTGGCCACATTTATTTCTGCCACTGTTTTAGCTTTCCTAACCTGCTCCCTGGCTGTTCAGACAATTTCTGTATATTCCTCCCAGGCTATCTTTCACTCCTTCCTCCTTCTTTAAGCTACCTGTTAGTGTTTAAGGTTGTCCAGGGTCTCTTTTCCCAATTTTCTGTTTGTAGGGATGCTTTGCTATTGAGTCTGGAGGAGAGAACCCTCGACTGTCATCCAGCTTTCTTCTGTCCCCTTCCCTCCAGGGCTCCATCCCATGGCAGTCTACCAAAGAGATCCCTGAAGACAAAAAAGTCTGCTCTCCTGAAGTCCAGGGTAATGAGCTTTTATCCTCTTTGTTGCCCCACAGATCTCAAATGTCACTGCTTAATTGTCACAGCATTCCAGGCTATCCTTTAGCTTTGTATTCCCCACTAGCCCTTCCTTGTTGGAGAGAACAAAATCCAGCATAGCCTCTCCTCATTGGATCTTCTGTAACTCTGAGAAGAAAGTTGTTATCAATGCATTCTAGGAATCTCCTGGGTTGCCTGCATCCTGCTGTGTGGTCCCTCCAACAGACGTTGGTGTGGTTGGAGTCCCTCATGAGGGCCAGGGTTTGAAACCGTAAGGCTGCGCTTCTCTGTCTGTAGGGGGCTTCATCATCTTGGTCTTCCTGGTCAGACGGCCTATAGCAGACCCACACAATAAAATCACCTGCCTCTGTCCTCCCTTAAGTCCTGACCAAGAATATGAATACCTTTTTCTGTAAAGACCAGTATTGGTAGGAGAATCCGGTTGTATTCAAACATTTTAATGAGTAAAATTTTGTAGAAAAAAATGAACACAGTGGAATGAAAGAGCCATTGATAGTAGGATTTCTCATTTATCAACTCTGGCTCCTATTGAGTATATTAAATTACTCTAAATACCTGTGCATATCCAAAGTCTTTCTTCCTGTTCCTCCCCATTCCCAGACAGGACCAGCCACTTGAGCACACACTCAGTGCACACACATTTCTCAAACAGTTCTGTAAGATTTTATTATCTTGCAGTTTAGATAAGAATTTTCATTAGGATACAAGAACTCTGACATTCACACAGACTTTTGAAATATCTCCTGCTGTTCATTGAAATACACAGTGTATAATGACTTTAAAGCAGAATTCAGTTTCTTTTTTTCTTAATTGATTGCATTACTGTAAATAAACACCCAAATATCAAAATTATGGGAACACTTGTAAAATTGCAATAACATACTTTTGACCCTCTTCCCTCCTGCAATAAATCATGTATAAACAATGTAAAATAACTGCTTTCCTCTATGACCATCCACTAGCCATTTCTTAT
The DNA here is from genome assembly GCF_009650955.1 of Corvus moneduloides. NCBI lineage: Eukaryota > Metazoa > Chordata > Aves > Passeriformes > Corvidae > Corvus > Corvus moneduloides. Next base: position 19,539,372 of record NC_045481.1, read on the forward strand.
TCACCCAATTTACTTTTCTCATCACACTAATAATTGGAGTTCACATCACATGGGATCTTTCTGGGCCCTTGAACTGCCTGACTGAAAGAAGGAACATAAAATTGTCAGTTTGGTATGGAAGTCTCTTCATTTAAAAGTGAAGGAATAAAAATTCCAGGAGGCTTGTTTTTTATTGTTGGGACTTGCAGGCAGGCTTTTTTTTTTTTTTTTTTTTGTGGTTTGCTTGGGTTTTTTTGGGAAGGGGGGGTGGGTGGTTGTTGTTGTTGTTTTGTTTTGTTTTGTTTTTTGGAGGGGCTTGAGCGAGGTTGTTTGGTTTTTCCTCCTATATTTTTTTTTTATACAGTGTTTCAGGGAAGGGAACACATAACAGCACTACAGGACAGCTTTTCTCATAAGGAAAATGTTTCTAGTTAGTTGTGAAGTATGCCAACAGCATTAATTCAAGATTCTGCAAGACACTATGTAAATTCTCAAACTGTTGACAGAGTTTTCTGATACCTAAATAAGATAAAGGTAAAGACTGAATAAACCTGCATAAAAATGAGGATGAAACGTATACACCAGAATGGAACTAACGATAAAATTACCAGGGGGAATTAATTTTTGATCTTTCTTTCTCTCTCAAAATTGGCATAGAATGTGGCCTTTATGGACTTTCAGCTTCCCACAGCATGAAATAACAGTTATTTGGTAGAGAAAGGAAATATATGAATTTTAAGAAAGAAAGAATAAAGATCAGCTATAAAAATATAGCATAAACAGTTGAGGAAATGACAAGCAAGAAACAACAATATATTTTTTTTCCTTTTTTCAATACTCCCAAGACCAGTGGTTTATGAAGACAAATTCAAGCCATAACCCTTCCCCTTTTCCAATGGAAGCATATTTCTACATCTAGACCAGGGTTTTGTTCTACCATCGGCTTGGTTCACAGTTTTTACTGCATTAAGAAATTGGTATGTATAGGGTTAGAATCATTGTTGAGGATAGCTGGTGATTTAATGCTGAAGCAAGGTCCTTCAAAGCTGCCTGTAGTTAGGTTTTATATTCATAGTAACTACTTGGTAAAGTACAAACATAGGACAGGAAGGAAACATTATGTAAGAGGAAACGTGAAGCTGAATTGAAAATGTGATTCAAATATGACTCTGGAAAGAACAGAAAAAAATGATTGAATTATAGATAATGCTTCTGCTCTGAAGATTTTCCTTGTGTTGAAAAAATCACAGGGCTGGTTTCAGTGAATTTGGCAGCATTAGGATTCTTTTCAGAATAAGTTGTGACATAACTGTTTGGGGCTTTGAAGATTAGACCTGGCTGAGCTGGTTACAGAAAAAAATCATTGAAATATGCCATTTGGTTAGAGCTGTGGACAGAAGTCATAGGGAGATCTGACAGGCTTGGTTAAGGCCCAGATAGGACCCCCGGGCTGGCATACCTTGACTAACTCTGGGTTTTGCAGATGCTATCTAACCAGTCATCATCTGATTCTAGTAGATGTTGCTTGTCTTATCAAGAACTATCAAATTAAGTTCAGAGAAGATTTAAAATAAAACACTTAATTTGGCATAAATTCTTATGCCACTTGCTTGATTTATGCTCAAATTTTTTTTGGAAAATAAGTATGATACTTACATAATTACTGGTTTCCACTTATGTCATCTTTTTTTATTGTGATTCTAACTTTTTTCAAAGAATAATATTTTTAAATTGACTTTTTACTACATGCTGTGAGTTACTGATAAAATGCTTTTACAGAAAAACTATTTTGTCTTTTAGTTCGACACTGAAAATTTTTAAGAAAATGACAGAGGCAAATGAAAGTCCCAGAACCCTAGACCATAACTCAGCACTAAATTTCAGCTATTGCATTTCCTTCATATCTGTTTTCTGAATACCGTTACAACAGCTCTGTTGCCATGGCCTTGTTTTTCTCTCAGCTGAGTTCATTCCTCATAATTGTAAACAAATTAACATAAATTATTAGTTTTGTCATTTCTACACAAAAACAGAGTGGTATCTTACTCCCAGTCACATGAACGAAACGTTTTCTTCAGCATAAATACTTGGCGAAGCTTATCTTCCTTGAACTTTACTGAATGTATATGATGTTGGAACCCTGGGTTTAGAGAATTTAGGTGATGTAGTCATTCTGGATACACCAGAGAAGCCAGTATGCATTTTTTACAACACTTACTCATGCCTCTAGTGCCAAAGAACTAATCTGCCTTCAAAAGATTACCAGCTACGTGTGAGCATCTATATTGCATCTTGCTGATACAGTAGACTGAGGAATGTTTCATATTATGTTTTCAGATTTTTACAGCTTTGCAGCCAGGACTGTATATATTTTAAATAAATATTGGGAAAAGAAAGCAATAACCTTGATGTATGAAAGAAACAGTAAATTAAACAATGAACAGATGGAAGACTTTTTTTCTTCTTCTTCAACAGAAGTAGGTGACATTTAAAATATTCTAGACACTGAATCTAATCCCTTTCTCTGATAACTAGCATTATTCTTAGCCTTTCATTTTGCTCCTTTAATAAAAAATATCATTATACTAGGAACATTTCTTGCTTTATGTTTTCACTGTTCTTTTTGTGAGTTTATGTGTGTAAATTCCTGAGTGAAAGAAAGCTCTGTTAACCTTTGTCTGCCGCACATACACACCCACCCCGTTTCACGGCATTTCAAAACTTGATTTTTCTTCTACTGAAATTAAGGCTGTTATATTCACAATTTTTCATCAGAATTATCCTAACTGCAGTGAACCATGACATCTGAAGAGGTTTCTTTCTCTCTACTGACTATTAAGTTACTAGGCACAAATATCTTCATTAAAATAAATATGAATTCCATCTTCAGTAATATGGCCAAAATAAAAGCATGGCCTATGTGTGCCTTAATTCTTTTTCTACTTTTTGACCTGAAGAGTGAGCATTAGGAAATACATGAACTCCTTCCAGTAATGTTCCTCTCTTGCAGCTGGGAACCAGGTCATCCCAGCTCTGCATGTAATAGAGAGGTAGTGGAAATTACGATTTGAACTTTGATTGCCTATTTTCCCTCTTTGACTTCTGGTTTTTACATGTTCTATAGAAATGAAATATTTGATAGTCAACAAACAAATGTGCCTGTGTTTATGCACAAACCCAGCCATCTTAATTTCATTGGTCTGAAGACAGGAAACCTCATATGAATTTGGCAGCACTCAACACATAAGCAAGTGGTGGGGGGAACACACGCCTAACTCCCAAGCTGTCTGTAGAATAGATCACCTCTCCTTTACCTTTCAGTGTATTGCATGCCAAAGGATAACTACTTAGACGACTGATAATACAAAACAAAGTGATTCTGCAAGAATGTCTTCCTGTTTTGCCAAGGTCTTTTCTCTCCATATTGACAATGACCTTTATCTTAAGGAGAAAGAAGAGTATCCAGTTCTCTGTGAAGATCTAGTTTCTCTAATTACTACCCTTTAATTCCACTGCTTGCTAACACATGCTTTGTTATCCTTTAGGAGAACTACATCATGCCCGTATGAATCATCCAGTAAAAATCCTCAATCCTTTTTCACAGAAGGGCATAAAGGATCCTACCCAAAGTAGTAACAAGTGTGAATGGTTCACATCTGCAGGGAAGCTTGTTTTTACAGCCTCTCTTTGCTTCCAGTTGTTGCAGAAGTACACTAAGCCTTTCTTCCTTCTGTATTTCATACAACCTCACAACAGAACCCAATTAAAAATGGCCTTAAGGTCTCATCATCAGTTTCCAATCTAATAAGCAGACAAGAGTATCTGAAATTCTTGCACCATACGATGCAGGGAGGGAGAAACACACTATTATATGCATCTCTCCCTTGGAAACAATTGTCTACACCTAGTTCCCTAATTAATGTCTTTAACTGTACTGGAGTAAAGTTTCTGTCACAAGGATGTGTTAACAGCAGCACTAGTTTAATTTCTGCATGACCCTCTGTGACTTAAATTTTAGCTATACAAATGGTCCATTGACGTTTATACTATTGGTCTGGCTTGAGAGAAAAAGAAAGAGCCTCAGGCTAAAAGATGCACCACAATAACAAGTCAATTTAATTCACTAGAAACAATAAATAAAATGAAAATTTTCCACCTCTTATTTCTCAAAGTGCCTCATTTAGATACATAGTCTTCGAAATCTGTTATTTTGAAAAGGTGGGGTTTAGTTTATGGCTTTTTAATGAAAAGAGATATATTGTAAGCATACAAAGGCAGATATTCATAGAAGTAAGTAGATACCTACATTAAGTAAGTAGTCAACTCCCCTGCCTTCAGTGGATCTCTCAATCCATATACTGGGATCTGGATAAACTTTGTTTGATGTATAAACAGTGGTAGTACAGATATAAATTGCAGTTGCTTTTGAAAAGTACTACAATAGTTATTCTTACTGATAAATTTAATACATATATTCAGACTCCTTTAGAGCATTGTTTCTGTATATTATGAATTAGACCCAAATAATTGCTTTTAAAAGAGTACTTTTACTAAGAAAATTGTTACCTAAGAATGAAAGCAAGAAGGACAATGAGAGCACCACTTTACAGTGATACAGATATATTAAAGGTGATAAATGTGAAATTTTGAGAACAGGTATATCATTACTCCTCTGTTTCACATAAAAAAGCAAGTCTTCCTCTCTTCAATCAGTAGCAAAATTTCCCATTATCTCAATGGCACAGCATCAGATCTGACAAAAACCAGAATCCTCTTGCATTATATGACTGTTCAGAATATATTTCATGGGCTGCAAATCATCCTCAGCATTTCTCCGAGAAACAGCTATGTTAATAAGTATCATCCACTGGCTAAACAGCAGGAAGCCCCTGCAAACTCTGTCATCAACAGACCAGGAGTACACCCACATTGTGGCAGCAGAAAGAGCATCTGAAAGAGAAGCTGAGGCATGGCTCACTTTAGCACAACTAGCAAGGAGGAAAGAAAAATAACAATAATAAAAAAGAGTAAAATACTTCCTTAGGATGTATGTCATTGTCGTTATTCCATAGCCTCACTGACACACCAGAACTATGAACAGCCACAGCATATATAGAAAAAAATAAAGTGCCACACAAAAATTGTGATTTCTTTTCTTTTTTCTTTTTCTCCTAGAGGACTTTACTGAATCTGATAGGAAAAGAAATGCTGTACTGCAGTTTAAATATATTTCATCCTTTGTAAATGTACAGTCACCCACAGAACCTCACTTCAGGAGTTACTTCAGATTGATGTAGGCACGAACAGTCAGCAGGCCAGAAAAACAGCTTACAAGTAAGAAAAATGTAGTACACCAAGCAAAACACAGCACAATATTGTGTGTTATGTGGAAGTGAAAAACTTGGCCCTTGTATTTATCACCCCATTCAATCACATGCAGCAGTTACTGCGAGTGCTTGTATCAGTAAGCATTAGAGGTGAATATTGAGCACACAAGCAAGCATTATAAATACAATACTAAAATCATCAAAAGCGGCCATGGTTTCTTTGGCCTTGGAGGCTCCAGGCACTCCAAGGAGCCCCCGTCTGTAACCACCCCCTTGCCTGCAGAAAGAGGCTCTGTCCCACCCACCCCATGCTCTGATCACTGGGACAATTTCCCACTCTCCAGGAGGCACATCCTTCACACCCTCACACCCTCCCTGGAGCCAAACACGCCTTCACAGAGTGGGGGACCTGCAGTGCCAGGTCTTTAAATGCCCACTTTCCCCTGCAAGGTGCCTCCCTCCCCCCAAACACAGTGTCCTGGTGTAAAGTAAAAATCATTAAAAAAAAAAAAAAAGAGGGGTTCACAAAAAGGGGTTTATAGTAAGCAGGAATTGCTGTGGAAAACTTGAGGCTGAATGGTTGTTTGCTCAAGTAATCATAACATAAAAGCTGAATAATCTCATCCATCTGCAGTCATAGGGGACTCTGGATACTGAAGCCACCATGTCTTTTAATAAAACATGAGGAAATAGAGGCAGAAGATGCCCGACAGGTTACTTTTCATTAGGGTGAAAAACCCCTGTAGAAAAATCTTGGAAAAAAAATTAATACCTTTATTAGAAAAACAATTTCAGGGAGAAATCCTTATGGAGACAGTCAAACTGATTAAAAAGTTTTTCTTTTGACTTCAGATCAAGATAATAGATCCCGGATGGTGATGATGATTATTACTGTTCTTGTTGAAAATAGAGGCTTAAAGTGAAAAATATGTCTCTTTTCATAAAGTGGATAAGCTCCTCTGTTCAAAATATTATCTAGTTTGAAAGGAAAAGTGAGGTCAAATAAGGAAAAGAAATTTTATTATGCTCATTTGTAGGTGAAGAAATGATGCACAAAGAAATCCAATTCCTTTCTTGTATTTAAAAAGGAAGTTTATGTGAAGGAACAAATTAATGGAAATTTGAATTACAGCGGGAAGTCATCTTCTTTTTACAATAAATGATATGTCCAGATAAAATAGCAAAAATAATTCTCTATAGCATGCATCCAGTCAAATACTACAGCCTATATAGCTTTCCCTAACTGCAAGAACAAAGTAAAATTTTCAGAATATTAAGATGTCAAGTTTTGAAATACTTCTTTACTTGTATTTATTTTATTCAGCTAAATGGTTACTAAAATTTCCTACCAGTGTTTCCAGAGAAGACGCAAATCTAAAAATAGATGCATGCTTAACCAGTCTCAGGGTTTGCTCCCAAAATAAGGAAAAATTCCCCTTTCCATTTTTCAATATTTTTAAGGGCTTTGCTTCAAAAAGATTCAGCAAAAATTTGCAGTAATAGCTCAAACTGCAGACAATTGTCTGTGGTTTAGGGTCTTGTGATCTTATCAGAAGCCCTTGAAATGCAGATTAGAAGACTAATAATGTTCTTTGTGACTATTTGAAGAAGCAAAGTTGCAGCAATGTGTTCTCCAACTCACAGGGTTTCACAACTGGATGTGTATGATGGATGCACATCCATTAGTAGAAACTATTAGATAAGCTCCTCAGGTTTTGAATTACCTTTAACTTACTCAAAATTTTGTTTAGAATTCAGCCTGGACCTTCAAATTAAAGAATGTTTCCTAGTATCTCTCAGTCTTTATGTGCAAGAAATGCAATAAGAGATCTTGTTCTATTTTGGGTAATTTTGATCACTGTTCCCAACAAATACACAAGCAAAGAAAAGTGAGAAAATTAAATATAAAAAACAAAGCAATGTACTGAAGATATTTTGAACAGCAAAAGAGTCATCCTCACTTTCAGTACTTTTGAAAGACTAAGATTGACTTTATTAATTGCAGATTATTAACACATTTTATTTTTTATTTTTATGTTGTACAATACAATATTCATCCTGCAATAGAAAATAATTTCCATAACTGACTACAAACAATATATGAGAAAGTTTCATAACTGGATTTTATTCATAAATAGAGAGGTGTGGTCAAATTATCCATCCTCATTATTTATTTTTTTAAAAAATACCTCGGTTTTTTCCATCATATTTTAGCAATATTAAAGAGTAGAAGTCGCATAAAGCAAAAAAAAAGGTATTACTATTTCATGAGAGAAATACCTTTGATTTTAGAAATAATTTTATTGCCCTGAACTTTCACTATAATCACAGCATTTCCTAGCATGATTTCATTTGCCCTTCTGCTAAAAGGGCAAAGCTGACAGACTGGTGCCCAGATCATTAGTTTACTGTTTCTTCAGCTGTGATAAACTGTTAGTGGAGAAATTACACTAATCTGAGAACGTAATTTTCCTCAGCCAATAGTTTTAATTCCAAAGTGATTTGGTGTAGGTATACCTGAATTTTGCTTGTCATTCAGGGTGAAAGGGTTTATTTGTCAGATGGAGAAAAATGATTGTTTGACTATTAGTATTCAAAATTACCAAAAGAAGTAGTAGTCTTCTGGTTTTGCAGCAGTTTATTCACTAGTCTGTTATTTGTCACTGTTACATCTTTATGATTTTAAATCTTTACAACTTTAAATCTCTACATGAATTGCTGATAAAATGGATAGCTAAAATTAAAGCAGAAGCCAATATTATGCCACTCATTCATTCTGTAGTATTCAGGTGGTGTGCACTAAAAAAAATATCAAATAAAGATGATTAAGTGCTCTCAATACCAGAACATTTAAGCTGTGGAGCACAAGACAACATTTGAACAAATTCTTCCTTGGTCTGACTGGGTGAATGGGTTGGCTGGTCCAGCTACAGGATAAAGACGAGGAATATAGATAATCAGGATACAGAGAGAGATGGTTCATAAGTCTGGATGAGTCATGGGTTTTATTATCATTCAATTTGCCCTTAATTAATGGGATGTAGCTATGATATTTACTCACCTCTCTGCCTGCAATACAACTGAGTAACCATCCAAGAAAAATAGCATGTTCAGGAGCACTGTTTATATATTTTTTTTAAAAGTCAAAGATGAGTACTGAGTGCATGCTGGGGGTTTGGCTGCTTAAGTTCAGGACCGAGTTAGGTAATGGCACAAGTGTCCAGCTTTGTAGAGACCTGTCTGAGAAAGTTCTGTTGGGAAATCTTACTGGGATTTCCCACACCAGGAGATATAAGAGTTTCCTTGTGTCTGTGTATTGAGCAGAGGTTGTGCTTGCTTTTGTGTATATTAAACAAATAAACACGAGGTCCTGTTATATCAGTTGCCTGTCAAACATCTGTATGATCTTTTAACTGCTTGTCCTGTGCCTAAATATCTAGACTTCAGTTTTGGCACTGCAAGGCATTGTGGCATAGATGTAATTTTAAGTTCATAAAGTGCAAAGACATGGACTTCATTAATAGTTTTCATATGTTTAAAATTGTATATATGCAAAAGCAGCTTACTAAAAGATGGCACTAGAAATTACATTTTTGCATTCAAAGATAATCCCAGAAATGCTGAAATTAGAATCTTCAGGAAAAAATTAAAATCTTCTTAATTACCAAGTCCACAAGGTCAGCTCAGCAACCTTCATAAACACTGTGGTCTAGAAGCCTGAGGTTCTTTGTTTTGCTAGAAAAATGTCAAGTTCATGGAAAATTGCCTGACTAGTCATCTTTTTTAAACAGAAGGATAAGATGCAATAGCGAGGACTTCCTGTCGCCTCTTCTATATATTTAAGTTTTAGGGCTTTTAAGATATTTAAAAACAATAAAAAAACATTTGGGCAATATGCATGCATTTGACTGAAAATGTATAATATACATATGGCATTATAGAGTTCTAAAAATTCTGGAAGTAAAAATCTGGTAATAGAAAATGTACTTTTTCTAAACTAATGTCATTGAACTGTGGCAAGACATGGATGCAGACAAGTCCTAACATGGCAGGTCTGAGTCAGAGTTCTGCTATGCTGAGCTGAGAATATGAAGGAAATAGGATAGATGGAATAAGATAACTTCCAGCTTTGCATGGGCTTTCTTTCTCCTCGGGGATATAGGCAATCCTTTTGCTCATATTCTGCAGTAAGAACCTAAAGGACCAAAGCAATCTCATTGTGAGGAAGCAGGCAGCTCAGATGAATTTAATAAATTGAATTGGTTTATAGGAAGATAGTAGAACCTCTTCTAGAGGGTCTTTCCAAGGACAAAGCAAGCAATTCACATTTGGCTCAATAACATTCGCTTACATAGCAGGAAAGAATAATTACCCCATTGCAGGAATGAAAGGTGAAATTTAACAGCTTAAGTTATTTTGCGGGTCAGATAAGATGATCACGGTAGTTCTTTCTGACCTTAAAATCTATGGATCTGTGAGTTAAGCTGTAGAGACCTGGATAGATTTTTATATAAAAAGTTGAATAGTGTTTGGAAAGACTAGAAATTTTCTTTCCTCCCTCTTAAAGACATGATAGGAGGCAAATACTGATTTTACCCATACTGTTTAAAATCTCCCACATTTTTTTTCATCCCCTCAGATTTAATTATGATTTTAAAATGCTTTTGCCATCTCTGACTGGATTGTTTTACACTGGATTTAAAAGTCACAAGCAATGAATACAGGTATGTGTCTTCCATTGATCTTTGCAGCACATTGTGCACTGTAAAAAATAATGAATGAGGCACTGTTTCAGAAGGTTCACATCACGTCAGTATGATAACAAAGAAATGCTGAATTATGCAGTTTGATTGCCTAAAAATTGGGTGAAAACAATTATTTCCATTTCTGTGACAATACTTTAAAGCTAATCAATAAATGGTGAAGAGCTGATTGTTGTATTATTTCACACCTCTGAAAATACTTAACATCTCCCAATTTCTGTGAATAGCAAAGGAAAAGTCAGAGACAATGGCCAGATTGTGTTTATTTTCATGGATTGTTTTTCCAACTCAAACTGTCTGCTGCGTTCCAAAAGAGTGTAACTTGCTAGAAATATTTCCATAAAACGAAAGTATCAAATGCAAAAATAGTGGCACCCAGTGGTCAAGACATACCTTATTTTTATGCTCAAAACAGCAAATTATTTTTTCTGGGAAATGCTGTACTTCTTTCTGCTGGAATATAGTATGTCCTGTTTCAATGAAAGGACTAATTGCTACTTTACTAGCATTCTTTGACGTAGGCTTTGTTTTCTCATGTTCAATAAGTTTCACATTGATGTTGGATACTCTGTTTCTGTGAGCAAAGTGGGTTTGAGTAATCAATACAAGTTGTTGATTGTCTGTAAGGTAATTAATTCCTTGGAGGACACATCTGAAGAGGTTGTATACAAAGATAAATCCAAAATTTCTTCTATTCAAAATTCACATTTTCTTTTCCCTAGGTTAAACATGATTTTTCGAAATTTAGAAAGAGAAATCAAATGATTCAGTAGTTTACAATGATGGTGTGGCTTCCCTTCAGTTTAGTACAGTTTCTTACATAGCTGTTGTACAGTACTTTCTTTACCTTACCAATGCATATTGTATATATGCGTATAACGCATATCTATACATGTGAAAGCCTCACCAAAGTCTTGTGATTCTTTTGGTCAAAATTGGTAACACACCTTAAGCTGCTTATCAGCTCCGGGTGAAGATAAGCACCAGTTCTCCAGTGTCTTCCAAATCAGCTTTTGTATAACCAGATATGTGCTTTCACCATTCACTGCAAAAGCATAATGGAGCAGCTGAATGTAGAGGCCTTAAAGCCATCCATCAACAATAGCTGCTGAAAACAGCTCACCTGTAGGTGAAATACAGGCATCAAACCCCAAGACTATCAGAAGGACAGGATCAAACAAATAAAAAAGAAAATAGCATCTCTTTTTTTTTCTTTAAAAAAATAATTGTCATGTGCTACATATAGTAACAACTACCAATATTTTGGTAGCATCTATTATCTTACAACATTATCATTATAACTAATATTATGTAAAAAAGTCAGCAATTAAAATATTTGTGGGAATATTTGGATCCACAAAAAGTGTTGTCATTCGAATATTTATGCTGTTTTTTTCCAAACACAACTAGGATTTATCCAAACTGGCAGTAATTGTACCTGTCATTTCTTTAAGTAAAAATGCTATAGCAGGTACAGGTGTTGTCTTCTCCACTACAATGAAACGGTGCTATATTTTTGTCACATCTTGCCTTTAGGAAAAATCTCTTCCTCTTTCATCAGCACAGCAACTAATGTTAAGTTCAAAACTAACAGTATTTAAAAGACTTCTAGAAAATATTCTGAATCATACTGAATCAGGGAAAAACCCAGAAAAACCAAAAAATTAGAAATAATTTTTTCTATTCAAAATTTAGAAGTATTTTATGAAGGTTTGCACATACCCTCAGATGTCATGTATGCCTTACAGTATTAAATTTTTTGTAAATTGTACAAATATGAAAAAAATAAGCATTCTAGGGGATTGTTTGAACTAAAATAATGGTGAACTTAATTATTTGTATTTAAATTTTACTACCAATATTACGTAGCTAATTATTTTTTATTACACTCTACTGTTGATCAGTTTGCTAACAAATAAGCTTAACAGTTCCTATTAGTCAGAGTAAGTCATATATCTCAAATAAAAAGAAACAAAATAATTCAACTGAAATTACAGTGAAAAATACATGAAAACTGAAGGTATTTTATATGAGATATAATTAAGAGACCTGCAAATAAGGTAGAAAGAAAAAGAATTGTTTTAAGTTGTGTTCAGATTTGATTTACAAAGCAATAAAAAAAGATTAATTTTACATGGATTCACTTTTAACTTCATCAGAAGACATCAGCACCACTACAGCTGGCTCATGAAGACCAAGTACTTGTAGAATAGAGAGAAATTTTCTACCTAGTGTTTTTCTGCTAAAATCTTCTGACTCATGAGGGCAAAAACTGGCTTCTTATCCTGTTAAATATCATAGAAAGAATAATTTTGCAACAAGTATAAATAACTACAAATGCCTCTTAAATCCTTATTCAGCTCCACTTGAAGACACACTGTATTTTTCCAGCAGAGCTGTCTGCCCTTGAGACTTTGAGCCAGCTCTAGATTAGCTTCTTTCCCAATTCTTTTCCTGTCCCTCACATGTCAGTGAACAAAGGACCTCTCTTTTTGTTTTGAGCACCTTCCTTTGCAGATTTACCTCTTTAAATCACATTATTTTATTGCCCGCTAACATAATTTATAAACCTCTAGGAGAACCTGAACTGTATTTGGTTTTGAATTTTGGATTTCCTTAGTACACAAAATGGAAAGAAATATTTTTTCTTAAGTAATGATCGAAAGTGATGACCAATACCCAAGTATTCTCATCTTTTTTTCTGCAGTGAACCTGGATGCCATTTCACTACATTATTTTCTGTGTTTGAGTAGAAAGTTACTCTTGAGACCACATCACTGAAATTAACACCAAAAACTAAATATAGCAGGCATTTGGAAGTCCTGTACAACTCAAGCAGATGAGCATCTGAAGAAAGAAATAACACAAATTAAAGCTGAAAAATATATTTACCCTGTTTTCAATGAGCTGCACTACTTATAGTTCTTGAAAGAAGGTAATGGCATCTGAACGTGCACAAGAAGCTTGTTGTGTCCATCACAGAGCACAGTCTACTAGAACATGAGTTCACTGGTTAATTCCAGAATAAGGTTGCTACTTATTAGAACAACTGCGGGGTTTTTTGTTGCTGTTTTGGGGTTTTGTTTTGTTTTGTTTTGTTTTTAATTTTTAATTTCTGCAGAACAAAAGCCAGATTTTTTGGGAAAAAAGATCTAAAGAAATAAATTCTTTTTTTATAAAGAAGTTGTGATCAAATCTAATACACTTGAGAAAATAATATGCGCTTTTTTAGCACTTGCTAATGTCACAAATCGTGCTATTGAAATAACATGAATTATTGATCATAACATAGAATTTCCATTTCAGAGGTCTTTGTTCTCTTGGTTTTCAGAGTTGGAGGAAAAAATGTTAACGGGTGGAGTAGCATTTTGTGAGATAGCTTTTCCTGGAACATGTCGTATTAGAGTTCAGATTCTTGACCAAATAACAGAACCTGCCACAGTCTTTCTTGCTTAGCTGGGAAGTAAGTGATAATATTTTTTTTAATTAATAAAAAAAGAAATTGAATATGATGAGGATGGATTGCATCAAATACGTACTGCACTGTTCTGAGAATCTGAGTTCAAGCAAAGTTCAGAGGCTTACTGCTTCACTGAAGAAAAACATGGGCATGGAATCAAGCTTGCATCAGCAGAACCGTATCAGAGGTATCTTCTGGCTTCTAAACTTATGTGATTTAATATATGTATCATACTAAAAACATGGGCAGTGGATATGAGTTCTACATCTTGCTGAGTGCATTCCACTCCTCCACAGTAATTTAAGACAAGTGAAGATAATTCTAAGAAAGATTTTCAGGCCAGAATGTGTACAGGAATGAAGATAAAAAATCTTTTGTGCATAATATAGACAGTAGCTTCAGATTAATGTAATTAAAATCCACACTACATGCTAAACTCAACTGAGTATGTCTATGTATTAAGTACATTTTAGAAAATGTTTAGAGAAAACTCAATATTGTTTAGACTAGTATATTTAAATGTTGTTTTGAGGTTGTTTTTTAAAGTACTGTTAATAAGGGATAAAACATTCTTTTTTTAAAGTCTTACCTCACTTTGGAGAATTACCCTCCAATCTCTCAAGGTTCTAACAGTACAAAGAGCTATTCGGGGCCTTGGGATGATCTGAGAACCACCTATTAATCTGTGACTGAGATGTTGTTGCAGATAAACTGCCATATATTCAATACTTACAGTCATAATTACTCTCTTCCCTTGTGTCCCATAAAATAAAAAAATACACATATTCAGCAGATTTTGAAAGTACCACAAAGCTTTTCTACTTTACACTTCCATAACATTTAAAATCTTCTCCATTTCCTCATGAGTTACAACTGATGAATCCAAATTTCCTTCTGTAGCTTTAGGGAGGGAGAATCAAAAGCCTGTCCTAATGGTGTAGAATTGCCCTTCACTAAAGCAGGCAATCATCATCTGTGCTAATTAATGAACATTCATCTCGTTCTGAGCTGCCAGAGGGATTTTTTTTTAGAGGACAAAAACAACAAAACCAAACAAACAGAACCCCCCAAACCCAATTTATTCCAGTCTCTTTATCCTCTCTTCTGGCTGCCTCTTCTCAGACACAGTCAGCAGTCCCTGACTCAATTTCTTTTATTGTCCCTTGAATATATATTGATGATGGCTCTAAGTGAAGCCTTTAAGATGAAGGTGAGCCACAGTTTCTATCTCTATTCAGTGTGTCAAAAAGGCTGCTAGCAAGATTAAGTCAAGCAGATAAGAAGTATTAGGAAGAAACTGAATGAAATCTGTTGGTGAAAACTGTCAGTAGGTAACAAGGAATGGTAGTGGACTGAGGGAAGAAAGAAATCAGGAACTCAAGGAGCCTGAAAGAAAAAAGATATTTTGGTCTGATACAGTAAAGCAAGTGGGAGGATTCTGTTGAACTTTCATCATGAGTCCTGGAAAAATTTCCAATGACAGATATATTCCAGACAATATGAGATAGGTTCAAGTTTCCCCACAATGTAGACATAGTTATTAACCATGAAAAATTATTCAATTAATTTTTCTTAAAGCATTCATCTGTCAGTTGTGTCCAAGTTTATGCCATAAGAACATACACATGTATTTAACACTTAAGGCCTATTGTTACACTTTTTAGTAAATTTTTCTTTAAAGGTGACATCTTGAAGTGTTTTATATGGGTAAAGTTCTAGAGTTCTAATCATGTAAGGTCAGACTAGAGTCTGTCCAAATGACTAGAATGAGTTAGACTTAGAAAAGAATTTTGATAAGAAAAAGAATAAGGTGAGATAAAAATATAATGTTGACTTTTTTTATCTGCAATTTTATTTCAATTTTTGGTTTCAAAATCGTTATTTTGTTTCAGAGTCAATCTGATTCTCAAAAGATGAAAAAAAAAGTATTTTAAGAAATTTTGTGGTTCATCTTTTATTCTTTTTTTAGTTTTGAAAAATAAAATGAAGAGAAAAATGTGCTATGAGCAAAGGAATAAATTAAATCTTATTTTCTAGGCATCTCTGTCTCTCAACATAACTTCAACAGTCAGCTTGACATTTTTTCTTGTCTTTAACTATTCTACAGTAATTTCTCTGATTCTTTCCATTACAGCTCCATTAACCCCACTTGCAAATCCCAAAGTTACCTTCTGTATCATCCGATCATCATCTGGGAAAGAGGTAGGGTATACCGTTGTTGCTTTTTGGGAACTTAGACTACATTTTTCTCAAATAATAGAGTTCATCTTCTGTACCCATCTAAATATTTTTGTATGAAAAGGAATGGAATATTCATGACACTGGAACCTTTAATGTACCTTTTGTTGAGGACTGAGTAAAAGTTTCAAAACTTATTAAGGTAGGAGGGATGGAAAAACAGACTCTAACTACCAAAAAACTCACCTTCAAATTATCTCTTCCCCACAAATGGAATATTATGCTAAATAATATTAACTCTTTAGTTTTAATTAAAAGCCTTTTTCTCCAAAATTATTGTGTTCCTGAGAGAAGAAAACACATGGACTTCAAAACTACATTTGGGACAAAACACTTTCAAAATTGATAGTTGTTTGAAAATCACTTGTTATGAAACCTTTGTATTTAAGAAAAAAATATAAAATATAAATAGTCATTAATGCATTTAGGGGGAAAAAAGAAAAATAACATTTGCAAAAGAACTTGCATGGCTCTCATTTTTATTCACATTGTCTTTCCTCAGTGGAGAGAATCACTGAGAGTATATGAGGGCCTTCAATTTAAACTGGTTTATTCTCGTTTTTCTCTTGCAGGCTGGGTCAATATATTTATGCTTGAGAACTGCGTTCTTCCGTTTGGGGACAAGTTATTCATTTTGTGGTAAAACCATCTGGCCATCCATCATTATGTCAGCCATTTGGCTTTACTCAGCTGGTGACTATTTTCTTGCCTTGTTCAGGAGAGTGAGTTGACCTGTTCTAGTAAGGTTTTGAGGGAATCCATCAGCTGTTTTCTTTCTTATATTATTAATGACTTCTATAAGATTTTTTTTTTACTGAAGAGCTGAGTCTTCACCTACTAAATAACCATACATTCATGGGGTTTGCTGCATATAAGTATGAATTTTGCTTATTTTTCTGTGTTTAGGATTTCTTTTTACTATCCATTCATAATCTTTTTTGTGACAGTGACAAAAAATATGCTCAGAATGGAGGATTCTTCTTATTAAGTGGAATTTTTTTTTATTATTTTCGTTTACTGAGTCAAATAAAGTAAGCTATCTCTTCGTGCTAATTTACTATTTTTTCTTGCTCTAAGTAAAAAAAAAGATTTACAGATTTGACAAATTTGTTACAGAATTGTCTCATTACTTGGTGCTACTGAGGAGAAATACTATCAAAAATTCTTTCAGTAAATTCTACCTTTTCAAAATTATTTTTTGAAACACATATTCTAGCCTGATTCAGTATTTAGCAGATTTATGTTGTCACACTTCTCTACCTTTCTATCTATTGTCAGTTCATGGTACAAATGAAAAAAAAAAAAATGAGATCATATAATTATAACTCCAAAAAGGCCAATATTTTCAGTCTGGAGGAATGAAATTTCCTTTTGGTTTTAATTCATATATTATTTATTATTTTCTATCTCAGAATTTGGCTTCTAGCTCTCATCTTTAAACCAACTCAAAAGTTGTATGTGAAATTCCATGCAAATCATTAAGGTTTTCCTCTATAAAAATAAAAATATTAAGCTTACAGTTTTTGTTTGGGGGAGAGAAATTATATTATTATGGCATAAGTTGATAATTTCAGCATTGTTGATGCTGAAATGGAAATTTCTGCCTAACTTAGTTCCAAGCAAGGGAAGTAGTTATAGGGTGGGAGTTTAACTTTAGACAAAATTTTATGTCTGAATTTCACTTACATTTTCCATAATGCCTCTCACTACTTGAGCAGTTTTAAATACTCCAGACTTGTAAGGAATGTAATGTCACCGTTTTGTAACTCTAACCTGTTTTCCATCCACACTGTGCATCAGCTACTAATGAAAATCGATACTGAAACTTGGCATATATTGCATGTTTTGCCAGTTCTTTTCCACATAGTTTTACTGGAAGTAAATTTTACATATGAAGAAGAGATTAAATTTATCTCACAGCAGTTAAAAATTTGGGAAGGTCAGAAGAAAAAGTGGAGGAAAACATGGTGACCTTCGTTATGTAATCATGCTGCATGTGCATGGTCTCTAGATCTTCAGTGCATATCAAAATGCTTTCTAATAAGAAAACATGAGCCTTGATAATTATAACAATTTTTATAATTGATAATTATGCTATCCATAGGCTGAGGAAAAGCCAGTTATTCTTGCTTCTTGTTTTAACTGTCATACCTTGTTTTCTCGCTCTCTGTCTTGGCAGTATTTTGCTGGCAGACCAAACACAGATTATTTGTCCTTTTTTGTCCTCAGCTTTCAACCTCTGTATTGTCTCTCATTCAGGACTAGGTTGCTTGCCTCTGTGTGTTTCTATTAGGATTCCAGCATCACTATGGAGTAAAGATTTTCATCCTATATCTTTGGACTTTTGCTCTTGATGTTCCTTTATAGACGAGAGAATTTTCTAAAAAGACATCAAGCCACCTGATTATTATTGAGACCCTCCAGAGAACTGCTCCAGCAGTTGGTGTGCTAAGACAATGGTCTGTCAGCGAGACTGGTGTTATTAATTTGTGCCATCTCATGATAATCACCTGAGCAGCACACTTTGACAAGCAAATTTCATGGATCAGTAATTGAGTTTTTTTAAATGTTTGCTTTGTACAACAGTTAATTTAATGGAACTTCCAAGTCCATATACAGAATACTATGATACAGATACATGAGAGATAACAGTTACTTTAGAATCAGTAAGGAAATATCCAGTCAATATTAAAGTTGCTAAATCTCTGACCTAATTTAAAACTTCTAAGTGGCAGTGGTTTATCTTAGTAAATCTCAGACTTAAGGTCTAACAGTCACAAATTTTTGTTCTGAGCTGGTATGATTTTTATTTTTTTTAATTGTTGCAGGACATAATGACAACCATCAAATGTTTTTAAAGCCTGACTCAAAGCCTTCTCTACCGTCAACAGCATCTTCATTTTTGTAAAGCAAAAATTTTTCATTTGTTTTGTGTCTTTCTCTAATAAGTGCTTTGGGCTAATGTTCATGAGACTTTTATTTAGTATTTGCCTAAGCAATTTTGCTGGTTTTATAACTACACTTAGGAGCTTCTGCATAGTGACAGGAAATGTAACTTCACATTTAGCTTCAAAAACAAAATTAAGAACTTTTACAGTCTGATCACATTCTGGAATCTTGTGTAAATTTAATTTCCATTAATGAAATACTCAAAAAAGCATGGAAAACATCACTGTTGCTATCCATGATACTGTACAGAATTCTGGTAAACTCAAAACTCTTAAAAATCTCAGGGTTCATCCAATTCTGTGAATAATATTTCATTTCATAGTCGTCAGCTTCATTTACGAATATGTTCACCTTCCTAGCCCAACTGGAATATAAATGTTAGCAAGCCACTCCAAACGAGTCAAACCATGGACATTACTTAATGCGTAGGAATGAGATTGATTGTTATTAGCTGTGAATTCATCACTAGCTTTGTGTCTGCCTGCACAAATCACTTCACTTCCTGACATCTCTACATGACACTGGGAAAAAAATTAATTGAAATTTAACAAATTTAACAGAAGGTACATGGACATCAAGGCAAAGATGTCACCTATTATGCTATGAAGCTGTTCTCTTTCTCTCTTCCTCCAAAAGATATTGTGCATTCCCTGAAAAAAAAAAAAAAATCAGAAGATGTTGTCAACTCTCAGTTCTGGAAATTTTAATCTCAAATTAATGATACAGATCATCTTAATAAGGGGAAATTTACCCCTGAAGCAAAGGGGAGATTTGAGCCTGCCTTTCTCATGTCTTGAATGGATTTTCAGACAGGAAAAGGGCTCATTCCTCCAGCTGGTATGTGAATATTGCTTTTGCTTTTCCCTGTCTGTCTTGACAAGACTTTAAAAACATAATGTCTCAAAAATGCCAATACAGTTTGTTGAGTAAATGCCAAAGTTTTATATTTCTCTAACATAAATATTTGGATTCAGACAAAAGTAATTACAAAGTCAATCAAAATTATAACTATCCTGCCAGAGGTGGGTTGCTAAATTCCATTTGTGACTTTCATGTTTTTAGCAGCTTTTATAAAAATTTATTTCGAAACCTGGATGAAGTCCCTAGTCATATAGAAACTGGTTTTATGATTGTTGTTCATCTCATCATTAGTTAATGAAGTTTCAATTTGATTCCTAAACATCTAGGCATACTGTTTTCTCTTTGTTAAGTGCCTCAAAAATTCACGATCTGTAGACTGCATAAGACTTGTGGAGATGTATTTATCACTAAAGAGTTTATTCTCTATTTTTTTTTTAAATAATTTTGTTAGTGCATCTGGATAAGTTTTTTGAAAAACATCTGTGTTTACAGTTTTATTGTTATTCACTTGACTCAAACTAGTATGTATCTATATGAATAGGTATGTCTTTATGCATTATGCATAAGCCTCAGAGAACAATGCATAATGCATAAGAACAAACACATTGAGTCCCATTCACTCCTTACTGTAGAAAACTTATCTTTAAACCATATCATTAAAGTTTTGGTAATGTTTCTTTCACATTGGAATGAGACACCACTTTGCAGGGAATTTTTTATAATAGCACTTCAGAGAAGCTTTGGGGCAATTCTGCAGCTGTTCTTATGATTATGTATAAAACTTAATTCTGTTTCTGTAAAAGGCTGTAGTGGAAACCAAAGGATTAATCACTTGTTGTTACAAGAACAATTTCCTGTAATTCTAAGAATTGGACACATCCTCATTGTCATATATTGTAGATAAAGATTACATGCAGATGATGTGCTCTATTCAGAACATGTCCACCTAGATAAAAAGAGAAGGAAAGTTAGCTGATGGTGCTAAACTTAGTTTTAATCAAAACAGAAGACTGTGAGGGAGAGGTAGTCAATATTCTTCTAACTTGCTTTAGCCTTTTTGAATAAGAAGTATCTCAAATATTTAAGCTTTAGTGGGATAAATGATGAACAACTGCATATGAAATAGTTGCATTACTATTTTATTTTGCCATTATCTTAATTCTCAATACATTCATAAGTTTCATTAACTGAATATGTGAAAGAAATGACAATAAAGTGTGTGACAACTCTGCAATTCAGTGATAGAGCCCATGAAATATTACAATTTAATATTCAAAAATTAATGACAGTGGAATGCACAGTATGCGAGGTTTGAGATTGTAAACTAGGGATGCACATGTAAATTGCCCAGCCACTAAAGCAGGGAAAACAGACAGAAATAATCAGAGTAACCCAGAAACATGCATTGAGAAAGTGGTCACTTTTCATTATTGTCTCTATTGCTGTCACTAAGTGGTTTTAGTTCTGTACTTATATACAGTTTCTTTACAAAAATGTGTGTGTGTATACACACACACACACATATACATATATATCTACTAATATACACAAACCTTAAATCAGAATTCATACTTCAGAGATTTGTTGTCTACAATCCAGATCATGCTGCGAACTTGGTATCATAAATCATGTTATCAGTGTGCATTTTCAATTAAGTGAAAAAGAGATTCACCCATATAAAGATATGAGCCTTCATGGAATCCCAGCACAAACAGGCTTGTGGCCCTGATCATAGGCCATCTAAAATGCATTTCTATCTCTTTGCCATGTTTGGTGATTTTGGATCAAAATTATGTGTTTGTACACATGTTCAAGTGCAACAACTGGAAACAAATGGCATATGGCCCTTTAAAGGATACTGTGAGGTCAAATAAATCATCAGACTAGGTTTTACATAACTTGTAACTGAATTATTTGAATCACTTTCATTTATCAAACCTAATGGCAATAAAAATAAATAAGTCTCTACAGAAGGTTGCAATTCAAATGAGGCAGTCTCAGGCCAGAACGACTCAATCTGAAAATGAAAATATATACAGGCTGGAAGTGGTGAAACATATGGAGAGAAAGATCTAATGATGTTTTTAAAAGTCAGAAAGGAACATATAAGAAACTTTTTTTTCTTGAAGCTTGTTCATTTTTTTCTACATGTTTTTTGTTTTATTTATTTATTAAACAGAGTTGCATAAATGTGCTTTTGTTTTTCAAAAAATACAGTTTTGTAATTTTTCACCTCTCTAAATATTATTGGAATGTATTAATCACTTAAGATAAATAGCAAGGCAAAGAATGATAGTAAAGTAAAATAAAGTAAAATAAAACAAAAGATAAAATCACTTGACTTTCAAACAGTTGACACTGGACTAAAAAGACTGAGGATCTGTGTTTGGTTGACTACCACAAAAGGGATTGGGTGACTTTTCCTTTCTCTGCAACATGCGAAACAGAATGCCTAACTTTTAAGATGAATTTCCCTCATTTTATCATCATGATAAATAAACTTCAGAATCCAGTGAGCAGAGATATCAGTAGACGGGGATGTCCTCAATTTTTTTCTATAGGAAATCATCTTATCATGTGTTTTTTCTTTTTTAGCTGTCACACTTCCGGATTTCGTGCAACCACCTGAGCTACTTAGGGAACTTTAATTTCCAAGACCCGGGCAGCCTGCCTACCTTTTCACACACTTAATAAAATCAGACAGAAAGAATTACAGACTTAAAAGGGGAAAGGGAAAAAACGCTTATGGAAAAAGTAACATAAGGTTTTTATTCTAAAGAGGGTTCACATTTGTTTTCAATATGAAACTTGAATATAGCATGGAAAATTGAAATAGGTTTTTCTGAGGGCTGCACTAACACAAAAAATTAATAGAAAGTGTGATTCAGGATTGTAGGGAATACCTGGCATATAACAATTTAAATATGAATAATTTCTAAGCAATTAGTTCTCTCTAGTTGGTTTAATTTTCTTGGGGTAAAATAATTGCATCTGCATTGTTTACCTGTTTACCTTTTGGTTTTTTTAATTATAGGTGGAGGTATTTTTCATCCCTGTATAAGAGGTAATGCCTCTTCTATTTTATAAACTGCCTGGTTTTAAATGTTATCCAAAGTGCTGAAGTAATCAGTAGTGACAGGAGATAAATGGAATATATGACTTCTTTAGCTTAGGAAAAACAAAAATCTGTGAAATGAGTCTTCCAAAGAATTTGGAATTTTATTTGTTTATTTCCACTTAGATTTGCATGGGTAAGGTACAATAGCACACAGATTTAACTACATGCCAGATGCAAAGTAGAAGCCAACCCCACCCCTCTCCTAAATTATGACACGACAACTTTCATTAGTTCAGTACTTAACATGCAATGACTTTTGCTTTCTCTTGCACTTCTCTCCCTCTCTGGTGTACTGCACACTAAAATGGTTAATCCCTTGCCGTTAGCTTGATGCTGCATCCGTGCAATTTGCAAACAACTCTCCCCTACCCTCAAGCTTTGGCATTTGGTTCTCAAGACTTCCTTGGAAATGCTTAAAGTATTTTCAATACCTATGATGAATAATATAAGCAGTGTCTCAGTCTCAAATGATATAACTGAGAAATTAGACATAAAGATTAGGATTCTTTTAGCAAGCATTATAGTTACATTGCAACCCAGATGTCTTATGTCCATGGAAGCCAACTCCAAATATCATGGAATGAGTAGAAATATAGACTGTTTAACTGCATGTCACAAATTAAAAATTAGCTTTTAACATCTTGTTTCCTTTTGTTCTCAAAAAGACTGCTTCTACTTTAACTCAGCTTCACACTATTTTCTAGTGAAGTAAATTTGGGCTTTTTTGGAGGTTCTTGATGTTGAGTATGAAGATACATTCAGTTCTACTGAAAAGACAAGTCTTCATCACAGGGAATTGCTCCTGTTGCTACTGGAAACTCTTATATTCTTCAGTTCTGTCTCAAAAGACTTTCATATCTGGATCTATGGTAGGGAATAACAAACCTTTATGATACACACACACACACATATATACCAACTTGTTATGAAATATCAAGGATGAAGCATCAAAACACTGTCACTGAACTGATGTACTGAAGATGACCATTTCAGATCTCTTAGCAATTTGAAAACTGTTTGTCTGGAAATGAGAAAGACTGGTCCTCTACATTCTTGGACTTTTGACTACTTATGGAACTTAAAATCAATAGAAGGCTTACAGGGATAAAAAAAACGTAGTAAGTCCCCATTAATCTGTAAAATTTAAAGTAATCAGTATCATCAATAATAATGAAGGAAAGTCCTGATCATTTTATATTTGAGGCTGTCAGAACAAGATTTCTCCCTATCACAAGGTAGAATTGAAAATATGCTTGCAAAAGCATTAGTTAATAATCATGACAGCTAGTAAGCCACTTTTTCTAAATATTTTAAATTTATCCTCTTTTTCTGTTTCTGAATTAGCTAATAGCATACAATGATTTTTCAAATATATTTTCTATTTAAACATTTTAATATTAAATTATGAGCATAACAGTTTGTAGTTTGTCTGCAAGAAATTTATGGAACCATTTTTGAATAGATGCTTTTTAGTTTCAATATTTTCATTTTTATATCTACTGTCTGGATTTCTCTGTCCATTTCTCCTCTCAATAAGTATATATATATTTGCTATTTTTAGTCCTCTATGTATTGTTTTTGCCTGGATGATATTCACCATTTCTCCCACTCTGTAATCAGGCACAGGTGTTTTTAATATATCAGCCATATAATATGTTGGAGAACTAACCCAAAGTTGCAGATTTAATAACATTTAAGCCTCTCTCTATATATATAAAAGAATCAGAGAAAGTGTATTCTTGTTGAAAGATTGTTGAAAAAACACTTACTTAGAGACAAATATAAATTACTAGCAGAAATGTGTCTCTAATCATGTACATATGATCAGGGTGGCATCACTTCAGAGATCTCTGCAGCGTGCTCTATTATGCTGCATAGGCAGAATTATCCAAGTAGGCACTGTCCCATGATAGGAACATGGAGAACTTCTTTGGATCCTGTAATGAAGAGCAACATTGACTTTATAGCTACCTACCTGCTCTGTCTTAGCAGCTTATATAAAACTTGTTTGGCTTTTCATAGGGGTGCCTTCCTTGTTAGTCAAGTTGGCAGAATTTATCTTTAAATCAGTGGTGTTCACTGAGAAATAAAACTTAATCCTGTGGCATTAAAGTAAATGGTAACCTTTTCTTTATATGCAGTAGACATAGGACCATGTTAATTCTATTTTGCTTTGAATACAAGTTTTTTTTCACATTCACAACAGCTTAAAAGTATTAGATATATTCTTTTCTTTAAGTAGGCAATTCTTAAAACAAAGCAAAAAAATTATGTCCTCTCTTCAGAATTTAAACTTCAATCAGGTATTTCCATCCATTTTTCTCTTTCAAGAGGAAAGTTGGCTAGAAACTCTGGGACGATGACAGGTCCTTGAGAGTAAGCCAGTGAGTTATGGTGACAAGAACCAATCTTAAGTGCTTTAATGGTGGATCATCCAACGGAAGGGAAGATTAGGGCAGTAGTCTCTAGTGGGTACTTCAATTCACATCTGACCTACTGGATGCTGGTAAATGCAGGTTATCATTGTTTAGAAGGTTGGCCAAACCCTCTCCAAACAACTGAAGTACTATTAGTGGGATGTGATGTTAGGAGTCAGAAATTATCTGCTCTTTGAAGAGGTGAAACCTTTACCTCTTTTTGTGTTGTTTTTTCTTACCTTTCTTTTTAAGCAGTTTTAAATGTGGATTACATACTT
The DNA here is from genome assembly GCF_009650955.1 of Corvus moneduloides. NCBI lineage: Eukaryota > Metazoa > Chordata > Aves > Passeriformes > Corvidae > Corvus > Corvus moneduloides. The sequence goes on from NC_045481.1 coordinate 19,564,762, forward strand.
ATTGCACCAATATTGCAATGAGAGAATCCAGCTGAAAAATGTTGCAGAAAGATTTACTTATTGCACCAATATTGCAACGAAAGAAACCAGCTGAAAAATGTTGCAAAAAGATTGCAAAGCTGCAGTTTGAAACATAATCTCAAACATTTAGACAAATAAATGAATAAAATAGCCAGCTGTATGTCAGCAGCTTAAAGCCTTGGCAGAATAATGAAATGCTCAGCTGAGGAGATGTATGGGTATTAGTTACGTAAATCTTTCTGTTGTGTCCCTCCCTACATCTGGCTATATCAGAATCCTCCTCATTTACTTCACTTCTACACTGCTATTTAGCATGGATTTTGGTCCCTTTGCACAAGACCAGAAGGACCATTGCTCCAAGAGTGGAATTAAGTAAACAAGAGGAAAGATTTCACTGTATTGCCTAGTATGATTGTTGCAAGCTGTTTTCTAAACACACTGAAGAAGAATGCAGCAGTAACATCCCCTGTAGTGCTGTCTTCTACACGTTCTGATAGAATATTGGCTATGCAAATTACACTTCTCCAAAAATTACAGCTTTTTCTAAACATCACTCCCACCTAATAGACCTGATATTAATATTATAAATTTAGATTACAACAATGACAGCTCAATAAATTTATCTCCAGACTATGCACAAAACAGAGCTCACTCATGGCTGCACTGCAGATATCATGTCTGCAATCACAGTAGCAGAAGTCCACACTGCTACTGACTGATCTGCCAAGGAACTTTGATAGGTAGTAGTCTGTGGTGACAGCCTGTCACATTTGGTCTAGGAAGTCAATATCCACAGCGTAGTCACAACAGAGTTAAATAAAATAGATTGGTTAGACATATAAATTATAAAATGAAATGTCAAAATAAATCAATGCTCACCAAAGTTATCTGTTTCACAGTGGTTTTGTTCAGTAGCTGCAACACAGATCCCCCCAAACAATTAAAGGAAACTCCGGGAAGCCTGTGCACTGATCCCTTAAGCAAAGCAGTTTCAGGAAACAAAATCTGGCACAAAAATTTTCCTATGAGTTGCTGTCCCTTCAAATGATGCCATCACTGAATGCATGCCAAGTTGTTAGTGAAACTGGTGTGTAGGACACTCAGGGTACACTGGAAACCTGTGAATTATGTCAGCCAACCTGGTTCTGGTTGGGCTTTCGTCCAGAAAGGATATCTGGTTTGATTCCTTCTATCAAAACACAATAGATTAGAAAATAGTTTACGGAAAGTCAGGGTAATTGAGTGTTTCAATTTAAAATTCACAGCTGTGCAGCTCTTTCTTTTATGCATGAACAGAAAATCCGAGTGTGTAAAAAGTTTGGACCAGAGTTGTCAGGAGTATGTTACCTTATCATTTCTTTAGTGGATGGCAGTGTAGAATGTCTCTGGAAGACAGAGGTGGTCTAGGTGGTGCTTTCCAAATCTATCTTCTATTTTCAGTTAAAAACTTAAAATCAAAACACTTTGTTAAACCCTGTTTTCTTATCCAAATCAAGAAATTTGAGCTGTCATAGCTGTTTTGGGAATTTTGAATATTTGATTCCAAAGATTCTCATTAAACTGGCTAAAATATATTCTGTAGAAAATGTTAACATTTCTCAGAACAGTTAAGAAAGTTGATTATAAACTCAGTTTCATAGACTGAGATAGTTCTGGCAGATAATTTCAAACACTCCAGGACTTTAGCCCTGTGATGAAACTGTATCTATCCTTGTGGATCGTGCAAACTGGACTGGGTTGCTCAGAAGGCTGTTGAGATGCAGAGTAATCTTCAAGCACAGATTCTTAAATATGTTGCAGAATAAAATTGTTGCATATTAAAGTTATATATGTTATGAATTTAAAGAGTATACACTGTTAGGAAGAAAAAAAAAAGTGGGTTTTTGGGGTTTTTTTCCGTATTTTTTTTTTTGGGACAAAGATATTTCCAGCATAGTGCAATCATAATCTTCTTCACCTCTGACCTTCAAGACGTAATTCTTCATACAGCAGCTCTAAACCCATTGCTCCGACAGCTGAGAGACTGAGCTATAAATGACTGTATTTAGAGCTGTGCTCAGTCTTCCTACGTGCTGCTGGGCTATAGACTAGCAAAGCATTTTTCCATACAGTTCCCTCTTTCTGGTAGTCCTATTTACTCTGCTAGGTTCTAGCTGTGTATGAACTTGTTTAAATACCACTCCTATGATACCAGTACACACAGCAAGCCTTTCCTTGGAAAAGGCTTAAAGTGCTGCAGAAATTCCGTCTTTAGGCAGGCCTGAATCCGGTGTCCCTTTGACTGGAAGCCCTCTACAGGGGTCAAAAGTATGCTAATCTGTCCTAGAAATCAAAGCCTTAAAGTATATTTGTAAGAAAATGAAATATTTTTGACAGATAAATCTGTGGAAATGCAATCCCACTATTCCAGACAGCCATGGTGCGGGGATTCCAAGCTGTCCAAGACACTATTTCATAAGTGTGCATTAGAGGTTTGTGCTCTGTATCCTGTATAATAGCTATGAAATGCAGCTCCTGCTTTGAACTTACTCAGACAAAGGCAGCCTGGACAACACTGATAATGTGTAGCACATGTTAACTCCTACATCCAACATATTTTTTCTGGAGTGGGGTGTGGCACTTTTATCTTTCTCCCCTTCACCTCTTTTTTTCTGAACTCCCCAGTTGCAGTGTTTATAGGAAATCAGTTAACGAGTGAATATCTCTAAAAAAAAATTACTGCATTAGGTAATATTCAAGCTAAATAACAGCTATACTTCGGTAGATACACTCCATTCTGAGACAAACAAATGTGTTAAATAATGTGCTCCAAAGTGACAACTAGCCTAGGAAATATATTTTCTATATTACTCCCTTGTGAAGTCTTCTTTTTTTTTTTAATAAATGACCAAAACAAATATATTTGTGTGTCTGAATGTGTATATACATATATATTTTTATAAATCTGTCTATCAGAGTTCTCATATGTGTTCCTTGCTGTGTAATAGACACTATAAAATCCCACATCTCCTTGGAGAGAGAGTTGAATGCATGGTGAGCGTGCAGAGACTGGCAGTGTTTTATGGAACCTGGCAAATGTAGGTGTAATAGCAATAGATGTGTCAACATCCAAATGTCAACATCCAAAATTTTTTGGCCAGACATTATATCTTTTATAAGCTGGAGATAGTTATTACTCTTTAAAAAGAGCGCCCAGTGATTATTAACAGATGCATTATATTTATACATGTTTATTTACCTAGTCTTATAGACATGAATGACATTATTTGGAAATAAATCAATAGTACAAAGAAGTTATATTAAATATCGAAAAAGGGACAGAAAAGACAGAGACAATATCTCTTACATGAAATGATCTTCCTATGAAATAAAATACTTCTTACAGCTGTTTGTATTCATATCATAGCTGCACTCCCTCTTCCACAACAGTCTGTAGAGAGATTGAGCCAGTGACATCATTGTCTTATTACAGGCACTGATTCTGGGCTGAAGTTTGTCATCCTGTCAACAGCAAGTGTGACCATTTGTGTGGCAAGGACATGTTAGGACACCTGGGACACATTTGTATATACAGCCTTTTCCTGCCGGCTGCCTGCCGGCTGCCTAAACTTAATCCCACCCACATTCCACTCTAAAGACCACATTGGGAGAAGGACAAGAGAAAGAAGGGGAAGAACATGGGGGTGGGGATAAGAGGGAAAAGTGTTGATAAGAGATTACAATGACCGGAATGTATAAACTGGAGGTGGGGGATTGGAGAAACTGTTTAAGAGAAGTTAAGACATGATGTATGGGACAATCCTGATTTTGCTTATGATTACCTCTGTTATATTTTAATAATTAAAATATTATAAAATATTATGTGTTCTTTATCTCTGTGTTGCTATGTCATTATATATACATACATGTATGTGTCTACATTTACATAGACCAGAAAAGAGTTAAATTTTTTATCCAGAATAGGCCATGTACTTACAACTCTATACATTATGTTCAAATGCTTTGGGAAAATAAGGATAGTAATTGTCATTCCTTGTTTTCAATAATTTGTACATATGCACTGTACATTTCACTCCTTGTTCATATTGAAAACTGTAACATAATATTTGACTTTCAGTTTTCAAGAACTGTCAGAAGTTTAGACTGATCTCTTTTAAAAAAATATCTCCAGCAGTACTGTCCCTTCAAAACCACACATTGTAATACCAGCTTCAGGATTCATGATACCAATAACATTACTAATTCTTTCAGATTCATAGTCTTCCTATAAGTTCCTCAATTCAAACTGACACTTTAGCCTGTGAATTCTAGTACAACTAATGCAGGAAAACAATGTGGTCTGTGCTATAGTGGGATATCACAAATCAGTCGATGGCAGTCTACCCTAATAGTAAAGAGGACAAAAAAGGAAGCAAAGACCTTGCATAAAAGTGTGACAAGATTTGGAATAAATAATGTAGTGATGTTTAGAAATGGAGAACATTAGAGAAAAATGTGCAGTAATTCTTTTTATTTATGAATAAGCCACTCATGTAAAATCTACACCCTGTGGAGTAGCTGTAGGTGCCTAATTGACTGCCTGTAAGCAAACCATTACAACTCTATTACTCCATCAGCTGCAGGGAGTACACAGTGGGAGAAAAACAACTTCTAAGTAAAGTTTTCACACCCCTGCCTTGTGGTGAACTCCTCAGCTGGTTTTCACATTCTAAATCCAGAGCATGTTTCTCCTCATAAACTCCCTATCTGTGTAGTGCTGGTATACACAGCATGCTCTGCTATGGCAATTGTGCCACATAATTAGAAACAAATTTAGCCCTGGTGTAAGCATGCACACAGTTTCTGACAAAACCACTGCCTTTATTAAGAAAAATGTCACAGTAAGAAAGAAGTTCTGTGACACTTATACAAGTGTGAATGTGTCATCATACAACATCAACAGATCTCCAGCTCTTCTTGTTTGTCTCTCTCTAGAAGTAACCTAAGAGTGATGACTGCAATAAAAGGTGGAAAAAATCTGGAAAGAAATAGGGTGGGAGTGATTAAATATATTATTTAAAGGTATATTTTTCTTGACAATGAATATTTTGCGGATAAAAAATCATATGCATACTAATTTTCTAAGAAATATGGGCACAAGAGCAAAGCTAAAATCCTCTTAGAAGAGTCACTCTGTTCCTTGACATCAAACTTTATACTGCTTCCTTCAGTTTTCCTCAGCTTAGTTACAGTTTCCTAGCTTCAAGCTACAGCAATGGATATATGTAGCACAAGAGAAAACAAAATATGGTTCACTCCCATCTTCTAATCTTATGGATATCTAAAAATATCTCTAAACGTGGCTCAGTGTAAAGACTACTGATAGTTTGTTCAGGAAGTGCAGTGCCCTGTATGGAATGTCCCCCTGTGACCCAAGCAGTATTCCAGAGACCCAGAGGATCACAGTGGAGATGCTCAGGAAACGCAGTGACAGCTGGCTTTTCTGTAAACTTTTTGAAACTTCCTCCTTCTGTTTGGATAAGATATACCAAGAAAAAGGCCAGTTGGAACTCAAAAATGCAAAAATAAAAGTGAGTATGAATATGCATTTATTCACATGCATATAAATTTCTCTCTATATATAGTTTTTTAACAGTTAAAAACTGTCTTAAAAACTCCAGGAAAATTTGGAACTGGCTTCACTTCAAGACTGAGGTAGTTTAAATAAGTTCTTGTTTCATCAAAAGGAGGACATCTACACCACCATCTCTGTAGATTAATAGATTATTGCCCACAAGCTACAAATTTGACCAGACATCAGTAGAGGCACGAAAAAGAACCTCGCCAGAAATGGGGTCAGGGTTGATTCTTGTGCTTATTATGTGTCATGTCTTATTAAAACAAGGAACAAGGAGGACATATCTGATAGTCATCAAACATTTATTTTCTTCATGTATCTGCATAGTTAGTATTCAACACCCTTATGATGGCAGCAGAAAATCACAAGTAATTACTGCTTGTGGGAACTCATTTAACAGGGATAAGTCAATTGCTTGCAATCACATATTCTTGCCCTTATTTGTCTCAGCATCTGCTGTATTCTGTCTGCTGGACACTATGCCTATGAGCTGAGGGACCTGAGAGGATTGAGGTCTTTGAGATCTGCATACTCGAGAGTTCCGCATGGCAAACAACTCAAGGTACTCTAATTGCACTTAATGACATCGCGTGTCTTCATCTTAGTCTTAAAAAAGTATGCAAAGGAAAAATAAAATTAAAAAAGGTAAAAAGAAGAAAAAATGGCTGAGATTTTATGTGTTGAATGAGGAGGTTCAGCTTTTTGGGAAGTAATTAGACTGGGAAAACCTGGCAGTGGAGAGAATAAGTCGTTTCCTTTGCTGGTAAAGAGGTTTACAAGTATGTCTGCATCTTTTTTACTACCCCAGTATCCATCTAGTTAGCCTTTAAGGATTTACCCTTTGTACTTACATCCTTTTAAAAAGTGATAAAGATATTCATAATAATCTCTATAAGACCATTCTTAAGCCATGGGGAAAGACAGAAATACTTCTACACTTTTTTCATACTCTTTTCTCTCTTATGGGTTTTCTTCTTGTCAACATATTTTTGTGAGATGTCTAAGAAAAATAGAACTATACCATTTACTTGTTTAGAGAGTGACAAACATTAAGAGAATGATGTACAACATCTGAAAGAAAAGCCAACACAAAAACAAACCACAAGCAAAACAAATAACAAACTCACAAGTAAGTTGTACAGAAACACCTCAAAATTTAATATGCAGAACTTTTGGAGCTCAGGGACTAAAAAATTATGGTGGTTTTCTTTTCCTGAAATTTTCTGCATATCTTGCAATTTTGGGTAAAATCTAAGCTAGTTTAAAACTTTTATCATGTTCCAGAAGACAGAGTAAAAAATAATTTTCTCAAATCAGAATTTTTAGTGCTTCTCTGCTACACCACATTGTTACACAATGTTAGTTAGACACTCAAAAGTTAAAACTACCAAAACTCTTATGCAGAGACAATGTCCAAATACAAGGTAAAATCTGAAACAGCAGTTGAGCACCTACCATACACTCAAACTCTAATTTAAACATATCAAGAAGGGTGATCTAAAAAACTCTGTGTACTCACTTACATGTCTAGGACATCTAAGTTTTCTAACTTGGTGTGTCTCTGCACACACCAAAATATGTCACCTTCTCAGCAGAATGAACTGCACATCCTCCACACCTAGTCCATCTGGGATGCAAAGCAGTGCGTCATGCTCGGTTTGCCAAGTGGCCCGGCTCAGTTGGTGTGCGGCGAGCTCACTGCACGCACAATGACAGCAGCAACGGCAGCACATTGCAGAGCTCCCACAGCCACTTCGTTCAAAAATAGGTCAGGAGAAGGCGGCAAGCACTCACATAGCAAGACTGTTATGCAAAGCCTCTTTAGTAATACCACCTCCTCCTCCTCCTCCCTCTTCTCGCTGGCTATCTTCTGAAAGAGAAGCAGGAGAGAGTTGTCTGCTGACACCTCATATGACTTACATATAGAAGCACAGGCAAAGCATTTGCAAATCCTAGTTCCACAGAACCTAATTTGGACTATGGATGAGTGCCTAAATTCAGAAGAGACAAAATTTTAGATGCTTCCTTCCCTGACATTTTCAAATGTGTAGATTAGACATCCACCATCAAATGTATTGGCTGATAGGAATTATGTTTGAGGATTGTACTGGAAAGTTTAGATGTCCCATGCTGCACTATGAATTTCACTTCTCAGGCTTGCATCTAATTTTGAGGCACTGAGTCAGTGAGCAGTCCTCCAGTATTTTCTTAAGATTTGAACCCTTAACCAGATTTTCAAAAGTTCAAGATAAAGTGTATTGAACCTTGACCTATGGATCAGGGTGTGCACAGTGCCTTTCTGTTCTGAATATCTAAAGAAAGGAAGTTAGATCCTAGTGTTGTCAAATGGTCATCAAATAATTTTAAAAATGTAGAAACTGATTATCCACAGTTATTTCAAAGAACTCTTGGTCAGAAATTAAAGGACATCACTAGCCCCAGTAAAAGCTCTCTTTAGCAGATGAAATATAAAAATAAAGGATCAGTCCTCTTCTATTCTAAACTCTGTGAGAGCTGTCTTCCTCATCAGCTTCATCAGGAACAGAAAAGTCAAAGCACAAATATTTTTGCTCATTTCATTCACAAAGATGACAATGAGCTTGACATCTCTGAAACAGATTTCTCTTTCTCAAAGCTATCAGCAAATGCAGTAAAGGATGAAGTGGTAAGACAAACCAACAGTCATTTTATTTGTACAGATAGTTCAGAAAGCAACAGTTACATATGACTAGAAAAAATTAAATCCATAGTTAATGTAATTTTCCTGATATCTAAGTCAATGTCTGCTTTCTCTCACTTCCTTATAACCCTACAGGCTTGCACTCATCTTGCAATTTTTATTGTAGACTAACTTGGACTGTCAGTCATGCAGATGTCCAAACCTGTGCTCTCTGGAATACTGTTTTTGAAATGCAGGCAGTTGCAGTATTGTGACATTTTTGGAATGGGCTGAAATAATTTAATTTCATCCATGAAATTGAGATTCTTCCACCCTTCTCTCTGAGATTTTCCCTGTGAATTATCTGTCAACAAGTACCAAACCAGAATTACTGGGCCATGAAGACACAGGTTCTAGTCCATGCCACTCATCCTACAGAGCTCCCTTTCAAAACACTATGTGCTATTTTCCCATTATAAGTCCTCTTCATAAATAAGATATTCACATTTCCTGAATCAAAACTCTTAATAAAGATTGGTTCACAGCACCCACGGGTTTGTTGCTTTGTGTTGAGGGTGCTGGAACAGTGAGGTGGGATAACTACCCATATGGTCACTGAGGGAGAAGTTAAATCCAACACAAAGTATCCTTTTATGACCATCAGACTAAACTTTCCTGCTCCTAAAGCTGTCCTGCATTTCCAAGATCTATCCCTGTAATATTCAAGGGGACAAACTAAACAACTTTATTTTTAATGAAAAGCCAATGTGGTCAGTAGGTATTAACTTGTTCAAAAATATTTGTCAAGGTCCATGCTAAAGGCTCATTGACACTGCCAAAGATACAAAAAGCTTGCTGATTTGTTGGTTTGGTTTGTCGGATTCTTTTTACAGTTAGATCTGTTTCTGCCCCTAAAAACATTGATCAGGGCTCCCTGGAGCCTTTTTTAAAGTATTTTGTGTGGATAAATGCATATCATGTAAGTGCTGATTAACGAGGCCAGGTATATTTTAATAACCTTTGTCGTGGAAGGTATTTGTGTACCACTCTTACACACAGTCAGTCACTGTGTATCTTGGCAAAGCAAGATCCATTTTTCAGGAGAGAGAACTATTTCCATCCTTAATAAGTCATTCCAAGTTTCCTGTGATGTTATAAATAATCGGGCAAGCAGCCGGTTTTATTCTCCCTAATTTGATATGGCAGACTTGGAGAGCAGAAAAGTTCAGCCTCAACATAAGCTCTAAAGTTGGACTTTGACCAGAATTTCCCCCTTCCCTCCCATAATGAGATAAAGTTTATCATAAAACATGCTTACCAAGGCAGCTAAGACAGGGCTCAGGCTTCACATCTATTTCCTAGGAGCCCCTAGTCAGTCCTGCGTGCTGCATGCATGAGGTCACAGCATGCTGGGCTTGCTTTGGGAGCTGGCAGCTAGGCTGACTGTCTTAGCTAATACACTTGTCATTTGGGAAAATAAAAAAGTGCTTGCAAAACACAGCTTAAATTAGATTGTGAGTAATTGGAAAAGGAAATATAAAGTCACACTGTTTTATATGCATGTCGGGAAGGCAGTGAGGTGATGCATTGAGTACCTAAGTTACTGGCAAAGGTCAAGCACCCTCATGACAGCCTGAGATCTTTTAAAAATTTTGAGGAGATACAACAATCGTCACAGAACTTTCAAGAGCTGTACAATACAGAGACATGAGAACATAGCAGAGCTTATTTTTATGTGCAAAAGAAGGTCAATTGAAAGGACATATTCCTTCATAATTATAAGAGTGACAAGAGGAATTTATGATTATATTAGAACCTGAGAAGAGATTTTTTTTTTAAGTCTGACTCTGCAAATGATGCTTGACAACATTTTGGGAAAGTCATTCAATCTGTTTTGAATTGTCATTCAGTTGTAAAATAAGTTAAATAAATAACTCTATCTACATCTCAGAAATTTGGGAAGATTAATTAGATAATGTTATTGAAATTGCTTATAGGCACTTTATGATAATAATAATAATGCAGGCCAAAGCACTTTATTGCTGTTCATTACTTTCAAATATGAGGGAATTTTTTTTGTTGTTTTTCAAACGCTTTAGGTCATATTTACAGATCAACTTCATTTCCAGAATGCAATCCAGATGTATTGTTATGGATTTTAAAATAAAATTATAGCCTTAAGGTAAAACATGCTAATAGAAAAATTAACTTGTTCTGATGAGTCATAACATAAAGTAATTTCCCTTTTCAAACAAAACTAAAGCCTTACTCTGCTCCCTTAATCCAGATGGTACTCTTTTAGAAGAGGTAACTTGGATCCAGCCTGGATCTTTCATGCTTCCTAAAACACTCTGCATTCTTAAAAAAAATACTATATGGGAATTAAGGATATATTCCTAAAGAGGTCTACTCCCAATCCTCTATTAGAACATTAAGAAACTGTTAGCTGAGTTACACTTCCCTATCATTTATATGGCTTCTTAAGAAAGAGTACCCAAGGACCTCATCTGCTCTCTCTTTCCTATCTCTGTCTTTCTATTCCTCAGAATCAAAAGAACTCTCTCAGAGACAGAAAAGGTCTTCCTGGATAGTGACGTAATGTTCTCAAGTGAAAAGACATAGAGAGTCTGAACAGTTTGTTTGGATAGTGAGGCAACCCTGTTGCCCTGTTGCCAACTGGAGCAGAACAGTTTCTGCTTCTGCAGCAGCAGGTCTGAGCAACACAACCTGGCTGCTTTCTGGAATGTGTAGATCTGAATCTCATTTCAACAAAGGTTGCTTCACACCACTCAGGTGGTGGAAATGAGTCTTAAAGTGAGTATAAATCATATTTATGCCTACTACAAGGCTTCTTTATATGGCTAAGTCAGTGGAAAGTTGCTTTGGTGTAAATGCACTTTAGGCCCTCATACTTTTAATTTGGCATAAAAAAAGGAAAGAAAAGAGAAAGAAAATCCTTTCAACGTCCCAAGTTAAGATTGGATAAGAGCCATACTGTAACATAAGCTAAGATTTCAAAGGTGTCTCAGGAAACAGGTCTCCAGCTTCCATTCACTTTTCAAGGGAGCTGAGTGACTCACTTCCTGAGACCTGTTTGAAACCTATACAGAACGATTACTCTGTCTGCATACAACTAGATTGTTTTCTAATGACTGACTAGAGTCTGACAGACCCACTGCCACAAAAAGTCTACTTTGGGTCAAGCAACAGAGCTCTTTGTTATCAGCTTTGGAAGACTTTACCTAGAAGTACATGTGTTCAAGTTATAGCTGACAAAGGTATTGTTTTTGCCTATGGCGTCACTGTAGTGCCACCTCAGAGGAGCTAATCGGAATAAGGTTTGGCCTGTGCTCAAATGCTTACGTGGCAGGTTCCCAAACAAAACACCAGGTGTTAGTCATCCAGTAGGTCTCACTGCTCCCTTTGAGTCAACAGTGAACCATTGCCCCAGAATTCCAAAACCAGCAAACTGCAGCAGAATTACTCTATGACCAACTGGTGACTGCAGGGTGAAGGATTTTTGATCCACACTTACTATTGTTGTTGTTTTCCTGAAATGCCAGCGGCACTCACAAAAGTTGGATCCCATTCAATTAAAGCACATGCCCATGCTTCCGTTCTGAATAAGTAGACTGAGGAGTTAGAAGAAAAGAGCTCAAAAAGAAAACCACAACAAGGATTTAGTGTTGCTAGTTGCTAGTTAAGAATCAAGTACAACTATACTAATTTCAGGAAGCTGTTTTATTTCCCTCTATAGTCAGTGGAGAGAGACAGGTACTTGGAGAAGATGGTCCCTCTCTTCCTTGATATTATGGAAACAGAGGGGTTTACTCATTCCTCGAATTTTCTGTCCTTTGGCAAAAGAGATGTCTTCAATGATGAATTTATGTTAAACAACTCCAGTCTCTGGCCTTAGAGCTTTAATCACAGTATCATCAAATTTATACATAATCTTAACATTGAGAAAACTTAATTGTTTAGCTGCTGGCATTATGGCATATACCTTTAAGAATATAGTTCATTCATGATCCAGTGAACGCATTGTGAAATTCATATATAGAGAGATGTAGGCATGTACACACACGCGTATGTGTTGTATATTCAAACAATATCTGAAACTGTCACCGATGTATAACAGCCGAAGGTCCTCTGCAAAGCCAAAAACCAAAAGTATAAGGTGATTAATGATGATGGATTTTATTGATTTTATTAGCAAACAAGTCCTCAAACAACTGTTCTTTGTTCTATGGATGCAAAAATCCCAGGACACTGAGCATCTTTTTTCTGACTTGTGATGTGAGAAACAAGGTCACTGAATGTACTAGATTTTTTACCCTTCCATAAGTGATATTAGAAAATGACTCTAGTCTTAACCCCTGCCAGACTTTTGCAATACTAAATGTCACATTCTTGGAATGGACAGGTTAATGTGTAACATTTGAACTGCAATTCACCCACTTGATTTTTAATCCTTGTTTTGAAACCAGCCCATGATGCTGCTAAACTACAGACATTTTCCATGTTTATTGTATACCCTTAAATATCTACATCTTTATTAAGCTATCATGGTATTGGATTTAATACAGGCTTTGCAATTAAAAATCTCTAATATATGAGAGACCCAATATAGATATCCAGGAAAAACTTTTGGACTGTAAGATGCAAATCTTCTTACTTACCTGTAGCCACTTATGTATCAAGTGTAAGCTGCCTGCACTGGGTGTCTATACTGCAAAAGGCAGACAGGCTCCTGAAGAAGGTGATTAATTAGTCAGGACCTTAAGAAAGAGAAGAAAGAATCAGAAGGTGTCTAAATTTATGCAGTGACTATAAATGGAGTCTTGGTAAATCGCTTACACCTTTAGATGGCTAAAATTAGGAATGAGTACTCCCACTCCTACTGACTGTTCATAACTCCTCAGTAAATATCAGTCATATCAAGAGTAAAGATTTTGTGCTTTAAAACTGAGCACGAGACAAAAGCCTACAGCAGAAGTCGATTTTTGCATATATAGAATTGTATAGAATTATAGAATTAATTTTAGGATTATAGAATAGTTTGGGTTGGAACAGTTGCTCAGAGCCCTGCCCAAATTGATCTTAAATGGTTCTGGGATGGAGCACCTACCACCTTTCTGGGCTCTCTTTCTCTCTTCTTCCATATTGCATATATTGCAAATTGCATATATTACAAGATTAAGGCGTGTGCGCCAGGGGTGTCCTTTCCACTCATACATAAGGTGTAATAGAAGGTTAGTTTCACCTCCATTTTTCCTGTGTGGATGCTTTTCAAATTAAGCAAATATTTTAGGGCAAGTTGTTTTCTGGGTGTTCCCAATCTAAAGTATTTTAATATATCCAAATATCTTCTTTTTAATGACTCCAGAAAATATATTGAGCAAAATTAAGATTCAAATACGTAATCTTGACTTAAATGTCAAATCAGTCTTTCAGACAGCAATAAGTGATTGGAATTTTATTATTTTTGTTGGCAATATATTTCTATACAGAAAGAAATGTCCCAATACAAAACTCTATTACTTTGAGGTTAGCTGATCATTCAGCCCTTTATTCTGTTAAAATGTAAATTACTGGCTTCTCCAAGCTGAATTTTGATTGTATTATTGTGGCCATAAACTACCATAACATTGACAATACACTACAGAGGAAATTTAACCAGTTACTCCTACCCTTCACTGCCTTGCCAGTAATATGTGGTAGCAAATTTGGCAACTAGAAACCAGACTCTATCTGAAACAAGGACTGGAATGTATCTCAGTGTTTTTCAATCTGCCAGATAAGTAGTCTGAGCTCCTGAACTCCCCTTATTTGTACTCGGAGATACAAATAAAATCCATAAATAAACCCATGGATGAATTGCACCTCTGCTCTGGTAAAGTTTAACTCTGTGGGGCTCTCTGCTCTTCTTGCAATATTTGTTCTTTAAAGTCTTCACACCATTAAAAAAACAACAACAAAAAGCCAAGCAAATAAATAAACAAAACATCTATCCTAAGGAGTGGACCTAATTACAATACTTGGAGCAGGAACCATATCCATATTTTTTTTAAGTTAGAGGCCTTGGCCTGTGATTTGAGACCAAGTTCCACCTCTGTTAAGAACACAAACCAGAAGACACTTTTAAAAGTCCCCAGACAGAATGTAGACAGCACAGCATTCCTAACCGACAGCCAGGCACGTGGCTCCAGCCGGCAGGTCTAATGAATGAGATTAGTACCTGTTTTATGAATTAGAATTTGAAGTAAAAAAATAGTGTTTCATTTTCTCAGCAACCTCAGTCTAATTATTAACAGCAGGTTCAGTTGGCAATTTTCAGTATTTTTCCTGCTTTCATTTGTAAGTGAAAGACTTCAGCCTCTTATTTATTTTCCTTCTCCTCTAATGCTCTTGTAGTGCTATGCCAGCTGGTTCTATTACTTTCTTTTTCTCCCTCTTTTATAAGGTTTCATTTTCCAGTAAAAGAAATATATAATGTATGAATTTCTGTAAAAGCTCACACTTTCACATTTGTTTATCCCCATTGTTAGCAATCCAAAGTAGCCACATGTTCACAGCATGTTCTGTCTGGCAGGAAAAACCGTTGCTTAATTTCCTACCACCACCCTCACAATCCTGGCAGGCTCTGGTCAGTCAGATGCATTTGTTTTCCCTAATTGCCTGATGGCATTTTCAGAAATCCTTTTCATTGAGAAATGAGTGATCACAGGAAACTTCTGCAGACATAAGACTGATAGTCAGTAGGCTGAAGGAGGTCAAAGACTGTTGTTTGCTAGACTGTAATGAGCTTAAAGATGTCTTATTAACTGTTATTTAAACATCATATTAATCTAATATATTTTCTCCATCAATTCTCAAAGACACTGTTGCTCTCCAAAGTGAGATCTGCAGCTCAAAGGACATTTAACTGTCAGTAGCTTCAGGGATCACTGACTTAATAAGTCCACACACTCGTTATTTGGAAGTTATGATTGCTAAGAGATGGAAAATAGAATACCTTTCAGAATTCAATAATTCTAATAATGCAATAAAGCATTACCTACTAAAAATTATTGCAGAAAATGTCTCCAGGGAAAAATAATTTCAGAGAACCGTAGAACTGTTCATCTTGGAAAAGACCTTTAACATCATCTCATGCAACTGTACACCCAGAAGCTCCAAGTCCCTAAACTATGTCCCCAAGTGGCCCATCTACATGTCTGTTAAATACCTCCAGGGATAGTGACTCCACTTCCCTGGGAAGCCTATTCCAGTGCATGACACCCCCTTTTTGTGAAGCAACTTTTCCAAATATCCAATTTAAACCTCCCTTTGTGCCACTTGTGATCATTTCCTCTTGTCCCATCACTTGTTACTTGGGAGAAGAGGCCAACTCTTACCTGGCTACAACCTTCTTTCAGGTATCTGTAGAGAGTGATAAGGTCACCCGTGAGCCTCCTTTTCTCCAGGCTAAACAATTCCTTCAGGTTCTCCTCATAACACTTGTGCTCCAGACCCTTCCTCACTCCATTGCCCTTCTCTGGACATGTCCCAGCACCTCAGTGTCCTTGCAGTGAGGGGCCCAAGACTGACCACAGGATTTAAGTGGTGGCCTCACCAAGGCCGAGCACAGCAGGCAATTTCCTCTCATATTATCCCTCCCAACTTTCAGTGTAAATCTATGCGGCAGAAGGGATTCAACTAATATCACCATGGAGGCAATTATCAGTCCTTTTTCCAGAAATACTCTCTATGTTGTTACCATGCAGTTTAATGACTAAATACCTTCAAGTGGGAGAGTCTGAGAGGTTAAACCGTTCATAGAAGTGTTTGGGAGTCTGAAAAACTTCTTGTGCTGTAGATTCAGTTTTATTTTGGTACACAGATTCTTTCATTTTAATGCAAGGTTTCATTTGTCTGTTACAGAATTATTTCATGAGAGAAGATTTGCACAGTGTAGAGAATTTTATTTTTTTTTTAACGGCAAGACAAAAGAAAAGAGAACCAAACCCATCCTTTTCAGTGTGGGTTTGCTAACTGATTTTATCCTGTCTTGAACAAAGTCATCCCCATTTGAATAAATGTACTACTCTAAGAATGCCAAAAGCGAACTAATTGATATCCCAAGACTTACCATGATGTTTTTCCTATTGTTCATTTGCCAGTGGATACCCAATCTGTGCATAAACTTTTTCCATTTTTGCCTTGGAGCCCTTTCCTTTTGTGCTTAGATAAGCAAAACAGAATCAAAGGTGAACAGATTCTTCAGGAGAGGAAGAATGATTATTTCAGCTTTGGTATTTTTATTGTTTCTTTTTTTATCTTGGAATAGGTAGAATAGTGCATTTTGCAAATTGTAGGGCAGACAGTTCATATCAAAATATACATGTTGCTTATAAAATGTTTCTGAATTCAACACATTTTTCTAAACCTCACTATAAAATTAATAAAAACTCACACTCAATTATTGTACATGGGTACAGGCAAACAGTGACTTAGAAGCATGGTGAGATTAAACATATGGAAATTGATTCTATCTACTTCTACTACAAGTTGCTACCTTTTGTTTATATCTAAAATCTTAATTTCTTCACTTCAGTCTTTATCATGACATTATTATGGCAGTATTTTCCTCTCTGGTCTAACCTACACTATGTGATCCTCAGCCTCCACTAGCTTAAACTATTCCCTCCCACATCCTTATTTTATGTCACCTACTTCAAACTTGGTGACAATTACCCAAAACGTCTACACAATATTGTAGAGTAAAAAATAGAGACACATCAGAATGCGTTATATTTTGGGTTTTTTTACTTGAACTTGAAATTACTTCAAATTTTGCTCTTCACAAATATTGACACAGACATGCACAGACAGAGTCACGGCTTAAGCTTAAATAGTGACCAAGTGTGGCCTAATACTGCTGACAGGTTTTTACAGACAGTCATGCTTTTCAAAGAGAGGGGTGCCTAACTTGAGTCACAGCACTTTCACGACCATCCCTATGTTGTTAATAAAATCATGTGTGGTGGATATGTTGCTTTATGGTGTGCCCGCCTGCCCTGTCCACCAAAAGTGGGACCAGCAGAATAAAATCTATTAATTCTACCTGTGATACTGAGGAACATGGAAGACATGGATGGTTCGTACTTTACTTAGTCATTTTTCAGTCATCGGTTATTTGAAATTATGTTAGAAAATTATACAGACTTTTGGTTCCAGCCAGTGCTCAAGATACAAATCTCCTTAAATGTTATCTATTGAGTTCCTTGCTCAGACTCACATGCCATACAAAAAACAATTATTAAAGTGATTAAGAAAAAACAAAACAAAAAACCAAAACCATAATGAAAGCAGGCTTTTGGATGAAAGCAAATCACATCTTGAGCCATTTCTGTATACTGTTTAGGTCCAAACACACTTTGCAATACTCTTTTCTATGCATTTAAATTTAATTTATTTGGTACTTTAGTATTTTATAGATATGGTTTGTGGCTAGGTGGGATTAGGGGTGTTGTTTAAAAATGCTCAGGGGTTTTTTTAATAGAAACTTCATGTGTTCTTAATTCTGGTAAGATGTCAAGATGCTCTGAGGTCTGGACACCCATAAATTAGAATTTGTTGAGATGATGATGATGATCACTAAAATACTGTGCTAAGCCTCAGGTCATGGCTGTAATATAAAGTTTGAGTAAAAAGGAAATAAATCTTTTATATTGCCATCATTGCAATGTAACAAATATGAACAAACCTTTTCAAGTACAGGAAGAAAAATAATATTTTGCACTTAAACAAATTTTCCAGTCTGGTTATCTCAAAGCATATCATTATCATGAAATAAATAATTTAGAGAAAGTCTTCAAGTCTTGATCGGGAGTAGAATCTACAGTCAAATTTTTGTTTAATCCCCCAAAATGAATTGTGAGTACTATTAAGAAAATAAGGTTTTATGATGTTTATGTAATGTTTTCTTTTCCTCTTACTCTCTCTGTTGTTTTATAGTAAACAAATGTCCCCTTTTTGCACCTGGAAGAAAACCAACAGGAAACTCTGGAAATTAAAGAAAACTATAAAGAATATAATTATGAATAACAACAAGAAAGACGAAAGTGCTTTGTGGAAGGAAAGAGAGTTTTGTCAGTGAGTTTTCTCATTAAGTTTATCTAACATATGTAATTATTATGATTGGTAACACATGGTATTCACAAATCAATTCAGTCTTGAAAATGTGTTTTTACAGTGGGAGGCTATTTTTTTGTGCATGTGTGAAGGATTTTATTCTTAACTGTGTTCAAAAGTCTGTTGACAATACAGCTGGGTTCTCCCTATTGTTCTCAGGAACCATACCCCCAGCTCATACAATATAGTATTGCTCCTGTGACTTTACCAGAGGCATGCCAAATTGCTCCAGCTGGGTGCTGGGACTCTTAGTGAAAAGAAACCATTGTCATTACAAATCTGTAGTCTCAGCCCTGAGGAAGATTTCATAACCTTTTTTTTTAGATTAAAATCTACAGACATTGTTGCAAAGACATTCTCACCTAGGAAAGGTGTTCTGTAATTCGTCTGATAATTTAACATGTAATAATTGTACTAGAATGACTAGTGTTGCATAGTTAATTATCAAGAAATAAGAATGCTCTATTGGTTTAACTCAGTACATTTACAGGACAGATGCCAAAATCTTTGTCCATGTTCAATATGCTTGAATGACTGCAATTCATATCTGAATTTAATCAAAACAAATGGAGTTTTCTATTGTTAGAGTAGGAATACAGATTTATTACTGGAGAAAAAAAAGCTGTATATTCAAAAATTGAAATGGTACTTATTTAGTCCAAATTATCTAGCTGAAGTTATATTCATGTTTGCTTGCCATGCACACTTTGAAGCCCAGAATGAACAGGCACACCGATTTTTTCAATCTCTATGTCAGGGACCAGTGCTTTAACTGGTAGGATCCTATATCAAGAAAAGAAAAAAACCCCCACATTATTATAATATAAAATAAGTAAGTAAAAGTCACACACATATTTGCAGAAAACCTCATGATTATATGTAGGATATGTCTGAATACTCCTAGCAGTCTTGGCCCTCTGTATTTAGGCAGGAGAATGAGTCAGGTGTGGTTGCAAAACAGTTGCTTCAAGCCGAGCTGGTGAGCTACTTCTGTGAAATTTATCTGACACAGTTTTATTCCATAAAATGTAAGAAGATGTTTTCTGTACTTTAACTGGAAGTTAGACTTTCTCTTGCTTATTGCAGAATTGGACTATAAATATTTGGCTGTAGGAGAAAAACACAATACTAAGAAAATCCAACTCCCTAACTTTTTAAAGCAGGATGTACAAGTAATTAGAACCTCTCACTTTTCCTCTTTTCAATCTGCAATGTCTAACAGTCTATTTTCCTCTCCACCAGTTTATTGCAGGTGTCTTGACTTTTAGCCTTTTATCCCTCTCAACTTCTTTATAAGAAAAATAAAGTGTATGTTCACACCCAATTTGCTCTAATGTCTATCTTTGTTCATTGTGTTAACGTGGATATGGCTGCCAGCAGTCAGGCTGAGATGCATCTTGTAAACTTGTGCATACTCCCATCAGCTCAGAAAATATAACCATGAAAAAATTCATTTAAGTATGAATAAAAATAAATGGACATTTTAAAGCTGAACTGTAAAAGTGTAGAGCCTTTCCCATTTTCACTTCCACTCTTTTGAACTGGGAATTGCTGAGACTAGCAGAAGGAAGGAAGTTTGCCAAAAATGTTTTAATAGTATATAAAGCTATATAAAAGGACTGGTAATTAATCAAGAGCCATTGTCTGAACCAGTCAGCATATCCTTCAGCCTACACACATCTTTTTGTGCAGATATACTTCAGGAACATGGGGAACCCTACCTGTCAAGCTAACCTGACACAATTTTAGCTCCTACAGGCTTTCATCTCAGAGAAAGAATTGTAGGATCATTAATCCTAAGTGATAGGATGATTCAGGTTTGAAAAGACTTCAGCAACTGTGGCTCAGAACAGAGTCAGCTTTAAGGATAGAGCAAGTTGCCAAGGCTTTGTCCAGTCAGGTCTTGAAAACTTCTGAGGAAGAGGTCAGTAGACCTCTCTGGGTAACCTGCTCCAGAGCCTGACAGTCCTCATGGTGAAACAGATTTTCCTTTAATGTTAAGGGAACTGAATCCATTGGATAGTAAAACCCAGAGCATTTCTTCTCCACAATTTCTAAAAACACACACACAACCACGGACACACAAACACAGAAAATCACACAAAGTGTACATAAGGCCAGTTGTATGACTAGCACAAGCATGCACACACACAGGACCCTTACCCAGGAAAGTACCCAGGATCAGAGATTTATGAGAAACAGGACTAATTGTGGGGATCATGCACAGGGCTTGGCCAGACAAGGATACTCAGCAGCAGCCTATTTGCACATGGTCTTCCCTTCCCCCTGCCCTTTTAATTTACCCACTCTTTCTTCCTGATCCTCCTTAATCCCTTCATTTTCCTGCTCTTGGCCCTTGCTGCAAACACCCAATATGTTTTTCACAATTACACAAGCCCCTCAAATATTCCATATGACATTTGTCATTTCTCATGAGAGCCATGGTTTTCTTGTTTCCCATCTTTCTACCACTTATAAAGTGCTATATGAACCTCCTCAAGCCTTTAAATAGTTGCATCAGTAGCTTGAGAGCTCTGGGCCTTTCTGGTTTTGCTGTTATCTACTGTTCCTGAGAAGCTGTATTGGGATGTTTAATGTATAACTTCTCCTGTCTCTAGTCCCACAGTGAATGTCCTTGTGTTCCACATATCCTTACATTTCTATCCAGGCACAAACTTTGCTGTTTCAATTTATGCTGTGTTGCATCTTCCTGTCTCACACCATTCTATGTCTCCACTTTCTTGATATATTCCTCATAGATACTGGGATCTGCATTTGAGTCCTGCAAAGACAGCTTCTCCTCCAGGCTGAGCCCTAGGCCTTCAGCCTCTTCTCATAGGGCAATTCCTCTGGTCATCTTGATGGCCTCTGATCCATTTCCTGAAGTTTATCAATGACTTCCTTGTGTCTGGGATACCCAAAAATGTGCACAGTATTTTCAGCATGGTCTGACAAGTGCTGAGTAGATGGGAGTAATCGCTTTACTCAGTCAACTGGCTGCTTTTGGCCAAGGATATTGCTGGCCATCTCTGCTGCCAGGGTGCACTGCTGGCTCACATTCTCACAATGTCTACCAAGAG
The DNA here is from genome assembly GCF_009650955.1 of Corvus moneduloides. Lineage (NCBI taxonomy): Eukaryota > Metazoa > Chordata > Aves > Passeriformes > Corvidae > Corvus > Corvus moneduloides. The sequence continues at coordinate 19,586,315 of NC_045481.1, forward strand.
ACCTGCATATCACTTTTAGCTGAGCTTCTACCTCAGACAAGCCTCAGCCTGTATCACTGTTCTTCTGTTATATGGCCAGGATTTTGCCTTTGACCTTGTTTAACTTCATAAGATTCCTCTCAGCTCTTTTCTTGATTGTTGTAAGTCCCCCTGGATGGCAGTCTTTCATTTGCACTTTATCAGCTGAGTCCCTGGTCATGGTCTCCTGATTTTAAAACTGGGATCTACTAGTTGCAGCAGATATAAAAGAACACTAATGTGGGTTTTTTTAAGAACATTGCTTTTTTGGAACCACTCTATCATCCTCTTCCTTCCTAGATTGTAAGTAGCAAATACATAACATGGTGAGTTAGCTGATGAGATGAAAGTTCCTGAGGTGCATTACTCTTTCACTGCCTGGGATAAGAACTTCCATGGTGCTTGAAAAAAACCAAAGCAAACCAAATCAATACAAAACAAAAGCACACTCTGAGAAAAACAAACAAAGAAATAAACAAATGAGTAAATTAGTCTAGAAATGCAGTTTCCCTAACCATGTTCACTGAATGAATCCCCTTCTGTTTGTTTTCTGCTTGAAGTGTTCTAAAGGTTATTTTTCTGGAGGGTTTCTTTATAAAATGTGACCTAAAACATGGCAATCAAGCTTACTATACTGTATTAGCTTTCTAAAAATATCATGATTGGGAAATCAGTGGCTAATTATATTTCATCATATTGAGAATATTTATTGTTAATCTACTAAAGCTTTTACTTCAAGGTAACAGCAGGAAGGAAGTATATAACAGACAGTACATAAACCTCTAGGGTAGCAATCACTAAATTTTAAGAATTGTTAAATAACTATACAGAAGAACATGTCATTTAGGTGTTCTCAAACAGTAATTCTCATCTTCAGTTCTCAGATGGACAAAACTCGATGTGACTCAGGAGAAACTTGAAGATATAATGCTTAGAACATTTTGTTTTGGTGAAAAAATCAAATACAAAACATGCTTAAAAGTACTATGCATGCTGGCACAGAAACCAGAGTGATGAATCACAAAAAAAGTGAGGTTGAGACAGCACAAGTGTCAACTTCTAAAATATACTGTCAGAATATAAACCCAAAATTATACTAAAAAAAATTATAAAAAAATACTGAATGTGAAATAAAAATGCCTCCAGAGAGGTTACTATATATGAAGAAATGGAGATATAGTGTCTTTGAGCAATTCTACCTCTTGGGATCATCATAATAGTTATATTGACTTATGGTATCTGGGTTGATATTTTAGGGAAATTAACCAAGTCCTGTTGTGGTGATCCTTTAAAGACAATGTTTACATCTAACTAATAATTTTGGCTATATGAGAGACAAATCATAAAGGGGATGTCCACGGAGTATTTCTGATAACTCTCTGAGAGAAAAAAGGCTTCATGAGCGAGTATTTAGTAAGGAATTTGACAGGTATGTTGAAGGCCAAATTCCCTCCTTCCCATGCAGCTGATAGACGATATAAAAGCCAAACAGTGCTTGGATTAAAGAGCATGTGGACTACTTCTGCCTACATCCCAGAGATAAGAATGTGGCTTGGCTCTGCACAGAAAGGTGTGTGCTGTATAAACAGCACTGTGCCAGGAGGATTCTCTCAGTGTGCAGGCCTTTCCAACAAGACTGTCATCTTCCACAATTTCCTAGTAAATGCTAGGGCTGGGATAATGCATGGCTGAATGGATTAGTTGTCCAAAACCACTTCTACAGACTTCATGAGCTGTCAGTCTAGGCTGAAGAGGTCATCTGCTTTCTTTTGGCCTTCTCAACCTCATTCCTGTTCCTTCCCTTCTGGTGAATCCAATGTGATTGTGATATCCTCATATACTGCAAGTTTAATCAGATTCAAAAGCCAAATGTTTCAAGTGAGGAAGTGCAATAAATGGTGGAATCAGGAGAAATGTTGGCATTACTATGGTAATCTAGTCCATTCTATGGACTAGAATTGTCTACATAAGGATTTACTCTACTCTGCCTCAATTCAACAAGAATATTTTACTGATTTTTATGATAGTTTGCCTGAATTTTTCCTTATATAAGGTTTTTTGGGGCTTGGAGTTTTGTTTTGTTGTTTTGTTGGTTGGTTTGGGTTTTTTAAGTCTAAATAGCCTATGACTGCAGATTTTATCTAGAGGCTTTTTACAGATATATGGCCTGCAATCTTATCTTTTTTTTCCTAGTAAGGGTGAAGATTAATGTCAATTCATTAAGTATTGATAGGAATAATGTGAAATTGTATCTGAATCTTCAGATATCAGATGAAATTCAGGGTCTTCAGTCACATGTCTCCTGTGATCAAGCGGCAGACCCTACAGGAAGCTGGAGAAAAGAAAAAACAAAACCAAACATGGAGGTGTCTAAAAGAGAAATGTCATAATTTCTTCCATTTTGAGTGTCTTGATGTGCAATCAGCACTAAATTACTTTTTTTCTTAGATTCTCTATCTGTAAAACTGAGAAGAAGTCTCCCTAAATAGCTCCTTGTCTGTGTGTAAAGATTTATTCATTTCTGAAAAAAAAGCTCTTTGAAGAATTTACTGCATAGATACTGTGCATTACTTTCTGAGATTTTGTTTTTCTTTTTGTTATGGGTTGGGTTGGGTTTTGTCGGTTTTAATTTTGCGAAGAACATGCTTGCCTTTGCAGCTATGTGCCAGGATTATCTGTGTCATACAGAAGCTGCATGTGCTTTCCTTTTGACATCCTGTATCAGCACAGCAAATTGTTTCATTAAGTGCCACTTGTTCAGTAAGTGCAACAAAATTAAAGCTGAAGAAGATGAATCGTATATGAGGGCAGGGATCAAGGAGCTGTTTATTTTACAAATGTCTCTAATAGGCATATTTCTTCTTTAAATCAAGGAAATATTTGACTCATATCAATGGAGGCATCAGTATCATAAAAGGGCATCTGTACTTTTCAAGGCTTTGTGTATATAATTAATTTTCAAAGAAATTTCATCACTTTTTCATGCATTACTTCTGCATTACAATATTTCTTAAGTGTCAGTGATTTGTAACTGTAATTGTCAAGGATATGATTCATAAATGTGAATTATTTCAAAGGCAAAAAGATAGAAATAAGGGTCAAGGAACTGCTTCTCTGCAGTTCAAGAAAACTTGGTAGGACTGTTTTAAATTATCCATCGAGGCTTATAATCTAGCAAAAGTCTGCAAGCTAAATTTGAAAAGGTGTCAAATAAACCACTAAGTGCTATGTCTTTTATATATTTATTTGAATTCACAGAATATTTAATATGATCATCACTCTCTGAATTCATAGGAAATCTGTAAGAGTGCATTCATAATGACTCTAAATGGCCATGTTTGTATATTTGTAGACCATGTCTATCTTGGTTGATGTAGCAAAGTGAGTCAAGGTAATGACTACTGAATCATAGTCATCTGCTTTGGAAATCATTCTGGCTACTTCAGCATACCTCATAGTGTATGGATATCTTATAAGTTAAATTTGCATTAGATACATATTATGTGCCAAAAAGGTGGAAAACAGATATTTTTCCTAAAGTTTTACACCTTTTTTAGGCTTGCAGCATCAGTGGCCACTTATCTTGTAAGTTAACGATTTATTTGGCTTATCTTCCCCTAAGTTTTTTTCCACATTAGTGCAGGTAGGAATTAATTTCTGAATTTATCAAATGGACAAAATTCTTTGAAAGTTTTAGGGAATGTTTATTATTTGGCTCTTTACTTTGTAAAAGAGCAGTGTAGGCACTTCTTTAATACTGTTCACTGTGTTTGGAATAATAGAATGCTCTCATAAATGTTCACCTAATAGCAAGATGCTTCCTCTGGATGCACTTTTTCTAGGTGATGCTTACGGTGATGCCTCAACAGTAGAGCAGGTGTTTTTCATACAAACCTCACTGAGCTGTTTGATCACTGAATTGTCCATTGTGGTAGATCTCCTTGGAGTGCATCACAGAATGGTTTTGATAGTAAGGAACATCTCGCTGTACCTGTGATCCAAGCTCTTTTTCAAAGCAGGAACAACATGGAAGTAGATTTGCCTTTAGAGTTAGATCATGGTTCATACACAACTTACCATGCCTTCCAAAGGAAACCATGGTACATGGATGCACACTCAGGTCTCACAAATGCACAGATCAGTTGTGGGTACACAGACATTTGGGCACTAAGAGGGGAGGGACATTTTTCAACTCAGTGGCTTGTGGCATAAATTATCTTTTATGCTGTTACTGAGCCACAGTTTTACAGTACACACAGGAATATGATATATAGTAAAATGCACGGACTGTTTCTCAGACAGTGTGTGCTTGGCATGATCAGGGTGAAGAAACATAAAGGAGAACTCATCACCAGATTTAGAGAATTTATTGCACAAAACTTGAAAAGCATATTAAATCCATTCGTAATTTATAAAAATACAAATAAATGAGAAAAAAAAAGTGAAAAGAAGACTAGATGAGACCATCTAGGAGGATGTTTAGTGCAGGCAATTCTAAGATATGACATTTCTTTCATTCCACTGCCTCTGTACTGCTAGGAGTTTAATATCTGTGTGCAGTTCCAATGAACAAAAATTATTGCAATTAGCCACAGTGGTAACTGAGATCAATAAAAGAAAAATGTCAGAAAAATTGAGCTGAGTATATTGAAAATCTGCCTATAATGGTTTGGTAATAACAGTGCCTACCTGTAAACTTAAAAACAGGAAAAAGCTCTTTGGAGTATATCTCTACCAAAGTCCTTCTTGTTTAAAGCAGGGTAAAAAAATGGCTAAGACGATAAAGTTTTTTTAAGGAAATATTGTTTCTTTCCTAATTCTTTATCCCCCCTTTCTGCTAATCCAGGATGAAACCAGTTTTAAGCACTGTTTTAGCAAGGCATAATTTCAGTATCTTGCCAACAGACAGGGAAGGCAGCAAATGATGTCTGCAAAAGATCTTGACTCCAAGCAGATGTCAGTAATAAAAGAAAAGTGAAATCAAGAAAATCCTGAGGCAGAGGCAAGAAGGTGTTACCAAGTTCCAAGTATTTTTAAAGTTTTTTACTACAGCTACACTTCTGAGGGCGATCAGGCCATAACCTGAAAGTCTGGGGGATCTGTAGAAGTGATTCACCACAACTGCTCTTCAGTTTATTGCATCTGAAAGTAAAGACCGCTGTTAAAATTAAAAAAAAAAAAAAAAAAACTAAAAATAAAAAAAAAAAAAGAGAAAGGAACAGTAATGAGGAAGATCCAGCACCTCAGGAAAGTAGCCCAACAGGAAGGCCAAAGGGAATCTGTTATACTACTCAGGCAGCTGAACAGGCTGCTGAACTCTGCCCCAAAGATGGTGAATGTCAGAAGTCTGCCACACACATTTCCTGCTTTGCATTGTTTCATGAATCCCAAACAGCTGCTGTGCCACTGAAGTCAGGAAAAGCCTCACCCAGCTCATTGTTTTCGACAAGATGACAAAAAATATTAATGACGCAAAATTATAATTTTTCATGCCAGGGCCACCGGTCTGTCCCATGGACTTTAACATGGCCAGGAATTTATGCTGATTTTTGGCTTACTTCTTACAACTTTAACCTTTGAGATTCCAGAGAATATTTTGTGTTATATCTACTGTTATACTATACTATTTATTGTAATGTATTTTAATGTAATAGAGCAAACAAAATTAAGGACAGTATGAATTGACGTCATCTAAAGAGATACCACAATAAAACCAGAAAAACTGAAGGGCAATTTAGTTTCTTGGACAGAAAGCTTTCAAAGGAAACTGGGCATTTGCCTTGAAAATCTAGTATCACTAGAAAGTTTTAAATTACATTAATTTGGGTTTTGTTTTCCTCAATATGATTATGTCAACATTTTATTAAATTTTAAGGATTTCAGTTTGTAGAAATTTTTCTGAAAAATCAATTTATCTCTTACCCAAGACTTGATCCACCTAATTAACATACACATTCCCGTTGATCTTAGAAGAAGTTGTGTTAAATCATGCATTATTTGAATGAAGTTAAAATAAATAACTAAAGTCGTTAGTGGGATCTTTCATCTAGGCTTATTTTTGAGCAAATCCAAAACTCTGACAGATGATCCCTTGTTTTTACAAAATAGCAGAATAGTTGAGGTTGGAAGGCACTTCTGGAGATCATTTAGTCTTATCACCCTGCTTAATGATAGCTTATCAAAGCAGATTTAAAAGATCAGTTACTTACCCCTTAATCTAAATCATGTCAGTTGAAAATGTTCTTTCAAGAGAATATCTGTAGATGGATTCTTTAAAAACTGATGCCAGCTAAAGATTTAACTGTAAAAATAGAATACCTATCTCTTTATTAACATGTAATTTTCTCAGGCATCCCCTAGGACAAAATCACTATTTAAATTTATTTATTTTTATAAATATATGCAATCTCCTCTCCTCCAAGAAAAAAATGTATAGTTATCAGTTACAACTGATGAGCATGTTTCTCTGAAGCGGCAAGAAACAGAAAATATTAAAATACTCTGTCAATAAGCACCAATTTATAATGCCTTTGTGACAGACATTGCAAAAAGCTTGTCACACTGTATGAAACAATTTCTTGGCCAGAGAAAAAGTCATCCCAAGTTTTTATTTTCTTTATTCATCAACTTAGAGACTTCCGTCATTAAGAGGTTGGTATTATTCTCGTCCATTTGGCAGACTGTCAGGAAGGAGTCAATACTATTAATAGCAAAAGCTACAACAAAAGTTCAAAAGGGAACAAATTTTTTAATAGACTGAGACTGCTTTGTTTGTAATTGGTTCAAAACCTTTCAGAAGGAGAACTCATACCACTGCAGTACTGGATATTAAATCTTTAAAGTCAGTGTGGAAATCACCAAAGGAAAGAGAAAGTGAGGAAAAAGGGTGCTGGAAATACTGAAAATAGTGAACATCAGGTTATCAAAGTTATCAAAGTACATAGTATCAGATTTTATAAACATGCACAGAACTTTCAAGGATTCCAGCATTTGCACACACTGCTGTAAAACATTAGAGTTTATGTTTTGTAGCACTGCAGTGTGGAAGAAAAGCAATAGTCAGCAAAAGAAGTTCAGAAGACAAAATTAAAAGGATGAAATTTTTCTGATTTTTTGCAGTTAAAAGAAGGCGCAAACAATGAGTAAAAGATATCTGCAGTTCTTCTGAAGAATTCACTCAAATATTAAATTCAATAAGGAGTCAAATTTATATTCTGGGAGTCTTTGCATTAATTCAGCATATCTTTATCCTTGTCAGAAACTGCCAGTCCAAACAGGAACCAAACAAACTAAAGACTTCATAACCATCTCTCTTTCAAGACTTTCAGCATTTCCCAATGGGCCAGGCTCCACAAAATACCTAAATTCTTTCCTGAATTAACTTTGATTTTATTGTTTTAAAAAATTTGTCTTCAAAAAGGAGTGACTTGTATTTGCCTTACAGATGGAAGTAAGGCAATCAGCCTGAGAAAAAATCACACTTAGAACAATTACCTAGAAACTACAACCTTGCGGATGGGTTAGATATATTTATGACTTATTTTATGCATGAGGTCAGCCAAAATAATCATTCTAGTCCTCTTGATATTAATAGCTACTGTTCTACTTCCTCTCCTTTGCTCTTTTATTACTTCTAAATGAACTCGAAGCCTGATCTTAGAATCCCCATTTCTGAATGTTTAATGGTTACTCACCTGGAACAGACTGAGAGTGCCTTCTAAAGGTGAAAGGCTCCACATGGCAGGCTTGTTTTAGCAGTGTGCCTCGCTTGTACACCAGGGAAGTGCTAGCATGGTAGATCTTTGAACAATACGTAGAAATAACTTCAAGTGCTACAAATATTTACTTTCATGAACTTCTGATATCATGCTCTGCATTATGCTTACTCTGTGGAATTGCTGTTCAGTCCTTTAAAAATCTATCGAGTCCACAACATTTAATTTTTATCTCTTAGTTTTTTTCTTGTCTCGCTTCATGGCATGAGAGGGCAGTGCAGCAGCCCTCTTCATTCAGCCTCCTGCACCAGAATTGCATTGCTTTGGAGAAAAGTACTACACTTTTTTCCTCCTCGAGTAACATGGGGAATTTCCCTAGATTTGAAATTCCATGTAGTGGGGCATATAATTTAATCCTATGCCACCCTTGTTAGACCACTTCATTAGAATCTGTGGTCTCTAGAATACCTGGGACCAAAGAGAGTTCTTTACACCATGCTGTTAGCTTAAAGAGATTTTTCCAATGAATGGGAGGCAAGGCCACAAACAACATTTTTTACCTAACATTCACTGTGGGAAAAGTAAAAGGAGAAACTTGATTTACATACAGTAGAGCTTCAGTTAAAGTCTCAGGTCTTGCAAAGTTGAGAATCAGTGCTGTCATTAGGTCTGTAAATTCTTAATGACTGAAACTGCCAAGATACACCAGACAATATAGTTATTTGATTATAGAGGTCTGTGCTTCAGACGTACCCAACTGGACTATGGTGGTTTAGAATCCACAGCTTTCTGTTGAGGAACTGGCATCGGAGTCCACTGCATACCTGGCATCATTGTATTTTAATTATTTTAAATAATGGAATGGCTGATTTGACTTAAAAAACAATTGTGGATTTTCTCAGGTTGATTCTTTCCTTTTAAATCTCCTGTCTTTCTCTTCTCCAGTACCACAAGCCCTGCAATTGCCAAGCTGCACCTTCAACCTGTGTTTTACAAACAAGAGTAGGGATTTCCTCTAAGGCAGATGTCAGCAGCTACGTGTAAATCAGCCTGCCAGATGCAGTGCCATTTAGGGAATACTTGAGCAGGCAGCTTTCCCTCCAAGGCAAAGAGATATCCTCTTAGCAATGTGACTCAAGGACAAAAGGACATGGCAAATGCAGTAACTCCAAACATAATCTACCAGAAGTCTAAAACCTTTTAATAGTTGGAAGTTGCTCCTCATCCTGGGGCAGCTTTTTTTCTAGTAGGCAAAATCTGTTGATAAGGCAGTCAGCTTTGTTATCACAATTTCAAGCTGACCAAAAAACTTTCAATAAAAGAGAATGTTAAAATATTTTGTTGGGCTTATTCGACTGTGTGTGACTGTGAATAGTGCATCATGACGTGTGTCTTTTTTTTCCAACCCCCGAAGGGAGAACAGACAAGTATTCCATTCAGATAGAGCACTGATTAATGTTCACAGCTCTCGGCACTCACTGGCTTCAGGAGTTGTTTTTTGAAAATATGTAGCTGAGTCTCAAAGCCAACAACACTCCCCCAGGGTGCCCATTAAGCAGAAGGGCAGCACAGTTGTAAACAATCTACTTTGTAAAGTCAAAGAATTTGATAGAAAAGACATCTAAGTAATATTTAGTAAACATCTCATATTTTGCAATGTATAGCTTGCAGGAAGAGAGAAAAAAGGGGAAGACAAAAATTTTAAAAAAAATTATTCAAGTGAAAAATGTCTCCCTAATCATAATCTAAAAAATATCTCTCTAACAGTAATCTAATAATGTTTTTTCACTAGATGCATACATCATAAAATCCCCATCAACGCCAATGGATGAGAATGGGTTCCATAGCTTAGCAAGGAGAAATAGAGCCCAGGAACAGAGGGTCAAAGAGAGGAACAGTGTGTCTTGGGAGGGTACTGTGTAAGGTTTTTCCAAGGAGTGATAAAACTGTGCTGAAAGCAATAGAACTGATAAAGTCAGGACGTGAAGAACATGATGCATCTGTGGAAAATCACAAGCACAGATGGGCACCCACTCTGGCTCTATGCCATATGGCCTCTGGCTGCTGTGCACATATAAAGACTACAGGACAGAATCCGCACCAACGGGCCCCCAAGGGCCTCTCCTAACACCTCCCTAGAAGGTCCTGGCACATCTCAGCCAGCCCCACTGCTTTAGGGGAGCACCCAAAAGGCATTGGGGCTGACCTCCCTGCTGTTTCTTTTTCTGGTAGCTGGGAATGAGTATGAGAGGATGCTAATGAACTATGTGAGTACATAAGTGTGCTGTGCTATTGTCTGTTAAAAGCAACAGCTTGATTCTATTATTAATAACAGCTTAATGAATAAAAGGTCTTCCAAGAAATATTGGCTGTAATCTGTGCCTCCCTTCTCTTCCAATTCGCTGTTAGACAGAGGAATTTACAACAGATACATGCTAAGAGAAATAGAGTGAGGAGGAAATACAGCAACATTATGTCATTTATAGGTGTTACAAGGTCCAATATACAAATTGTGGGTCTTTAAAAATTAGGCAAGTAAAGATGTTTTGAGAAGCAAGCATGGAAAGACAACTATGCTTTATTTGTAAGAACAATACGTTCTCTGAAACTGTTATATTCCTTTCACAATTTGTATAATTACAACAAGATACCTAAACATGTCTTTCTCTTTCATCCTTTGCACAACATGCTCTTAAAAAATTCTAGAGCAGAGAGCTTGTCTTTCCAAGTGCTTGCAAAGAATTTATCTCTGCACTGTAAAATAAGGCTGGGTATTAAATTAAATAAAAAAAAACAACTGATTGAAACAGATGAAAATATAAAGTTTTAAACAGGAATGTGTGAGCATCCAGCCTCAATTTTGCATCACCTTGAAGGATTAAAATTGAATTTTACAGAATCACTTTTCTCTCTATTAGTTTTATCACTCTTGTCATATGTAGAGATCATCAACATATTCTAAATGTTAATTTAGGAGAACAATTTGTCTAAACAACTGTAGCTTTAGAAACACCTCTTTCTAAGAGTAATAATTGAATCATAGAGACATAACTTGGTTTTTCTTTCTATTTGTTTTTAAATGCCTCAGCAACCAATTCTGATTTGGTGAAATGCACCAAGGTAAACGTTCATTTTATTAAAAGTACAATCAATTTTTTTTATTATTGTTGTTCCATATTATGTTACTTCTAAACTGAAAAATAATGAATTAAATTTATAAAAAATTTGACATGTCTTTAAACTTTTAATAATATATTAGCAAATTTTCAACAGCCACAGTAATAATTGTTTTAATTATTAGAGCTGATAAAAATTAACATGAGTTCACTGATTTTAACTTTGTATAATTGTTTGCTAAAATTTGCAGGCAGCTTCTCTTTTACTCTCATGTTCTTTTTTCACAATGTACAGTCTAAGTTTATTTCATCAAATTAAAAACAAATAAAACCCCCCAAACAAACCCTACAGTAGCAACAATATAAAAAACCTTAGCAGCAGAAAAAACTCTGAAAATTATCTGCATATTAATTGTAAAATTTATTATAACTTCTGAGAATGAGTTTATTTTAAATTTTGGAGTGAAATCCTCATTGCAAATCCCTGATATCACAAAATGTAAAGTAACGTAAAGTAAACTTGTTTTTAGCATTCTATTAAACACTAATGTTGTATCTGAAATTTAGATACAGTTCTTAGAGTGTTCATATTTAACCAGACCAGATTTTCACTTCAACAATGTCAATTGAAACAATAGCCTATAGTGAATTCTTGTGAGGGAAGTATTAATCTCCAATCACCCACTGCTGATGGTGATGTCACTCAAGAAGTACTACAAATTGGCTGGCAGAGGAACATGAAATTCCACGTCTCAAATGTGTGCCAAATAGGGTCTGGACCTGGTCTCAGATCAGAATTTTCATCCTGAACATGAGATTATGTTTCTGTATTCATGAGGTAAAGATCTCAAGGTTAATGGTTAATCTCAAGGTCTTTCTACTCTACTAACCCAAAGAGCCAAGGCAGGGATTCAGACATTGGCACATGTCCTGCTGTTTTTTCACCTGTTGTCTTGCATGGTTTTAGTTCACGTCAACTTGGGCAACCCCAGAAAATGCCTGAGCACCAGGAACTGTTCTCACAGAAAGTACAGATGAGGCAAGTGTGTCCAGGAGGCTGCTATCTGTGACATACACTTTCTAGAAGTGACATATACCAAGTCCTGGAGCATTTTATCTGCCACCATAGACATAGCCTGTGTGTTTCAAATTTGGTCCAGATGATCAGGACATTTCTAGCAAATTACCCAGAGCAAGCTGAACAGAGTTTATGCCAGATTTCTGATTTTATGCCAGTTTTCTAACAGCTGGGAAAGGACATTCAATACCTAATCCCATACAGACTGTAAGTGAAAATGTCCTTTAAAAATGTTTGAAATTCATTCAACAAATCCAGTTTGTACCAGTTAATATCCTCTTACATGGAAAGATCACTCCTTATCCAGTACCAAATGTCCTAAACTGAAGGGACTGTTTTGTTTTGTTTTGTTTTGTAAACTCATAGCCTGAGAGCTTTTTTCTAAGCGAGTATTTTGTGTGTGTAAATTCTATGTTTTGTTTGTTTTCTTCCAGTCCTATTTTCTAGGCTTTTTACTGGCCGTCCAAAGAAGAATTTTCCAGTAGGAAAGTTGAATGACCTGTGGAAATTATGATGCATTTTAACTTGTACTGTTAAAAAAAAAAAACTGCGGCAAACCAGGGTACTAGGAATATTTTTATAAATGAAATTTTTCTACACATAAAGATCTATTCTAAATTCATCAGTATTCAGAAAACCAATTCATGTCTAATATAGATAGATTTTGTTTATATTTTCTCATTCCAATTTACCCTCAAATAAATAACCATGTATTAAGCTAGTGGCCTTGAGGAGAGACTCTCCACCACTTCAAACAATAGTCACTGCATCTTTTAGTCTCTAAATATATATTTTATTATAACATTCTAATAATAAACTAAAAAAGAAGTAATAATTTCAGCTGAGAAAAGCCAATACTATTAAGCATTAAAAGTGAGTGAAAGTTCCCTCCTCCTCACCTATGTCTTAAAAATAAGTATTCTTTCATCAAACTTGGAAGGGCATCCAGGGTTAAAGCAGAATGTTTCTTGAGGAAGAAAGTGGGTTTCATCTGATGACTTACCCAGTTTTTCAAGCAAATTTCTATATAGACAATTCATAATCTACTTTGAAGGTAGAAATATGATAGTCAACATTGGGAAACCTCACATCTTTTGAGTTATTCTTGTTTCATGAATTCATGGGTCTCATGGGTATGACTAATAGCCAAACATGGAAAGAATTCTCTAGGTGACCATGGCTGATACCTTTATGTTTAGAAGTTGGCAATGCTTCTCTTCAATCTACTGATAAATATGTTGAAGTGTCAAAGAGAAAGCATATGCCAGATTTATTATCATAATTATTATTTCAAATTATATTAACTCAGCTTTCAATATGTCTTCATCCAAGACAAAATATTTTTATTTTGTTAGATCAAAATCCACACAGTAACAAATATCAATAAATTAAATGTAATATTTGTGACATGAAATTAAATTAATCACAGAAGACATAAGACACATGGAAGGTATTAGAAGCCTTTATTTAGGAAGAAGTTACCACAGAACCTTTACTGTAAAGTGCAGTAAAGATGAGAAGTACTAGTCAGTGCATTTGAACCTGTGAACGATAGTTGGACAAATTCATGTGCCAAGTTCTATAAGAATCTGTTTGCTTTTGCTGCTGCTTCTCAATTAGGGCAACGGCCATCATGGGCCTCATCTCTGGTGCTTGTTGACAAAAGTGTCAGTGTTCCTTGAAAAGGTACAGTTGCTGTGAAATGTTTGTCTTTTGCTACTTTTTTTGGACATTTCTTCTGATCTCTTTGTGCTTTAATGAAATTAAAAATCTGAAACAACTACAAAAGACACATGAATGAGTGGCAACTACAAAAATTACTCTCCTTGATTCATGTATTCAGAATATGCTTGTTTCCACCAGCTGGTAAAGAAATCTGCGGTTAATTTACTCATCATTTGCATCCTGTTCCAATGCACACTGAGGTCAGGTGAAAGACAAAAAGAGGATTACTATTGCACCAATACATTTAAAGTAACATAAAGTCTGACATGTTTACTGTTTTTCTTGACATACAGGCTCCTAGAATCAGGTGATTATTTGGGAAAGACCATTTTAATTAAAAAACAAAAACAAAAAAAAACCCCAAGCAAAATAAAAATAAACCTTCCCTTAAAAACCAACAAAGCCTCCTCCAAATATGTAGTAGAAATAAAGGGTAAAAAATCAGTCAAATGAATAAAGGAAACCCAGATGAAATTAATTTTAAGTCAGATAGCCTTTGGTATTAGAAAATCTTTGAACACTAAAGTTGCAATTGCAAAGTGTATATTTAAGAAACTATTATAGTGGGTTGATCCTGGTTGAATGCCAGGCACCCACCAAAGCCACTCTCTTACTCTCCTCCATGACTGGACAGAGGAGAGAAAATATAATGAAAGGTTCGTGAGTTAAGGTCCAGGAGAGATCACTCACGGAATACTGTCATAGGCAAAACAGGCTAGAATTGGGTATATTAATTAAATTTTTTACTAATGAAATTGAAACAGGATAATGAGAAGTAAAATAAAAATACCTTCTCCCCGCTCCTCCCTCCTTCCCGAGCTCTACCTCCTACCCCACAATGGTGCAGGGAGACAGGGAATGGGGGTTATGATCAGTTCATCACATGTTGTTTCTGCTGGTGCTGAGGGAGAAGAGTCCTTCCCCTGCTCCAGAGTGTAGTCCCTCCCACAGGAAAAGGTTCCTCATTAACTTCTCCAAACCTGAGTCCATCCCATGGGAGATAGCTCTCCATGAACTGCTGCAACATGGTTCACTCTTTCACAGGGTACAGTCCTTCAGGCACAGCCTGCTCCAGTGTCCCCACAGGGTCACAAGTCCTACCAGGAAACCTGCTCCAGCAGCTCTGCAGGTCCCTGCCAGGAGCCTGTTCCAACACAGGCCTCATGCTTTCATAGCCCTCTCATACACCTGCGCTGGTGTGAGTCTCTGCCACAGGCTGCAGGTGAATCTCTGCATCTCCACAGTCCTTCATGGGCTGCAGGGGCACAGCTGCCTCCCCATGGTCTGCGCCATGGGCTGCAGGGGAATCCCAGCTCCCGTGCCTGGAGTACCTCCTCCCCCTCCTCCTGCACTGACCTTAGTGTCTTCAGATCTGTTCCTCTCACATATGCTCACTCTGTTCGTCCCTGGACACAATTACAACTGGGCAATACCTTTATTTTCTTCTTAAATATGTTGCCACAGAGGTGTTACCACCATTTCTAATTGGCCCAGCCTTGACTAGCAGCACGTCCATCTTGGAACTGGCTGGCATTGGCTCTTCCAGACATGGAAGAAGCTTCTAGCAGCTTCTCACAAAAGCCACCCCTGTAACACCCCTGCTACCTGAACCTGGCCATGCAAACACAATACAACTATCTACACTTTTTTGTCCTGTCTCAGTTTCAATCAAATTATTAAACCAGGATACAGTTACTTAAAGACTGATTTACTCAGTGACAACTGGCTCAGTATCTCCTTTCCGATCAGCTGCCCCAAACAGTTTTCTGTCTTTAGGATATTTAACTTAGTATAATTATTAATTTATGAAGTGCAATGTAAAGTAAATTTCCACTTCTAAAGAAACTCTAAATAAGATAACTTAGTAACAAATGTAAGATTTCTGCATGACATTTGACTCCATGGAAGCCAGTGTTTCAGCAAGATGATGCCTTTTCTTGGTCTTAAAATTAAGAGTCAAACACAGTTAGAAGAGGAAAAGGGATTTTACCTTGGTATTTATTTTAATGATCTTTAGGTACACTACATCCAGGTCGAATGCACCAAAATGCACACTGCAGTGCCCCCCCCAAAAGATCTGGTATAACATTATAGGTCTTATTAATCAGCATATGTATCAAAGATTCCCCAATGAGAGGCTCAAGTGAGCCCCCCTCCCCAAGGAACCTTCCCTTGGATGGTTCTATCTTAGTTTACAGAATGTGTTCTGGAGAGGACCTTGGGGTCTGGGGCACACTAACCCTTACTTATGAAGCTT
The DNA here is from genome assembly GCF_009650955.1 of Corvus moneduloides. NCBI lineage: Eukaryota > Metazoa > Chordata > Aves > Passeriformes > Corvidae > Corvus > Corvus moneduloides. The sequence continues at coordinate 19,602,224 of NC_045481.1, forward strand.
TTAAAATGTTTAGTCTCTTAGCTGAACAAACAAGTCCAAGAATGTAGTCAAAAAGCACTGGGAATACAGAAGTTGTAAAAAGGTATAACAGGGGTATAAAAGAAAAGGCAAAAATCTTCATGGCATCAGTGACAGTTTCCGGACATGGGGTTCGTTTGACTAAAAAAGATGAGTTGCAATGATCTGTGAAAACCATTGTTGGTAGCCCAGTCTCAAGTATAATGGGAACTGGCAGGCATATTGGTGGTGATTTGGGAAATACAAAGGAGGATTCCCAAGACCCCTCAAATTTCCAAATTAAAGGATATCTTATCTGGGTATTTTGTTAAGCACTGAGTAGTTTTTATGCAAGCTTGATTCATTCAAGCATATAAACAGAGAGTCATTTACATTACATGACTAGTTTAGGTCACCCAAGTGTCCTCTGAGAGTAGGGCTAATGGTGACTGGTTGCCAATAACGTCAGACTGGGAGGCCGAGTGACCCTGAGAGCTGCTTCCTTCTGCATTCCTGCAGGAGCCTTCTTGAGAGCTTGCAGTTGTTCTACTGCAGTGCAATGGTTTTTTTCTCTGCAGAAGAGAATATCAGGAATACATGTGTTCATGAATGTGAAACAAAATTGCAAAAATGAAATTGTGCTATTTTTTTTCTTAAAAATGTATCAAGTGTCTATTGATGTGTCTTTACAGAAGACATCTGAATTATGGTATGGATTAATTTGGTTTAGTGATTCTTCAGTTCTAGGAAACCCAGTAGAAGTTCATAATTTAAAATGAATCATGACCAGTTAAAAGATTGGTAACTAAAGTTGGAAAAAATGCAATTAGAGGCACCATTAAAATTGTGCAAGTCTAAGATACAATATTTTCCTGATACTATATATTGCTGTTCTAGTGCTGATTAATTCAGCCAAATGTAACATAAATTACTTCACTGACTTCGGTGTACTAACTCCAAACAAGTGGCTGTGCAGGGGGGGAGGACAGTTATGGTGCTTCAGCTGGAATAGGCAATGTTGCATGTATTATTAAAATCAATAGAAATAATACTTCAAAGCAAAAAATACAATTCTTGGGCAAAGTCACACCATAAAAAAGTATTTATGGATTAATAAAAACATAGTGTTTGTTTCTCTTACTATAGTATTCTCAAGTGGCACTCAGTTACTATTTTTCCACTGTGTCCACTAACCATCAGAAGTTTTGCACAGCCATTAAGCTGTTTGTTAAAAATATTTCTGCTGATCTTTGCTGAGAGTTCTAAGGAAGGAAATAGGGTTAAAGGACTCAAACTACTTTATTTCTTTATTTTTCCTAGTTGTTAGCTTCAGGTGGTGTGGTTGCCACACCAAAAGGACAGGATGCCATCCAGAGGGACCTGGTCCAGCTCAAAAAGAGGACCCATGGGCATCTCATGAAGTTTAACAAGACCAAGCACGAGGTGCTGTACCTGGGTTGGGGCAACCCCTGGTATCAACACAGGCTGGGGATGAACAGATCAAGAGAAGCCCTGCCAAGAAGGACTCAAGGGTGTTGGTGGGTGAGAGGGTGGCCATGAGCCAGCAAAGTGCACCTGCAGCCTGGAGAGCCAAACGTGTCCTGGGCTGCATCCAAAGCAGCGTGGGCAGCAGGGGGAGGGAGAGGATTCTGCCCCTCTCTCCCCTCTGGGGAGACCCCACCTGGAGCACTGCATCCAGCTCTGGGGTCCCCAGCCCAGGAAAGATGAGAGCTTGTGTGAGGGAGTTCAGAGGGGAACTTAAGAGGGAAGGAGCAGCTCTCCTACAAAGGAGAAGCTAAGATAATTGGGATGGTTCAGCCAGGAAGTGAGAAGGCTTTCGAGTGACATAACTGAAGACTTTCAGTACCTGAAGGGAGCCTGCAAGATGAAGACTATTGACAGGAGTGTGTAGTGGCAGGTCAAGGAGAAAGGCCTCATATTCAAAGAGATTAGCTTTGGATTAGGTATTTGGAAGAAATTCTTTACTGTGAGGGTGGTGAGATGCTGGAACAGGCTTCCCAGAGAAGTTGTGGATGCCTAATTTCTGGAAGTGTTCAAGGCCAGGCTGGATGGCACTCTGAGCAGCTAGGTCTAGTGAATGGTGTCTCTGTCCATGGCAGGGGGTTGGAACTAGATGATCTTTAAGGTGCCTTCAGACCCAACCTATTCTATGATTCTAGGTCTAAATTAAATCTGTTATATGCACCATCTATTTGATATTTTTTAACTAAAAATAACAATCTGACAGTTAATTGTCCTGGGAAAATACCTTTGACAAAACACACCTGATAATCATACAGCTGTTAAGGCACTTTGATCATGTTTGCTAGGCGGAGATTGTTTTATTTCACCTCTATTGGAACTTTTCTTTTACTTTACCTACATAAGATAAAGGAAGATTTTTATTTTTTAAAAGACAAGTTCAAATTTCTGTACTGCTGTAAGGTGTATTTTAATGATGTTTTCATCATATTCACTTTTTATTTGCAATAAAAATTTATAAATTTATAATTACATACACAATGATTTATGAAATTAAGTGCATCCCGAATTACTCGATGTTAACGACTAATGTAAATTATTTAAAGACTTGATCTGAAACTCTCACCTATTCTCCTTATTTCTGAAATATATAGACAAAATTAAAATATCTGACGGGAAAATTAAATATTTAGAAGTAAAATTCATATCCATTTCGAAATGGACCCACTTTTTAGAAAATTATTTCTAATTTTTTGAAAATAAACAATTTTAAAGTTTTTTAATAGTTTAAGGGGGAGTTTGACGAAAAATATATGATTACTATATCAATGCAAATTCAAAATTATGTTTTCCATCTACAAAATAGCTTTCAGTGAAAATTATTTTTAGCTGGAAAAAAAAGACATTTCTGATGGTGATACACTGAAAAGATTTTAAGAGATGTAGTATAACAGATGAAAATGGATAAAAAATGTGCATAATTTCTGGTATGTTTGTTCATGAGAATGGTTTGTGCTGTTACTTAAGTAAGAATATATTTACTGCAGTCATAAGTATTACTTTCATTAATCTCTACATTCAGTGTGGTCAATGTAATATTAGTGAAAGACTTAGTCACTTGGATTATTTGCTTTCTTTTGGGTTAACTTCATTCAATTCAATAGTGACTTGTCATTGCACAAATTCCCTCTCGATTTTTCAGTATGTTAGTCATTAACTCTTACTGAAAAAAAATCTTGCAAAACTATACAGTTGTAGACATGACAAACACCTGTCTTGACCGTTTTTCCAGTTTAAGGTTCATAGAATCATAGTAATAAGAAATCATAGGAACATAACTACATATGTCATAGCTTAGCCTCACCTGGCAGACAAGCCTCATGCAGCTGCTTGCTCACTCCCTCACCAGTGGAAGTGGGGAGAGAATCAGAAGGATAAAAGCTGGAAAACTCATGGGATGAGATAAAGACCGTTTAATAGGAAAAGCAAAAGCTGCACAGGATAGCAAAAGCCACACACACAAGCAAAACAAAGCACTGCTTCCCGAGTGTTCAGCCATCTCCAGGAGAACAGGGCCTCACCTCATGTAACCGTGACTTGGGGAAAACAAACGGTTTGACTCCAGAGGCGCCCCTCCTTCCTCCTCCTTCCCCCCACTTTCTCTACTGAGCATGATGTCACCTGGTCTGGAATATCCCTTTGGTCAGTTTGGGTCACCTGTCCCAGCTGTGTCTCTTCCCAACCTCCCAGGCACCCCCAACTTCCTCACCAGCTTAGCAGTATGAAAAGTAGAAAAGGCCTTGTCTCTGTGTAAGCCCTGCTCAGCAATAACAAAAACATCTCTGTATTATCAACCCTGTGTTCAGCACAAATCCAAAACACAGCCCCATATCAGCTGCTGTAAAGAAAATCAACTAAATCCTAGCCAAAACCAGTGCAATATAGCATCCCTTTAAATGTACAGAAATCTGTTCTGGAAGCTTGTTATTTGAAAGGGGAAATTAAAAAGGATTTAATGGGCTGACAACTATTAAAACTTGAGTGCATTTTAATAATTTATTTTGCGGTCAGATTTGGTAAAAACAAATAAATTTGACTAAGGATGGGCAAAACTAGCTACTAAGATAAAATAACACAGAGAGCCACTGAAAACCAAAATACAACATAACAAATCTGAAGAGTTACTCAATGGACAAACTTTGTTATTGTTCTGCCTCATAGATGCATTTCACATTTGGCATGCTACCTTTTTTTCACCTTGCTTAGTTCAGAAATGTAAAAACTGCCATTAAAGAGAAAAAGAAAAGTAAAAAGAAAAAACTTTTTTTTTGAGACTGTTTATTCAAAAGTTGAGAGAAAACAGAAAGGATGGATCTGTTGTCTATTCTGTACTCTTACTGATATTTCCTTTAATTTGCATGTAAAGAGAATAAATAGTTTATAATTTAATTTCTATACCTCAGAAAGAAATAACGCAATGAAAATCCTTATTATGTCTAGCATGTTTTCAAGTTCTTTCTTCCCTCTACTTCTTTGCCTTTTAAGCATCTAATTACTGTCTGATTCAATGTGAGTTGCATTGTTATTGTGATTCCACTGTGTTTTCAAAAATGTGTGAAAGCACGTAAGGGGCAAAAGAGTGATATCTGTGAACATGTCATGCCTGTTGATAACCTTTCAAAGGGGAAGCTGCACGTCGGGGAAGTATTTTTTCCATTTTACCTCTGAATGCTTGCACTAAAAATTGACAGAACTGCACTGAGTTAATTTTCCTTGTAAAAACCTGTAAACTGAGTCTGGATTATGCTCTTTTGGCTAATCGTTACTCTGTGCCCCACCCCCATTTGAAACACTAGTAATGCATGTCTGTCGTAAGCAGAACTTTGTGCAGTTTATATGTATAGTTTATTGCTATAATTTTAGAATTTAAACAGAAGGTGCGATGTCATGTTACTGAGGCTTTGATAGTGAGAAGAACTTTAGCTGTGTTTCCAAGGAACTCTGGACATAAAAAATAAATCAGTGTCATAATCAATAATCTTGATTGAGGATTGACTACACCTTTGGCCTTCTGTCATATCCTGCTCCTTTGCTTATCTCATGTAAAGCCCTGCTGTCACAGCAGTGCTACACTGAAGAAGCACTAAAGACCACACTGGGATGTGAACCCCTTACTGCAGCAGCAGGCTCACTGGAGGGCGTCTCTCTCAAGCCACAATAAAAACAGTGCGCAGAAGGAAGACATAAGTAGAGGTGAGGAGGAGGTAACTGTGTCCAAGGAACTAATGAAGTCTCAGTCCCTCAAGCTAGCTGAAGTAATTTGTTTCTGGAAGAAAAATCTGCCACTGCTTCTGTGTCAGACAGAAATTCCATCAGTGTCTGGAGGGGATTCCAGCCTGTTTTATCTCGGAGGCACAGATTTGCCTTCCCTGTAATTTTGCCAATCTGTGTTACTGTCCGCTATGTCAGTGTTAGTATTGACCTTGAATCTAAGCTTACACCTCTTGAGGCAGTGTGGACAAGACTCAGTCCTATTTTTCTACTGCAGATATAGTAACATGTAGCTGCTCTCAAAATTTTTGATGACTTCCCACTTGTAGGAACAACCAAGGATTGCTTTAATGGCAACAGCATGAAAGACCCTGAGGGGAGTGGGGAGAGTTACAAAGACATTTTTCAACTAGGTGTATTAATTTCAGTTTCATATTTTGGTTTATTCATAACTTATAACAAGCTCACTTAACAATCCCTAGTTTTGAAATAAAATGAGAACTTAGTTACAAACTATTCCATCAAGTATTTAACATTCACTTTAGTAATTATTACAACATTAGTTTTAAATCTTCCTGTTTTCTATTTCATTTAATATTTATTGTTTTTGTTGGGGGTTTTTTAAATCACTCTCCATGGAAAAAGTTTAACTACTTTTATGCTAATCAAGCTGGATCAAAGGAGAAGAAGCAGGTGAAAAACAGAAACCAAAAACCTTTCTTAATTTCATACAGTAAAATTTAAGAAACACAGGAAGGTAAACATTCTAATAAATAGCCTACGAAAAATAACAAAATTCTATTGCAAACCTACATGATAACAAGGTTCTGATACCTTAATTTCTGGAAGAAAAATCGTGTACTTAAGTCTCTAGTTCACTACACAACATGTATGATTTCAAAATGTAGGTGTGTCTGTCAATATGTGTGTGTGTAAAAATTCTCTTACAACCCTTAATTGTTTCTGGCCAGGAATTCTTTAGAAGAAATTCACTATTAGAGAAAATATACTGTGCTAATTCCCTCAGGTCAGGCAGCTGCCTCTTGGGAAGCATAGCATTGAGTTTTAAAAAGCAGAAAAACAGTTACTATATTAAAAGCCACTTAACTCATTTTCAGAGATTTCAAATAGAAAAGCTGTGTCTGCACATAACCTGTACCTGGACTGATAAGTGAACAAATCTACAGTTATCCAAAGGCTTTGGCAATGTCTTGAAGCATGTCTGCATAGCACCACAACACTTTCCTGTCAACTCTCCACCAAGTCTTTCATTGCCAAAAGAAATAGTGAAAAATTGTACAACTATGTTTTCATAATTAATGGAACTTATTTCCATATAAAGATAAAATATCTCAAAGTTTTCCATGTGATGATTGATATTATGGTCTTTAATACAGAACTTGGCATCTAAGTAAAAGGTGGTATCAAATTAAGAAAAGTATGTAAAGCACAATAGAAAACAAAATGGGTGAAAACTGATACTCATCTTCTTCCTCAGAAGTTAAACAACAAAACTGAATAGACCAAGCAGCATTTGAGAAAAAGATGGTGGAACACTCTCCAGGTGCTGCACCATCTGAAAGCCACTATCAATACTAAATGCTAAGATCTCCTGGCAAGAATAACTTGCCACTTTGTAGCCGTACAAACATGAAATTTGGATAAATGAAAATATGTAGAAGTGTGCCAAGAAAGCCAAGGTAAATGTCAGCTCCCCAACAACACTTCCAGGAAAAGGAGCAATAAATCTGTCTAAAACAAAGGACGAAAAAGAGGTAAAAATCTGCATGAGAAGACACAAGAGGGATTATGTGAGTAATATAACCAGAAACAGAAACAGCTGCTGTGAAAACTGATAGTAAAACACTTTGTCAACTCGACAAGATTTTAAGTGGTGAATTTACACTAGCTAAACGGTATACTAGCAAAAAAACCCAGAAAGACTACAAAGGACATATACCATGTCATCGATTCATGTACTTGGCTTTCTAAGCTTACTCTTCATTTTTATATGGAGTCCAAGTCTCTTGTCTTCACTTCCAAAGCTCTGTTCACAGTATAAACTCCTCTTGTTTCAGACTTTTAATCCATGAAGTAAATTATTTTTTTCTCTGATATTTCTCCAGTCCATGTCTCCTGTTTACACGTGAGACCACTGAAAAAACCCCACCTTTGTCTCAGTCCCATCCTTTGCTCAAATACGGAGGAGTTCTGTGCAAGTGCTGTGAAAAAAATTGTTCTTTTCCTTCTTATTGCCCAGGATGGGATTATACTCTATCAGCAATAATCGTTACAGACACTAAACTACTTTTTCTTAAACACCTTCGATAATATCTTATTAACAACATATCTAATCAGGAAAAGTCCTTATTTACTTTACTACTTTGTGCCACAGGTAGAGAATGTACTATTCATTTTTCTTTACAATTTTATGTCCCTGGAGATTTTTTATTATTAAATGTTCTTGCAACAAGTGAAAATATATTTTCAATCTTTCAACAAGTGTCATGTTTGCTAAGTTTCTCAATTTTTGTTGGTTTTCTCTGTATTAGCTCAGGCCAATGCATATCTTTTTGTAATGTAGAGCCCAAAAGTGGATGTGATAACAATGCTGAACATTTTGGTTTTTACTTCTCCTTTTCTTGTTCTGCAGGGGTTTGTTTGTTTCTTTTTTATTTCCCCTCCCTCCCCCCATAGTCCACAGTGAAGTTTACCTGCTTCACAAGAGCGTGGACTTGTTGATTCTTCTTCAACTCATAATCTAGTTCATAATGTACCTAACCTAAGAATTTAATTTGTTTTCTAGTTGCCTATTCCTTGCAAACCATTGTCTCTGAAGTTAATTGTCTTTTTCAAGCATTTTCAAACTGTCTCTGCATATATAGATTGCATTTTAATTCCATTCTTTGTTGCATTCACTCACAGTTTCTTGTCTGAAAAGGCAATAAGACTATCCTCTAATTCATCATTTAATTCTTCATTGAGAATAGTGAATTCAACTAGACCCAGTGTTGACCTGGCAGCATCCTACACATAAGCACTCTGGAATGAAGTAACTTTTTACTCCTGCTTCTTTATTGTTGATTTGGCTAGAGCTACATTATAGACACCATATGGCTTATTAACAATAATAAACTAACATTAGACAGATTTTTCTGACAATAGAGACCAAAATGAAAGCTCAGAAAAACAAAGATAAAAATATTACCCAACAGTCTGCTTAACAAGATGGAAGTATGAAAATAAAGGAGAAATCAAATAAAATTTCACAGTTCTGAATTCAAACATTCAATTAGAAAAAAAGATATACAGATATATGAAGCAAGTGTATTCTCACACTCAGAATAGCACGTATGCCAATAGGAATGTACAGAAAGAAAGAGATACAGATATATGAAGCAAGTGTATTCTCACACTCAGAATAGCACGTATGCCAATAGGAATGTAAAGAAAGAAACAAAACCAGAAAGTTGGAAAGCTGATACTAAACAGTTTCAGTAGAATCTGTGTAAGAACATCAAGTCCTTTAACTTTCCTCCTCAAATATAAATTCCACCTTATTGTATATTTCTGAAAGCTACAAGTTTTCCAAAGGTATGTGGATAGGTGTCTAAATGACTGTAAAAATAGATACCCCCTAGAAAAGAGAATTAATAACAGTTGCTGAGATACATCAAAGAGTTTTGCAGTATTTCTCTTTACTGTTATCCAGCATAAGAGATTGAAATATTTTGGCTGTGTGTTTAAAACGAATGTATGGAATCTGTTATAACAGGTGTAACTTTGGTCATCTGGAGGAAGAAGTAGAACTGCTATTTTAAAATCTTTATCGTAATTCAGTTTTTTGTGTCTTAATAGCATATAGATATGTTATCTATACACAGCTACAAACACACACAGAGGAATTTTGTTGGGAGCAGAAGAAAATATTCCAAAAGAACAAAAGAAGAAACAAGCCTGAATTCTTCTCTTCCCACCTGGGTCTTGCCGAGGGGCTGCCTTTGATCCTCCCATGAGTTTGCAGCTCAAGAGAACAATAAGCTCTTGTGTATTCCAAGGAAAGAAGGTGAAATTCCTCACTATAAGCGTATGCCATCAGAGGAAAGTAGGACGTAGTAGTAGGAGGCTAACAATGAAACGGATGTTAAAACTGCTTGTCTTCCTCTTCCCAATAGATGTATGGAATTCTTTTAGTTCTGGTTCAACCTCTGCGTTTTCAGCTCCTTGAAATATACCCGACATATTGTGTTACAAGGTTGAACTGGACAAACTGTGCTATTCACATTCTGTTTTAGCACTATACTGAAACATCTGTTTCTGTGGTTTACCTCTGCTTTGCCTAAAAAGATCTCTTAATCATAGTATTTTGCTTTTTAAACATTTCTTATCAACAGTAGCTTTTCACTCACTGGTCTCAGAACAATTTTGTCTCACATCCACAGCACCTGGTCAGATTACTCCAGGCAAGCTTTGCTCTTTGTGTCTGGATTGCATTGCAACAGGCTTCACCATCCAGCTGGAAATAAATTAACTATTGATGTAATAGCTGCATTAGGGCATTGCATGATTGGCAGCTCACTTGTACAGCACAGTATTTTGAAGAATTCAGCTTTACTAAAATTATTTTCTTCTTCGTAAGAGTTTTCAGAATTATGTTTAATACCCTTTTTCTTAGTTAGAAAACTCTGGGTCCTAAGACCCTCTATATTGAAGTGGGTCTTTTTTCATTTGCCATCTTGAAAGTAGGATTTGATTATATTGTCCATGTAATTTATAAAATTTCCTGTGAACTAAGTGCACTTAATTTTACCTTTCCCATGGTTTCCAGACGTTGTATATTATAAATTGCAACTGGCAAGTGTTCTATTTTTTTAATCTGTTGTGTTTTTTGTCTGCACTTTCTTATTTTAATTATGTGCACTTTCTCTGAGCACTGCTCTGAGCATTTCTCTGCACATTTCAGCCATATTTGTTGTTTAAAGACATTTCAGTGGAGTTAGATCTGTTTCTCTACAATCCCTCTTGTAGGCTTGAATCACATGTCCCGCAAGTAAGCCTGTCTCTAGTTAGCAAGTCTGATTCCAGTGCTGTGTGTGGATGCCAGGGTTCTCAGCTGTGTAATGTTAATATTGGTTTAGGATGTAAAAACATGTTATCATATTCCAGTTTCATTCATTAGTAGGTCATAATCCTCAGGCATCTTTATCTGCTGTTCCAGTGTTTCAGGCAGTATTCTCAGTCACAGCACCTCACTCAGTTACATATTCTTTTCCCTTCCCAATGAGCTTTTTAAGGAATTATTTTCATTTTCCTTTATCTTTATTTTTTAATGGTCACCTTTCCACACAGGATCAGTTTTAACTTTGCACTGACATGTTTTTATTTGGAAACATGGCAGTCATGGTTTATGTTTGTGCTGACCATTCTGATTTCAGCCATGCTTTGTATGTGACTTTGCCTCTCACAGACATAAAACAAATATCCACATTTCCCAGACCTATCCTGTTTTTTCAGGTGAATTATGGTTTCTCTATGTACATTTGCAGATGGGAACCTCCTACCCAGATACTGGACATTCAGAAATCCTACTCTTATGGATGCCTGGCAAAAGCTACAATCTATGTACACTGTACTACTGCAGGTCTACCTACAGTAAATTCAGTATTATTCAGGAATAAACAGAAGAACTGTCCTGTGTGTATTCTCTGGGTGCTTTCTGACCTCCTGGAAGAAGAAAATATTCTTCTCCTGCCCACCCCATTTCAAGAGCTGGTAAAATTATTTCTCATATTCTCCTCAATTATTCTGCATATAGAGCAAATCCTATGTAAAATGGAACTGTTGGTACTGAATAATTCTATGATGAATAGACACTTACGTCTTACAAAAAAAGGTGTCCTTTATTAAGACAAGTATTTACAAAGGTATTACCCTAAAACTATAATCAAAACACTTTTTGGTTTTCAGGCTTCTTAAAGTTCTTCCTTGTTCAAACTGGGGTTTCTCAAAATTTTGGTGTATGTTATTACTTGAAAGTAATTTTTTGTTTTACTTTAATATGTTTAAAAGAGCTGTAAGTCAAACAGCTGTACTGTATAAGTCTTGATTTATTAAAATTATTTTTAATCAGCAACCTGCATTCGGATATATGTGTGCTAATGGTGGTTTTCAGTAATCTTAAATCTGAGAAGAATTAGAGCAAGAGAAACTAAAAAGTGAAAACTTGCAGTTGGTTGAGATCTATAAAATAAATTACTTTCAAGGAAGTGTCAATCAAGTATTTAAAAATCCCTGACTCCTTAGGCACATCGTCTCATTAAGTTTATTTGTAGGATGATGCTAGCTTTGAAGTGGCCCTAGTTATTCAAGGTATTCCTGGTGCCTCTGGCTCTATTCTGCCAGGTCTGTCACTTCACAGCCTGCCTCAGAACTCTAATACAAGATAATCAATGAAACTAAAGATGTCTTAGAAACAAATGCCTAGACAAGAAAACAATCCCTTGTTTTGGCTTGCTGTTACAAACTGTTGTGCCCTACAACACAGCAAATCAGTCCCCCACCGTGAGTTAGAAGCTTTGTTAAAATAAATTCCTCTATGATGTGAATGTTGTTTAAAGCAGAACATACAGACGTATGAAATTACAGACTTGAAGATAAGAAGCTCACTGGGTGGAAACACATGTCTCAGCCTGATTTCAAGATAGCAGCATGGACTTTTAGGATTAGATTTGAAGAGGAATTGTGCTCCAAACCTGGGCCCTGCTTAAATGATTAGGTAGGAGGTAGGTATAAACCAGTTTTGTTCAAGGTCAGTAGAATCAGTAGTTATATATATTTTTTTTAATGCCCGCAACGAACACTCAGGTTCACTTTAAAGAAAATATAAATTTTCTCCAGACAGAATAATACTGAAGGATGAAAAAGAAACAAAACAAAAACAAAAACAAAAACCCACCAAAAAACTGCACAAAAAATCCCAAACCACACTTTCCTTGGAACAGATGCTGTAATTTGTTGCTGTTTGTTTTATATTAAGGTATTCATGCAAATACTAACAAAATTATTAGCACTGAAAACTTCCCAGGTATTTTTTTTGACATATACTTATTTGCTGCATATGCTATGAAAGGTTCTCATTACTTGATTTCAGGTAATAATTTGCGCTTAGCCTATGGGTTGCTTATCTTTAAGTACAGTTGTGCCAGCAATGTGAACTCTGAGAAAAATTTCAGGAAGAAAGATAGATTTGTTTTCTTCTTGATAGAATTACATTTCGTTGCAATGAGAGATTACAGTTATATAAAACCTTTCGTTTCTAGGAAACCTTTTGTGCTTGAAAAACTGTGTGCATGTATGAATCATTTCACAGAACTAGAACTGTTTTCACACAACACTGAAACGAAATCAACATGGCAGGTGCTTCAACAGTGTGGCATAATAATTTTGGAAAGGAAGAAGGAAGGGGAGTGCTAAAATAAAGCTTTACAAAGAAGGAATGTGACCAGCCTTTCAAATTAGAACATATAGATGCTTGACCTGTTTTTGGTTAAAGCTTTCCTTGTGAAGAAAGTCACATGAAAAGACACCAAATAATTTTGATGAAAAGCGTTCAAGCTATATATTTTAAACCTTCCATCTATCAGTCAAGCTGGCTCTTTTGGCACCTAAAACTAAAAGAAGTAACATATATAGAGAGATAAAATTTATAAGCAGATAAAAACAAATGATTGTGAAGTACCCTGTCAGTTATTTGAAATGAGACAGTTGCCAACAGCATTTTAAGAAGAGATACATCTCCTCAGATTTTCTGCATATAGATCTCATGGTCAAATACTATGGCATAAATTTTTGACAGCTTGATCAAAATAGATTGTACTTGGCATTTTCCATATCTGAAGCAAAAGAAATACCATAAAAAATCCTTTAAGTTTACACTGCTTTTCATCATGGTATTCAGCAAAGATGCAGAATTTTCCTTTGAGCTGTCACAGGGACATTCCTGCTGCCAGAGTCTGATGTGCTGCACATGTGGACACCAATGGCAAGACTCCTACTCTCTCTCTGGCTCCAGGACAGCATCCCCTCAGGAGCTCAGCAGTGTTTCTCTTTCATTAGCTGTGTGTTTGCTGTGAATAAACATACACTGATCAGTCAACGGAGAATACCTCCTTTTCAAGCATTAATTCTCATGATACACTCAAGACTATAGCAAGTTTTTATTATACTGATTTCACATAGAAACAACACCTGAGACATGAAAGTGAAGTTAGGCTGGAAACAGAGCACTTGTCACTGAGAACAAAATGTAAGAATACTGTTGACTTACAATTCCCTGTTGTAGTTAGCAGGCAAATTTCTTATTAAAATTCCTTAAACCTGAAGTAACTTGATTTAAAAATTTTCAGGACAATTCGAACCCACTGAAAGCTACTCAAATGTTTCTTTGTTAAGTTCCAAAAAAGTTAATAAAGTCTAACTGTAGTAAACATCTTACGTAGGTCAATTTAAATAATCAGTCTTTTAAAGAATGCAATAACTGTACATACCATAGCAGAATCAATAATAAATATCTTTTATGCTTAAAAGACATACAAATAATAGTAGCTGGAAATACAACTTCTGCAAAGTAGGAAGTGAAGTAGGAATCTTGATATTATTTTGGTTGAAGAAAAATATTTGCAGTATTTTTGTTTCTTTTCTGTAGGTCCTTAGTCTTCTGTTGGTGGCAGAAAAATGACAACAAAAAAAGGTGCCATTGCTGGACATTTGGAAATTTCTTTCTTACTATTAAAAGCTATCTGTCTGAAAAAAGACCAGGAAGAGATTATAACACTGGTCTGGTAAACTGAAGAAGACAATTGTTAATATGCATGATCAAGAGAGATGATACAATAATAGTTTGTACTTTACGATTAGATTAAGCATATTTGTATTTCAAACACAGATTCAGTTTTTGTTACTGAAGTGGGAACAAGAATTGCAGCAGCAGTTTGAACTGCAAATCTAATGGAAAACATTCACAGTTGACTACACATGCAGACAGTTATACAAGATGAGCTTCTTATCAATGAAAGTAATAATGAGGTTTGGATCTACGTGGAAAAAAGATGAGGGTTTCAGGTTATGCTTGGACTGAGGTGATTCTGCTGTTGAAGAGACAGGGACGGCCTCTTGTAATGTTGTAGCTGGATCTGTTAGCACTCAAGTGTCATGATGAGAGTATCCATAATATTTGAGATAGTAGGGACTGATTTCTCAGTCTGATATCTTTGTTGACAATGAAAAGACTAATCAAATTAGCTGCAAAACTTCTGAAAACCTATTCCAAATGCACTTGTAACTTTGAGGAGAGAGAAGTTCTACAAAGAGCTACTTAGAAAAAGAAAGTCACAGATTACAGAATATTCTCAGTTGGAAGGGACTCACAAGGATCATTGAGTCCAGCTCCTAAGTGAATGGCCCATACACGGATCTAACCCACAACCCTGGTTTTATTAGGACCATGCTCTAACCAACCAAGCTAAGCTCATTATGTATCAGTATTTTTTCATAAGACTCCAGTAAACAGTTTCCAAGGATGATTAAAGAATTTTAAAATCTTTTTTTCTCTTTGAAAGAGTTGGGAAAATTCTGTCTTCAGTTTCTTGTTATTCAATTCTGTGGTTTAGTGGTATCCCTCTTGATATCTTTAGGGTATTTAGAGAAAATGCTCTTTCTTGATTATTTATTCAGGTAAATAAATGCAGTCTATGACTCATATTTTGACTACATCTGACAAAAAATGTGCTTTAAACTACAGGTCATGATATTAGTCTGAGGCATAAAGATAAAACGGAATGGAAACAAAAGGAAATATTCCTCTTCCAGATTCTGAGATTGGTCTCTGTTGGAGAACTTCATGTTTTCCAGCAAGACTTTTTAGAATTTCATCTCTAAGACAAGAATGAAGATGAATTGGAGAAACTCCAGCTGACCTATATCATGCAGCAGATATGTGCCTTTCTAGAAAAATGGAGAGTAAATGAATGTTTGTCCATAGCAGGTGTTAGAGCAGCCTCTTTTGGTTTATCTAAAGAATGTATTTAAATAACAGTAAACTAAGTCTCCTGGGACATATTGTGTTAGTCACACACAGTCTTTCTCAGTGACACTCTCTGAAAAAGTCACCAAGAAACATTATTTTATAAATCCAAGTGTGTTAAACTTTCTGCTCGCATTCAAGGGGCATAAGTAGAACTATGGGGTTTACATAGTCCCATTAATTTATAATGATTAAGTCACACTTTTGATACTTTTAAACTTTTTAAGCAACTCAAATGTCTATGACAGTCACAGAAAAACAATGGTTTGTTAGATACAAGGCAGAGAGGTGCAGTGGAAGTTTCTTCACGGTGTGACACCAGGGCACTTCAATTCTGACCATTGGTGTTTCAGGTATGTGTCAGTGAAGATCTCATCAAATGTCACAAAACCATCTGTTATCAGACAGTTATGCTAAAATCTCTGCAAATGAAATTAGCAGGATAAAATAATACTTAAGAAGATACTGCACGAAGATAAGTAATATTTAGTAGAATTTATTCTTGTACCTTTTTTTCTTTTTAAAGTCTTTGCAAAAATATAATCCAGAATTTCATGTTTTTCTAAGATTCAAATGCATATTAAAATCACACATAACAAAAAGGTCTCCTGCTAGGACTTGTCAAATCTTCCTGGAAGCAAATTCTCTGCTATCTATCCAGCCAGTGCACAGTACTTTGGGCTAAGACATTACCCGTGATTATTATCCAAGCCCAAAAAAAAATAAATGTTGCATGAACAGCAGCAGTATCTTGTACTGAAATGGGAAGAGCAAGGCCTTCCAAAAAACCTTATGGTTGGATTGCCTCTTTCCAGTGGTATTATAAAATTTGGGCAGATATCAGTCTGTGTGAAAACAAAGATGCTTCTTCCTTTCCAAGTGCCCTCATACCCAGATATTTAACTGTATTGTGTGATAAGAGAGACTGACAAATTCCCTGAAATCAGGACTGCCCTGGTCACATGCTGAAGGAGATTTTCCTGTTTCACAGTTTCACCACTTCTGAAGCAAAATGAATCAGTGATGGCATAGAATAGCAATCATCAAGTTTAAGAAGGACTTAAGCAAAAACTCTTAACCAACTGAAACTTCAGGTCACTCTAGGCAATTAATCAGTCTGACTCCTAAGAAAATTTCTGTTAAGTATTTGTTCAACTCTCTTCACAGCCTGTCTGTCTTCATGACCCATGTACATTCATGCACTTAAGTTTTCACTCATCAAGATGCTCACAGGAAAGTGGTCCACTGCCACTGAAATCAATGGGAAAAACTCACTGATTTCCATTGGATAAGGCCTAAACCCCACACATAAAGTTTTACACTGTATTCTCACACATCAAGTGTTAAACACTTGCACATGGGAGGAGTTGCAAGGAAATTATTAAGTTAACATGGGATGTTGCTCAAAACAAAGGATTACAGACATTTCAGAGATCTCTTAAAATAGTCATGGCACAGAAAGTATATGATGTAATTTATAATATACAATCATAACTTAATGCAGAAATAGAAGAGTACAAAATACAGTTTTTGCACTCCCTGAAAACTTGTAATAATTTGTACAGTCAAAAAATTAAATAATAATAAAGAATAAATAATTACCTTTTCCAAAACAAAAACAAAAATGCCTTTGTTTTGGTTCCCAATGAGAAAGAAAAGAAAATTAACTTGTCAAATAAATTATATGCTGTGAATCACTTGCTAGGATCTGTTCATGAAACCAAGGCTTTTATAAAACACATTGTTCTATAAGAAAAAATGCTTTTTCTGTTTCTTCCCAGCTGCATGAAGGTCTTCTATTCAAAATTTCACTTTATTCTTCTAATTAATTACACATGCCTTTGTAGCTCTAACTTTAAAATGTTATTCAAAAAGAATATGCTTTTGAATCAATATCAATCACATTGTTTTATTTTCTCAAGGGAAAAGAGGGTGCTCAAAGGAAATAAATCTTATGTTGACACTAACTTGTTTCCCTATAGAATGTGCTTCTGGCATTTGGAAAGTCTGTAGTATTACTCTGTCTATAATAAATTTTCAAAATAACTTCTGGTTTTTTATTTGACTGTTTTGTTTCAAAAAAGGTGGAGGGCAGGATGATGTCCTCATAATCACAGGACTGATATTGTAAGTTTGCTGTTCTTTGCCCCTGACACACCATTCTTGGTTACCCAAACTGGTCTCAGCATTAAAAGGTAGGATGTAGTGGAGTTCTCTAAGTGATAGAGTGGTAAAGACCAGCCCTGATGTTTCTACCTCATACTGTCCTTTCCATATTGCTGCCAAAAACAAGAAGATGTTTCAATGTGTCCCTGTTGAGATTTCCTGTATAGACCTCTACATCGCTAATTCCCAAAATGTGATGTTCATGATCATATTACTTTTGCAAAGAACATAAAACAAATAATGTGGAAATTGCATTTTTATTTTTCAGTTTTCAGAAATAGTTCCTGTCCATGGGACAGGTCAAAAGCAAGACAAATTGGGTTTAGCCAGTATGTCCACATACTAGTACTATTGATAAATTGGCATCATATTTACTGAATCCTATTAAAATTATATAGCAAACCCAGCAGACTACTGCATTGCAGCTCTTAAAAAAAGGAGGTTTGGGAAATACTGCGAGAAGTACATTTCAGACTAAATATTGCTGGCTTTACAAAGAAATCACAGAAGCAATTATGCTGGAACAGACCTCTGAGATCCTTGAGTCCAACCTATGACCAAACACTACCACTTCAACTAGGCCGTAGCACTAAGTGCCACATCCAGTCTTTCCCTAAATACCCCCAGGGAAGGTACACCACCACCTCCTTGGGCAGCCTGTTCTGATACCTACTCACCCTTTCCATGAAGAACTTCTTCCTAATGGCCAGCATGAACCTTCCCTGGTACAGCTTAAGGACATTTCCTCTTGTCCTGTCAGTGGTTGCCTGGGAGAAGAGGCCAACCCCCACCTGGCTACAACCTCCTTTCAGTTGGTTCTAGAGAGTGATAAGATTCCCCCGATCCTCTTTTTCTCCAGGTTAAGCAACCTCAGCTCTCTCAGCCACTCCTCACAGGACACACGCTCCAGATCCTTCACTGCTGATGAAATCTTAAGGCTTGGAAAGCTGAAACAATTTGCCCTGTATAAACTGTAAAATCTTTGATCAGTAAGTTGACAGTCCAAGCCCAAGAGCAAAGTTCTACTTTTCAGCCAAGAATTCCAGAGGTAAGCATGCTGCTTCCAATTTTACTTTTTTTTTTCTTTTTTATTTCCATTATTAAGTGTTATTTTCTACAGAAAAAAAAATTGTTGATAAGAAAAGCAATGTATCTCAAAGCAAAGCTTATTAAATGTCATAAAAATTCTATACATCACAGTATGGGAGAATTTTTTTTAACTTTTGAACTCCAGATTCTTCAAAGCATTGCTCCCCAGAATCTATCAAAGCAATGTGTACTATTGCTGTGGAGAGGATCTTATTCTTGATGCAGTGTATTTGGTACCTTTTTGAAAGAAGAAAGTCAATTTCTTGTCACAGAAATCTTTGAAGTTCATTCTAATGGGAAGTACTTCTATTACTTTACTGTTTTTATTCACTGCACTCTTTTTTTTTATGGCTAAAACTATTCCAAGAAAGTGGTCTTAGCAGTTGGCTGCTTATCACTTCATCTGTTCCTGCTGTTTATTCTTCCCTTGAAGCCACACTCCTGTGTTAATAGCACTGAACTTGTCCCTGTAGCTATTGGTCCTTATGCAGTAAAGCCACACACCGCAGACATCAGATGCAATTAGACTGTAAATCAAATAATCAGGGGGAATGCCAGAAGTGGAACCATCATCTCTTCAGGACTTTAAATAAAACAAGCAAGGGGAATGCCAGAAATTGAACCATCATCTCTTCAGACTTAACAACGCAAATCTTGATAGCTTAAGTCAAAAACTAGTATGGACAGAGTGATTTTCACTTGCTTCCATGACCTTACAGTTGCATCTATACCAGTATTAATACCAGTGTTAAAACTGATATTAATAGTAACAACAGCATCATAAAAATTCAGATAAACTGACAGTATATCTTGAAGATTCCTCATTCATTGCTGATAACAGCTTTCACTAATCTTCTTTCCCTTTTTCTTTAGGAGATTTTTGTGTTCAACCCAGAGCCAGCGACAAAACAACAGCCTGACTTACACAGAGCCAAAAGTCTTAAAATTGGCTCCTCAACACCACTGAGTTAGAAACTGTTACAGACAGCTTGTGGGAGACTGGTGCAGCTCCACATATTTCCTTCACTGTCAAATGCACCAGCACTAAAATGTAAATTTATACAAATTTATACAATAACTTAGGATTTAAAATTGTTATGGCTAACCCATTATAGAAATAAAGCAAGAACATTTAGTTTGTCTTGGACATATTCTGTGCTGACTTCTGTCTCTAACACACCAAAATTCAGGTATTTGACTTTAATAAGTCCATTTATTCTGCCCATATTTATATGATCATTGGAAGACTCTGGAAACTGAGCTTTGTGCTCAGTAGATTCTCATGACTGAATTCATCACATTTTGACACCACTATTTTTTCAGATTCATTGTTAATATTTGAACCATAGCCATGGAATATCTTTGCAAGAGTGTATCTCATATCAGTCTCATGAATCTCAGGATTTAGTGAAATAGATTTTATTCTCTCTGAACCATCCTAAATTACAAAAAACCTCCACATTTGCTGATCATTGCATGGAATCATTGGTGGTTGTCCTAACTTGATTACAACTGAACTATCCATCTCACTATATAAATACGTTTTTCTCAGATGTGCAAAAGTTTTACATGACATTTATTTAATTATTTTTTTATCTTGTGGTTTTTCCATTCTTCAAACTCAAGTCATGCTAATGTGTTTTGTTTGATCAAATTGCAAATATGAACCCAAGAACTTTCTGTGCTGGCATAACTTGCTTGTATTTTCCTGTGAGATATCTGAAAGTCAAGAGCAAATAAATATGGATTGAAGAAAGAGTATCTTTCATAACATGAAATTTCATAATTTGAGTCTTTCATAATTTGAATATGAATGGGACATTTGATTTAAAACACTTACTCAGTTATACAAGGAGATAGAGAATCTTGACCAAAACATCTCTCCTTAAAGATTGTTCAAAGTGTTCTGGTTTTCCATACTTAAATTCTCTTGTGTCACTTTCTTTTGTTACTACAAAAGATAAAGATTTCATTTCCTTTACATTCTACTGGTAGCTGACTTTATTGTCACTGTAGGCCAATGAAAATTTTTCTAAGTCTATCCTGTTCTCCTTCTAATGCTAGCCTAAAATAGACACTATTTGGAGGATGATCTGTGAGACAGACCTTTTCTTTCAGCTCTATTGTGTGTCTCTTGACAGTCTTTTCATCTGCAGATATGGCTTCCTCAAAGCCATATCTGTGGTGTCTTGTGGATACAATGGGAGCATGACATGGGTAAAGCCAGCGCTTGAGTTAAATTACAGAAAAAAGTACTGTATTTTCTTAAGTACTTATATAGTTAGTTACCAAGCTTCCTTTTGAACTAGACGTAATGAACAAGATCATCAGGATCTAGTCTATAATCACAGATTCAGTTCCCCAAAATGTTCAGGAGAGTTCTTCAATCTTAGAAACACCAGTTCCTTTCTGTTCTTCACGCAGCTTTTAATAAAATTTACTTTTTTTCTGTCCTTATGTTCAGTGAAGTACTTTTCAAAGCTCAGTAATAAATGTTTTTAATTAACTTGTGATTGATTTAATAGGAACATTTACTCATAGTATTACACATGGTTCAAAAATCAGAGATAACTTACAGACATCTGCTCCATTCAATATCTGAGATATATTCCATCTATAGTTGACAGAAAAAATCCTCATACAACAGAGAGCTAGGGACTCACAGCCAGCTCCAAAATTATTCAGATGACCACAGTGCTCATTTAGCCATACAATTATTTGGCCCCATTTTAGTTACATAATTTTAACTGCAATATTAATATATCTCTACATCTTGGCTTTATTAACTACAAAATGTCAAGAAATACAGAATTCTTAAGTTGTCTAAGCAATGTGTGCATCACAGCAATCCATGCTATAAATGTACCTTCTGCACTGAACTCACTTTCCACGCTCCACACAGGTTTCTTATAAGAAATTCAAACTACTTCTGGCTTGAATCCAGAATATTGAAAAGATTTTCTGCATTCATGGGAACAAGATTGAGGCCAAAAGTTCTGCTTTTTTGCACAATGAAACTCTTCACCAGAAAGATCTATTTTGGGTAAAGAGAAAACAATGTTTTTTCCTGGATACATTGAAGACTACATATTGAATCTTCATTATTGTGTATAAAATAAGAACTAAGATATTTCATAGAAAGCATTGCATTCCAGGTAAATGCAAGGCTGATTCTTGGTTTTATAGACACCAGGATTGAACACCCTGCTCCTCCACCCCTAACCTCATACACTGTTAGGAACTGTTCAGAAATAATTTTTGCCTGAGGGATTAAATTCTAGCATTAATTTCTCCATTAATATAAATTCAGATTCATAGATATGTTCAGTGTTTATTTCTAATATATTCAGAATACCTATCACTCTCTGCAAGATTTGAAAGATAAATGAACTCAAAAGAATGGGAAGAAATTCTTTGGCTCTGCACTGGGAAATAGTTATTGTTATAAAGATGGAAAATGTTTGATGCAGACATAAGGGACAGTGAAGCTAAACCACCAGCTTTATACAATAGGAGAAAAAAAAGCAAATATGCAATTTTTATATATTTGCATCACACCAACCATAGTTTGAGTTTAGGGAAACCTTCCACTGTTCATCTTGATAGCCCAAATCAAAAGGAAGTAGCATGTTATGCTGGGGTGCCAGGCCAGTGATAACATTCATATTTTTATAAGAATCAAAAGGAAAAAAAATTAAGTATTGAGCAAAAAAATTTTTGAAGAAATTAGAAGAAGGGCTGGTGGGAGAATTTTCTCACTGTCTTGTCAGGTGAAGAATGAAGCTTGGTCCTAAGCAATTAATACAATGTAGAAGATGAGATGTGTAGTAAGAATTACAGGAAAGTACTACCTTAAATATATCTTTGGCCTAGCCAGATATAAGATTTAAACAATTTAGTGAGCATGTACTCCATTTGAGTGCATAATTACAATGATTATATATGCTGATAGGGTAATTGAATTTGTTAATGACAGTCAGCCATTTGCAAATACAATTATTTAATTAATGTACACAATTGCAAATAAAACATTGTGTCCTTCACAGGTTTTAAAAATCACTTTCTGTATTCTGGAAATTGGAAGTGGTGATGGGATTTTAGTTTGCTACTCCACACTGATCAGCAGTTTTGTAATCTACAGTCTTTAATCAGACAAGCAAACTCTTCCACACCTGTATCTGACTGTAAAGAACAAGAGTGTACACCATCTCTTCACCTTGTGAGCTAAAAGGAGAGAAAGCTGTTCCTGCAACTTTGTCAGTTAACTATTCCTTAGTGGAAGGTTAATCACACTCAAACAATGGAATAGAGGGGGTGACTGCTAGCTGCTCCTGTCATGCTTACAGTCATGATCTCTTAAAATTCTTCTAAATGTCTGCTTGATTTTGACCAGGTTAAGATCCGGAAATTCCTTGGTACAATGCAGCTCAGCAGGCATTCTCCAATCACCAACATCACAGTACCTTGAGCAGCAAGCATGCACACCAGTCATCCTTCAAAATAGCACATCAGTCCTTTCTAGGAGTCTTTTTTTTTTCCATCTGTCTGATCATGTGATACCAGTCAAAAATCTGGACAAGTCATTATTGCAAACAGTTCCAAGGAATACAGAATTAGCAGAACTATGAGCACATCAGATAATGACACTTGGTGATATTGCTGAATTTCAGTATCACATTTTCTATTACAAACAATATGACTCACTTAGTAAAATACAGAGATCCTAAAGCACTTTTCCAAAGTAGTAAAAATCATAAAATAATATAATATAGGTCAGAAGCTTTCACTGTGATCATGTGTGGCTTTCCACATAATACTTTCCTGGAGATTTTAACTAGCCATTCTTATCAATTCCTGATGAAGTAGCAGAGGGAAAATTTACTTCTTTCTTATTACTCAGTAATTCAGTGGCACACCTGCAAATACAACTCAAACTCTGGACTTCCAGCACTGCACTTAGTCCTAGAATAAATTCTAATATGGTAGGATATCAGAGAAAGAGAAGGAATTGCACAAAATATCTTGATACTAAGCTTTATTTGCAGGGATTTGTAGCTGTACACTAACTTCTGCGATGAAAAAAAAAATTTAAAACCCCAAAACAATTAAAAAAAAAACGCAACAAACTCAACTCACACAAACAAAACCAAAAGAAAGAGGCAAGTGAAAAGAAAAAGAATAGGCAGGTACAAAGAGCAGTGATAGGATCTCCACACACACTTATTCCTCTGGGTGGAAAGATATTTGACCACTAGAATAAGAAGCCCAAAAAAAGTGAAGCCGCCATTTTTGGAGATACTCACAACCCCACAGGACATGATTCTGAGCAATCTGATCCTGCTTTGAGCAGAGGGTTGGACTGGATGATCTCCACAGGCCTCTTCCCATCTCAGCTACTCTGTGATTCTGCTACAAATGTCTAAGTACTGAAGAGCCTGTGCAACAGATTTGGTGGGTTTCAGAGTTATCAGAAAAAATCACCATCATTTCACTGTGAATACAGCACAGATTAGTCATTTAATGAAATCTCCTAAAATTAATTAATATTTTCTCCCCGGCTTGATTTCATAATTCATAACACAAAGAGGCATAAAAGATCACCAAATTGCACGGAATACACTACTTTAGTAACAGGGATTCCTTGTAGGAATCTGGATTCCTTCCTTTAATCTACGAAAACCCCTAATTCTGCTTTATTTTTAGACCTCTTGCCATTACACTCTTCCACGACATGCTGATATGCAGCATGTTCATGTTCATCATTGTTGACTAAGGCTCTGTTGCCACTGTGTAGAGAAAATATCAGCTTAGCCTGCAATAGCACTAATCATAAATAACCATCACAAACAAGCATTTATGATATAATCTATACCTAGATTCTTAGCTCAGTAGCCATGTGGTTTGAAATGTATTTAATTTCTGTACAAGTTAAGGGCAGGGAAAAAGGTCATACAGACAGGACAGGAAGATTCTGCTTTTCCTTTTTAGATTCTCTTTTTGTATCTGCCATGACATTTTTATGTTTCTTATAGAACAGTAGTAATCTAAGAATATTAATACTTCTCTATTTCACAAAGAAAGTGGATAACTTAAGTTTGTAATGTATGCAGAAGTCTTAAAGGTAATTGGAAGACATTTATTTTGAGTCTCAGTAGAAAAACACATAAGGAAATTTTATTATTAGGGTTGTTACTTCTCACTACTTGCAAATTTAGGATGGATTCTGCCAACAGTTGTCCTTCCCTCTGTTCTCAGAAAAGAGGCCAGGGAGGACTGAGTTCAGAAAACTCATGGATATTCTGCCATCACATACTATGTCAAGGATGACATCCTGCCCTCAGGTTTTGGTACCGTATCAGTTTATTCCCCTGAGGGAGTAACTTCATGCTCACTTCTCACCTCTCTGGAGTGCGTGTTATCTCATTGTGATAAAACATTGGGCATCAAAAATATAAGGTCTTATGCTATCCTGATAAGAGTGTTTTAAATATGTAGTTGAACTCTCACTGGATTCATTCAAAAGTGATTAAGAAAGGACAAAAGAAGGCTTTTATACAAACAGCTCTGCCTATAGGGGTTGAAAGTGACCTAAGTGTATTGCATCAGACCAGTACTTAGATTTGTGTTTAATTGCAAAACTTTTCTTTAAACTGTTACTTAAATGGTGCAGAGAATGGGTGAGAAGATGGATATCAAATCTTCCTGGTGAACATCCTGCTCATTACATGGTACTCTGCAGACCTTTAAGCCTAAAGCACTCCTTTGAAACTCTATCACTTTCCATAGGCACTGTGAGATGACTCGGAGTATGCTACAATTTTCCCCATTTTCATGAGGTGCTGCTGTTTATGTTGCAAAAAACTTAACTTTCTAATGTCACATCATGTAGATGATTAAGTTTACAGACTGATTTAAGGCTTTAAGTTCCTTTCAGTTCTTGCTCTCTGAGAACATATTCTTAATGAATAATTTTCTTCAAGTTATACCTCCATAACACCACAAGCAATCTCTTTTTACTAACAAAACAACTTCAGGGTTTGTTGTTTTGGGGTTTTTTTGTCAGTTAAAAACTATAGTTCATAATCAAGAATCATGACCTGCTTTTGTTCATAATCTGAAGTTATGTAACACATACTACCTATAACAGGCAAAATTGCAATACCTTAATTCCTAATGGGTTCTATTTTACTTGGAAAATGCCTCAACCCAACTAATTCAATAAAAGGGCACTAAAACACCTTGTCTATACAGCAAGGCATCAGTTTTGCTGATGGCTACCTGCAGTATCCCAGTTCTCATAAATAGCAAACATCTCAAATCTTAGAGGACACGACAGCAGTCCAGGTGCAAGTTTCTTTGTCAAATCGCTGTTCAAATTGACAAACTACTTTAGGAGAGGATAGTGATTATCTTTAGAAACACTGTAACATGGGAGAAGCTTGATTTAATTTAGTCACCAGCACTGTAATTTAAGTCATGATGCATGCTTTAATTATTCAAAGCAAAATGTTCTTCTCAGAGAATTTTCATTTGGGATCCAGTCTTTGGGAAAGCCGAGTCATGTATGGATTTTCTTGCCACAATAACTGTAAATATCAGGTAGAATATGAATGGAAATTTTTACTAATTCTGTTTAGCTAATGATGAAATCCTACTGTGTTAGAATTGTATGACTGATAGAATAATCATTAAATTATATACATTAAATTTATTAATTCATATAATTATATCGTTACCGTTTTTACAACTACTTTTGGCCCAATTAATGATATTACTCTATTATTCCTTCCCATCCCAGTTACAGAATTCCATATTCATATAGGACTCTTCTGATACAGGACCAATAAGTTAATTACTTACCCTTAGCACCTGAATAGTCACACTGCATAAATTGTTCATGTCAAGAAATTTGAACAAAACTTCCCTTGTAAGAATATTACTAAAAGCATGATTTTTGAAGTCATTCTTAAACTTGGCAAGATAAGTAGACTAACAACAGCAATAGATTAGTGATCATTACAGTGCTTCACATTTACATAACACTTCTAAATATTTTATAATATATACATGACTAAATTAAACCTCAAATGCTTCCAAGAGACAAAGGAATAAATTACGCTTACCTTGGAACTCTAAGACAGAGAAATGTTAAATCACTGAATAAAGCTGAAGTTTAAAGTGATGGGGGTGGGAATCCCAGTCATACACTTGAGCCTTGATCAAACTAGTAGCACTGCCAGAACAAAACTGAAAATATACAGATTAACAGCCAGAGATTCTGGAAGGTTTTGTGTAACATCTATTAGTGGAACTGTCTTTAATTTTACGTCATCCTGTTTCTGGTAAACAAACTCTTCCATCCTAACCCACCACATCTCCAATATAAAATATTAGAAAAAAAACCAGTCCTGAAGAAGATCCCTTGATTCAAATCCAGACAGTTGTGATTAGTATAAAATCACTGTCCTGGGTTGCAGTGTATTCTATTACCATCCTCAGGAGCTGTTGAAACCAGGTGGGGCAGTGTTTCCTTGCCTCCTGCCCCCAGACTATCTTTCTCTTAATTGCCCATCATTGTCCTGCCACCTGACTCAGAGATAACTCCCTCCGGACTATCTTCTGTTAACGAGTCTAATCAACACTTGGCCTCATGACTCATTACCCCATTGTGAGATGCTCCACCCAGAGGGAGGAACCAAGCATCCCATCGTGGATATAATCTGGGACTCTGACCACCAGAGACAACCCTTTCCACTGGATTTCCAGAGGACAGGAACTACACAGCCACCACTGGACTCTCTGAGGAAGAGCAGACTGTTTTACTACAGGATCACTGCTTCAGAGGACTGCAGCCACCATTCTACCAGACTGCTACCACCACCCTGCCTAACAGGGTGTCAGGTTGTACCTTGACTCTGTCAGTTTGAACCAGTGTTTTCTTTTACTTTTTTTCCTTTTCTTTAATTTCCATTAAATTGTTATTCTGACTTGGTGCCTCCCACTGGTTTGTTTTCAAACTAGTACAATCACTTTGCTGTTTTGAGGTTTCTTTGCTGTTGATTTTTAGTGAGTAACTAGAGTGGTTTTCATATTACAAAATATATTACAATCATTATTAATAAGGACCCTAAGTCCTGCTCTGTTATATGAAGACAGTCTTGAATTCTGATAAAATAAATCAACTCAGAACATAGTATACACTGTTGATCTATGTGTACATATGCAGCTTACAATGCATGTATAGTTATTTCTTACTGTAATAGGCCAGTTTCATGTACTTTTAGAATAAATTAGTCCTCTTTACATGCTCTTCCTCATTTTTTTAAAAGAAGCTGTCTTTATGACTAAATTTTACTGCATTCCCAGCCCCTCCAGACCCAAAGGGATACAAAAAATTGGGATGGAGTATTTTAGCACCAAAAGGTTTTTCCACATGTGGTGAACCTATGGATTTAGTTACAAATTTCTTATTAAAACCAACGGAAGCCTCAATTGTTCGGAATGTCTGGGCTTTAACAAGGTCTAACACATGTTTAACTATTAAAGATATCCTGAAAAGTTTAGCATAGTGATCATTGCATGCAGAGTGTCTTTGCTACTCACTATTTGATCTTCTCTCTGCAGTCATTGAACACAATATTTCTTTCTCAAGGCAATCAGTAAAGACAATATTGAAAAATTATTACAAAATGCTGTCCTTTTCACTTGCTTCTTTGGATTTTACAAACAAAACTAGACACTATACATATGCCACATAGCCTGATTATAGCCAGGGAAAATCATGCGTACTCTAAGCAGTCATTGCAATTATACTGAATCTGAATCACTGGAAAATTAATGTCCTTGTATGTCGTTAAACGCAAGTGCTGGAATGACACTGGCTCTTATGTCTTACGAGACATAAGGACTAAACTTTTAGCTAGTGGCTGAATAGGACAGGATTCAATATCTCCACCTGTAAGGCAGTGATAGCTGGGGGCTTGGAGGGTTAGCTCAGGTGGCCAGGGTTACTATCATATTCAGTACTATCTTCCATCTTTCAAAACCTCCTGTGGTTCACATGTATGAAGCATTCTGGTACACAGTGTTGCCAGAAAAAGGGTTCTGCATTCACAGGGGGATCAGAAATGATCTGTTTCTATAAAATGTGAAAGTCTCTGGAGATAAAAGGCATTTCCTAAGTATCCTCTTCAACTCTGAGTGCTGGATAAAGAGGAGACATTTTGATATTCCTCCTAGCACTTTTGTGCAATCAAGTCCTACTTCAGTTCTTATTCTATAGTCACCTTCTAACAAGTGGAGATGCATAATCAGACCTCATAAATGAGGCATGCCACTACATAATCTATAATGAGATGTACTCTTTCTTATAGCAAAGCATCTGGCTTCTGCATTTTAGTATCAATCCAGCCACTGCATATTTAGCCCTTGATGATGAACATTCCTGTTAAAATGCATTTCTTTTAATTCTGTGGCAAATGATTACTAAAATGAACTCAATACATCTACAAATCATTTCAGTAGATGACTACAAAAGGCATAGAATGTTATGTTAGCTAGAGGAATTGCCACCTACTATGGGAGACTGCTGTGTAAAATTTATTTAGTGTATGCATGATGATCACATCAGCCAGGATATTACAAGACTGAAATCAATTACTAATTAGAATACATAAGATTCAAAAATTAAAAGCAATTTGAACTGCACAGAGGAGGATAAAACAAGCTCATAAACAAGCAGCTTTCCTAAAAATATTCACCACATTTCCCAAAAATGGTGGAGTGGCTCTTATTGTCCCCTCCTCCAAATATTTCACTCTTGTATTAATGAAGGACGTTAAAAGTCACAAAATAATGAGTGAGAGAAGAGAGGCAAGGATACAAAGAATGAATTAAAATTCCTGAAGAAAATTAGCCAAATGTTTTGCTTTAAAGCTGTCACCTAGCAACTTGAATCATTGCTAAAAGCATAGTTCCTTTTTTTTTCTCAACTTCAACTCGACTCCTTTTTCTCAACAAGGTAGGCAGTAGAAGTTATGTGTAATCAGATACTCAAATGGTCTATTTCTGTGTTCTGTCACAAGCAGAAGATTAGCTTTTCACTAAACCAAAAAACCAAATCTCAGTTTGGGTTCATGTCACACTAGTAGAGGTTGCTCTCATCAGCTCTGGTTATTGCCGTCTAAGAATTTGTTACACACTGAATCTGTAAACGGTTTGGAAGCAGGCTTATAAAGAAATATTCAGTCACCTCAGATGAACCCATCCTTAAGTCCATACTAATTCTATAACATTGATAACATGAGCAATTACATGTTATGGGTTCAGTCACCTCCAAGGAACAACAGGTGGAAGCAAATCAGGTCTGTGTTACCTGTAGTGCAAGTGATCAGCAAATGACATGCTGTGAAAATGAAATTAGAACTCAATGTCGTGCCAGACTACATGACTGGAAAGTCCATCACAGTAAAACCATAGTAAAACTGCGCCACATTTAAGGTAAAGTTGGGCAGCCTGTGGGCCAGCTAAACTCCAGAACTGAGTTGACATCTCTAGTTGAACAAGAGCACTACGTTTCTTCATGAAGCATTATGTAGAGCCATCTCACAGAAAAATGAAATAAAACCCAACAGAGGCTGACTTACACTGTGTTATCACTTAGCATATCTGCTTCTTGCCTTAGGAACATGTTGTTCAAATACATAAACTTTTGATAGACAAATACTGTAATGTGTCAGATGATTGAGGTGACAAGAACATATAATTTTACCATCTTCTCCACCAAAAAAAATGTGGTCTTCCTTCCTGTCTCCTTGTCTCTAAAGTACTGAGTATATATTATATTTATGATTTTCTTCTTTGCAGTTTTCTTCTTTCCTAATTTTGCAGCTCAATGTCTTATTCTCACTCTTTCTGTCTGGTCAGAATATTTCTAAATTATTCTCTAACATAACATCTATTGTATTCACCTCCCCCAAAGTGTCCTTGTATTTATGAAATGAGTTTTCTGTGCTTATATGAAAAAGTTCTTCAGATTTATAACCCCAAGTACAGTGAAGCAATATTGAAGAAGCAGATAAACAATCTGAATTTATGGATAAATGACTCTGTAGGTCAACAATTCTAGAATCCATCATGGCCTGCCAGTTATATGCTGTCTGTGCATGCAACGTGTAAAGAATATAGAGCTAAAAAGTTTTCCACATCAGCCTAAAAGGATCATAAACTAATTTTGTGCATAGTTACAATCACTTTAAACTCATCTGCTAGCAGAAAAAACAATTCAAAACATGCCCAATGAAATTTAAAAGGTTGATCTCTTTACCCATGATGTATATTAAAACCTTTGGGTTTGTGTAGAAATGGTCTGGGAATCTATAGACAGTCAACTCCTGCATCTTAGCTCACAGAATATTGGCACTGGTCTAGATGTCAGTATCTTCATAACCCACCTGAACTAAATCAGCAGAGCGTGTCTGTCTGTGCTCTAAGCATATGGAGGAGAGCAAAGAGTTTAACGCCTCTAATTTGAAGGCAAAGCAGAGGCTATTAAAGGCAGTGCAAGGTCATAACAAATCCAAGCTCATTGGAATGCCTGATTTTAATTTAAATAAATAAATAATGTTATTTTCCCTGTGAATTTTATTTTTAGTATGATGACATCTGGTTGGTTTCAAGCTATTTGGACTTAATATCTAAGTCCTGACTACTGTATACACTTTTACGATATAACAGAAGGTAAAAGATAAAATGAGTTCTGTAAAGCATCTTTCACAAGAAAGGTGCTACTCTGTCAGAATCTTATAGTTGCAATAATTTTTAAAGACCTTTTAAATTAAACAAATGCAAATATTTCAAACTCAAATTATCTACATTTTCAATTTCCCTCTACATGGGTTTTTTTCAGTTTATAAAACTATCTGAAATACTTCAAACTGAAAACACAAGATGATTTTTAAAAGGTTTAATTATGTAACAAGTTGAAATTATATTTCCACATCCTATCCATTTTTTCTCATATATAAACCTACTTTTACATATATATTTTGAATGTATAAGATTGAAAACTAATCAGGCATTTTACCTAACATACAGGCTAACTTGTACAGGACAGTCAAAAAATAATCTACATAGAATAAACTGTTATTGCCAGTCTTTCTATTGCCCAAAGAAAATAAAACATTGTGTTATGCTGAATCTATCCAGTTTATGTCAGTGGAGCCTGGCTGTAAATATCTCCTGACAATTCGGCAACAGTGTAAAAATGGTCATAAAGAAAGTTTCAAATCCTTGCTGAAAATCCTCAGCAAGTAGACTTGCACATCCTTTCAGTGAGTTGCCATGGGACATGCACTGTGAAAGTTCTCTTTCGTCAGGAATTATTTTTCCATATTGAGGGAAGGGGGTATCCCCCTGTTTTCTGAGCTTGAACTTGCCTCTGTCATCTCTCTTTGTCCAGCTGATCTGAAAACATCTGCCTTAAAATCTATACCTTATCCCCTCCTACTTCACTATTAACCCATAAACAAAAATAAACAGAGGTGAGATATTGATTTTGCATCTTTTTCTTCATTTTTAGGATAACTGAAACACATAAAAGCTGACTGTTTCTGTTCATTTATTGAAGAAAATAAAATGTAGGGGTCTTCATTTTACAAGAATGCTCACATTTAAGTTCCAGTGCTGCCCAAATCAAGTATCCTTTAATTTTATCCCCGATAGAGAACACTGCAGAACGAGTAACAGCTATGAGGGAAAATGTTAGAATAACAGAGAACAAATAAATTATGAAAAGAGAGGAATTGTATAGACAGTAGAATAAGAGATTTCATTTTTCTCTCAGATATAAAACAGCTTCTAGAAATAATACTGAAATAAGCATTTTTCTGATAGCAGTAACAGCAGAAAAGCATCCTCTACTGACCTGTAAGTCATATACAGAGAGTATTCTGGTTACTATTTTATCAAGAACATTTGACCACAATTCTAAATACCCTCAAGTAAGATGATTTCTCATTCACACTCCCATCCTCATACCATGCTATATGCATTTGCTCCAGACCTTTAAAATTGTCTTCTGTATTTGATCTTCATTCACTTTGATGTTCAAGCAAAACAAACATACCAAGAATCAAGATTTTCATAGAATCTGGTTTAATGTTAATAAAATAGTGCCATAACACCAGTGTGTGTGGCTACATTTTTTTGTCCTTTTGTGCTTCTGATCATGCTTCTTTTCTTTAACAATTTAAATGAGTAGAGATACACATCTGCTTTGGTAAGCCTCTCCTAGGGATGGTGTTTCAACAGCAGGTAGACTAGAGTTCAGACCCTTATTCACTTTCTCCTGTTTCTCCAGGTGCTATTCTTACACAAGTTCAGATTCATATAGCAGATTCTAGTACTAAAGGATGTAAAAAACACAGTTTCTGTGTGAAGAATGTTAGAACCTCTAACCAGAGAAACAAAGAGGCATGGAGATCTAATGGAGTGTCTTGTCCTGTAATAAAGTGCCCTTTTGTCCACACAAAATGGCATAGTACAATTGCAGCTGAAGATTTGGCTATACCTTAGGTTTGCCAGTTCAAAGCTTAGGAAAAATAAAACCAAAAAATCTCCACTCAATATTTTTCTTTCTCTTTTTGTTTTTTGCTTCCAAATAGGATTTTAGTGCAAGTGAAACATAATGCAGATTAGGTTTGCAGTTCTGGGGGGGACACAGACAAGAGAGACTCTCAGGGTCCAATAAAGATGCAGAAGATACACCTCCAAGTACTCAGGGAAAAGTCATAATTTAATATTAGTTCCATTGTTCATACTACTTCTAAAATGAAAACTCAAAATTGCCGCAAATTAATTTCTTGAGAGTGAAAGGAAAAAGATTTCATAAGGATGAAAGAACACTAGAAAACAAACAGGAAAGAAACTTACATCTTCTGTGGACCTTTACTGAACTCTTTGTGGATGTCAAGGTAAAAATATGATGTTTTTAAAGTCGGTATCTTTGATCATATAGTGTGCAGCTTCCTTCCTCTTTTTCCTTTTTTCTCTTCCATTTGTCTGCAAAAAGCAGTAATTCACTGATTTAGATGTGAAAGAATTCCAGATCTCCCTCAAACTTGATTAAATGTAATAAACGGTTCACCACAGTGCATTTGCTTAATGCACTTATGCACAGTCAATTGTTTTCACTTACAATGCAACATTATAATATTAACCTTAGCAAGGAAACTATGCTCTGCCTACTCTTTGGATAAAGTGTGCAACAGTGCCTTTGATATGTTTTACACCATGTATCCACCATGGTATAATTTACTGAGAATAGAGTAAGAAACAAAGCAAGAAAAACCTCAGTAATTTTTTCTGATAGCTTTAGCTCTTGAATGAGTTGTATGTACACTGCATCCTATTGTGTAGGTAAGGAATGTCAGCATTATTTCCAATAAATCCATAAAACCACACCTAGATTTCTAATATGATGAATTGGAAAACTGACAAACATGGAGACTTTAGGTCACCTGGCTCAAATTTCACTTTGGCTGGTGATGAGTCAGAGTCATCACTGCCCAGAGTTAGTTTACCAGCCCACTGGTGAACCATGATGGTGTTTGTTCAGTCACAGGTGGATGTGGGGCTTGTGGCATTCCAGTAGCCATTTATTTCGTTTGAAGTGGGAAATAAAAACCCCCACTGTGAAAGCTAAGTTGCAAGCAAGTGGTTGAGTTAGTGTTAACTCCTCAGATGATTTCTGTAGCCTGCTACAAAGTTATACCAATAATGAATACGTTCTCTCTTTACAATAAAAAGGAGACTAGGAAAAGCCATATCTGGGTTTATCTTTCCAGTATTTCTCCCTCCTTTTAAATCTCTTAAAGCATAAGCCTTTTTAAAAAATTAATTCAACCAGTAATATTAAATAGTGCCTATAAGTGGATTATAAAAACATCACTCATGTTCTATGCGTATTTTAATGTCACGTTAAAAAAAATAAGGAAATACAGGTACGTACATGTTCTCGTGCTATGCTTCAATTTCAGTAAGCAAATGTACAGCTGTACATCAAGGACTTGCATGGCCACAAAATGTATACAGTTCTTTGGCAACTCATTAGCAAAAACTAATGCAGATGTGATTAATTCACCAAGCATAATCATTGTGTACAGGTGCAGGCTTTGCAAATTTGACCTGTAGTAAGTGACACATCAGATTTGATGAGCTGTAAGTCTAGGGGAAAGGGAGACTGCTCTTTCAAATAGCCCAGGGGCACATACTACACCATGAGATCGAAAATGTTGACACAAAATAATCAAATTAATTAGCAAAGTCTTCTAAATATATGTGAGACAAAATATTGATGGAATATTCCTAGCTTTGCCTTTAAGTAAATGAAAAACATTAATCCAATCGTATATTTAAAGGAGGGCAATGAAAAGACAAAGCAAGACTGCAAGTGCTGATCCACTGACCCAAACCATTTTCCAGTGTGTCATTGTGTGCCATTTATTAATCTGAGCTGTGTGTCCAGACCAGTTTACCTACAAGGGTGAATGCAATAAAACTTAAAGAGGTATCTCAATGAAATTATCTATCTATAAGGAATTCCGACAGAAATTCCATGAAAGTCCACCAAGAAACAGTAAGAATATCTGGACAATCAGAAAAAAATTATTCAGAATCTGTTCTGAAAGGAAATGCTAATCAGCAGGCCTTCCAGGTATGAAACACTGAGGATGAAAACCCCCAAACCCAAAAAACCCCAATTTTAAAACTCTTGTGTTATTTATTTCTATTTCACTGAAATGTGATCTATTGTCCAAAAACACCTCCCGTTGTAAGCTACTTCCGTCATAAATCAGAGCTGTATGTCTAAATAGGCTAAACTTAATCTTGAACACAAATGTAAATGTTTGTATCTGTCCTTTTGCAGAAGTATTTCAGGATTCTTCAGCTTCTGAAACAGGTGATAAGTTATTCCCTGTTCCATGCAAAGGAGACTACTTTGTGATTTCTTCTCACTGCTTCAGGACAGAAAAAGATAAAACCAATCCAAATATAAAATGTAGGCAATTTTTATTGTAAAAAACTACTAGCAATTTTTAATGGAAAATACAAAATACAAGTTTTATGTCCCAAAAAAATATTCTAAAGACTAATAAAAACTGTAGAGGAATTAATTTGTAGATAGAAGCTTCTATTTGGAAAATGAGTTGAAAAATAAAGAATTGATCATCCAGCCTTGTTATTAAGTAATTCATCTTTTCTCTTTCTGTAATGTTTTTATAACATGGGAGAATTAATTCAGCATGTTTCAATTCATAAAAGATCAGAAAGGAATTCTGAAAACAAATACATCAGCTTTATCAATGACAGTTTGTCTAACTCGCACCTGGGGATTGTTACAGTGGGGATTCTGTAACACGGTGTATCAAACAAGGAGGCCCATGGGAAAGAAATATATATGGACCGATTCTTGATAGCTGTTTCAGAGATGTTTATTTCTCCAGCCGCATGGCCGGAGCTCTGCCCAGGAACTGTCCCAGTCACGGGACCAAGGGTCCTTCTGCCCGCGCAGGGAACACAAACCAACCAATGGGAACGAGGCTGAGCAGGGGCAGGGAAACCCCGTGTCTGTGCCCTCAGGGCCCCTCTCCCAGGGCTACACGGCAGGGGAGGAGCTCCAACAGGGGATAATATTTTTTTTTTTTTTAAAAACTTGAAAAGATATTTTTAT
This sequence comes from Corvus moneduloides, assembly GCF_009650955.1. NCBI lineage: Eukaryota > Metazoa > Chordata > Aves > Passeriformes > Corvidae > Corvus > Corvus moneduloides. The sequence goes on from NC_045481.1 coordinate 19,638,541, forward strand.
CTTGTTCCTGTCACTCTTTCCAGAGGTTTGTATTCTGAGTGGTTATTAATGTCTCTCATTAATCTTGGATGAATTAGGGAGCCAGGATCTTTGAGGCTCAAGTCAATTATGTATAAATAGAGTCCATTATTTACAGCACCATTATGTCCCTAGCTCATTTATTACATAAATCTTTTCCTATCATCTGGAATTTATCCATCTTTATTAGCTAACATTTCTGGGAAAATTAAAAAAATTGTGACTGAGGTAAATCACATCCTACTAAGCAGAACTAGATATGAGTCTAGCTTATTTCATTTCTCATGTGTTTGACTGGTTTTGACTCTTTTTGACAGGAGACGATTTTCAAAAGCAGTAGAGGCAAAATTGCTGTAGATACATGTCAAAAGTAGTTTCAAACATATGCTTTCCTCTTGCAAAAGAAGGGGTTGTGTCCTTGAGAGCCTTATTAGCCTATTATGTGATGTTATTGTGAATCTTAACAGCAAAATTGTAAAGCAGAAGAGACAGCTTAATTTTTTTTTTTTTATAGTTTGGATAGTTACTCTGTTAATTTTTGACCCTGCTTGAGTTGTGAAAAAACAGGACATTGGTCAAAACAATATAATAAACATCACAAAATCTGCTTAGAAAATTGTTCTTATTTTAATTAATCAGCATAATAAAGACAAGAATATTGAGCAATTATCTTAATCAGTCCTTTACTTTCTTTTATTTTCTCTTTTAGCACAATTTTATGTTCAAATTTCTTAAATTTTTAGTTTTATCTCCCAACAGCTGCAGCTACAGTTATCTGGTTTTATAACTATAAGAAGTTACAGTATGGAAATATGGAAAAGAAGTAAGAAGCAGAGATATGTATGTTTCAGACACTGATCATCTTGGGTGGGGTGGGGAGCAACAAAGAGCAAATTCTTTCCTTTAGTAATTCTTAACCTTAAAATGGGTTTATCTAGAATGAGAAAAACCTGTATCAGGTCTAAGTGAGAAATCTGTTCTGCATAGAAGATCATCATGCCCCTCAGAGGGTTTGACAAATTTCACATATACTTCAGCACAGAGTACGAACTGATGAAAATGAAATATTATGGTAAGTGATGAAATACTATTACTTATCTTTACATTGTGTCTGTTCTTTGCATCATGTATTTTTTTTAACCCTTTTATGTTACTGAGTAGTCTTCTTTTTATCCATCACTGGTCAGAGGCTTCCCTAGCTACATGTTCTTGCTACAACCAAATAGAGGAAGTTTCATTGGCTTCTCTTCTGTCTTCACTTCAGTGTCACAGGCTGCAAATCAAAATAGAGGACATCTGCATTGGTCTGGCTTCAAGCAGAGCTTGAGAGATAGACAATAAGTGAGAAATCATTACAAATACAGAGTAATGATACATTTCTAATGTCAGATCATCCCAGCATTTCAAAAGCCTTTCTCAGTTTTTGACCTAATCATTTAGGTCAAGAACTTAGAGCATTTAACATTTATGAAATATGTTCTGTCTTAAGAATTTAATCTAGCTTCTTCTGAAAGGTTCTTGATCTTTGTAAATATTATATATTTATGATTTTAATGGTACAGTGCCAGCATTGTCTATCATTTATGAAAAACACCACTCAAGGATTCATTCATTGCCCCTTTTGATGGGCAGCTCCTTGTGCGTAATGCCAGTTTTTGCTCTTTAAATAGAAAGAGTTAATTTTAGGGAACAAGAGGAATTATATTACAGGGTCTGAAGACTGTATTTAATTTATAGTGAATTGTTCATGCAGGGAAATGGATTTTGCAATTAAATGAGAAATTCCAAAGCTTTCAGCTGTTTAATAAACCATATAAATACAAGAGATGGGTTGGGATTGAACATCTCAGCCCACCTGCCTACTTGCACATATGGCTGAAATGCTCTTGGGTAACAGAGAATAAAATAACTTCTTCCCTATTCCTATAAACTAGGACACTCATGAACAGGAGTGATAGACAGGCCAACAAACCAGGCAAATGAACACCACTGGTGGTGGGATATTTCAGGGGACACCTCTCTGGCCCACTTCACAGTTCAAATAAAAAAAAATTTGAGAGATGGACCACAAGGCTTAAAATTTCATATTTATGGATTTTTATTCATTATTCTGATGATAATTTTGCATGGTTCTCTTTCAGTATTTATCCTATATTTCATCTTCCATGAATGATAATAAAAAAAAGATACCTACTAACAATTTTAGGAATTAAATATGAGACATCTCTCTCTGCAACCAATATTCACACCTTCTCCCCTCCCTCACCTCTGAAAGAATCATTTGTTAGATGACAAAACAGAGTTTAACCAGAGCTAATTTCAGTTTTCAGGTTTTGTACCATGGGCTGAACGCAACTATCAGGTAATCATAATAAATCTTGTTCATTAGTAAACAGCCTTATTGAGCTATACACTCCTAAAGATGAAAGTGTAGACTTAGGTCCCAAAACAGTAATTTTACAGGAATTATAAATTTACTTTCATCTTTCTCTGGGCTGCTAAATTCTCTCCAAACCTTTTTAACTTTTCATTTCACCATATTAAGCTTACAAAATCAGATACAGCAGAGAATAATTTTGAAATGTAACAGGAATTTTCTTTTGTTTTCCTGCATTTTGACATCTTTCCCAGGATTTTTTTACTCTAAACCTTTTCAAGGTACCTGGGAGTTTCAGCAATATAATAGTATTTAGAACTATCTTAGGTGACCACCTGCTGTGAACACTAAGTACCAAAATTGAATTAATGAAAATATTATCGGTCAGTGTGAGAATTAACACATACAGGTAACCAAGGGCAACCATCAAACCTTGGCTGAAATGCAAAGAATGGGTTTATTTCATTACCTCACTAACAACATCAGATGGCAGAGACACACAGGGACACAGGTTCCGTTCAGCTCAGTTCATCTTAGCAAGGAAGAGGGATCCAGGGGCTCACTGCCAGCCTCACTGTAACAAAAGGCTTTGGACACATCTGTGACAGTGTGTTATCTCTCCACAGGAATTCTACTTCTCAAAATAGGCAGCGGATAAACAACACAAGGCACAAAAAATGGAGCTTTCCCATACCGACAGTTTTAGCATTCCCAACTCCAAGGTCACTTGGAGGAAAACTATTCCCTCTTCCTTGCCAAATCTTCTGGTTTTGACCCTTTCTTCCCAACAGTAGTATTCACATTGTTTTTTCGTTTGAAGTGTAATAAAATCATAGAATCATAGAATGGTTTGGGTTGGAAGGGACTTTAAAGATCATCTGGTGATTCAATAGCATTGTCCTGTCAGGGAACTACATAAAATACTCACGGTAACTATAATAATTACTTTATTCTCCACTGAAACCACTAGAGATTAGCAAATACATGATAAAATGCTGTATAGTGACTGATAATCTTTCATATTTGTCACTCTACATGCATGAGAAAGAAGCATCTCATCCTGACTCACTTTGAATGCCCAGATAATGAGAAGTATACTAAGAATGTACTTTCCTGAAAAAATGCTTTCTTTTGAGGTTGTCGTTTCATCATTTGCACTTTGGCATCAGAAAGATTGTTGTTCAGTATTATGGTTTGTTGTGGTTTTTCTCTAGTTGTTTCGTTGGGTTCCTTTTTCTTCTAATCTTCTACTACAGAGCAATAATTTTAATCTTTGATATGTGACATTTCAAAAGATTTAGTTCTCAAAAGATGTAGCTGTTCTTTGTGCTAAAGTCTGTAAAAGACTTTGGGCACCAATTCACTTATCCTAAAGAGAAAAAACATAATGAAAGCACAGTCTTGTTTAAAAGGTGAAGAAATTCCCACTAAAAACTTTTTTTTTTTTTTTTTATTAGCAAGCAGTGTAGAGAATGCTTATGTTGTCTAGCTGTATATCTTCCCAGTTCTTCTGTCCACAGGAACAGTGGAAGTGGAAATAAACTTCACAGAATAAAAAAGAGATTCAGAAAATCTAAGGGATGACTACCCAAGTTCCCAGTAAAAGTGAAGTGGAAACCCTTCATGAGACACAGAAGGTATTTTCAAAAAGAAGTGAGAAAAGTTAAAAAATTAACTGTTCTTAATAATACAGTGGTAATTTCCTTTGGAATATTTCTGAGGCAGGAGTATGAAACAGGAGTACGCTGTAGTAGTATACATTACCTGAACTGTGTTTTCTGAAGGATGCCTTGGTGAACTTTATTTTGAATATCTGTACTTTTACCAAATCCGAACTACTTGAGTAAAGTGTCTACAGAAGCCACTGCCTTGGTGGAACTACTTACATGTAAACAAAACATTAAAAAGTGTTTTAAATATTTCCATGCAAAGTTCACAGCTATCTAACTAAGAAAGAATGGTAATCTTTGAATTACTGAAACACATATCAGATAGAATTTTGTCCTGCTCCATCATCACATCTTAGATTTTATATTGTTTTCCACCTTAGGGGAAGCAGAACCACAGTACCTCCATTTCACTACATGCCATTATAGTCTTGAGTTGTCCAAACTACTTGCTGGTAATATTTAATTCCTTTTAGAGCTTGGTACAACCAGTTAATACAGTTCTACTTTGAAAAATGTTAATTCTAAAGAATTGCTACTTTGGCACCTGTTGGCTCTGCTATAACAGTGAGGAAGAGTCCAGTTCAGGCTAGAATGTCCCTGAATTAGTTTTATACTTATTTTCAAAACCTCACATGATATCTTTGTACTGTAATATTTAAACCTAGTTCACAGAAAATGCCCAGCACAATCAAGATGGTGCAATGCAGAAGCAACCTTCAGGTAAGCAATAATCAGACAAAAAGCTATTAGCAAATAGTGAAGATATGTACAGACTAGATAAAGAAAATCTATCTAAGGTCTTGAATATGAGTACAGCTTCTCACAGGTAAACCAGGGTTAAAGTGTTGGAAAAAAATTTGCCTAGAATGAAATGAATATAATGTTTTACATAAGTCTGTTTCTTAGAACGGTTCTCCATTCTTCAGGACTACATATGTAATTTTTAGACATTCATAATCAACTGGATGAGGACCGTCCTTTTCATCAAGCTCCAGACTTCCAAAACTAAAGATGTTTTTAAAGATGTTCCAAATTTATTTGATAACAACTTCTACCACATAGTGTAAGAACATTCTTTCCATTCAAAGCTTTGATACCATACAAAATGAAGCACCACATGAGAGATATTAAGCGCCTCCATTTTCAATTAAGTTCAAACAGAAAGGAGAGCACTCATCAACTCAGTAGACCCAAGGAAATGTTCCAGAATAAAAGAAAAATGAATTTTCCAGCACATTTAGTGCCAGGGATATCACAATAGCTGTTCCTCTCATGGCACGATTCCTAGTCAAATTATTCAGTGATTATTCTATTTCAGTTTCTCTATTGAATATTCAGTTTAATTGCTCAAAGAGAATCACTTTGCTATTGAATGTAGAAAAAAAAAAAGAAAGGAGAATAATTTTTGGCTGAGTCTATCTTGCTGCTCTGAAGCTGTAGGCTATAATTTTCAGTGTCCAGCTTAAAGAAAAAATATCTGATTCCTGCCTTGGTTGTAACCACAAGAGATTAAATGCATTTAAGAAATGGATATAGCATATATCAAATGTGTATATTCTGTTTTCACTTAAAGTATGATTGACCACCCCATGCTCCACTGCCTTTGTTTGATCATCATGGCATATCAAGACAAATTCAAAGCCAATCCAATTTAATTTACTCCTCAATTACAAGACCAACCTGGGGACTAACACAAATCTGCCCAAAGAACTGTCTATTTTTAATCTGACTACTCTTTCTGTAAGTGTTATGTCCTTTAGAACCACAGAAATGCCAGTTTCTAGGTCAATGATTCCCAAAGCTGTAGGGCAAATTCCATTGTCAAACCTCAAACTTTATCATTTACTTTTCCTGCCTGTTAAAAAAATAAATGGATATTCTATAGTTTCATGGGCTAGAGGGGGAACACACTTTGGAAACAGTTTTTGGGGGTTAGAATTGTTTATAGAAAATTACTTTCTTTTCAGCCGATCAATGACATCTCTTCCGGGAGTAGAAATTCCACAGAAAGCAAGAGAACCAGGAGATGAGACACTTGTGTATTAAACTGAAGGTGAAGAATATGAAAGGTAAGTGAAAAGTATTAATCATGATAAAAATGTTACAAAACATACCAAACTAAAATGCAAAGTAGACAGCACATTAAAGAAATTTGAAAGCATGCATGAATATATCCTTAGACAAACAATTAAAACTACTGTGTCCAATTCTACATTTCTAAACCGAATATTTCTTTAACCACAAGACTTCTTAATTTATGCTATAAACCCATTAATGTCTAAAACTCCTCACAGCTTTGTAGAAGGACCTGGACAAGATAGATGGATAGATGGGCTGAATCCAGCAATAGGAGGTTTAACAAGTCTAAGCGTTGAGTCCTGCACTTTGACCACAACAACCCCCTGCAGCACTACAGACAGGGGACAGAGTGGCTGGACAGCGGCCAGGCAGAAAGGGACCTCGGGGCGGTGGTCAACAGCTGACTGAACACGAGCCAGTAGTGTGCCCAGGTGGCCAAGAAGGCCAATGGCATCCCGGCCTGTATCAGTAATAGTGCGGCCAGCAGGACCAGGGCAGTGATTATCCCTCTGTATTCAGCACTGGTGAGTACCCAAATGGTACTAAGGTAGTTAAATTGCCTTTCTTAATGTGAGTAGTGTTAAAGCTGTAGATATTCTGAATGATTTTCTTACTTATTACTGAGAAAAAAATATACAAATATCCATTCAAGACAGATTAATTTTTGACATTAAGGTTAACAGTAAGTGACCTTTATCTTTGCCATCATTCTTGACTTAAAGGAATAGAAACTTCAAGAGACATCAGTGTTAGAGAAATTACTTTTAGCACAAAGTTAAAATGAAAAAAGAAAACTCCTCTTAATTTTCAGAAGTCCTTTGATTGAAGAGTAAAATGAGAAGAGAGGGCTATGAAGATGGCACTATCTTGGTTTCTAACTTATGTATGACAAAGTGATATGTGGCAGCCAGATGCTGAATCTGTTCACAAATGACCAATTTGAAATTGATGTTTTTGTCAGGATGAGTCAAACACAGACAGTGCCAACATTAACTTCCTTACAGACAGTCCTTCTGAGGAAGAATGAGGGCTGTCTGGGATTTCCTAAAAACTAAGATGATTGTACAGAGTTACTCATATGCAGCAAGTTTGTGATGCCTGAAAGCACCAGACATACTGCACACATGCATCACAGCTGGCCTGTGCCTGTGGCATAAAACCACTGTCATCAAAACACACTGAATTTTTCAGGTATGTGATGTGCCAGGGAGTCACACACGCACAAAGATATACCTGATACTTCCCCGGCTGTCAGGCATATTGAATAGGCACATGGCAACTGTGCAGCATAGGTTCATTAATCACTGCTTCCTAGATATAGTGCACTCTCTACATTTAGCATGCAGGTAATCTACTCACGGTCAACAGGATTGTTCATGATTTCCAGGTTCTGGAACGTGTATGGCAGACCTGCTGCTTGTTAGGCATGACTGACTTTTTGGATTTCCAAGCACTGTGAGAAGTCTTCATGAATTTCCTGAATTTAAATTTTAAATGGAAAAAGAAGTCATGACTATAAACTAAAAATAGAATAGCTCAGGGAATGATCTTCCCAAGGTCTGAATGAAAGATCAGGTGGGTCAAATCAAATTGTCCTTTAATTTTTTGCTAAATCATCGTAATTTAAAGGTGTTCAAATAAAAATCCACATAGATTTACATTTATTTTGGCCAACTTATTTCTAGGTCTTTTATTTATGAATTTTAATTAAATGTGATAAAAAGAATGGGGCTTTTGAATATTTAGACTCCAAACTGCTGAAAAGGAGATTTAGACATCTTAGGTTGTTGCTGTGTTTAAGCCTCAAATAGATACTTTGGATTTCAAATTGTGTCTCTCCAGGTATTTATAATCATTTCACAGGCCTGGTGAATTCCATCTGAGAAGATCTATTCTCTCTAGAAGTGCTCCGTTCAGCTATGACGCTTTTAAGTAAAGCAATATAGTCAAAACCTGTTTTATGGATGGCTCATGCAAATTAGATTATTTAGTATTTTATAAAACAAAGAGTTTGACATCTTCCAATAAAAATAAGAAGCTTAAACTCTTCATAAGATGGTAGTCAATAGACTGTGATATATCTAATAGGTTTATTAGTGCTGCAAATACTCATTTTGTCATATTTGAGAAAAATTGCCAGTTCTCCCTTCAGTGATGAGAGAGGGTGTGTTCTTTGGGTTTTGTTTCATTTTTTGTGCCCTGCAGATCAATGTTTCTGTGGCATGAAGATCATCATTAAACAATCTCATTATCTCTGTTTGAATGAATAAGCAATGGTGTAGAGCAGCAAATTTCTGCATACAGATGGTATATTAGCTTGTATCCACTATAATGGTAATCATTGGATGTATTTGGTATGAGCTTTGATGCTGAAGTTCCAAATGCTGAGTTACTTTTCCTCTCCTGTACTCAGTACTCTAGGGTTTCCTGCCAAAATTCCTCTGAGCTGCCACATATGGAGGCACAAGAAGAATGATGGGATATCTGAATCATCCTCTATCACCATCCTATCAAATGTACAACAGAACTCCCTTAAAAGCAGCTCCCAGAATCAAACACTGGCTCTTTTACAGAGCGAAATAGTCTAGTACTTCAACAATGTGCATTAAAAAAAAAACCAGCTATGTTGTGTTTTTATGATCTTTAATGATCATAAAAAGAACTTTGGGTAACATGATCAGTTTTAGCTGTAGATCCCTGTGGACTGATAGATGGATACGATTTTGGTTGGAGGGTCCCATCCGGAGCACAGTGGTCAGAGTCCCAATTGTTACCAGTGACAAGTGGTGTCCCTCAGGGGTCTGTATTGGCAGTGTTACTTAATATTTTCATTAATGACAAAGATTAAGGAATTGAGTGTACCCTCACCAGATTTGCAGATGACAGCAAGCTGAGTGCTGTGGTGACATACCTGAAGGACGGGATGCCATCCAGAGGCACCTGGACAAGCTTGAGATGTGGGCCCATGGGAATTTCATGAGGTTTAAAAAGACCAAGTGCAAAGTGCTGCATCTGGATCAGACACCCCCTGTATCAAAACAGGGACAAACAGATCGAGAGCAGCCCTGCTGAAAAGGACCAGGGGACGCTGGTGGATGGGAAGCTGGACATGACCTGGCAATGTGCACTCACAGCCCAGAAAGCCAAAGTTCAGCATCAAAGGTGACTCAAAGGTGTCTCTGCCCCAGAGCAGGGGGATTGAAAACCGTGCTCTTTAAGGTGCCTTCCAACCCAACTCAACCCATTCTACGATTCCATGATCCTATGATCCTGTAGATACTTAGGATGAATTTCCCTATAGGTGAAATACATCACAGACTTGACATTTTTGATACAACACTACAAAGACATTAATTAATGCAAGAATTAGCAAATACATAATTACAAAAATGTGTTAATACTTATGTGGAATCAAAGCTTCAGGATTAAATGCATGTGTTCAGTCAGAACGACATGAGAAACCCTGCAAAATCCTCAAAATTTTCTATGGCAAATAAATAATAACCTAGTAACTAAAGCTTCTGTATTCATAAGCAATAATGACAAGTCTTACAGCTGAAAACAACTGCTTGCCTTAGGAAAAAAAACCACAACATATGATGAAGTCATCAGTCATCCAACATAATGAGCAGTTAGAACAGTTAGAAAAACACATAAAAACTAAATTAAGTAATTTTTCTTTCTTAATCAATTTAATAAAAGGCAGCATCTACCCCGGGGAAATAAGATATCTCGGTTGTTGTCCAAAACTGAATTCTGAAAGTTAGTTTTGAGCTACAGGTAGGATTACGATTCTTTCCCCTTTTTCTTTTTCATAAAGGAAAAAGATGCCAAAGACTTAAGCAGAGAGTTCTTACAAGTGAAGTCAAAAGCAACTCACCCTGCTCTAATTAGGTTTGTAATTTTTTCAAATCTGTCTTGACCTTTTCTGAGACTCTCTAGCAAGAAACATCAGTATGATGTGTATCTGAACAGTGGATATGCTTGTGTTGAGAATCCTAAGAAAAAACAAAAGCTGCTATTCAGTAACACAGTTTACAAGGGCACTTGGAGGAAATTTTTACGATTTTTTTGTCAGGGATCCATGAAGTTGAACTGACTTAAGGACAAACTCCTCTTGCATCAATGAAAAAGTCTTTCGGTATGCTAAGGTATTTTAACTTATGTAATAATTTAATCAGCAATAGTCAGTTTACAACAACAAGAACTTGAGCCTTAACAAATATCTTTTCAAGTTTCTGAAGTGTTTCTATTTTTTGAAGTTGCTTTTATGTTTTGCTATAATTACTGATAATTTTGTGTGGATACAAAATGATCACATAACATAAATAAAATATTTGTCTCTGAATGGAATGGAGGCCATTAAACAGCGTGTTGCAGTATTTCTTCTAGGAGAGTTTGGTAGTCTTCCCAAACAAGCCAGTTTGGGAAAAAGCAGCTGCTTCATGTATACATACTGGTCTCCAAGAATACAGTCATGTCTGTCAAATCCCCAGAAAAAGTAAGTGGACAGATTTTGTAATAGTAGGAGTAGTATATTACAGGTTCTTCTTGAGAGGTGGGTGGGTGACTGGTTCTGCATGAATAAATAGTAATGTTTTAATGCAAAAAGAAAATTTATACAAGTTCTGCACGTCACCAGTATATATATATATAAATATATATATATATATGTACATATATGCATGGCAAACAGAAGACCTGAAGTGGAAATGGTTATATTTTCTGTGTGAATCAAAGGCATTCAATTTACAGTTGATGACAAATTTGCATTCAGCATGAATAATAGGTATTCTACCCTCAACAACAGGGGACAGTTTCAGTCTCATGCAAATGCTCACTGACTGCATTGTGTCAATTAAAACAGATGGTGTAAGGATGGAAGGGAGTTAATGTATCAGGGAAAGCAGTCTCTTTCTTTTTTTTCTTTTTTTTTTTTTTGAGAAAATGCACTATTCTTCTTATGACTTTTTTTCCAGTTTCAGGAACAATGATACATAAAACAGAAAGATCAAGTCTGTCATGTAAAAGCCTTTTGCATTGTTCCTGTTACTATTTTCAAGATTTATGATACTAAATATAAGCTGGCTAATATTTTCCTCATCTAATGGTAATCCACAGCCTGCTTGGCATGGGTACAATTATTCACAGCTGTATACAAGATGTTGTTAAATGCAGAACAGCATCTCTATCTGCCTCCTGCATACTGTTAACAGACTATTCAGATGACGCATCTCTCTAAATAATTCCTCTAAATGACCAAAATTTTTCCTGAGATATTCAGGGATAGCAGTGTGCAAAATCTGGAACTTTTCGTTGTTGTTCATTGGTAATTGCCCAGTTCTCCAATTTATCCAGGTCTCTCTGCAGGGCATTCTATCTTTGAGGGAGTCAACAGCTCCTGCAAGTTTTGTATCATCTGCAGACTTGCTTAGTATCCTTTCCAGACCTGTGTCCAAGTAATTTTTAAAGATGTTGAAGAGCACAGGGCTGAGGATGGAACCCCAGTAGTCATTGGTCACCAGTCTAATGTCACCCAATTCACTACAAGTAATGATGTTTGAGGTTTGTGGGGTTTGAGGAAATTCTTTATCAAGCAAAATTCTGGATGGCAATTACAGAATCGTAGAATGGTTTGGTTTATAAAAAGGACTTTAAAAGTCATCTAGTTCCAACCCCTTGCCAAAAGCAGGAACAGCTTTCACTAGACCTGGTTACACATAGCCCCATCCAGCCTGGCCTTGAACACCTTCAAGCCTGGGGACTCCACAGCCTCTCTGAGCACCCTCTTCCAGTGCCTCATCACCCTTATAGTACAGCATTTCTTCCCAATATCTAATCTATTAGATAATACCTAGTATATTCATCTTAAGGCCACTGCTTCTAGTCCATCACTACATTCCCTTGTGAAAAGCCCCCCTTTCATCTTCCTTGTAGGTCCTCTTTACGTCCCATAAGTTGCTATAAGGTCTTCCCAGAGCTGTCTCTTCTCTAGGCTGAACAGTCCCAACCTTCTCTACACATCTTCAAAGAAGAAGAGTTCCAGCCCTGTGATCAAATTAATGGCTCTCCTCTGGAGTCTTTCCCACAGGTCAGCATCTTTTTTGTGTTGGGAAAGATGGGTACTGACAAACTGCATAGAAGTCTAAAACTCATCACTTTTGAATTTAAGACCTCAGAAGAAAATGTATTAAGAATGTTGAAAAACTCTTTCTTTTAAGACAGGATTTGAACTGAAATAATGTGGGATATAATAATAACATAGTGACAGCATATGTAGCCTAGATTTTCTGAAAGCATCCTTGTAAATTCATCATTAATAGAATTCTGTTCCTGAATTTCATGTGTGACACAGATTACTTTTTTGCAGTTGGTAGAATTTTTTTACATATGCACTGTATATTTTAGTTTGGGTATTTCAAAATTTCAACACTGAAATTTCTTGACTCTGACTAGAGGTTGGGCTAATTTAGGAAACAATGCTAATGTCATAAAATTACATATTTAATCTAGAAGTCATAAGGTTTAGCAGCATGCTTCATTCCATTACAACAGGTTACTAGCTATTCCCCAGACAGCTGTTCATTCAAATGCAAACATGAGGTAACTCCTTCAAAAGCAGAATCTTCTCCTGAAAGAAAATGGTTCAGTGGGGAAGTTTAGACAAAGAGAGCAATTTCTGATAAACATAGAGATATTTAGCTTCCAGTTGTCTCAAGTCTACTGTGAGGCAAAAAGTTTTCTTTCAGAAGCTCAAGTTGTCATCATCTATCAACATAAAGCAACTTGCATTGAATTCAGTGAAGCATTTAAATAAAAGTTTCCAAAAACAATTTATTGAGTTTCAATATCTTTTTGTGAAATAGATATGCTGTATCTGTGCTGGCATTGCTTTAACTAACCCATTGACACTGATGGAGGTTTTTGAACATTGAAATACGTGCAGTTTCACGCAACTGCCAGAAGAGCTAAAATATTAGCTGTGGAATTGGCAAATCATACTAATTTAAAACAGATTTGATTTAAGTGACTACATACTAAATTGGGCCTGTGGAGCCAGTTTTTCAAATACCTGTTAATTTCAGAAGACTTCATCTCACAAATAGGCATCAGGATTAAGAACTTTTAAAAATGGTCACAGCTGAAGAAAAGAGACTACTACTTATATTTCAGTAACATTTTTTCCAAGTATACTGCATATGAAAAAATCTTAAAGCAAATTTAAGAAAGCCAAAAAATAACATATTTGGATCTGACAATATTTTTCAGAAGATTGTGCATATATATCTATCTCTTCTTGTGCAAATATGTCTATCCCTTCAGCACTTGAGTGGAATAGTTCTTCATTTTATACCACAATATATAATATAGTTAGTTCACTCCTGCGTAACTCATTTAGTCTTCTGCTTGTCAACATCTGACTATTATCCTACTGTTAACTCCATTACTAGACTGTCAATAAAAAAGACTTCAGAATTCACCAAGTTTCATTTTGGATTTTCTTTTTTTCTTTCTTTTTGTTTTTTTTTTTTTCCATTTAAATACAAGAAGAAAAACCACAATATTTATCAGTACAGCATAATACAAACATAAAAGTAAATTTTATTCATATCACCATAAAGTGATTTTAAATGTGAAGGATGGTTCTACAGATGGTGAATGTCAGTACACAAATCACCACAGCTGTGTGCAATGTTGTTCTCCACATCTGTGGACTAGACCAATTTGAGTATGTGCCAGTTTATTAATATTACATTTTTTAAAATAATTTAATACTTTAAAAATGTAGGTGCTATATATTATCCCTTTTTAATACCTTTGATTTCTTTACTGGATACAGCTGGGCACTAAATTATTGTCCAACAACCAGATGAATAAAATAGAAAATACCTTGCAACAATTCCTTTTTCCCTCAGTCTGTTGCTGGAGAGGTTTAATGAAGCCTGAATTACCTAGTACATTTCTAATAGAAAATCAAGAGAATCAGAATAAAAACATGACCCTCCAAGATTTAGGGGGAAAAAAAGAGAAAAATTTTAGTAAAATGCCACCTAAAACAAGCAGGCCAGATCCAAAGACCTTGGGACTTCAAAGTAACTGTACCTGATATTAGTTTTATGTAATTGTGTTCAGAACAGAAAACATGGAATAAAAATATTTTCCATCATGAATAGGAAGTACTAAAACATGCATAGCTCACAGTACTGTGAGAATTTCAAATGCATTTTAATAATTTTTTGGATTTTTTTTTAATAATTTCTTAATATATTCAGCAGATCCACTCATTTAAGACACTTTCCAAAGTGGAAACTCAACTTGGCCTGTGTTGTCAAACTCTTATTCATTGCAGTTTTTGAATAGTTTCTAGAGAGATTGTTAATCAGCACAATTCCAAGGTTGTAGTTATGGTCTGCAAACAAAACTATACTTTGATGACCAGTCAGAGTAGGATTTATTTGCACTTGTGGGTTGGTTGTGCATGTTTCCACATATTCTGTATAAAGGAATCCTATGACATAGATTTCATGTTTTTCTTTCAAGTGCAAATATGGTATATACCCAATCCCAGTGTTTTTAGGTCATGAAAGCTACCAATGTTTAGAGAACAAAAATTGCAACTCTATAAAACTGCATAAAATAAAACTTTCCCCATGCAACAATCTGCAGTGAACTCAAAACAATTCTAATTTGTGCATATTTGTAAGAGGTTTCAAAGTACAATATACAGAAAGCTAAGACAGATACAAAAGTAAGTGCACTGAAGTATGTACTCAAGGCCTGCCGGTCACATTGCAACTGAGTTAATGTGTCATCTTTATTTTTATGTACTCTGCCTTTGGTAGTAAGTATAACAGGGTGAACGCCTGGTTGAATATAACGTAACATTACTTCTTTACTAAGTCAGTTTGAGCTTTTTTACATAAACAGCCACTCCATCAGGGGCTCTGAATGCATTGATATTTTATGCATCACTAATGTTAAAAATCCCATTACTTCAAGAACACACTTCATCCAAGATTTTCAAAGAATAGATTAGTGGAGTGGCATGGAAATCATGATAAGGATTTGGTCCTGAAGACAAGCTAAGACTGATGTTGGAGTAAAAAAAATCAGAGTGATAAAACTATGATTTTCTGAAATAATCACTTTAGCAAATCTGAAATATTTAGTGGAAATATGTGGGTTGCCAAAACATTTTTTTTGGTAGACAAGTTTCCTAGTGTTGTGGTTTCAGCTCTTATAATGTTAATTCATTTTGATCTTGACCATGGTGTTTTTTCGAAATATTTTGAAACTCAAAAAATTTGCTTTCAAACCTAAAATTCTGATATTTTTCTCTCACTTTTTATGAAAGGAATTTTGAACCAGTAGATTTTCCTACAGACTAAAAATTGAAGTTCTAGATTTTGGTCACTGCTGTCGCTGCTGCCCATTATTATTATTATTTGCTCTGCAGTAAAATCTGAAACTTGGTATAATCTGAGACATCCAGTAAACTCAACACTATAAGGTAGAAGTGAAAAATACCAATGTGCTGCCGCTAAGCATTTAATATCAAAACATAAATATGATCCTTTAAAACATAGTTTATATAATTATCTGCAGATATCTTGCCAGTGATCAGCTCTGTAGTTTTTTACTGTGACAATTTCACAAGTATAGAATCACAGTATCATTAAGGTTGGAAAAGACCTCCAAGTTAATTGAGCCCAATTTTTTGACTGAACAACACCTTTGATTGAACAACACCTTTGACAGAACACTAAATGCCACATCCAGTCATTTCTTGAACACTTTCAGAGATGGTGACTCAAATACTTTCCTGGACAGCCTGTTCCAATATTTAACCTCGTGTTCAGTGAAGAAATTCATCCTGATGTCCGGCCTGAACCTCCCCTGGCGCAGCTTGAGGCCGCTTCCTCTTGCCCTGCCACTGGTTGCCTGGGAGAAGAGACCAACCCTCACCTGGCTGCAGCCTCCTTTCAGGTAATTGTAAAGAGAGCTAAGGCCCCTCCTGAGCCTCCTTTCCTCCAGGCTAAACAACTCCAGCTCCCTCAGCCACTCCTCACAGGACTTGCACTCCAGACCCCTCAAATCTTCATTGCCCTTCTCTGGACATGTTCCAGCACCTCAATGTATTTCTTGCAGTGAGGGGCCCAGACCTGGACATAGTAATCGAGGTGCTGACTCAGCAATGCCAAATACAGGGGGTCATGTAAAGAAGATTTTCAATTTTACTCTGTGTGGGATATCATTTTGGGTTCCACCAAATGTTATCTCAATGCAATGGCATGGCAGTTTTAATAAAGCAGAAGAGCTTCGTATAATTGTCTGAAACAGAAAAACAAAACAAATCCCTAGAGCTAGTACTTCACAGATTCACGAAGAAATTTGACACCTCTCCTCCCTCCCTCCTCGTTTCCTCTTTTGAACATTCATGTGTGCACAATCTTGGAAAAACTTGAGACTCAACAGAGTTCAGCAGCAGAGATGGTCTGCTGGGATTCAAAAGGTAACATTTTCTGGGACATTTAAGAGCCACTAATGTGTGCTTTAAGACTATCAGGCACTTCCCTAAAGATTCACAGAGCAAGTATAATTAACCATGCTGAAATACACTGAAGTACTCTGACTTCTGTAATTCCCACGGTTTCTCTGCCAAGTGCAGTGTCAAGTCCTGTGGGAGCAGCCTTGCTCCCTTCAGCCTGAATTGTCACTGCTCTCTGTGTTTTTTATGTCACCAACCAGATTTTCTTAAAGAAGACACCAAGGAGGTTCAAGCTGAATCCAAACTGACAGAATAACTGAGGAAACAAATCTTCTTAATAAATGAACATTTGCCAATATCCGATTTATAAAAATCCACTCCAAATCTCTGAAGTACTTTTCTTGTCCTCTGGGACGTGAGGCACATTTCCAAGCTCATTTGGTTTTGGCATGGAAATATATGAATATCAATGTATTAACTAGGTCAGGAGAAGGCATAATTTGTGACTAACCCGATAAAAACCCAAGGTGTTAAAAATCAGCAGTCTCATACTATCAAATGATAAAATATGATGACCATCTAACCTGTCCAATGAGTAAGCCTGAAATGAGAATTAAAACATTTTCAGTATTAGGTGGACGCACCCTGTTGATTTGTGAAGACCTAATTTACAAGTGGGTTTTATGTGTTTCCTACTTATTTCAATAATGTCCATGAATGCAACTGTTTGATAAAGGAAAGACATTAAACATTTAAGTTATTTCTCCATTACAAGTCCAATTAGCATGAGCCAATTGGAAATACATTAATATCTGCTCTAACACTGAAGTCTCAGATTATGATGTGAAAATCTCATATTTAATTTTTTTCCTCATTCATTTATTGTCAAAAGAAAAATGTTTTCAGGGGAAAAAAATAGCTGAAAATTTTATTCTTAATTTATGGAGACAGAAAGTAAAATCAAATTCTGCTTTAAAATCTTACTACTTTAAGATAATATTGTCACTTCTAATGCTTTGAATTTATATTTACCATAACAGTTTTCAAGTTTAGTGCTTGTTGAAGCCCACACAAGCTTTTCTACATTTTAGTTCTGTACATACGTATACCTGTCAATTTTTTCAGACATTCATGCTATTCTGTTGATACTTACACAATGTTATTGGAAAAACAATATAGGAAAGTGATGGGACTGCAGCTGTGCATTAAACAAGCTGTCACTGGCAGTGACACTGAAATGATGCACAGGATAAACTTTAAGTTGGATTCTGTGAGGCTTTCTTTCCAGTATGGAATGTATGACATGTGAAAGAGCGAAGAGATTACATACAAGGAAGCATCGAGTCTAGGAAACAAAGAGCCAGGGCCCTTTCAACTGCCTTACTTCTCAAGTTTCCAACAATAGTTTTACTGAGCTGGATTGTCCCACATCTGGTAGACCACTAATTTGTGTGGTCAGCAAGTTTTTGCAGTAAGGCTGCTTCTGAATACAGAGAATATATAAGCACTAGCACTTCTATAAACTCTGTGTTCTCCAAATATATCTTTCTTTTTTGCTTGGTTTTGGTTTTGTCATTTGTCTGTTTGTTTTGTTTTTTGATGTACTGTTTCATGGGAACGAGTTGTTTTGGTTCTTTATTCCACATATTATAGCCTTTCCACACAATATATTATCTCAAGTATGGACTTATGTGACTAACTTTTGATCAAATCTTTCTTAGACATTGATAGGTTATCTAATTGAAAGGCAACAACATTAAACTCACAGAGCTTGGTCAGAATCGAAAAAAAAACATTAATTGGTGCAGGAAACAGTGAAACAGAGCAAGCCAAACCAGCTATTCAAAGAGTATCAAAGGAGACCAATTGTCCCTAGTGTAAAATCTACCGAGATGCATCAATTAGATAAAATTGAGTCAGAAGGCCACACAAACCAAAGGGAAACTATTGCCTAAATGTGAATAAGATTTATTATGAGATCCAGGAATATAATTTTAGGATTGTATCATATTTACAGGATATTTAGGAAAGGGCTAACAGCAGGGTGGATGGGGAGATCAAGATGCAAAAGTGAGGAACATGTGTCTGAAAAAAGAGGTAAAAGGCAATGAAAAACACTGATGTGTAAGCAGGTTACTGGTCAGTATGCTTGTCTGACTGATGCCTGGTCCTGATCACCGCAATTTGTTCTTTCTTTTTAAACTCTGTTACTGATGATTTTCCACATAAGTGTTCTCTTTGCTCCACCTAAGTGTGTGTTTAATGATATGCTACAGAATTTTGGGCTAGTTTGGGGTCTTGCACCTGCAAAACCCTGAAACTCTGGCTGTGATAGGTTCTCAACAGTTCAATGACAGCATTGGCATTAGAATCACATCTCTTTCCATCTTTTCTTTATATCTTGTCTTGGCAAATTTAGCTTTACAGTGGAGAGAATCAGGCCTGTGCACAACAAAGTAATCGTAGTAATTTAAATGGTTGATAGATAGAATACAACAATACCTGTATGTAGACTCTTTACTTCCAATCAATGTGCAACACCAATTAACATGTTTTAACCAGTTTCAGAAGCTGGATCAACCAGTAGGGAATTTTCTCAGGTTCCAAAGAAAACAGTACAGTACTACTGGAAAATCATGGAAAGTGATGATCATCATCTTCACTGCCACCACCAGTTGATACACAGTAGATAACCTCTTCCAGAGGAAGACACCTCTGAGACTCTCGTCTATCTACTTGAAGAATTTTCCCATTCTCTCTTCCCTTCTGTGTTTGTCTCTGTTATAATCATCTTTATTTTGTTCTTCCACAAACATAAATTTCACTATTAGAGTTGATGCATGCCAGCAGCTATACAGATCCTTCTAGTAAATCTTTGTGAATATGAATTTGTCTCAATACCTCTTGCGCATCAAGTGGTCTGCATGCCAGCTGTTGAAATGAGACAACCATTATAAGGGGCATGAAGGTCTGTGGAGCAGCAGCTGGAGGAAACCAAGGGCTAGGCATCCAGCTATAGAAGACACCAGCGCTCTTTACGTGTGCATATTCCACTTACTCCATTTATTCATTATTCTGACCAGAAGGAGATAAAGAGCTGGACTGGGACATCTGAGTTGTGCAGGTTTATGTCAGTGCTGTTTGTGCTCATGTGGACCAGGCATTGATCTGTCCAGGTGGATCCACATGGCTGTTTATAAGTACTCTGTGTGTGTGTATGCATGTGTGCATGTGCACCAATATTTATGTCACTGTGCGTGTATGGAGTAGCTTCCTAACCTTGCTACCGGCTGGCCCTGAGGGCACAGAACTGGAGCAGCTTCCCATCTACTGGACTGAGGAGGCATCACTGGCTCTAAGAGGGCACCAAAGCCAGTGAGAGCAGGCTGGGGAGGAAAAACCTCTTGGGCTCTGAAGTCCATTAGATCTAGCAACTTTTAACAGAATTTAGATTTGTTATAAAAGTCATTGTCATCTCCATCATCAAGTCAAAATTTTCTTTACCTTTAAAACCCATATTCAGGAGTCTGCACAAATTATTACAATAAACTTCCTTTACATAGGACAAATTAACAAAATCATTGCAGCAGTAAATGAGGCAAAAGACAGGTGACACTGACTTCTTCTGGCATTAAAGGTATAATTGAAATCAATTTTATATGCTCCAGTGAGTTGATGAACTGGCTGCTCATCTTCTAACCATGCATAGCTAAAGCAATTTCTGTTCCATTTCAACCTTCTGTGCCACTTGGCTCCCTCAATTTGTGTAAATGGGCAAAAATACTGTAAACATATGCTTTGTACACTTCCTGAGCCAATTGTTTTCAACTGTTCTTCCTTGGAAAGACTGTCAATTTGAATGAGAATTATTTAGAATCATATAGCTGAGCTGGGATTAGTGAGATTCAAGTGGTTTAGTCTGAAAAGGTGACCCAAGAGAGCTGAACAGGAGCACAGGTTGTTCAGTTTGGACCCATTCAATCCAAATTCTATCATGTAAAATATTGACCTGGTAACATTTCTCACTGTTCTGTAATACTTAATTGAAGGAAAAAATTGGAAGAAAACCTACTTGAAAGTTATAAAGCAATGCAATCCAACAGTAATTTGAATAAAAATTCCTTTGAACAGTGAGTTTCCCCTCATCTGATGGGGCTTTATGTTGGGGTTTTAAGAGGTCTAGTTTTTTTTCCTGTTAAAGGAATTTTCCCCCATTCTGTTACTAAGACGATAAATCGCTGGGTGCTTAAGAGCAAACAAAAGACCTGGCTACCCTTTTGTTTCACCTGGGTGTGGGTTCAGTTCGCTCGAAGCATTCAGAGAGAGAAGCTGCAGAGAAAGGAGCTGCTGGTTCTTTTTCTTCGGCCGCTTTTCTTTCTGCTGGAAACAACGCCGGGATCCCAAAGCTGTTTTTCCCTGCCCTGCTGGAGGCTGGGCTGTGGCTGCCCTGCCCCGCTGCTGCTTCGAGCTTTCGCTAAGCTGTAGCCGTGCTTGCCCTGCCTGTCCGACCTCCGGGGGGTTGCCCGTTTGGATACATCTCGTCTGTTCTCTGCGATCTGTGCTCGTCCCTGCTGCTCCAGCCTGCCGCTCCAGCCCGCCGTTCCAGCCTGCTGTTCCTGAGAGTCCGGGATCAGCTGCCCAGGGGTTTGTGAAGCCTTTGTCCCATCCCTTCCCGGGATCCCAGGGCACCGGTGCCGCGTGCTCCCCGAGCTCGCTCCGGAGCGCCCCCTGCAGCCGCGGGGGAACCATCGCACCTGCCCTGCTCACCGGGAGCCGCCAGCGCCCCTGCCGGCTGCGAGCGGAACTGCACCCGAGGGGAAAGGGCCTGACAGCTGAGAAGGCTGGGGCTGGGTTTGTGATTGTTTGCTGTTACTGCCGTAGTTATTGTTGTGTTTGACTGGTTTTATATATATATATGGAGAGAGTAAAGAACTGTTATTCCTATTTCCCACATCTTTGCCTAAAGGCCCTTGATTTCAAAATTATAATAACTCAGAGGAAAAAAGGGGTTATATCTGCCACTTCAAGGGAGGCTTCTGTCTTCCTTAGCAGACACCTGTCTTTCAAAACCAAGACACTTTAGTACAAGATAAAGCATCACACAACCTGTCACAGGCCTCTATTGTGGCAATGAAAGTCTTCCATGCTCAAGTAATAGCCATGTATTTTGAAGAAAGGGCAAACCTTTCTTTTCTGGTTTTAACTATGTAATTACAAAAGGCAACTGAGTTACATATTTTGCAATGTTCAAATTAGCAGAAAATTAATTATCTCTTATATAATTATTAATATTAATAAAATTAGTTATCTATTATGTGATAATTAAATATTATTATATCTGGTAGTTAATATAATTTTGCTCCTGAAATAATCAAGTGACAATGAATCAAATAAGAAAGCAGAAAGAATGAAGCATCATGGTTGTAGAACTCAAGTTTCATGCCTAAAAATACTACTAGTACTAAAATTCTCCCTTTGGCCAAGGTTTCTACACAAGCTAAGCTGATTCCAGTCACCCTTTAAAAAGAAATTAGAAGACTGAACAACATTTTATAGACGCTAGTGCTAAGTTGCTCAGAGTCTGCAAAATAGATCAAAACTGGCAGACTATATTTGTCTCAGTTTCTATGTCCAATATTTTTAAAGCCAAGCTTCTTCTCAATGATTATAAGGATCCTTTGTTTATTCTCAATAGTCTATACTGGACTTATACTGTTATGAGGTGAAATTCAAACTCAGTTTTGGATAAAATAAACTTTACATTTCTTATATTAATTTCCTTTCTGAAAGCTCATCATTCTTTCTTGTAAGATGTGTGGTATTTATTGATCCTTGACCAGATAAAGAATATAGCAAGATCAGTATAACCAATACTTTGTCAATAATCAACTGAAACAAGAAAAAAGAATACCCTGATCCTTTTGAAGACTCGAGACACTGAGCTGGGGCCAAAGCTTGGCTGTGCTGCTGCTTCAACAGCTTCCTTGCATGTCACAACCAATAGTCAAGCTATCCAAGACTGACTCGATAGATGATGTCAGGAACTAGTGAAAACTTGACAATGGCTATCTATAAGGTCTTTGCAGATAGGTTTTAGCATGAAAAGAGGTAACTGTGCATCACTGGCTATAAATACACAGGAAGTTTATCATCTTTAAAAATTTTAAAATGTTTCTTAATGCAGCAGGTATACATCCATCAGTCTTGATGTTGACTTAGAATAGGGAAAGGAAGGACTCTGTGTTAGCATTACAGAATATTGGTCTTAGCATTTGTGAGTTTTATTTTAATCTAAAGAAAAGCTGATACCTTTTTTCTACATGGCTATTGAGTATCTTAAAACATTTCCTTCTTGAAGAAGTTTTCAGGTGAAATATTCTAGTTGCAGTGTACTGCCAAACAGGCTGCACTGCTACCGCTAAGTAAGACTGCAATTCTTACTGTTCTGTCCAATGTTGTCTTGCCCCAGAACCCTGACTGGTATTATTTTTCCTCTGCAATTTTACAGACTGGAAAAATCAGGACAACCTACATAGTGATCTACACATGGCTAGTTTAGCACTTGAATGATGTATAGAAATACTTAACATATATGTGACCCTGTAGTACTTCAGAATGCTTTACTGATATCATTTAACTACTTTTCCACTCTCTTTAAAAAAATATATCACAAGTAAACAGTGTTTGAGCCATTTAAGCAAAGAAAATAAATATTCCCCTTCTGTCTAAATAAGTATATATGATGTTTACAAAATAATTTTAGGACCTCATGCTAGGCACTTATGTAAAATGGTTTTAATAATGAAATCTCAATAGAAAAAGAAACAGTTCCTTGATCTCAGATGAACTGGAGATTTTTAACTGTGTAACTCTTCAAGCAAAAGCTGAAGCTTCCAACTCCCAAAACCTAAGCTAGCTATGAACAGTGTAGAACATCAGAAATCTTCATCAATGTTTGTTATAAAATTCTCTAGAATATCAATTTAAATTGTGAGCATTAGAAAAGGACTTTACATTCTCTTTAGATAAGACAGGCTCAATGTGGAAAAGAAAAAAAGTTATTCTGAAATAGAAAAAATAGAAAAAATATTAGTGAGAGTCAATATTTATCTTTTCAAGGCAAAAAAATGAGGGGAAAAGAGATGTGGATGTATTATTAGTGACTTTGCTTAGATGAAGTAAAAGGAAAATTGTTTTGCAGTCAGACTGTGATGAAACTAATTAATACAGACTTAATTAATATGTCTACTAAAAAACTACCAGTTGGATTATGAAAATTCTGGGTAATTTGACTGAAAGGGGAAAAGTGCATTAAGATATCTATCTCCAGCTCTAGGCATGGATAGATCTTGCATGTGTTTGGTTTTGCATATTGCCACACTCTTCACTCCTGCTCGCTGGAGGGACTCCCAAAACATGTTTCCATAGAATGCTTTTTTGTTGCTTATGAATATAGTGATGGCATAAACCAAATCTTTTTAATATTTATGCTGTCATTAGTTTTGCCTCCTACCAATATGATCTGTCTTATAGGTAGCAGAAAGAAAATAATTGGCTCTCAAATTATAAGTGGTAATGCTGAATTAATAACTCGAAAGTTGCAGACCATTTGTGATTCCTTTTAATGAAAAGTTTTGAATGCTCAACATACATGAAAACCATGACATCTAAATAATAGAAATGTGGATTTGAGAATATAATTCCTACTTTTTCTTTTAGGAAATTGTATGTACTTAAATATCATATATATTCCTTATATATGGTATATATAAGACCATATATATTTCTTTTGCTGACCAGATTAAAAGGAAGATGTATACTTCTATGGCAGTAAATATTAACAAAAAATCATGTAATGTTAGCTATTTAAAGCTTTTTAGTTGGGTCGGGTTTTTTTCCAACATGCCACTTTTAAAAAGTGCTTTCAAACAGTGCCTTATGCAGCTTTAAATATAAAGCCTAATTTCTAACACAGGCTTTAAATTGTATACAAAACCTAAAATCAAAAATAGCATCATTCTTATTAAAGTGCAATTCCAGGGATTTCTCAGTGTATTGCCTTTTGTGCAGACCTAGATTTCTTCCTGCGTTGGACTGGTGAATTCCTTTCTCTTGGCTTTCCTGGTGAGGCTGATAAGAAAGGTACCAATCAGCCCCTTTCCAATGTTCTTACAATAACCACTACAGTTCAACTGGTACTGACAGCCTAACATGCCCTCATGAGCTGGAAATTTTTTTTTGCTGTTTATAGGCAAAAAATCTGTGACTG
Organism: Corvus moneduloides; assembly: GCF_009650955.1. NCBI lineage: Eukaryota > Metazoa > Chordata > Aves > Passeriformes > Corvidae > Corvus > Corvus moneduloides. The sequence continues at coordinate 19,663,443 of NC_045481.1, forward strand.
TTTCAGGGAGCACAGGAATACCTTATCCATATTTCCCAAAGTTTGAGATGTACCATGTAATTTGAAGGAGTTCTGGGACAGAAGGGCAGTTCTTTCCACTCCTTGCCTGTTTTGTCACAATGATACCATTCTGGGCAAGATGAATGACACAATATGAGCAAGGACATGGTAGTATTTGCAGGTGCTTCAAGAGGTTTTGCACATTGACAGAATGAGCAAGAATCCTCTTACAAATAACAGGAAATAGCTAGCAGCATTTTATTTAAGCGGGCATTGGCAGGGATGTGTGCACTACTTTGGAAGAATTTCACTACTGAGACAGATACTCTGGCTGTTTTCAGTGCTGTTGTTCTCCTGTCTTAAACAGTGTTCTTGGATGAAATATGCCCTAACCAGAGCTTCCTTGGAAAACTAACTACCTAAATGCAAATGATTTGGTGATTTAAAAGCACTTCCAATCTGAATTTCATCCTAGAAACAACCCTTAAACTAAAAGAAACAAAGCCAAAACACAGAATCTTTGAGTTATATCTTCTTCTTTCCACAAGAATCTTACTTTATGAGAACTCTAAGCTGCATAAAAATTTACTGTTTCACAGGCAGTTTATTTTTTAGCTTTATTCAGCTGCCTCAGACTGCTGAAACTGAGACTTCATGTTGGAATTTGTTGCCCTGCTATTGTAGATTATAGATTGCCTGCCTAATATGTGAATACTGAAGCAAAAAACTCCTAACTGAATCCTTTTGTCCTTTTTGTTACTGTCCTCCTTTCTGTCCATCAGGGGCTTATCCTGTGATTCTCCATGCAGGATTTTTAGGAAACTTTACTATCATTTGTTTCAACTGCAAGAAAATACTCTGCACATGGGGGAGGAAAGTACTTGTGAAAGGTGTTATAGAGATGTCTGTATTTTAATGATTTAGCTGTTGTCTTCTCTGGAAGGTAAAAGCCTAAACTTAAAGGAGAAGTCATGATTTTCCCCACATTTTATTCTGACAAAATAATGTTGTCTTAAAACAACTCCAGATTTTAATCAGAAATATTTGTTAATAATAAATGGTGGTAGACTGGATTTTGCCACTTCAGATAACAGGCGTCAGCTAATTCTAAGAAAAAATATATCCTATAAAATAAGAAATATACACATGAAAATGATTGCTCTATGTTTTAGTATGTGTTCATATAGGTATATTATATTTCATGTAATTGGAGATATTTTAAGAGATATTACTTAGAAAATTAAGTATGAAAACTATGTCAGGACCAGTGCAAGTTGCATAGAAATGCTATAAAGCCTAAACTAGTGGGTTTAGAAATATGAAAGAGATAGGTTTTATCATGAGCAGGGGAGGAAAATAACTTTTCTTATTTGTTACCTAGTATACTACAAACTAATGCTTGCACATTAAACTGCACTGTGAAAGGAAAACAAAGGCAGATGCCAAATAAGGCTTCTTACATGTCCTTAGACCAAGCCAGTGACTCCCAAGCAAGCTGGACTCTGATTGCACTCTGTAACAACATCTCTCACGCAATAAGAAGAAGGACTTGACTACCTATCCCAGGAACCAAAATACCTTGCTTCAGTTCATTGCTGACAGCTTCATGTCTAAAATAGGAACAAGACAGTACTATCCATATAGGAAAGTTAAATGGGGAAAAAAATTATAGGACAAATGGAGAAGAAAGGATACTTGAAAGGCATGAAACCTAAGAAATTCTTCCAAATGAAGTCATGAGTACATAAAGAAAACAATTCTGTAGTTTTTATATGTGCTTCAATCTTACATACTGTAGGTATAAGTATAAATGGTCAAGGGCTACTGAGAATGGAATACCCAAATTCTCATAGCTGCTTGACCAACAAGTCACTTCTTCTATTGCCAAGTCATAGCCAAAAGAAACAGATACAATAACACTTAGAAAGTAAGGTATAGATAGCCCTTAAATCTATATTTCTTCAGCATCTGCCTTTACTTGACCTGCTTGAAAATTATGGAGTGGGTTCATAAAAAATGGCAGATTTTAATTCTTTAAAAAACTAATAGCTGTAGTACTCGGCATCGTTTACAGTCATGGTCACAGTTAACACCTGTGTTGCTTAACAACAAGTTTGCATTCTCTACCACCAGGAAAATGCACTTTCAAGACCAGAGCAATAAAATATACTGAAAGAATTTCCCACCTAATGCATATATGTGAGAATTTAGATCTTCAGCTTGTAGGCATTTTGAAAATATTATTTCTTATTAGAGATATAGCACTGAGGGTGGTTTTATAGCTAAAAAGCGTTGCAAATATCTAAATCTTGGAAAACCTTGGGTAATCTGCTGTGGAGAAATGAAGTGCTCTAACTCCTTGTAAGTAATTTTGTATTTCTGGTCAGAGGTCAAAAAGAATGTCTGTTTAACATCTCAAATCTTGATCAATTCTATGTTAGGAGAAATGTGGCAACAAGGTGTTGGGATATGAGAAGTGATATGAGCACAGCTTGAAAGATGTAGGAAGCATCACTCAGCGTCCCAGCACTTGTGAATTAAGTCCAGGTGTTATGTGCACATTACTGTAAATTGCTTCAAAATCTGAAAGGCAACCTTTATTTACTTTCTCATTACTAAAAGTGGGACTTACTAATTCAGCTGAACTTTGAAATATTTTATCCATGAAGGCTATATTGTATTTCTAAATTAAACTTCTTTAGGTTATGAGTTTTGTGTCCCAAGTATTAGAAATTATGCTTTGAAAGAATTTCAGAGATGGTTGAATGGGTAATGTATCCATTGCTCCTTTTGTAGCTCAAATGGGAACAAACACAAATATTGTGAACCACAAACATGAATTCTATGCCTATAATTTGAGATTGCATTGTGGCCAGCATCTGAAATTCTGTTCCATTATCAACAACTCAATACTCCTATTGAACGGAAGCAATGGGTCTTATTTTAAAGGTTTAAATATTATAGATTTGATTATCAACTCAGACATACACACACATCAAAAAGAAAAAAAAAAATAGTGGTGTAAGACAAAACAAACCGGCAGAACATCCACTTGACTTCTGGGTGTTTCATTGAGCAGCTGAGTGTTCTGGAGATTCTGAAGTGATAGAAAAGCTGGAGTTCTATGGAAATTAACTTAACAATCATTCCAAATATCATCTGTGTCATGATAGAAGGTGCAAAATCTAGACTGTGTGGAGGCTGCAAATGAGGCAGCCATGAAGGGAAGAATAGTGAGTGTTGAGGTGAAATGAGGTGATAGGTGAGATATGTATATTCATCAGAATGGACCCCCAAAGTACACTGGCCATATCACATGGTGAAACAGTTGCACAGGTTGCCCAAAGGGGTGGTGGGTGTCTAATCCCTGGCATTCAAGGTCAGCTTGGACAGTGCTCTGAGCAACCTGGTCTAATTGAAATGTCCCTGCTTATTGCAGGAGGGTTGGACTAGATGACCATTAAAAGTCCCTTTCAGCCTAAACTATTCCATGAATCTGTGATTAAACCTGTAATTTAAGAGTTAATAATAAATAAAAGTCAAAAGGAATGAGGACAGTAGTACTCCACACTGTCTTTTTAGGACCAGGCTTCCTCTATCTTTTTTTACTTCTCAAGGGGAGGAATCTTAGAGACTGGTTTATACAGGATTGATGCCATGCGTGAGAAAAGTATCTGTGACGGGCAGCAGGGCAGTATTTCAATAATCTTTTTGACTAGATAACAGAAAGAGATTAAGTGCAAGTTTGCAGTAACAGATAAGTATATCCCAAGAGATTAATTAAAAAAAAAAAAAAAAAAAAGACAGAATTGGTGACCAATTGATTGAAAAAATAACAAAAAATGTCATTACTTAAAACATTTTACTGGACTGAACTTTAGCTGCAAGGCTGCCTGTGTTTGGGGGACTAAAAAAAAAAAAGATTACATTATAGGTTTTTCATTCTATGGATAAACATTGTTGACATTTGCACGGCAAATTTTTGAGACAGGAGCTTACAACTCTTTGTTTCTTTGTTTGAGGATAATGAGCATGAAGTGACATTTTAGAAAAAAGGAGATATTTTTGGTAAGAAAAAAAACCTGGAAAATGTCCCTGACTCTGAGAAATTTACATTTAGCTATTAATATGATTATTACCTGTGAAATAATTTCTTTATAGTCAAAATTAGTTGTTAAATAGTTACATTCACTTATCTGTTCATTTTAAGGGGTCATAGTTTTCTATTAAAAAAGTTATTGCTTGTAGTATTTGTATTTTTGATTTCATAATGATTTTATTATTTGTATTCTGTTAAGAACAAGAAGTTTCTCCCCTAATCTGAATCAAGAACACTGGGTTAATAGGATCTAGATGATTATAAAATCTTTGCTTCGTACACTTTTGAGCTTAGAGCCTAAATTTTATGGGTAATATTCCTGTCTCAAAGGTGATATGTTCTCATTCACATAATTTAGTCTGTCTAGCCTGATAGTCACCCAGGCTGCTTTTATAGCAAATAGAGAGAAAACCAGAAATGGATCTCAAAAGGGAAATTCATTCAAGCCTAAAGGATGGGTTAGGTTATCTTGAACGAACTCCCAAGACAGACCAGAGTAATTACCTCTCAGAAACACTTTCAGTTTACTAGAAAGGTAGTTGATGTGGTTAGTTCAGAACAGAAAGATATTTGAAAATTTCCTTTATAAATCCACTTTTAGATGATTTCTGATGAGAATCCACTGCTACACTGTCCAACTGTACTTCAGTTACCATTAAAAATAATTGATTTGGAATACATTATTAAGTATATTTGCCCTCTCTCTTTAAACTTGGCTTAGAAATTCTTGCTTTGTTTTTCTGCCAAAGAAGGATTTCTTTTTTTTTTTTCTCCATTTTAATCAAAATCTGAATAACAATGCTCTTATTTCTCTAAGGTTTTTATCCTTCAGTTAAAATAAAATTTTTATTATGTTTTGTAAAGAAAAAAATGTAAAAGTATTTAGATGTGTTTTCTGATATTTATTGTTAATAAGAAAAGAAGACCTATAATTTCTAACACTGTCAGAACTGCATAAGCTTGACATTAAAAACACCAAGAAATATTTTCTTTTCAATCCAAAAATTATGGGAACAGGGAGTTATATTTAGTAAACCTCTCAACTTCCATTTCAATCAATTCATTTTCCAATTTCTGTTTCTATGAGAACCATCTTCTATGCATTCTTAGTCCAAAAAGAATTATTTGACTCTTAAAATCTACAGTGTGGGTTATTTCTTAAAAATAAAGTCAATTAAAGCATTCTGATTGGGTATTTTCAATTTCTTATTATGACATTGAACCACAAAGCCCATAATGTAATAAGCTAGGTAATGCACTTGAGACTATTTTCTAGTCTTTCCCCAAAGAGGTTGCTGGATCCATTCAGTGTAGCAGCATAAAATATAGATTAAGTCATTTATGAACTGCTGTAACTCAAATCCTGTTCCAGGCCAGTGCTGAAAATGAGACCTAGTCTCATGTTTTCCTTATATTGGGGAACATAAATAACATTGTTTTCTAGCACATGGGCAAAATATTACTAAGTGCAAAAGAAAAAATAAAGGAGAAAAAAGTATTGAGCTATTTGTAATGGTTATATTAAAATACAAAATCATCCTGAATGTCTTTCTTCTCAAACAGTCTATGGCTGTTTACAGTAACTACATGATAAGAAAGTGAAAAGTGTGCTCTCTTGGAGAAAAGAGTCTGAACTTTGGTTAGATAAATCATGAATGCTACAGAGAGTAGATACCAAATTTTTTTTCAGAAGGATTTATACTGAGATGCAGAAAAGCAAAAAGAGGTAGTTGGACATTGTTTTTAACAAGGTCTTTAAAAAATAGAAATTCAGAATCATGACATGACTTTTTATTTTGATCTTATTTTTATGAGACATCCAAAGTCCTCATTTGAAGAATCAGAAGAGGTTACAAATTCAGAAATCACCTTGACATTCAGAGCTTCAACTAAGAATTATATTTAATACAGTAATTCTTGTTTTAATTTGTATTGAAAATACTATCTACCTCTCAGTGCACTTGCACTGTAAGATAAAATCATCCTTTTTTTTTTCTTTGTTTGTTTGAGGTTTTTTCCCTGTGTTTTATTTACTTTCATTTTAGATTTGCAAGAAGTCTTTGACATTGCACAGTCTACTTACCATGATTCTGATAGCTTAAAATGATAGTTTCAATAAAATTACCATTATGATCCAAAAAATCCAGAAAAGCTTTATACTTCAGTTGGAGAAAGACATAGGTATCTGCTGAGAACATCATTTTACAGGAAGAATGGGAATGGAAAGGAGTCCTCAAATAGTGGAAATCATCCAGTCCACTGTGTCAGAGCAGGACTATCTGCTAAGTCAAACATATGAAAATAGATCAGGTTGCATTGGGTCTTTCCAGTAAAACTGTGTAGATCTCCAAACATGGACACTCCCCAACCTCTCTGAACAGCCTGCGCCAGTGTGCTACCACACTTATGAGGAAGAAATATTCTGGTTTTCTTTTATGTAGCCTGAATTTCCTTTATTGCATTATGTGGTCATTGCTTCTTGTGATTCTTTTCTTTATCCTCCAGTTAGTCAAGTGAAAACAGACATTAGATCTCTGCTTAATCTGTTCTTCAGCCTGAACAAATTCCATTTATATCAGGTGCTCTGACTCCTTAAACATCTTGATGGCCTTCCACTGGCTTGTTCTAGTCTGTCAATGTCTTACTTGTAGTTACAACCCTAAAATTTTATATGATGTTCTAAATTTGTTCTCGAAGTGTCAAAGAAGAAGAAATTAACACTCCTTTTGACCTACTGGCTACACTCTTGAGGTTAGCCTTCACTGGTGCAAGGGTACATGCTGATATATGCACAGTTTTTGTCTACTGAGGCTACTATGTCCTTTATGCAAAACTACCTTCCTGCCAGTCAGCCCCAAGCATGCACTGTTGCGTGGAGTAACTCTGCCTCTGGTGAAACAATGCATTCATTTTTGCTGAGCTGTGTGAGCTCATCTTAATGTCACCCATGAAACTGCTGAGAATGCAGTCTATGCTACTGTCCAAGTTGCTAATGATGATTTTAAATAATATTGATGCCACCAGAGCCCCCTTGAGAAATTTCCTTGTTACTGGATACCTGTCCAAATTTGAACCCTTAACCTCTACCATTAGCCGAATCATACAGATTCAACCCCCAACTAATAGTCCAACCATAACAGATCATATCACTTCAGAGTGAGCACTCCTGTGTCTCTGTCACATGAGAAGGAGAGAGTCCCTCTATCCTTAGTGTGGGGAGATTTCCTCAACCCTTACTGTTTGATTTGTTTGTCAATCCCCAGGAAAGCCAAGACTCTTGTGTCAACCAGTCTGTAAGAGTCCTGTTAGGAGGACTCTTCACTGAGCAGTCCTGCTGAATCTAAGGGTGACTTAGTCAGGAACACACACCAACAGCATAAGGGAGACCCCTCAGTGGGTCTTTCACTTAATTTGATAATGTTACCCACTGCCAGTGACTGCCGAAGGACTCACTCCAACAGTTTACAGGATAACACTCTATCAATCCAAAATTTTGATGGGTTAAGGTTAGAGGATTGTCAGTGATAGTATCTGACTGCAAAATGATATTCAGAGCAATGCACAGAGAAGGTCTAATATCCATTAAAAGTATTCATCATGCATAATGTATGGTTCATCTCCAGTAGGTGTCCATATGGAGAACACAGTTTCAGCCTGCCTACTGATCTCAGCAGTTACAGCAGAGTCTTCCTTAACTTCTCCCCATTCTCTACCTATTTTTATACTATTTCTCTATGCTTAGGTGCAGCATGGGTGACTTTAGTTACTGATTTACACCTTCATCACTGATTGGTGAAAAATTCTCTCATTTCACTTTTAAAGATACAGTCAAAAAAATACAGAGCACATGCCCAGTGAGGAGGGGTCATACCTTGGGGGCAGGTAATTTTGGGGTGGAGGTGTGTGTTAATATTACAATTAGGCTATAATGAACCAAGTTCATCCAAGGGAAATGATTTCACCACAACTGTTGGCTCAGCAGCAAGACATCTCCTGTCTCCCTTGGCTGACAAGTGTTACGCAGTTTCTCAGCTGCAAAGTGCCATCGAGTTCCCCTCCCTGCGAGGATTTCAACAGAACCTGGCTGAAGAGTCTCCACTCTGCTCCACCCTCTGTTCCACTACCCTTAGCAGGTGCTGTGGTTGGAGATTGTGGGTGTGGGGAATCACAGTTTTGGGGAATAGTTTTCTAGCATGCCAACTGCATTCCATCCAGGAAATAGCAGCTGCCTTTTACTCTATAATTTTACTCTGTAATTTTTGTACCATTATAACTTCTGTTAGGATGTGAATATAATCTCTGTTTCCTCTAATTTTATCCCCCAGCCATCTTTCCACAGGGTCCCCAGCCATCTTCCCACAGTCTCTTAATCAGTAGTCTTTCAAATTTCATTTCTTATCTATAAAAACTCACACAGGAGGAAGTTTAGATTTTTATCTGAAGGGAATATTTGATCAGTCACTGAATGAATTAGAATACATCTTTGCTGTAATGCAATCCCTTGAATATGTGATACAAGAAAGGCAGAACTGTTTAACATGGGATAGTAATAGTCTTCTATTTCTTTCTCTGTCTATCCATTTGGCTTTCAAAAGAAAATACATGAGGCATACTTAAAGCAAATGGGGCACCATGATTAATAAGGACATCACACAGGGACACATAAAACTGCCCTGTCTCCTTCATCTGTTCTTTTGGTGCAGTGATTAACCTTTGAGTTTATGAGTATTTTTGCACTTGTCTCAGATAAAATATTTTATGACTTCTTACCTGCCAGGCAACTTGGATTAAACTTATCAGGCCTGGGAAGATAGTGGCCCATAATGACTGTTCCCTCAGAAATCATATCTACCTCCTTACCACATTATCAGAACATTTTTTGTGCAAAACAGATGGAAACATCAAGACAAGAGGCAAGACAACTTGTTAAGGTCACATTCCACCTTCCTATACATCATTCATGCTTAATTGATTCCCAACCCTTCCTAGAGATGAATTGCCATATATTATGAGAGCTGAGAATATGAAAAGATCATTTTCTTTTCCCCATTAATTCTCATTTGGAAAGGATTTTGTCTTTGCTGAAGTTGCTTTGACAGTCTGCTTTCTAATGACCGATCATTGCCTATCAACAAAGAAATAAGGCAGAAGAAAGTAGATTTATTTTTTGGCAAAAGTATTTCTCTCTGATGCAGTATTTTGGGTATTCTGCTCTCAGTGCCAGAGACGAAAAAATAATTAAAAAGTAAGAAACAAAACAAAACCCACAAACAACACTACCCCCAAAAAATACCCAGAGAAACCAAAGAGATTCAAAATAAGTGACAAGACAGAACCCAGAAGATTGTGCAGGTGAACAGTTTAAAATATACTTAGAAAAAGGCTCCTCACTGTTTTAGGAAAGCTGCTTAGCTTCCCCCTCACACCTACCTGACATCTCCCCTTCTACACTGTACAAAGAGGAAGTCAATCATTTTGATGTATGTCTCCTGAACAGGGTGGATGAAAAATTGAGTAACAAACCTGAACTTGCTCTAGACCGCCTAATCATTTAGGGACATTTGAGGAACATCAGGGACAAAAAATAAGAAAAAGAAGCAAAAAAGACATAAAAGCTAGCTGTGAACATTGCTACCAAGAATCTTGGACCTTTGTATCTTTTCTGAATATGGTTTTTCTTCTTATTTCAAACAAATATAATGTTTTGGATTTGCTATCTATAAAGCTGTTAATATACTGATAAAGGAATAGCCATATCAGGGTGGAATGCTAGACTCAGTCTGCACACAGGATTGCAAAGTTACCTTCAAGGATCTTAAAGCCTAAGTTTCCTCTAGCTGCAGCATTCAAAACTATAAATATTAACCCAAAAATTTCAGGCAGCAGCCTGGACAGAGAATATCTTACTTGTAATCAATACTAGTATAATAAAACTGCATTCTTGGAGGTGGAAAGCTGGTGCCTGGGAGTGAATTACTCAGTCCACTGCTCTTCTGTTCAAGCTATAAGAAAATAAGTGGACAGAAATCTCTGCTGGCTTTATAGTGCTTCAGTTTACATAAAACACAGAAAAGCACTGAAAGTGTTCCTTTATAGCATTGTCAGGTTCTATTCAGTACAAATCACAAAATGCTAAATTTAAAAATGTTCCCACATGTGAATGGCCCTGCATCCCAATTTGCTGTCAGCTATGTTTTGAATTTTTGGGTCTTGAACTATCATTTCAAACCATCCTAGTGTTTTCAACTCTTACATTAAAAATTGCATCAGTGCATAAGAATATACCAAAGATCACACATACTCCCTATGTTGTGCATTTCCTCTTTTGGAACAGAAACCAGATGTTTCTTGGTGGGGTAATTTGGAAGTAGACTGAAGTGGAGACAAGGATCTTTTTTGGTAACTGTTACTAACACCTGCTTCATTTCCTTCAGCAGTCTCAGGACCCTTTCATGTGCACTAAAAAGAATGGGAGAGGACAAGGAGGAAAACCAGGGTCTCTGTTTGCTCTATCCATTTCAGAGAGCAGCTTCACATATCAGTTTGCTGTAGAGAGAAGTATCATCTTTGTACTTCTGTTTCTGGCAGAAATATAAAGCAAAAGCTGGGAAAGCCTTCTTGTATTTTCCCTAGAGCACAGCCATTTAGATGTAAACTCTTACAGCTTCATTGCAAGACACTTCGTGCAGAGGAACTGTCAGGTCAGAAGAGGAGAAAAAAATGAAACAGATGAATTTCCTTTCCAGTTTCTCGGTGGGAGAGCTCTGCTGAAATGCTAGTCCAGCTCTACTGGTTTCTGCATCAACAGATGGCAGACAACATTCCTTGTGTTTGCGTCCCATTTGGTAAATCACAGGTCACATCTGGTCTGGCCTCTGTTCTTTCTGAACAGATGGAAGTACGCATTCGTTATCGATTGCAAGAAGGAGATGGGGAGATGATAGGGAGGAGTGTATGCTGTGGGAGGAAGGAAGGTGGAAGGAGTTAGAAATAGAAAAGGCTAAATGAAAGAAGGTTTAATAAAGGAGAGAAGAATTTAAAATGTCCAGTACCAACAAGTAATACAATTGGTGATAACTAAATACAGCAAAGCAGCAATATATAGATAAATGGCTATTAAAAGTTATTTCAATATGTAATGTGTTAGAGGTTGTTACTATGGACTCCTACCCAAGGCTATTAAATGAGAAATTAAAAACCTGTTTTCAGTCATAGTCTCTTTCCACACAAGGTATAAAATAAAAATCAGAAGACACACAGAGAAAGGTTCTAAGACACTGTCAATCATAAGCTGTGTTTTAGGCAGAGAAAACAATAAAATCTCTTTTTGTAACTCCTTTGTCATCTTATATACACATATATAAAAACTTTTTAGATATTCTCAACTTTCTACTAAAAAATGCGTTATTTCTGATTTTATTATCTTTTAATTGGTTTATGAAAGTGTTAATTTTTCAACTTTTATTGCTACTTTTTAGCAATAACAACTACATGCAAAAATAAAGATTTCTAATTATTTTAAGTAGATATTTTAAGTATCATTTTAGTTATTATTTTAATTTTAAATTTAAGAATCTCAAAATTATAGTATTTTTGACTTGCAAATATTGTAAATAGCGAAGTTTGAAAGTAAATTTGCTATCATAGCCTCAAAAACCACACAGAATAAACCTTTATAAATACAGAAAATTCATGTTAATAGGTAAATGTACACATGAAACACAGAATTTGTAAATGTGCACACAAAATACAGATACTGTCAATCCTTGGTCTAGGTGCAAACATATTCATGTTTGCCAAATACTACTATACTAAAATAAACTTTTTTTTTTTCTTGGTGTCAAGCAAGGTAGGCATGAATAACTTGGCACAAAACATTGTTATTCAGATATTTCAACTCTCTAATTTGAGTTGTGTATGAAGAGATTTGTGTCCTCCTGGAATGCAACAACTTTAATTTAGATCATTCTATTTGAACAGGGTCTCTTGAATCTGGTCTCTCAGTGATTTACACATTTATACAGTCTTAATGTATATTTTGACAAGTGGCATTAATTGATCACACTATCTAATACTACCACTACTGCTAGTACTGTAACCATTTTTAAAATAAACAGTTCAAGAATTTTCCCTTTTGGCCATTCATGTGTTTCTGGTTTTCTTCAGCTCAAATAAAGCATGATTTAGAGTGGCTTTATAAAGGATAAGACTATTAGCCACGTTGAAAAGGCCAGACACTTTTCAAAATAGACTAGGCTAGAACAGAACACATATACAAGCTGACTACTTTTTTCTCTTTCTTTTTATTCCATGTCAATGTGAAATTCAGCATGGATGTTTGTACCCAGCCTGTTACAGTGGGGAAACTGCAACACGCGTATCAATCAACGAGGCCCGTGGAAAAGAAATATATATGGACCGATTCTTGACAGATGTTTCAGAGATGTTTATTTCTCCAGCCGCATGGCCGGAGCTCTGCCGAGGAACTGAGGCAATCACAGGACCCGAGGGTCCTTGCCCATGCAGGGGAGCACAAAACAACCCATGGGAAATGAGGCTGACCAGGGGCAGGGAAACCCCGTGCCTCCCCTCAGGGCCCCTCTCCCAGGACCCCATGGCAGGGGGGAGGGCCCCAACACCAACCTTCATCTTAGCAGCAATTCCAAAGAAGGAAAAACTTTTACTAGGCAAATGACACATATTTAATACATACTGTTTCTATCATCTTGGTATTTCCTGTTCTTGTACAAATCCCCAAAAGAGACAGAAGTTTATTTTTGTTGTCAGAGTGTCCTGTTAAGAACAAACACTTTTGTATTCTTATAAAAAATCAGAAACAAGCTTAATTACCTTTCAAGAGAACATCTTAGTTCTTGATATGGTTTCAGTGTACCTGTAAGGGTACAAGGCTCAACTGATTTCTGTTCCAAAGTAAAAGAACATAGAAATGTTCCTGTCTTATTTGTGGATATATGGATCCCCTATGATTCACCAGCTTGTAGAAAATTTAAACAGTACAATAGACTGAAAAGCTTACACAGAGGGCAGTGGGTGGTGGGACGTTCAAACATGAGGATACACAGTAAGTAAAAACCATCTAGTTAGTCATCAATAAAGGATGTGCCAATAGGACCAGCCCTGCCCAATAAAACCTTTTATATACATGTGGAAGGGAATAAACATCCTGTAGAACATTTTAAAAAAAGCTGGGGAAAACAGCCTGGGTTATTCCTGCTTCAGGCAAAGGCAAATCCATTTGTGCAATTTTTTTTGCTCAAGGATCTGTATGCACTGGGTGGGTAATGTGGGATGATGGGGAAATACAATGTATGCCCCAAAGAGACTTGATTTTGGATAAGGATTGTCAATGGATTAAACTGTACAGCATTGATTGCTATATAACATTGTATATTATCATTTCTATGGTGGCCCATCACAGCATCGGGTACCTCATCGCACTTGACTCTGACACTCTGAATTTAGGGATCTGAACTGATTCCTTTTTGATCACCATATCAAAGGTATTACTGTAAAAATCATCCAGATTAATGAAAAATGAACTTTGATTAAGCAGGACAAGCGCAGTGATGATAATTTTGCATTTAACTTCTCTCATTATGCTCCCCTCCATTGAGACATGTTTTTTTACATGAATAAAAATCTGGTTGTAAGCCAGAAGAGAGTCACAAAGACTCCACATACATCACCAGGATCAACATTGGAGAGACCAGGAACAGACTGAGGTTCACACCTGCTCCTTAATCTGGACAGAGTCTATAGAACTATTATCAATGTACACCATCTAACCAGCCTTGATATATCCCTTACTCTCACTTCTGAGAAGGAAGGAGGCATGGCTTAGGGTCAGGAAGAAAAAGGTGTTGCTTAGGGTCAGGAAGAAAAAGAGAGTCTACCATTTTTTTCTTTGTGAGCATTTTTTCATGTAAATGACCCTCTTTTCTATATAATTTTGTTATTAATATTGTGGCTGTTTCTGTTCATTTTCTTATCTCATTGCTCTTTCCAGTAAATTGTTCTTATCTCAGCTTGGGATCTCTGCCTTTTGTCTCTCTCCAGAGGGGGTGTTGGGGGCAGGGAGACATGAGAATTTTTCTGAGATATAAGACTTTTTCCCCTTTTCATTTCATGTTTAAGAAAATCTACTAACCTTAAGATTAAAAAAAACAGATAAATATATAAACACATATTTCAACTTAGAGGGATTTGTCCAGCTCTCTAAAAGGATAAACATATATCACCTGACAACCTTCAGAATGAGAAACAAAGATTCTTAGTTCAGTGTTGGTCCTCAGAAATACTGTAATGTACTGGTTTGGACATAGATATCTACTTGATGTTTCTAAATTGAATTATTGTTTTTAAATTGTTTCATAAATCCATATTATCAAGAGCTGGTAAAGAATCTAATTTATCAAAAAATTAAAAGCTTTTGTTTTGAGCACAGGAGAATCCTTTTCTCTTACTTGAGCTAAAAAAAGAAAAACATACTGACAAATTTGAAGGTCTCCACAGCTGCAGGTGTGCTACAAAGCATAAACCAGCTACATGGCTAGAACTAACCTTACATATCGCAATAGACTGGAGGTGCCACTAATCCAAATGTGCACTATTTAATTCCTGAAAAATTCAATCTGCAAACAATTTAATTATGATTTCTGTTTACTTTTTAAAAAGTGATAGTAATTCAGATACGCTTTAGGGCTTCTTAATTGCAGACAAATGGATATCTTTTTATCCCTACAACCTTTCAGCTGTTTAAAACCTTTCCTGCTCTTGATAAAAACCTGCTCTTTATAAAACATCGTTCATCAAAGTTTTAAAATAAAATGGACTGTTTGCTTCTGCCCTAATTATATCTTACTTGTTTTCCCCACCCCTACCATATTAAATATTTTTTTCTTTCCTAAAATTCATAATTACTCCTACTGTTACAGGAGATTGCATAAGGAATAAACACTGCAATTTTAATTTTTTGGTGAGATTTATCACATCAGTGTCTGAATTATGTGCCCCTCTTGTGTGCTGATGATGGAATGCAAAATGATCCAAACAAACTGTAATCATGTCTTAGTCGTACATGACATTTATTCTATAATATTATAATTTGAGAGTTAGCCACGGGTCTCTGTTCTTGAGAAGTGACAAATGTGGTATCCATTAAAAGCTGAAATGAATAAATTCTGTGAAAATATGTTTCTGTTATTTCTATAATAACTGAGGGCAAGAAGACCAAAAAGGAAGGTCAACTGCTCTAGCACTGGCAGTTTAGATAGTCCCAGTTTTGGGACTAGGAAAAAAAATTTCCATACTACTTAATCTATACTCATTTAAATGCATTACACAAATGTGAATAGAAGCATCCAGAAAGATTTTGAGTTCTGAAAAAATTGGTGTGATCTTTAGACAAAAGTGTAGCACATATTCCTAGTGACTAAATACTGCAGTTCCCAGGTGTCACTTCCATGTGCCATTTAACAAAAGTATTGACGTGCTTAGACTTTATAGCTTTGATTGCAAATCAGTGGGCACTCTTTGCTGAATAAAGGTGCTTTTTTTATTCCTTTCTTCCTGAATTAAGATTTTGATGTAGGCTGATGTAGGCTTGGGTTCTTGTATTTGTAACAGGAATTACACACAGGGAACTGAAAGCTATAGATTACTTTGGAACTACAACAAGTCTATGTGACAAAGAGGCAGGCATATGTCAGGCACCCCAGAACAGGAAAGCAATAATTAAGAATGATTAGAGCATCTTATTTTCTTCTCTTGTGAGTACACAGTACAACTTAATTCCTGATTCAAAGTGCCTAAGACTTTCTTTCTGCATGGTATACAAAACCTTTACCTGATTCTAAGCTATTTTAGATATTTTTGCCACCAGTTTTTTAGTGTAGGCCTTATGTAGTGCACACTGCTCAACCCTTAACCCCTTACAGCCCTCTTGCTTTCCTTATCAAGTTCTCTATGAGGCTAGTTTCCTTCATAGAACCCTATATTTCCTCAACATGTCTTTCAGCTTATGCATTTAATATCCATGTGAAACAAGAGAGAAATTTTAATTTTTTTTTTTTTTTTCTGAGAAGGAATTTGGTGTACAGAGAGATCATAGTCAAAAAGTTTTTAGGTACAGATGTTTAGATATTCCTTGCCTTTGTACTTAACAATTTACAATATATAAAGTGTTCAGAGCACCGTGTTGTTAATCTGTGGCACTACCAGTTTGTAAATGCAGCAAATTGGACCTCCAAGTCCTCTACTGCAGAAATGAGATACCTGATTCTGGGATTAAACACCAAGGACAGGTTCTATTTCAGCTATCCACGCCAAGCAAAGAAATAGAATATCTTTTTCCGGGATTCTTTTCAATTGCTCAGATTAGAGGTGTTAATTGGATGCTCCTAATTTCATTTTCCTAAAATCAATTCCTGATTCATTTTCCTCAGTTTTTTAACTTTTGTGCTGAATGAATTATTAAGCTGATAGGCAACAGTCTCTTTTACTTCATGAACCTTACTTATCTCCAGTATGGGTTTATATTTTGTACTAAATGAGTCAAACCACCTGTGAAAAAATGTTATATGACTATATAGTTTAAAAAGGAAAGGAATATTGCAATTAAAATACCTCTGTATAAAGTAATCTATATTAAAGTGCTTTAGAAGAACATATATTCATTATTGTTTAAGGCTGCAGAGTCATTCTTACAGGTTACTTTTTCGGTCAGGATTTCAAACACCATGAAGACAAATTAAATAATAGATCTTATATTTTGTGGTTAGTAGAGATGAATGACATCTAAGGTCGAAAATATTGATACATGATAAAACAAGGATTACCTGATTATCTGATTTCCGGCCATGTTAGGCAATCTTGGAAACTGATTTACTGCCAGAAAGTTTGAGGTCTATAGGGTAGGCCGAGCATTTATATAATGGAGGTGATATCTGGAATATCTTTGCTTCAGCGTGCATGGTGAGCACCTGGAAATCATTTAAGTGGAGATTAAAGACAATTTCCCAGTGTTTATTGTGTATGCAAAAACAAAAGATAGCAAGAAAACTCTGAATAAAGGGCTCAGATATACCCTATGGACAATATGACGTACTGCTAGCTGCCATGTTAGATTTGAGTTTTGAGTTGCATATCCTGAAAACTCACCCTCATTAATGGACCTTGTTTGCCCCATGCAGGTACAATTAAGACTAGTGATGTTACAGTTAAATGCATTTAGCTATGGATCAGGCAGGAGGTTCTGGAAAATGATCAAGGACAAGGGACAAAACAGGCTGGTTCACTGGAAGATCATATTTTGTCACCATACTGTGCTAGTAATTTTTAATTTATTTTTACTTTACAGTTTGCTTTCAGGGCTGTGAGAGATAAAAACCCCATTCATTTACATGGTGCTCTCCTAAATGGTTCAAGTAACCTATATAGGTTCTATTTCTGCAGACATATACATAACCCATATATGGAACTTGAAATTGGCAACAGTCTAATTTACAGACGTGCTTCAAATCTGTATCAGTTTAGTACATAAGCTTAGTATTACCTTGGATTACTTGATTAATTACCACTACTTGACTGTTTGTCACATTAGAGAGAGTAGGTTGTGGACCTGTTGAGATGGCAGCAGAGTCTTCATGGATCCCATTGAACAATTTTAGTAGACCATGAATTTGAAGTCACCTGACCTAAGAAACTGGGCATCTTTTCAGCTGCTCTGAAAAATATGTCTATGGTTAAACAGTAGATCCTTCTAAAACTGATCATAAGGTTGGAATGTTACAGCACAGCAGTCAAGTCATGAACTTCTTTATTTATGTAATCACTAAAATATGGGTGTTTCTCCTCCCACAGCTAATTTGTAATCTAATAGGTTTTTGTCTATTTCTGTTCATTATCTTGTGTATCATCTTTAGGTCAGTAATTTTGGCTTACTTAGATTCCATTTTCTATTTGATATACCACACACATATGTAAGTGCTCCAGGTAATGGGATACTTAACCCAGCTTTACCTCACTGCATGATTCCTGATTTAAGTCACCCCATAATTGTAAGTAATACCAAACCCAGCTGAGTCAGGTCCGTGAAGCTACTGCCCAAACAACCACAGCTCTTAAGCATACATATTAATACTGCTTAACACAGTTCCACTCCTGCAAGTCTATATTTTGTCCTGGTTCAAAGATCTCTATCAAAACAGGTTTAATGGATTTAAAATGCCAGATTATATTGCACAAAGTACCATTTGACAACACTAGTGTACATAATTTCCCAGGAAAACAAAAGTTCATACAAGTACATGTATCTTATTTATATGAAAATAGTGTAAAACAGTGTATAAGAAAATAAAAAATAAAACAAAACACATAAATAAAATAAAATAAAATAAAATCACTTAAAATTGTATTCCTCTGGATGGTAAATGGCCATGTCTGTGAAGATATATCATCTTATATATAATGAAGCAGATAGACAATCAGTTAATAATTTAGGAATAAATTTATTGAGTTAACTATAAATCCATTCCCTTAATTTCCAGAGAAGAATCAGTTTTTCTCTTAGTGTAATATTTTCAGAAGTGTGTCAGTTTGGGTGAGATTCAGTACAGGTGTGCACATGTGAGCAAGGCATCTCAGGATCACTTATGGTCTGGGAATATCTAAACAATACATTCAGGAGCAACTAAGAAGTGCCTCAGCTTATACTAAAACAGCTCTCTAACACTGGCTGACTGAACAACACTCCAGCTCCATTGAATGTATGGGTTGTTACAGGAGCCTAGACACTTAAACTTCCTCTAGACAGCTACAAAGAAATGCCTTAATCTGGAACTGATTTTCTTCTTCTGTGTAAAAAAAAGTCATACAGAATGTCTATGCCTGCTCAAGTGTTTCAGACTAAAGAGATTCTGATCCTCTATCTAAACACTAATATAATTAGGGAAAAAAAGTATTTCTTTCAGCCTCTTACCTAAAAAAAATCCAAAACCAAAATAAACTCTATACTTATTATTTTGTTTATGCATCCAGTATAATTTGAACTGTAAAAACAGAGCCATTTTTGCCTTCTTTGTTGAAAGTCCAAAATTTCTATTACTCTTGGGACAAGAAGCAGGAAGGATATGAATTAATATTTAAAAAAATTTCAAAAGGAAAATGCAGAAAGAAAGGAAACAATCAAGCCATGCATAAACAAAGGAAAGAGGAAAGACCTCTATATGGTGAAGGATAAAAGACTTGGTCTTTTGGATATATGTCTGAGTAAGCCACAGAGAGGTCTCAAAACCTCTTGAAGCAGAGCTTTGAAGACAGGCTATTATAGGATAATTCAGGCTGAAAGGGACCTCAGGAGCTCTCTTATTACAGCTGGTGGTGGGGTCCGAGGCTGTGACCCAGGAAGAGATGACCGGTCCGGGGAGATGGTCCCAAAAGGAATCGCCTTCCCGAGGTCCGGTGTCTTCCTCTCAGCTGCTGGCAGAGGAGCCCTTGCAGAGGCTGTCAGCTCTTTAGTGATATCAGCTCGTGATTCCAGCTCAGCTCTGCAGGGCTGCCTCCAGGCCAAACCAGACCAGAGAGAGAGACGAGAAGGCCCGTGTGGCTGGTTCCGCATGAAGGTAGCTTTATTATGGGTCCCCTCTGGCGAAGGGAAGCCAGGGACGAGCTCTCCCAAGGGGTTCGAGGGAGCTTGCCTTTATAGGGATACAGGGGATCAGCAAGGGGACCAATGGATTACAGAGGGTCTGGGACAGACCAATGGGTTACAGAACGATCTGCATAGGGTCTCCCAAAGGATTGTGGGTCTGCCTTTCCTCGCCATGACTCAAAAGTGGTTGCCTTTTCAGGGAGTCCTGCTGGGGGAGTGCAAAATCTTTTATCTCAGCAGACATCCCTCCAGGGCAGTGGCTGGGCATATCCCACACTCTCTAGCTCACCTTACTGCTGAAAACAGTGTCAGCTATGAGACCAGATCAAATTCTTCAGAGATTTGTCTAGTGAGGTTTTAGAAATCTCTAAGGATGGACACCTCACAAGATCTTTGTATAACTTGCTCCACTACTTGACTGTCCTGGGAAAAAACATTTGTCTTTCTATCAAGCCAGTTTCCCTTTATTCCTGTTTTTTTCTCATCCTCCAGCCATACAGCACCACTCTAGGTCACATGTAAAAGTGTTAAAATACCCTATAAAAAAGATACCGCAAGTGCACAGGTGGAGAAGTAGGTTTTGTAGGCCACCCTGTCCCTTCTTCATTTTATTTCCCTCTTGAGAAAGCCCATCTCTCTGCTAAGTTGACAGAACGTCAAGCAGAGAAGGCAACCTGATTTGTACGAGATTTCTAATACTGTATTATCTCTCTCCAACTTTGTAAGCCTTGCTTGTGATGCCAAGAATGGCAAAAGTTTATTTCTTTGCTCTTTACTCACTCTGCCTGTCAGGCCCACTAGTTCCTGCCTCTGCAAGTCATATACTCTTCTTATTATAGCATACGTTACCATACTTACAACAAAATCCAGTATCTACACTACTGCTGATGATTTTCTGTATTTCATGTTCTTTCTGTGCTCTCTTTTCCTTATCAATGTGTAACTAATATTCTCTTTTATAATTTCCCATTTTCTTGTATTTCTCCATCTGATTCACACTGATCTCCACCCTGAAATGCATCGAGGCATTTAAAGTAGGGTATTTCCATCAGTGAACAGCAGTTTGTTGGAAAGCACTCCCCATGACTTATGAACAGGGGCTTGAGAGATAATCAAATAATTTGTAATTTTATTGCTTTTGAGAAAACCATACAAATAAGACACAGCTGTTGAAGAAGTCACTCGATCTCATTAAAAATACTTACACAATAGCCAGCCCATTTAAAAAAAAGCACTCTCATGTCCCTCAGCTGTGTGGTCTATTTCAGATTCTCATGTGTTTTTAAAACCAAGTGTTGTTTACACTTTAGAGATAGATGTTCCCTTTTTTTCTGTTCTATGACTAAGGCTTTCCAAGACGTCAGCCTGGCCTTTCATCCTGTGGAACAGAGCACACTGAAATACTGATTATGTTTTACCTATTAGGTAAATAAATAAAGACTTTTGGTGTCAAAGGGTGCTAATCTGGCAGCTTTCACCAGTAGTACAGTTGGCTGAGAAAATATATGCCTATGCACACAATAATATTAAAGTTTTCTATGAAGGTTTGTCACATCCTTTGAATACTTGAAAAGAAGAACTATTTTGGGAAACTATTTAAAATTAGATTGAGTAAAAAGCTTGCATATATTACATTTCAGGAAATCATTTACCCCTGCACAACAGAACTATTGTTTCTCAGTTTTTCTGGTGGTGCTGATGTTTGTCCACAGTTTTCTTGTCAGAAAAGCCTCATGCCAGCATCAAAATAAAACCTGAACCCTTACTTTTAATAAGAAAAGTCTACCCAGGTTTGCAATCCAGCTGCCTTTTACAAAATGTATGCTACAATTATTTTAAACATAAATCATTTTGCCTTTGTCCCTGTGGGCCTTTGTATCATTTCTGCATTATCTTCCCACACCACACCACAATCCTTTCTATTGTAAGTCTGCCCAGAGCACCACAGGCTTTGTCCTGATCATGCTGATAATATCCAAACATTCCTGTTGCTAATTCTGATTTCAATTAAGTGATAGAGAAGGAGACTCCAGGGCCTCAGACAAAGGTCTCCTCAGAGCAGTCTTTAGCACACAGACTTTTATCCCACCAAGGTATTTTATTATTTTTGCAATGGGCTCTTCTGGATCCAGTTGTTTTTCATCTCTGTCTTTTCCTCTCCCCTTCTGAAATTTTGAACTGTTCAATGAGAGTCTAGGGGAAAAACCCCACAGGAAAAAAAAAAAACACATCAGGAAAAAAAGTTAGCTCAGCAATTCACACAACAATCAAATTCTGTGGCTAGATTAGAAGCACAGCAATCATGTTAATGTTATGACCATTATTAACATTCACATAACTCAAGAAAAATCAATCTTATATTAAGTCATAGAGTATGATTAGGTTAAAAATTGGAATATAATAGATTCTCAGCCCAACTCACAGCACCAGATAAAGGCCCAGAGGTAAGAAGTTTTGACTTAAAATAACTTCGTTTCACAGGAATTACCATGGACAGGACAAATACAACCATAAACAAGTTACACAATCATATCTAAATTATTAGGAACAATAACCACTTATTTGGCATATGATATGATTATGCCAAGTGCTTGTAACCTGCAGCTTTTCAAAAACTTAATATTGATAAACTTAATTATCTCTGTTGTTCAGATAAATAAACTGACACTTGGAATATGCAATAATCCCCAAAACATTCATGGACCTCAACTATCAACCTTAGGTTTTGTTCATGGTCTCAGGATGCCTTCCCTTTGTGTTGTCTATGTTTTCTGCAAAACTCAAGTACTTAACACTGATACAATGAATTAAAAGTAAGATTTTTGGAAGCTTTGTGATAGGAACTTTATACTGGTTGTGTTACTCTTTGAATAACTTAAGCACAATTAATGAAATTCCCACTAATTAACAGATACCTTTGTCAAATTTTTGTTTGAGGATAAAATGATTCATCTGCACAGTAATTCTGCAGTGCTTCTTTGCCATCAGGTTCTAAAAGCTAACACGCACAGTCTCACACAAAGCTGGAAGTGGAACAATTCCTCTTTCCTGTTTATAGGTAAAATGTGATTTTCATCATATACTTTAAGACAATTCTCTTGTACATTTTTCTGAGAGTACAATTCAATATGTATTTATTAATACTTTTAACATTTCCTATGGGAGAATGCTAATCCTAGCTAAATCAAGTCTTTCCTCCCACCACCTGCTGAAAGTTGAAAAAAAGGTCAAGTAAAATGGAACTCCATAATTTCTGCTGGGGAGTAGTTCTTTCCCTACAATCAATAAGGGAGGTTTCCAATCACACTTTCTTACAATGTAAGAACATTTATTTGGTTTCCTTTTTTTCCAGATCTTTCTTGCACTCTTTTCTTTTACTTTTTCTTGTTACCTCACATTCAAGTTCTTTGGACATTAACACTACGGCTTGATATGGCTCAAACTGATTGCAACAAACTGATGGACTTTGTGTCATCATGTTTTAAAAGACACAGTATCAAGAATTGTTTACACAGGTCAATTTTTTAGATTTTCCTGAGGAGATTAAAATCAGTTTTCTGAATTGGTGAACTCCCAATTTAACATTGTATATGTCTGTAATTTGTTCCTTTCTCATCATCACTGGTAAACTGACTAGCATTGAAAAGTTCATGTGACATTCACTTGACCTGAATTAAGTTAATTTGTGCACATATAATTTTCAGACATAACTACAGTTTTGAAAATCTGTTGCCTGTACTCACTGGTATTGGCATTTTCTTTAAAATTATTTTCTAATAATTCTAACAATCTCATATTTTTTATCACACTCTGAGTCCTTTCATTGAATAATTTTAGAACAGAAGTCAGGAATTTTCAGGATTTTAAACCTGTCTCTAGACATGCAACTAGTTAAAAAACCCTAAAAAATAATCCCCAATAAACGTATCCTCCTCAGATACTTTGGGGATTAAAAATACCATTATTGTCAAGAGGAAATCTGGACTGGATAAAAGCAAAGAGGAAAGACTGAACTAGGTTTTATATTATAAAACACAGGGTACGGTACTGTAACAGGCAGATTAAATATGTTCCTGCTTCTGTTTACATCAAAGACAAAACATTCTTTGGACTGCAGTTTTGCAGGATCAGGACCAGAGATGCATAGACAAGCAAGACTGTGATAAAATATGGATTCAAATGATAAATTGAATTTACTCTTCACTTCTGACCATCTCCCCTGATCAGCTCACCAATCTCTCTTGCTTAGGGCCCCTTCTGACATTAAAAGACATGAGTAACTTCAAATACATTCCAATTTTCTTTTCTAAAGCGACATGTCATGTCCTTTCTTCCCAGAATTATCATAAACCAAAATTAGTGAAAAAAAATTTCTCTTTTACATTAAAGACAGTTTTAAGGATCAATAGTTTATCACTGTATCTGGATAACAGATTATGTTATGTTATTCATACATAAAAAGCATGCCATTTCTGAATTTTGATAAGAATTAGACCAATCATTATTTCAATATGCAAAGGAAATATTTAGAAATTTTCCAAAATATTATTTAAGTTTAAAAAAGCAAATAAATGCAATAAAGTGTGTGACCAAGCAGACTGAGCACTGTTTGTTAGATGGTGGAGTGCTAAAGCTGCAAATGATACAACAATCAACATATTTTGCCTTTTTTTCGCTTTGACTGAAAAATATTCTTTGGTTTGTTTTTCTTGCCATGGGTCACAGACAAAAATCCTAACTATTCATGCCACTATGTAAATAATTCTGTGAAGGTATTCAGAGGAGCTTTAAAATATCTGAAAATGAAGAATTCCAACTTTCAGATCAGTCTATGCACTTGCATTTGGGCTAACGATTCTTTATGATAATAGTGTAGCTGGAAATTGTGAGCCCCCTGTAAAGAGAATCAGTAAGGATCTTTCTTTCCTTTTTGGTTTAGTTTGCTTATCTGCTATAAAGTTGAGATAAACAAGATTTTTGAAACATTTGCAAAATCCTTTCTGAATTTCATGGGATATTATATCAACTATACAAGAGGGTATTTTCATTTTCATGCAAAACACAGGCAGGTGTCCATTTAAGAGTAACTTTGAGTGTAGACTTCATGAACATTTATCAATACAGCTTTCTCTTCATAAAATTGTATGCTGCCTTTTATTGCTAGCTTTACATATAATATTATAAAGCAGTGTTAATGTATTAACTTTTAGTATCACTTCATGCTGGATAAAACCTGTGTGTTACAAACCTGGTTAGTTCCACAGTAGAATGTTTTAGCTTGTCTTAGCTACTTTAATCAGCTTTTTAGCTAAACATGAACTTTATCTCTGCTGTTGGGATCAACTGAATGACTCAAACATACAAGACACAGAAACAGCTGTGGATTTTCTATCACAGAAAATATGTACAACACTATGCAATAACCTACATTCTTTCTACCTATGGCTCATAAAATTTTATGAATGCAGAATGTTTTATAAAGATGAACATAGATTACATAACAATATTTAATTCTCAGTGGTGCCCCTACAGGGAGTTTCTTTCTGTATATTGTATCTGTGCGTAACCGTATGCTTTGAATATGTCTGGTTTGAAATCTACTATTTGCTTGCCCCTCTTTCTTTGCCGTCCAGATAAACTAGCTACTAAAAAGTCTGCTGCTTGTAACAGGAGGTAAATGACACCCCAGAAACAGTAATTGCTAAAAATAGTTAATCTAAGATGACCTGAAAATTAAATTTAATCCTCTGATTTTAAATACTATCACTTTAAAACTGGGAGAGTGTTTCACTCTCCATCCATGACTTTCATGTTCAGAATCCTTTTCAAATTCCTTTCAGGCATTCTGTGCACTTACACATACAAGTTTCTTTGTTTTCACACCAAAGTTCAACAGAAGATCATTCTGGGGAATGTTAAAGAGAATTTCAACGTCCCAGATTCCTAACTAAGCTGTAAAGGACAAACCACTGCACAGTATAGTCTGGAATTAAGGTCAGCTGTATAGGAAAAAAGTGTGGGGGAAAAAATGATAGCCACTTCCAATTTGGTAATAGTTGTCTTATGTTTAATTATATTTAAAGCAGTGTTCATATAATAAAAGGTGCTCAGATGTTATGAACTATGTTTTCTATTTTCCCAGTTTCATCAAATGAGAATACAGAAGTGATCATGTGAGGTTTGTGTTATGGCAGCATTTTACTGGTCTAGGAAGATATGCCATTAAGTACCTTTACAAAAGAAAGTAAACTGCTAGATGATGTAGTAATCTAATAAAAGGATGTTTTCCCACCTTTGCAGTTCACTTTGGTAAAAGAACTGGACTTTTCTTTCTTGACCTTGTGCTGGTATAAGGGTACTTGACCATGGTCATCACTTAACAAAGTGTTGTTAAGGACCTAGTGAATTTTTGCTTCTAACAAATCCCTGTGCAGTTTATCAGCTAAGAGGTGAAGGACTGAGATGAAGAGAAAGCAGAAATTTCAAGTAGAGGTTCATTCCACAAAACATTATCTGTAAAGCATAAGGCTCAGTTCTAGCAACAAAAGAAAACTAAACATTGTCTCTGAGAATACCACCAAAAAGACTACCATGTGCCTTGAAGGAGGAAATCTGGAAATTAAAGGATTCATCAAAAAGAGATAGGAAAACCATATAAACAATATGAAAACCTTATATACAAAGTGTATATGGATTTAAGAGCATTAAATCCCTTTGTTGATGTGTTCAATAACCCATATTTCATTTCCTAAACAAAGAAACCATCTCCCATACTATTTTTTGCATTCTTTTATCATTCCTATAACTTCCCCACAATGCTATTTCCTCTCTCTTTTCATTTTCTTCATACTATCCTTTCTTCAAAGAACAGTCCTTGCAGATCTGGTGGGGTTCAGAAAATGAAAGAGTAAAGAGAAAGCAAGCAAGAACTTTTAAGAAATTAGTACAGCCTGTTTTATTGCTAAATCTATAGGATTAACCTTCTTAGAAGCATTCTAGAAATCCCCACCAGCACCACCAGAAATAAATGTATGAATGACAGACTGCTCCATAAAATCCTGTAACTAAGCTTACAATCTTTGGCACCAACCATAAATTCAAAGTGGGAAATAGGATTAGTTCATTCCCAGTGAATTAGTGTCTGTGTTAATAGAGTTCTAAATATATAATCATATAAATGCCAGTAAGAAAAATCTTAAACAGGCTTTTGCTGTGCAGATATTTCCAATGCAGACTTGGGAAACCAGCCAGGTTCATTCACCTTTGGGAGCAATGCTTCAGACTTCTCCACAGTTGGACGTTCTGTCTAACATTCCAGGCAGGAAAACAAGCAGGTCATGGGTTTTATCAAGCTTTGTCAGATCTCTAAAGCATCACGACTTCCTTAATTTTTTCTGTCTCACTCTTGGATTTTTTTAAAGCATACTGCAGATGCCAAAAAGAGAGCCTACAGAGGGTGTTTGATTTGGACCACAGCCAGGTTCTCAAACTTGGTAGGACAACATCTCATCTAGAGAGTGAGACAGTTCTCTACAGGTAGAGGAAACAATCTTTGGCATTCTTGGTTTCTTGAACTTGAGCTAGATCTGTCTGTGACTATTCTGGTCAGCAGAATGGAGTTTTATTTAAAAAATGCACTTCAGAAAATCACAGACTTTGATTGGTATGGATTGTCTTGTGCTAAGGAGAGTTCAAAACCACTGTTTTCTCTTGAAAGACTATCTAAGGCCTTAAATTCTCAGTCTATGTGAGGCAGTCAGATGAGCTCTTTTGAGGTGCTTGAAGAGCTAGTATACATTGGACTTTGAAATGTTGTGTTCCAAAATAGTTAAGCATCTGATTTCAGCCATAAAGTGCACTGCAGTTCAGGCAGAGCTAATGTTTTCTCTATGACTTCCTCCTTTTTGTTATATTTTATCTCATAAATATATATACAAACTCGTCTGTATTTATACATTCAAATCAACATTAGAAAGCCTTCAGAAACGAAATTCTAAATTACTAACTACTAATTACCTGATTATAAGTAGTGGGGGAGGAATTTAGATTATATATATGTCTGAGAGAGAATGAAAGGAAGTGTGTAAACAGCTGTCTGAAGTACCTGCTTTTTATTTCTGTTTGAACTAGTAAATTATGTCTTTGTACAGCAAGTATTTTATTGAACACTGAGCAAGTGAGGTTTGGTGATTTAACTGCAGGGGAAAAAAAGAAGAACAAGCAAAATGACCAGGCTAGAGGTTAAAAACTATTTCACATCATTTTCTAACTAAAATATCTGAAAATTTTGTACACATATGATTCAGCTCTATTTCCATTTTACAGTCATTTACTATGTGAATATTTAAACAAATACATTGATGTCAGGAAAAAGTCTCATGAGAAAAACATTAACAAATACTACTAGTTTTACAAAACAGAAATTCTGAGTTACTAACTAGTAAGTCCTTGATTATAAATATTAGGGGGACAATCAGATTCAGTCTTTTCTCCAGCAGAAATATACTAAACACATTTTTACACAGCTATCCAGGGCAGAATTATTGATTAAGAATAAAATAAAAGGCTATTCCTTTATCATAAATCGAGAAAACCTGTTTTATCTAGATTCAGATATAAAAAACCAGCCCTAACTTCTAAGAAATTATGTCTAAAAATCCTTATTTCTATCCTCTGGCTGACAAGGAAGTCTATTATGCATAGTTCAGATACTGAAATCAACAGTGTTAGGTGACGTGAACAAATCTGATTCTTGGTTTCAAGAATCAAGGAAAGTTTTGCCAGTTTAAACATGTTTTTGATAAATGTTTCTATTATCAAAAAAGTCTTACAATGTCTTTATTAAATTGTTCAATTTTTTAATTTAAGATATGAGGTATAATGTCACCAATAAAATAAAAATTAGCCTGTAAAATAAGCTTTTACTGAGAAAATATTGAATGCTTTCTATCAAATACAGTTTTTCACTTAATAATTCTCCTCTAATAAGGTTATCATCATTGCTCGTCTTATTTTTTTTTGAGAAATTATGAGAAAAAATTTGCTTTCCAGTTTTGGAAAGACTAATAGTCTTCATCAGTCTTTCTAGCAGACGTGATATAACAGAAATTCAGAAGTTATCCTGACAAATTACCTTTTTGCAAGTGAAATTCTGGGTCCCAATCTGTCCTAGCAAGCTCTTTATTTTGATGAAAATTTAATTTATCACATATTTCTCAATGGAATAATCTTTAATTGTTCTGAATTCTGCTATTAATCAAAACATTCAATGCCAGCATTAACGTTTTTACACCTTTTCTGATTCAGTCTGCTCTAAACATATCCTTCAGTATATTTCTGGATTCCCAGTTTCCACCGGCTGTTTTTACAACTCATATCCAACAAGTGACAGCTGGATAAACTAATAGCATGTAACAAAGAATAAGGAGCTTATTAAAGCTGTACGTTCTTTTCTTGTGTACAATAGCACTATGGAGCTTCCTTAGGCTAGGTAATGAATAAATAAAAATAATCAAATGAGGTAGAAATTAAGTGTATGTGAAAGCTCATGAAAAGGGAGATCCTCTCAGATTTCCCAAACAGTCTCGGCCTCAAGAGTTTTCAGATATCCCAGTGTCTCTTTAATCTCTTAATCTCTGAGTCTTTACCTATTTTTCTAGCATTAGTCTAACTCTACGTTTTACATATAATTAGAAAATGAGACTATGAGATATATTGCAATTAAAATATGAAAGGAAATAATTTCTTACCCAGTTCATATATCCTTTGAAAATGTTTCAGATTAATATCTCTAAATTATTATCTCTCACCAAAATTTCAGAGCGTAGAGAATAATTTATTCTGAGAAGTTTAGAGCTATCTGTAGTGATATGGCAGATTGAAATTTTCACAAATATAATTATATTCACAGGATTCCGAAGACATATCAGATTTCGGAAGCCATATCAAGCTCAAGAAAATGCAAAACTGCTGAAGAGTAAAAAAATGGAAATGGAGACTAGAATCATAGAATCATTGGATCATAGAAGTAGATATAAAAATTAACAGTTCATTGTACACTAGCATAACTATGATCAATTATTGTAATATTAAATGATTTTCAGTGGTTTCTCTTGTTTTAAAGACCTGTATTACCTGTGTAGCTGTTGCTTAATTGCTTTCAAGAAATATTTGAAAGGATACGACCTTCTCTTTAAAGACAGGGAAAGAAAAACAAGGACAAATTGATGTAAAAAATACTCTATATGGACGAAGGGAGATCCATTATGTTCTAAGCACATCAATTCCGTTTGTTTTCCTTTCTGCTAATGTATTTTTAATCAAGGTGTACTACATCATTACAGGTATTGAGTGACGGAGAGCATTTGATGCTACACTTAGCTATGAAAGAAGTCAGATGCTTCAAACGAAACCAGAGATCAGCAGGCTGAATTGCAGAAGACACAGAAGCAAGCTATGGCATTAGAAAATAAAAAAGAAATCATAAATGCTTTTCCATATCTTTTGTCATTTACTCAGATCAAATCACAGTCCCCTCCAGTGAATTTAAGAGGTCTGAAAATGGTTGAGATAGAACATAATGCTGAAGGGTTGCACTAATAAACTAAAAAAATATAGATGTGAAAGGATAAAGAATACAAAATGTGAGATAGAGAGCCATGGAGGAAGGGAAAATGTTCTTCCTCGGGCAATACATAATGCAGAGAATAAAAGCTGGAGAGGACACAGAAATGACAGGAAAAAGGAAAGAAAATATCACATCACTGACAATGCAACACACAATGTCTGGAGAATATCACAGATCTGAAAAAGTAAAATTGAGTCATAAATTGATTTGACACTATTGGTTTGCCTTTAATACTAAAACCAAGAAGAGACCAAACCTTACCTGGCATAAATCAGTGATGGTTGGCTTTGATTCAGTTATCTCCAATTTTCACTAGAAGACATTCTGAGTCCAAGGTTCTGGAAAAGAATTAGGAATTTGAAAATAAATAGAGATGCAGCTAATTTGGATTTTTCACTGCCGTCATCATTTGAAAAAAGTGATACCTTTGTATTGTCCATGACTTTGATTGTGAAAAACAAAACATTCAGTGGTTCCAGTTTTTAAAAAGACAAAAACCTAATTCCTGAGATGACAGGGCAGGATGCATGGCCCTTGAGGATATAATTCTTTAAAAGTAATTATTTTGGTGATTTCTGATATAAGTGTGGGAATCTCTGAAGACATACTTTGACTCCTATCTCTCACTTTTACTTGCTAGCTATCTGAAATAAATATAAAAGGGCAACACCCTCTCACTCTCCAAAACTGGCAGTTTTGCTGAGTTTGTACAATTCAAATTGTAGCTGCTCTGCAACTTCACTTATATCAAACCAGAGCAACAGTGCCACAAACAGCGCTATTACACTAATGCATGAAAGTCACAGAACAAGAGGTAATAAGGAGCAACTACTGAGAGTGAAGTATCAACTCTTAAGACAAGTTTCCTGATTTTTTTTCAGTCTTCAGTTTTGTTCAGTTTTCAATTTTTTTCAAGCAGTGGTACTTCCTGTCTTTCTTGCTCTTCAATCTATTAGGTCTCACCAGGACACTTTTCTTTATTTTGCCCAGACTGTTAGTAGGGAAAGGTTCAAGTGTAGTGTTTTGCCCACTCATAACAGTAACTCCACATATGTAATCTTTCAGGGCTGTACTAATGTGATCATTGGTTTAGTCTGGAGCACAAATGGCCACATGAAGAAACTATTGCACTGTAAACTCACTGCAGTCCAGAATTTAACAGCTCTCCCACATACAGCCTAAAGATTCTTCTACCCAGAAAACTTTCCAGAAAAGTTAACAGCATCCTACTTTTCCTAGTATGAAAACACAGATTTATATTCTTATCAGAATTCTTCCTTGCCTGTTATCCCTGACTGCCTTTTAGAAAGTTGTTAATACTGATTTATAGTACGTCACTGGCTTTTTAATAAAAGTTGGATGAAAACCATAATATCTGCAAACAGGTAGACAGGTATTTTACAGTTAAAATAGTTAAAATAATAAAAAAGTTAAAATAAAAACCAAAGTCATAATTAAAAAATTGTTCTTACGTCTATCTCTATAAAACCCTACTCTTTCTTTTGAATAATAAGCTCATTTGTAAAATACACATTTTTTTGCTACTATTTTTACCATTCTACTGAAGTCCTAAATATGTAAGATGTCTTGGTGTCTATTTGCACTTTTTGCAGTGCATTTCAAACACTGGTTTTTAATTCTGGGAATAAAAGATAAATATGAATGAAATTGTAGCGATTTCATATTGTGAAATCTTGAATCACATTCTTGGTTCAAGATTTGTTGATCAACAGTTTTAAACTTTCAGGTGTTCAGCTGAGTAACTGTGAAGGCTTATAATTTGGAAGTGAAGAATGCCTGTGTAAAGGTTTTGAATCTCTTCCAAAGCAATGTGTTTAAACTGGCTTTTTTCCTAACACAGGGTCTTTGATCACTTACTGGTGAGGATATAAAAGGTAATAAATATATCTTCCATCTGTTGCGACGGCCTGCCTACAGAAAAAAAACCAACCAAAAAAATCCATAGAATTCTGGTATTGTTTCCCCCTGTGTAATAATAAAAGTTAAGCTTTTATGGAGAATAAAGGATTAACAAATGCAGGACATGGATCCTTTCATCACTAGGATCTTTCAAGGCAGAGTCCTGGACTGAATAAATGAATGATAAGGAAAACATACCTCTTATGAGTTTATGGGACAATAAAAGTTAAATAATACATTCTTATAAAATCAAATCTCATTATATTTAGCTGCCGCTTGCCCTGTGCTTAAGTAGATGTTTATGCTTATGCACTGAAGAGTTATTCAGGATAGTTTCACTGTGAGGACAACCAAGCAGTGGAGCAGGTTACTCAGAGAAGTGGTGCAGTTCCAATCATTGAAGGTTTTCAAGACTTGACTGCACAAAACCCTAAGCAACATGATCAGCCAACTTAGATGGCCCTGCTTAAAGCAAGAAGGTGAGATGAAGAGATCCTGAGCTCCTTTTGAACCTGAACTGTCAACTTTGTGAACATGTGAATTGTCCATAATGCAGTGCACACATTGGTTGCAACTTCTCTGCATTTAGGTCAAATCTCCCAACACTTGTTTGAACAAATGAGTTAACTGGAAGTCAGAAAAAGCTATCTTTTAGCATCCTGCATGATTGAAAAAGGATGGTCAAGGTTCAGAACTACCTAAAAAATTCAGTTCATGTTGGCTTACTGGGGCACCTACCCTTACTTCATTTTTTAGTTTGTTGTGTTATATTGGTAACATGGTACTTGCTTCAGATGGGAGAATTTTTGATGGACTCTTTCCATGATGTTAGCTTTTTTTTGTCTCTCCTTTCTCATTGTAATATGCTCAAGTTGTACTATTTTATCTTCTCTCACCCTGTCCACATAATTCAATAAGATTCAATGGATTAGCTTATACGTATCATTTGAGTTCAGCTACTGGACATATTTCAGGTCCTTATGTTGTTCCCTAAAAGGTTTGTTTGGTTTGTTTTTTTGACATTCAAAGAAACAATTGGAGACAGGATGTCTAGAAAAAGAACCAACTTTAGTAAGTCAGCCTGTGCTGCAACTCAGCTTTCTAACTACTGCAACGTCCAAATGGTTGGTCCTGGATCATTGATACTTTTTGTTCCAATACCATACTTTAACAATATTCCGGTATGTTGGTTCACTTTCTCCCTACTAGAAAGAAAATCAGTGGGCATCACACTGAAATATTATCCTGAAGCAGTTGTAATGAAATATTCCCATGGTGTGCAATCAGATACTTCTATAAATAGGTAGAACTACAAAGTCAAGAACTGACACTATACCAATTAAAATTCAGCTCATGCAAAATCTATTCCCCCCTCTGAAGTTTACTTGGTTCAGAGTGTTTCTTCAGCAGACACAGGACTGGATGATTAATACATCAACCTCACAGTATGAGAGTTGATTTAGTTATGAAATACATGAAAGTTATACAAATGTTTCTGCCTTAAACTCTTCATTTAACATTTCTCCATATGGCAGATGAGCTGCAAAATCTGGTGCAAAGATTCTGATTTATTGATGTATTTCATTCCACAAATGGAATTTGTAGCAGGTGTGCTTGAAAGTCATGGAAGCATGAGGAAAGCAAGCTAAATCTACATGTTGAATGCCACATAGTGCCAGTTTCCCGTGCTTACTCTGAAGCAAATTTCATAGGCTTGTGGACAAAATATGTTGTGAAAAAAGGGCAGGTAGTCTATTCTTTTTGAAGAAATCCAAGTGAAAAAAACCCAGCAGTTTTCTACACTTTTTTTTTATATAACAGAGACGTTATGTTCAATTAATATAACATCTGATAATTTTTAGAAAATGTTGAAATATCTCTTCTGTAATAGGAAAAAATAATCTGAAATGTCTGAGCTCTGTCCTTTCTTTAATACTGTTCTCAAAGATATCTTCAGATAGGCCAGGTTGTATGGGGCTCTGAGTAGCCTGGTCTAGTGGAAGGTGTCTCTGGCCATGGCAGGTGAGTTGGACTAGATGCTCTTGAAGGTTCCTTCCAACTTAAACCATTCTATGATTTTATAGTTCTATAGCTGCAATAACTTTACATTCACAGAACAAAATACGAATCTTCAAAGTATTAAAACCACAAAAGATATTGAAACAGCTATCATAATAGTAATTTACACCTCTCATATTATTGACATCACACACCAAGATCAATGTTAAAGCTTTTAGATAGGTTTTTCATGGTGCCCAAGTTAAGGTTCTTGCTGTGATTTGTCCTCCTGAGCAAATTTGTTCTGATTATTCGTGGAGCCTTCAAAAACTAGCTAAGCCTAGAGGTCCCAGCTGATATTTTAAGCGCGCAGCACTTATCATTCTAGCACCAAAGATAGGCTTGAGTGAGAAAGCAACTCGTTTTCGTAGTTTCATTATCACTCCAGAATTTTGTTATCTTGAAATCTAGTTTCACAAAAAGAAAAATATGCCTTAATCTCACATATGAATTGTGATTGCCAAAATGTTGTTTTAGAGTGAAATACATGATTCATCATGGATAGGAGATTCATGGTGAAGGAATTCTTTTTCATATACTGTAGCTGGAGTCAACTCTGCATGAGAAAGTGAGTTGGTCGAGTGGCCAGTCAGACCTGAAAAAAAAAAACTAGACATCTGTGCCTGTCTGCCTGTATAGAAGAATCAAAAACCAGAACAACTGAGTTTGAAAACAGGGGACCAAGTTATGAGAAAACTTTGTTTTCATTGTGTCCAACCTCCTGTTACCCGCTAGTGTCCTAGCTGACCTCTGATAGCTGCACTGCTGTAGCTTTCACAGCCTCCCTCAGGAGTTTAGCCATTTGGCCCATACAGTTCAAAATCTTTTCTTAATGTCTAGCCTAAACATTTCCTTCCTTAGCCTCAGGTCACTGATCCTTGTCCTACATCTCTGAGACTGTGAATAATTTCCTGCATTCAATTGCCACTGCTGTATAGAAGGCATGAGACTGAGAACAAAAAAAGACAGAAAAAAGAGGGAAAAAAGATGTCTCTAGTCTAAAATAAACCCCTTCAGCTTTCCCACAGACTGTGAGTTACAGCAGAATTATCAAGGTTTTTATACTTTCAGTTTATCAGAAAGTTATAAAGATCAGCCTATTGTATAGTACTAGTAAAGTAACACCACCCTGGATTAAACAAAAATAATCAATAGATGAGGCCCATCAACCACTGACAAGGAGCCTTTTCCTTTTTTTTCTCTTTCCAGTTACTGGAGGGGAGCCAGCCAGCCAAATATACTCTAGTCTAAAAGAGTTTTTAATGAAAAATCTTTGCAATGTAAGCTTGAACACTGCTGTTAAGGCTGAAAAAAAAAAGAAGATAAAGTACTCTGTCATGAATTTATGTGAGGCAATTAAAATTCATTTCCACATTGTATAAACAGATGACAAACTGGTTGTTTCAAAAAATAACAGAGGGATGAATTGAACTACAAAGTTTAAAGAATTAAGCATTTGCACTAGCATGCCAAGGCTGTGGAAATCTGAGTCAGATCACAGAGGTAATGAACCACTGGGCATACTTCATTATTCATGACAGTGGATGCACAGTTGGGGAAATATTGTAAAATATAGACCACTAATACTGACATTGCTATCTGCTCCCCCCTTGCCCCCCAAGAAAAAAAAAAGGAAAAAAAAAAAAGCATTCAAAGAAATCAGATCCAGTGATTCTCCAATTCTGTGAATTGCAATTAATGAATGTTGGCTATTTAGCCAGCATTTTACTTGAAATATTTAATCTGTTACAAAACTCTATAAAGTAATTGAACCAGCACAGAAACTAACCATACCTGAACTAAAAACAAATCCCAGAACAACTGAAGAGTACAGAAGAAGAAATTCTGTATGTATTTTAGCTATATCTCCTCATTTATTTTTAGACAGGCTTCTTATGTTCATGCGATATTGCCTGAGCCCATTCCATGTAGGATCAATGTATCAGCATGCAGTTGTTTAATTTAAAAAAAAATTAAAAATTGATGAAAAGTTTTGGCTTATTATCCTCACTCTGTTCTGGGTCTGTGGTACTAATATAATTTTATGGCACATTTATTTTCTCTTGCTGTGGTTTATTATGGTAGCTAGCCACTACAGCTGAACAGGGCATGACATATCACAGTTTAAATTTTCATGAACTGCAGAAGCACTTACACTTCATGCCCAATGTTTAAGTCGATATGACAGGTAATTTTCCTCCACAAAGTCTGATACACAGGATCCAACTCAGAAATTTCAACTAGAGTTTCCTCTCCTATCTCCATCAAGATCCATGGCACAAACTTACTTCAGCCCATTCCTAAACACGTTAAAATGTTGATGGGATATTTGTGGAGATGTAGTCTGAGAGAAAAATCCTGCAGAATTTATTTGGTTGTGGTGATTAGATAGTTGTTTAAAACTATTCATCAATGATTATTTATTTCCATTCATTTTAAAAGACAGTGCTCATTATTTAAAAAAAAAGAGAAATTCAAACCTACTTCCCCAGCAAACTTGAAGCTTGAATGAAGAGACATTCACACTTAACAATGATAAATCATTTTGAGCCTATGTAGTGTACTGTACCCTACATTAAGACTTTGACAGGATTAGATCTATAACTGTTTAAGTGAAACAGGAAAAAGTGAACAGGAAGCATATCAATGCAACCATATTTTGTCCTTGATGGGAAAAAGGATTGAGGTATTTGAAACACTGCCTTGATATTGAATAAAATTGCATCTTGTAGAACATCTAGGTTCTTCAATTTAATAGACTTGATGGCTTTCCTTGACACCTGATGCCTTATCAGGGAAGAGTTGAACAGGACTCTTTCGGATCTTATATAAGAGGTTTACCATTTTAATATGGATCATATCTGTCTCCATATATACCACTGACACCAAAGAGAAAAACATTTTTATTTCTTACTAAGAGGAAAATGCTAAATTAACCATATTGAAACTGCTTTTGGATGCATTCTCACTTAAGCTGTGAGCAACATAGAGTCTGTAGTGCACAAATTAAGCCTATACTTTAAAGACTTTGTCTTTCTTGTAGCTATTTAGAGATAGCTTTATTTTGGTTTGTTTGTTGTTGATTTTTTTTGAGTGCTTAATTTCCAGTTTGAAGAGACAAAACATTTAAAAGAAAATCTATAGTTTATACTGAGTGTATAAACTATAAACTTCTGCATTGAGTTTTTCTCATGCACCTCTGCCTCAAAGTAATAATGAGTATGAGACAACTGGATGTTCTTTACTGTTTTCTCTAGTGAGAAAGGATGGAAGCAACATTGCTCAAAAAATCAACTTTCTTCTGATGCCTGCAGAGCAAAGAGGAAGCCTTACACTGATTGCAAGTGGAGTGTCCTCAGATATTTCTCTCCACTCATGTTACACCCTGCCTGTAATAACTGACCACAATAACATCATCAGGAGTAGAAACTGATGAAGCAGCTAAGATAACATTCCCTAAACCAGTTTAGACATTAATGGATATTCCAAAGAGTGTTTTACATTGGCTAGTCTGAGATCTGCTTTACGCTTACAAGGGTGACCTTTAAAATAACGTATTTGCTACTAAAAAGAAAGAAAAGAAAAAAAGGGAAGAGAAAAAAAGGAAAAACCTGAATTTATTGCCTATAAAGTCACTTTCCAGCAAGAATTGTGATTACAATCAAATAACCCACCAAAATGAAACAGTTTACCTGTGATCAATTTAATGTGGTAGTAACAACCTAATAATGGGCAAAAACACATTCAAGGTTTGTGATATTATCAGGAAAATCTGCATGGAAACTAACATTCAGTGATGCAAAAACACATTCAAGGTTTGTGATATTATCAGGAAAATCTGCATGGAAACTAACATTCAGTGATGCAAAAACACATTCAAGGTTTGTGATATTATCAGGAAAATCTGCATGGAAACTAACATTCAATGATGCATAACACATGGGGTAAATTAACAAATTATTTATAAAATCAGAAATTTCCAATGTCTACTTTTTTTGGAGAACAGTCATGTCTTCTGTTATAAATCTTCAATCTGAGGTACAACTAGTGTAATCTCAGTCCAGATATTCATGCAAGAACATGACTACAGACCCTAAGACTTGTAACAGTAGGAGTTAGGCTAGGTTGCACAATCAAATACTGTTTGGAACCTCATTTTGTCCCACATTAGAAAGCAGAAGTAGACACATAGAGCTTTAAAAAAAGAGAAATGCTTGTAGAGGGAACTGTATTTATATTTATGGACATTGCATATATACATATAGAAACAAACAGAAACTGAGGTGGAGGGTAACCTGAAATAATGCTTCAGGGGCAGAGTAGCAGATTAAGGAAACTTAATCTACATTCCCCCCTTCAGGATCAAGATTAGCCCTTCCCTTGTTTTCTATACAGTTTCATTGTCCTTTCCAAAATGAAGCACTGAGCCATCTTCTAGCTGTTCTTCCATTATATTTTTGAATGATATTTCATTTCCAACATTTTCATTTATATTCATAATATTCTTCTACTGGTGTATTTCTAGTGTGTCTAAATCTATATTATCCATTAATATTTGCAGAAGCTTTTGGTGACATTGATTTCATAGCAGCACAACATAAAAAGTGAAACACTTCTCACAAAAGCTCCAATGGCGCTTGTAAATTAAGCTGTATTATCTATTTCAGATTCTACTTATATTTGAGAAAGGGTCTTTCAGAATCTACCTGATGCCTGCTGCTGAATAGTGGTCACTGCAACCTGATTTTCCTGCAGCAGTTCCATCCTTTTTACCTTAAATGTTATCTTTCTATACACATGCATTTTGTCCACTATGTGCCAGTATAACTTGTTGAAAGGGTAACTGTAATTTATTTTGTAGGGACAAATAAATCCAAATTGCCTTGCTCAGCCTGCTTGTTTGTCTTTATCTCTTTTATCTCGACAATTCATCAGAAAATATCTTCAGTAAAACAGCATAAATACATGAGAACTGGTCATCTCTAGCTACAGAAATCTTTTCCACGAGTAACAGAGCCCCAAAATTAAGATCCTCCCACACTCCTCTTGCATCAGAGCTGAGAGTAACTGAATTCTAATTTTAGCATTTCCATATGCTTAGAGGAACAGGCACAGTGAAACTGTGATGCCTTTGACAGCACAGTCCATTCATGGATCCGCAGCCTTCCCACTCCACATCAGCAGCCCCATCAGAGAAGCTGCTGTTTCAGGAGAAGGAAGGGTATAAATGGATCAAGAAGGATGCTGCTGTCAATCCAGGGAGCACGGAAGACTGGGATCAGCACTCCTGTTCTGAGCTGCTTCTCCCTTTTGTTCCAGTTGTGTAATATAACACCAGCATTCCCGCTCCTCTTTGCTGAGCCTAGAGCAGGCACCGATGGAGGCACTTGACCCCTTCAGTGGTGTTAGGCATAGGTTTTACTCCAAGGTCAAAACTTTATTGGAGGCTCTCCTAATTTCTTAAGACATAAATGAAATTAATCCTGTTTTGTACAAAGATTCCTAGCTGCATTATTAAATTAATTTCCAGTACCAACCTTAGGCAATTTTACTTGTTAAAAACAAAAGAAATGAAGAAAAAATCTAACCTCCAACAGTAGTAAAGAATATACAGTAAGTTATTGACAAAAATTTAGTGGTAGAAATTTATTTTTACTGTGCATTTCAAGCAAGTATTTTTTTTCATTTTTCATGTTTCTTCCATATTGTTTCCATTTACCAATCACAATTGCCAAAAGTTTTGATATTTAATAAGCCTTAAATGAGAGTAATTTTTCTGCAGAAACTGGTGTTAAATTCCTGGATTTTGTGCTTTTCATGCTGCAAACATAACTCTGTAGACACACAGTGCTCTCAGGGACCATGCCCATACAAGATGGACCTGGACAGCTCTCAGTTCTTCCAGATCATTCAGGTCAGCTCAGGTCTGTTTTAAGTGCAACACATCTTTGAAGTTAACTCAGTATACTCTACAGTGCACTTACACACACCACAGATGAGTAGTTCCTGATGGAAAAAAATAGCTTGAAATACAAGAAAGCAAGCTGGAAATATGACATCAATAAACCATGACCTATCTGGGATATTTTCAGCCAAATAAACTTGTTTCATTCTCTACCATGTGACTGTGTATATCTCCTGGTTTTGCATGTTTTCAGCCAACATCCTTTATTTTTGTGTATGGTGTGGTAATCCAGATACCTGATATTTCCCATATTGTCCAACAGAGAATCTGCTTCTCTTTGCACATACCATGGAAATGTTATTTTCTTTCTTTAGTTCCCATGTCTCCTGGTTTTCATCTCCTTCTGGTCCTTAAATGCAAGTTAGCCTCTTACCTAGATTCCCAGAACTCCTGTTAAATGATTGATTTCATGAAGTGGCACAGAGACCAACAATGTAATCCAGTGGATAGAGAAACAAGAAAAACTTCAGGCTGGTCTCAGCTATACAAGGAGACAAAAAAGAAAATATGTTGAATGCCAAAGCATTCATATCTATCATTCCTCGGGCCAGGTTTCCAAAGAGCAGGAAACTTAATACATTTCAAAACAATTGTCTGCCAACGTGGCTGCCCACTGTTCTCACTGTGCTCCCCCACACGTCAAACACAAACTGCTCTTGAAGTTTTTTTGATATTACACTTCTAGAATGTTTTTGTTATCAGTTACAGCACGTGTAGAAGCGCTAAGCTTTATAAGAAACATTAATTATGATTAATAATTGCAGGAAGGAGATGACTGAAATAGTAATGTGTACAGAGGAGAGGATTGGCTTGACTTCATTTTGATCATGAAGTTGAGATTTATGAAATGAATATGTATAATTTTTGTGAAGTCAGCTAAAAAAAAAGTTAATCTTTATTTTACTCTGAAGTTACATCTAAGAAAAGAAAGAAAAAAAATAAACCAACATGTTCTCACTTGAAGTTAACTCCCCTGCAATGAGATTCAAGGGAGAAAAAGGCTTAATCACCAAGAAAGTAAAGCTTTAAAGAATTCAGTTATGTATACATTATTCACAGAAACACAGTCAGTGATTTCATAAGCAACCAGACAATTAAGGTGTTCAACAAAAACTCAATAGGGACCTTTAACAGAGTCAAAGATTGGATTTCTAAAAAAGGTTCTGAGTCACAACTTCCTCAGCTGCTTTCTTCATGGGAAAGAAAGGGAAGGAGAAAGAGAGAGGGTGAGGGAGGGATTGGTAAGGGAATGCAATAAGAAAGGGAGCAAGGAAGGAATAAAAACATATATAAAAAGCAAAATTTCCTTACTGGAAGATTTACATTATGGAAATTCTAAAAAAATTATCTTAATATGAGACAAATTGTGATGTTCTGCACCTTAGTTGTGCAGTAGACTGAACTAGAAAATTAAATATTTCATAAATTTGAATTATTGACTAGTTTCTTGAAAACAATTTAAATGTTATAAAGAAAATCAAAAGAAAGAAAAAAACACTCATCTTTTTACATTTGAATGATATTTTTCTCTTTCTGAAGCAATATACATCAGAAAGAAACTAATTTCAAGGGATATAATCCTTTCATTTCTTCTTGCTCTGATAATAAAAAAAAACAGCAGTCTGTGATTCAGGATTACAAATTGTGACTGAAAATGTCAGGGTTGAGGGTTTGTAACTGCTCTTTCTGGACTTTTCAGGCTACTGGCAGCATGTGTACTTTGAATTTTAAGGACTTCAGTGTAATAGTCCTCTCCTCCCTGGAGATAACTCTAAAGTAATCGGAATTGCTGCACGTGACCTGATGCTGCTAACACCAGCCAGAGGAACGGAGCTCTGCCTTAGAGATTAGACCACCAGAAGTACAAATGAGATAGAAGAATCAAAATAACTATGAGAAAGGAAACAGGCAAGCAAAATCTGCAGTAGAAGAAAAAAGGGACTAAAGGTGCAGATGCCCTTTAATGGATGCTCTGAAACATCCCTTTCGGACCTGCAGTCTCGCACAGTCTATGTAATGTGCAATACAGGGTTGGGGGGTGGTTTTTGTTTGTTTTTTTAACATACTTTCAAATGCCTAGCTTCAATGATCTATTACCATGACTGATGTGTCTTATTTTGATGGGCAGACCTGAGTATTGCCCATGACCTCCTGGATAAGTTTGGGATGATGTTTTTTTTAGGATCTTCTGCCTATTTGCTAATTCTGCACTACTTTATTGTTCTTTTGCCAGAACAGGTAAGCTTAACTCAGGATGTCACCAGGAAAATCCTTAATTTTATTATTTAGGTGCCTAACATTGAAGGTAGTTGCAACTTTAGTTTTCACTATGGGATACAGATCAAGATTAATGGGTCAGTAGCTGGATAATATTTCTACTTTTGAGTATTGACTGTCTGTCAGATCTGTTGTTGAAGGATATTACTCTCTTATCAGCATCATTTTCCCTTTTAGAAAGAGAAAATTTGAAGCAGTTATCAGGGTAGCTAAAAAGGCATCTCTAAATCCTCAGCTAGTATAAATCATGATATGCAGGACTCTTCAGCATCATATGCTATTAATAAAAAATATTTTAAGTTCACCATGTCATACTTGCATCTCACAGCTATGTGAGCCCCCTCTTTTACACAGACACACCACAAGACACCACAACTGTCAAATTCCAGGGTCTCATAAGCCACGAATGACTGATAGAAAATCAGCAAGCTGTACTCGGTTGCTCTGCTTGAAACATTGTTTAATCTTTTCTAAAATTTCACAATCCTCTTTTACTATTTAAGCACCACAGTCATTTGGTCACTTGTTAGGTCCTCAGTTAAAAAAAAAAAAAGGTATTGTTCTTAAATTTATGTTTTATGTAAACTCATTGAATTTTCATTACGTAAGGGATAGTGTTTTGTTCAAAGAATTGTTAATGTATAACATGAATAGTATTTTTCTGGTTTATTCATAGTTTACTTGCCTATAAAATATTGAAAAAAAAAAAAAACTTGCTTTCAATGTGAAGGAAATAGTGTTTTGAAGATATTCCAGTCCATTTCCTGATGAGCATATACCTATCACGTTTCATCCATTCTCACAGAGTAAGTTATTTTTTCAGAAGAAACAGGGAATAAGGAAAAAAAGTCAGGAATCTTAAAAATAATAGACAAATAATAAACTATTAAATATACCATACAACTCCTAATACACTTCTAGACTGCCATGGGGAATTGGCAGGAAGTAGTTTCAGTAAAGCACTTTGTTCAGACCTATGTTATTATACTAATGACAGAGAAAATGAAAGCAACTCTAATGCACCAGATCACTTGTAGGAAGTGTGTGGACCCTTGTGTCAGGATAGGATAGCCTTCTTCCTCTGTTAAGGGTTTATGAGCATCAAATGGAGCAGCTGCAGGAAGGCTGGAGGTAAAAGGTACTCTGTCATAAACTGGACTCCTCACAAGACAAGTCTATGATTCAGTGAGATGGGAACAAACTGCCACACAAAGTGCGCCTTCAGAGAATGCTCTAAATCCATCAGAGAAAAGATTTCTTCTGGAGTTTCGCATATTCCATTGAATGTCCTGCCTACCATGTCATAGCTCATACTAGGACAGGTCTCTTTCCCTGATGCTTTTGCGAATGGCAAAAAACCCTCTCCATGAATCTGTCTTTAAAGTCATGCCATTCATTCAAGAAAATAAACAAACAAACAAAAACATTTTTAAATTAAAAAAGCACCAAACATTTCCTTTATTACTGTTGTTGTTATTAAACCTTTTTTTTTCCCCGAGAGACATTTCATTTTCTGGAATAATATTTCTTTGTATTGTCAAAAATATATTAATTTTAGTGAATTCAGTTGCCTTTTGAGACACTATAAGGTATCCAAACCACCAGCATGGGAAAAATTGTCAGTGGTTGAGATCCAGTCCCTCTTCTTTGGGTAGGCGCAGAGAAGAAAAGCAGGGAAACTGTGGTTGTCTGTATTAAAGAACAGAATCAAGTTTCAGTGCTCTGGACCTTGTTAATTTGTGCCAACATTTAACTACATATGCCGCTCGTGGGGCGAGTAAATATGAACTGTTACAGGTTACAGATCTGTTTGAGACATAAACCTGGCATAGTTCAGAATGACCTTAAAGTGACTGCAATATTCTACTATTTTAGAAATATGGATGACTTAACTGCCTAAGGGTTTGCAAAGCCTGTTAAAAGTTGGTGACATCCCAGCAATTACATTTCTCACTTCCAGAGATCATGAAAGACATATGTATCTTGCTCTGCAAGGAAGAGGAGTACAAAAGTGACACTCTATAAACTTCTGAGCTAGAATATCTGTCAACTTACTGCTCCTTTGAATGACTGGCATGACATTAATGAGCCAAAAGAAGTACATGATTCATTAAAGGACAGTGTACATTAAAGCATAGGAAGATTT
Source organism: Corvus moneduloides (assembly GCF_009650955.1). Taxonomy (NCBI): domain Eukaryota; kingdom Metazoa; phylum Chordata; class Aves; order Passeriformes; family Corvidae; genus Corvus; species Corvus moneduloides. The sequence goes on from NC_045481.1 coordinate 19,708,205, forward strand.
GAAATCAGAAAATAAACCGTTACAGAAAATTTCAAATTTTCTGGTCCAGAATGCTTTTCCTTTTTTCTCAAGTTTTCTTTTTTCCTCTCTTAGCCAGCAGATTTTTGTCTTTCTTCCCCAAAACCAGACTGTACAGAACAGTGAAGGATCCATAAATCACACACATTTGCTTCTTCAATTCCTACCTACTTTTCCGCTATGTTTTGAAAGATGAACATGCATATTGAAAAACCTTTCTATGATATATGGAAAGATCTATGTGGGAGATCTACATATTTTGCAGAACAAAAAGGAAAGCCACAGAGACAGCTGCTGGGTTAGTGTCATAGGTGATTCTTCTGGCAAAGACTTGGCTTAAAACTCAGCTGTTTTCTAAGTCTGTAATGCTTTATCCTTTCTGGTTCACATTAGATGTTTATGTGTCTAACTTTTTTGAAGACTGATTCATGTAAATTGGTACAGACTGCTTTTTAGATCAGTTCCTACTTTTAATCTTTCTTCCAATGTAGGATGTGGGGCCACAGTTGAAACACTAGAAAATCCTTAGTCTAGTAAATGGTTTCTCACTTCTTCCTTGTGCTTTATTTAGTGCTTTTCCAAGTGGCTTGTGGCTGTGCTACCTAGGAATTCATCACACATTAAACCTAAGTGAACAAAACCAAACTCAGTCTTTTGACAGAAGATACAAGCATACTCGGGAATCTGCAAGTGCAGTAGCTGCAGGCCTTAACTGTCTTTGCTCCTTTTATTTATTGTTTCTGATGAAAAAGCAGTATTTGCATAAGTGGTGTGTTCCTACCTGTTCAAGATAATCATGACCAGGTTTCCAATGTCATAATCCAAAACCATTATTGAGGTCCAGGTTAGCACATTATTTCCCCACAGCATTATGAACATTAATTACTATATCTGATGTTATAAAAATCTGAATAGATTCAAATAATGTCTCACAATAAAAGATAATTATAATCTAATGTCAATCTATGTAAAGCTCAGGATTCCTTCAGGCTATTTTTTTTTCACAGCTATAGTCAAGGAGCATTTAAATTCCTCTGTTATTTTCCATGAAAGCTAATGATTTGTCATAATTGATAAATGTGTGATGCTAACAGCCACCTAAAGAATTTATGCTTGTTCTTAGACTAAGGTAAAAAGCTCTTTGCCATTTCAATCACTCAGCTCAAAATAAGGTATAGCTGGCATGAAACTTATTCAAACACTTCTATTTATCCTGTGTCATCCATAAGTTCTACTATGCAAAATATTAACACTGATGAAAAAGTTCCGTTTCCAGCATAATTTTTTAGTACAAAATGAAAAGAACAAATTTATTTAACTACTAATCATTTTCTCAAGTGTCCTCTCTCATTTTTTTCCTTCCTTCCTTCCGTCCTTCCTTCCTTCCATCCTTCCTTCCTTCCTCTCTCTCTCTCCTTGCTGCTTCCTTGTATTTCTACCACCATGTTTCTTACTATCAGTTGGTAAGAAATGTTCACCCTTCCCTAAATAAAAATCTAAGGAGCTGGTGCCATTTTAAAGGGATTACTCTGAGACAAGTCTGCTTTTTTTGCTGGACAAATAACTCATGTGCTCTGGAAGTGTTAACTGAAAATTATTCTTCTCTGAAACTGTTTCAAATAATCATCTTTTACTCATGTACCATACTGTAGAGTACATGTTACAGTTAAATCTTAGTCATTATTTATAACCAATAACTACATGCTTAAAATGAATGTTTCTATATTTAATTTAAGTGTACAGGCTGTTGATTTGGGGTTTTTTGAGGTAAAAGTAGTAGGAAAACAGTACTAGAATTTCATCTGAATGAGAAATCTTAAAAATTAGAGTGGCATTTCCTTCCTTATAATTTAAACCTCTGAAAGTAAGGTTCTGGAACTAGTTGAATTGTTCACCAATATTTTTTATTCCACAGAAACTGACAAGCTTCTCTACAGGGTGACTCATTCATCTATCTTCACAATCTGGATAGCATAAAACACCTTTAAAAGTGTCTACGTTTTTTCACTGAACATAGAAGGACCTTAAAGTTCAAAAAATTTAAGTCCAAATTTTTTTTCAGATTAATCCTCCTTTTTGCTGTTTACTTTTAAACTCTTCCTGCATTATCAACCACATGTACAGTGATAATCACAACCCCCCACCATGTTTTCTAATTGAGCATTTCAACACTACCTATTCCCTGTCTCTGCACAGAGATAAGGACACCTCAAGCTGTTTTTGCCGATGCCCAGAAAAGTTTGCTCCTTTATCAGGGCTCTGGACACTGATTCAATATGCCCAAGATAACTGGTGCTTCTAGATATGCAAAATTTGAGAGGCAATGCCAGGAGGGCTTGTGGTTCAGGTTCAAGTAGTTCTTAGCCAATATCATACTGAATAAACACAAAGATATCTTTCATCTCTTTTGCCAGTTATTTCACTGCTGTAAAATTTTGTTGCGCAATGCGGTATCTTAACAATGTCACAGTGCTAATATACAGTGGCTGGTAATCTGGCCTACTATATGAATAGCTGTAAAATGGTTTTAGGAGGTTACAGAGCTGTCATTTTTCACTCTAGATTTTACTGTGGTCCTGTGATAACAAGTCCTTCTATGTAGGAAGTATGGTGCCACCCTTAAATGCAACTTTAAATATATTAGCTCAGCACAACACTAAGTTTGACATAGATTTTCTCCCAGAATACAAATTTTGACTCTAATTACATTACAGCTTTATTAATTTCCCAAAGTTTCCAGCATGGTTTTACTGGCATACTTTTGCAAATCATTAATTGTGCATTCTGCCACTCTTGTTTTAATGGCATTGTAATTTATTCCAAGACTGCTAGAGAAATGAACTGTATAGTTTTCATTAAATGGTCTGGAAAAAAGTAATAAACACACAAATAAATACTTACTAATAAACAGATTATTTACAACCATTTCAAAACACTGGAAATATCTCTTGAGACAAAAACAAAAGACAAAATACAAGTGGAAGTCTGAAGTCCAAAATTTCATTTATGGGCAAAATAAAACATCATAAATCTTATCAAAGCTTTCCATCAAATTATTGTTCTCTTACTTTAAAACTATAATACCACTGGAGACCTGAAATTCCATTTGTTTTGAACTATTTCTTCATAGTATTTCCTGGCCTTATAAATACAAAAAACCCCTTGAAAATATCTCATGAATACCTCTAGATGTTATTCCTTTCTCACGGCCTCTGAAATATTAAATAAAAATAATAGGAATTTCAACCTTTTTTCTGAGTGTGGAAATCATTTGATAGCAACATTAATCAGAAGTCCAAATATAAAAGCAAATTTTCAATGGTACATGGAATAACCAGGAAAACATAATAATGTACGTCTCAAGACCTAGTAAGAATAAAAAAAATGTGGCTAAAAAAGACTCAAAAGAAACCTTTGAGGCTACAATGAAGGTAAACTGAAGAGTTGAACTGGGAGAAATACATTTAACTGAACAAATACAGTCAAGTGTCTGCACGCCACCATTTAACAGAATGGAGAGAGTAGGAAAAAAATTAAAGGCTGGAAAATCTTAAAGGGACTTAAATGCTTAAGTTATTTAAAATAAAAGTTTATCTAAGAATTTCAGCTTAAATACAGCTTTATTAATTATTTTATGTAGTTATATTCACTCCCTCTCTTCTTTCCTTCCTCCCATCCTTCCTTTATTCTTCTTTTCTTTGAAATGGCATTCATCTGTAATAGATCCTCTTTTTTTCAAAGTGTCTCTTCACAACATTAACTTGTGTCTGAATAAAATCAATCTGGACAGCACTGTGGCCATTCTGGGGGCTAAGCAAATTCGGAATAAGAAAAGCGACTATACATGCCAGCAAATTTCCCAGAGTCAGTGTAGCAAAGTAATTTTTTGACTATTGCCTTCTCTGGACCCATTTAGTCCACCACAGAAAGAACGTCTCCAAACACCTTCACAGAAAACAAAACACAAGTTCCAGGCTTTTAAATGAGAGAGTTATTTTCAATCAGAGGGGAAAGAAAGGATGGCAAGACACAATAAATCCATGACATCTGTTTTCCCTTGATGAGAGGCACTTCTGTTATAATCTCCCCATATATTAGGAAAAAAAAAAAAAATCCCTGAAGTCTACAGTTTGCATAAAGCTCTAGAATTGTGGAATCTTCCAGATGTCTGGATTCTGCCTGAATTTGGCATTGGTCTGTACTGGTCTGTAAACTACCTATTGTTACATATTTAAATGATTATGTTAATTTTTCATATTCTTTCCATACCCTTATTGTTTTCATAGGTACAACATGATACAGACGTTTCTGGCTACACCAAGATTTTAGAAACGTAGAATTATTTATGTTGGTAAACACCTCCAAGCTCATTGTGTCTAAACATAAACTTAACACTGCCAAGTCCACCACTAAACCATGTGCCTAAGCACCATGTCTACACATCTTTTAAATACCTGCATGGATAGTGACTCAATCACTTCCCTGGGCAGGCTGTTACAATGCCTGACCACCCTTTCAGTGAAGGAATATTTCCTAATATTCAATCTAAACCTCCCTTGGTGTAACTTGAGCCCATTGCCTGTTTTCCTGTGTATTGTTACTTGGAAAAAGAGATTGGCTGGCCTCCTTTCAGGCAGTTGTAGAGAGTGATAAGGTCTCCCCTGAGACTCCTTTTCTCCAGACTAAACATTCTCAGCTCCCTCAGCCACTCCTCATAAGATTTGTGCTTCAGACCCTTCACCAGCTTCAGTGCCCTTCTCTGTACATGCTCCAGCACGTTGGTGTCCTTGTAGTGAGGAGCCCAGAGCTCAGCACAGGATTCAAAGTGAGGCCTCCCCAGTGCCCAGTCCTGGAGGATACTCGCAGCCCTGGTCCTGCTGTGTTGCTGATACGAGCTAGAATGACCGCTGTCCACATGGGTACACTGTGCACCAACACCCCTGTTTTAAAAAACAGTATATTTCTAAGAAGACCTAGTAGCATGTTTCTGTCCTAGAACTTCTTTAGTGACATAATTTTGACACCATAATGATTTTTCACAAGATTTTGTCACTGTCTTCAGACAAAATGTTGAAAGGACTTTAATTTCTTCTGGAGTGTGAAATGTTGTGCACTAAATCCATCAGCTTATATGACACATTTTTACCTTCACCTTTATTCCCAATCTAGTGCCTGAGACTTTTTTGCAAATGTCATTCCAAAGCCCTGAAGTCTAGCAATAGTAACATATTGTAAAGTATTTCTTGATGCAACATATAATATCATATTATGTCTTTATTTCTACTTCCTTTGGACTTTTTCTGATTGCGTCTGAATTGGTTTTGAGACACTTGAATAAATTTTATTGTTCCTCTTTGTTAGTATTGTTCCTCATTTTGTGATCCTTCACAAAAAGCTTAGTTTTTGTTCACTGAGCACCTGTTGAGCGATTGAGTCTCTTCTGTCACTTGCATGACTTTTTCACACATCAAAATTTCAAAATCCCTGAATTCTTTCCTGACAGGCTACATCTCATCATTCCTTTAATACTGTTCTCATATTTCCATTTCTCTTAACCTTTTCCCATGTCTTTGTTCTTTGCTTTAACTTTTCCTTATGTATTTTCACCAGTATTATCAATACCACTGCTATTGTCACTTTTTCATTTTAGCTATTCATCCTTTCTTTCTTTTTTTTCTTACACATCTTTTGATAATCTGAAAAATCCTGCAACTCACTTTGGAAGGCACCTACTTCTCACTAGAATGCATTTTATAAGAGTTTTCAAAAAGAATGCATTATAAATAAAATGCAATATTATTTATATTATTTTCCTAATTTTGTGCAGGCGCCAGCTGCTGTTCTTGTGAATAGAGTTATTAGGAAGCTAGAAGTGTCAGAAGACAAAAAAGCAAGAAATTTCAATGAGAAGATATTTTTAAATCATCTAAAAGGCCAAGGCACAAAAAAAACCCAACCAGAAAAAAAACCAAAACCCAAAAACTGAAATAGATTTCTAACTATTGTAAATAATAGACATTCAAGCCCCTAAAGTCTAAATTTTTAGAATTTTGGGGAAGAATTAATTACTCAAAAGAAGCCTGTATTTGATGAGTTGTCTAATAATATGCTAAAAGAATTTTTAAAGGGGTTATTTTTTTACCTCCCATCATTAATTCAGTTGCAGCTGTCTCCCTCCTTTGTAATATTCAAGCTCTAATGCTTTTCCTCTAAATTCTATGTTTATAGGGATGACTTTTGTTTTCAGAAATATTGTCTCATTTGAGAGAAGAAAAGAGAATATATCCAAGAATTTTCTGTTCATGCATAGCACATCAATCTTTCCTTGTTTTATAGTTACTACTTGTGCTTTCAGAAAGTAAATCATTACAAGACATTTCAGAATTAAAATATCATTTATGTTTTAAGTCATTGCCAAAATGTCTTTCAGTCATCAAGTTTTGTCTTCATAAAAGGCTTGCAGGTTTACTGAAAAATTAAAATTTCACAGCATTCATTGAAGTGCTTTTGAGAAAGACAATATCCTGAAGGTATAAATCAAATTATTTAGTTTCCATGAAATTAGCATAGTTAAAGTTATTTTGATTCCTGAGGGGATAATTTTTTACATTTCTGAAAAAGGAAAAACATGATACAGTAAAATTTACACTAAGTTAAGAGGAAGGCCAATTTCAGATACTTGTATTCTGGGAAATCTCGTAGCTGTAGCCAAAATCTGGGATAGTTTCAATGGGATCAGACAGAATTTCCGATGGTTCCAAATTTGAATTTAACTGCCTTTTCATAAGTAATTTTTACTCCCTTAAAACAAACTTATCAATGCATTAGTTATAAAGTAGAACATGGTAATAATATTATTCCAATGGAAAATTTCCTAGGAATTAGGGAAAACTAAACACCAGGACAGATCAATCATAAGAGATCAAACCAACTGTTCTGATCTAAATAAATGCTCATTAAGATGCAAACATATATCCAGACTAATCTAATTCTCTTTCATATGTTTTTTTTTTCATTCAGTTATATCTGGAAGGCCAGGTATTGGGACCCTATTGAAAGGTGTATGATGGAGAAGATTTTGAAAGGAAAAATTCCCAAAAAACAATACCAAGCTAAAATGATATCTGATGAATTTTTAACAAGTAACAAAATTCAACTCGTCTTTCAAAGTACAAAAAATAGTTCATAATATGGAAAATTAATAACTATTTTTTCAGGTAGCTATAGAGAGCAGTGTGGTCCCATTTGAGCATCCTCTTCTTCAGGCTAAACAACCCCAATTCATTTGATTTCTCCTCGTAAGACATGTTTTCTACACCCTTCACAGGCTTTTCTGCCCTTCTCTGGACATAAGAATACATGAAAGTTTTTACAGAAATGCAGAACAAAATCCAAACATTCAGCTGGAAGATAAGAACTTAATATCTTTTGAAGAAAAATAAATGGTAAGAGCTGAAAACAAGTCATATAGTTCATTTATATTTTAGACATAGAAAATGAGAATAATTTAGCATAAACTATGTATACCTGCAATGCAAATTTCAACTTCTAGTCTAGCCTGTCTTATTTCCTATTAAATTTAATGGACTGAATTAGGCTTTCAGAATTAATTCAATAAACGCTATCTGAGATACCTTTTTCAAGATGAAGCACATTATGGCTAGATCCAATTATAGCTCACATAGTACCTGATTATGATTATTGTACGAGACAGTACACCTGACCATTGTCCAAATAGCTTTAGGAATGGATCATTACCATAACAATCTTTGTGTAAGAGTATCTACATTCTTCACAATAAATCTATGAAATCCATTATAGGCACATATGGTAAGAATATCAGTTCAAAATTAGACCACAGGCATTTCTAAGGCTGTGTGGAGAGAATGGTATCAGTCACCAATAAGTTTTTGGAAAAAAAGCTGTAGAAATTCTCTTTGTACAAAACACTTTATTGTTTGTTATAGGTCTTTAACAAAAATTTCAGATTTGGACCTGAAAAACATCAAAATGTGGGGTTTTTATGAGGTCAGATTTTGGGTTAATTTTATGGTTTTTATAGGCTAACCAAAACTAACTATTCATGCACTAAAATGGATAATTTTTTATTTACTTTTCTGTAAAAGGGAAAAACAAGTAAGAAAAAACTGTAGTTATTTGGAATCTCTGAAAAACTCCAGAGGAATCATTTTAGTTGAAAGTAATTTCATGGGGTTTTTTTCAGAAGTTAAACTTGAGGCAGAACAGACAATGTTTCATTTTATCCTAAAAAAGTGACATTTTAATAATTATGAGAACATGCTGATCATCATGACTCATTGTAAGGGTTTTCTTTATGTGCTAAAGCTCATTCTTTCCTCACAGTTTATAAGGCCATTAATCAGCTCTTGAGCCGCTGGTTTTAAGTTTAGTCCATCTCAGAAAAATATGTCATGTCATTTAAAAGAGCGTGATGGATACAGATATGTAAATGAGTAACCTGGACATTGCACATTAGGACAGAAATTATTGCCTCCAAGAGGCAATTTTAAGCAAAAATGTGATCAAATCCAGACATCAGAGAAAAGGAGAAAACCCCTCAGCTTTTCTAGAGGGTATTTAAACTCCAGATCTACAGGTCAACCAATTGATCAAAGATTAGCACATATCCAAACGTCTCTATACAGTACACCAAATGTACTCTTTTTTTTAATAAACATATCTATTCTAACTCTGTTAAGTATAATCTTCATTTTTTGCAGCACTCAGTTATTTTTAAGGGGAAAACATTCTGTAATAGAATTTGGACCCTTGTTGAATCATAGGGATGGATACAACTTGTTAATGATGCAAAGGTTCTCAAACAAATTTGGTGCCCTACTTAAATATAAACTTGAATGGCAGTGTTTAAATCAAAATCTTTCTCAAAATACCTGCAGAAGCAGCAGGAATTCTAATGTAGTGTTTTATGACAGATAATACAGAAATGACGAAGTTTTTAATTTAGGAAACCAGGAGAGAAATTCCTTTGTTACAGTGTCTTTGCCCTACTTTAAGGAATCCATACTATGGTCTCCTTCATGCAAACTTATCAAGATCCATATTTAAGCTGGCTTCCTTGTTAGAAGACTGTTTCAAAATCTCACTTTTCTGATAGTTAAAAATTTCTAATCAGTTTTCACTCTGAACTGATTTATGTGCAATTTGCATACTTTTGCTATACATGTACACAAAATAAGCAAGTACTTTGGCCAGTACATTCTTGGGGGCAATAAAAAGTCAGACAAGTCTGCCTACACCAAAAGCCTAGAAGTCTTTTTTGCAGTTGCCTTTTTGATGCTAAAGGAGAGGCATGCAGAACAAATTATCAATTTAGAATGCATATTTCCAACTGTGCAGCATTTTCATAACCATCTCATATGTTTTGTTTCATTGGCAGCCAGACACTAAGACAACAAGCTATCCGTTTTTCTGAGAGAATTTTAAGCATAATAATGAGTTCTTTTTGTAGGAATAGATGACTCCTGTTGCAGCAAATGTTGTCAACATAGGAGACAGTGCACTGAGATTATTATTAATTTTACCGTATGTCAGAGACTGAAATACTATAGTTTATGACTTAAATATTTTCTTAAAAGACTTTTAAACTGTATCACAAAAGCTGCAGAGAAGACTACCACACCCTGGATGGGGCCCTGACTGGGGCCTTACACTGCTCGATGATGAAGATAAGATAAAGTGACAACTCAGGGCTGGGGACATTCATAAAGCACGGGCTTAATGCCTCCAAGGTGGAGACCACAGCCCCAGGGCTATCAGCTGCCAGGCTCGAACAGACCCTTGCACCAAGGGGTGGAGGGAGGAGAGGCTCTGGGTATCTTGGAAAAGCCTCTGGTCAGAGGCGCAGTGACTGCCCATCCTCCACTGTGCAGAGGAGCCCAGCATATCCACAGCAGGAGGGGGTGACATGGCCCATCACAGGGCCCCCCTCAAAGGGGTCCCCAGACCCTGCACCAGAGCCCCAGAGATGATGCAACAGACCCTCGGTGTTGCAAGGGACAGTGTCAAGCTGGCCCCTGCAAGGGGAGACACGTGGGCATTCCCACCTGGCCCAAAGTGTGTATTAACCCACAGGATTCTGCACTCTTTGGCGTGTGGTGGCGTGTGGTGTGGCAGCGTGTGGCGGCGCGGCCACAGTGTCAATGGGGGACCCTCACCACCCGCAGACCAGATGGAGGGGAGCAATGAGACATCACTGGGACCCTCAGATGGCTGGTATGCTTCCACCTAACCCCTGTCACCTCTCCCTGTCCCCCCAACACCCCATGCACACTTCTTTCTCTATTTCTTTTTCTTTTTTCTTCCCTTCTCGTTGCCTCTTTTACTATTAAATAAAATACATCGATTTTTTGGCACCAACATCTAATCTCATTTGGTTTTAATCTTGTTTCTGGGAATATTTTGAACCTTCTAAGTTCTTTCTGATTTATGCACAGAGACTTAGCTTTCTTTGCTTTTCTGGGTTTAAACCAGATCATAACACCATATGATTGCCATATTCAGAAAAAAACCCCAAAGAAGTACATTATTATCTTTCTGTAGTTCACTTCGATGAGTAGTTCACTAATCATGTATTGCAAATTATTATTGGCTGTGTGATGCCCAATTTTGCAAAGTTAATTTATACAATATTACATTTGCCTTTGCAGTGTTCTTCTGGTTCTTTCATTTTTTCTCAAAGAATGCTCTTTTGAAATTAAGTTTTAGCAACACCAAAGCACCTTGTTCACCATGAAATAATTTGCAAATTAATAAGTCATTCAGCGATAATTTCTGTGTTTATAATAGGTTTTCTTCAAAATGGACAGTGGAAACATTTCAAAATATTGAGTGTGAGCCTCAGAACACAGTAACATTTAAATCATTCTGAAAGTTCTACATTTGAAACTTAATGAGGATAGAACTGGATCATTACTAGGGTAACAAATTAATCAGCTGATAACTTGATCAGTTAGAATGATCTTCCTTAGAGAAAAGGTGTCTAAAATTTCAATCAACTGGATGTATATTTTCTTAGATTGAAGGCTAGTAACTAAAGAAAAATATGATGGGTTTGACAATCTGCTATTTGCTTTGGCTTCCTAAATGTCAGGAACTGTTGGAAATAAGATGTACAGTCATTCTATGATAGATACAATTTTGTAACATTACTGTCAAATTAACTTTACAGCTCTCCTGAACCACCAATTCTTAAGGACAAATCTCAGTTCACATGTAAAGAAGTGGGAGTATTTGGAGTGCAAATTTCATCCTGATCTGAAAGTTAGGTTGTGAATTATGAAAAGCTATACAGAGTAAAAAAAGGAATTATTTTTGTTTGGGTTTTTTTTCTGCAACTCTGCCTTTCCAGAGGCATATTGGTTTGTCATCACCAAATCTTTCTCAACATAGCGGAAGGAAACAAAGTGGGGACCATTTCAGACACTCCCAAAGTATGGAGTCAGGCTTCAGAGACAACATATGCTCAAGTGGCCAAATCAAATCAGACAACTTTCCTGGAGTCAAGGAAAAAGACCAGAAATCAAAGTTAAATACTCCCCTTGAGGGTACAGAAGAACGATATGCTCTGAGGGCTGGTGAGAAGAATGAAAACAATAAATGTTTTAAGTCTGAGGGGAGTTTAGATTTAATAGATTTGAAACACTGAAATCTTGTGACACTCTAAAAGTGAAATATGACAAAAGTTTTCTCACTGGGCATACAGTTCTCAAAGGTCAGCTGAAGGTAAGATCTTGACACTCAATCATCTGTTTTTGTTGTCATGCAGTAGAGGGAATAAAGAAAATCAAAATTTTCAGTGATGCTCAGGGTAAACAATATAGTAATTAAAGTGCACTAAAATGTTCACTGACAGAAATTTGAAAAAAAAAATTATGTATATTAGTGAAACTTTTTGATAAGAAGGCACATGCTTCAACCCTTGGTCCTAAAAAAATATTCCAGAAATAGTATCCTTGAAAGGAGAAAAAGACAGTGAAAACGGGTTCTGATTCATTGCAAAAAAATTAGAGATGTCTGCCCAATAGTTGGTTTATTGTTGTAGAAGTAGCCCCATATATTGGGAACATTTAAAGTACACGTAAACTCAGTGTGATAAGAAAAGATTGATCCAGGCACATAGGAAAGACAAACAAGTCTTTTTTATGTCAACCGCATGGAGATATCACTCACTAGACTGTAACTATTCAAACATAAATGAAGCAGAAATCTGTCCCTGAAATTTTATTGGCAATATTAAAATAAAATAAAATAATAAAATAAAAAAAATAAAACAGCAAGTTGGTGTAGCTTAAATGTAATTATATAATTATAATATAGAACATTTATTATATATGATTATCTAATAATTACATATGTGTATATAATATACATATCATTGTAACATATACACAATATGTATACACAATATATATAATATATGATTTACATACAATTATATGCATTTCTATAATAATACATAATAGTGTATTACATTATTATGCAAAATTATGTTACAAAATAATTTTTTTAACAAAATGAATATATCATGGGAACCTAAAATTATATTTAAAGTACTAATATTCTGATTAGAATAACAGAAGTATATCATGGAATGCAAGTTCCACTAAACTGAGTGAGGGTAAAAAATTGCACTAGGAAAACATTTCCAGTGGACCTGGAACTAATCTAGGAAAAACAAACAACTAGACTTCTTGAGAATACTTATGAAGTAAGGTTAGCGATCCCTGCTAGGCTTACTCAGTTTTAATTTCCACAGAAATGCCACGTTGCATTTTGAAACACAAGCGCTCTTCCCTGAATTAACTGATTTCTTTGCTCTTCATTTATTTTGGCTTAGACTAGTCCAGTTTATGGTTCTTGATGAATTAGAGGTCTGAGCAACCACCAACCATATGAACTTCTTCACCCAGAGGGTGGAAGGGCACTGGAACAGGCTCCCCAGGGAAGTGGTCACAGCACCAGCCCTGACAGAGTTCAAGAAGCATTTGGATAATGCTCTCAGGCACATGGTGTGACTGTTGGGGTGTCCTATACAGGGCCAGGAGTTGAACTCAATGATCTTTTTGGGTCCCTTCCCACTCAGGATATTCTGTGATTCTGTAATTATATGATTCTTTTAAAGATTAATTTTCACTTCAAAGAAGAACAGCTGAAAGGGTCCCCTGTTACAAATATCGGAGATAATAAAACTGCCTGCCTTATAAATGAATTGTCAGTTTCAAAAAGACCTTTAATATTGTGTGCATTTTGACAGGAACTGACTGCTACCTTAGTCTCACTTCAGTTTCTGATAGAGTCATAAAAGGAATTAAAATGAAACATGTTTGTGGGCATTATGATAAACACTTATGTTTTAAATGTATGGAGCTGGTTGGTTGGTTATATTTGATTTGGGGTTTTTAATGTTCAAACTGGATACTAATATCACTGTTGATTTTTTTTCCTTTTTGATGTGTTATTGGACACTAGATTTACTAGTGTCCTGTTACTCTTGATCCGTAACAGTAAACCTGAACGTGACAGCAACAAATAGCAGCCAAAGGAAAAAACTGATTCACATTTCAAGCGAATCTAACTGCTACTAACAGTTGGAAACCAGAGATACACATATTTCCAAAAATTAATTAAAAATTAAACAAATTTAAAAATTCCTTACATTTTGAGACCATAATTCATGATCATAAAAAGAAAGAAATGAAGTGAGTTCTCTATGGATACTTACATGAATATTTTTGAAAATCTTTTTTAGTCCACGGGTTGTAATTAGGGCTGAAGTTAACAGAGTGCATGGAAACCTTTTAACCTTTTGACCTAATATTCTGTTAGATATATAGTTTGCTCCAGGTAGTACTTAAAATATTTTAAATCTGAATCCCAGAGAAGATGATTCTCACTTTGAAGTGAATTTTTTTTTTTATTTCATTGCCACTGCTTTCTCCACTAGGAGAGTACTTCTTTTAGTCAGTGCTGTAAGCACAGAACCATAATAAAAATACAGAGAAGATGTTGTGCAGCAGCACTAGTGTCTTAGGTTACAGTGCAAGATGTAACCAAAAGTAGGTATTCAATCACCATCTGCTAAAACCAGGTGGGGCAGTATTCTTTGTCTCTTCCATGACACATCCCTGATAACTCCCTCCAGGAAATATCTTCTGCTAATGGACCATCCAGCCTCACTGCATGACTCACAGAATTACATCAACCCATTGTGAGATGCTCCGCCCATGGGGAGGAACCAAGCATTCCTACCTGGATATAATCTGAGGTTTGGAACACCACAGTAGCCCTTACCTACCGGGTTTCCAGAGGACAAGAGCTACCACTGGACTTTCAGAGGAGGACCAGACCCTTCTAGAGGATCACTGCTTCAACAGAAGCACTCTGTCTGGACTGCTACCACCACCCTGACTAACGGTGTCAGGTTGTATCCTGACTGTCAGTGTTCTTGTACTATTGTATTTATTTTAATTTTCCTATTAAATTATAATTCTGACTTGCAATCTCCTACTGGTTTGTTTTCAAACTAGTACAACTAGTGAAGTATATTTGGTGATTTTAGCATAGTCTTTGTAATCAAATACTTACACTGATTTACACAATGGTCTGTTCAAATTTTATCCCTGTATAGGAGGTCAAACATTTGCATTGTAATTAGGACAACACAAAGAGTTGACCAGAGAGCATGAGATAGCCATAGCTGAATGACTGTGTGTGCCTGAAAGAAAACTTTCTGAGCATAAGACCACTGATACATTATCTGCTGATATTGAAGTTGCTAAATCTGTATCTGTGGCTTTGGCTGTGCTCCCCTTCCTCCTTCCCACACCTCAGATGCAGTTGTGAGACTCCATACAGATTTCCCAGCTCTAAGAAGGCTGAGCTTGCTTTCAGAAGTAGGAAACTTCAAGGAGCTTCAGGAGATTTGGTCTTTGTTGAAGCTTTTCCAGTAAGGGCAGAGAACTTGAGTAATTTTCTATCTGCATGTGGTGGTACATCCTCCCCCTCCTCAGGCCTGCTCTATGATCTCAGGAGCTCCTAATAAGCCTTAACCAAACCAGCAGAGCAGTGAAGATCCCCTTCAGAAAAGAAGGAACCATGCAAGATGTTTGTCTCAAAAAGTGATTCTCTGCAATGTTACACACTGCAGGTGCAACTACACAGCTCATAAACTGAGCAGCTGGCATCCCTACTGAAGAACAAACAGAGAAAGAAAAAAGAAAGCTTAATAAAGCTTAATACAATGATCAGAAATTAAAATTAGAAGTACTTATGAACTACTAAGTGGTAGACAAAATTCCATTTTCATGAAAGACTCTGTTTTAATTGACCCTTGTTAAATGTCATTGTTAATAAAAACAGCTGTGTAACAGCTGTATCTCTTGACCATATCAAGGGTTTATGGAGCCAGTAGATGCTCACAGGATGGTCTCAGTTCATGAGTAAATTCATGAACTCTCTGGGGATCCATTTTCTCCAAGGTATTACAAATCACTATAGAGAGGAACACGGATTGCTAGTCTTACCTTGTGGTGGTCTTTGCAAATTAAATACACTCAAAAAAAAAAAAGTTTCCATCTTTCTTACCACCATTTTCTTTCTGCTTCCTACGGACATTGAGCTTACAAATTCATGCCTGGTATGTGAGAACTATGTTGCTAACTTTCTGTTTTCTTTTTCTTTTTTTTTTTCTCCACTAGCAAATTTGTTTAGCACTCAGTGCACTGGACCCGCATAGAAGTATACAAAATTGCAATGGCAAAAATATTGATTAACATCAGCCTTCTTACCAACTGTAACAAGCAGCTGATTAATATCTGCAATTGTTGCATCCCATAGCTTTATCAGGCAAACCTATATGGACCATAATCTAGAATGTTTCTACCATGTTTCATAATACTAAATTTGAATTAAAAGTGAAAAATAATGAGCATACCAGTATTTTAAAAAGTAATACCAGTTTCTTTATTAGTGACCTGGTTGTTTACAGAAATGACAGATACTCATTTGAAAAAAAAAATCAACCCAAAGATTATTTTCATACCACAGATAAGTATGCAAAAGTGCAATCAAAACATTGCTTGTGTGCCTCTAAATATAATAACGCTTCCCATAGGAGTGGGAATACAGTCTTACAAAATATCCTTGAGGTTTGACTTTTCACAAATAAAACCCAAATGGCCTCTCAGTATAGTTCCAACTGAAGGGCCAATTAGCTATATTTTAGAGATGCTTTCAAGATATTTTAATTTTTTGCTAACTTTGTCAAATGCTCTTTCTGTAAAACAGCCTGATTGCAGTTCCAGCTAAGGTTGATATAGATGTTTCCTTCAAGATATTTTTGACAGACATTGTAAAACAGAAATCTTCCATATTATTACATTTTTCTTACTGTTTTGTCACTATAACTAATCACAGATTACTATGAAGATTAGCGACCTACAGGTGAACAAGAGTGTTATTAGTGAGAGTTTTCATTTGGAATCTTATGTACAGCAACCAGAGAAGTGTCCATTTCACAACTAAAAATCCATAACATGCATAACTGCACTGATACCCCTCACAATTCCTGGTTATCAACACAAGATTTCCTACCTGCAGCCTGTGGATCTCTGTCGTTTCCTGTGTCTGGTACACTCCATCCCTTTCTTTCTCCCCTCCCAGAGGAGATGTATAATAACATTCATTATATACTCTACAGTAGGAGTGAACTTTCTTCCTCGCTTAGGCCATGTCCAGCAAGAGAGGAACATTTTTACTTTAAGTCAAGGAAAATCCCATAGTTTCTCCTTTTTGTCGTTCAACCTGAGGAAAAGTAAGAAAGATAAATTGAAATATTCATGTTTCAAATAATTATCACAGGGGTTAGGAAAGGACTAGGAGTAATTTAAGCAGATTTCTTGAAACATTGCTCTTTCAAGCACATAGACCCTCATACTTCCAGAAATGTAAAGAATCTTGTGCAACCTAAACTTGCCCTGACAGAACTTCAGGCCATTCCCTCAGGTCCTGTTAATGAGCACCACAGAGAAGAGATCAGTGCCTTCCTCCTCCTCCCTTCATGAGGAAGTTGTAGACTGCAATGAGGTCTCTCCTCAGTCTCCTCTTCTCCAGGCTGAACAAACCAAGTGGCCTCAGCCACTCCTCATATGGCTTCCCCTCAAGGCCCTTCACCATCTTTGTGGCCCTCTTTTGGACACTAATAGCTTGATTTTTTTTATGTTGTGGTGCCAAAAACTACACACAGTACTTGAGGTGAGGCTGCACAAATGCGGAGTAGAGCAGGACAATCACCTCCTTCAACCAGCTAACAATGACACCAGGACACGGTTGGCCCTTGCTGCCAGGGCACACTGCTGACTCATATTCAACATTCTCCAGTCAGTAAGTACATTCAGGATACCCCCATTGGCAGTTGCCTTTGATAATTGCCAAGCCCTCTAAACGCCTTGATATTAGGCTTAGCCATTCTGACAGGCTAGATCATGAACAGATTGGGTCTTTGCTCTAATATAACAAAATATTCAAGACTCCAACCAGGCTTGGTCAAAATACCTCTTTTCCGTTTCTCAGGAAGTGTTTTATAGACTTCAACTGTAGCATATAATGCTCCTTATTCTTTTGTGATGTTTTCTTCCACTTTAATTGAAGTGGTTTTGTCTATTGCTTTTCTCTTTTTTTTATCTAGTTTTTTCTCTGTTAATCCAATACAGCTAAATTATTGCTGACTTTATCTTTCTGATTCATCCTCTGAAATAGAGAACAGTAGTGTCCAAGAGAATTAACTACAGTCAGCTTAATTTTGAAAGGTTGCAGAGCTCTCCTTCAACTCTATTTCAAGAATTAAGACACAACACTCTGATTTGCAGTAAGTGACTGTTGAATACAGAGACGAGGCCTGTACCAGGAATACAAAAAAGGAAAAACTGGAAAGTATTGATAAGTTGCACAACCAGACCTCAACTGGAAAGAGTTATTCTCAGACATCTGTAATTCCACATTAGTTTTATTAAATTATTGTTTCATTTACATTTTTAGATCCTTAGTGTTGCAACACAAAGTCGCACACCTAGCACACTTTGCCTGCAGTAGTAATGTTGTTTGCTTTTTAATTGAGTTCTGCTTTTCTCAAGGACATTCCTCTTTTGAAAACTGGACTGGCTCAAGATTTCTGCAGGCAGCTTGTAGAGTACATTTGCATTAATGACTGTGAACATCTAAGTAATGGCCACACACTTATTTAGATGGCACCATTTTCTTTATGTGTGTCATTTTTAGTAAGGCTAGGAATGGTTCCCTGAAAACAGAGGCAGAACACCTATTCAAGTAAGTTAGTTAGTGGATGGTTTGAAGGATGATAAATCTTCAAGGATCTTCCAGCCCGGACTTCTCAGTCTGTGTCCATGGCAGCAAAATAGGGTAAGTCCTTACAGGAATCTCATTTACTCAGTGCTAAGCCTATTAATGGCTACCTCTCAGTGGCAAAATACTTGCTGTCTTGAAATAGAACATGTTTTACTTTCAAGAGAGAACCCCCTGTAGCACTAAAAAAAGGTACATCAATGTGCAAGGTTATTAAGATACTCTCTAAAACTTCACCTTTTCAAGAGCAAGAGAAAGGAGTGAGCCCAGAGACAAACTTCCATGAAACAGTTCATTTAAGAACCAAAGCTTAGCCAATGCCATGCAAGGAGCCTATTGCCACTCTTCCAGGTGGTTTGTGCAACAGGAAGCATTCTTGATTTCATAGAATATTCTTAGTTAGAAGGGACCCACAAAAGTCATTGAGTACTTTTAATTGAATGGCCCTTACAAGGATGTAACCCCACAACCCTAGTGTTATTAGCACCATGCTGTAACCATCTGAGCTAATCTTAGGGTATGTAGTCCTTCCTTATGCATTACTTAACATCTATCAAGTCATTGTGAACATCATACTGCCTTTGCCATCACAGTTGTGCCTGTGTGTACGCTACTTTCTTCAGAGGTGAAGATGCAATACCAGCTACAAATCAATGTCCAGTCAGGAAAAAACCCACAAACAAACCAATTGGTTGAAATGCACTTGGTATATTGTTACACTCCACCCTAGAAGGTGAGGGTAGCCCAGGTTCTTGTTAATGGATCCCTTGGGGTAGATTAAAGTGAAACAACACTGAATGATCATTGTTTGTAAATATATACTTATGTAAGGTTTATTTTAGAACAATTTGGTTGCAATGGAAAGCAGGTATGTGGCCATTTTGGTTATTATTTTCTAAAGTAACATAGCAATATAAAAGCATAAAAGTAAGATAATGTATAAGAAAGAAAAAGAAGGGAAGAAAGGATAAGACTAGAAAAGATGTCACCACATGTGGAACTCACACACCTTGGTTGTTGCACTTTTGTTGTCTGCTGGTCAAAGTAGTGGTCACAGACTACATTCATCAGGCAGCAGGAGAAACCCACAAAACACAACAGTCAATGGGTTAATATTTATGCTCAGGCTCGGGAACACCCTGGTACCTCCAGTGGGGCAGCATTTCATACTGAATGACTGTGTAATGCTGTGGATCAGGGACACTCCAGGAGTCTTTTGGACCTTCTAAGTCTTTAAGGTTTTCTATTAAGTCAGGGCAGTTGAGTTCATTAGGACCCGTGATGGCCCATCAGCAGAGATGAGCACCTTCAGGCTATGAGTGAGTGTTTGGGTACCTCCCCAGCAGGGGAGTGAACTCCACAGCTGAGTTCACTTGTGTAAGGACAAAGCAGCAGCTCTCACAGCTTGCAGGGTTTGCCTCTCTACATGCATTAACCTTTTTTTGCAGATTGGAGCCATGGGAGCTTGTTACGGAGTTGTATCATAATGCAGGTAAACAGTCAAACATTAATGGGGAACCAATGCAAAAAAGATAAAGTAAGCAAATTGTTAGAACAAATTCTAGAAAAGAACCAAATAAATTCAAATTGAGGAGGAAGAAACCTCTTCCCCAAAAGTCGTCAGGACAATTATGATTAATCACAAACTCCTATTCTCGAAGTAGATTGAAACTGTTTATCTGAGGATCTAGAAGAGTGGAAAAAGCAGTTTAACTCTAGAGAAAAGATTATATGGATTATACTGTTGAATTTAACTTAAGACTAACAATAAATCCTTAGTTCCATGTTAAAGATGTGTTCTCTTTGCTCATGACAAGATTCTGAGTTTAAACCTATTTCAGAGTTACGTGCTTGGAACCAGTAAATAGTAAACGTTTCTGAATGCTTACTATCTTGACCCCTGCCCCCTTCCCAAAAAAGAGAAAAAAGGTATGAGGACATCCAGTACTCAATTTTAACATCTTCCTTGATACTTTTGGGCAATACTGATATATGACAAAATAGATATAAATGGCTCAGGAATAATATTAAGGTGCAAACTGGGAAAAGATTTCAAGATGTAACACTCAAGTCCATAACCATTTTCTAAATAAGGAAGTTAGGACAAGGAGCTAAAACTTTTAATGATTGTTCCCCAAAAATTTATCAAATTGATTTTTGTCAATGCAGAAGTGATACTGCAGATACTATTTTCAGCCTGTAATGGGTGATTAACTTTTCTTAATTCTGAGGGCATAACGAAGGAAGAATTGAATAATGGTTTTGTATCATGCTTTTATAGTACTTTTCTATCTCAAAATGTATGCATCAGGGTCTCCCAAAATAACTGCCAGGTAAAATAAGGATTTCCCTTTCTGACTACCAACACCCTCCCACCTGCACATCTTAAGTGGGGAAAATATAAAGAGGAAAATTGTCTTTTGAAGAATTAGAGTTTTCTACAGCTGAACTCATAAGAAACGATGCTAACAATTCCAACAGAATTACAGTTCTGTTGTTATTTAGGAATGCTTTTTATTTAGCTGCAAATGAGAGTATCATGAGGACATTAAGGAACAAATTTTATCCAGTTCAAGTTGTCAAGAAAATAAGATATGTTTTCATTTTGTGTTTTGCCTTTCTCTCTATCCTAGAATGGAGGTTTTGTTTTTTTTTTTTAAGGAATGAAGAACAAGGAAGATGTTTTAATGTTTTCTAGTTTATGCTATAAAACTAGAATTTTCTCCATAAGGAATGAAGGAAGTCCTTGTTGGCTTCAGGGAGGAAATTCTCAATGAGCCTGGATAGGAAACCCTAGCAGCTCTAGAATTCCATGTTTTCTTGATGCATCATTTAGAAACATAATATCCAAAATAGTGCACTGAGTAGAGGAAGTTACTTGTGTAAAGTAACAATGTGTCACATGTGTTTCGCTCATACCGAAACACCTCAAAACATGTTATGAATGTAAACTTCTGCTAAAACTGCCTGATGTTATCCATTGTGCTTTGGAGTAAGAGTTCCCCTTTTCTGGGTCATGTGGAAACAAGCGACATCCCACTGTTTGAATACTGTTTAAATGGTTGGATGCAATAATGGTGGTTTTGTTTCTTCTTCATTGTGTGGTTTATCAACAAGGACCAAGTAGCAGAGGCAAGGTGATAGGGTAGAAGAATCTTGACTCTACCTCCACGTTCCTAGAAATAATTTTCAGCAGAGATCTTTTTATAGGGATTACTTACTGTTTCAATCCAATGTGTGCCAAATAGCATAGACATACACGTTCAATGCCTTTTATTGTTCAAAATAAAGATATTGGCATTTTTAACAGTAGTGAGGCTCTTGCAACAATGAACTTCCTAAAGCACTGAACTGGAATTCCAAAAAAAAAAAAAAAATACTGTAGCGGTTTTTTGGAAAATTTGGATTTAGGTATCAGTGTAGAGCTTCATTTATCAGCAATATTGTAAAGTTTTTAGATACCTAAACTTCTCCCAGTTATTTTTGATTCTCTCAAAAAGAGTTGCTTAAATAGCTTGTGCCTATTCGCACAAAGGAGCAGCCAGTGATAATTACAATTAAGTCTCTTCTAGTAACATGCAGATACTTATGGCAAAGCTCATGTAAAAATGCATGGTAAAAATCAGGCTGAAATGAATATAATTAATTGCACAGGGCTCTAAAGACTTACTGTGAATTCTTCTCTTTGTGCCAAATAGCTACTAAAAGTCCTGGATATTGCTGTTAGTTATCTGCAAGCTGTTCTGGTTGTTTCCAAATGTTTTTGATTCCCAGCTATGCTTCTAATGTGCAAAATAACAAACTCCAGTGAAATTGTTACTTTTTTAAAATGCCAAGTTTGAAATAACCCAGAACCCTCTTTGCTCAATATGTTACACCTCCATTCCCATACCTACAAGCAGTATGACTATATAATCATACTTTCCCCTACACTTTTCTTTTTCACTTCAAGGTTTTTTTGTGAGTCCTGAAGAATATTGATGTTAACTCTTCTGTCTCTGTATTTTAGCACCTCAAACTACCATAATTTGAAGTGTATCTTTTCAGTTCTCAGTTTTGTAGGTATTGTTCTGTTCTTTCTATGTGGACTTTTACAAAACTTTAGTCACAGAATCGAGTCCACTTTATATGTGTGGCAGGTGGTTTGCATGACAGTCTAGAAAACTAAGCCAGTAAAAGTAAAATAAAAAACCCTCTTCACTAATATATTATTTTTTTATTTGAATTTTTTTGGAATGAAGAATCCATGCCTCTATTTTTTTTTTAACTGAACTTCAGAATGATTCTGAAATCTAAAAATAAATGTTTTTATAAACTTTCTGTATTGTATGTTGCTTCTTCCTGCCTGAAATGAAACAGATCCTGTGAAACAGTTAAAATTTTTTAATGACTGGATAATTGGAAGATAAGTATTCATGAAAGGTTGCTTGTCATCAAAATTGTATTGTTAGTACATTCTTAAGTTTATTCATAAACCTCTGCAAGAGACACAAGTTCTGAACCACAGAACTATTTGTATTTCTTTATATTTTTGAGTTGCACTATTACCAATTTGATGGTGTTTATTAGAAACAATCATATATGGAAAAACCTGAATCATCTGCCAAATCTAAAGATAGGGCTGTATCCAATTAATAATTTTCATCTGACCAAATTTTTCATTGCTATATCAATTTAGTGCAGCATTCATTGTGAAGAAAAGACTAGTTTTCTCAGATTCTATGCTAAAATGGGCAAAATTTTGGCTTAAATTAATTTAGTCAAATTATTATCTCTGTATCTTATGTATTAGCACAGTGGCTGCCCAGGAAATTACTGGCCCAGACCCACTTAATGTGGCAAACTAAGCAAAAGAAAAAGAATAGCAAATGAATACTCTGATGCTCTGGTCTTTTTTTCAGTTATGTTATGGAACACTAAAAAAAGAACTTTAGATAATGATTGTCAAATAAAATGTCTGCCATTTATGATAACCTACCATAATTAACAGTTGAAGTTAAAACATTACACATTAAAATGCAGAAAACAACTTCAATAACAGGTATAAATTCAAATGATATGACCAGGACTCTTGAAGATCATCTTCAGTCAGTGTTGCATTTTATTTTAAGAATAGAAGATACATCACTGGGTCCATTTCATGAATACATCAAATCAGTTATTCACTTCTACTAGAAAAAAAAAAATCATCTTAAAGAACATGAAATTACTGAAAATGCCATCAATTAATCAAAATTTCATCTAAAACTTAAACCAGTCACAAGCCAATTAGTTCAAACAGTCAGTGAGAAACAAAACCCCTTATTTCAATATTTTTAGCATTACAAAGTCCCAGATAAACCAGCCAGTTATCATTAAAACGTCAGCCAAAACATATAACAGCTGGAGCTCATTTCACACTAACATTTCTCAGGCATTTTGCTTAAAGCAGTTTCCTAAACTCCCTAATAATAGAGGTATAGGGCAGATAACAACTTAGGTCATGACTTAGGTGTTTATGCCTTTTCAGTGATTACAGAGGAAAGCAAACAAGCAAAATAGCTTAGATGAGATGTTTAACTTTTGATGGTTAATGCTAGGTAAGATTAATCCTTTTTCCATGATCTACTATTTTTTTCAGATATTTCTTTCTAAGGAACTTATTACATTAGATCTGACTTTGTACTTTCTATGTACATGAGGCATTGGCACAGTGATATACAGTGGTATACTGTCTTCTACCTGCCTTCAGCAAAATATAAATTATTTCACAAAACAGTCTAGAATAAGATGCTGGAGTAGCTATTCCCAATGGAGTTATATCAGTTCCAAATATTAAGGGATTTTTTTAGTATTAACCTCATTTGGAAACCTATTAGCCATTCCAGAACAAGCCAAGCAGAATGGTAAAAAGCTTCTCAAAGCCAAATTAGCTAATGCTTGAATTAAGAGTTACAGAGCACTCTCAGCATGGTACTAATTAGTGCTGCCTAAATCACCCAAATACATCTATTGTAATTTTAACTGATGCTACACTAGCAAGAATTACAGTTCCTTCAAAGCTATTTGAATGGTGTCTATCCTGCATTTTGCAGTACAGAAATGCCCACAGGCACACATCTTAGAATCTGGATTGAAGCTATGAGAGGGGTGAGTTCAGAAGCTTTCTACTGAACTGAGCAAATTCTTTCTTCAGTTTCTGTTCTGAAAGGCTGTGCAGCCTTGCTATGATGTTCTGTCACTTGGAAATCTTTCTGCTTGGAAAACACTGTTTACATTTAAGCCATTATTATCCCTTCCAGAGTTTTTCCCAGACAAAGGTACTGCAACACTTCAGATGCCCTCAGGGATCTCCAACTCTAATTATTTACAGGAGTGAGATTTTAAGACCCTAAGAAAGATTTTACATCTCTAAGGGAAGTATATTGTAAAGGTTTTAAATACGATGCCGAGAGACTTCAAAAGAATTCCCACCGAGTGAGACTTGGCAATGCTAGCTCAGTCAAACTAAAGTGGATAAAGCTGGAATTTTAACTTTAACTCTGCTTTTTAACTAATTTTAACTTTCAACTGCTTTTGCCTGTTTTTGCCTGGATCTTTCATTTTACTTGTATCCTGTGATTTAGTATTTTATTTAGGCTCCAAGTAATGAAAAGCATTTGGACCTGCAATCTAATCAACTTATCCAATAAAATGCTATTCAATTCTGAATATTTCAAATATCAAATAGTTTAGGAGACTTATGTGCTTTTAAATATTTAAATATGAATAGGAAAAAATATATTTTTGAAGTTTAAGGCAAACTGTCACACAGCTGAATTATTTACCATGTCTAACTATTAATCCACCTGTTCTTTCTTTACAAAATATTTCATTTTGTCTATTGTATAGATACATGTAGTTCTGAACCTTGTTTGAGAAACTAATTTGGTTGTCAAGCTTCTTTGTGGTGGGTTAACCATGGGATAAACCATCTGCAATTTGACTAAAATATATTTTAAAAGAGAACTCTAAATCTGAACAAGTTGAATCAACTGTAAAATTATTAAAATCACTTAGGTCATGGGAATAATGACTACATGTGTGAAATCAACTTAACCAAGTGTACTTATTCTAATTCAATGCTGGTTGCAAAGCAAAATGGAGTTCCTCAGAGCAAAAAAAAGGTCAAACACTGACTTAAATATGCAGGTAAAAATATACTCAGACTAAATGTTTTTGTAAAATATTAAGAAAAAAATAAATCTGATAGAATATTTTTAAATAAAAGACTGTCAGGGTCCAACATCATAACATTTTTCTAAGTAGCTGTATTCCAGACCTATCTTCCCAGCCCTGAACCTTTAATTCAGGATACTAATCTGCAAAAATCCCCACAAACAAACCCCTAACCAACCAACCAACCATAAAGAGCCCCACAGCCCCCCTGCCACACACACACAGAACAAACAAAAAACCCCAGACAAACAAACAAACCAAACCAAACAACAACAACAAAAAAACCAACAAGAAAAAAACACCAACAAACAAACCAAAACCAATAAAATACAAAGCAAAGCAAAACACCCTTTTCAAGGCCAGGTAAATGTATCTTTGATGTCAATTGTCATAATGAAATTGCTGATTCTAGGTCTACAGACAAAATATGTACCTCAGGGTCATTGAGATAAGTATCTATAGATATCAAAAGTGAAGAATAAATGTTTGAGAGCAGGAAATCCCCACTTATGTTGAAGCAATACATGAATGTATAAAAATACTGTTAGCACTTTTTGAAGGCCATAAAAGGTTATAGTGCTCCCTCTGTAATGTCATTCTGGGAATTTTGTAGATAAATGGGGGAGAACAATTTGGTGATTAAATTAGTCCTGAGAGCTCTAATGACATGAGTAGGTCTGCAGTAGTGTGCTGTGTAAGAAATATGTAGGTACTTCAGTTTACTCATCTTAAAGTGACATGCATTATTAATTCTTATTCTCCAGACACTTATAAAGGTGATTTAACAATCCTACCATGTTATGCATCATAATTTTTACTTTACCAAATAACTATATTAAATATAACAGGGACAAAACAATTAATTTTTATGTGTGTTCTCATTGTGTCTGCCAAATACTGTCCCAGAAAGATTCACTGTACCTGACCAGACTGAGATTCCATGCAGTGGTTTTGTCAGTGGATAGTCAGACAAAAACTTTCAAAGATCACCATTATCTTTACACTCACCTATTTTTATTGTAATTTTCCTCTGTTAGTTTGCTAGAGGTTATATTTTTCAAAGTACATTTACATTCCATTCCTTTACATGGGACAGAATTTTTCCACAATAAACGAGGGGAAGAAAAAAGATCTTCCTTCATGACTACATTTAATTTTTTCTATTTTTTGCTTAACTAATAAGAGAAAGAGGTTTTTGTTAATAGAGGGTAATATCAGCACCATATCAGTGGGGATGTTCCCAGAGATATCAAAGTTGGGGGTGGGTAGCACAGACTGAAGAGACTCATTCCTTCTCATGACTGCATAGCACTGATAAATCAGAGCCATTTACCAATCAGGAATATTACATACCAGCTTTTGTTGCTCATAGATTATAAGATTTTAATATTTCTCTCTGAAACCATGATGATGCATTTTTTTGTTTTTAACATTTTTCTTAGTACTCTACAGAAGTGACTAATCTTTTCCTCAAAAGACATTCTATATCTCCAACACACTGAGAATGCCTCTGAACCTGTATTTTCAGCAATTTTTAGTCACTTTGTGATTTCTGCATAAAGATACTTCAACTCTGTTTTTCTTTTGTGTAGAAATTATATATAGTGGATCAGAGGACAGCAGGAACTTTTAATATTGCCTCAGATAAAACATCTCTGAGTGACGTAATGAAATAGCGGCCATGTGAAGCATCTGAATGAGCATCATGGCCATATCCACCACCCTACAAGGCTTTCTAATTGTCCTTCTCATGCTCTCGAGTGAACCTTTTAGATTCTATAGGGACAATAGTATAATGATGGTTTCTACTTCTATTCAGTACTGTTTAAAAAGCAAGCTAGCAAAATTTTAATGTAACAAAGATGTATTTATTTTTTATTGAAGAAAAATCATTTTCTGCCTTTAAATGCAATGTTAGTTCCACAGCTATGGCACAATAAAATGACATTCCATATAGATAAGAACACAGCTTAATCTGATAAAAGGGTTTAGATAACAGGCTCTTCAACTCACACTTCAAATTCTACAATCTTACTGCTATTCAGGCAAACCTAGCCTTTCAGTCAATGAACTAGTCAGGATTTTGTAATGCAGATGAAGTTGTACAGACTTTCAGTAAAACTCTTCTCAAGCAAGTGTACACAGTTTCTCCTTCCTTGTTTTCTCTTGCAAGCAAGTTGCATTTTGAGCACCAGTAGAGGAAATTCCAAGTTTCTTTTAGGCTATAGGACATGAAGTAAGTGAAAGTGGGTTTCACTTTATTTCATTTTTGTTATCTAAAAGTGAGATACCTGACTGCAATAATGTAACCTCTCTCTGCAGTAAGTGGAAGCTGATAGCCATTTCCATGGGCTTATGCACGCTATCCTGAAAAAGAGCCTATGAAAGCCTTAGACTTTCCACTTAAAAAGCCATGCCAAAATCTTAGTTCAACCTGCTTGAAGAATAAATTTGTACTTTTACTCAATCTTTATTCATCTTTAATTATGTTTCAGGAACCTTTGGTGCTTATTTATGTTCTTGAATAAGAAATATCTTCTTTAGTCAGTACTTAAAAAAAAAATTTACATGGTGCACATAAATACAGCTTAACCACTGACAATAATTTCCCAAAATGCTACACTCTCTTCATACACAGTAAAATATGTGTTAAAGTTCATGTACTTCATTAAAAATGAACAGGAGTATAACTTTGCTCCTTTCTTCTGAAAACTGCTTTTAATATAATGTGGATTCTTTTACTTATAATCTCTTTCAGAGCAGGCACTTTAGGATACGTGTAAAACATGTTATTCCAGAGGGGTAGATGTCATGCTTTCCTCAAACCTCCCTTATGACAACAACAATGAATAATAGCTACACGTTTTCATTAGTGGGTTAAACCACATTAATGAGGTCACTGTCTTCTCTGCATTTAACCCAGAAACAGCAGTACTGAGAAGAGAATCAATGACTAAGGCTAGTCAGTTCAGTGATAGAACAAGAAAACATGTTTTCTCTGAATCTCATTCCATGTCTCTAAACTAGGCTGTTTCCAATCTAATGGTTTAGAGAAAGGAACATGTAAGACTCACAAATACCATTTGATTGTTTGTTTTACTTTTAAATATTTCTTTAGAGAATAGTGGTCTTTTTTGTTGTTGTTGAAATAATCACATGCAAACAGAGATACAAAGTCAGTGAGGTGAGACAAATATCTGCAATTTATGCAAGTACATTTCCTGAACAGTTCCCTGAATGTGGCTTTTTTGAAAGGTTTGCCTCTTGCCTCAAGAACTGCTGAAGGAAGAGGCTAGAGGAAATGTAAGAAGATTCTTAAGTAATTCTCTCATGTATATCAACTTTTTTTTCTGTAATTCTAAGATCTTTTTGGGTTTTTTTCTCATAAAGAATGCATACTTTCCCAATGTGTTTGGGTTTGTCTTGTTTGGGGGGTTTGGGGTGTTTTTTCTTTTTCTTTTGTTGGGGTCCCTTCCCCCCTGCCGTGGGGTCCTGAGAGAGGGGCCCTGAGGGGAGGCACGGGGTTTCCCTGCCCCTGGTCAGCCTCGTTCCCATTGGTTGGTTTGTGTTCCCTGCGCGGGCAGAAGGACCCTTGGGCCCGTGACTGGAACAGTTCCTGGGCAGAACCCCGGCCATGCGGCTGGAGAAATAAACATCTCTGAAACATCTAGCAAGAATCGGTCCATATATATTTCTTTTCCGCGGGCCTCGTTGATTGGTACGCGTGTTGCAACATCCCCATTGCAACATTCTTTTTTTTTTTTTTTTTTTTCCCTTAATAAAGAATGATCTGTAGAGACTTTGGTTTGGTCTTCAGATTTATTCCACACCTGAAAGTTTTTACCCTCATTCTCTCCAGTCTATACTGGTATTATACTTCAGTATTTCTGTTCACTGAGTGTTCATAAGCACAGAATTAGTATTTGGATGGTATTCAAAAGGATGGTCTTACACAGCCTTTTGCAAAGCTTTTCCCACAATTCGCGGCCATCAACATATTCCATATGTAGTCATGAAAAAAAGCTGGGTATATAGAAATGCCACGCACAAGCAAAAGAAATAAACATGATTATGCAGACTTTAATTGCAATGTGATGCAGACCCACCAGAAGCCGAAGAAATTTTCCAGGTTTCTGTTAAACTGGTATTTCCTAATGTTATGTGGTTAACCATACAACTCTAAAATATCTTTTAGAAAGTATTTATTTCACATACAGTTTCCTAACAATTCTGTGTGCAAAGTAACAAAAATAAACTCTGGTTTCTGCTTCTTTAAGAATCTTTCAGCTGTGAGTTAAAGTTAAGTTTAAACAATGTACTTTCAATACTTCAGTATTCCACCAGTAGAAGTTGAAGAGTGAGTGGCTATAACTGAGTCAATGGAAGACTTTATTTCATATGTATCAATTCCACATACTGTGTTGATGAAAGTTATTTTTTCATACAGCTCCCTTTCTTAGAAGAATCTTTCTGTATGTTTAATCAAGGAATAGAGGTGGTGTTTTTCCAGATCTTACAAAAGATTTACTAAAAGTTCTCCAACTTCTCATCTCCTGGGAACCCTCAGATTTCCCATATATTTCTAGGTAAATATCTTGCCATGTTTATTTTGTGACTATGAGGCTTTTACGTTTAAATGTTTCCATTATTTACTTGATTGATATGTTCCCAACATTTTTTCAAGAAATAAGCATCTGAGAACTGTGGCCTATATAAGTGGTTTCTTAGAAAAACAAAGCACAGTTTGAAATAAAGGGAAATTTTCTAACCTGATGACTTTTCTTGGAAAATCTTTGAGATGTAGCGTAAGTAACAGAGATGCTACCACTTCTCAAAGAATCCTATTAATCTTTTATAGTTAAAAGTGTTGGGAAGCTAAACGCATTGTCTTTTTCATCTGTTTCTATAATAATTCTTTTCACCTCAAAGTGCTTCACAAGCCAAGCCTACTTCCCTCATCACAGAATAAGGATCTTCCAGTCTGAAAAAATCAACTGATATTTAAAACAAATAGAAACATCAGAGATACTTGAAGATAGAACTCGAAACAACTTCTTTTTAAAAGGACAGAAGAAATTTCTGGGATACTTTTGCAACACATTAAGGATAATATTCATTCGTAAAATCATAAGAGATGTGAAAAAATATGCTCAGTATCAGTGTTTTTCAATTATTTCCTATAAATTAGAAAGCAGTGATAGGTATATCTTCTCTGCCATTTATTGATTAATTGGTATGGTAACGAAGCTGTTCTATGTCTAGATTAGCTGTATTACTCTTTTATATGGATTAACATACAATGCTGCAAAATGATCACCAAAGAGAAAAAAAAAAATTCTGAGCTAAGACTTCTGCAGGTTTCAGGAATTTTCACCTCCAACTACGTATGACGAGAGAGCACTGCTCCAATTCATGTTCTAGTTATCAGAGAGGGGATGGTGTGCTAGAAAGGCAATATATCTGCTTCCCTACTGTTGCCACATTAAGACAAAATAAATTAAACGGTTAAACCCAAGCTTTCAGGATGGTATTTAACTGTACTGTAGTAGGTCAGCAAGTAGCAGGTGTCTTTTAAATGAACTTTTACTACAAACTAGTTAGGTTTACAGCATTTATTAGGGAGGGGATTACATCAGTACAGCATAAGATTTACTGTAAAGATTCATATAGCTTTTCAACAGGATTGGGTTTTTTGTGTTGTCTCTTTCATATATACTCATACACAACACTCTGAAAACAAATATTTAATATTGTGAATTCTGGAAATTACCTGCTGCATAAAACTGATTTGGTTCTCAAGCTGTATCTAAGAGAAAAAATTACTTCCAGACTAGAAAAGACTATCTGGGGGTTTTTTTGTTTGGTTTTGGTTTTTAAGTCAATTCTGCATATTTTGTACCTACAGAAAATGCTGTCATCACAAATCTCACAGCAGTTCCCATGGAAACTCTCTTGCATTTCTTTGTGTGTCTGTTTTGGTTTTTGATTTGATGCAGTAACAGCTGGTGGTCACCCTGCAAGTTAAATTAAATAAAGAGTTCATTGATTTTACTGCCCTCATAGTCTCTTCTCTCTCAAACATTGACCTCCTCTTCATATATTGGCAAAGAAGTACATCATACTGAAAGGCATCTGTATATCCCCGACGTATTCACTTATGCCATATGAGCAAAATACACAAAGGAACATTAAATTATTGGTGGGACGTGGAAATAAACTGAGCGTTGAAAATGACATTATGAGAGGGGTGAACTGGTACCTAAGCAAAAGATACGGACTTTGCAGATGGCCAAGCATAAATAAATCAGTTTGCGTACAACATGAACTTCAACCAACCCTCCGATGAAAGTTATTTTAGTTCAAATAATATTATAAACCAGTGTTTCAGTTGCCATGGACAAAACAGTCTTGATACCAGGAATATCACTTCATTTCATTTATTGCCAACTAACATAAATTTTTAGTTATAATCTCAGGTATTGAAAAAGAAAAGACAACAATCAGCTAGGGAAAAGCCCCACCCTTTCTGCTTGTTTCTCAGGTGTTGCTCCAGTCCACCACCTTCCTTCCCCCTTTTCTAGTCTCAATTTCCCTTGCTTTTGCAGCACAATACATGCAATCTTTCCCACACCCTTTGGAGAGGCAAAGGGCAATGCAAGAGGTTGAGGTCCATGCACAGCTATTTCTTTCTGCTACCCTTTGCATCTTACTCTTTTCCTCCACTGCTTCTGACTTCTTAATTATTTCCTGCGCTCCAGTGTGGAGCATTCATGGGCTGCTGTATGCTTCAGGGTGACCCTGCCCCAGCAAGGAACTCTTCATGGGCCTAAGTCCCCCTGGGGTGTCACTACCACAGTCCCTCCACAGGCTGCATTCTCTGTAGGTCTGTTTCTGCCCTGCTGTGGGTTCATCCCTGGGCCGAGTCCCTCAGGGCTATCTGTGATCCAGAGTGGGTTGCCCACGGGTCACAGTGCCTTCTCTGCCAAAGCGCAACTTGTTCCAAGAGTGCATTTCCATCATGTCTCTATCAATAGCCTCTTACACATTCCTCTTCCATGTCATTTCTGCAGACAGGCCTCTTCATACTTCTCCTCACATGTAGTGTTTTTGTGACCTCCTGTGTCTTGTCTCACATCTCCTTCTGCTTCCCCCTTCATGTGGTCTCATGTACATCCTGCACCAGTGTCTACCACGCTTTCTTAAACATGTCCGAGCCAGTAAGCTGTGTACTTGTCTGACAGGTTGATTTTGCTGCACCCAGTGGAACAATCTGTGTCAGTGGGACTCCCTTGCTTTCTAAATTAAATTCTGGTAACACTTTTGTCCCTTTTCAGATGGTCTCTTAGAACTAAGAAACTCAATTGGCAAAACAGCTGAAGACCTTGGGATTTGCAAATCAGCAGAAGTCTGGGCATCTCTAAGTCATAACCACGCCAGACTAAATTATACGCATAGTGAATCAAACTTCATTTTTTATACATATGGTCAAAACTGGTTCCAGATGCCTTCTACAATCTGTGACACCTCTAAAACAACATCTTGCAGTATTCTCTGCTCATCCCAGCCCTCATCTTCTCCCCCCTCAACTCAGAGGTAGAACTAGAGTAATAGTACAGGCTGCAAAGACTAGGGATCCTTACTTGGAACAATTATGAATTAATTTGTTTATGATCCAGACATTTTTCCTGTCATTCCTGACACATATCTGTGCACATAGATTGGCAAAAAGTGTAATGTGTAAGGAAATGCCTGCAACAACCTGGAGAAACTGAAAAATAAATGCTGTTTGGTGCCATTTTGGCAAGTGAGGATTTTGCACTACTTCTCCCACACGACAAGCAATGGAAATTTTTCTTTATGTAAAATTATATAAATTTTCATTTGCTAATCCCCCACTACCTTTCTATCAATCACCCAAAAAGTGGTTACAAAAACTTTTTTTCTTTTTTCTTGTACTAATTATGCTATTTTGAATCCCACTATTAAACATTTTAGGCATAATTCAGGGCACCTTTCTCTCTCTCTTCCCTCACCCCCATCTCTCCTTCAGATCAACACCAAAGCAAGAAATCTGTGGGAATTAGAAGAGCTAGGCAATTTCCTTAGGTGTGTAATAACTGCTTTTCTCTACAGGCATCATGACCCTCAAGAGGAATGAACTCATGACCTTTTACTCTGCTTATTAAAGGAACACCTTTATTACTAGCTGTAATATCAGACAGTAAAGTGAGGATATAAATTCTATACACAGAGAGATAATATCAGGTCTTATATTCACAGAAGACTAGATTAAGTTGAGGGTGACATTAGTTACTAGAGTAAGGTCTGAAAATATTTTAGAGAAAAAAGAGCGTACTTTCTTCCTTCTTGCATGTAGCTATGATGCCATGAAGATTTTTGCCTTTTCTTTTATACCCCTGTTATACCTTTTTACAACTTCTGTATTCTCAGTGCTTTTTGATTACATTCTTGGACTTGTTTGTCAAGCTAAGAGACTAAACATTTTAGAAGCTTCGTAGCTAGGGATCAGTGTGCCCCAGACCCCAAGGTCCCCTCCAGAACACATTCTATAAACTAAGATAGAACCATCCAGGGGAAGGTTCTTTGGGGAGGGGGGCTCACTTGAGCCTCTCATTGGGGAATCTTTGATAGATATGCTAATTAGTAAAACCTATAATGTTATACCCAATGTTGGGGGGAGGGGGACACAGAGACACAGATATAGACTCAGCGGGGTGCATCTCGATGCATATGACATGGACGTGTACACCTAAGGATCCTTAAAATAAATACCAAGGTAAAATCCCTTTTCCCCTTCTAACCGTGTGTGACTCTTGATTTTAAGACCAAGAAAAGGCATCAACTAAGCTCTCCATGCATATATACTATGACAGCTGGAAATTATTGGTGGCTTTTCATTTGCATGTTCACAGTTTATTATTTACTGTGTCTCTGACTGCTTCAGGTAAATATAACACCAAAATTAGAATAATTTTCATTTTAGTAATTACTTAATTATAGTCAACTAGCTTTTTACAAAGGTATTGACTATGAGAATCAATCAGAAAAGATGCTTTCTCTCTCTCCAAATTTTACATGGTTTCTAAAAATCTAGTAGGATTACATGGATAACAAATACTATAAAAACAAAATTTTAGAAGTAGGTACATAATCTGAAAAAAAGCTTAGATTTCATTTGTTGCCAATGATGTTTTATTATTTTAAGACAATCTTTCTTTTTCAAGGGGCAATTTTAAAAACTATTTTACTTGGAAATAACAATTTTATTCTATTTCCTGTACAGGGAAACAGGCCACACACATGCTAAATACAAATACCATTGCCACCCTGAAAATTTATTTTCTGAATTAATATTATTTATATTCAAACAGATGAGAATTTTTAAATGGAAGAGTGATTCTTCTACAGACATCTCTAAGATATATTTGACTTCCTTGGAATTATAAGGATGTAGAAGTACTTTTAGAAGTAGAGAGCAATAACAAAGGTAAGGGGTCTGTTCTGAATTCTCTACTTTGAAGTTTTACTTATTAAACCAGAAAATTTACACACCTA
Organism: Corvus moneduloides; assembly: GCF_009650955.1. NCBI lineage: Eukaryota > Metazoa > Chordata > Aves > Passeriformes > Corvidae > Corvus > Corvus moneduloides. Next base: position 19,743,395 of record NC_045481.1, read on the forward strand.
TCCTAGTATTAGTGGAGAGATAAGTGACAACACACACAGGTTTTGAAAATTATGGCTGCATAATATTTAAATGAATATGTGGGTAATGTTGCTTGTGTGGGTATGCAGATGACTGCATGCTTTTTTTAAATAATGAACTATGTCAGTATATCAGTACAAAAAGCATAAAGGCCTTAAACCTATTATTGTCATTGCTTCCTTCCTTGGCAACTACAGACATGAGAACTAAACCACCTTCCACTCTGTCACAAATTTTTTCAGGACTTTTTCTCTTCCATATCAATTATTTATTTTTCCCCAAAATATCTTATCTGGAATTGAAAAAAAACAAAAATGACTTATTGTTAAATGTGGTGAAAAGATTGTGCCACCCACAAAATATTAAGGATTGTGGGTGAGAATTTTAATATTGGAGTATAGATAAAGCTGCTTAATTTCATCTTTTCTCCTTGTCTGTGAGAATGCTCAAAAAAACTGCTGGAGTTACAGATCTAGCAGTCTACTTGTACAAATCACATTAAAAAGGACTGGAGTCCAAGAACTGTCAGTGATTAGATGTATCCCATGTCCCTTTCAAATAGATTTCCATGTTAATTTTCATAGTTACCAGATACCATTTTTGATGCACAGATGCCCGAGTTTCTGCAAGTCTGGTAAGCAGTTACTAGACACCCACAGATAGACTGGAGGTGAGCACTTGATTCAACTGTGTCACCATGATCCTGTCCACTGGAAATCTGACAGAGGTTTTGTGTCTTTCTTTAATAGCTGTCTCTTTTCATCTTGATGTCACTCTAGTCTATGTGAATATTTCTTCAGATATTTCTAATCTGCAGCTGTATAAACTACAGATGGGAAGAGCAAGCTTTAGGAACACTATGCTATACTCTTCCATGAATAGCTGCCATTGTGCTCTGAAAACATCATAGCCTGAGATTGATAGATGCTGTGTATTTATCTTTCTAATTTGAAAAAATAGTCTTATATTGTAATAGCTGTTTTTGCATCTGTTAAAGAGCACAGAAACAGAAGAAAAAAAGGATTTATCCCTGTACAAAGGAATTGTTAAGAAAAAAAATAAACAGAAGGCAAGAAAGAATTCTTAAATAAAAAATATATTTAATGTAAATGTCTTACCAGCATTTTAGGTGTTTGTCAATCTCTCTGTTCATGCACTGGATAAATGAAATGATATCTTACTGCAGAGTAGTAGACATGATTTATTCTATCTTTTAATCAAGATCATGATCTATTGATAAGAGACGATGTTTAACAACTGAAAAACCTGACTGGAATCAGCTAGCCACATTTTATAACAAATTTTAATTTGGATTATATATTGCAATGGGAGATCATTGCCTAAAGACATGAAGAGATGTGAATAGGTTAAGAAGACAAAATGTTCTTTTTTCTCTCTGAAAAAGGCATCTCACTCTATTACTGTTTATTTTTAAATCCTTATTTCTGCACTACTTAAAATTTAATGTAAGTATTTTATGAATGCTGTAATATGATTCACAGGCATGAACTTTCAAATACTTTTGTATTCATTCATGTCAAGTGATTCTACAAACACTTACAGGTTTCAAACCAGGACTGGAGTAGTACTTTCCTTTGTAAATAGGTTTAATTCAATAAACCTAGGCTATTTCAGATACACAATGACCGCTCTTTGGGCTGGCATAAATCTCTTTACTTCAGCTGAAATCAGTACATCCACAATAGTGCAATCAGGGCTTTAGAATGCATTAACTGAAATCCCCACTCCAAACTCTAGAGACCAGACAACAGTGGTAGAGAAAGAAGTTACTTGGGAGTTAATAATGTGGTGAGAGAATAACAGAGGCAGCCTGAAAATACAGAACATCAGAAAGGATGTGAAAGAAGAGGTAATTCTTTAATTTAGATCACAAATCTCCTTACGGTGAAAGACAGGAGGGTTAGGACCTCACAGCCCACAATACAAGAAAGAGAGAATGCAAATAAACAGAAATACAGGGGGCGCAGGAGTGAATGGAGGAGCATTAGGAAATTAAGTAAAATACAGTAAATAATGGTATGCTTTTAATCAGCCACAATCTCAAAGTGTTATGATGTGTTTGAGGTTTTTCTTTTTATTTCTTGCAGAAACTATGTGGAAATATCCTTAAGCCATCCTATAAATATTCACTAAGACAGCTTTCGACTCAGATACTGTCTTTTGAAGTTATAGGAAAATGACAAGGTTTTGTTGCTTGAATTACCCTATTTCCTCTTTTATGCTGATATATCATTTTTACTTCCAAGTTTTCTGTCTGCCCAGATTAAACAGAACTCCATATGGAAATCTGACCATGAGCTGGCTCCCTTTTTATACCTTGGAGCTTTACATTTTGGCCAAGCTTTCCCTTTAAACCATGTGATAAGATTTAATTCCATATCTGCATCTTTTTGCATTCCCAAATCTAGTTATGTTCTATGGTTAATTAGACACTCATTTGCATAATTGATCCCATTACCTAAAAAAAATTCTGTTAAACCAATATTCTTATAATAGCTTTATTGGTGATGAACCTTAGAATAAATCTAGCTGCAGGAATCTTGCTGTGGCCTTTCCTGTAGGCATTTGTACATGTAATATCTGTTACCCAAATTTGATCTCATGGTCTTTCCAGCAGTATCCACACCATACTCCTGTGTAAGGAACCCTCTCTACAGAAACATAAAGATGCTTTTTTCACACATGCGAATTAACATATCATCTTGAAAGAAAATTGTGTAAAGCCCCCAAACTTAAAATAGAAAGCAGTATCATGTTAATTTCTGGTGTTACATTTAAACTAAATCTTTCAAAGATCTCCTTGGTACTGTAGAAATACAGTCCAAAAACAATCCTTCCACTAAAGCACTAGAAATTCCCTCAGACAACATCCCCTGGAAACATTTAGAGTAATTTGCTTCAACATCTTATGTGGTAGAAACAAATTTTAGGGGAAAGCACATTTACAGATTGAATTTTGGGGTGATAAAAAGGCTTTAAATTAAATTTTTAAGAGAAAAATAAAATCTGAAGCAATACTCCCAGCAAAGCATTTGACCACTGTTCAGAGTTAGCATTTATTACAATTGCCAGAACACTTGAGTTCCTAGTTAGACAATCAAAACTTTACCTTATACTTTCAATTTTTATGTAACCATTGGCTATACATAAATACAGAGATACTGGGATTCATTATTATGGAGAGACAAATAGAATACATAAATTTCTAAATAACACTTTTCCCCAGCTATTTACTATATCAAGCTCTACTCACTCCTTGTAAATAGTCTGGTACACTTCGCATATTATTAGTCTTCTTCAGAAATCTTTGCCATGACTTTGTATTTCTTCAGTACTCCAAAGGCACATAGCAAAAGCAAGAACATTGGGCTTGTTAAATAGCATTTGTCATTCACCATAAGAGTGTAGATAAAACACAGAACCAAATCTCTTGTGAGAAATAAGCATCTTAAGGAAACTGTCAGTAGGAAGATCATACAACTTACATACTATTTACAAAATTCAGAACAGCACCTTTTCCTTTATTTCTTCAAATTGTGTGCACAAGATGTCTATCTACCTTAGATTTTAAAGAACCTTCCCACAGAAAAGGGAAATGTGGGACTGAAAATGGAAATGCAGTGAAAATGCAAAAAGCTCATTGCAGTGAAGTGAAGAAAAGGACAGCGGGTTTTGTCAGAATCTAGGTGTTTAAAGCTCTTTTAGGGTTAAATGTCTCTGTAGCATCCATCATTGTATGTCTGTTGTACTGTCACTACCCACCCGTGTTCAAACTGTCGGTGTCTACATTTAGCTAACAACTGCAGAATGTATGCAGCACACGCACAGAAGCCTAAGTTCAGGATGCTAAAATGCATCTATGTTTTATCATCAAACAGCTCCTACTCTCAGATGTCCGATTCCCCCTTCTATCAAGGACTTAGCTTTTAGTTTGTATCCATGCAAAATTACCTTTTATTTTAACAGCAAGGCTTGTAAAACAGCAAAGTCAATCTTAGTAACTGAGAACTAAGGACACCCTACACAAACTCTTTAAGACCTTAATCTGTGTGGACTAATTGAGTTGAAAAATCCAGGAGAAACTGTGAAAGTGGATTTTTTTTTATGAAGTGGGATTTCTAGCTGGTTTCCTGGTTCTCGTGCATTCCTGTTAGACTGTGTTTGTTTTTTCTCAATCCCCCTTTCATTACCACTCTTTTCTCTTCTGCAGATTCCATTCAGTTTGGTGCCTAAGGAACATGTGCAGGAATATATACAGAAGCAACAGATTGTTTCTTGTTATATGTGTTCTGGAACATTGGTATCTACAGAAGAAATGGTCTCTCTGAGTCCAATGCTTTGGCCGTATTTTTCATAAAATATTGCTACTACTACTAACGTAAAGGTTCAAGTGCTTTGAGACTAAGGTTATTCCTGTTTGAAGATATTTCCTTCCTCTCTTTCTTTGCTTCATGAAGTTTCTTCTGAATTCATTTCATTATTCATCATCTCTTCCAAAATGCTGACAAGTTAATTGAAAAAGAATGCAAAATTGTTTGAGTTAGCAGCAGAGAGGAATTTCAGTCAGCAAATATACCTTAAAACCCCGTTTCTCTTCAAATCATCTTTGTACTTCTGTAATGTGTTATTCTTATAATTTTTTCATTGCAGGCACTGCTTCTTGCAGGTGATTCAGATGTCCTACACATGTTTTCTAATCTCAGTAATGAAAATATCTACAGAATAGTTAACTTTTGCTGCAAAAAGGTTGCACTGTGTATGCACTGGGTGCTCAGCTTTGTAGATGGCTGATTGCCATTCAGAGTCCAGCTAGGCTATGGAGTTGGAAACTGCAGGTATGAAGCCAAATTTACAGTTTTTATTTTCTTTACTGGGGAGACTGTATTTCTTATTTTCATTCTTGACAGAACTGCCTAATTTCCACTAATAAAACTTCTTGTGTTTTAAAAGATAACTCAATTGTAAATGGAAGCATGGTGTCAATGAAAGAGACAGAAATACCATATATCCAATTTAAAAAATAAATGCCTTAAAAGTGTGTGAAGAACAAAACTCCAAATTAATATACTTCTTTATTTTTGATCAAAGATTGTATGGTAACACCAGTCTCTAGAGCTCTGTCTGAATACACATTCACTGATATAATGCACATCTAATCCCTTAACAGTAATACTTACTTAGTAATAATAGGACAATAGAGAATGGCTCTGCAATGCACAATGAAATTTTATTAGATGCAGTGACTTAATGTGTACTATATGTTAAACAGGTAAGATTAGTGCTAGATAATTGCTAACAATGAGAATAGACTTATCATTCCATTGGACAAATTATGAAGGACTCACCTCAATCTTGTTGGATCTTCTCAGGAATGTTTTGGAGGTTGCAGCGGTGCAGGTGGCTGCAGCTACTCTTTGTCTTGAGAAGAACTCAGACAACCAGCTGTGGCGGTCAGCAACCCAAGTTTAGCAAGTAACTTCAGTCATGGTGAGAACCCATGATGCCCTGGTTTTGTCTTTTGCATGTTTTCCCCTGAGTGGTTAATATTTTGTCTTCTTGTTTTATGTATGAAGTTATGTATAATTCATTTTCCTTCTTTAATATGTATTAGTTCTAGAAAGTTCTTTGTTCCTCGACGCCCCATTGGGTCCTTCCCTGAGTCCCTCCAATGTGTTGTTCCCATTGGTTCCCTTCCTGTCAATCCCACCTGCTTGTCTCTATCCCATTGGCTGAGATCCCCTTCCCCACCTATTCTGTACCCAGTATAAGATCCCTGGACCCTCCCACCTATTGGTGTCTTCGTCCCTGTGTTTTCGTGGGAATAAGCCTGTGTGGAACACCTACGGAGAGTCTCCTCTCTTTAATTCTTTATCTTCACCTGTGTGCCTGCTCAACAGCGACAGAAGGATACAGCCCCTTTTGGGTGAGGAGCTCTACCCCCTTTTCATTGTGTGTTGGGCACTGAGTGCCGCCTTCCAGAGGGGTTTCAGTGTTGACCTCCGGGCTTCTTTGTGTCAGCACATGAGGGGTAAAACCCCCTTCTGCCAGCTCCCAGTGGCTGAAAACCCCTCCGAGTGGTGCTCGAGCAGAGCAGGGACTTCCCAAAGGGGAGAGACCCTGTTCTACCTAAGGCAGCTCTCAGTCATGGAGGGATCTCATGCCTCGGGACAGCCACCCCTTCTGTAGAAGCACACTGTGTTTTAGCAGTGGTGCTCCGGGAGGAGCCCAAACCTCAGCTCGAGGACTGGTCACGGCGAAGGACCCTAGCAGCAATTTTTAGTTCCCAGGACCTATCTTCTCTTGTGGTGAGTTTCCACGAATTTTCTGTGGGGTCCCCGGTGTGGTTTCTTTCACGTTTTCTATTTTGCTGCTGCTGGAGGTGAAGCCTGGTGCAGTTTTTTGTGTTTCAGTGCAAAGCACCTTGTCGCTGCGAACTGCCAGCGCCGAGAACCGCCAGTGCGCTCCGGCAGATCGTCACACATGCACTGCTACAAGAGGTAGAAAACAAGTAGTTAAACCTCATTATTTATTATTTAATATAGCCTTTTAAACAGCAAAACATTTGCCTTCATCCTTACTCAATAGGTTTCATTCCAAAACCAGTTCCTTTTCCCAAGCATTCACACAATACCTTTGGTCAACAAAACATTCTAGATGATAAATCAGGTTAGGAATTTTTTTATGGTTTCATAGCTGAAATAAAAATGTTGGAGAAAATAACAAATATACGTGGGTATACAGGTTGTAAGAGAGTAGTGGATGTTTCTTTAAAAGTCAGTCCTTCCAGTGGAAATGTTTGCTTGGGTGAAAAACTCTTTGCATATTTCTAAATACTTCCAACAGGATTTTCCTCACACTTAAACTCTGTTACAGCAATTTACTCGTGTAATTCTTTGAGAGAGGAAGCAATAAAGGCCTCGAAAGGTATTTACTAAATATTCCTCTGCAACAAGAATGATTTATGGCTTGCTCATACATCATTTTTCAGAGGCAGCTGTGTCAGCTGAAGATGTTACTGTCTCAACCACTGCCAGCTGTGTGTTGCTGCCTCCTGCCAGAGGTTGCCATGCCCTCAGATCTGCCTGGGCTTTGCTGCTCTTGCTCCCCTCTACCCCACTGCAGTCAGAATAAGACAGCAGCGGTTGACTATTTAAGCTGCCTACTGCAGCCCATATGGCAGGCTTTTACTTGAAAATGCTGAGCAGTGCGACTCGAAGGAAATCACTGGCCTTCAACTGGGAGGTGCTTCAAGGAACTAATCAGTTGTGATGGGCAAATGAAACTTGTTTACATAAGGCCTCAGAGGTCCTTTTGAACTTGATTTTCTACAACCATGCAGTTCTCATGTGCAAGAAAACAGAAGAGGATTTGAGAGTTAGGCTGATAAGTACAGTGCATGAAGAAATAGAAAAAAATTCATAGCTTTATATTAAATGAATTGTGTAAATTTTCCCATATGAGAATAACCTGGCTTTCTGCAATGATTGAAGATTTCTGTAAATAACCACTATGATTTAAAAATAGTAATTTTTCAAATGTTACTGTTGCAAGTAGTACACAAGGTGGTGTGTGCATGTGTATGAATAGGTGCTGTGTTTGCATGTCAGTTGCCACAATTCTGTGAAATAATGTTTATCAGCACTTAGAAACAATGAAAAAGTAAAATCACAGTAAATGTAAAAACATGCTTCAATACTCAAGCTATAGCTGAAAACTATGAAACAAATTCTTAGTGCTAGAAAAATTGACATTTCTTTTTAAGAAAGGGAGTTTTTTCCTTCTTTTCATTTATATGTAGCATTCTAAACTATCCAGTTTTTACTTAGAAATTCATGTAGCACTTTTTTTAAGAGATAAACCAGATAACTAAGCTATGATACATTAAGTTTTGATTAATGTATTTAATTATGTAATAATAATGAAGATGTTACAATAACTTGGAATGTGAAACTGAAAATAATCTACATGCTTTTCAATTGATAGCAAAAAACCTTTGCAAACATGCTGAGCAATGGGACTAGAACTCAAACCGATTCTGCTAATTAGAGAAGTGAACAAAATTAACCAAAAGAACTTCAATAAACAGAAATATAAAGCACTACACCCAGGAGAATCAGATGCATACATACAAAACAGAATATTTGGAGAGTCAGACAAAAATACGGATATTGCAGTGGAGAAGGGCCAAGCAGAGAACAGCAGCGTAATGGGAAAAACACCTTTTTGGAATGTATTAGGAGGATAAAGAATAAGAAGAAGATAAATTGTCCTGTTCTACTCAGTAGTGTGGAAACTGCAGTCAAGAGTATTGCAGCCGTGTATGGCAGAGATGATTCTGAAATATTTCATCAGGAACACACAGAAAGTCATGTGGGGTTTGTAAAATAACATCTTTCTCTATTTCAGAACAGATTGTCTTTTTTGAACTCCACTGTACATGAAGAATAAGCAAATTACTATCCTTGCTAATTTATTACTTAAATTTTGCCATTAAGAAGGCTTGGAAATCAAATATGAAACTCCCCCAAAATTGCTACATTACAAGAATAAAACATGAAGAAAAACTTGAAAAAAATTTTTAAATAAAAAGAGGCTGTTACTAAAAAAGAATAATTTCCTGTACTCTCTGCCCAAGTAGATAAGAATTTTTTTAATTTTTAATTTTTAGATAAAATTTAGGATATAAAAAGCCTTTTACCTAAAAGGCCAAAGAATGGAAATGAATCAAGGAGAGAGGTTGAAGAATTTCCTTTATGGTTTCAACTGCATATTGATAGTACCTACCTTAGGCAATCCTAAACCACCTTTGAACAGGAGGGAGGTTAGATGTTCTTTTCAGTTTCTTCATAGTCCTCCTTTTCTTTTCCCCTTTAACTTCATGAATCTGATACAAAAATGTAAGAGATTTAAACACCTTGCAGATTCCTGTAGGGCCACAAAAATTACCAAAATTTTAATGAGTTTTATATGACTATAACTTCAGAATTGCCCAAGGTTTATTTTAGGTCATTATAGACAGAACTACTCTTTAGCTTCAGAAACAAAAACTGTAAGTGAGGTTTTCAAGTGGAAATTTAATAATTTTTGCCCTGAGTGGTGCCTAGAAGAGCAAAGAAAATGAAATTAAAAGAAAGTTTAAGGAAACTCTCTGCAAGTTCAAACAGAAAGGTAAGAGAATTCTGACAGAGTTAAAGTCTATGTATGTTATATAAACCCTTAAAAAATGGGTATAAATGTAGAATGTAAGCATCCGGTAAATAAATCCAGTAACAAGACCAAAGGAATGCCAAAATAATGTAAGCATTTAATGGAAGGCCTAATAGATGTGCTATGTACTAGCGTTCTGTGACAATAACAAAAACTGTAATGTCAAGGCAAAACGAAAAAATAGACCTTAGATGTTTATTGTAAACAAGACTTTGACACAAATGCAGTGATCATCCAGATATTGCTGCAAGATACATTCTGTTAAAATAATTCCTTACAAAGATTTTGCTTTGCTTATAGTGCATAGGTAGCCAGTGATTTGTCAGCAGCAAAGTGTAAGTAGTAAAGGAAGTATTTTTCACTCATTATGTTTTAAAAAAACTGAATTAAGTCTCATTGCAGAAGAGTTACTAGAGGAGATTTACAAGGACGTGAGAGTAAAAAAGATTGTGAGGAATCTTTCCAGTGCTTTTTCATTTTCTTCCGCATTTCCTTTTCTCCATTTACTACCCCACAATACGTAATGGACACAATTACTAGAGGTTATGTTTATTCCTGAAGTTATTAGACCTCAATTATTGTTTGCATGCTTGTATCTATGGCTTCACAGAATTGCCTCAAAAAGGGCTGATTTTTCTTTTTGTACAAAAGCAAAATTTGAAGTTCATTAGCATGAGCTGTATTTTGGAGAAGGGAGATGGTGCCTGTTCTAGACGTTTATATTTTAAAATTTATTTCTAAGAATGATGACTCCAGTTACTGAGAAACTGCTTAGGTCTACTGGCATTTAATATTTAGAAGAGCAAGTATAAATCTGAGGTGACATCATTATTGTTATTTAAAATATTGAGTATTATATGACTTTTTTTTTTTTCTTTTTTCAGAGGCCATTAACCTCTGAGTTCATTAGCTCCCATGTTTCTCTTGACAGGTAGCAAGCAGATTGGCTAATAAGTCAATAGGTGTCCGTAGCTGTTTAACTAAGTTTTCTAGCTATAGTTCACTTTGAAAGAGGCTGGTGCTTTTAGAAAAAAGAACCTATTAAATTTCAAAGACAAGAACTTAATATTTTCTGAATATAATGGTACTTAGATAGGAAATTATTTTGACATTTGCCATCCTCTTCTTAGTTCTTGTAATTAATAAGAGTAGGATCATATACTCTCCTCAGGAAAAAAAAATAGTGTCAGGGATTGGTTTAACTCCTTCAAATTAAAAACAGAAATGCCTTTTTTTACTTCTGAGATATGTAGCTTAAGACTCCAGAAACACAGCAGTTATCCTTGTCAAAAAAACACTTTTCAACTGTTTATACACATAAAAATTATTGTACTCAGATAAAATTATCTCTTTTATGTCTTTTAAAACTTTATATCACAGGATCACAGAATGGCCTGAGTTGGAAAGGACCTTAAAAATCATCGGGTTCCAACCTCACTGCCATGTGCAGGGACGCCTTTCACTAGACCAGGTTGCTCAGAGCCCCACTCAGCCTGGCCTTGAACACTTCCAGGAATGGGGCAATGAGAGTTTCTCTGGGCAACCTGTTCCTGTGCTGCACCACCCTAACCCTAAAGATTTCTTTCTAATATTTAATCTAAACCTACTCTTCTTCAGTTTGAAACCATTCACCCTTGTCCTGTCACTATATGCTCTTGTAAAATGTCTCTCCATCTGTGATGTTACAGACTCACTTTGAATATCGTGTGTAGTTTTGGTCACCACAATATAAGAAAGATATAAAATTATTAGAGAACATCCAGAGGAATGCAACGAAGAAGGTGAAGGGCCTTGAGGGGAAGCTGTATGAGAAGTGGCTGAGGCCAGTTGGTCTGTTCAGCCTGGAGGAGACTGAGGGGAGACTTCATTGAGGTCTTCAATATCCTCACAAGTGGAAGAGGAGGGGCAGGAACTGACCTCTTCTCTTTGGTGATCAGTGAAATTACCTGAGAGAATGGCATGAACCTGAGTCAGGAGAGGTTTAGGCTAGATATTAGAAAAAGGTTCTTCACCCAGAGGGTGGTTGGGCACTGGAACAGGCTCCCCAGGGAAGTGGTCACAGCACCAAGCCTGACAGAGTTCAAGAAGTGTTTGGAAAATGCTCTTGGGGATGGTGCTGTGCAGGGTCAGGAGTTGGACCCAATGATCCTTGTGGGTCCCTTCCAACTCAGCTTATTCTTTTTTGTAGGCTTTCTTCGGGTACCGGAAGGCCACAATTAGGTCAACCTTCTCTTTTCCAAGCTGAATAAATCCAATTCTCTTGGCCTTTCCTCATAAGAGAGGTGCTCCATCCCTCTATTGAGACTACTAAACCAAGCTAGTTACTTAGTGTGAAAATACTTTTTCTTTTCACTCAGTAAGGACTTAATTTCAATCAATGCAACTGTGTAAGACTTATGTTATCTGAGAAGTTAATTCATTATTCTTTGATAACTAAAAATCCCAAATGAAATTTTTAAGCGGCGGGTAGAAGCCTATAAAGGATAATTACTTAATTTATTAATGAAAGTCATCAAACTTTTGGATAGATTGTGTGGCATATGGCAGAACTACCACTGGAATGAAGTTTCTAGATGAAAAATAGGAAAATTAACATAACCAGGGCAATTTACCGCAAGCTGAAATGAGGGAAAAGTCCCACAAGCATTCCACACTCTTTCAGAAATTGACTTGTGATATTTATTGATCCATAAACACTGTTAGCTATGTTTAAATCAAAAAAGCATCATCTGGGTTTCCTTGCTTGTTTGCCATGACAGCAGAGCTTATTGCATCTTTCTGCACTGTTTCCTTCCTTCCTACTGTTATCCTCTGCTTCATCTCTTCCCTGTGGCCAAATATTACATTTTTCATGATGGGATCTCAAACTTTCAGCTTTCCAGAAATACGTTTACCACTAGCTACAATTTTTATACAATCGTTTTTACTTTTTAAACCCAAAATTTTGATAACTCTTAAGATTAAGAATAAATTCAGTGGAAGATTGCATTGGCATCAGGGTTGTAAGGTGGGTCAGATGAATATCTCAACATATACAAAGACTTATGTCTTTGTTTAAACTATTAATACCATAATTGTAATTGCAGTAAATAATAGAAATACCTTTAATATTAAAAATCTTTATTCACATATTTTTGTGGAATGATTTTGCACTGATATCTACCTAGTGCCTCAGAATCAGAAGTCCGCAATCTATATAGAAGTATTAAAAAACCAAGAAAACCTGTGCATGCAACTATAGTCATAGCAAAAAGAGTACAGATATCACTGACTAAGCCACTGAATCTAGGCATACTTCACAGTTCCAGAGTCTTTAGCTTCTCACCTAAAGCCAACCACACCCTCGACTGCTTCAAAAGTGGTGCGGTCAGCAGGTCGAGAGATGTGATTCTGCTCCCTACTCTGCTCTGGTGAGACCCCACATGGAGTGCTGTGCCCAACTCTGGGACACCCAACATAAGGATGAGGACCTGTTGTCCAAGTCCAGAGAAAGGACGCAAGAATAATCAGAGGGCTGGAACACCTCTCCTTTGAAGATAGGCAGAGAGATCTGGAGTTCTTCAGCCTGGAGAATAGGAGGCTCCAGGGGCACCTTGTACTAGCCTTCAGGTACCTGAAGGAGGCTACAAGAAAGGTGAAGAGGGGCTTTATGGACTGACAGGTCAAGGGGGAAATGGCTTCAAACTGAAAGAGGATAGTTTTAGACTAAATATTAGAATAAAATTCTTTACTGTGAGGGAACAGGTCCCAGAGAAGTTGTGGATGCCCCAGTGCCTCATCTTTGAAGGTGTTCAAGACCAGGTTGGATGGGGCTCTGAGCAACCTGGTCCAGTGGAAGGTGGCCTTGCCCATGCCAGGGGTGTTGGAACTCGATGATTTTTAAGTCCCTTCCAACTGAAACCATTATATGATTCTCTGATAATTTCTCCAAAAACTATATTTCAGAAAGAACAATGAAGGTTGTATAGATTTTAAGGGAGAGTAAAGTCAGCATAAACAACAGTCATAGCTAATAAAATATCACAGGACATAAATCCTTGCTTCCAACTATTTTTTATATCATTTAATACAGCAGAGAGGATTTTCACTGTGTTATTCTCTGAAACACTGTTTTTTGCATTTCATGGTGCACCATGCAACCAACTTATTTTATGTCTTTGTGATGTTTTTCATCTCATTTGCAATCAGTGTAAATAAAATGTTCCCCTCAATTTATAGCAATTATTTTACTAAAAGAAATAAAAAGTGAATTCAAAAAGAGTGTGAAGCATCTGTGTACAGTATGTTTGTGTTATTCTACAAGTTAGAATCACATTAGATATATAGACAGCATCTTGAGAGCATCCATCTCAGTTCCTTAAAGGAAAAGTGTAAGCAATGAATCAATGATATTCCAAAGCGGAGGTAGGCTGTTTCACATTAGAACATTTCACAGCATGGAAGATGACTAACAGCATGTTAGGTAATGATGTAAGTGCCATAAATTAGTTTATATTCTGCAATGTAAATACTCATCATAACTGATGTCTGAACAAAGAAATCAAGATTGCAAATGAGAATTTGGACCGAATCCAGTGTGCTTTCCAATTACTTGGTTTTGGTTTGTTTTGGTAAGTCCAGAATAATTTCTTGCATGTATACATAAAAAATATAATGCATAAATGTATTTTTTATATGTATATATATTCTTTTTTCTAATCCAAGTCTCTCACTCTCCCTGGAAAGGTCCTCTCCCTTTCTGCAGATGAATAAAATTTACAATTGTTTTTACCATTTTTAAAGTACAAGCCTTGAAAAGTATTTTTTACTAAATTCTACCGGGTTTATCTTTATAATTTGAATAATTAAAAGATAAAAATAGAGTATATATTCTGTGAATGTATGTTCATAAGTAGCATTGAATGAAGTCAAAAGGTCAGAAAATAATTCTTTAAGTAGTGCATGATTAAGCCATTGACCATACTGAAACCAAGGACTCTAATAAGATTTAAATATTGCATGGGATAATGAAAACACATAGAGAAAAACATCATAATTTCATAATGTAAAAAAATGGAAAGAAGTACACTCACAGCTCTGTTCATAACTCAAATATTATTTAATAGGTGTTAGGAGGACATGTCTGTAATTGCTCAGTCTGAGGTTTTTGGAATTTTTTTTTCAGATGAGTGAGAGTAGAGAACTGGTAGAGACTCCAGCTAGATGCATTTCTGGCATGAAATACTTTTGTTACACTTCTCTTGAGATTTAGTCTTATAAATTTACACCTCAAAGGGTGACAGGCTCGTATGCATTGACACTGTATATAAAAAACAGTCTAGCAGACTTACAAATATGGTACCAATGTGCAACGGCAACCAATGTGCAACCAGGGAAAATTTCTGGTTATGACAGTGGCTGCTGAATAAAATTTTTGGTGTCTCTATTGAATTTCTTCTCAGTTTGGTAGCCTGCAAATTCCTGTGGCTTGAGCATGTTTTGCAGGAGTTTGAAAGAGGGTCATAAGCCTTTTTCAATGTTGTTCGCAAGACATGACGGAAAGGAATGGCTTTTGTCTGAGCCATTCTCAGACACGCCTGTATGAAGGGTCTCCAAGTAACCTGCATTCCCATGTCCAAGAATTTAATGTTAAAACAAAGAAATTCCACATTTGAATAAGGTAACATTAAGGAAGGAAAGTTATTCTGCTGCAAAAAAGCTCATAAAAATCTATTATTTGCCTTATTATAATGGTCCAATATTCTAAACTCTTGAAACATTCTACCTCTAGAAATACGGAAACCAATTCCAGTTCTTTCAAGCCCTGACTCTAACCCTGGAACTGTGAATTCTCTTATATCTTGCAAGACCACAAAACACTGATTATAAACAACATAAGTAATTTCAGTGACTCAAATGGATGTTAAAAATAAAGGTTATAACTCTCTGCAAAAGAGAGTTGGCCTTAGGTATAGGTATTGTCACTTTTAAAATGACTCTGACATTTTTTCTCAACTTCCTACAATATTTCTTCATTGAAATATATTTCTTCATTGAAATATATCATTTTAGGAAAAGAAAATGAACTATGCTGCTACTTCATATATTTTATTCTGCCCTCTATGTACAGAGCAGGTTTTTTGTAAAGTTGCTTAGGAAAAAACAATATAAAAAATTTAAAGCAATTTTATTCTCCTTAGCATAAATTTTAAGTCTATCTTTCAAACACAGAATAGTTAGAAATTGTGTTAAATTTCACCGGAGATGTAGGAATAGATTAAGAAAAGGTCATTCAATAAAAATACGACATTCATGCTAATAGAAAAGCGAAATGAGATGGCAGGAGACAACCAACATTACAATGAGAAGAACTCAAACACAGAAAAAAACCAAATATGTTAATGTGATGGAAGCCCAACATGAGCACAGGGGTTGAATAGGTCAGCAGTGACCAATATTACTTAGAAAAATAGAAATCTGTCCGAATATACAAACCTGAAATCTGTCAACATAGCTGCGAAAGCTGAATAAAGGAATAAAACCCATTTGCAAACTGGTTAAGAAAACAGTAATTTCTGCTTCTAACATCTTTACACTGGAGCTGCTTCAAAGCCATGTTCAGACCCCTTTGGTGAGAAACTCTCATCGGGTCAATCCAGGGGCTGTGCAGTTTCACATAGGAAGAGAAAGAGCTTTTTCAATAAAGATTCCAAGAATGGCTAGGTGAACAAATTAAAATAACCTCGACATTCACTTGGATGAAAATAAGACACGAAGTATTAAGAGTAATTCTATAAATGCAGTAATATGTTTGTAACAAGCTCAGTAGGTGGCTCATTGTACACTTCTTGAAGTTTCAAAATCCTCTTAATTTTTCATTATTTAAATCAAGGAATATGTTTATTTCTCACTCTATTCCACCCATTCCATCATGGTTTTTTTCTATCACCTAGAGTATAAGTTAGGTAGCTTTTTTTTTTTCTTTTTTTCTTCTTTCTTGCTCCTTCTCTCTTCCTCTGTCTCTCTTTTTAGTCAGATAATTTGGCTACATTTTATTAGTGATTGTTGAATTAAAATCTGCTCTTGTCCTTCTGGTAGAATACAAAGAAGTCATTCTTAAAGAGTACAAATGGATAAAGCTTAATTCTCAGACTACAAAATCCTAACAGCCTTTTGCAGTGTTATAAATGGAAATTTTTGACTATGGCTGTGGAAGAAAGAGAAGAAGTTAATAAAACCTAGGACTCAGTGAAGCTTTTTCAACAGTGAAGAAAAAATAAACAGCAAAATACTTACACCTTTAGACCTGTGAGAAAAGAATAATCGATAAAAGTTTTTCAGAGATTTCCTTTGAAACAGTATTTGCCTTTTTGAGGTCACTGTCTGCTTGTAACAAAAGCACTCCTCAGTTGTGAGAAATAACAGGGCTGATGAAATCATCCCTTCTGTATGTTTGCATAGCCACCATCACAGATTAGCTCCCTTAATTTTAAATCTCTTTTCCCCATATTCAAGAAATACCATGACATCAAATTTCCTTTCATATAGCTTTTAATTTCTTTTTATTTTGATGCCATAAATACATAATATTAAAAAGGCAACAAAGCTGAATGCCATCATATCTGGGGGGTAATTAATGTTTGTATCATTAACTGCCATGGAAAGTCTGTTCTTTTTCTGGCTTTAGAAGGCTTTTTTTATGACTGCTCTATGATGTTTCTGTTTACACAGTATTTTTACAACTGTTGCAAATAGACACAAATATCATAAATTACAGGGAAAATCATCCTCAGCTTCCTTCAGGCTTAATATGAAACAGTTACTAAAAGGGGAAATGTGCAAGTGCTACTAAAGCCTGTTTGATGAATTCCACATGTAGATTCAAGTTGAGATCTCAAGTCATTAAAAAAATATGAAATTGCATACCCTACCCTCGTATCTTATTTAAAAAACAAATAAAACCCAACTTTAATTATTAACATATTCTCATTAATTAATCTAGAACATAATTTTTAGGGAGATTTTGCTACTACTGAAATCTTGTGATATGTGGGGATTTAAAAAAAACCTGCTGATTTCTTTGGTCCGTAATACCTGAATATTCTTACTTGGGAGTATGATAAGGCCACAAACAGTACTCCTGAAGAATGGAGAGGCCTAGACCTCATGCAGGTATAAACACATCTCATATTCACTAACTATATTTAATAAATTTATGTCCAGGTAAATGTTCATGTAAAAAAAAGTGATTCATATATAATTGAAAAGATAACTAGATAATAATCAGTAAACGTTGCTGAATTAGATTGTACTGGGAGAAATAGAAGATAATGCATCAAAGAGCATTGAAATGCTGATCTCAGATGAGCAGTGCCCAGAAACTGCTCAGAAAGCAAGACGAAATGTCTTTACAGGGGAAGGATTCAATACTTTAAGTAGTTTCATCGCAGTTCCTTTGAAGCTATTAATCACTTGCTGTTCACACAAATGGCTTAACAAAGCATATTTTTGTAATATGTTTGTAGCATGAATTTTTTTTCAAAGTTCTTTTATTAGCACAATTTTCCTCCTTATGTTCTTCAATTACTTTTCCAATGTGATTGACAAAACAGCTCTCTGAATATGCAAGCTTTTACTTCTAATATTCAAACTCTTGTAGCTGAACAAGGGTTTGTACAAGCTCAGCTGAACATTCCAGCTGTGATCCATAGAGCAATTCCAAATCAGGAAGTCCTTCCTATTTCTGTTATTTGATAAACAAAAAAGTCTTTAAAAATACAGTTTTTCATGGCATGTTTTCTTTCCCAAAGATTCACTATCTATGAGCACTATAGTTTTAATACCTTCTGCCACGTATAATTTGTCCCTTAAATATTAAGTTTCAAGTAATCTCAAATCCCAAAAACTCAATAGGTTTTACCACTTAAATCTGAAATATCTTACGCACATCCATCCTATATCTTTACTAGCCACTAGAGTTTGATCATTGTTGATGTGGGCAGGGAATTAGACATGAAATTATAATCATCTTGTCTCCTTAGTAATCTTGTAAGTTTCCATATAATGTCTACAGCTGTCCCAAGAGAAGCATGTGATCAGAGAGGTGAGATTGTCCATGGTAGAAATGTCAGTTTAAGGAGTGGTGCAGAGCAGGATATGAAGTTAAAAGTCATTGACTAGCATAGCCACAACTATATCAAAGAGCACTTATCATGCATTCTCATTCATCTCACAGCAAGTGGCTTTAATGCATTTGTCAGTGCATCTTTTCTTCCCACCAGCTGCAACCTTCCTTTCTTTGATCTCCATCCATGGAAGACTTAGTTTTACAAAAATAATGCCCTGATTCAATTCACCAGTTTCATAGAAAATTCAGCCATAAACCTGCAGAAAATTCATAGAAAGTTGACTAACAACAAGCTTGCCAACAAATTAGGTATATGTGTACTTAATCTTCACCAGTTGAAGACTTCTGTAAGTAAAGTCAGTTGGAAAGTGTTATTCGCTGCTTGTTGATGATGTAGTTTTTTAATTTTGAAGCATTTATGGGGTTTGATTCCTTTTATTTATTGGTCCTCTGTAGGCATCTCAATTTCACTGTGATAACATAAAACCTCTAGAAGACAGCCTAATACAAATTCTCCTTGCTCTTCTATGATTGAAGAAGCTGACTTAGGTGTTTTTATAGTTTGCATATAGAGCATGTATTCAGAAAAAATCATGGTTAGCCTTTGCATTAAAGGTGTGTCCCACCACTTGAAACTTCAACATTCTGATCAAGAAAACACATTAATAATTTAAGAGAGTCACAAAAGCCTGTTTCTTCGAAAGACTGCAGGCCGTGAGTGCTGAAGCAAAGAATGGAAAAACGTTCAGATTGACTGAGATTTATCTTTTTTAAAAACAGGTGTATATTGGGACAAGTGTATTCCTAGAATAAAAGTAATTAAATTTCACAATATGTTAAATATAAGATGAATGGGTTAACTATGAGTATAGAACTTTTCATTCAAGTTCTGAAGGCTTTAAAACTTTAAGCTTTATAACTAAGTAACTTGAAAGAACATTGTATTATTGATGCTTTCACACCATGATTGCAAAATTTCCACAACGTGGTATCTGTTGTAATGTAGCTATTTGGTGACTCATTGGCCTAGAATTCCTTATTTCAGACAGGTTTTGTTTACTTCTCCCCTACAATGATATGGCAATTTGCAATTTCAGTGGATGGTCTGAAATTTAATTGTCAGCAGACTGAACAGTCTTCTCTTTTGAACTACTTATTCATGTCTGAGGGTTATTCATAAGGCACTTTATGACAGGCTTGTATTTTTAAAGCCCATGACAAATATTGGCATTAGAGAAAGTAGACTGGGAAATCCAGGACAAAATTTGAATGCCTTTATTTAGAAATGAACAAATAGGTACTGTAGGAGTCATGCAAAGAATGACTGAAATGTCCACACCCTTCTCACTAGTTTGGTCAGAAATTAAAAAAAAAAAAAAAAAAAAAGAAGAAATTAAAATAAAAATAAAAACCAACCTATGAACCAACAACAAAAGAGCCAAAACCTCACTCATTCAAATAACAAGAAAACCAGAAATAAGAGCATCCATTTAACTAGTTTCCTTGAATGTAAGAGAACTTCTTTAAATGTTATATAGCTTACATAAGCCATTATTAGCAGGATTCTTGCACCCACAAATACTGTAAAAATAATATAACAGATTTGCCTTCCCTCAGTATATTCAGTATATTCACATCAGTTTGTTTTCCTTCTGAACAAGAGAAACATTTCCTGCACTGCAAAAGTCATTAATACTTCAGCATATATTAAGGTCCATTATTCACATTCCTGACTATTACACGAGATAGACCAGTATCTGATTCTAAATAATATAGAAAAAAGCAAAAAAAGAAGAAGAGAAATATGTAACTAAATGCTCCATACATCAATGAAATAAAGTTTGCACATTAATTTGTTTATGGAAAACAAGGCTTTGCCTAGAGGCAAATTTCAGTTTGTGTCTTTTCTCAGTGCACAGTTATGTTTTGCTTTATCACTGTATGAATTACCATTATAAACTACTGTATATTTGATGCTTGCCTATGGCTATCCAGAGGTCCCTGCTAATGGAAGGCTGAACAGCATTAGGACTATATTAGAAATGGCATGTTTTATTTAGTGACTACGTTGGTAACTTAGTACCATGTTTCCTTTCGCAATTTGCTTACCCTAATTGCCAAAACATTTCCTTCTTTTCAAAAGTGCAGCTGTTACAAAAGCCTAGATGAGGCAGAACAGGCCCTACTAATAATACCACACTTTCACTGTTGACTCATTGATAGCTTTTGTAACTTTTTGTTACATAGTCCAATTTATTTCTTTGGTCTCAAAAGTTTCAAAATATCAACTCTATGACTGTATGAGTGGTGAATAGACAAAGTATTTGGAAACAAGCAGAATCCCTTAGATCTCTTAATTTTAACAACTTGAGGGCATTCAAATGACAAAGATAGAAGTAAGGCTTTGGAAAACATAACTTCTTATGTGACCTGCTTGACACTGAGTTACATAACTGAAGGAAAGAATACATTTTCTGGAATTCAAAATGCCCTTCTTAGGTTGTTTGTTTGTTTGTAGTTTTATGTTTGTTTGGGGTATTTTTTTGTCATAAATACTTTCAGTTTAATTCAGAGCCCCTATATGAACTCCTATCTGACACAGTTACTAGGATTAAATATTTATTATTCAACAGACACTATAATTGAAGTCTATATTGGCCTGAATGCTCTACCTAGCAGTCACAGGAGGCAACTTCATCCATTTTGAAAACTGACTTTAGCTGACTTTAGTTCTAGTGCTTTTTAATCTGACAGCCTATGAGAGTTAGTTATGACAAAGCAAGTTTTTAAATTTGAATGCTTGCTGGCAAAAGTTTGGGTATCTACTCATTGCCAGAAACTTTACTGATGTATTAACATTGGGTTTGATACAAAGTAACTTCTTAAGGAAAAAATTAATACTAAATACTGTTTTGCCTGAACAGTGAAAAGATAAACTTAGTAAGATTATAAACAGCATGATACACTTTTATATGGCTTGAGATCAATGGCAAGATGTGGAGGAATGTCAAGAAGCAGCACTTAATTAAACACAATTGACTACTTGAAAATTGCTGAAACTTCCTCTTCTTTGCATGATTTAAAGATGGATTATACAAATCTCTAGGAAGCATACTCTTTGGAACAATCCAGTCTATGATAAAAGGAAAAAGGAGAGCAGGATCAAATAATTTCATAGTTATAAGATATTAAAACATCATATATTTCTGCTAGAAATGGAGGGAAAAACCCCAACAAATCCACAGACAAAACCCAGCCATTCATGCTAGAAAAACTTCACATTAAATGCTAGCTGCACATTCAAAGAATCACGAATTTTGCACTTCAGATAAAGTTAATGTAACAAATGGAAATAAAGACTGTGCTTATTTTTTGTTAAAAAAAATCTCATTTTAATTTCAACTTCCCATCTATCACCAATGTGCAGCTTCAGTATGCAGTGGAAGTCCAGTACTCTCAGATTATTATCAGCCCAAAATTATCTTCTGCTGGTATATGCTGCTATGGTATGCTTTAAAAATCAATAGCTGCCAGCAAAACTTTGCTGCACATTAAGTTAATGACCTACTTGAGTAAGCTGTACAGTATATATGACAGTGTTCCGTCAAAGACAAAATTGAACTTTTGCTACAAAAATAAAGACAAGAGTCATTCACCTCCATAAAGCAAGGACACATTCAATTGGCAGAGGGTATAGATTTCTTTCCTCATCACAAATTATGTAATAATGATAATATATTGTCTTTATCACTATGTTGGTTTTAATCCACCACAAAAATGATAATATACCACCTGAATGAAGAGATTGGTGTACAGCCTGAGACCACAAAAAAGATGGGAGTATTTCATCCAGTTATCTGCTTTGTATTCAACTGCTCTAACATAAATCAGAGAAATAATAAGCAAGGTGATGTGGGATTTTACAGTAAAGAATATTATAGGTGCAAGTAAAGATGGGGTTTTTTTCCAGTGTATGAGTCAAGAACAAAGCCAATGTGGAATATCACCTATATTTATATTCTTTTCTAAATGCATAAAATATATGTACTTACAATACTATTATATGGATATGAGAATCGCATGATCTGCAGCAGAGATGCCCTTCAACATGACAGCTCGAAAAAGAAATGTCTTATTCCAGGTGATAGGGGAGTCAGCTTTGCTGACTGCACTTTTTAGGAGACAATGTACTAGATAAATATGTCATGGGCCAATATGCAAATATCTACACTGATCCTATACAGTGTATTTGAGATTAAAAAAGAAGGAAGTATTGTCAGAAAATCAGCCAGAGGAACAGTGCACCAAGTTACCTATATGCATACATGGGCTGCCTCAAAGGAAAACAGCATGGCCTTGGACAGGAGAACATGAGAGACCTACACCAAGCAAGCACAAGCATCAGCAACCCAGGAGCAAGTCACCTGTTGAGTGACACGAAGGGTTTTACAATGTGTAGGCACAGATTCTACCTCACCCAAAAGAGTAGAAATCCTAATTTCCATATTCTTTGCTCCTTACTGTCATCTTTGACTACAGCTGGCTCAGGGGCAAAAGGGCTGACCACCTGAAAAGTGATTAAATTTTAGAACACTCCAAGGATGGGCAAAAGTTAAGAGAAGTAGATGTATGAAATAGAAAAGGAAACATAATAATAATAAATATTGCAAAATAGGGAAAGCATCCAACAGTAGAGTGACTATACCATTTTCTGAGTTGTTTTCAGTTACACTGTTCTGAAAATTCAGTAGAAATCCCCACAAATTTTATAGTTTTCTTTCTTCCTAGAAAATACATATTTATTATATTTTTTAAGGTGTATCATTTTGAGCTACTCTTTGTCACACAGAAGTCCAAAATAAATATTTAGTAAAGGCTGAAAAATTCAGTGATGATTCTTCTCTGTTCTTTAGCTTCACTGTTTCATTATTATACAAGAGATTTAGTATTGTCGTATTAGTTAAATAAGAAAAAAGATAAAGAATTTCCAAAATGAAGAATAAAAGATTTGACATACTGCTATTATTAAATTTTTATTCTTTAAAGGATGTACAGAGTAATTTCTACAGGCAATTTCAATTTTAAACATTTTCTCAAGTATCTCATGAGAGTATGGAAAATTTAAGTTGTGCTGCTCACAGTTATACAGTATACTGTCTTTTTTCCCTAATAGAATGAAAATAGTCAAGACTCCATATTTTCCTTTGTGCTACTTCACATTTCTTTGCAAATTGCTTCCAGCAGTTTTTCTCCAATAGCTATTATTGCTGGGTATTGTCTTTACTTTTTGGTGTGTAATTTTATTGACAAACGTATTGACATTTATGAAAATAGGAAATATATGTGCACTAAAAAATCAAACTAAATGAGTCAATGTGCTTGCTGAGTAATGGGTAGAATTATTTTCCTTATTTAGATATCTCTTTTCTTTGTTCATGATTTAAACAATCAACAGAAAGCACCTTTGCAGCTTTGCTTAGAGAAGAATAGCTTACTGCAAAAAAAACAGATTTTCTGAAAAATTTATATGTACTTGTGCATATAAGAATAAAAGAAATGCAATGCTGAATAAGTTTCATGAAGAGATTTGCTTTGAAACTGCAAGTCAAACCATAAATGCACAGATGTTCAAAGGTTTACATCTGTGACAACTTGAAAGATAAATGATTTATATATTTTCATTTTATAACCTTCTTTATGATGGGAACAGAGGGAGGCAAACTGTTCTGTAAGTAGTAAGTTATGAGATGTTGAAACATATGCTGAAAAGCTCAGTATCTTGAATTCCAAACTCAGTTGTTGTGGCTTATTCTTTTCAGCTGGACTCACGTAACTTCTGTTTAATATATTTTACAGTATCAAATATTATTATTAAACCCTTAAGAAGATATTAAGAAACAAAATCTTTTACAACTTCTCTATAAAGACAGAAACAAAGCTACACAAACTTTCTTAGCTCTATTTCAAGGAAACCTGGTGACATAAGGAAATATTACATGCTAAGGAAAGCAAGAACTGGTTAAGAAGGCTTTTCACAGAAATATGCAGAAGTTTGCACATATCCAAAATCTTCAGAACTTTAAAACTTCACATGAACAGACTTTATATTGCACATGATGCCAAGCCAGATGATTGCAGTGTCAAAAGAGTTTCCAGTAGCATTAGAACATTTTCATTTTCTGGTAGACCAATAAGTTGTTGTAAGATAGTAGTGTTGCCAAACTTGTGTCATTACTTTGATGTAAAAATAAGAATAAATTATATAACCTGTTTCATTAGAAAGACCAGCTGTTTCTGTCTTCTATTACTGAACATGAACTTTTCTTTCCACTTTTCTTTCCTTTTTTTTTCTTTTGCCAGTAATTTCTCTTTTTTTCTTTGCAAACCCCAGACTTAGACCCTGCTTCAGTAATGATCATTTATCTGTGGAAACAAAAGATAAGCCTTTGCAAATTATTTTTTTTATATCTTTGACATTTCATGTTAGTTTTATGAATGTATCTTTCATAAATTCATGGAAACAACAATTCTTTATTTTTTCCAATTGATTAATACATGTACATTTTCCCCAATTATAAGCACAACAAACGTGGAACAGGACAAGCCCTCTGCTAAATATCCACTAGGATAGCTCCAAGATCAGTCTTGTCTGGTAAATACTTAAAATTCTGTATTTAGGAAATTCTTTCAGCTCACTGCAGTAAGGAGAATTCCCAGAGAAGGATGTGGTGCCCGTCAAAGCAGGAGAAAGCATCATAAAAACACAAAAAAATAGTTAAACATGACTTAGAGGCATTTTGCAGTATGTTTGATGTCCTCCCCAGAAATTATGTTGTACTTTGAAAGTCTGCCAGCAAGTAACACAATCTTTCAACTGAAACCAACCATATCAGTTCTTCCCAAGCCCATTGCTCTCCAAGGAGAACAAAGATTGGTTCCCACATGCGGGGCAGATTTTCAAGAAGAGGAGAAGCAAAGTGTGACTGTGATGTTTTCTGTTTTGATAAAGTGCAATATCTATTAACAGGTTTCACTCCACATCTGTGGAGATATGGCCCTCTAGAAGGACTTCTTCATTTACAAGGAAAGCAAAATTAGTGTATGGTTTCAGGAGTATGAAACACTGATGGTTCACAGAGATCTTCAAATAAGTGGATGGTGTCCGAGTGTCACTGAGTGTGGCATATTAATTCTACAGGGAAGATACTAAAACAGGACAAAGGCAGGAACAAAGGGTGGTGGGTAATACTGGAAGCACAAGGAGACCTTTGAAGCTTGGACTTGACATGATGGGGAAAGGAATTCAGTGAAAAATATAAAAAGATCAGAGTGATAAGCTCAGTGCAATCAACAAGGAAGATAATTTGACTGCAGCTTCCCTTTGGGTTCTTGAAGAAAAGTGAATATAAGACAAAAGAAGTAACTCAGCAGGATGAAACAAAATATTCTGGAGATTCTTAGGGAGAATGAAAAACAGATATCAATATGGTTTTGACAAATTGGTCAAGAGAAGTATGAAAGATGAGCAGAAAAATTCTTTGCTGTAGACAGAAAAAATGATAAAATCTCTATTAACTGTTTCTCACATGTAAAAGTGGTTTTGGAATCAGGTTCTAAGTGACAGTTATAAATATGCTAAGCTAAAAATAAATGAAAATCTCTACAAAAGTAAAGACATTTGAACAGAAAGTCTCAAGATTACGGGTTATTATATTTCTCTTAGTGATGAAATAGCAGAACTAGATTCATGGCAATTTCTAATGCTAATATTTCAACTAGTCATAAAATTTAAGCAAAAAGGGGGGGAGAAGAGTGTCATAGGTTAGCAAGCATAGTCCCGGAAGGGACGTCCTTGCTGAGGGGTGCTTACAGTTTCCTCTGGGAACTGATAGAACCTATCAGCTGGCCAGTTTGAATATGGACAATTCTCTAAGCCACTTAAAGTTGTGATCACCTCTGTGATCCACATTTAAGAATAGGCAAACTCCCCCTCCAAGCTCTCTCTCATTTCCAGCGTTGGGACAGGCGGCTGCGGGCCCCGTGTGGGGGCCAGCGGGCCCGGCCAGGCCCTGCTTGGGCCAGGCCGGGCCGTGCCACGGCCATCCTGGAGCCGATGGACCTGTTCCAGCCGTGGAACCCCCCACACTGCCTTGCCGTGGGCAGCCGGAGCGGCTCGGCTCTCCCCCCTCTCCACTGCGATAAGAAAAATTCAACATTCCAGCTGCAAAGCTGCAAGGCCGAGGTGAGATTAACCCTTTTTATTGCTGTGAAGAGCTGAAAACCTGAGGGAAGAGAGAGAGGAGATGCTTAAAGCTGAAATTCTGTTGTGAAGCTATGATATATCAGAGTATCCTGTTGTAATTTCATGAAGATATGGGGGGTGGAGTGTTCAACTCGTGAGCAGAAGCACCTGCGTTGAGATAGGCAGATGCTGACGCAGCTGTAATTTCGTGAGAAGTTTGGACAGGGAGAGATGAACCAGATGAGGACTTTTGCTCCAAATGGGAAAGGAGAAAACCTCAGTTCCTAGAGATGCTCCCAGAGATAGTCCTAAAGATGAAGATGATGAAGACCCTTTGCTCCCAGGGAAGGAGATGGGCCTCTGTTTTTGTTTCTGAACGGCTCAACCTTAAAATTGTACCCCAAAAAACTTCAAGAGTGGACCCTCGAAAGCAGTTGCGGGAAAAGCTGCAAGTCGGGGGAAAGGACTCACACGCAGGCAGAGAGACTCCTCTTCTTAAATGGACTGAACAATATTTGGAAGTGGGCGGCTGTCTCGTTGTGATACTGTTTTCATAGCATGAGCAAGAAGAGACTTCTCTTTCTAAATGGACTGAACAAGGTTATTATGGAAGTGGTAAACAGACTGAACATCTTAAGGGTTGTCTTTTCACATTGTCAGTGGGAGAAGGGAGGAAGGTGGGGGGAGGAGGAGAGTTCTGAAGGTGGTATAATTTTTTTTTTTCTTCTTTTAGGTCTGTTAATAAACTTCTTTATATTCTTTCAAGTTTGGTGCCTGCTTTGCATTTCTCCTAATTCTTATCTCACAGCAGATAAACAGTAATGAGTATTTTGGACCAAACCACTACAAGAGCATTAGTGGACTCAATGTCATAAAATGTAATATGAAAGTGACAAAAGCCTAACACTCTTGTTCGTAAGTTCATTTATATTTATATAAAAAAGAGCAAAACTTCTTCAGCAATTGCCAAAATACGACTCTCTAACTGACACCTCTCAGTTTGACTTGAAACATAAAATGTGAATTTAACTAAGTTTGGGGAATTATTTGTTCAAATTATTGTTTTGAAGATAAAGAGATAAGGTAGATCCTTTGCCTCAAAGAACATCTTAAACATGTGGGGTGGTGTGAGGGACAAAGAAAACTTTGAAGTGGACTGCTGAAAGAAGGACAACACGGTCAACACTTGAAAAGAGAAGAGAGCATGTAGGGCAAAAACAGGTGAATATAAGATCGTTTTATTAATCCACATGACCAGGGTAAGACCTAGGAAGAACTCAGTCATCTTCAGATTGCATAGGACATAGATAAAACTTCCATGCTTTTCACAATTCTCCAACAAAGTGAGGTATAAAAAGTGCCCCAGAAGAAAAAGATAATTACTCTGAACAGTAATCAGGCACATCAAGCTTTTGGGCCAATTCTGTCTATGTGATTTTTAGAACTGATTTTAAGTGGCTCAAGAAGGACTACTACTTCTTTTCCTAAGAATAGTGATATTTGTTTTTAGAAAACACAATTAGATTAAGTGACATAAACCTCCATTACAAAAGTAAATGTAATTACCAGTAAAATTTTGCTCCCATAGAAGACTAAGAACAATCATGGGTTGCTCAGAAAACTAATTTATATTCTGAATGGTCCTAATAACAAATTAAAAAAATTTTCATCTCATACCTCTGCTGGTAACTCAATTTCCAATGTAAGGCTCTCTCTCATTTCCCTGAAATTTTTATATTATTGTCAAGATTCATCAGTCCCAGTTAATTAAATGCCTCTCTCTGTGGTGGAAAAATCTGTTTTCAGTAGGACTAAAGACATTTGATTATGATTCACCAAATAAAACTCTCAATTGAACCCAGGCAACTATCAAATTTTTGTCCAATCTCTGTATATATTATTAAGCTACAACTTTAAATGAACTTAGCTTTTTATATTTTTCCAGAAGATGAGTTAAAAGATAAATTTTGGCATTAGCTTTACCTATTGCTTTCTTTATACAAATAAGATTTGAGGAGGAAAATCTTTCTGTGCAATATGAACCTGAAGTGAAAGTTTAGACACAT
Organism: Corvus moneduloides; assembly: GCF_009650955.1. Taxonomy (NCBI): domain Eukaryota; kingdom Metazoa; phylum Chordata; class Aves; order Passeriformes; family Corvidae; genus Corvus; species Corvus moneduloides. The sequence continues at coordinate 19,772,056 of NC_045481.1, forward strand.
GAAAAATATTCAGAGAGCTGGAGAAATGGCAAAGGAAAATCAAAATGCGGTATCTGCAAAGTTATACAAATAAGTGGATGGAGAAAGAGAATTAAGAAGCTGCCCCAATACAGAGTGGAAACCATTCAAGCTTGTTCTGAGTCTTGTGTAAATCCTTCCACTCTGACCAGACTGACTACTCTAAGTAAGTAATTTCCTGCTGACACAGAAACCTGATTAAAGAGACCGAAACACAAATAAAGACCAATGCCTTGTGGTCCTCCCCTAAAGGGAAGCCTGCAGGGAAAGGAAGTTTGGAAACTGTGGAGCAGGCTGGTGCTAAACAGTCTTGACTTCATTCTGGAATTTGCCAAGAGTGACCAGTCTGCTGCAGGTTTTCGTAATCGAGGTGTCCGTATGTAATCTAGATGATTTAATTCCATGTCAAGTTTCATTTCCCTACAAAACTAAAAAAATGGCTATTTTCTAACTCAGGAGCTACAAATGGATGCCAGCTAAGAACATTCTTACCATGCATTGCAGAGCATCTTGAATCTTAAATGCAAAATATAAAATTCCAATTCTGATTCTATCTCTTGCCTGGAATTGTTTTATTATCGTCATCTGAAACTCTACCACTTGAACAGGAAAAGGAATATGATTTTTTAAACAGAAGAATTATTGAGTCATTCATGAAAATGTCTCCATTTTGATTAGAATCAAAATGAAAAAAAAATCTTTTCTCTCTGAAGAAGCAGCTCCCTCATTTATGTAATAACTACATAGTGCTCTATGAACATTAAAATTTACAACAGCAACTTCCCTTTTCAAGCTACAAACTCTAATTACCTAACTTCTCAGATGATAAATCTAGAAACTAGATCTCAAAGCACAAACCAATCTACTGGCATGTTTCTGTTGACTAGAACTTAAGACAGGTAGCATCAGGGTAAATTTAAGAGAGAGGAAGGGAAGATTTATCTGAGAGAAAGTCAGCAGAACACTTTTCCACTAAGAAACATACTTTTGTAGGTCAATCCTACCTCCCAAGGCATGACAGAACTGTCCTGATTTTGCAAAAAACTGCATGAGATATATGTATATGTACATATGTATATACATATATATATAAAATACATATATTACATATAATTTATATATAATATGCATATATATATAATACATATATTTATATATATATATTAGTCCAGCTATTTACGTAAAATGTAGATATGTAGAGTGTATGCACAACATAAATTGATGAAGATTATAGCTTACCAAACATAGACTCCAATATCTATTGGAGGGAAAACACAGTAGGGCATAAGCAATCCTCGAAATTCTTGGAATGTGTTGATGATAACTTCTTTCTCCAAGTCATAGAGAATCCAAAGAGAGGAGGTGTTATGCTGGACCTTGTTCTCACCAACAAGGAGGGGCTAGTGGGGAATGTGATGTTCAAGGGCAGCCCGGGCTGCAGTGACCAGAAATCACGGAATTCCAGATCCTTGAGGAAATGAGGAGGGCCCACAGCAAGCTGCACCTAAAGAGGTCAAACTTTGGCCTTTGGAATCTGCTTGATGCAGTACTGTGGCACTGGAGGAAACAGTTACCCAAGAAAGCTGGTTGATATTCAAGGAATATCAAACTCCAAGCTCACCTGAGCATTTCAGCATCCCAACAAAGAGGAAGTCAGAAAAATGCCAAGAGGCCTTCATGGGAAAGTTTAATGACAATGGCAATGCTAAATTGGGAGGACCTGTTGATATCCTTCAGGGCAGAGAGGACCTGAAGAGAGACCTTGAAAAATTAGAGGACTGGGAAATCACTAACCTTATGAAGTTTAACAATGGCAAGTGCTGGATTCTGCACCTGGAATAGCGCAGCCTGGAATAGCGCAGCCCTGGTGGTGTGTACAGACTGGGGAACGACACGGTGGAGAGCAGCATGCAGTTGTAGAGAGTGATAAGGTCCCCCTGAGCCTCCCTTCCTCCAGGCTAAACAACCCCAGCTCCCTCTGCCATTCTTCACAAGATATGTACTCCAGACCTGTTGCAGTGGGGATCCTGCAACACGCATATATCAAACCAGGAGTCCCGTGGAAAGGAAATATATATGGACAGACAGATTCTTGCTAGATGTTTCAGAGATGTTTATTTCTCCCGCCGCATGGCCGGAGCTCTGCCCGGGAACTGTTCCAGTCACGGGACCAAGGGTCCTTCTGCCCGCGCAGGGAACACAAACCAACCAATGGGAACGAGGCTGAGCAGGGGCAGGGAAGCCCCGTGTCTGTGCCCTCAGGGCCCCTCTCCCAGGGCTACACGGCGGGGGAGGGACCCCAACACCTCACCCGTTTTATTTTAATAAAAGGAGAATGAAAACAACTGGATAAACATAACAAGAACAGTTTCAAAACAAAACAAGCCACCCTCCTGAGTCTTTAAATGTCCAATCAGATTCTCTGGAACATCTTAGGGCTGACAGAAGGGAGACAGGACTCTCTGAGCATGCTTTGTGGGGAAACTGAGGCAGGAGAGGGTTTAACTTCTTCCCTCCCCCTTTTCATCCCCCACTCGGCATTGGAAAGGGATTTTTGGGGAAACAATTGGCAAAAGCATGGTTTTGTGAGGGAAACCATGGATGAAAAAACGGATTGGGAATACACTGGGGGTAATAGGACATAGGGTAAAAGGGAAAGGTGGGATTAGGAAAGGGAGACTGTAGGGGGGACTTACAATAGAGATACTGTCTAACATGACTACGATTTTTTGCATATATACTGCCTTTTACAGGAACACCATCAGGCCCAGTGACCTGCGATGCTTGTAACCCTTTTCTCCCTAGTACAATATTAAATTCCACCACCTCTCCATCTCCCAAGCTTGGGATGCATTTTTCAGGGTTATTCTTTTTAATAGCAGTTCTATGCACGAATATGTCTTGCTGGTTGTCACACCTTGTTATAAAACCATAATTTCGCTTAACATTATACCATTTTACTATCCCTAAGATCTTAGTTTCTATGATCTTTTCCTTTTTCCGAGTGGCTGCTGTTTTCTGTCTCGCTGCGTCTTTGCTCTCTCCTTCGGTCGCTCCCGTGTTGGAATTGTCGGGGCTGCTCGTGCCTGCGCGCTCTTCCCGGGGTCGCGTTCGGGGCTGCGCGGGCCGGGCCGGGCCGCGCTGCTCAGTTCTCCGTGTGTCGCCTCCTCTGGTCGCAGCTTCGCTGCCGATGCCGGGCGCTGTACCCACGTCTCGGCCGGGCCCCCGAGCGACGACCCCCCTGCGCCCTGCTCCAGCGCGCGTCTCGGCTGGGCGCGGCTCCGTTCCACCGCCATTGCCGCCCGCCGCCGCCCGCGCGCCTCCCCTCTCGGTCGGGCGTTCACGGGGCTCGCTCCACCACGCGCTGCACAGGACCGGGCGGGCACCGCCGGGTCCCGCCGTTCCCGCCGCTCCTCGCTCCGCCACCGACACTGCGGCTCGCGTGGCTCCGCCCGCGCGCGGGAACTGCCTCGCTGCTGCTCGCAGAGCGCTCGGTGCACGTGGCCTGGGCCGCACGGTCCCTGAGCCAGGCTTCCCTTCGCCAGGACACAGCTGACATTGCTCAGCAGTCTCGGTAACTAAATAATATTCACGAAAATATTCTTCCATCGGCATATATTTTGACTCCAATATTAACTGTGTCCAAACGGTTTTCCAAAAGCCCTTGGTAAGAATTAAATCCCAAGAAACATAGAAAAAGTTCTTAAACAACCATGCCAGGAAGTGTTTCAGTTCTTTCTGAGCTTGAATCAAGCTAAAATTTACAAATCGTTGTTCAAGAATCGTTTTAAGTTTAAGATAAATGTCCATATGCGGCTCTGAGAGCCAAGAGTCTTCCCACGGTTCCTCCATAGTTTAGATATGGAATAGCAAAGCAAAACCAAGAAGAGGAATCCAAAGTTTCCAGGGTTTACTCACACAAATCAGTCGCTTAGGGATCGGGGATCGTTCTGCTCTCAATTCTCCACCATTTGTTGCAGTGGGGATCCTGCAACACGCATATACCAAACCAGGAGTCCCGTGGAAAGGAAATATATATGGACAGACAGATTCTTGATAGCTGTTTCAGAGATGTTTATTTCTCCAGCCGCATGGCCGGAGCTCTGCCGAGGAACTGTTCCAGTCACGGGACCAAGGGTCCTTCTGCCCGCGCAGGGAACACAAACCAACCAATGGGAATGAGGCTGAGCAGGGGCAGGGAAGCCCCGTGTCTGTGCCCTCAGGGCCCCTCTCCCAGGGCTACACGGCGGGGGAGGGACCCCAACACAGACCCTTCACAAGCTTTGTTGTGAAATTTTAAATAGGGAACACTTCATGAATTTGTGTGTCTGATTTTTTTTAGTAAAATTTCAATTGGCTGCACTGTGTTAGTGCCAACTCTTTCTCCTGAGCGAAGTCAAAAGAACATCATGAATAAAGGGCAAGAGAAGATTGCATTTTGCAAATATCTCTGAAACTTTAAATTTTCTTTGGTTTTGGACCAAATTAAATCTTTAATAACAAGTGTGATCTCATTAAAAAACCAAACATTGTAGCCTAGAATTTTCTTTTTTGATCAAAGTTCATGGTTTCTTACTGACTATTTCACAGTCCCTTTTAATCTAAAATATCAACAAAAGTAACAAAAGTCCCTTCATTGTACAGAAACAGTGATCCAAATTGTCAAATGCACCAGAAAAAATCTTGACACTCAACAACAGAGCTAAAATTCTCACGTAGCACTAAGGCATTACTGATCATAAGTTGACAACTAAATCAACCTAATCAGTCCCTTCCAACCCAAACCTTTCCATAATTCTGTGATTTAAAATATAGAATATGCTATTATAAAAGCAAATTATACATGACCGTAACATCATGCTAATTATCCTTTTGTGAATTATTTTAGAAAAAAACTTCTTCAGAAGTTCCTCAATATAATTAAGTCAACTGAAGAATAATTTCTGTGGAACTCTGTAATATCAAGTAACACCAAAAAAATGCTGCAGTGATTTTTACCTCCTGATAAATTACTTCCAATTTATGGTGTGATTGCCAAAGAAAAGAATGCTTTGTTTGTTTAATTGTTTGATTTTGGGTTTAAGTCTTTCTTGGGAGTAATAAGAAACACTGAGATGAAACCGAATATACTAAATTTTCGCACAGGTATCAAGAAACATACCTAACAGCATGGTTTATTAGGACAGACATTAATTATTCTTTTTAAGAACAGAGGACAGAAACCCCGTTCATTAGAAATCAGAAGTAAATGCATCGAGTACCCTTTGTTTTGGTGAAAAAGAGAGTCAAACTCTGCCAATATACATTTGCTATCACTTCACACAGACAAATTGTTGCAAAGGCAACTTTGGAAAAGGTGCTGAAGAATAGAAGAAAATAAATGTAGGTTGGATTTTTATTCCCCTGCCTTACGTAATTGTCTTTAGATAAGCAGCAATAACCATGATAGGTAAGCACTACCTTTACAGGTATTTCACTTTTTCCCCCCCACAAATTTCTATGGGTGGGCTCTGCATTTTGCTAAATATTTGAAAATGAATTTGTTTTCTAAAAGAGAAGAAGACATAGCTCAAGCTGTGCCAGTAGAGGTTCAGGTTAGAAATCAGGAAATTTCTTCACTGAAAGAGTTTTTAGGTATTGAAACAGGCTGCCCAAGGAAGTGGTGAAATCACCCTCCCTGAAAGTGTTCCAGAAAAGAGTGGACATGGCACTTGGTGCTCTGGTTTAGTTGACAAGGTCTTGATCAGTCGAAGTTTGGAGTCTATGGTCTTGGAGATCTTTTCCAACCTTAATGATTCTATGATTCTATAATTTAGGAACCTTATTACATAACTCTCAAATTTTTTTCACTATATTTCCCCTAGTTCTGGATGACTTGTATGAGTTGTATGGCTTACCTAGTTATGAATATTAAAAATGACAGCTTTTGATCATATGTATAACATGAAATGTAACGTAAGGAACTAGTGAAGATAAGCCTTTAAGTTTTTCAAATGTAAAAGTGATCAAGTAATTCAATACTTATAGAAAAATAGGTAAAAAAAGGCAAATTAATAATTGCTTCTAAATATAAATAAATATTAAAAATATTTTTTAATTTGGTGATTTACATGGTTCTGCTCTAATTTCACAGGATGATTTGTATCAGTTTATAAACTGCACAATAAAATTTTAGTATGGTTGTATACAAATTACTGGAAAATAAATATTTGGAGAAATAAACAGCCAACACACTTGGCTTGATTTTAAAATGAATAAAATACTTTGATCACACAAGCCTGAGGGATTTGTTTTTTAAAATGTCCCATCATGGAGTGGAAACTGGCCTGTACTTAAAAATATCACAATACTTTTGAAAAAGGAATTAGCTGTTTTCATTTTAAAATATTGATTTTAAAATTATTTTCTGTCATTCTGTCATTACCTATCTCATGTTCCAACTTGAATGTACATTGTACTAATGTTTACAGAAATCAATAAGGGCTTTTCCAATACATGTAACAAACAATTTTTTCTTTACGTTTTGCCCTAAAGGTTTTAACCTGAAAATAATGGAATGGCTCACAGTCTGAGGCAAGGACCCAGTTTCCATTAAGTGTGTACAATCACGTCTTTGTCATGATTACCTTAAATGATTGTTACAAGAGATGGAGATCACAGGTCTAGAAGACTTTACACATTCACAACCTGTACTGAAGGACAGTCATACAGAAATCATTAGATATGTTTTGTGTTATCTGCAGAGCTTCCTAAACAATTAGTAAAAGTGTCACACAAAACTGAGTTTTGCTAGATCAGAAATGCCTTAGCTGCTATTCCAGTGAAGTGCAATTCATGAAAACCAGGAAACTAAAGTTAGGAATTGATGAGGCAATTAAATAGAGCAATTGCTCTAAAAAAAATACCAAGCAACAAAAAACCCCAACAAAAATAAGGCGGATCAGAGGCACTGTTGAAGTTACCCAATGCTTTGAATACAGATACATGAACAGTTTTTCTTTCAAGAGAAACCAAATTGAAGTAGGTCAAAACTCCATGTTTAAGGCAAGACAGTGTTTGAATTTCAGTTTGGACTTACCACCAGAATTTGTACAAAGGTTTGTCACAATGGTGAGAGGTGCTGCATGGACATCTGGAGTTGATTTTTTCTACTTGCAAATCCCAGGATTTAGTGAGGGGAAAAAACAGTAGTAAGTAGGAACTTATGTAACATGTTCAGGTAGCATTTTGTCCAAAGCTATCCTGGGAATTAAGAAAGATCAACTCAGAACATTTGCCTTCAGCTTAGACATAGAAGCTAGTCCTAAAGTTTTACAGTTTGAGGGGTTCATACTAGAAATATCATGCTGGGTTGAATATGTTATGCCATACTACTACAGCACTTAAAAAGTGCAGTGAGTCTAAAAGGACTAAAGCTGGCTTAGAACAAAGGAGATGCAAATATCCATTTAGACTCATTGATGTAGTTGTATTTCAGGCCAAGGAGAACGAAAGCAGAGGAGGGAGCATGTTTGTGAGTGGGGTGTATTTGACATGTAACAGGAATCATATCTGGCTAGTGGAAAGCTTGTTTGCTAAAGTCATTATCACTTCTTTCTCTTATTCCTGTATCTAAACTTTCTGCCATTCTTCCTCTTAAACCTGAAACACATGCCTTAACCCAGCATGTTCTTTTCTCTTTCAAATCCCTCCTGTCAGATGCAATTAAATAGATTGTACATATTTTAGGGATAAAAACCAGTGGAAAACTAGTCTCAGACATGCAAACATTACATACTTTCTGCACTCACCCCTCCAATAAGTCTTTATAATACTATGAAGTGTTACCCACAGCTAACAATATGGTCCCCGCCACAGATTTTAAGAGTGAAAGCAATGAGGTGGAAACAAAATGAAAAATGCCAACCCACATTTTCTCCAAGTGTCTCTGTACTTCAGGTTAAATGCATTTCATATGGACAAAAGGAATTTTTTATTTCCTAACCTGGATAATTTTTAGAGAGAGATTTTAAATCCATTTACTGTCTTTCCATCAAAAACCCATTTTTTTAATAAAAACTTCAATTAAAAAATTGTTGATGCTGCAGAAAATATTGCTTAAGAATTGAATGACACTCAGCAGGCAAAGAAAGCCTCCTTGTCCAGATGGGTGGTTTAAGAGTTTGGTTCTTCTCAAACCAACAGATACCTGTAAATTGCTCTTCTAGCTCCATGTCTTCATACAGGTGAGAATAATCCACAGCACTACACACTCAGCTTCCTTCATCATGTACTGTGATATTTTGAAAATTGGTTGAAATCTCCTAGTGGGAGAAAACTTTTCAGAAAATTTCCATTGAAGTCCTGCCTAGCAGATTGCAAAAATGGCAAATCCCTGATTGTGGGTAGTTATACCCTGCTTTATAACAGGCTATTTGGTAGTATGAGTCATTTCTGTTGTAGAACTATGTCAACAGGTAATTCATTTTGTTGAAAAATGTCAAGTCAGCTTTCATATTAAAGGAGATGTAAATATACTTCCCCAGAAACCTTGGATGCAAACGATGTTTGCCTTATTAGTTACAATAATGTGATTGTATCTTTTGTCTGGAACTGCCACCATATCTGAAGCACTGTATTTTCAGAAGATTAATATCCTCTAAGTTAAAAGAATAAAAGAGCTCCAAGTCCCCCATTAGTTCTGGTGTTTGGATAAAGAGCAGGGGAAATCCATGACCATATCTACAACAAGTAATAACATAAAACTAATATGCTGAGGAGTTTTTAGGAATATTGCTAATTCAGTGATGCAGTATAAAATTTTACTCAGTGTTACTTACCTCCATTCTGCAATGAAATAATTATTACACAGCTGACTCTATGTCGTTTGAAATTCACTCAGCAAATGGTTTTTGTTCAATGATCTCAGGGAGCCCTAGAGAAAGAAAAAAAATCTATAAACAGTTTAATATCTCTTCTTGATCTGCCAATTGCTGTCAATGTCAAGAAGCTGAACAAACACTCTTCATTCAAATGAATAGAGCAGGACAAATGTAGATGATATTTCTGAGAAGTACTGATAGCACCTTTTAAGGCCCCTATTTTGTTCTGTTAAGGTTGTGAGTGGCTGAATCTTAAATGGAAATCTGGCTTTATTATAGGTAGAAGAAAATACTGGCATTTAGATCCACAAAGATAGAAAGGTTTCAAACATTAGCTGAAATCAATGAGATTGAAGTGTTAAATATTTCTTGTCTGGAGTCTAGATGACCACATGATTTTGTTACCTAAATTATTACTAAACATGTAAACAGATTTATAAATAATAGCATTGCTAAAATGAGATAAAATATTTTTGATAAACATACTAGAATTATTTTTATAGAGGAAAAATTAGGGATTTAGAATGGTCTTTCTTCTGCACAGAAAAAGAAATTAGGGTGTAGCAAGGTGGGGTTCAGCCTTTTCTCCCAGGCAACCAATGACAGAACGAGAGGAAATGGCATCAAGCTGTACCAGGGGAGGTTCGATTTGGACATCAGGAAGAATGTCTTCATGGAAGGGACAGTTAAGCATTGGAACAGGCTGCCCAGGGTGGTGGGGGGTGTTCAAGAAAAAACTGAACATGGTATTTTCTTCTTGGTTCAAAATTCCCTACATTTCTGTCTGCACATCTATATTTTATTCAGAATCAGTTGTTAGGAAGATTTAGGCCTGACACCTCTCTGAGCATAAAGTGGAATTCTACCAATTAAGTAACCTATTAATTTGCCACAGTCACCTTTTTGATCCCATATTAGTGGCCAAGCTCAATACATCTTAAATTTCCTTTATGTAATCATGTAATATGTAATTAGGAATTCTATTTAATCTGTGTCTTTGCCATTATATTTAAATAACTGAACCCATAATATACTAATCTTATCCTTTATATGAATTTAAAGAATTTCAAAGAATAATTTAATTTAATTGCAGCTTCTCATGCTAGTGTGAAACGCATAAAAGACCCTGATTCTGTGTAAGCACTGCTCAGCAATAATGAAAACATCCCTGTGTTAGCAACACTGTTTTCAGCACAAATACAAATCATAGTCCAATACTAAGCACCAGGAAAAAAATTAATTCTATCCCAGAGAAAACCAGCACACAGTTTAAAGTGTGAAACACATTAACCACCAGTGTTCAAAGTGGCTTTCCAGTTGTAAAGAGGATTTTTTTTTTACTGTAAAAAGGCTACACTTTGCAGCAGAAGCACTTAAGCCTTAGTGGATCTACTGAGTGCTGCAGAATACACTTTCTGTGCCTGATTACAGCATGTTTTAGAAGTTACCCTAATAGATAGTGAGGTTTTGGGCATTGCTGTCAACTTGTATCGCAGAGTGCATCTACCACAGGCAGCACAGGAAAAACTAGGTAAAGGAAAACAGAGCAGATGTTGTGTCAGTAATACATTGCCATGCTCACTTCTGGGGCCAGGGATGACTGAGGAATTTTAAAAAGGATATTTAGTCTTTTGGAGCAATAGGAGGAAGACTGGAAATTTGTATCATACCAAATTCTTCTTGACTTGAAGTACAGAATGAACTGTGCCATGATGCATACACTTATGAATTTTGTTTTATGGATGTTCCATTAGAAGAAAAAAATAAATCCATCAAACCTCAATCTTTACAGCATTCTGATATTGCAGAACGAGAGGATGATACCAAAATATTCTTGTATTTCTTTTGCTGCAATTTTATGGGAGGTAGATTAAGTAGGGGATCTGGATCCAGTTTAGTGGCCAGAGGTCTAGAGAAAAATACTGCTGATTTTTGTCATATTTAGATAAGGTCATAAACAGGACTGTATATAGGGGAAAAAACCAAAACCACATAGAAAGAGAGAGGGTTAGGGTCTGACATTTCTAGAGCCATTCTTTCAAGGTTTTGACATAAAACAATTTAGGACCATATAATCTTAATCTCTCCTCAATCCTGGACATTCTACTAACTTTTTAGGTCAAAATATAAAAGTACTATTCACACTGGTCATGCATTCCTTAGCGTCATTGTTTCCCAGGTTGTTCTGAGGTAGTCAGATCCAAATCAGACTAATGATAACCAAATCCAAAAGAGCAACAGAACAGTAAGCACTCAGTCATGTCACTGGAGCCAACTACTCTTGGATTTTCAATACTGGATGCAGGAGATACTCCAATGATACAAAGGAAAAACTATGACTTGGAGTTATTACAAAAGCATTTTCATACACAAAACAAGTTATTCTACCTTTATGCAATATTTGGTCGTCCAAAGACATATAAAATAAGAACTGCCTAATTTCCTTCTTGAACAATACTGATAGAGACCACAGAATCACAGAATCACATAATATGCTGAATTGGAAGGGACCCACAAGAAGATCAAGGCTGTGTGTGTGGTCTAGGTGCTCTGCACTTGTGACAGAAGTGCATTGCTCTGTTGTGCTGCCTTGTGTGTTCACCCAGCTGTCCTGCCCTCCTCTGCAGACTCCTTGTCACTGTTTCTCCAGGACAGGGCAGGGTTGGGGCCTTCCCCATGCAAGACTGAGGATGAAGGGTGGCAGAGGGCAGTGGCCACCTCAGAACTTCCCTCTGGTCCCTGAGATGCGCAAATCCTTCTCCTTCTGCGTAGGCTAAGCCCCATGAGTCCCCAGGTGGAGAGACTGTGTAGAGGGTTATGAGAGGAACTAATGGCTGCTCCCTGGTTTCTGGTCCCAAACTATCAAACGAACAGCACAACTCTGCCTGTAAGGTACACCTGTGGGCAACAGCACTATAGTGAATTTTCATAAATGTGTCCACTGTGTGAGCAACACGGTCAAGATATTTACAGCCAGCCTTTGTATTTGTATCAAGAACTGAAAAAAGAGTTGCTGTTAACAGTGTGTGACTTGATTTTCTACCAATTTAAAAAAACTATTTATTGTTTGCTTTGTTTTAGTTTCAGTGGAGTGAAAAAGCAAGCTCATGGAATGAAAGATGAGAGGTAACTTCATCGAAACTCGGTCATGGTTTCTCCTCAGAATAGTAACACTGCCAGTATGTCCTTATGTATGCCATTCTGCAAGCTAAATTATAACTGTTCCTGGTCAGAATATTTGAATCTGTGTAAAGAATTTATAAGCTTCTCTTCTCATTCATTATATATTAAAAGTCACAGTATCACATGAATTTACTCAGAAAATTCTCTTGTATAAACATATTTTATATATAATAAATTGTTATTAACGAATAATGTTTAAATAACCATGCAGGAAAAATTTAATGATCAGAAATACTTGTAATACAGAGAGTTTCCATACATGAAAAATTACTGATTAATTCTTACTCAACTTGCTGAGGTGTCTAATTTTGACTGAGATCTCACAGTGGCATTCAACATATCACCCCCTCACTTTGAAGTGAAATTAAGTATCCACTCAGCACTAAAGTGCTTGGCTGTTACTCGACTGTGTTTGCTCTTAATGCTTTTAAAATCCATTAGCTCTCATGGATCTTATTCAGATTGACAACGTTGTAGAGAATGAACAGTTACCATTAAGTTCACTGGAAGTAAAAACAAAACAAGAAAGTTAGATTGTGAAAACCTGAGAGTTTATATGTATTTATCAGGAAATGCCTGCTACAAAATAAATGTAAAACCACATAAAAATGTAGAAACATCAATACATTTCCAGGGCTGAAAAAATGAACATTTGTATCAGGATCCCTCAGAATCACTTTTTCTGTTTTCACAGAGAATTGAGGAAGTAGACTGATGTCTGGTAAAATTGATTATGTATTAACATTAGCTGATGACATGAGGGGGTAACGATAATGCGCATGATTTATTATAGCTATATACACTGGGTAATGCTACACCAACCAAACAATTATTACTGGCAGTATCAGCCGTCTGCATTGAAGCTGATCTCAGGTTTGATATACAAGAATTTATTTATCCTGCAAAATCTCAACAGACTATTCTATATTATTTAAACAAGATGTACATATTTTATTAGAAATTACATCACAGTAGAGAGCACTCTTGTGAATCATCTCTGAAATACTAGTCTCCCTTTTTTGGGAGATGGGCAGAAAATTTTCTCAGATCTTAGTAAAGTAAGTACAAATGTGTTTTGACTTCAGAAAAATAAGTAATCATTCCTTCTGCAAAGCCTTTTGTATTCAATAAAATTCTAAAGATGCTACAACAACAACCCTCCAAAGAGTTTCAATTCTTTAAGTATAGCTTAAAGGTATTTTTTAAAGTTATTTGGATTTTGAATAGATCTGACTCCAAAATAAAGCCAGGTGCAGTACAGGCTGACCTCATGGACACTCAAACAGAGACTAGGCTCCTTGTCTTACCAAAATCTCTGTAACAACTTCAAACAAAGGAATAATCTGAATATTTTGAAACCTTTGGGAAATTCTGTATTGGAATCATGGCTCCATTATCTTGGCCTGCTGTCTAATTTTTAAGTGTTATCCTAAGAAAAAATATGGGACACATATATTCTAAGAAAAACTTCATTTAAGATATCATCTCCATGAATTGATGAAAGAAAAGCCATTACATTTTCCATGTTGAAGGACCTAAGCTCATGTTTTGCTGTTACTGTGACACACCATGGCTGCCTTATTTCAACTTTGTTTCTTGACAGCAATTGTTAGGAATTCAGAAACTCCGGCAGTATAAATTGTTTAAATTTGGTTTATAGTTCCAGATCCAAAATTCCAGCTTTTTCAGCAATATAAGAATTGAATTTTTTATACCATTCTCCATGAAAGAATGTAGTGTTCCATAAAAACAAGATGTATGGCGTAGCAAGAGTGATAGTTTTGGGCAACAAGATTGAAGAATGGCTTGGTGACCTGGTATTGGTATAAATCATAGGAAGAGATGTATACATACTAATAAGGCAGGAGAGAACATGCCTATGAAACTGCCAAAGGAGGAAATTAGCACAGTTCAGCATGAAGTCTGGGCCCTAGACTGGATAGGGGCAATGTGCACACATAAAACCGAGGTGTCACTGCTCTTGCTTTAGTGGGAGAACAGCCTGTCCCTGCTGCTCTTCACGGTGCCTTGCTGCTGCCACTGCTGTGTACCAAACTTATAGACACAGTACTTCTAGACACAGTCCTTGTACTCATCAGTAGAAGTTAGAAGTATTTAGGTCTGTTCTCTCTAGGATTAGGATAATCAAGTTTTTCACAGTGAGCATGGATATTGCTACACATGCTAATGTTATGCATTGAAGCAAGATATTTCATACAAGGAAAAGTTAAATTGGACTAAAAGTGCTATGGAAGAACAAATGAGAAATGAAGAAAACATTCAAATTGAGCCAAAGGGTGGTTAATAGAAAGTGGAACTTTGTTAATTTTCTCCCTATTGTAAAAACTACTTATTTATTAAAAAATATGAATATCAAAATTTCACACCTATTTCTGAAAAATTAATTGCTCCTACACAGGAGAATATCCCCCCAACACCAACTCTGGATCTGGTGAATGATCAAGATAAGATAGTGATCTTTTACACCAACAGCTGTATCAAGTAACATGGGTTTGAGTAGTGAAGTTATAAAGTATTTCCTTATAGCAGAAAGCAGGTAACTTAGCTGTGTCTCTGGACAGTTTGAGACACTTTGTTAATAGATAAAGTCAAAGAAAGTTAAGATAGTTAACATAGGCTGCACTTGCCTAACTCTACTTCTAATAAAATTAATAAAGATCACCCTTAGTATGCGGGTATCAAGTGAGAGAATATGCAGCTAAGCTGTATTTCATTCCCCCACAGCTTTAACTGAACTGGGAATTGCTGAACAGGAAACAAAGTGAATGCTCAGTTCACTTTGCTTTGCTTGAACGTGCTCTTCTTAAGGCGAATTTGACATTATACACTAAATTTATGATTTGTGAAAATATTATATCCTATATATAAGATATAAGATATATCTTTATGCTTATCTATAGATAAGCATAAACAAAGTTTACTGCAAAGCTATATGCTAAGGAAGAGTTTTGGAAAATTACAGAAAAAAAAAAGCCCAGTTCTAAGTGTAGAGAATCAAAGTCATATCATCCCAAACTTTAGCTTCCCATCCATCACAAGATACTTGCCTTGATGCAAGTATACTGCTAACTGGTTCTTTCTTGCAATAACTGGAATATATCTCCTGAAAATAAAGTCCTTGTATTTATGAAGCTGCTTTCATAGCAATTTTTTGTCATTGATAAGTCTTCCCGAGTCACCTTTTTTTACCGTAACTTTCAGGTTTTCATTGAGCATCTGTTAGGTAAAATGAAGCCTATAATAAACATTTATGTCCCTCTTTATGCTGATTGTTGTTTACACCTATGTGGCAAGGCTGTCGGAATATATTGAATATTTATGTAGCAAGAAATTGCACCTCCAGCCTATTAAACACTGAGTGGAGCACCTGGGATTCTCTAAATGCATTCAGGCCACTAGCAGTATCCATTATTTATCTATATTACTAGCTGCACTTGCAAAGATTGTTCACTCTTTCTCCTCTAACACCTGACGACAGCTGAATGGGAGCACATCCATTTTAACCCCACCATCATCCCAATTTGTCTGGAATTGCATTCTGGTCTGCATTCTTATTACAATGAAGCAGCAATGTGAAAAAGTTGAAAGCCACTACCTGCTTTTTAAGAGAAAGATGATATTATGGGGCTTGCTGGCTTCCCCCCACAACTTTACTCCACTGTTGTGAGATGTCACCTGGTACTGTGTCCAGACCTTGGGCCTCCAACACAGGAAGAACATGGACCTGTTGCAGTGAGTCCAGAGGAGGGACATGAAGAAGATCAAAGGGCTGGAGCACCTGTCTTTTGAGGAAAGGTTGGGTGAGTTGGGATTGTACAGCCTGAAGAAGAGAAAGCTTTTGGGAGATCTCACAAAAATACCTGAAGAGGTCTACAAGAGAGCTGGAGACAGACATTTTACAAACGTATGGAATGATGTGATAAGGAGGAATTGCTTTAAACTGAAAGAGAGTAGGTTTAGATTAGATATTAGGAAGAAATTCTTTACTGTGCGGGTAGTGAGGCACCAACACAGGTTTCCCAGAGAAGTTCTGGATGCCCCATCCCTGGAAGTGTTCAGGGCCACATTGGACAGAACTTTGAGGAACCCAGTCTAGTGGAAGGTGCTCCCGTCCATTACAGGGCTGGAACTAGATGATCTTTAGGGTCCCTTCCAACCCAAACCATTCTATGATTCTGTGACTATTAGCAAAATTCCAATCAGCTACAATAGGTCAGTGACAGCTCTTTCACTTGAGCCAAAGCCATAAGAACAGCATGACTCAGAGGCAAGAGGAGACTGTACTCTGAAAATATCTTTGGAACTTTAAATTTTCTTTACGTTTTCTTCTAATATCCTAGTCAAATCTCAATTTGCATTCATTTTATAGCAAAGCATATGCAGAAGGAAGTTCAAAGATGTTATCCAGTCTATTCCTTTTCCTCAGTTTTATGTGTACCACTACTCACAGGTATACATTTTTAAAAAATATTAACAGAAATCATATTATAGTCCATTCTTTTTCATTCTTGTTAATCTCAGAAGTGGGTTCTAGAACCTTATTAGCTTATTCATTTCTTTATCATGTTAAGTTCATTAATAGGGGTTTGATTTCCTCTATATGTTTGGTTTTTCACTTGTTCTTTTCATTGCATCTCTTATCTAACCATACTAAAAATACATGAATGTTAGTTGATGTCCCATTTTTCTAGTGAGACTTGTTAATGAAAATACTTTCATTATACAGTGATTCCTCACCTTTAATTTATTTACGGAATTCTAAGAAATGTACGTGTCCTAGTAAAATTCAATCTTTAATAGTGTTTCTGTTCAGCTTAGCAAGTGATTCCCTACATTCAGAATCCAGTTTCTGCTCTTTGATGATTTTAGTTTCTTGTGTGATTCTTATGAAAGCTCAGTATAAAACTATTTCCCCCTCCTCCATGAGGGTGTAAAATGTCATGTCCTATTGCTTTTGTTGTGTATATTTGGTTACATATGATATGCTGTTTATGGTATGCTATGTATTTGTTTATTTTAGTCCTGATCATACTAGATAAGGAATGGATTCTTATGATAGCATATTATGGGAAGACATTTCAAGGAGGCTCGTCAAGTTCAGCTTAAATACCATCACATTAGCAAGAATGTAAAAATTTGCAATACTAAAGGAAATAATTCATTTTTCTGAGTCAATGTAATCAGCAGAGAAATAAAAGGACCGTCTTTTCTAATGCACCTCTTCAAGGACTTCCTTAAAGACTTAGATTTTCTGGTAATGCAAATAGAAAAATATAATAATAAGTAATAACTTTTTTTAGAACCCTGGTCTCCATGAAGTTAGTAGAAGAAAACTCCCCCACATTTTGGTGAACTTGGGACTTTGACAGATGTCCAGCTTTTGAATTCTGTTGGAACCACCTCTCAAAGCTAGACAGCATATCACAAGATCACACTGACAGAGAAGAAATTTATATTAAATGTAGCTCACTATTTTAACAGAAAATAATTTATTATAGAGGAATAGTACTCCCAACCTTAACGTAACTCTTCAGATCTCAGGATGGCATTCATAAAAAGAGAGATTCTCTGTGTCCAAGATTTCTTCTAGGTATACCAATATCAAGTTCTGGTAAGCACTTACATAGCATTTTTTCAACTGACAGCTATCTTATGTATTTTTAACTGAATAAGCCCAAATGAAAATTCTAAAGGTTTCAGAAAAGAAAATACTCAAGAAACTACTAATATCCTTAAGCATAAACAGTGTTTCAGTGCCCTGTACTATCTTTGGGGAAAATTCATGACATGATCAGGATGAAATATTTTTTCATGACCTGGATTATTTTTTTTAATATAAAAGTATCTTGATCTTATCCTGTTCATAAACCTGGATACTCTAAGAATAGTAAATAAATAAATTTAAAAATAGTTCCAGCAGTATTTAGTGCCTGAGTTTTCTTACCAATTGAGATGAACATAAGACTACAAGAGTCAGGATTAGCAATAAATTGATATAGCACTTTGAATACACAGAAAGCATGTAAGAGAAAAGAACTGCTGAAGAAAATGTGCGATAGTGCATGAATGTAAAGTGATGGACTTCTTTTCCAGTAGGTGTAAAATAGCTCATTGTTCATTCTCATCAGCACTGAGCTATTGGTATTGATCTTGGAGACTGTCGGCTGTGTTTTTAGAACTCTCAATATTGCAAATGATTAAGGAAAGTCACTGATGTTACAAACAGAACAATACCTCCTCCAAGCATATGCAATTTCAGCTTCCTCCATTTCTCTTTGGGGCTTTGGATAATGTATCTCCAGTCTTACTTGGAAATCTTGCAAAGGATGTTAGGTCATCACAAATAAGTAAGCAAGAATGCCCGGGACAGAACGTGTTACATTGTTTTGTAATAAAATGAATGCATTATGGCACAGATAAAATGCTCTAAATTGCAATATGCACTGCATTAAATAAGGATCTGCAGATATATATTTCTGGAATCTCTGTCAGAACAATGAGAATATCAGGAAACCGTAAACTTATATGCTTGTATCTTTTCCAGGTTAAAAGAGCACTCACTACCCTATTTCAGTTACTTCTTGAGATACAATTCAGGGAGTTTCAAGCCTTTAACTAATGTGTTTACCAGTCTGTTATCCAATTGTAAATATGCTTGTTACTTTTCAGAGCTGCCATTTGGTGAAATATTTATTAATGTCATTATACCAGAAAGATTGTTGGACACACTGGGATAGAAGTGGTATGTTTGCTGTGTACTAGTGTAGCTTATCAAACATGTCTTTTGCCAATACCAATAAAGGCTGTAGGCCTTGTACTTATGTGACAGTGTAAGGTCTTAGGATTTGTCTGAGCTCGCCTTGACTTTTTAGCTTTTTGGCTTTGCAAATATATGTAGGCACTGCATGATGAACAATAGCTCTTGAAATTAAGCCAGGATATTGACAACTCAGTGTGGCATCCCACCTAGTCTGTACTCCAGGAACACTGATACTGTCAACCTAGAACCCAGAGGGATTTTAGGAAAGATGGAGTTATTGGTAAGCTTTTTTCACAACTGTTTTTAAAACACTATTATTAAGGAAGTTTTTCTGTATTAATTTGTACTATGATTGCATCTAGGTTAGTAAAAGCTGTTTGTCAGTTTTAATAAGATTATTAGGATTTTAATTAAAATGAGAAGTTGTTGCCTTTATATATAAGGTGCGCTATATTTTTGCTTTTAATGATATGGTGGTTGTAATATTGGATGCATGCATACTAAGAAACTTGCAGATTTAAAATAATTATTTGCATCCAGTGGAATGTGTCTACAGGTCTACAGGGTAGTCTTCTGAAAAATAGTGTGTCTTAAGTTGTATGCATGCTGAAAAGGAATGTTTCAACAGGGTAATGTTCTTCATTAGCAGTTTGAAATTGCCCTAAATCAAACAAAGTAATAGAGAGGGTTAGATTGACAATGCTTTTTCTAGAACAAAGCAGAGAGAGGTCACAATTATTTGAAGACCATCTTAGGGAGGAAACTAAGGATATTAGATTTCCTGCTTAGACTTGTGCACAAAGATTTGTTAAAATAATCACTTTGTTCCTTGCAGACCCCAATTCAATGTGTGCTGAAGCCTCTGAATCTAGTCTTGACAACAGCCTCAGTCCACAAAAACCCTGCCCTGAAACCACACAGACAAACCTAGATTCTCTGTACATACATTTATATCCATTTATCTTTAAAGTCCTTAAGTACAGAAAACATCTCTCCCAAATTTTAAACATAGGGAAGTAAAGACCTGAAAGATCTGCTTTTGACCAGGATAATGCAATGCCTGTTGCAGAGGTCTGACCTAAGAAATACATTATGAGACATTCTTTTTGCAAATATTCATAAAGAAAAATAGCATAGAAGTTATGTTATTATTTTCATTATGTATCCATGCTTTTATATTGCCCAGAACTCAATTAAAATCAGGCCCTATTATACTGAGCACAATCAAAACTATATATCAGAGAAAATTTTATGCCATATAAACGAAAATGTCTTTAATTGTGCTTTTCAGTGCTGCATATATGGTCTTGTGATAATTTCTACCAAGATTATTTTTATTCAGAAGTGGTCAAGCCAGTAACATTTCTAAAATGAAAGGTTTTATTATGGAAGAATAAATGTCATTCTTTTGCTTACAAAATGCAGCAAAGAAAACCAGGTCAGGCAATGCTACTTCAGAGAATTGTCTTTCTAACATGATTATTTTGATTATTTGTAACCAAAAAAGCCAGCTTTAATTATCAGTAATCAGAGCTGTTCAAAATGTTTGTAATAAAGACCCAATGGACCTGAGAAGATTTTAATACTTCAGAAAAACCAGGCATGCACTCTGTGGCTTTGGCAACATGATGACTCAAATGCTGCAGTACCCTAATAGGCATTATGTAGAATCTGCTTTACCTCATTTACAATTTTTTGTTCATTTTTAATTGATTGTCTTACATATGCTCATCCTTCTTGAGAAATCTGCTCAGTCTCTCTGCTAAATCTCTTCTTTTTCTGCCTTCACAGACATCCTGATTTTCCCTCCAACAGCGTTATGCCATTCTCTCTCAGGCCTCCTCCCTCTTTTAAATTCTGTCTCTGTTCCTCACAGCACAGAACCATCTGAAATTCAACAAAGGCAAATGCAGGTCCTGTACCTGGGGAAGAATAACCCCATGCACCAGCACAGGCTGGGATCTGATCTACTGGAAAACAGCTCTGCAGCCAAGGGTCTGGGGGTCCTGGTGGACAGCAAGCTGTCCATGAGCCATCAGCGTGCCCTTCCTTGTGGCCAAGAAGTCCAGTGGTATCCTGGGGTGCATTAGGAAGAGCATTGCCAGCAGGTCAAGGGAGGTGATCCTGTCCCTCTACTCAGCCCTCGTGAGGCCATACTTGGAGTGCTGTGTCCAGTTCTGGGCTCCTCAGTACAAGAGAGACTTGGAGCTCCTGGAGTGGGTCCAGTGGAGGGCTACAAAGATCATTAAGGGACTGGAGCATCTGTCTTAAAAGGAATGGCTGAGGGAGCTGGATCTGTTCAACCCTTGACTGAGAGGGGACTGTGCTCTGGTATTTTTTTTAAGATATATGAATAAACTTTTGAAATGCTAAAACGTAGAATTGTGCATAGAATAGGTAAGAGAGAACTGCTGTAATTGGAAAAGTCTTTCACATGCTATCCATGTTTGCATGCATGTGGAGGACATCTATCTCCTGGGGATGTTTTATAAGTGAAAGAGGATTGCAAAGGCTCAAAATGAAACAGGATGGATTACACAGTTCATGCTGAATGACCAAGGAAACACTGAATACCTCCCACATCTTCTGTCATTAACATACCCGCACCCATTTCCACCTTGAATAATATTCTAGTTGTATGTAACTGGAGATGAAACACAAAAATCCTGTTGAGAAAGAAATAGGATTATCTCAGAAAATATCTGTTTTCTTGTTTATAGTTACAACAAATAAGAGAAAACTTCCCTTGGAAAAGAAAGAGAAAAAGAGATAGAAGAAAACTAAACTTTTTTTTAAGGAACATGGACTGTATTCATCAAATGGTAGATACACTGTAGATTCCTAAGCTAATTAATTTTGTTTTCAGCTTTCAGCATAGACTCATCTGGCACAGGAACAAACACATTAAAAATGCACTGATTAGGGAGCTCTTTGTGTGCTGTTCTAAACATCATCATTTGGAAATCCACATCATTTTGCCCTGGGAGGGATCATACTCTCATGCTCTGAGAAACTCAAATATTTCCAATGTAGTTCATTCTTATTTTCATTCTTTGGATCCCCAGTTTGAGCTATCTAAAATTAGTTATGTGCAGCATGATTTCTACATCAACCATTAACAATGCTCATAATTAAATCCATCTCTCAATTATATTTAATAGAGTCTTAAATCAATGTTTCCTACTGTCACCAGAGTGGCCATTCATTACATATTTAACATAGAGATAAAATTTTTTTAGTCATCACAATTTTTCTCTATCAATTCAATTTGAATAAGGGCTGGGCAAGTGAGCAAGATGAAAAATTAAATCCAGATGATCTTATTGATTAGCAAGATCTGACCCCCAAACTAAGCTTCATTAATTATCCTAGCTTCCACTTCAGAGTGCAGAAATTCGAAAGTTTTAATTACATTACTTCATTGCATGAAGCATCAATATCATTTATGATGTCTATAAAATTACAGACTCATTAACTGCATGCAGTCTTTACTGTAACAGGTACTGTGTCATCAGTTTATACATGATGATCCAATTTGGGAGTAAATATAATCCTAGGCGTGTCTAAATTTAAGGATTGTTAAAACTGTACAGTGATGCCTGCAATACTAATCCAAACAAAGGGGGAAACCAGTTAAGAAATCTAATTAAGGATTCAGGTTTCTTGCAAATCAGTTTTCAGAATAGCCCACAAATTCTACTGGTTTCAGCTACAAGACGGAGGCACCTAAAGTACCAACCACTAGCTTCCAGTGGATTTTCTACACTAGACAAATATGCTAGACAATGTTTATTGAAATGTTTTACAGAAAAGATATTCTGGTTTTCTACTTGACATATGAAGATGGAAGATTCAATATGTGACTGAAGTGCACACTCACAACTGAGAAAACTGAAGGGGGAGGAAAAGAATCCAAACCACATAGGTATCTCTTTTACTTTAAATATTTCTTGATTCTGTAATATATACATTCATCATTAATTATAGGGTGTAAGGAATATTTCTAAACACCTTTGAAGACAACAATACAGCCAAATCTAGGATTATAAAGAATTTTTTCCACCATCTTAAAGTGTATTCAGAGTAAACTGCTTTTCTTCTGTTATTCTGCTTTCTAGTTATTTAGGATATATCTGGCTCTTAGGAAGCCTTACATCTTGCTGAAATGTCAAACAGTCCCCAAACATGTTTTTGTCTTTGAACAAAGATTTTTCTGCATTTATTTCTGGTGCATGGTGACTCCAACAATTTCAATGCCATTAACATGATGTTATATGAGATGATTATATACTTGTTGATTTCAGAAAACGGTGCAATTTTCCATGCAAAACATGGCTGTGTGGAATTTTTCATATTGAAGAAGCAAAAAAAAGAGATGCCTGAAAGACCAAATGGGAGCATGTAACTCTTGGAAACAGACATAAAATAGTATACATATAAAGTATTCATAGTCTTTAAGGGAAATGCATGTGAATTCGCCAACTGAGAAGAGACAGAAAATGGTGCTTAAACAGAGATTTTGCTTCAACCATCCATAAACATTTGAAAGCAGTCTAAAATCAATCATTCCTCCTCTACCTCAAATCTTGTTTTTCCAGTGTGCATTAATTGATACAGTGGATTTCACTGTTTGCTATCTTTCACTCAAGAAACCAGGACTGTTATATAGAAAGTTCAGGAGGCACGTATCTTTACAATCTCAAGCTTCAAATATACTAGTAGGTAAATAACTATGCCTAAATACTACTGAGCAAGTCACCAGAATAACTCAACTAACAATTCATATTTCAGACTATCTAAAAACATATCGAAGTCTCTGCTCTTAAAATAAGTGGTCCTTTGAACTACCATTTTATTTACCATCCTAACTAGCATTCACCAAAACAAGGTTAAAATCATCAAGGTCTTAAATAAGAAAATCAAGCCAGAAACATATGGAGCAGCAATAGTTCTTCTGAGAGGTCTTGCAATTTTTTTCTAGCCCAACTAATTATATATTCATTTACCCAACAGGATGAATTATTAATTTCTTGCTAAGCCTCAGTTCTAGTAATGAATTTAAAATGACAAATAATCTGTTAATAGAATTTTTGAAGTCAGGTGTTGTGTTTGCATAAAGATATTTTAGTGCTGACATCATATGAAGATGTCAAGAAAAAAACAATTTATTTGTTTCCCTCCTAGCTTTCTTCCAATGATTCATGCTGCCACTTTAAGGCAGAAATTAACAAAAATTAAAAAAAAAAACCAAAATGCCATGTTTACTTATTCTTTTCTTAAATCTTGAGCCAAAATCTAGAATTTTAAGAATTTTTGTGAAATTCTTCATTAATTTTTCCTTGAGTGAATGTCAGATGGCTTAAGAAAAGGGCTTTGATAATCAAATGGCAGATCCCCCAGTAAGAAGCATACGTCTTATGATCCAGTTTTAAGGTTCTTAGAAATGCCTCTGCCAGAATTAAGGTGCAAATGAGACCATATGCCAGTGACAATAGTAGGGGTCTTATTTGATGGTAAATATGAGAGAGATAGAGAGAGAGAGAGAGAGAGAGAGAGAGAGAGAAAGAAAGAAAGAAAGAAAGAAAGAAAGGAAGAAAGGAAGAAAGAAGTAGAAAATAGGGGGGGCGGGGGAGAGAACAGAAAGAGTGACAGGGACAGAATAAGGAAAACATCACCACTCCATGGATTCCAGCCATGTTCGTTGATCCTCTCCAGCTGCTCTCTTGGTGGTGAAGGTCCCCCCAGAAGGCACAGAGTCCCATGGGTGTACATGCTCAGGCTGGGTGGGCATGTCCAGCCATGTCCCCCTGGAGGTGGGGGTCGGTCTCTCACAGCAGACTCTGGGTCTGTTGCACCACGTGCAGCCCTGTGGGGCCAAGCCTCTCATGTGAATGTCCCGTGGATGTGCCCTGTGGGGTTGGGGGTTCCACAGCTGGGCCAGTTTGTGTAATCAGAGGATGGGTGTTTATTGCCTCTCACCAGAGTTTGCACCATGCACCCAAAACCTCCTCCTCCCCTCTCGGCTGAGGGGAGTCTGTGTAAACCTGGCTTCTGTGAGATGTGCTCTCCCCCCACCCCAAACTCAACCAGGGATAGTTGCAGCTGGTGGCTTTGGCCTTTTGTGGATGCACACCGTTCCCTCAGCCTGAGATGACTGAACAATGCATTTCCCTTTATCTAATCAACAGTTTGACTTTCAGTCCAAAGTCCCACTCTTCAGGGAGGCTTCTTCAACTGAAGCTTCTTTATAATGAGCAAAACTTTATATCAATGTTTGAGGCATGAACTATTTTTAGTCTCTGACAATATTTCAACAGGAATTGGCCAAGTAACAGAAAATACATTTAACTAGGTCTATGAATGTCCTACTGTTAGAAGATACAAACGGAATGAAGTTCTCTTCTACCTTCAGGGAGGAGAGGTCAGCTCTATCTATTCTTTTTGTGAGATTTCCCACACCTGCAATTCCACACCCTGCAGTTCTCTTCAGTAGGGATTTGTGCATGACCTCCTCATGTCAATGATAAATGGCTACTGAAGAAATAAGCAGGAAAGCCTTGAAACATGTTGTGCAGTAAAGGTATCTTCTTGCTCAGGTGTGAATTCCTGTTTCACTGTCAAACCTAAATTCACCAAGACAGGTTGAATACCTCTGTGCCCAGAAGCAGCAGCTCTGTTATCAGGAGCACTGGTATTGACTAATAGCCTCTTTTGGTCTGACTTTCTGTCTGAAGAGCCAGAACTCAGCAGAGGGTGAGCCAAAGAGAGAGGAATTCATACTGAGCCTAACTGAATTGCTCACATCAACAGAGAGGCATTTTCAGGTTGAGCTGCAGAGTGGCTCCCAGTGTAACAGGTCTTACTGGACACTGGTCCAGATCAGCAAAAACCAAATTCCACAGATTCCTTGTTGTCAAACTGACATTGTCCAGTTTCCATGATCATTAGAGCATGATATTTTGCAACTAACACATAATACCTGGGGAAGCCAGACATTGTGTGATTGGTCTTAAGAGATGGCCAGCATCTTCAAGCTCTTACTCCATTTTGCCTTTTTTATGGTATGAAAATATGAACATTTTCCCACTCTGTTAGACTGTCCCCCTCATTCCTCCTTTTTTTATCTTCTTTTCCTGAAAATGGGGTTATATATAGCCAAGACTTTCTTCATATCTATGTGAGAGGAAAAAACACTTTAAGAAGTAACTGAAAAGATTGTATTTTAAACACTAGAGTGAGAGTCCAGCCCAAGGTGAGGGTTTCATAGGGTTGTTCTGGGTTTGTTTTTTTTTTTTTTAAGAGATGTTAAGACAGTTTCCTGTGTGGGAACCCAATGAAATAACACAGTATTTCTAGAACTTGTGCTTCTCCCTCCAGAAGAAAATTTAGTAATCTTCTGTTACCTTTTTCTCTTGGAATATTTTCACTGTAGGAAATCAACACTATAAATGAGAAGCAAAGTTTCCAGGGAAGTAGAAAGACATACGTGTGAGCATTCATGTGTGTGGTTTTAGGTCCACAAATTGCATAAATCTGAAAAATAAACAGTTACTGATTACAAAGCACAAGACAGTTAAAGACTGTAGTATACAAAAGCTAAATTTTAAGTTACTGTAGCATATAGGAAGTCCGAAGTCCCATCTCTTTAAAGGAAAATTATGGAACTTCCGTGTTTACTGGTTATACACCCACTACACTGGATTTCTCTCTCCTTACCTGATAGCAAAATATGATTTTTCACTCTACCCTCCAGCATGCAGTTACTTATATCTCACCATCTACAGACAGGACCAAGAGATAACCAATTCTTTGCATGAAGCTTGCCTGGGAATTCAAATGGAGAGTCTGGAGAGAGGGATTTGAAAGAGCTGTTGCTGCAGACTTGCTGTGCTGCCAGAGGTATTATATCTGGCATTAACAGATATGTGTGGGGTCTCAAACACAGGAAAAGCATTTTGTACTAACACCAAAAACGAAGCTGAATTTGAGCAGAGATTTGAGCTTGCTACTGTGACCAATTACCTACTTCAGAAACACCAAATTAACACGTTTTATTAAATAAGGGCAAAATGGTTCAAGCACATCGATTGAACCCAGTGTATGGTCAGGTTTGCTCACAGGCCTGAGCCTTGGGAGAAGTCAGAATTCTTTGAAAGTTGAGAGAACATCTTTGTTTTCTTTATGTTTCCTCTTCCAAGAGTCAACAAAAGCTCAGCTACAAAGAACTAGCCCAAATGTCATTCTCTGTGTGACTAAAAGAGGTGAGGAAATTTGCACTTTGAATAGCAATAAGCTGCAGACTCTACCTCTAACTGAGAGCTTCATTCCTTCCAAAGATGAATTTTTTCCTCATTAAGCACGAAAGGATCCTGCATCTCTCTATTAGGAGATATCAGAAGCAGGATCAGTCACAGCAAAAGGTAAATAAGATGTTTTTTCTCCCAAAGAGCTTTTAAAGTCATCCAAATATTTCCTGTTTAGTCTGTATCCTGATGAATCTGAGACAGTTATTCCTTATGCATTAGCAGTGTTGTTGATTAAAGCAAGAGGGTTATTGATAACAATATTTAACATCAGCAGGATTTGCAAATTCCAAAATTCCAGTTAGACCAACTTCCTAACCAAGTCAATTAGATTCACAAGGCCAGATTTGTATCAGATGTCTTCAACACAGTTTCTCTCAGGTGGCATTTTCTCTGATATTAGATTGCAATGTCAAATTTTGATTTGCTCTGCAGTGATTAATTCCAGTTGCAGGTTAATTCAGCTCCTGAAATGTCCAGTCTTTCCCCTGTTAAAAAACAATGGAAAAGGTCATGACAGGTGTAACTGTATTTCCACTGATGGATGCATATCTCAGATATGCTTTGACTTACAGTTTAACCAGTACCAACACTCTGCTTTTTCACTGCTGTAGCTGCAATAAATTAAGCTTGTGCTATATTCAGTCCTGTTCAAAAGTTTACAGAAGGGAGAGTATCTGTTATAAAATCCAGCACAGATTAAATTCAGTGATTACAAGGAATGACATTACACTTAAAAAGGAAGTCAGAAGGAATGATAGGTCAAAGCTCCTAGGTATATCTTTAATTCATAAACTCTATATTAGGCTCCTTTGTGCAAAATATCTATTCAAGGCACCTTTTTGTCCTGATCTTGAAATCTGTCTGTAAAATCAATTACCCCATCACCCCATGGGAGCTGACTGAAGGCCTCTCATTCATTGACCTTAATATTCTGTAAGGATCTGATAAAATAGCTGAGGATTGATCTGTCAGGAGGAGTTTGCCTGAGTAAGTCATCTTCCTCCTACCATGTCAATAGAAAGGTAAGTCTCCTTTGATTCTTCCACAAACTGAACTGGTAGTTTCAGCTTGCATCTGCTGTGGTTTAGTTGTCTGTGTTAGGATAAAGTTTGAAACTAAAAAAAAACATTTACATGCCTGAATGCATAGTTTTTCATGTAATGTAGATATCTTGGGCCACATTACTGTCAATGGACACCTACTCAATACAGAGCCAGAGAAAGAACAGTGTTGTCCTGAAGATAGTCATTGAATTACTGACTAAATCATCCTTATGGATAAACATACAGTTCTCCTTTGGGTTTGTTGGTTTATGCTACGCTCCTGTGTACAAAATGAAAACAAACAAAAAAACGAACTAAAAGTCTAATCTTTTTGTAAGTGCGTGCAGTAATCACCATTGGGTGACTATGAGGACTTGGAGAAGGAAATAATGGACAAATATTTATAAAAATAAAATATTGTTAAAATGAATTGAATGTCAGACTGGCACAGGCAGTACCACTACCTGTTTTTCATGCCTGAATACAGCCAAAATACCATCCACACTGAGTATAGGATTGTGTATTTCAGCCTAACCATCGGCTTCATAAAGTTGCCACTAATTCTTCTATACATTTATTGAAAGGGTGAGCTCATGCCAGCCCCTAGCTCTACATTTTTACATTGTTTTACATGAAACTATTTATTGACTGATTGCACGTTTTATCATTCAAATACTTAAATTTGAATTCTCTAACATTTTTAGGAATTTATTCCAAAGGTTAGCTACAGTCACAATTTGGGTTTCTCCAGGCCAACTTAAAAATGTTTTTTCACACATTCTTCCTTGTCTCTTTTGTAGCCTTTAATTCTTATAAGCCTTGTTGTGCTGGGATTTTTATGACTAAGTTCAAATGGATAGGAACTAGAGCTGAACTCAATTACTACCACTGATTTAGTTTCTGTTCCAATACACTTTTGGTGGAGAAGGGTACCTCAGAATACAGTCACTGCTGCATTCCAGCTGCCAGGAATACAGTAGGAAATTGAACTGGAGAAGTTTCAGGCATATAGTTTAAACATTTCAGTCCCTCTTAGACACCCTAATGAAAGCCCCAAGGCCTGAAAGCAAGTGTTGGGAGCTCAAAGTAAAAGAAAGCATTTGCTAAGTAACAAGCAAGCCTTTCTTACAGCCGGGTGCAGTGGAATGCCAATGGAATTACTTCATCCATTAATGGGTAGGTTTTGTTTCCTTCCTAAAGAGAAACTCATCCATGTGAAAATTTTAAAAAAAGGCTTCAGACTTGCTTTTAAATTTTATGCTCACATTAATTGTCTTCATATTTTACTATTCAATTTGTGAATGTGACTGACTATGGTCACACAATAGCGAGAGTGCACTACTACTGCAGAATAAGGATCAGCTAAGGACAAAACCAACTCAAATAATCTCAAGAATTTTATATTTAAATATGGTTTTATTTAGAAATATCACAGTTTTAAGAAAAACAAGAAAAATGAGACCATTTATATATCAGTTTGCACCTAATTTGTTTGCCGTAGGTCAGTTTTTCTTGGAGAATCAACTCCACCATTTCACCTGCAAATATATAAATCTAAGACTTCAAACTGCTGAGATAGAAGTCCATGTAGAGGATGATATGAAATCCCCTTGCAAAGCTTTAAGTAGTTCCCTTGGGTTTTACCATACACAACCGCACAAAACCAAGAGCCTACACATTCCTAATATTCACTAAACCAAACTCCTCCAGGTCTTCCTGTGTCTCTGTGCACAAAATTCTCCTTCTGACTGAGAGCACCAATGCCCGGTGTTGAAATCTAAATGCTCCTTTCCTATAAGAGAACCAATAATTATCTCCTATATTTGGGTATAAAATATTTCCCATAATTCCAATGAGCTCAATCAATATTGCTTATTTTTTCATTTGCATATGACAGTAAATCAGAAATTATTAATCTCACCCCTTGTTCTATGCCAAGAAAGCCCAGCCAGGATTTTGCACAGAACTATGCACAACCTAAGAACCATCTGTTCTTATTTACCATTTTATCTATTATCTGGGACTGTTTAATCCTACATTGTGTATAGCTGAACCACTAACACTTAAGCTTCTGAGCAACATCTTAGACTTGATTTCAGCTGATGTCAGGCTAGGGTGAGGTGGAAGCATCAAACCATACCATCAGAAATCTAGCAAATATATAGTGAAACTCTGGCTCCTTAAGTCTTCATCAAATCACGTGCCAACAAATAGGATGCAAGTATACTGTTCTGCTTCCTGACATTTCTGTATACTCTTTAACATAGTGTTCTTTCTGTGAAACCACCAGACACTCTCACATCTACTGAACTTCCTTCCCAACCCCAGATTAGTGTGAGGAAGAGAAATTAAAACACTGGAGTTATTTAAAACTTAAAGCTGAAGAATGTCCTCTGGAGATGCAGGTTTCAATCAGAAACAAAATTAATGTTGCAAAAAAATTCTAGACCCTGATGTGGAGATTGCAGAGCCAGTGCAGAGTTTAGCATGATAAATGTGCTGATACTACATGATTTACCAGTGTCCAGACTCCTTGGTCTGATCCAGCCCATCAGAAAAAAACTACTCAAGACTGCTAGAAACATTTAGACATCTCCTCACAGCCAGTAAGATATAGATGTTATATGAAATATAAAACCAGAGCACATCTCCTGTTCTTAAGAAGAAAACACTGTCAGATGTACTTCTGATTGAAACTTTTGGTCTTATTTAGCTCATGGAAGAGAAATGTCACTTTCCCCAGTACATGGAAGCCACTTTGGCTTGTGATAGTTCTTGCTGTGCCTTGAAAAAAGCAACCTCCCTTGACCTGCTGGAAATGCTTTTTCTAATGTACCCCAAGATACCACTGGCCTTTTTGGCCACAAGGGAAGGCACACTGCTATCTCATGGACAGCTTGTTACAAAATTATCTTGTAACAAAAATATCCCTGAATCTTCAATACTGTTTCCAGCACAAAGTGAAAACATAGCCCCTACTAGCAATTATAGCAAAAATTAACTCTATCCCACTCAAAAACAGCACAGGTAGATTAAATGATAATTGTGAGAAAATCAGCAGCCAATACAGAAGGAACAAGACACTTCTAATACTGGGCTGTCAAAAGGAAGTGTTATTTGGTAATTCTGTGTAAGTCAAGACTGTACAAATGCTCTAGAAGGAACTGTGAAAATAAGTGCTGATAAATTATGTTTTCACCTCTGTGTCATTCCTTTTTTCCAGAAATACAAATAGATAGATTATGATTTGCCTAAATGTATTTATTTATTTATTTATTTGAAACAAGGTCTTCTAAAATTTTGGTAGATTATTATTGCTATAGAGATTTATTTTATAACTGCCTTTCAAGTACTAAAAAATATAAAACCAGGTATGCTTACACTTTTTATTTGATCAGTTGTGCACGTCTGTCTTTGAATTGTGTGGAAACAAACTCACTGTCTGGTTTAGCAATTCTCTTCTAATGTATGCAATATGCATTATTTAAATGAATTTGAATACTAGTGACTTTTCAGAAGAGACAAACACACCAAGATGTGCATCAGTTTCAAAGGAAAATTGATTTTACAAACAGCTTTCATTTATTTTTAAGAACAGCAACCTATTTCAACATACTTTTCTCAGTAATGCTGTCGACATACAATGAGTGGTCACTAACATTAAAGATACTGTCTTTTTTCTGTCTGGGTGTATAAAGAGTATGAGGGCTGTCTTTGTGTGCTAATCAAATTGTAGTTTGACAGACTATACATTCCTTAATTTCCACTGCTGTTACAAGATATT
Source organism: Corvus moneduloides (assembly GCF_009650955.1). Taxonomy (NCBI): domain Eukaryota; kingdom Metazoa; phylum Chordata; class Aves; order Passeriformes; family Corvidae; genus Corvus; species Corvus moneduloides. The sequence continues at coordinate 19,804,032 of NC_045481.1, forward strand.
TTTTCTACCACTCCAGGTCTTACTTGCTAAAGACATTCAGTGTTGACAAAAATTACTTCCAAACTGAAATATTTCTCAAGCAAAAAGATATAAACGCAATGTGAGAGGATGTCTTCCTCACCAGATAATGCTTAAAAATAATCAGTCAAAAAACCCAAACACAATAAGCAGTTAATTTTAAAGTCAGTTATTTCTAAATCAGTCTTCAAAGTACATTACAATAAAATAACCCCCAATTTTACATGTCAGTTACTCTTTTGCCATGAATTTCTTCACACTGACAAAACTCATAGCAGACATACCAAGAATGGTGGGGTAATAACTATAGTAAGATAAATGTATCAGTGAATAAAATGGAAAAATAGCAGCTAATATTTACTAGATTCAAATTCAATTCTACAACCATCTCTACCTTATTTAAAGCCTATCAAACCGTTGTCTAGGATTTTGACAAGAGTCAATTAGGACAGGTTCCCAGCTAATAGGATGCCTATTCTGTAAATGACATCAAAGACTTCTCTGCTTGCAAAATAAATAAATCCCACTTCTTTAAAATCACTTTGTGGTAACTCTGGATTTATAAGGATCTTTTTCTTGACCGTAGCTTACGGTTCCTCCTGTTGTACATCCTAATCAAATTTGCATCATCTAATGATGCAAATATTTACTGTCTTTTCTTTCAAAGTGAAAAGAAAGAAGTGATGGTAGGAAGGCTCACAGGCAGCTAGACATAAACCTTACCAATCCTTGTCGAAAAAGGAATACAGAAAAGAAGCATGTATGTCACACACATTTGGATGCCACTGCACTCTTTGTCTTTTACTGCCTTATTTGTATTTTAAATATGATTCTTGAGAATTACCCTGCATTGCTTTTACTTAAGAGTGCAGCTGGGATTAGTATGATGTGATTCACAAAGAGTGTCCAGGAGAAAAACATTTCCCTTGATATAAAAATATTGCAAGCTTTCTGCAGTATTGCTGCAGGAAGTCTGCTGTGCTGGACTCATCCTCTTCCAGGCAACCTATCTCCTGGTAATATCCTGAAAGGACTGTTACATTACATGCCAACTGTACACATAATTTGTGTAGGCAACTTGTTTGCAGACTGTCAATCTGTCCATCAAGCCTATGAGGCATAAGACCCAGGGCCCAGAAGCAGCTCAGGTTCAGGGCAGTTCGCTTGAGAACAAACATAGGATCTGTTCTGGTTCTCTTTATGAAGGTCAGAAACACAACTGCCATGTGAAAGGGAAAACAAAAAAGGATTCTAGGAAACAGCAGGATAAAATTTATTTCTTTGCATGAGCAAACCCAGTTTTGGCTGTTTTCATTAGGACACAAACCAGCTCACATAAGATCTTTGTCCTGTATCTCTTAAAATATAAAAGGACAAACATTCCCCATTAAAATATCACATGTGAAAAGGACTCAAAGGTTGTAATAGAAAGTTAGTTAGAGAATGAGTCTGAAGAACTTTAAAACAGCCCACGCAAGAACATAATTTCCTTTCTTTATGTTGATTTAAACCTTCTCTTAAAGAGCTTACAGTTAACACATTTTCTCAAAAACTCTACTATTGTCCAAAAATCATCCTGTAGTTTTGGTAATTTCTGGCCAAGCCAAGTTGTACATTGCATATGCCCACTTGTAATCACAATGTGCTACCTACAGGATGAGCAGATGAATACTATTCCCTGTGTTCAGGATGCGTCACTGACTTGTCCCACTCTCAACTGCAAGAAGTCTGGAGTTGGGTTGCAGCACTGCACAGCACAATGGTTCTTTTTTCCTCAAGAACCCTTCAGTCAGTCTAGGATTATGATAAAGTGCACCTGTTCTTCGGGAAATGGTGAAGAAATTAAAAGTGTAGAAGAGGAAAAAGAAAACACATTCTAATATTCACTATTTTTTTTGGACCAAAACCTCATTCTTGGTTGAGATGTTTAGCACACAGGACTGTGGTGCTGGCTATGTTTACATATGCAAACACATATGTAAGAGCCAAACTGTTCCACTTTGCTGGCCTCCTTTATCTCCTTCACGCAGATGGATATGCTTTGCTGCAATCATTTTGGTGTTAAGATGCACCCCAACCTATTACTCATATTCTGGCCAGCTGCAGGGTTCACCTGTGTTTGACTTACAAGCTGCTGAAACCTACAAGAATGACTAAGGATGATGTACTAAAGCAACAGCTCTAGTCACAGCTGGACTGAGTGGGTGCTGCCACCAGGCTGTCATGTGCTGAGAGACTGTGAAGAAGTCAATGATGATTTAACAAGATAGAAGGGAGTCATGTAAAGGAAGAGAAATATTGCAGGAGCCGACTATGTACAGCTCACACTTGGAGGCAGCTGGGCTTATTGCAAATGCACGATGAATACACATTTTCCACTAGTGATGGACTGATCTAAGGCCATATGGCAGTTGCTTTATTCTCTCCCTGTCCATTTTGAAGGATGGTGTTGCAATGCCCTGGGGTACAGATGTGTTACATGTTTGCAGATGGGGTGGGAGGTCAGAAGTGTTTTAACAGTACTCAGTTTTCTTTCAGCTGGAGAAGTTCATGCATTTCTCTGTAACAATCCCATACATTCCCCAACATGGAAGATATGAAGGGAAAATTATTACAAGGACTCTACATCTCTCCTGTCCTGACTAGTTAGGGAAGCATCTTTCATTTTGAAGAGGAAAGGGAAGACTATTCTATGAGCATTCAAACATGCATGATGTGGGGATGTTTGGATACAGAAATTTCATGTACTTTGGAAAAATTACCTACCCATTTTTGCAAGAGACAGAAATAATAGTATAGACTTGGGCTTCAATTGCACCCCTTATAAGTGAAAAATATAAAATGAAATTGTATCAGAGCTCTGAACCACCAGTGTTCTCAACAGCAAAAATTCTTTTGAAAGCCAATAGAGATACAAAACTGAGTACTGTGGTTTTGTGAAGAGAAACCAAACTTTCTGCTTACCTGATGACACTGGCCTCCCTTGCACTTGTTCACAAAAAATATTTGAATACATACTTCAGAGGTGAAGATCACATTAAGATCGAAAGACCTGGCTTTATTTCTCATAGTTTTCCAGTCTAGAACTGATGGAATGTATCAGCTCCAATCACATAGACATTGTTTTGACCAGAGTCAGTATCCCGTATCTGTGAGATATTTCAACAGGCCACAAGAAAAGTTTCAGGTTACTTGGGTTCCAGAAGCATCAGAATTTCATACTGAGAAGCTTATGTACAGTGTGACATTATTAAACACCAAAGAACAGAGTGTTACAACTCTATTGTAACACATAGCTATGTGTTACAAAGCTATGTCTAGTGATAGTCTTCTGCAGTAGATTATATTCTACTTTATGGGCTAGTATGATAGGAAGCCAACCCTCTGTTCAGGCAGGTGGTGAAATGAAGTCACAAACACAAAAGAGGCTTTGTAAAGTAGTTAGCAGAAAAAAGGACAAAAACCTTTTTTTTTTTTTCATGGTACAATAACATCTTTCACTTCAGGATCTCAAAGCACTTTAGAAGCACTGTAATTAAGCTTCCCATCTCTCCATGTAGTATAAAAGATTTTTAATGCCTTTTAGCAAGAGAAGGGAATAAAAATGAGCAGGAAATAAACTGGTGTTTTCTCATTTAAATCATAATGAGAAGAAAAATATGCACAGCTTAATAATTGCCTTCATTTTAGTTGTTCATAAGGAGCAATCTTTCTCCTTCCCGCCCTAATTATGGAATAGACACACACCAGAGTGTGAAAAGCTGTAGAGCTTGGGATCACCCATAGCATGACAGGTTAATTCCATAAATGCTTTCTTCCCCACATCTTCCAACATGTTATAGAAGGTCTTTTCATCCACTGTTTTCTCCTGATTTAGTGTTTCAATATACCTTCCTTGACATACTTTTACTCTCTCAAGTGTGTTGATTCTTTTTCAAAATTGTGTTAAGATCTCAGCAGAGAGAGGACGGGAAAAAAAGAGAGAGAAGAGATGTGTTGTATCAATTGAAGAGTGAAGAATTTAATGTGAGGTAGTCTTCATTCAAGACAAAACATAAACATTGAAGTAAATGAGAGGAAAATGAGAAATAACAGCACTTCATGTAGTTATGAAGTATCTTGAAACTAAAGCATGAACTGAAATGATTTTGTTGTCTTAAAGTTTGTCTTTTCCTCTATTATCTCAATAGTCTATTATGAAATCTGCTCAGCAGGAAACATTTTCATGTCAGAAAGCTGTATTTTTAGTCAACTGATTGGTCCTTTACCAGGGCAGAGGCAAGCTGCCTTACCAAGGCAGCTGCCTTTCAAACTGGAAGAGACATCTGCAGCCAAGAGTCTCTCCATTTATACTTGGCAAGACGGAAATGACAATATCCACCTCTGTGCTCTGCAAGTTCAGTGTCTGTTAGCAGGGGTCAGGAAGCATTATCTGCCATCATGCAGTGCACACAGAAGTTCAGCTCAAAGTTACCCTACAGTCTTTCAGGAACAGTCTGTGGATGTTCTTTATATTTCTGCTTCTGTACCTAACACATCCTATTTGAGTGGTTCTGGGGCTTTGCACTCTTTGTGTGTGCACGCATGTGTGTGAATGTGTGCTGATCATTTATGCTGCGAGGCCCCAGGAAAGGAACTGTATCTGTGCTATGAGTTTGTAAAACACTAGGCACACTAGGAACTCAGTGGAGTTATCTTACTCCTCTAGTGAAACAAGCCATTATTTTGAACTGGTAACAACAGCAACAGTATAAAGTTATCTTAATTCACTTCAGTACCTTAAAACCTCCTCAGGAAAATGACTCATCTGTACCTATTGAATGCTGGTTTTTACCTTTGATACCATAGCAATATTACACCCTAAACAGTAACAGAGGGTTCTCTACACCTTAACAAGAAACATCTCTCCTGGGCACATCACTCTTCTTGCAACTGTCTGTTCTGTGAAGTGACCCAGAAAATGTAAAAGGTGCCAGCTTGTTTTATGCTCTATAGCTGCCCTGTTACATATTTTGAGACCACCAGTGTATTAAATGGTTTGTGTTTGGGTTTTTTTTTTCCCCATTCTGATTTATTTAAGTACATTTTATAGTATTTAAATGAGTTTATTCAGTGGTAATGGGTCAGCAGCAGCAGTACCTGCAACTCAGCAGGGATGGGCCATGGACTAGAACAACCTCCCAGCCCTGTTGCAATGAAGGGAGCCAGTGACTGGTCCAGCTTCTATTTCAGACCACTTCAGTGAGGGTCACACAACTCTGCTGTGACATGCCAGCAGTTTCTGATCTCTTTTTTTCACTTGTCCCCTTTCGTAGCTGGATGAGCCAACACTCAATCTGAAACTTGACACCCTGAGACTCTATCAAGGAAAACTGCTGTATGAAGAGACATTTAGTTGACATCAGGGCACAAGGACATATATACCCTTAAATTCATGTTCCCTTTTTATTGCATGACAGTTACAGGATTTATGGTCCATCTCTTCTCAAGTATAGCTTTTCATTTATGTAACAATAAGCATTCTTAGCATGTTATATGTTCTATTACTGCTTTTGTGGCACAATCATTAGAATGATTTAAACTGTATTAATTATATTTTATATTTAATCACAACATAAAATAGAGAGACTGGCAATGATCACTGAAAGATTGTCTTAATTAACTAACTTCACAACTTGGCCTTTGCAAGTCTCAGTGCATCTGAACACAGACTTACTGGTGACAGTTTGATCTGCATTGAAATCAATGTCAGGCCTTACACACTCATTCCCAGTAAGTCTGAGAGAAAAACAGCAACATTTACTCATCCAGAAAATGAAAAGGATCAGCTTTGTGAACGCCTATTTCTACTTAAGCAAGATATCCCTCCAAACCTGTTTAATGTATCTAGAGTCTAGTCCTCCTCTCACTGATGTCATGATAAGCCATGAGTCCCCACTGAAATCTGTAGGGTTATAGCAAAATGAGAATGGTTCTATATTCCCTCATTCTATTCTTTTGGTAGGTTTCACAGTGTGTGTGCAACTGCCAAGTTCAATGAATTTTCTCCCTATTTCGATTAACTTAACTGATATCCCCGCCTTGCCTTTGGGGTGATGTATCAAAAGATAACTAAAATAACATATCACCCCTAGCTAACAGAGATATCCTTGTGGGTAGGAAAGATAAAGCTGCAATACCACCAAGCCATTTATTTTTTTTGGGCAGGGTGGGCTGTGTGTGTGTACTCCTCATTTGTAACCTTGTAATTGCAACACTTTAATATTTTCTCTGCAAATATAGATGAGAAATAGCATATCAGTAATAGACAAATTCTCATTTGCATAAAAAATGGCAACCTTATCAAGCTCTTAACAGCCCTATGTGATCCATTCAGGTGTATTTGGGGTAGCATCCAGGTGCCTAGAGAAAGGCCCTAAACTATGAAATCACTTACTGCAGTAAAAATAGGTGAAGATTAAATACAGTTGCTTACTAAATTCAGCTGAGTCTAAATGCAGCTGGAATGTGGATGAAGGGCAGAAGTGTGTAAGGGAATGGGAGCCACTCTATCACATCCCATTGAGAATGCAATTAACAGAGGGTTACAGCACAAAACCTAAAAACCCACAGATGGATTTAACTTGCCTCTGGTGTGACACAATCTGAAACAATCCCTTCTGTACAGGTTCTACATTACTGTTTTGGGTTTTGTTTCCTTCAAAAAGATTGACTTCCATACTTCACATAATTAAATATAGAAACAACAACCAGGATTATAAGAATTGGGATTGTTCAGCCTGGAAAAGAGAAGGCTCCAGGGTGACCTAGTTGTGGCCTTCCAGCACCTGAAGGGAGCCTACAAAAAAGATGAAGAGAAAGTTTTTATGGTCATATAGTAATAGGTCAAGGAGGACTGGTTTAAAATTGAAAGACAGTAGGTAGAGATTAGATATTAGGAAAAAATTCTTTACTGTGAGGGTAGTGAGGCACTGGAACAGGTTTTCCAGAGAAGGATTCAGTGCCCCACCCCTGGAAGTGTTCAAGGCCGGGTCGGTTGGAGCAACCTGGTCTAGTGAATGTTGTCCTTCACTCGGAATGTTCTGTGATTCTATTATATTAAAACCTCATGGTTATTTTATTTAGTGGTGGGCTTTTACTCTAAGTTGCACTACAGCAGAGATTTATACCTTTCAGTAATTCACTTTCAACATACAAATACTGAAACATACACATGTTCTGGCTCTGCTAAATTACTAAATAAACTGAATACAGGAGATCCTTGTTCGGACAGAGGTCAACAGACAATCTCACTTTGGTTAATGTTGAATTTTGCAAGATTATATATAGAGTACTGTAAAAAGTACATGTGTGCTTTGTAACATCGAGAAAATTATACAGGCAGGATGCTCACAAATGAGCTGTCTTCTCCCCCAGTTTGCTGTTAGTAACAGTGAATATAGGACTGATCAAGTTCTAGGTTAGACTCTGCAAATGGATTCAGTTCACAAAAAAATTCAAAGCTGTGTTATTTTGTACTCACTAAAAATGTAAACCAGACAAAATCATAAGACATAGAAATATCACATTTTTAAAAATATGTTATTTTCCTGAATTACTTTGTTGTTACTGTTCTTCCAAAGGTCACCCAGCTTGGTACATAAAAAGGTTTTTTATTTTAGGAAAAAACAGCTTCCATAGGTCCATATTCTGCTTCATTCTTTTTGCTTCCCATGTCATGTTAAGAGTCAAAAGGAAAAACAAGTATTTACTTAAAACTAACTGAAACAAGCACTAGTAATTTTAACTCTGACAGACTACAAGACACAATGAAGAACTCAAATGTTACTGCATCAGTAGTAACAGATATGTAGGTGACTAACCTGATTGTGTAAACTCAGTGAAATAGATAAAGAACCAAAAGTATAAAAGCAAAGACATAGCGCACCTATACTCTGTCCTAAGTATTTTAAAAATAGTCACATATAAGTGTTAGTTTAAATCTGTTGATTAAACAAATATGCACAGGGAACATACATATATATATAAATCTGTGCATGTGTGGAAATAACCAAACACACACAAGTATTTAGGTTTTTGTATGTTTTCATAAAGAAGGAGCAAGAGAAATGGAAGTGGGCTTGCAATTATGTGTTGTTATCCCTTGCTAAATGAAAGCCTGTGAGTCATAAACCCAGTTCTGACAGCAGGGATGCTCCCACTGGTCAGGTAGGCTTCAGCAGCAGAAGCCTCCTTCTTTGCTGGATGTGGTTCCAAGGAGCTGTTGCACTCTGAGGAGCAGCAAATAGAGACTGAACTACCCACATGAATTTCACTCAGGTGCTCTTACCCTGATTTCTTGTTGACCTTTGCAGATCATACCAGAAAAAGGGGAAAAAGATGAGACTGGAAAACAAGAAAGCTAGCAGGTTTTCATGGTTTGGGTTTGTTTTCCACATGTGTATGAATATTTTAAATGAGTGAGAAAAGTACCTTTGTAGTCCATCAAAAGAAATACAGTAGGTGTTGTTCTTCATGCAGAAGATGTCATCTTTTGGGAGCTACCTGTAATGTTATCTGTGGATACAGTTCAGTCAATAAATGTGTGAATGGTTACAGTCTAGTTAGTCATGTTATAGTGCTTCACAGTCTTTGGAAAGTCCCTCTACAGCTGCAGGCCATGATAGATTGGTCTGTCACATTTGCTAGCCTGCATTGCAGTGATCTTGCTTCCTACCTTCATCTTTCCTCTTCTACCCTCCCCCTCCCTCCTCAAGCCATTTCCATTTGACTTTCATGGCAGTCATTCATTGTATCAGCAGCTCCCCTTTAATCAGAGCACTGGTTCCATCTGAAATAGCTGGTTAAATGACTGAGGGTCCATTAAGTGAATTATTTCAAGCTCTTGCCCCTTTCACAAATCTGCCCCTAAAGCAACACAGCAAGTAATAAATTTGAAGCACCTCTCAGTATGGTGAGGGAAGCAGACTGCACTTTACAACTAGCAATTAGCCTTAGGGCTTCAGGTATTTTTCTTTTCTCACTACAAATGAACTCACTTGGTTTAATTTTTTTTTCTTTTGTTTGTTTTTGTTTTTTAAAGGAAAATGCAGGCCTTGTCCAGGGTTTAGTGTCTGAGACTGCTAGCATGTCCTTATAGTCTATTCCCTGGTCTGTAGTATCCTAAAATATTGTGATATTCTGTAACATTTTCTATTCACTCAGCGATGGGGAATTATGGGAAATTATGATCCAGAAATGCCAAATATCAGACAGATTCAATGCCATCTCCATAAACATGTTGTCTCCTACCCACTGAGATTCACACAGGTTTAGGAAATGCAGGGGATCATAGGACAGGTATGTACAAAGTGGTTTAGACAATTAATCACCCTGTAATTTTAATAAATAACAGGATTTTTGTGCTGTAAGCATAGTGACAGCAGTCATAATAACACCTAGGAGTATGTGAAAGAAAATCCTTTTTACCAGTACAATGTCATAAAGTTAAGACATTTGATCTGAAAGAGTAAAATGCAGAAAGAATCACAAACCAGTTTCTTGTCTATTCAGTATATCACGCTGTGTGCAAAATCTGGGTAACTTCACTACCTTCTTGCTCGGCATTCAAATTTGTCACTCTTTTTACCCTTTTTAATGGAATTTACTTTGCAATTTTATTATCCAGCTCACCAAGTTTCTATCAGCTTTCTCCTTGTCCCTTTCCCAATTTTCTTTCTTTTTTTCCCTCCCTTGGAACTATGTGTGTGGGAAGAATTCTTTTATCTCTCTTTCAGCTTCATCTTGTAGTACTTTTTTGTTCTCTGGCTTTTTTTTTTTTCCTGCTAAATTTATATGCCTTGTGATACAGCTTTTATCAGTCTCACACGTACTGCTGCTATTCCTTGTTCCTGATCATCTGTTTATGTGTCATCAAGTGCACCATGTGCTCTTGGCAGAACATCTGCAATTACTAGATAGTTTCTCATCTGAAAATGAGGGTGTTACCATCACTGATATAATTGAACTGAGCTATGGTTATGGACTGTGATTAGGTATTTTTTTTCTGTGACAGAGACTATAAGGGAAACAGGAAATGTGGCCCTGCAGTTTTCTGAAAAGACAGAAGGGTTTTTAGCAAGGCTCAACCAAGCGTAGAGCAGGCATAATATGCTAGAGACTTCAAATTTTGTTGCCATCAGAGGAGAAGCTGTCCATATAAATGAGACAGAAAGGAATTTGATTTGGCATCATGGTTAGTATTTGATTGTGCAAGAAAGGTGAATAGAAAAGTGACTGTTAATTTAGGGGCCATTCTTCACAGTTGACAGTGATTTATTTAGAGAAATATTGCTCAATCTCAAATAAAATTGCGGTTTAGGGAATACAGATGCTTCTCTCTACTCATACTGGAAATCAGTAGCCATGGCCACTTTTTGTAAGTGGGACTACTATTTTTTGGCAGACTGCACTCTTAACTTTTCCTTTACTACCAAGGGAGCAGTGGAATTTAGTAATTGTTAAATGCCTCTTAGCTCATAGCTATAGATAATGTTTTAAACAAAATAAAGTTAGAAATATATAGCAGCTATGCAAAGATCAATCTAAATGTGCTCACCACCAAACATTTTCAGATTTCAGAAAGCATTTTAGCAAGTCAGCCTTAGAATAACTGAAAGAGATTAAAAGACTGTGTCCAAAAAATGTTCAGAAATTTGACTTGCTGTTGGCCAATAACATAGGTAAATTCAAATCAGTGCTGCCAAAGGTCCACTCTGTGCAAGAGTAGCTCCTGGATTATTGTGAATATACAAATATACCTAAAACACATGAATCACTGCTTTGACTAACTCAAATAAATACTCACAATGGCAAAGTTCTTGGATTTGTTTGACAGTGAAGCCCATGTACATCATGTAGTTTTATCTCTGAAAATTTCTCCTAAAAACTGGAAAGAATAATAAGACAATGGTAACTCTGGAGCAACTTCTCAGAGAAAAAGCATTGTATTCCTTTTCATTATTTGCCACTTAAAATATCACTGAATCAACTTCCTGATCCTCTGCTATACCAGGAGTTCTTCTAGATTGGGGAAATTCTTAATGAATACCTGCTGCAGCTTTCAGAACAACCATGGGTTTCATCCTAGATGACATCCTCCAAAAATACCAAACAAGGCTGAGTTATTAGAGAGCCTTCATCTGTATGAGAGAGGAATTGTGCTTGGAGGAAAGAGACAATGGAGAGCTCACAGAATTGCACTGAAGGGATGATTAATTTTTGTTTTGAACAGTGTTTTGGATCCCTCTTTGAGTCTGACAGTGACAGTGGGGCACACAAGTAGTTGTTTGGCACTATTATATTTTTAATGTATGTTGATCCACAAGACAGATGATCTGCATCAGACTTTTCTACACTCTTCCCAGTTGTCACTGGTTATGATTTAGCCTGATCCAGCCCACAGGTCTTCAGCAAGCTTTCTTTCATTGTTATCTGGATTGAAGTTCTCCTTTTCTGACGCTTTCAGCCCTGATAGAACTAAAGCCCAGGTTGCTTTACAACTACTACATCTCCCTGTCATTAATTGTAATTGATTAACTTTCTTCTTGTAACACGTTCCTGATCAGCTCCAGCATATCTTTCTTTCTTTCATGCAAAGACATTTTTCCCTTATCTGTGTTACAAACTCCAAGTGGCAGGTGTGGGAGTAAAGAATTTTCTCTATGAACCCTTAAGCTTTTCTATACCTACTTAAAACCCCTTGCCTTTTAGAAAGCTTCCTTTCTATGCCTCGCTTTCCATCTCCTTTTTTTTCACCTTAGGACCCCAACACAGTTCTGTTATTTATACTAGAATTGTTAAACACACTTCCAGTATTTATCATCATCTCCTCACTGTCTTTTTTTCACTAGCTCCCTTTGATTTCTGCAATTACAGTGTTTGCAGATCTGCCATGATCCAGGGCAATGGTGTGGTACTATTCCAGTTACCCAAGGTATCACCAAAAAGTTGTTGTTTTCATTGCATTGTCAAGCTAACATTTCTGTGTTCTACCACTGAAAATTGCAATTTCTAAATATCATAATGACAGAGGACCTGGCTTCTACTCAAACTGGAGTAATTACTCTTTGACTACTGAAAATTATTCATTTGAATTCCCAGTGGAAAAAGGAAATCCCCATCCATTGTTCTGAACAGTGGGCTTAACAATCGACCAGTATAAAATAGCTATTCACTTAAAACACTACCGAAAATCTGGAGTATTTTATTGCTGCTGTATTTTCCTCAGTGCTGGTTAATTTCAGACCCAGCAGAGACTGTAATTCATAGGGAAATGAACTGTTGCTCATAGTCCGCACATTATAAAACAGTTACATTACAATTGTCTCCTTTCCGCTGCTTTTATTCAGGACAGAATCCCAGAGGAACTACTCTCAAAAGAGGTGTTCCTCGGACACAGAAGGGAGAGCAGTCAGACCTTTTGCTAGGAAAAGGAGTAGATGTACCTAGTGTAATTTCTCAAGATGAGATGTTCTAGACAGCTGTCAGAATTAAAATTAAAAAACTCCGCCAACAATCTAGCTACTTGTGCTAGAGGTAAGCTCAAGTAGTGAATGCCAGTTATTATCAGCATTTGAATTAACAATTACAAAGTCCCAAAGGAGATTTCCTTGTTCTCTGTTTCTTTTAATTCAAAATGCCATTCAAGAAATGTAGAAAGGGCTCTGTTGGAGAACATTTAGAGTACAAACCAAGTATAAAGAGCTGTGGTTCTCCTAGGATATTTTGTTTGTCAGCTCTAAACTTAAGCAACCACTGAAGTCGAGGACAGTTTTGCCTTATGACTCTGCAGTTTGCCACTTCAGGGTCTCAAGCCAGCTTGGACTCCCAGCACACTGCATAGGAAGGACATTCACTCTCTGAGAGCTCTCACTGAGTGTGTTCTGCTCTACTGAAAGGCTTTTATCATTCATGGAGATCTCCTGATCAACCCTCTGGTCTAAGTTAGGATAACAGACTGCAGATTTTTAACCCCTGAAAACCACATGAGCAGTGTGAATTTGAAGAAGTCAGATGACAGACACCCTGAAAGTCCAGACCCTACCCTCTTGCTCTTACCAGAGTAGGCTGCTAGACTGGTTATATTCAGGCAACACTAATATACACACACTTAATCTCTTCATGGAGAGTTTTTTCACCGTAAGTCTTAAAACCAACTATTCTTACATACAAGAAAATTTTTGCTTTGTTGAGTTAAAGGACCATAAATGTCATTCACAAACAAAAGACCATCATAGTGGGAAAAGGCCCTCACCATGAGTCCCTCACTTGTGAACACTTCTGATTCATGCCAGATCCCTGCTCTCTTAACTGTAATGGAAACTAAGATATTAATTTCTACTGCCACTCTGCATATGTTTTCTCTCATCTGGTGCACTTTTTAATAAACAGATTTCCCTCAGTCATTTCCCATTTGAAAGAAAGAAGGGAAGAAAAAATACCCTTTGCCCCCTTCAGGATCTTTATCTTTGTTAACACAACCTTACATTGTCGCCCTGAAGAATGTAAGATTGGTTTTGTTGTGCCCTGCAGGGCTTCCATGTCCCCAGAATCCTAGGGCAGTGGCACTAGCAAGTTGGCACACTGTAGCAGAAATGTCATTTTTTAATTATGTGGTTCTAAGGGAATCTATTATCTACTGCTGAGATGCTGAAATCAGACAATTTATCTCCAAGGCAGCTCCGTCTACAATCTAGAATATATATCTTCTGTCACTGCACGAAAAAAGAATGAAAGGATGTTTTTATTTCTGGTGCTTTATGTTTATAAATGTATTCTTTTAAGTTTTGCAAGCAGATTTGAGGGGGTAGGGTGCTAAGGGGCAGGGTATAAAAAAATCATAGTCTGATGCTTCTCCAGGTTCTCTTGATCTCCCTAGTAGATTGTCCAAGGTCAAAAGGGATCTAGCTGCCCTTCAGGAAGGGTGTCATACCCCTTCAGGACAGGATGTCATACACATCCTAAAGGGGCTCATGTGCCAGCCATAAACTAGCCTAGGTATAAGTCATTGTGCTGAGAACTCCAGGCACCCAAGTGCTGAGAGCACTGTAAAAGTGAACATCAACAAAAGGGCCAGGAAACTTGTTTACCTTAATTAACATAAATACTAATCTCTGCTTGACACCTCAGGTAGGTGTCCGCAACAGTTTGAAAGAATCTTTATTTTTTACACGCTAAGTGTTTTCATTTGAATGAGTAATAATATACATGCCAGATTATGTACACTGACACTGAATTATTTCTCTTTCCTCCCTAAGGTATCGAAGCAAATCAAAGAGTTTAGTACATGTTGTTTGTATTTTTTAATCTGCAAAATGCATTACACAAGCCACTCTGTGAAGCAGGATCTGAGCTGCCAGCAGTTCGTATGTATTAACGAAAAGGTACATTCCAAGTACTTTTAACACAATCCCACTCACGCATATTTTGAATTAATGTATGCTTTCTGTATCCTATAAAAGTTTACAAAAAAGTTGTAGGGGAGGACAGAGGGATAGAAATAACGACTATCCCCTCAAAACTGTAATTCTTGCATTGCCCTCTAGTGCACACATGACAGCATGACACCCTATTTTTTCTTAAACTCTTTGCAATATAAATTATTAAAATGAAACCTTTAATGTCATTTGATGGTTTACTGCATTTAATTTTGACAGAAACATTATATACAGTTTGTCTGAAATACATGAATAAGTTGCCTTCACCAATCTCTTCTGGAAAATCTGAGAAATAGTTTGATTTGTGTTGCTGACAGAAATACAGGCCATGTCTTTTCAAAACAAAATAAGTATGATTCCAAAGATTCCAGTCCCAAAAAATTCAGTCCTGAAAAGCCACCTGAAATGAAGCATTTGCAAATTACAGGATACCTATAGTCTTTACTATATGAGGGCAAAGTAAAGTCTTTAGTAGTATGTCACTGGTCTGCATACATTTACTTCTAAAAGTCAACTGCCTCCCTCACATACAGAAAGATCAGCATCCAAAGGAACATGCAAAATAGTTAAAGTGGACAGAGAATTCACATACTGAGATGAAATTTATTGTAAAACATTGTAGAGGCAAACATTTCAGAGGCTATGGATTCAAACAATAACCTTGTTACTTAAGTGCTTAGCAAGAACAACCTCTTAAGTTTCAGACCAGCCATTTGTGACTTTATGAATCACTGTAAAATCTTGTCATTTTTCAGATGCTTTTCTCTCACACAGCTCTTAAATGTACTTGAGTATAGGAGACATAGTTGCATCTGTGCAAGCCAGAACACTTTCAGAACATCAAGCACCTGGATAGAATCAAGATTTGAATAGCAGAGGGAAAGAAATGGGATACTATGAAGATATATGTCTGTAATTGCATTGTGTAAATGGGAAAACATCTACTATCCATGTTGCACTGGTGAAAGCACAGCTGCTGAAGGAGCTCATCAAGTAAATATATTCCAGGCCTGTGTCCAGCATGATAAGCAGTTTGCCACTACCAAAGTCAAGAAAAAAATTATACACCACTTTAAAAATGTCAGACTTTGATTACAGTGTGACACTGTGCCATGCTGATAATCTTACCTTTGTATTTGTATAGTAATCTTTATTAAAGACAACTTCTGGACAACTTTTGACAATTAATTTTGTTCTTGCATCTCCATGTAAACGCAGGATGCAGATGTGCCTAGGTTTACCTCATTGTTTTGTAGGAAGCTGCCCCTGTAGTAATAACAGTTCCTACCTCACCAATTTTATTTGTCAGGATTGTGACATGCTTGTTCCTAATGCTTCATGATTTTTTTCTGGACCCATATCCCAATAATTTAAAAATAATGATAGTAAGGTTAGCATAGTTAGAGTTCATCATAATCACAGGATAGAAATAGTTAATTTTTAACTTAATGCTTGAAGACATGTTGGCATACACCTGTTAATGGATCATGAGCAATAATGGAGACATTGATCAATTTCCCTGTTCACAGCTTTGGAACAACCCTAGCTAGAAGCCAAAAATAAAAAGTTTTAATATGGTTCTGCCTGCCAGGCACAGCCCTTTAGCCACTGCTGTCTAGCCTTTGGTTTTCAATCCACAAATCTTTTCACAAAGCAGAAAATGGTTATCAAGCCTACATGGGACAGGCAAGGTGTTTTTATTTAAAAACCCAAATGAGCAGCATGTGGTAAAACTTTCTATTTGGTTATCACAGAATGACTTCCTTACATTGACAGATGAATAACTACTTGTTTTACAGTCTCTCATTCTTTGAGCTTGCAATGTCATGCTCACAAAACCAAACTCTGATCACCAGATTTGCCACCAGATTTGCTCCCCGCATTTCAGGGTGTCAAGCCTACTTCTACCACTCCAGGAAAGCAGGGTAAAAATAGAGACATCATGTTTGGAAAATGTTCATGGCCACAGAGCTGCTTTTTGTGTTAAGGAGATACTTAGTTTCACGTGCCATTCATGTGGTTTCACCTCCCCTTTCTGTAAAACATACTGTGCTGGTTTTGACTGGGGTAGAGTTAATTTTCTTCATAGTGTTGGCATGGGGTTATGCTTTGGAGTTGTGCTGGTAACAGTGTTGAAACTTCAGGGATGTTTTAATCATTGCTAAGCAGAACTTACAGAAAGTCAAGGCCTTTTCTACTCCCTACTCCATCCCACCACCGAGAAGGCTGGGGGTACAAGGAATTGGGAGGAGATACAGCCAGGACAACTGACCCCAACTGACCAAAGAGATATTCCAGACGTTATCACATCAAGCTTAGTGTATAAAGCTGGGGGAAGAACAAAGAAGTTGGGGACATTTGGAGTGATGGTGTGTATCTTCCTAAGTCACCACACATGAGGCCCTGCTTTTGTGGGGATGGCTGAACACCTGCCTGACCATGGGAAGCAGTGAATTAATTCCTTGGTTTGTTTTGCTTGAATGTGTGGCCTTTGATTTACTTTTTAAACTGTCTTTATCTCAGCACCTGAGTTTTCTCACTTTTACCCTTCTGATTCACTCCTCCATCCCACTGCAGGGGTGGGGGCACGGAGGAAGGAGTGAGTGGCTCTGTGGGGCTCAGCTGCTGGCTGGAGTGAAACCATGACACATACAAGTAGCAGAAAAGATGTCACTGATTCAAGAGGTAGCTGCTGTTCTCATTATCTTATGCAACAGTTTTTCCTCTCTGCTTCAAAGGCCAGTACATTGCACGATCACTGGAAAAAACCTGTCTTGATCTTTTTTCTGGAAAATTATTTCAGTCCTCCAAACTCAGATCATTCACACGTTGTAGCTCTATAAATTCCTTTTAAGCAGAGGGAGCTTGTATCATTGAAGTGGAAACTCAGCAGCACTAGGAAACTGGATGAAAAGTTCTCAAAGAAGCTGATTAAAATAAAAAAAGTCATAGTTCAGTAATCTGAAATCATGAAATTTTTCTTCAGAACATCCTGAATGTTTTGAACCTTCCATGACTGATCATGAATGCATTCACAACTAAGGTCTTGGAACATGCTTGTGGATTTGGGTTACTCATTTTTGTGTACCTATGCTGTTAGCTTTATTTTGGGTAGGTTTATTGTTTGGGGTGCTTTTGGGGGGGACAGTTATTGCTGGCTTGCTTGTCTCGGGATTTTTTGTGTATGTGTTTATTGCTTTTATTTTTTGTCTATTAATCCTCAAAATGTTAAGGTTGCTTTCCCATCCACCCCTAACTTGGGCAAAGACTTGAAATACTGCTTTTCTATTGTGAATCAAAAAGCTAACAATAAACATTCAACCACGACTTTTTCTTACCCTCTATTTTACAGACTGTGTTCTGCCTACTAAATCAGAGCAAGTCACAGAACTACAAAATAAGCTGAGTTGGAAGGGACCCATCAGGATCATGGAGTCCAACTCCTGGCCCTGCACAGCACTATCCCCAAGAATCACACCATGAGCCCGAAAGCATTTTTCAAATGCTTCTTGAGCTCTGTCAGGCTTAGTGCTGTGACCACTTCCCTGGGGAGCCTGTTCCAGTGCCCAACCACCCTCTGGGTGAAGGACCTTCTCCTACTATCCAACCCAAACCTTCACTGACAGAACTTCAGGCCATTTCCTCAGGTCCTGTCACTGCTCACCACAGAGAAGAGATGAATGCCTGCCCCTGTGCTTCCCCTCACAGGAAGTTGTAACTGCAATGAGGTCTCCCCTCAGTCTCCTTTTCTCCAGGCTGAACAAACCAAGCAACCTCAGCCACTCTTCACATGGCTTCCCCTCAAGGCCCTTCACCATCTTTTTTGCCCTCCTTTGGACACTCTAATAGTTCGATATCTTTCTTATACGGTAGTGACCAAAACTGCTCACAATATTCAAGGTGAAACCACATATCTAATTCAAGCACTTAACTTTAATTGTTACCTAAATTAGACTTCTGGCAACCTTATCCAGAAAAGACAAGCACTTTCTGTGAGTAAGCCAGACCTTTCATATTCTGGAGTGATTTTAAGAGAAGCATCAAGTTTCCTTTGCTTATTCCTTGATTTCTTTCCCTCTCTATGTTTCCATCCCCTGTTTAATTTCGTCCTGGGATATTCATGGACCGTAACCCAGATTTACAAACTTTATCTGTGAGAAGTTCAGAGGCCATAAATTTATGATCTGTCATGGTTTTCTTTTCCTGAAATCCTTACACTTTGTTTTTCTTCCCATGAAAGTAAAATATTGGCTTAACAATGATAATAATGAAAAAAATAATAATGACTTTTTAAATCATAGTGTTTCCCTCTAGAACAACAGTTTTATTCTACCAGTATTCCCACTGATGTATTCTTTTTTCCCCTTGAAATGGATTCTTGGCTAACTGATTTTGCTAATGTGCCTTTCATTGGTGTCCATATGTACTTTGCTACATCACATTATGGGAAAGTAGCTTAAAAATGGTTTTTATTATTCTTTTCTTTTAAGCAACTGACCTAGCCAGGCCAAAATCAAAAGTGCTTGGTATGAGATTGACCTTAGAGAAGGGTTTCCTCTCTATCCTGTTGAATAAATACCCATCTCAGAATGCATAAAAGATTACTGAAATGCTCAGTTGAACTCATGTTGCAAAATAGGTTCCTGATGAAATCATGCTCAGTAAAAGCTAATGAAAAGATAAAAAAAGTGAGAAATATAACAACAGTGCACATAAGATCACACAACGAAAAAATATATATGGTACATACATTGGATTTCTGATATCTGATATCAGATTCTAAGACAGTAAGGCGAAAACGTAGACATAAACAAATTAATACTCCCAAAGAGCCTGCTTGGTGACAGTGAGGTCCACAGAAACATCAGGATGAGACATATGGCATCGTACTAGCTGAAAATCAGGTCCTAATCTAATCCTAGGTGTTCACATACCAGCCTCTGTGGATACATGCAGGACAAAAAACCCTGAAAAAAAAATCAGTCCATGTCTATCAAGTTGCTCATGGTTAGCACTGGAGCAAGGCAGACAGGAAATTCCTCTGTAGGCTTTGTTTATTATGTACTTTTTTTGTGGTGATGTGATGTTTTTATTGTATTTTCATACGTTCTCTGTACCCCAATGGTTCATCCCTACCTTCCCCACTTCTATTACCAGTTGGTCTGTCCCAGATCCAAGCCGCTCTCCCGGGGCTCTCAATATGGTGATCCCCTCCCCTTGTTCTGGCTCTTTCCCTATCAATCACCCAAACCCCTCCTGTTGTTCCGAAAGTTCGGTATCCATCACCTGAGCCCTCCCTGTTATCCTTATATGGTCCTTGTCAATCCCCTGAGGTCCTGCCCCTTCTGATACCTCCCCTCTGGAAATCCCCTAAACCTCGACGCCCCATTGGGGCATGTGACCCCTTTCCCTCCACCCCTCAAGACTATTGGCCCATGTGAATGTCCATCCCTGTCCACATCCCTCCCCTAAAGATCCCTATTGGTCCCCTGTCAAGCAATCCCTGTCGTAATGCTTTTCTTTATAAGTTGTTGCTTGGATCTGCTCTGGGCTTGTCCTTTGTGGATATCCTCCAATAAACCTGGATTACCTCCCATGGCAAGCCTCCCTGCTACTTTTTCTCTCTCCCTTAGTCGCGGGCTGCTGGCTGCTACGCTGTCTGGAGCCTGTGCTCCACAGGGTAGAGCAGAGGCTTCAGAGGAGCAGCTTTAAAGCTCCGTGCCTCCGGCTGCTCCCCACTCCTGCTGCACACCGCTGGAGCTAGCCTGGGCAGTGGACAGCAGCGGTCACTCCGACGTCTTTTCCTTCTGTGTAAGACTCCGTTTCCAATTTTGCTCTTAGACAAATTTACCTTCCTTAAGTAAGTTATTTAATCTGTCAAACTCCTACACAGTCATTGACATCTAATTATTCCAATTTTGCACGGATGATTGCAAAAACAAAAGAGATCATGGGTCATGCAGAAAAAGATTTGAGATCTTCTTTCATTCTATTTCTATCATTCTAAGAACCTGACAGTTAACGGATATAAAAATATCACAGAGGTATCATACAAACCTGGCAGCGTGCCCCTGCCACATAAAAATTTTAATGTAATGTTGTATTATTTGCTTGACTCTATAGATCAGCAGTGCATTTTTTTTGGTTTTTTCCTCCGTCTCCCTGCACTTTTTTTCACACATAAGCAAAGCAGAGAATATTTCAAAGATTATTTAATATGGAAAAAACTGGTCCAGTTGCCTTAAGAAGAGGTGTACCCCAGGTTCCCTCAGGTTCACCAGAAACTTAAAAGTTGTCTCAAGGTTACCGCTCAGCTCCACAGGGACACAGCCAAATCTGGCAGACTGAGATGCAGAGAAACCTGAAGACTTCTTACTTGGTAGAGCATAAGGAATAAACAGATCCTGGGAAAATAATAAGCACGTCCATGTATTTTGTCACCCTAGATAATTTCTAAAACAATTTCCAAGTGTCATAAAAATAAATATTAATGCATTTTTCAAGCACTTTAGTACTAAAATCAAGGCTAAGTGTTTCCTCCATTCAACAGAGAGGAAAGGGCTTTTCTGCACCAGTGAAAAATTTCAGCAGAAGGTTG
Source organism: Corvus moneduloides (assembly GCF_009650955.1). Taxonomy (NCBI): domain Eukaryota; kingdom Metazoa; phylum Chordata; class Aves; order Passeriformes; family Corvidae; genus Corvus; species Corvus moneduloides. Next base: position 19,825,125 of record NC_045481.1, read on the forward strand.
TTTTGTAAAAGACAGTACAAAGCCCAGGAATCTAATGTCTCTTTAGCATCAGTCTTCACTGAGAATATCAACAGCAATGAAACTGTTAATGTAACTGAGGGTAGTAACAAACAGTTAGAAATTCAGATTAAAATAGATGCATTATTCTAGCTTATGGCAACTACACTCCCATATGATATAAGTTGTTTAAAGCTATTTAGTATGATTCCTAACCATACTACCTACATTTAAAAAACAAAAAACCCGCAAGAAAACATTGAAAATTAGGAGCTTAAGTAGTACACACCAGTGGGTTTCTTAAAATACTGGAACAAATTAATCATATTATCCCTAGTAAGCTTAAAAAGGATAGGAGATTAGTTGCAATTGGTGTGGACTTATCAGGAAGAGATTGTGGCAAACCAATCAAAATTCCTTACACAATCTATTATTCTATTATAAATACAGAGGAATGATTAGTTGTTTTAAACTTGAGTTTCAATAACCCTCTGTCATTGCTTCATACAGTATTTCCAAAAGTGTGCCAAGACACCTAAATGAAGATATCAATTAGAACCCCAGACATCTCTGTTCTGAGCTTGGTGCAACTTCATTTTATCTTTAATAACTTGAATGATTAACTAGATGGTCCTCTGATTATTTTTACAGGCAATGAACAAGAGAAGGAGAAGGTAAGGAATCTGAGAAACAGGATTTTTATTTCAAATAATCCTGACAAACTGCAGAAGACGAAAGATTACATACATGAATAGGAACAAACAGCAAGCTATTTTTAAAAGATCATTGGAGAATACTACCACATTCTTCTCTTTCCTTTCTTTTTTCCTTTAGTAACTTTTTTTCTCATTCCAAAGAGTTTCTTGCTCAAAATCCCGTATGTAGAATAGTCCTAGTGAAACTGGCTTCTTTGAAATGTACTTATCTGAGTAATTAACATCTGAGCAATTAACATTCCCACTTACCTGTAAGGGGCAGAGAAACTCATCCTTAAATACAAAAAAACTGTGTAGGTTATAGCAAACCACAGTCAGAAGGAGTAGTTCCCTTGTCTCTTGTCCACAGAAAAGATGGTCTAAAACACTTTTCCTTCCTGGGGTTTGACTCTGTGATATTTAAAAATTATTACTGTTATTATTACCTTTTAAAATTATTATTGTTGTTGTTGTTATCTTTTTCATAAGCCTTTCAATGGACTCCAAAAGCAAAGATGGAGGAAGAAAGGATGACACCAGGGCTTTTCTCCAGTTGTGGTATGCTAATGGAAAAGTGTTCAGTAAAAATAAACTGTAGAAATTAATTACCAAGAATAAGGGCGAATAGGCTTGAGACTGAGTAAAAGGGTAGCATCAGCTTGCTCTTGTGACATAGAGTCAGTCAATATACTGTCAATTCTAAGACAGCAGTACATTTGAAACTCAGGGTAAGTAATCATAACATTATAGGTGTCAATTTGAATAAAGCACACTATGCAAATAACCCCTGAATTTGAAAAAAAGCCTCACAAAGGTTGGGGTGGTTTGCATTCTCAGTAAGTAAAAATAACTTGTGTGTTTTTAGTAGTGTTTGGGGCGCTTGATTTTATGGAGTTTTTTAACCCAGAAGATTTGCATTTCTATTAGAAATTCAAAGCCAACTGTACCATGGTTGTTTCTCAGTCATTTGTGCAAACTCCTATTAAAAGTCTCCAAAGGAGGTTCCATGGCCTCTACAGATAATATGTTCCACTGTTCCAAAACTTACATAATCCCTCTCTGAACTTCAAGCTTATTACCTGAAATCTATTTTTTTACCCATTGTCATTATAAAGAGCCTCTTACTTATTTTTGTTTGGCATCCATCATCAATCCAAGTATTTTTGTGTCTTCCCCTGATTCTTTTGTTCTTAGATCAGACTAGTCTGGATCCCTCCATTTCCTGTGTAGGGTATGTTTTCTAAACATCTAGTTCTTCCTGGTTTTGCTCATGACACTCTGATCCAAACTGTAGTGTTCGGCACTCCAGCTGGGCCTGAGGAGAGCCCAGCAGCCTAGCCCAGTCTATAGAAAGTAATACCTTTTTGCTTGCCCATAAAAAGGTGTCTTTTTCACCAAAGTCTTCAAATCTGTGCTCTGCATTTTTGTTGTTTCCTGCTGCACTATTCTCTCGGGCAGAAATACTCTGTGGATGAAAAGTCACTGCTGGATTCCCTCAAAATAGAACAAAAATGTACCCCCTGACAGAGATAGGGCTTTAGTTTGTCTGCCAGGCACCTCAGGGGATTTCTCCAATATGTGATATGGATGAGGTTATGTTAGGTTTTTCACTCTGCCTGGTCCAGTACCCCAACAGTGTTTCATCATGCTTGTCATGCAAATGTAGACAGATAAGAAAATCCAAAAATGACAGGTTGCCTTTATTCATTTTAAGCATTTTCCTTATATAAGTAATGCCCTATAAATTCTGTTTACTTTAGGAGCAATTAGTGCATCTTTTATGTTTTTTTGCATCTCTCTTGATTCTTTTGGACATAAGCTATGCCTGAAACTTGTCCAGACCCTAAAGGTTTATTATGACTTGACCACCTGTAAAAAGATGTCCATGTATGTATAACGATTTTTAATATACTTGATTAAAAAAAAAAAAAATTATAAAGTGGAAGTCATTTGCCTATCTCCCTTTCCAAAATTTATCATCTGGAGAACTTAGCTTTTGCCACTACATATACATGTGTACATAAGGAGTCTCATTCAAATTGATGTCCTAAAACACTACTACAGCCTTGTGTTTTGCTGAGGAAACTTTCCTGTCTGACCATCCAGGGGACACTCTGTCAGTCACACTTGCACCACCACAGACTTTCACTGCTGGGACCAAATTCACTTCACAGCATGTGGCTCCAGTGATCCAAGAGGTGCCCTGCTTGACCTCCTACACGCCCCACACTCACAGTCAGGTAAGGTTCTGTTGCCAGCTCAACCCCAGGTTTCCCACAACAGGGCTTCAGACATCTGGATCCTTAAAATAATTTAATCATGGTGCAACAACAGAATAACAGCTTGAGCTTGCTCTGAAGATGGACCTTGAACAAAGGACTAGCTGGGCTTTTTATACCCCTCCAGTCTAAGTGTATGAAAGTCCGTGGTCACTGGCTCCTGCCATGTCTCTGACTGTCCAGTCACCAAGCTGGGCCCTGTACCTATTGTTATGCAAAGGGTCAGAACTAGTTCATGGCCTCTTGCCGTCATATCAGGGACAAGATAATACTAAGGAGGATTGATGAAGAAGCTATTTCAGGAAGATAGCACAAAGGACAGGGATGAGGTGTTGCAAGTGACTGATTATCCTTGGCCACTCCTCAAGAGGTGGCCCAACAAATTTTAACTGCAAGGCGCCCCCACTCTATCAAAAGGAAATGAGGAAATTTGAGACTGAGTACACTAGTCTTGGGAAACAAGATTCTGCACTGTCGCAGCTTCCTATACATGGCAGCATTTAAACGTGTCACTGCTCTTCTTGGCAGTTTAAACAATTACAAACCCAGCCATTCTTTCCTGATGAAGCATAGCTCACATGTTCAAACATCATCCATATTACATGTATTTCCTTGGCAAATTGCCAGTTCCAATGCTTCCCCAGCCTTATCCTTGACAAGATGTTTGTACACTCTTCCTGACACCACTGCCTCAGCCCGAACACCTGCACCCAATGATAGGTTTGTTTTTCCCCTCCTCCCATTCCTGCCTGACATCTGCCTCAGATGGTCTGCATTGTGCACCCCTCTGTAGCTCATGGTCAGCCCACTGGAAAATATTGCATTCATTTTTAGAAAGAGTAGGAAGGAGGAAGGGATTGAGAGCATCCCGGCTGACAGCGTTCTGCAGGGTGGACTGCTGGATGAAATGCTGGCTATGAGAGAGCAATGGGTACTTGGCAGCCCAGAATACCAGCTGTACCCTGGGCTGCATCAAAAGAAGTATGGCCAGGGAGGGAGGTATTTCTGACCTTCTGTTCCTCTCTGGTGAGACTCCAGCTCTGAGGTCCCCATTCCAGGAAGGAGATAGATGTGTTGAAGCAGGTTCAGAGGAGAGCCCCAAAGATGATCAGAAGGCTGGGGCATCTTTCCTATGAAGACAGGCCGAGAAAGCTGGGCTTGTTCAGCCTGGAGAACAGGAGACTCCAGGGAGACATTATTGCATTCTTTTGATATTTAAAAGAGCTTATAAGAAAAATGGTGTTAAACTTTTTAGCAGAGTCTGTTGCAGTAAGACAAGAGGTAATAGTTTTAAACTAAAAGAGGCTCAATTTCTGTTAGATGTATAAGGAAGAAGTTTTACAATGAGGATGAAAAAATACTGGCACAGGTTGCCCAGGGAGGCGGTAGATGCCCCTCTCCTGGCAAGATCCAAGGTCAGGCTGGATGGGGCTCTGAGCAATGTGATCTAGTTGAGATGCACTCAGCTGCAGGTGGCTGCACTACATTGCCTTTAGAGGCCCCTTCCAACACAAGCCATTCTATGCATCTTTGAACCTTCACTGAATTTCTATGAAAGCTCACACCCTGCCAAAAAGTATTGCTCCAAATTGTATGATCCTGAGGACAAAAATATTTTTAAGCTCTATTTGCATATTTCACATAACATATTTATATTAGAGATTGCTTCTTACTGTGTTCCTAATAATTTAATATTCTTAAATGTATAATAGCAGCTTCTAATTTTTTCACAAGGTGTTTATTTGAAATTAATCTCCATGTGATTATTGGACAGCAAATCACTCACCACTGAAGAGTTTTGATTAGTACATAGATGCAGTCAAAATTGCTAGAAGTTCAATATTCCTTTTCTTCAATTTTCACTTCTACTTATATTGTTTCTGTAAACATTGTCTACCTAGAGGTAATAGAAACAAAAAGTAAAAAGAAAAGGTCTTTTTTTACCATCTCAGCAGTATTTATGAAAACATTTTACAGTAATCCCTAGTCTGTAACAGAAGTCTATGAAATATTAAAGATTAGTATATATTTCTAAATATATAATTTTACCCATCTCCATATTGCACTTTAAATTATTAGTCAAATACAAGCTTTTTTTTTTTGCTATCTTGATATATTTCATACAAAATTTCGTATAGGTTCAGTAGTTCATTGAATAATATAGGGGCTTCAAAGGTGAATCTATTAGGATCCACATTAAATTGGAGTATGCTTTTAATATTTAGAGAAGAATATGAAATGTTTTATCTACAAATTTTGTGTATGCATCAACTGGCAAAAATAGTACAGTAGGAAAATCAGAAATAAATTGTTACAGACTATTTTTTATTTGTATTGAAGGTTTCGAGATTATTCTTTTTGTTTTTTTCCAGTTACCATGATTGTGACTTGTTATGTATCCATACAATATTTAGTAGCTTAGATATCTGAACAGGCAATCTCAATAATGTAAAATTTTTTGGTGTACATTTTTCATTGAATGATAAATTTTCCCCATATCAAAAAATACAGGAATGTTCCTAAAGAAGCACTTTGGCATTCTGAAATTTAATTTTCCTTATTAGGTACTGAGGGAGTCCACTTATATCCTTATATTGCTGTGATTTGCACAGCTAGAGATCAGTGAAACATTAAAAAATATTTTCTGCCCTTCTAAAGTAGCCTAACAGTTTCTGAGAAGGCATATGAATTATACGGAAGGTACAACAGAATAATTTATTGTGAAATTTTCTCTTTTCTTCAGTATTTTCTTTTGGGTATTTAAGAAAAAAAAAAAAGTGTTTAGAATGCACTTGGAGATTTTAGCACTTCACCCACATGAAGATGTGAAGACAGAGAAACCCATGGGGATTTAAACTCAGAAAATCAAGGATAGACTTGTGATTTTTTCAGTTCTTTTCTTCATTAAATGGATGTAATATGATACATGTCATCTACAAGTAATATTAATTAGACTAATTTATTAGCATTTGTGAATGCTTACAAATCTTTGTATAAATGACACTATATGATAATTATATTTATGTACTGCATTCTGATTATTCCATCACTCAAATATTGGTTTGTATTTGGCTGAATAATTTTAATTAACATTTACTTTCAGCACTGATAAGTAAGGTACCTTTTCCACAGACTCCTGTACCATTTAAGGGATACCAAACACTGGATGTTATACATAAAGCATCAGTCACTATAAACATGACATCTTACTATAGTAACTAAATAAGTAGAAGCCATAGGTCAGGTTTTTAGATTTGATTTACATGTGAGCATTTTCTCAAACCAAGAAGTACACTGGTACAATAGGAACCCATCTCCTTGGAAGTTGTTTATAAAGTTACTCTGTTTACTCACCTGGTATCTACACAAATATTGTGTCTACAACACAGGCAGGCAGCAAGGAACACATTTCTGAGTAGTACTGTTACAGTTCCTCTCCTTTCCTGGAACAAAGTTTATTCCCTGCTGAAAATTAGAATTGCTATTCCACCTGTCAGTAATACTAAAAATTTCCTATATTTTGCTTTAAAAAACCCAATCCTTGCAAAAGATATAATATATGAAATTAACAGCTACATTTTGATTCAGATTATTTATCCATACAAAAAGAAAACAATTATTCATTAACATTTTCTCCCTCCAGTTTCCTTGCCATCTTCCAATTTTACAGCCACAGAGCCTTCCAAGTCTCAGTCCAGAGCTGTGCACACTTGAAACAAGTGCATTAAATGAAAGAAAGGGAATAGCTTTGGTTAAATATCCTTATTTGCTGAACTGAAAGAGATTGTATAGTCATAAATTTTATACCAAGGAGGAAGCAAGAAGGGAATTTCATGACAGAGGTGTATCTTGATTACAGTGCTGCATCAAGTCATGGTCAGGGCAGTGTTGTTATTCCACCCACAAATGAAAAAATCATCCAGTAAAATCTGACCAAAATCCCCTCCCTCCTCCTATTTTATTTTCACATCTACATCTGAAGTACCTGTCATCCAAAAAAAAATATGACATCAATTAAAAATTGTAGCTTTGAACAATCAACAGCTTGGCACCTTGAGCTAATATGAACTAAAAAGCAAACCACAGTTTACTATATGTGAAGTGAATCATACAGTGGAAAAAAAGGGGAGATAAAATATTTTTTAGCTAATAACTTACTTTTACTCACAGATGTATTTAACAAAGGAACCCAAAAAGCAAGTTAGTGTGTTGCATAATCATTACTTCAAACATTTCTCTCTGGAAATTCCTTTATGTCCCTGGAAGATTATCATTGCATTATGTGTTTACACATAATCATCCTTGTGAATAATTCTTTGCTATTCAGTACTTTTTCTCTCACTGAAACAAAATCTCTGACAAGTTTCACAGCAAAAATAAATGGTCTCTGATTTACAATCCAGGTTGCTTCACTCAAAATTTGTGAGTACATTTAAAAACTACTCTGCATGACACCTGCTAATTAGGAATGAGCAGTTGCACTTAGTTAAAGGTTTCTCTAGCAACAGAATGTTCCCTTAGCAAATTCCTGAGATAAAACAACACTCCATTCTTTGCAGCTTCTAAGAGATGAGAAATGCTAAAGATCAAATATTAGGTTGTCAGATGGTTAGATGGTGACATGATTCCAGAAATCATTAAAGAATGGAACCAGCTGGAGACAGTGGGACAGGAAAAGACAGAAAAGGGGAGAGGGGTTGGTCCTATTTAAAGGACAACTTTTAAGAATAAACCAAGAGAAACCAGGTGTATCTTCAAAGCAACTGTCTGGAACAGCAAGGTTGAAATAAGAGAAAAATTTAAAAAATGAAATATTGGGGAAAGAGAAAGCAAGCATTGTGATAACACATAATGGAAATAAATAAATGAGCTGATTTTAGACTGAGACATATGTAGGTAAACTGTAATTATGAAGATTGAAATCCGATCAGTAAGGAGGGACTGGTTTTCTGGACTGATACAAAGGAGTATGTAAAAAGTTCCACAGGAAAAGAGATGTCCCCCATGCTGTATGAGAGTATGTTATACTCTCGTTTGGCAGCAAATTAGAAACTGGACTCTCAAGATCCAGTAACCAAAAGAGAATTCGTATTTGCCCTGCAACAGAAATAAATAAAATATCATCTCAGTTTGTGACATGAAAGTCCTTTCTGCTAGAGTTTTTGGAAGGTGCATTGCAAGGTCAGTGAAATCAGTATTGTCTCCAATGTACCATCAATGTTTATTTTTAATTTGGGACTGGTGAATAAAGATTTAATGGGATTTTAATGGCCTGTTGGACGCACTTCAGTGTCCAGAGATGTGGCATCATATCCAGGACTGTCGTTATCTGGATTAATTATCAATAGCAGGCAGTTATCATTAGGGAGAAGTGAAAACGAGAGAGGTAGTAAATGAAATTTACTGGGCAGAGATGCTCAGAAATAAATAAATAACAACATCTGAGAAGTCACCAATGGATACTTCAAAATCATTTTCTGGTTTGATATTTTGCATTACATCTGCAACTTCTTTTGCTGCTCCAGAATCTGTAGTGACTGAAATATTTCCTTTGCCAGCTAGTATAAGCTAAACTCCTTCTTCATAATTGCACCTGTACAACTATATATTATATACGAAATTAGTGTCCAAATTTGCTTTTTAATGTCAGCAATGGGCTAATGTGAAACCTTGAGAAGACTGCATTAGCTTAACCAGTAAATATTTTATAATGTAATAAAGGACCCTTGATGATACATCTTTAACAAATGACAGTTAATGTTTGAGTGTCTTATTGAAGACATGACTGATAAGACCTACTATAAATAGGGGCTATCTTGAGTGATACAGAGTATCATGAATGTGACGTAATGTCTAAAGGGTAGTTCCACTGATGTAAATTATATGCATTTCTATGCATTGTTGCACGTGGACTGTCCAAGACTTTTAGATAATCTAGCATTTATGAATGCTTAAACAGTCAAAATTCAGCAGTATTTGTCTTAATATAGGTAAAGACGCTACTACGAGGGAAAAGAAGGCAGGTTATCATCCTCAAGAGAGGGAGATCTATTGTGGGGGGAAAAGAAAAGATCAGAAAGGATTTAGGATTAATCTAACTACTTGATACTGTGTGAGCTTTCACTGCAGGACTTAATAAAAAGATAAATACTCCACCTGTTTTCAAACACATGGGCATATATGTGAAACTAATGAGACAATATTAAATGGAAATAAAAAATTGATACTGTGTTTACTTTCTTAAATATTCAATCCCCGCTGTCAAAACCCGGGTTTTGTGTTCAGAACTTAACAAACAGTATTTAATTATATGCTCTGTCTCTGTTTATTCTGCTGTGTCTCTGGAAAAGTATTGAAGAACTACCTATAACACAAACAGATACAAACTTCATCAGTGGGTCTCTGTATAGTGTAATAATAACAATTCACTGAGAGAAAAACTTTCTTCTCCTGAAATGTATCCCCTGTTTTAGAAGGAATATGATAAATTGTTCCCCAAATACACAGAAGTTCAATGCTGCAGATCAGAGGAGGTATGCCAAGAAAATTAAATGTCTGCCCAACCAGCAATTTGCTCAGAGTTTGAGGAACCTTCCCAAGAACACATCAGTCAGCACTTTGCTGCCAGCCTAACGCAACTTTTCAGTTTTATTTTTATCTCCGTTAATACAAGGCTATTGAAGACACAGAAGGCTAAGACTAGATAGGCCTGTAGCAAGGTTGGTGCAGAGTTATTTAAATTTTTCTTGCTTCTGTTCAGCAAAGGTGAACAGATGCATTAGATAAGCCAGAAATGTTTCTGAGCTAAAATAAGGCAATTTATGGTTATAGAGCATTTTTCACTTAAGAACCTTAAAATTACTGTGCCAATGGTGGGCTAAATCCAAAGCAAAAATTCATTTCCAGGTCCAGATTACCTAATTATACTTTATATACCAAAGAGGATCTCAGATACTCAGATGTGTCAAACCCACCAAAACCTCAGTACTGAACAAAAACGGCTCATCTAATCCTTTTCTGTGAGCAGCTCCTATCTTTGTGGTAATCTGAAACAGCATAGCAGATCTGCAGACTCTTACAATGCCATGTGTTTGACATCTGCTCTACTTTTTCATTACCAAATTCTTTTAAGAATCTGGCCCATTTAGTGTTTAACAAAAGAAAAAAGAAAAGTACTATAAATAAATTCTGCCACTTATTTCCCCTTTGCTGAGAGATGAAGATGGTTGACCTCCCAAGGATTCTATATAAATGCTGATTTTATCTAGCAGCAGGCCCTTGACCTTGGTGAGGCTGACAATTACTCTGATCAAATGGATGAAAAAGGCTGACAGACAAAAAGGGACTTCTTCCACGAGAGATCAATAGGTCATCAAAAATGAGACATCAAAATGAACTATGCTAAGGAAATTTTGAATTTAAATTAAACGGAAATCTAGAGCTAGGAATGAATAATTCAGATCAGTAAAGTGGGGAAAATTTTCCTTATGCTTGTTCACTTGTGTCTGAGAGTTTGAGATCCTGTGTCTCTTTCTTACTTCAGTTTTATTTTAAATAAAGCTATTTTATCAAGCAAAGACAACGTTAACAATGATTGTATACATCCATAAATGATCCAGTTATTTTGAATCATACTGTTTGTTTAATTAAGGTTTTTTTTAAAATTATTATTTATATTTGCATTTATATGATATTTAGATATGCAATCTTTTTCAGTATCTGCTTCCTAAGTACATTTCAGTGCAACTATGCATTATTTGTGCTGTTGGCAACTAAGATAAATTTTTGAACTAAAACTTATCTGGAAAACCTATTCTCCTATTCTAGAAATATAGTAATGAAGTCCAGTTTTCATTGAATCTTATTTTTATGCAGTTTCTATGTTCCAGTTACATTAGCTGGAGTCCTCTTAAATTATAGTATTGTCTCAGTATTCAATGTTAGTTACCTATAATCACTGATGAACGATTATTAGCAAAAGCAATAGCTCTATTTTAGCTCATCAACATCATCAAGTCTATAATGTCCCTGAACTTACCATAGTTGGCTATGGAGAATATTGACTACATTGACACTCTGGAGAATAATCCAGGATGACAAGCAAGGTAACTTCATCCTTTCTAAATTCCCTCCTTACTATCTATAGCATGCATCAAATCTCTCTATGCTGTGAGTTGAAAGGAGTCTAAGATTTTACAGAAGAGCACATTTAGAGCACACGTAGCTGGAAAGCAGTCAGGTTGGTGAGGACAGGCTGCTTAGGGTTCCTTCTGCAGACTCCCATCAAAAGCAATTAGAGATTTAGTCACGGCATGCTCTTTTCTAACCAGATCTTCCAGCTTTAGCAATTCTGTAACAGCATAGAAAACATTTTCATAGGCTGCACATTGAAAATAGAACAGAGAGCAAGCTACCCAGATGTACACTTGGCTGTGGTATTAGAATTAGAAAGATAGTCTAGACAGGCTAGAAAATATTCCTCTCATCATATCTTACCAATATTTCAGTGTCCATAAAATTGTCTGCCTGATTTTGCTAAATATCTGTGTGCACAGTTCCTATTGGCAACAGCTGGGTCTGGGTGTGAGAGAGAAGCCTGTGTATATGCTGAACTCAAAATTTATATAATACAATAAAGGGGAAATGAAAAGTTCTTTAACTTTCTGTTTTTCATGTGAATCTTAAAGCTCAATCCAGAAGGAACACATATGTGAAAAGGTATTTTGAAATACCAAGGCAGGGAGAAGAATACAATATTTTGTCAAGCATCTTAGCGGTTTGCAGTGATTTAGCAAGGGATGAGGAATCACAATGGAGTAAATATGTTCATGCACCCAGTGGGCACTTTATGCACACGCTTGCGGAGGTGCACTGACTGGCCTGTACTGTTTCTATCCACACATCAGGATTACAGAACTGATGCATGAATGGCAATTGATGCACTCATGGCTGTTCTGATTACATAGAATTTTACCTCTTAAGTATCTTTTGTGTCATGTAGTCCATTGCGTTTGTGATTCACAAGCTTCAGTTTTGTGTAATTTTTAGACTAAGTGAAGCACAACTTACTTTTATGAATTAAATAAAGCTACACTCTAACTGCTTAAAGTTACACTTCAGCTAATACGCTGTGCTCAAATCACAGGCTTTGAATTTCAGTCTGGATTTCATCCACTCCTTTCCAAACGTTTTTGAAATACATGAGAAAAGTTTTCAGCCCTGAGAAACATCCCATTAACCAAAATTCACTCAAGGTGACGTTAAAGACATACAAGCAACTTAAAAGTAATGGCCCATGCCTGCATCAGAGATGACCTAAATACTTTATGAGTTCTCTCCTTACACATTTCTCTTTTTGCCATGTCATCCTCAAAGCACAGTTTACATAAAAAACCCTGACATATTTACATCATTCCTTCATTGTTCCAGCAGCACAATAAGCAAAGTTTCGAAAACAGCAGGTAATTTTCATGTTTTTCATGGACAGTCTGAATCTATGGCTAATTCATTACTAGATCTCCCACTCATTACTGATACAGAAGGGCTACCTGATGCAGCTTCATCTAGAGTCATCATACACATTGAGGAAAGACCATTAGAGAAATCTCCCTAGCTTTCTTTCTATGTTGGATTTTGCTTTTCTGATTTATAATGGTCTTGTCCAACAGGTAATGGGACTGATGCTCACTTGCCTTAGTAAAAGGCTGTTTGAAAGACTATAAAGTTAATTTATTGAAATGTAATTAGCACTACTATTAATTTTTGCCATGCTTACTGTCATCAGTTTTAATGCCACAGATTCAATTTACAACGAACTGAACAACACTGTGAGACATTAGTATTAATTCACCTGGTCTTCTCTCCCCCAGTAAATCATACTGTAGGGCCCTGAACGCCAAGAGAGTGAGCAAGAGAACAAAGATTATTTGAAATATGTAACTATATGTCCTTGATCTTATTCAGCTCATTTACTTTGGCAAAGACTGCCAACTTCCAGGCCTGAAAGTTGAACTCTGCTTAAACAGAGAACGAATGCAGTGGGTCTCACAGTAATTCAGGCATGCCTCCCCAATTATGGTCTCAAATCCTAAATGGAAGGGCTCCTCTGTGAATACAGGTATTCCCTATTGACCTTCCAGAGCACCTCTGACCATACCTATTAGTCTGTATCAGTTTATCCCAGTGGAATCCCACTTATCCGTCAGCTGAAACTTATACTAGTGGTTATTTAGTGTGTTTGTGATAATTTAAAAATAAGACACCCTGTAGCACTCCACAGGTTATTTGTCTGCCAAGTCTGACTTACTTGACTTTTTTACACTTTCATAGTATCCAAGAATAAAAAGAAAAGGATTTTTTACTATTTTCTGCATAGACCAAGGAAAAAATGAATATACTTTCAGGAATACATTTGGTTTACTTCAGAAATTGATTTATTTCTAGTGTAAAAAGAATGTCTTCATTTTACAAGACTGGAAGTGAGACACAGGGAGCCTAATATCCAGATCCACAGAAATACCTGGATGCTTAATTGCTGACATAGAATCATATCCATTTGTAGAGTGCATTAAGCAGCATAAGTACAGCATAAGTAAGCAGAGTTTAAAATCTCACTCTGGAAGTCACAACCGCAAATGAAATGTGTGAAGATGCAATAGTCCTAATGGGCATTGAGAAAATATCACCAAATCCTCAGTACCTGAAAACTTACCCAGTCACCTTCAGCCCTTCTCCACTGTAAATCACAGGAAAACCTGGTGTGCATATTCTTTACATCAGCAACAGATGAAGAGAGTGCAAATCTTGTATGCCACTGCAGTTAGTCTCTGAGCAGGTGTTTTAAAAATTCTAGTTCTGTAATTAGGCTCCAAATCTTATGAAGAGTTTCCACTAGATCTAGGCTTAAGGAATGCCTCAAGACCCTGCAGAAAGGCTAGATCACAGATGTTTAAGGTTTGAAGCATCCCACCACTAGTTTAGTAGGGAAAACAGAGACACATAAGAGAAAAATGTTCTACAAATTGGATGTCCCCAGTACTGCATCTGGAGGAGGACACTCCCACCAGATGCAGTAATGCAGATACTGCATAGAAAGAAGAAACAAAGTGAGAGACAGCGTTTGTAAAATCTTCAGTAATTATCTTTAGTATGGTCTTCCCCAGTGCAAATATGACTTCCATCATTTACTCTCACATGATCTGGTTGCCATAACTGAAAGAACCATCTCTCTTCCTGCTCTTGACATCTGGAGTTACATTCCTCTATTTCCTTACCTCACTAACACTTCATCCATTTTCTGAAATTCTGTTATGAAATCTTTTCTCCGCTGCATTTTCCCTCCCTCTGCTTCTCGTATTTTCTACCAATTTCATTTTGTTCAGTACCTGCACAGCAACCACTAGCTGCAAAAGCACATTTAAGAGCATAAAGAAGGCAAGTGTTTCTCGCTTGTTTCTATATGAATGTATACAAAGCTGCATTTATTCATTTACCTGTACTTAAAAACACGTGCTGTCAAATCAACATCTATGAAAAAGAAAAGCCTTGAGAGATTTCTGTGCTCATATCATAACACTTACACACATGTTTCTCCCACTATGAAATATGTGTGTAAGTTTCCACATGCACATATGGACATAGAAAAGTCAAAGCTGTCACTATTAACTCATAGTGTACTTTAACTTTCATGATATACACATCATTAAAGCATATGTTGAACACAGGTGTCACAGCTGTTAAAAAAAAAAAAGAAAATCCAGGAACTTACAAGAAAAAAATTTCATAACTAAAATAGTAAAATCAGTACCTTTCCAGATGACCAGCACTCATTAAAAAAAAAAAATAGAACTTGGAACAACTGTATATAGAAATTTTTATTCAGGTACAATTTCAGTATTATAAGTCCAAGTATATTTGATTGAATTTGGAAAATATTGCATGAAAATTACTCTTTCTTTACCGATAGTATGATATACAGCTGAAATGAGAGAAGAATGAGGGGGTTTGGGATATACATTTAAAAAGTGCTCTATCAATATATTTCAATATGCACTTAAACCTAAGTTTGAGCTGCCACGTTTATTTAAGTGGTACATTAAACTTTTTTGGTGTTGGGTTGTTCCATTATGCAAATACTCCTATGATCAGGTTCATTTTTTTAAAAAAATTGAAGCAATTCTTATTTTTATGTTCTAAAGAAGTGATCAGGGGAAATGCAAGTAAAAGAAGAGAAACAATAGGTATTAAGATGCAGGGAAACACAAGGCTTTAGATGTGTATATTCATAAAAATATCAATAGTCACTGGCAAGTATGCTTTAAAGATAAAAGGATATAATTCAGGATGCATAGGAATACAAAAGAAAATTTGGGGGACCAGAATAGCTCTTTTTCCTAGTTAATGGCCCCAGACAGTGTTGCTTTTCATCAATACAACAAAACTGGTTACCAGATACAGTACAACGCTATTTAATGCACTGTCAGCCCTGTTCATTCCCAGGTGGTGCTTGACAACCCAGAGACCTCATAGCAGACCAGGTGAATTGCTGACATGCAAGAAGTGTCTCTCCTTTTAGCAAGTCATTTTAGTACACAAAACTATAATCTTGAAGAACACTCATCTTTAACAAGACTATATCCTGAAAATTTCAATATTATATCTTGAAAATTTACATGCAAAGTGTGAGGTGTCATTATGCCTAGTCTATACATCCTATGACTCAATGTGAAAATGTCAGAAGGAGACTAAAAATAGTTGTGCAAAAATAATTATTATTGTTTTGATTATGCAAATATACTTTAGGTTCTATTTTTAGCAAAAGCAGTGCTTTTGAGCTATCATTTGATATCATTCGGAGCTATCATCTGCAGCACCTCCTCTGAGTATACAAGGAAGTTACAGCCTTAAATTTACTTTACGTTTTTGTCATGGTCATATTCCACAGGACAGACTGTATGTAGAGCATTCACTCTTCTCTAAACACTGAAGATAAACAAATTAAAGCCCTCAAGTTTTTACTGAGTTTATCGTAAGTTCATGTTCAATCACTTACAGTTACCATTATTATTTTTTGAGGGTACCCTTGATGTAAGTATATTTTGAAGAGATGACACAGAATGATACAAGACCTTGTGGTATTTCTGGTTTTAATTACTCAAGTTCCAGTCACCTCCTTCAGTGGAAAGCAATTCTGATAATAGGACATGGAAACTCTTTTATCACAATGCTGGAGAAAGTTCTGATTCATATACTATTGAATTGTGCATGAATATAGATTATTAGTTTATATTTACATCATACATCATATATTTGGTTATATTTAGATCATATTTGTATTAGATCATATTTATATTAGATCATGTTTAAATTATAAATGTCAATAGATGACAGCCATCAACATAATACTACCACAAATCATTCCTTACCCATACAAAATGAATGAAAAATAATACTCTTGGAAACTATACAATAGAGACTCTGCAAACTACTCAAACTTTAGTATCAAAATAAAAAATGAAAACTTGCTATTGTAAATTAAAAATCAGGAAGTTTCCCTCATGCAACTTTACTTAATACTTTCAGTTATCCTGCATATGTGCAATGGTTCTACTGTCCAAGAGCAATCCGGAACAGGCAAAGGCTACTACTGGGATTAAAATTGAGTTTGTGACCAAGTTCAGTTTCTCTGAGTAGGGATCTCTGGATTTTTTAAATGGAGTTGTTCTACAATCATTTAACACAAGCTAAGATTCAAAAGTCAGCCTTAAAAAATTGGGGAAAATTTCAGATAATCCAGTCCCTTCTAGGCTGGCTTGGTTGACTGAAATTTTTGGGGATTTTTTTTCATCAAAAAACCCTGCCAAATACACAACAATATATGCAAGTAATATATTCCAATTTTTGTAGAGTTAGGGAATGCACCTCATGAGCTAAAACCCATCATTCTACGTATTGCACCTAGACAGTCCCTGCTCTCAAGTGTTTTGCCATTAACATCCAAAACAAGCAACAACCATGTGAGCAGCCAACAGAGTTCAAAGACAAGTCCAGGCTGATCAGCCTCCTCAGCAACTCTTACAGTTTACCTACAGCCTAAGAGCTATCAGATTCTTGGACACAACTGAGAGGAGACCTCTATCATTATCATACTAAGACAAGGCTTTGGTACTGTCATTTTGTGTTGACCAGCCCATTTTCTATGCCAAGTAAGTCATGGTTAGGAAGTCCAAGCCTGTCAGAAAGTGACAAAATACCAACTTCCCACAGACAATTTATATAGGCAGTGTTTACCTGTGAAGCTGAGAGAGAGCAGATCTTGTCAAACTGAAAAGGCCAACAGAAAGTTGTAAACTGAAAGGTCATTCCTGGTGAAACACAAGGACTTAAAGAAGGCCAGCCATCCCTAATAAAAAAATTCTTGTTACCTCCAAATTACTCTGTATTTATGTGTTTCAATGTGAAGAGCTTGTTTTGACTTTGTGAAACAAAAACCCCAGTATGTAATACATCTATGAGGAACAGTATGAATGTAACTGCTACATTAGATTGGCTAAAAATGTATGAGACATGGACCTAGACATAGATGTGGGCATAAAAACTGACTAGAGGGAAATACCATTCTCACCTGTAGCAGTTTGGAACAGTTTGCTAGTTTTTCTGAGTTTTGCTTCTTTCTCTGAAAATCTGGCACCAGCTACTGTTGAAGGTAAGGCATTGGTTTACGTAGCTTTGTTTTGATATGTTTCAAAGTGAAATACAACAAATCAACAGAGAGTCTTGAAAATCCTGATCAGTTTGCACAAGATAAGGCCCTAGACTTGCACTAATATATGGTCAGTGTCACTCCATGAAAGTCAATGGACCGTATTTTTTCTCTTCATTACACTAGTACAGCTCCATTAACTATAGAAATCATTAATCATACAGCAACACTGAACTCTGTGATGTTGTGCAGGATATAAATTAGGCAAGAATTTGGCCTCCTGGAAAATTTTTCCCCTGATTTGTAGCTGGCAGGAAATCCCTTGTTTTATTTTGCCTCAAAGTTTTAGTCAGCTAGGTTGATAGTAATTGTATTGCACAAAAAGCTATATTCTGATATACAACTATGAGCATGAATATAAATTAACATATGAATAAATATTTAGAAGTTTGGCCATAAGTAACTGATTGACTTCCTGTAACAATTCGAACCTCCCCCAAACTTTTTCTCTCCCCTCCCCATTTCTCTTCTGCAAAATACAAACAAATAAGGCAACTTTCTCTATTAAGAAGAAGAATTATATATAATATTGTTAAAGCTTTTCAAAGCCTCTGACATAGGGGCAAGTTATATCTTCTTTCCAACTAAATGTCAGGGTGGTTTTTTTTGTTTTGGTTTTTTTTTTGGGATCTCTCACAAAGTAAGGACAGAGGCACGAAAATTGCTTCCTCCTTCAGATCACTAAGAAATCATTTACAAAATGTCACAAGTATTAGAAAGTAAGTATCAAGTCACAAGTATTAGAAACATTCAACAGTAAAAAGATTATGAGTTGGAGCACATCTAACTAAGGCAGGCAAGGACGCCCACTTACTAGAAATAAATAACTTGAAAAGAGCAGGAAAAATATCAGTACTTAAACTCACAAAAGAAAATTTAATTTATTATTTAAATCCATTC
Source organism: Corvus moneduloides (assembly GCF_009650955.1). Classification (NCBI taxonomy): domain Eukaryota; kingdom Metazoa; phylum Chordata; class Aves; order Passeriformes; family Corvidae; genus Corvus; species Corvus moneduloides. The sequence continues at coordinate 19,843,757 of NC_045481.1, forward strand.
CATCCTACTTTATCTATGGAGCTCCAGCCTATATATGAAGAAAATTCTTGACTAGGGTTTCTTGACTGAAAGTGACTTGGCTAAGGTGGTACTGCTAAAATACTGCATCACCAGGAAACTTATGGTATTGTCAGACTGAGGTTTACATAAGCAATATTTTAACCTCAACACCAGTTACTGGTAAATGGTGTGGAGGTGAGAGCTCCCAAAATCAAGCCAGAATCAGTTAAAAGATTGGCTATTTAAAACCAAACTTCAATTGGGAGAAGAAGTACTTACAGTACTGCCACAAGAAAGTCACTTGTCCTTACAAAGAGAGAAATAGTCAGCAATCAAGACATCATTTTCTCTGTGCCAGTCATCTGCCCAGACATAAGTTGGTTGAAATCAAAGGAAGAGAGAAGTCATTTAGTCATGAAGTCATGCAAGCTAGTCATTTTCCCACAGTGTTGATGCCATTTAAAGAGATTTAAAAATAAGCAGCAGGAACCTCATAATGCTCTCAGTGATTTTGTAGAAGGAAAGGAACACAGGCTTTTGGAAGCTATTTGGGACCTGTTTGTATCAATTACACCAGTGAATTGATGTAGAGGTGCATTAGCAACTGTGTATTGCTGAAGCACTAGCAATTATTCAAGCATATTTACTGAGGTTTAAGGACAGTGTAATAGTAGTGTCTGCATATTTTATATGCAGCCATTGTTACACCCCATTAAATGGACTGGTAATGATCCATTGCTATTTAATTAATATGCAATGAGCATGACATTAAATCTAACATGTAAATTAAAGCCCAGTTTAAGTCGCTTAATTTTGAAGTGTGATGGAAAACTTCTTTGGACCTATATGGCCTGTGTTTGTTTCTTTTACTTGTCTCCCTCTGTAGAGCTCAGATTATGTTGGGCAGACTCTAGATAAAGACAAAAGGGTAAAGTTTTTTTGACCAGAAATTTCAGTGCAGCAAATTAAAAACAGATCAACTCTTGGCATTAAGCAATGGGCAGAAATTTGGCCAAATTCCAAACATCATATTTCAGAATGTTCACACTCATGATTCAAGATTCTCTCTAATTCAGATAGCACTAATAAGAGTATTATATGATTAAATATGACAGAATTTTGGAAATAAAAGTATCCAACATCATGTGTATTATTATCTTTTCTTTTCTGAGGTAACTTAAAGTTCGAGACAAAAATATTTAACTAGACCTTGAATAACATTCAAAAGGATACCAGTCATAAGACTTTCCAACAAAAAACAAATGAACAAACAAACAAAAAAACCCTGTATAGTACTAAACATAGATTTTGCTACTCGTCTTAACAATATTGTTTGTAGAAAATAACAAACACAGAAGTAGCTATATAAGTGAATGCTATCTGTTTTCATCATTATAATCAATGCAGGCAAAAAGAAGTGACACAAATCCAAATATCCACTCATGGTTACATATATGGAAAATTTGGAAATTAAGTAAGAAAATGGATTAAATATGACAGAATCACAAAATGGGTAACATTTAAAGGGACGACAGTGGGTCATCTGGTCCAACCTCCCTGCTCAGGCAGGGTCATCCTAGAGAAAACTGCACAGGACTACATCCAGACAGTTCTTGAATATCTCCAGTGAGGGAGACTCCACAACCTCTCTGGGCAGTCTGTTCCAGTGCGCGGTCACCTGTGCAGTAAAGAAATTCTTCCTCATATTCAGGTGGAACTTCCTGTGCATCATTTCTGCCTGTTGCCTCTTATGCTATTACTTGGCACCACTGAGAAGAGACTGGATCTATCCTCTGACACCCTTCTTTCAGATACTTACAGACATTGATGAAGTCCCCTCTCAGTTGTCTCTTCTCAAGGCTGAACAGGCCCATCTCGTCAGCCTTTCCTTGTAAGAGAGATGCTCCAGTACCTTGGCATCTTTGGTGCTCTCCACTGGACCCACTACAGGAGCTCCAACTTGGAGCTCTCTTGGACTGAGGAGCCCAGAACTGGACACAGCACTCCAGATATGGCCTCACCAGGGCAAGTAGAGGGGCAGGATGACACCCCTCAACCTGCTGGCTATGTTTTTTCCTAATGCAGCCCAGGATACCACTGTTCTTCTTAGCCACACTCTTGTGAGGCTATACAAAACACATAATATATGCAACTCGTCTCCAGAAACAATCCCATGTCAACACTGGTGGGTGCAGTCAGTGCACCCAGGGGTCAGTGTGGCCAGACAGCAGACTAAGCTGGGAAGACATGCAGAGATGCAGCAAGGGATCACCCACTCATGTCTCTGCTCCCTCATCCTCTGATTGACCCTAGCTGGAGATCCATCTGTCACTTATGCATCAGCAGTATTCAGCCAAATGTTGTTTCTCCTTCAATACTCTGGTTTGCTTCTGACAGTAACAAGATAACATGCTGTTTAATTCATTTACACCACTGATCTAAAATAGGGATTAAACTTTAGCTATTTCTGTGTCTGACACAAGCTTACAAAGTTTTCCTTTGTTCACCTTTTCTCCAGATCATTTACAGCATTGTATTTCTGGTTTCACTGACATTTAACTGTTTTATGTCTTCTTTTTCACATGCTATAATTCTCTCCCATGTTTCATCATCCTTGTACACAGCATCTACACCTGCTTAGTAAGCACATGATTCAAAAGAAAACTGAAAACTATTAAAGAAAAAGTAAAATAAATAAAATCCTAAGTAAATCAGTAAACTATTCCTTTCCTTGAAATATTTTCTGGGATCTCTTCCCTGCATTATGTCAAGAGACTCCAACCTCGGGAGATGACAACTCCCTGCAATTTCTTTGAGGTTCATTAAGATTTTCTGTCAGAAGATAAGGTTTAGCAATTTGTTGAATGAAGTCTTTACACTTCTATTGCCTCAAATCTGCTATGGTTCAAGAAAACACTGTTACCTAAGAACTCATTCCAATTCATTCTAGCTGCTTAATCCAATTATCCTCCTAAATAATAAAAATTGGAGAAATTCACAAGCTACCCTTGTACATTTCACTACAAAGAAAGGAGAAGGCAAAATTTAAAAACAAAAAGGAAACCAATTGGTTCAGCTCCTTGAACATAAAGAATAATTAACCCAATCAATACAGTATATGCTAGAATGCCCTAAAATATTCAATTTAATTCTTGATGCATCCTGGCATATAAAAAGAAGCAAACAGCAGTACAAGAACAGGGAGTTGTATGTCCCAACAGGTTTTTTTTCAGAGCTCTTATAATTACTGAAGTTACAGTCAGCAGTCAGCAGCTGATCTGTGGCTGTGTTCAGGATCCAAAGGATCAGGACTATCAAATATTCAGACATATCAACCTGTAAATAAAAGAAACTCAGAATATATAAACCTAGAATTTTAACTACTTGCCAGGCTATTGGGTACACCCCCTTAAATAACAGCAAAAGACAGGGGAAAAAAACCATATAGAAGACAGTAGTGTTGTGTGACCCAGATTCAGACTACCCCTAAGCTGCTTTTATATTCCCTTTCCATTTCCTGGTCCCCTTTTGATCCCTGCTTCTATCCTAAGGTAAATGAGTACTTTGTTTTCCAGGAGCCATTAGGCTGGAGGATACTTGTTGAAGCATGTCACACTTCACTCCTACTCCTCATTTTCCTCACATGTCCCAAACATGTTCCCTATGCAGAAGGTAAAGGAAATCCCCATTTGCTGTTTCACATTGATGCTTTTCAGATAAGAGTGTCAAGGATTTGGAAAAAAAATCTACAATAAATATTTCCAAACCATATGCTTTAATCTCTTTAGTTATTGCTAATTGCAATAGCTTTGAAAACTCTTCCAAGCCCATCTATTAAAATTTTAATTTCACTGTAGTTAGATGTTTCTACAATAGTGAACCAGCAGACCCTCTTGTTTTTAACTGAGTGATTAATTCTTCTGCAGAAAGAAGTATTTACTCTCAGAAAAAAATCCATTTCTTCTATTCCCCCCTCCCTGGGCAGAACTTCTCTTCTTCCATATCCCTATCCCTTATCATTTCTCCCTCTCTCCACACAAAGCTCCCAGTACTCATGTCAGTTACCACTGAAGTATTTTCCAATGCACAGAACAAAATCACAATTGTCTCATGACTTTCATCTTGAGCTAAAAAGGAAAATGGAAAAATATAGTGCAGCAGAATCACAAGAAGTGATTGAGATGCAGCTTGCAAAGTTGATGACTGATCATTTTTCAGAATGCAAATGCATTATTTAAATAGAAGTGTCTAATTGTTTCATTGCCCTTCACTATCAGCGGTCATTAACATCCTTTCAGAGTTAGTGCAAAGTGGCCCAATCAAACTAAGAGCATTTTTGCTATATTTAACACTCACCTTGGTAGAACCCTCTGTTCTTCCCTCTTATAAAAATCTGCCAAAGTCTGAGTTATTTTACTGGTATGGTTTTTTTGGTGTTTCTTCTCCCCAGAACACAGGGCTTCAAATCTTTGGCACTGTCTAGTATGTAAGCTATCATCAAAAACACATGGACATTTTCTTACATTTGAATCCACCATTGTCCTTAAATTAGAATTCATTTGCATTCCAAAAACATAAGAGCAACTTACAGACTCGAAATACCTGAAATTAAAAAAAGCCTTGCAGAAGGCTGTCCTAACAAATCCAAATCTTGGCTATTTTATATGTGGACTAAATGCAATTTTGATGGCAGCAAGAAGGCCTAGTAATACTTTACATTATTTTTTTTAGTGTATTAACTGTTTCCAAGACCTTAAGCCATAGAAGTAACCCCTGTGTTTATGTAATTGAGAAAAAATAACAAAAGGTGAGCCACCTACTCTTACAGAGAAAAGAAATTTATGCAAGGTCACATTTCAAGACTTAACATTTTCCATTAAACAAGTTATTTCAAGGCACTTATGAAACATACTAAGAAAGAGCTGCATAAATTAATAGAGTATCCTGAACCATACAGGGAAATTAAAGGTTATAAATTTAGACCAAGTATGAAACATAACAGTGATTTCCAAAGGTGGTTACATATGGAATGAGACACGTTTTGACAGATGATATAGCCAAAAAGTGAACATTTCATATGTCCATTTCTCATATGAAAAGTAATGTCTATGGGCAGTAGTTTAGAAGAATAACCATGTATAAGAAATAGATGTCTTAGCAGTACCTGTTTTGTTATCATAACATATCTGCACTTATAACCAGTGTCTGTCCTACCTCTCAGAGAGACTTGTAAACAGGATTCATAATTTTTTCATGCTGACACACATTCCTAATTATTTGTTCACACTATCGTATGTGGAATTGAGTATCTTAACAGGTGTTTAAAGATAACGATGGCAATTTTGGACATGCAAGTCAGTTTACTCAGGTAAGCTTCCATATTTTGTGTGTGTAGTTTAAGTATCAGTGAAATACAAATTAACTTTAAAGCTGAGTTTATCTACCTTTTTTCAAACAGCAATATGGCTGGCATCTAGAACCATTGAATCATAGAATCTCCTGAATAGAAAAGGACCCACAAGGATCATCAAGTCCAGCTTCTGGCCCTGCACAGAACAACCCCCAAATCACACCACATGCCTGAGATCATTGTCCAAACACTTCTTGAACTCTGTCAGGCTGTGACCACTCCCTGGGGAGCCTGTTCCAGTGCCCAGCCACCCTTTGGATGAAGAACCTTTTCCTAGTATTCAGCGTAAACCTATTCTGATCCAGCTTCATGCTGTTCCCTCAGATCCTGTAACTGGTCACCAGAGAGAAGGAATCAGTACCTGCCCCCCTTCCCCTCATGGGGAAGCTGTAGAAGGTCTGTCATGCTGATGCCTTGTGAGAGTTTGGGATTAATTGCTCCTTTCTGTGCACTAGCATCTTCTTCTGCAAAAGGTAGGGATGACTTTCATGCTTGGAAGGTAATTTAAAAGCTATGGATGAGGAACTGTGCAGAAGTTCAATAAGAATGAAAAATAGCCTTCAGAATTTCCACTGATTTATAATTTTACTTAATCTATGGAATGAAAATGTACACATACAAATTATATAAGGACAGTGTATTTACATTCTGCTTTTGCCAAGTCAATATCAAAGCTGCACTACTTAGAGAACTTGTACATTAGATGATCTGGTAAAGAACAGTCAGTTCTGGATATAAATGGAGAAATTCTTTGCTGAAATATTTGCCTCTTTAGGATTTTATCCACGTTAGCTTGAAGAGTTCAATATAACTGAAAATCAGTATTACTGCTCTAGATAAACAGGATATCATGGTCTGTAGAAATGATTAAAAACCATCACACCATCAATTTCGTAAGTATAATGGAACATGACTTGTTCTCTGACTTCTGCTATATGATTGCCTCTACTCCCATCGTACCTGGTCATTGAAAAAAAGGATCCTTTTTATGAATTGTGGGGTAATAGAAAAGAACCTCATTGGGACTGCTTGAAATTCACTGTTTTTTTGAAAAAGCTGTATTTTATTTTCATTTTTCTAAACATTTTCCAGACAACTCCGTAAGAAGATTATATTTTTTGTTTGTTTCTATTTTTGTTAAATTATGTGTTTACAAATGTCTGAATTTTTAAGGCCAGCAACACAATGACATAAAAATTTAAGAACATCTAGAGTTAAAATTAGCATAATTAATTTTGTTCTAAATGTAATTTCTCTCTGTGATCCCATTTCATTTAGCCAAAGATAAATGACCACTTTTAAGAGGGGAGTTTATCCAGTATTAATGAACACATAGAAAACACCAAGCTTAAAACACTAGTCAGGAGTGTTTGAGTTAATAACTTTCACAGTGTCCTGGCCGGTTTCTCATGCACATTATAAGGTTTTGTAGAGCGTACAGACCAATGATACCCCAGTAATTTCAGCTTTAATGCAGCTTCAATGATAAAAATTATTCTGGTATGTGGTTTTTGTTATGTGTAGAAGCCAAGCTGTCTCCTTATCACTTCATCCAGAAAAAAATTAAGAGCTTTGTGAAGCAGAGAAAAGCAAGATAAAAAACTTGCAGGTGAAAGAAGAAAGAATTAAATTGCTCAGAGTATCAAATGGTTATTTCCAAATAAATATTTTAATTTTGGGCTATTTCCCATTAAAAAAAAAATCTGTTAAGGGTAGCAATGCAATCACAAACATATTGTGTGGTAACAAACACGAAAAATATCTCACTAGGAGACTAAGATTGAGAGATCAGCTGTTACAGTGGGGATTCTGTAACACGATGTATCAAACAACGAGGCCTGTGGAAAAGAAATACATACGGACCAATTCTTGATAGATGTTTCAGAGAGATGTTTATTTCTCCAGCTGCACGGCCGGGGCTCTGCCGAGGAACTGCGGCAATCACGGGACCAAGGGTCCTTCTGCCCGCGCAGGGAACACAAACCAACCAATGGGAACGAGGCTGAGCAGGGGCAGGGAAACCCCGTGCCTCCCCCCCAGGGCCCCTCTCCCAGGGCTACACGGCGGGGGAGGGACCCCAACAAATCAGCCACACGGTAGGAACTTGCTACATCTTTCCTATCACCACAGGGAAAATGTGCATCTCCTCATAATATCAGTGTATCTGGCATCATGAACTGCCACAATAGAAACGGTATGTTGAAACTGAATCCTGTCAGGAAAATACCAGATGAAATAAAGCCCATTACTGTAGTGCTGGGAGCTACAAGAAAGGACTGCAAGGAAGAGTTTCTTTACTACAGTGTCATTTACGGGCCCCTACTGGGCTAAGCTCTACAGCATTGCGCAGATAAAGCCACACGTCATCCCCATCCAGTCTTTGAAACTAAGATGGACAAAAAGTCTGAAGAAGTGAGTATTATTATGAAATTTATATTACAGTTGGCAGCTGAAACATAGAGGGAACATGACCTGCCCATGAAATCTGGGACTCAAGCAAGAGCTGAAAGGGCAAGTGCCTCAGTTCCAGCTGCATTTGCACCCTCTAAATGTAGGTCACATTCATCAATATATGACATACTCTCATGTATAACCAGAAAGAACTATAGAGAAGAAAATAATTCTCCAGTCACAGAATAACGGAATAGGTTGGGCTGGAAGGGACCTGAAAGATCATCTAGTTCCAACCCCCCTGCCATGGACAGGGACACCTTTCACCAGACCAGGTGGCTCAAAGCCCCATCTAACCTGATGCTGAACACTTCCAAGGATGGGGCATCCACAACTTCTCTGCAAAACCTGCTTCAGTGCCTCATCACCTTTGCAGTCAAGAATTTCTTCCTAATAGCCAATCTAAATCTACTCTATTTCAGTTTGAAGCCATCCCCCCTTGTCCTGTCACTACACAGTAAATAAAAAGTCCCTCTCCAGTTTTTTTGTATGCTCCCTTCATGTACTGGAAGGGTGCCATAAGGCCTCCCTGAAGTCTTCTCTTCTCCAGGCTGGACAGCCTCAGCTAGGAGAGGTGTTCCAGCCCTTTGATCAGATTAGTGGCTCTCCTCTGGAGTCATTCAAACAGGTAAATGTCTATCTTGTGTTGATGACCCCAGGGCTGGATGTAGCACTCCAGGTGAGTCTCACCAGATCAGACTAGAGGCGCAGAATCCCCTCCCTCACCCTGCTGCCCACACTGCTTTGGATGCCCACAATACGTTTAGCTTTCGGGGCTGTGAGTGCACGTTGCCAGGTAACAATGAGCGTCTCATCAACCAACACCTCCAAGTCTTTCTTCACAAGGCTTCCATCAATCCAGTCTCTGTCCAGCCTGCACTTGTGCTTGGGATTACTCCAACCCAGGTTCAGCATCTTGCACTTGGCCTTGCTGAACTTCAATCAATACTTTTCACAAGTTAGCACAGTGATTATCTCAGTGATAAAGCAGCACTGGCCTGACTTTCTGAATTCCTAAACAATCTGGAGTGTTTAGCTTCTTTCTTAGTGGTGTTGTGATGTCATTAGGAAGCCACTTTCAGCACTTCCTCCAGACCAATAGCTGTGAGATTTACAGCAATGAGTCAGTGAATAGCTTTCTGCCTCAATGATTCAAAACATAAAAAAAAGGCAAGTTCATTGAATTAGGTCTTCCCAACCTAACCTAATGCTAGAATTAGAATTAGAATTAGAATAGGAGAAACCAGGATGGAAGTGCTCTGGCTTCAGTGTGGAGCTGAAGGATGAATCCCAACTCCAGAAACCAGTATGAGTATTGTATTATTCAGCTAGGCGCTCTTTGGCCCTTGATAATGTAGATCAGCACACTGCAGCTAGTAATCTTGGGATAGAACCAGTCTACAGGACACCACCACCAAGCCCTAATCAGACAGCAGTAGTTGGGGTAACATGCAAATACAGTTGACTCCCTCTTGTGCCTGTTCCTGTCACAGCCTGGCTTATTGCAGAGTGAACTGAAACTCTAAATTTTTAAGAGGAGGTGAAACAGAGTAATTCCTCCTTCTTCTCCACCTGCAAACATAATACTGCTTCTGGCTACTGCTGCTGCTACACCAACAGTGCCCAAGAGAAAGTGCCCAAACTGTGATTCAGTCCCTTTAGTTTCTTGGAACTAATATTCTTTTTTCCTTTCTCTTTTTCTTTTCCTTTCCTTTTAGCCTGCGGACAACAGTGGCTATCAAGGAAATAACAGCTGACTATGTATAAATACATAATCATTCTTCAATTATAAAGAAGAGAGAGCTGAGTAAATCCCTTAAAAAAATAAATATCTCCAATAAATGTAACTAATTCAACCTGGGAACCTGAAAAAGAGAGGTCACTTTACATCTCTCCATTGTTTAATAAGAGGAGTTACCTAATTTTCTGAGAGTGTCCCCATTGAAGAGAAGGCATCTCAAGAATCGATGAGTTGATGCATTTCTATGTGGGTCAGGTCTTTACCAAAGTATGCCGATTTGTTAAAACATTTTTAAGATTTAATGTTGGAGCAGGTGTTTGACTATGTGGATAGTGCATGCCCTGTGAGGACATGGCCCCAAATTACTGTGACATAAGCATAAGAATCTCTACAGACAGTTCACATTCTCTGGCCATCAGCTTAGCTGTGCTCAGACAGGTCATCAGGGGTCAACTGTCTCTTCACACAGTGGAGAATCTGTTAAATCTATCGTTTCTCAGATCACAGGAGTTCAGCGATTTGGAGGCCACTGTTTTTAATGTCTGGGGTAGGTGTGGTGAGAAGCCAGCACCTGGTATGCCTTGTGCCATAGGCAGTGTATGCTGAAGTCCATAAGCCCTCTGGACTTCAGTGCTGGTTAAGGCAACATAGAAAGGGACCATGGCCATATTCAACAGAGTTCCATTATGCAGACAAATCTGGATTTGTGAATTATGCCAGTTTCTCTCTGGAAATGACATGAGGAAAAGTCTCCCTCAAGACAATTAGTATAGCTTGGAACCGTAAAGTGAGGCATGTGTGTGACTGAGTCTGGGGACTGATTCTTGGGGCAAATATGCCAAAACCAGAGGCCTAAATGTCAGCCTACTGTTCAGTTTCACTGTGTCAAGAGATTATTTCTAACTAGTATAACTGTTATAATTGTGTAACTAGCTAACCCATTAGACTCGTCCTTACCCAAACATGCCTGTAAGTTGCTGATAAACTTGAATGCACAGTGAAGAGGGAAAACAACAAAAAAAAGCAACCAAAAAACAGTGGAGAAAGGCAGGACCTAGCACCCCATCAGCCTCACAAGTAGATCACTGAAATGACCAGGTTTGGGAATTTTGGCAACTACACTGGCTGCAGTAATCACATCTCCTGCTGATATTTATTCATTTTCCCAAGCTGGTGTTTTATTGTATTTCCTCAATAACACTATTTTTAAACCTTTTAACTCATAGCTTCTGAGTGGAGAGACATTGCTCACTGACAACACCTGCAATACATAATCTGACTGGTCAGAGTTCTGCAAGGTCTTGAGCCAATATAAATTTTTCATTATATAATCTTAGAAATTAAAAACTGTTCTTTTTATGGTCATATGGTGCCTGGAAGAAATTTTACATATGTAAAATAGTATTAAGAGTGCAGAAAACAGCATGTTTGAAAGCATAAAACTAAGAGCTGATGATGGATGGTCACATTTGGTTAAGAGAAATTTTTCCATTGTAATTATATTTCACATTTTTCTTTCATCACTGACCTTTCTACAAAGCTTCCCATTCCTTTTCAAGGGGTCATTAATAAAAGCAGAAGTTGTCCAAGTTAGGTCTTTTTTATGCCATTTCTGCAAAGTAGCCTAAGGAGAAAGTTAACATTTTCTTACAGCAAGGACTTCCTAACAGAGCTCCCACCACAGGAGAGTGAATTGGCCCCGCCTTCAAAAACAAGTTACACATTTCAGCAGCAAACCTATACTGTCAAACTCTACCTTTGCAGAGCAAAAGAACAAATGTTTTGATTCCATGCACAGCTCTACTCAGTGCTTTACTGCTTTGTGCCTATGTGAGTTGCTAAGGCCTGTCTAGAGTTCTCTTTACCTGAAGTGGGATAGTTGTATCACTCTAAATTGAAGAAGGCTGTTTGGGGAGACAAATGTGAATAGGGGAATTCATTTGGGAAATGGATGCAAAGAAACGTACCTCAGAAAGTAGTGATATACTAACAGAGGCACATTTGAGTAACTACAGACTGTGGAAGGTTCTCCCATTGAATTCATTCAGTTTCCCAACTGATTAGGTCTTCTTTAATTACAATCTGTATTTTCCAGTTCATTGCCACCTTACACAACTCATTTCTGATGGAGAAAATGTGGACATTTTCCAGCAAATTACAACAGGTTTTCTGTATGTCATCCATTATTTACAACAGAGTCCCTGATAATTTAGATCCAATGACACTATGAAGTAGTGCCTGGATATTATCTGGTCAGTAACAAATACAAATGTGCTGAACAATACGTTCACCACTGTGTTAATATTAGAATTTACTTCTCCAGAGGAGAGTGCTGGGCCATAAGAATGAATTAATATCTATCCTTTATAATAAGTTTCACCAGATTTTTTTTTTCTTCCATTTAAGCAATTCCCAGAGATGAACTTTGCTTTTCAACAACTTGAAATATATCAAAATAAAGGCGATTGGAAAATCGTAAGACATTATTTTTTCTTCACAGGAAAATGCTGATTCCTTGAAACTGAAATATTTTATAAGCAGAAAACTGGTCTAAAAATAATCTGAAAGGGACTTCAAACATAACATAGAATGGTTCTCTCAGTGGCTGACAGAGAACACCCTATTTTGAATCAACTGTCTCACACGATCACAAGTTTAAGCATCTCTATAACCTGATTTTCACTAGGGATTAATAATTAGTTACCTAACATCTGAGGTGACAGTCTTTAGCAGTTAAAGACAGCTTGGCCTGGTGAATGCTTAATCTCTTTAAGAACTAAAACTGTTTCCATGGCACACCTTTGTTCAACCTTGTTTAAGCATACTGCAGGAGAAAATAACAGCGTAAATCCCTTCCTTGGAGGTTGCAGAATCAGAATTTGAATTCTGATCTTACTCTGGAGCATTGTGGGTAATGTTGTACTCATTAATCTTGGTCCTTTATTATTCTAGAATCCTTAGGGAGGTTTTTGGGGGGTGAGGTTTTTTTTGGTTTTTTGTTTGTTTTGTATTGGCTGAGTTTTCTGATTTTTTTTTTCTTTTAATTTCAGCTTTCCCTACAAGAAATGAAAAAAGGATTTTTGGACAGTACATAAAAAACACCCTCAGCCTATCTTACCTATTAGTGTAGTTGTTCCATACCAGATGCATGAGAATACTACACTGAGTCCCTAAGTGGATACATGCAGGAGTTGAAATATAAATGAAAACTCCTAATCCATTAGGATTATATTTATTTTTTTACTTTTTTTTCAGAAACACAAGGTTCAATCATATTACATTTTTCATTCTTCTCATCCCCCTTATAAAGCTTAGGCCAGACTAGTAGTTCTGTCTCTGGATGCACATGTAAAAAGAGAAAGATGTTGAATTTATCACAGTAGTTGTCAGGCTTCAGTTCTGAGATTATAGAACTGAAAAAACGTTGTGCTAGTTTAGGTTATTTCATCTGAAAATCTGTATTTCTATGGCTTTACTCAGTTTTGATTTCCCATTAGCATGGAAGGCACCTCCAAATCTCTAATAATGAATCCAAGAAAAGGAAAAGCATGAATGTGGCATACTTTATAAGAGATGTACAAAATATATGAACTTTTTTTCCCTTAGCCACTATCTCATATGGTAAGTTCAGCGAAATTTAATTAGGGCTGCCGACATGGTAATTTGAATTGTTACCCATGATGCTTTCTGCTCTTTATAAAGCATTTCCTTTTGAAATTGTCATGACTTATATAAGCATATATAATTTTTTTCCCTGTGGCTAGCACTTGGTTGAAATATTAGATTCACTGTGAAATTCCTGAAATTACTATTTCACTCTTATCTAGTTGAATATAGAAGCACTTTCAGGACCCTTTTTAAAGCATGTCATTGACTGTATTAGTTTTGATAATATCTCAAGAATGCTTATCTATGAATACTTTTAAATTGGCAACTTAAACTAATGCCTCTTTATTCTGTGTTATGTACCTTTGATGTCCAGCTAAATCTCATGGGTGAAAGCAAAGCAGTTAAAGCAGAGACACTTGCAGAAGATAAAGGAGCTGAGACAACACTGATTGTTCAGAACACATGACCTACAGGAGACACTCTGGTCCTCCACATACATTCTCAAAGAAACATGATTTAGAAGGGGATCTCCTAGGAAAGGCAATCGAAAAGTCACATCAAAAAGCTCCTAGGTTTTCCACCAGCTATATGGAGTTTACAGTTTCCTCAGTTCAGATGTTTTGGCTCCAAAATATCAAAGAAATATTGCAAATACAAATGAGTGCTGGTGAAAGTACCTACTCTCTGAATTTGAAAGCTCCATTATCTGGTATGAACATTTAGCAAAACTAGGTTATTTGCAATTTACTGAGTAACTTCAGACAATGTGCTTATTGGTGATATTCCATGCTGCAGATCTTAACTCAGTATATTGGAACCTATCCTGAAATTTTTTCTTTGGCTGATTTTTCAGTTTAAATGAATGCGCAATTCTGCATTTATCTAACATAGTAAAAAGTAAACAAATCAAAATGTATCTTTAATAATAGCATTGACCAAGACTGAAAGTCTTGTCTGAAAGTTCAATGCAATAGTTATGTTTGAATCATGGGGAATGTTTGAGCCTTTCAGCTTCATATGAATAGTGAAAATCTGGTATAAGTTTGATCTGAATTGACAGCTTCCTTACAGTTTCATGTCGCAGAATCTAAGAATGGCTGAGGTTGGAAGAGACCTCTGGAGGTCATCTGGCCCGACAATCCCTGCTAAAACAAGGCCACCTAGACCAGGTTGCTCAGGATCATGTCCACATGGTTTTTGAATATCTCCAAGCACGGAGACTTTACAACATCTCTGGGAAACCTGTGCCAGTGCTCTGTTACCCTCACAGTAAAAAAAAAATTTTCTGATATTCAGAAAAACCTCCAGTGTTCCAGCTAGAGTGCATTACCTCTTTTTCTGCCACTGGGCACCATAGAAAAGAGCCTGGCTCCCACTTGCTTGAATCCTCCTTTCAAGTAATAATTGTACACATTGATAAGACCCCAAACCTGAGCCTTCTCTTCTCCAGGCTAAACAGTCACATCTGTCTTAGTCTTTCCTCATGCAAGAGGTGTTCCAGTCCCTTCATCAACTTAGTGGCCCTTCACTGGACTCCCTCCATTAGCTCCATGTCTCCCTTGTATTTGGCAGCCCAGAACAAGACACAGTATTCCAGGTGTGAAACTAGATACAGTGACCAGTGTTTAGGACAAAAGAAGGACCTCAACCTGCTGGTAATGCTTTTCCTAATGAAGCCCAGGATACCATTTATTTTCCTTGACACACTTTGTCCCACTTCTCCTAGCAGTCCAAAAGAAGACCCATTTCTATCTCACAGTTACAACAGTCTGTATGGATTGGCACTCTTTGGACAAATTCTGTCAGAGCGCAAGAACTGAATGGGAATCTCAATGAACACCATTTTGATAATAAATACAAAGAAGCAGAAAAATGGTTTTTTTGTCTATAGATTCAGATTCAGGTAATACCAAGCTACCAAGGACCTGGATGGTTAGACAGGTAGGTTATAAACACCTCTTCTTGAAAATAACGTTAAAGAGAATTTGAGGAAAAACTCTGTTAGAGAGGTAAAATTAAAATCACTTAATTTGAACTCTCAAAGCATATCTTTAACAGAAACAGGGCTTTAATAACCATTCAATTTGGGCCCTAGAACTGCTTATTCTTTTCAGTGATTTTACTCCTGTTGTGTGGAATGAGCAGCCTGGCTTCTCTGTTCTGAGAATGTCGACCTGCCATTTCCATACAGAGAGGCTAATTCTGAACCACATCACCTCTTGAGAAGAACTGAGCACAGCAGGGAGACAATTGCTTTGAAATAATTGATTTACAAATGGGGAAAGTGGACAGGAAGAATCGATTTGTGCAACCCTTTTCTCTTCCTGTACCTGACTGGTCTGCTTCATAGACTTGCGAAAGGAAAGCTGAACCGCATTTGTCTAGCACACGTCAGAACGGTGGCAGATGCAACGTGAGCCACCTGTCAGATACGCTGTGATGTCTGTATGTTGCATCCACAGGAGTTTAATGTGTCCTAGACTTATGTGTCACTGTGCATGAATAGTAGCACTGGGCTTTCTGGCCATCTGGAAATCTAAACTTCTCCGCATAGATACCTGACACTGAGTCACTGTCTAAATCCATAGGACTAAAAATGGTAGTACTGGAAAATGTGCAGTAAGAATGAAGAATATACCATTGTTACTTCTTCTCTAGAAGCTCTTTTTATTAGTAGTTTTGCTCTAGTTTTTCCAATGCATTTCACTGAGTCAGAACTGAAATATGCTGAGTATAGAGCTGTGATATTTTCTATCTGTCATTGGAAGTCTGCAAAATTTTCAGATTATTCTAAGTTTTGAAATATGATACCTAACCATTTTGTCACTGGCTAAAGCCAGGAGCTTGGTCAGTGTTTTCCTCATGTCAAAGGTGCATATGTTCTAGAATTAGCTGCCTTTTCACTTTGAGGGCCCTTTAGAGATTTGTTCATCACTAGATCTAATAAGCAGCATTGGGGTTAATTACATCTGTGGAATCACTCCAGGGCTAAAATTAATGATTGGTCTGTAGCTGTAACTTAAAATTGTCTTGGAAGATGATATTTCCAAAGTATTTATGAGAAGCAGCAATATGTAACATTAGCTTTCCTTTCTGCAGAAGAAATACAAAAGGGAGGAAAGAGTAAATTCTATTAGTACGCTCGTTAGTTGCTAAAAAATCCAAGCTGTTCCTTTTAAGTGTTTTGCCTTTCACAAAGGTATGCAAGCAAAGGGATAGATGGGGAGTTGAAATGTTATGCCTTCATTCCAAAGCAAGCCCTTTCACACAGGAAGAGCATGGATTTCCATCAGGAGATTCTGAACAAAACAACTGGAATGAAATTTTTTTGGCAAGTAGTTTACAAGGTCTGTCTTTCTGAAGGTAATGAAATCAAGAATATGAAGGGATGTTAAATTTAGCTGAATAACGAAAGTGACTAACAGAGAATCTAAAAATAAGTTTTAACATTTTTTCTTAATCTCCAGACTCCTAATCATGTCTGGAAACAAAGTAATATAAACATGATACAAAAAACTTGATTTTCATCATTCTCAGAATAATTTGACAACATTTCATTCTTAAAGTTGATTCTCCTAATTTAGTTTTTTGCTTGAAAATGCAACAAGTCTGTCTGCACAAGGTTGCTGTATTGGCTGTTGGCATGAAAGGAAAGCTTCCTTTCTTTTTGTTTTGAAACATTCCCTAGGAAACAGAATGGTTTGTGTTTGGTTTCTTTCTTCTTCTTCAGTGATTTTGCTGTTCCAGAATTTTTGGTTTGGGTTTAGTGTTTGTGCCTAATAAGCAGATTTTAGCAGGAAGCTTAATTAGATGAACTCTTAAGTTTTTTCCCACACATTATTTTTCATAATTCTGTAACATTGAATTTGAATCCTGATCTGTAAAACATAAAGATAAAACAACTGCATAGGTAAAAACAATGTGATAATGGCAGCAAAGATAATTAAAGTTACTATATTCAAAGTCCTACTTAGCAAAACAAAAAACTGTCTGCTCCAAAACTGTCAAACCAAAAAATACAAAAAACTCCTTGCAAGTATAGCCCATATTTCTCTCACACACATATCTCCTTCTTCCCCAGTATGTAGCAAAACTCAATCCACCTGCTTTTGACAGTAACCTTCAAGCTGATGATTCTTTGGAGGAATTAACTTTGAAAAAATAATTTCATTCTTCACATATCTTGGCTTCAAGCATTTGTCATCATTTACTGAAGTAGTTGAAATCTTACTGGAGGATGGGGACCATAGGAGGCTGATAAATGCCAAATTTGCTCTGAGTCTGTGCTTATACCATCATATACAGAACTGTATATCTTTAGTCTCCATAGCTATATTCAACATTTACCCATTAATATAGGAACAACTCAATTAGTGGCTCTGTAGGGACCAGAGCATAACCCTACTTTCCACAATTTAATAGCTACCATACATCATCAAGATCTAATTCCCAGGCTGAGTAGGCTGTAAATGGCAGTAGCCCACAGATCTATTTTTTTAAAACTTGAAATCCTTGTGACTTAATACACTTCCCCAAGCCCACTTGAATTGTGCATCCTTCAATTTTGCCTATAATTCTTACCTGGCATCCTGCAGATTAAGGCTGCTGACTGTTTTGTGGTTACATTATTTGATTTCTTGAAACATCACTAACATGAAAGGGAATTATTTGCCAGCTAGAATTTGTTTGTATTATCAGAGGTTCATTATCCCAGAAAAGTTATAGTTTGAGACTTAGAGTACTCTGTGTTTTGTGCTTCCATTGGTCTTCAACAGTATTACTTGTTCAATTGCCTTAGGCTTATTTCAGAGAAGGCTGCTGGCAACCCACTGATGCTCAAGATAAAGTAATGTTCTTATTTACTCCCTTTTATCTGGAATCTAGAATTCACTCCTTTTTCTTTTTTTTCTTTCTTTCCGTATTTCATGAGACAATATAGAATATGCATCACCATGTAATGGAATAACAGGAAATTCAATACTTCAGTCATAAGACCAGACCAGCAACTGCAGTCCTCATTAAGGCTTGATGTAAAACATAATAATCAGTTTGTATACAGCTAAATGATACGGAAACGTGAAAGACTTACCTCGTACTTTCTCTATGAGGACTATTCAATATATCATGGACAGCATTGGCCTGAGCAGGAAAGAGAAACAACAGTTAAGCTCTAAACATTTGTTTGAACTTTTTGCTCCCTTTGAAATTGATTATTTAAACAGCAGTGTTGTAAAGAGATAAAATTTGTTGATGGAGTTGTGAAGACATTAGTAGGCTGTCCCGTTCCGCTGTAAAAGGGGAGGATTCTTTTTGATAGATTTCTCGGACGAAAATAAAGCGCAAACGGGGCAATATTATATCTGAGAACTTTCTACTGATAAAGAGAGATAAGTGTTCCTACCGAAGGGGGATAGGAAAGAGAACAAAGAGGAGAAAAGAGGGACAGAGACAGAAACAGAACACCGGGACAGATCGTTACCGCTGTGCCCCGGGCGCCGTCGGTGTCAGCTCGGCAGACGGAGCGTGTGTGCCGCAAGCTGGGATGAGTCTGCGTGCCTCCCGGGGCGGGCGGGCGCGATTTCCAAACAGCAGCCGGCCGCGTGTCCCTCCCGTCGGGAAGAACCGGCTGCCGTGCCCACGGGAGCGCTCCCGGAGCAGCCGCGGCTCTCCGGGTCGGGCGCGGCTGCTGCGGCCTCTCCGCCGGGGAGCAGCGCAGCACGAGGTGGTCGCGGTGACGAGCTGCCTCGGGGAAGCAGCGCAGCGGGGCAGGACAGGACAGTGCGGACAGGGAACACAGCTAGGGAAGAAGCAGGACCGCAGGGAGAAAAAGCCGGGGGCAAGCTGACCCTCCGGGCAAGCCCCCGCTCCCCCCAAGAAACCCAAGTAAAATGGCACTGGCTGTGTCGTAGTTAAGCGCTTTTATGTGCTAAGGCTCCTCCCATAGCCTGATTTCCCGGGCATTTTTCCCCAGGCGTCGGGGCACCTGCCCCATCGGCAAGGGGGGGTTGTTCGCAGCCTGATCGCGGAAGCTTTCTCTGCCCTGATCGGCTGCCAGGCGAAGCCTCCCCGGGACAGGGCTCCCAGCACGTGTGCAGCCCCTATAGCAATCCTTCGCCTCGTGCATAGCATATGTTAAGGCATAAATAAAAATCAGATTGCTCCCTCTCATAGGCAAGCGCAAATGCATTGCATATGTCTCTATCAGACTCTAAAATCTCATTTTGTCAAAAGACTTTTAAAATGGGAGGCAAAGCTCACTAAGGAAACAGGACAGATTGCCAACAGACTTTAAATCTTGATTTTGAATGTCACAGTCTTCAAGATATCCCAGGTCCACAGCTCCTCAATGTTTCCATTAATGACTGGAATGAGGTCTTAGTGCACATTTATTAAATTTCCAGAGGACATGAAGCTGTAAATGTTTGAAAGTACATTAGAATGTGATTTGGAATTCAAATCAACCTTGCAAAATTATCTGAAAAAACATGAATGAGTTTAAGAACTGCAGTTCTATTTTTACTAGATATGCTTTATTTCACAGTGTAAGATGGAAACAAATGGCAAGGAAGAAATTACTCAGAAGAGTTTTCTGAAGACTGTATTTATCAAGCAGCAAACATGGGTCAATGAGCTCACACTTAGGCAATAAAAATAGAAAAGAAAGAAAACCAGCCTACTCAGATTGTACACAGCAATATTGCACATGGAACACATTAAATACTCCTGCTGTTCTATTGCTTTTGTCATTCAACACTGTTAAAGAGCTTAGCTAAAATTCTAAGTCAGTTTGAGTCTATGGATTTAAAAAAAAAAAAAAGAAAAATATAGCACCAACTGGATCTTTTCCTTCTCATTACAAAAGGAATCATTCACAAAAGACATAGGATGAAAGAGTGATCAAACTGAATAAGAAAAAAAGACTGAAGTAAGATACGGCAGAAATGTTGAAAAGGTAAAAGGTGCTGTAAAAGTAAACATAATTTTTCTTGTTCACTATGGATAGAGTAAGAAATGCCAGGGAAGAAGCTTAAGATCTCCATTATTTGAGGCTTTTGATAAAAATAACTGCCTAGAATAGCTTAAACATTAACTATGCGATGGTATTTCCAAAGTCCAGGACTGAGAATTCATTGGCCTTGGAAATGGATACAGATTCTGGTTTCTCCACCAAATACCTTTGGGCAGACAAAAATAATATCAAAAATATGTCAGTTATATCTATCAGGGTTTTTTTCCTGTATGGTTTTTGCCTTTTGTTTTTAATTTCTGCTTCTGCCCTGGAAATTTTGGCTTCGAGTAGAGTCACAAGTGCTAATAGACACCAAAAAGAGTAGACTTCTCTATACTTACAGGTGACTTTGTTATAATATCCAACCAGACAATAATGGGAGGTAGATGTTGATATGCCCTAGGTAAAATTTAACTGCTCGGGTTCAATTTCTGAAGTTTATTCATCAATTTTTGAAGTTTACTCATCTTCAGTGATTATGGAAATAACGCTTTATTTTATTTCTCTTTTATTCTGACTGTGCTTAATATTCCTTATGCAGTCCTTAGGCACATTAGAAGGAGAATGGGAATTGTTGTATAAATAAAATTAGATTTAATATTAGTTGTAACAAGCCTTTTTTTTCACCACGGGTGGTTTTTTTTGTATGTTATAAGCAGGGAAACAAAAGTGGGAAAATGTTACGATGCTACTCAGCAGCATGATTTAGAGTCTTGGCTCCAGTTCTTTAGCTCAGTATACTATTTGGAACCTGCTTTCAGTACATAATTTTCTATTCTTTACTGGCAGAAGTGCCCGTATGTCCACTTACCTCATATTCAGACTGAATTCTGCTTTAACATTCATTGCTCTGAGTTTTCCACCTGGTTTGATTACTTACATAAGTGTCTCACTCAAAGGGTCACAAAATTAGTCCCGATGATAGGCACAAAGTTGCAAATTCTGTAACACTGAGTTTGCTACATATTGATGTTTCATGGGACATAATATTTTTCTCCTTTGTGTTACTTAAATTTGAAGCGTAACATATTCTCTGAAAAATAATTTTCAGCCACTTTAAAGTCCATTTAAAATCCATTTTAATCACTTTCAGGTCCATTTTAATGTAAAAAATAATTATTTTCATTGTTTTTGAACACTTTAAAAATAAATAAATAAATAAATAAATATTGCCAAGAAACATAAGTGGCAAATTACCTTTATTCTCTGCTGTCATCCAAGATTTTAGTGGGCAGAAATCCTTCTCTACA
This sequence comes from Corvus moneduloides, assembly GCF_009650955.1. Lineage (NCBI taxonomy): Eukaryota > Metazoa > Chordata > Aves > Passeriformes > Corvidae > Corvus > Corvus moneduloides. Next base: position 19,865,227 of record NC_045481.1, read on the forward strand.
TTCACAGCTTTATCCACAGTTTTCATTCTTAGTGTCCTCTAATTATGTCTAAGGCTTCTCTACAGAAAACATCTTTGACTTGGTACATTGCTATTAAATGTGCCTTGAATATCTAATGCTTGGAAATTGTGTTTTTTAAATACTTACTAATAAATATATATTATCAACACTGCTGCCAAATGTGTTCCAAGGTGTGCCCTAAAGGTGTTGCTATGAATGATGTGAGTTATCACAGTACACCTGAAGCAGGGTATGCAAATTGAGGATTGAAAAATCATGGAGCAAGTGCATGCATACCTGCAAGGCAACAGAAAACCCTGGAAATGCAAAGTATGGGAAGCCAAGCATGAAATCCTAGCCCCAGTGAAGAAAATTGCATACCACAATTAATTTCAGTGAGGACCAGGCTTTTACTCTAAACACAGATGGAAAAAAGAATGCTTCCCAGCTCCACAAAGCCATTTGCGTAGGTGATGCCATTTGTGCGCAGTGACAACTAATTTTTCCTTATTAAAACTAATGATCCTTAATTGCCTCTGGAATGGCAGACCATAATATGGATTGTAGGGTGCAGATCTGATAATGACTGTTTCAGGTTTGTGTCCAGATTTCTCAAGTAATACTTATCTGGACGCTCTAAGTGTAGAAACATTCCAGTTATTAAGATACTATTTTTTTGTAGTTATGCATGTTCAAGTAGTGTATTTAATGCCCAAGGAGTTACTTCTGACTATGTCTATGCAACAGGATATGAGAGCTCTTCCACTCTTTAGGAACCACATACATGTCTTTGAACTATTTAATTCCCTGACAAAATGACACCCCAGTATGTTCTATGCTCCATCGGCTGCATGATGGAGACCAGGAATATGGGTCAGGAAAGAGCAATCGTACATTCTGGCCAGGTCCTACTTTGGATTTTTGAGACATTTTAAAGCTGAAATATGACTGCTCAGCCCAAAATTACAAAGAATATGACAAAATATTAACTGGGATTCATTTGTGATAGTCATGTTCTTTAAAATTCTTTTCCCAAGACAGATTATCAAGAATTTTTGTCTCAGAGATAACATCAAAAAGTGGTAAAAACTATGAGAAGTAAATTGCGTCCAAAACATGAAACTTCATTTTCCCCAAAACTCCTAACATGTTTTGATGCTAGGGATCCTTTTTTCAAAAGAGAAGTTATTGCCTGGTTCAGTTTTCACCATTGCTGTCTTATTTGGCAGCATTCGAGCCTACAATTTATAATAATAGCATCACTATTAATAATTATAATAATAATGATATCAATCCTAAGCTTCCAGCCTATTTAAATAAGCTTGACCACTGTCTGTGGACAGCCTAGGGAAAGAAAATATGCAACTTATATATCCTTTAGTCAAACCATTTTCATACATGAAATATATATTTATTGTTGAGATTATTTAATCAAAGTGCATAGATGTAATTTTGCTATGAGAAAGATCCACAGAGCACTAAACTATTCAAGTATCTTTGTTCTCAGTTTTGCAGTTGCTCTGAATCCAGGTCACTGAAAACAAGCATTCCTTACATTTTAAGACATAATTGCTACCAAATAATTTATGGCTGCAAAATGCTACACACAGCAGAGAGACTACAGCTACTTACAGCCCAGTAAATTAAAACTAAACCTTCTGTGTGCTGAGTATGTTGCATAAGATTAATTGGATAATATTAGGCTGCTTCCATTATAAAGATCAAATGCAAGGAGAAAAGACATAAACTTTGTGTATGTATCAATGTAACCTCAACTCAGCAGTTGCTGATTATTTATTGGGCACGTAAACAGATCCTAATCCTGTTGTGGCAGCTGTTCAGGAAGATAGACAGAAAAAAGAAAATTTCTGCTGCGCATAGGTGAGAAGAAGATAAAAAGTAGATCTTATAAAATGATGATTACCTTTGGCTACTTTTGACTTCAGTGACTACTCAGCACCAGACCAGCAAGAACTTGGGCTCAAAAAATTATTCTTCCAATTTCCCCACTCTTTTTTCTATAAAATGTGTTTTGCAGCTTGGAACATGAAGTGACATCAGTTTCTTTAATTAAAACAAAATACAAAAGCATTCCTTTTTTCTCAGGTTCAGATTTTGATTGCAGACTTGCTTTTAAATTGTGCTTTTTATCTACCATACAATGAAAATTGTTGATTGTAAGCAATTTGACAAAATTTATGCTATTGCAAAGAATACTTGTAGATGGTTGAGGTCAATTTGTTTCTTGTTATCAAGAAACAAATTTATAATTTTCTGTCACCATAAATTTGAGCACACTTGGGTGCTCAGAAGTCTGCTTTAAGAAGGAATAAATTCAGTCTTTGAAATTAAAAGACTGACAGGAATTACCAGTTTAACAGCTAAATCTGCTGTCAATTACACTCTTGTATAGAATTGTCCTGAAAGGTAATATTAATATAATTATAACTGAAGGCAGGCTATACAAGACAACCCAAACTTTAAAAGTTCAGTTCAAGCCACTCAAAATTTTTTGTTGACTTCAGTAGTGACTGATCTAGTCCTGTGTAAGCAGCAACTACATGAGACCTTGCTGTAAGCCTGCCCCAGTTCAAGCCTGTGGCACATTCATTTCCATCCCACCTTTTGTGCATTGACATTCAGGAAATTAAGTATTTTAAATGTCATAAGTGATCTCATTAGGATAAAGGAGTATTCCCATGGGCAGGATGCTTCCCATAAATACACAATGCCACAATCTTGCAGTATATTATTATTATTATTATTATTATTACTTACTGGATTTTTCCCAGTTTATCTTAAGTTGAAATGTGCCTCTTGATCCTTGATGTTAGGGTTCAACTGAATTGAAAATACTGAGGAATGTGATGTTCCATTAGAGATATGTGGAAAATTAGTAAGTGCAGTATGATTAATAGATGTGAGCCTTTGGTAATTATTATTCCAGAGCAGCAACATTCACAGTGTCTAAAATATGAGCATGCAACATAGATTGGAGGGATACTTTTTTCAGCTAGGAGGACCAGTATTTAAAGAATATGTTTTTAAGAAATAAAATGTATCGCTTTCTGAAAAAATAAAGAGGAAAAAATTATCATTAAAATCTTTCATGAGGTACAAAAATGAAAATGTGTTTTGTTTCTGACAGATGAAAATTTGTCACAATATGACCAATTGAATTCTAAATAAAAATTGAGATATTTCAGCCATTAGCTTTTACTTTACTTGAGGAAGTAGATTTCTTCCATTTTGATGAGAAAGACAAGGAATTTGCTGTTGACCTAAGTTATGTTTTCATAGACATAATTCATGTAAAATCTGAGAGTTCTTACAGCTGTGGTCAGTCTATGTTTTAGCATGGTGACTGAATGGTCTTCTATAACAATCACCAATCATACATTGCTAAGCAACCACTCATTTATGAACAGCCCTTTTTAATTAACACATTAACAATCTAGTACATGCTCTGCAAATTCTGTAACTGCTTGGGAAAATTTCCTTCCATTTTCCACAGGTTTTACGTGACAGTTATTTTCATCTTGTTCAGAAGTCCTGCGTTGCCTCACTGGGAGTGATCTTCAAAGATATCTTAGTATATATAGAGAAAGAGGCTAAGCACAGTTGTTATTGAACTAACGTTCATTATTCCTTCCTGTTGGGCTCCAGTACATGGAATTTTTGAGATAGATAGATAGATAGATAGACAGATGCGTATGGCAATAGTTATTAATTATTTGCAGTAAATACAATCCAAAATTTAAAATATTTAATCTTACACAGGAAAAAATAGTTGATTTAAGCACTATATAGAGTGTTCTTTTAAAGGAATTAGTCCAAGCAATGTACAAATGATATTCCTGGAAACACTGCCTTTTTGCTTTCCCTTGCCTGATAATCCAAATTTTAATTTGATGTAATTATATTCTGCTTCCAGAGATAGTTTCATTTTTTGCACTGTAGAGATGCAAATTATGAGAAAAATCATGTTTTTTCAATAAAATATGCCCCATTTAATGCTGAAAACCAACTGCTACTCAAGTTTTTTACTACCACATCCCTACTCTCACCTCTTCCTGAGGATGTATTCTTGAATCATCTTATTGAGAGCAATGTGTGTTCAAGCTTTTGTTCAATGAAATGTCAGGAGCATATACCCAGAGTCCAGGGGAAGAATCAGGCTGATCTGAGTTTAGATTACCATGAACTGAGTCCTAAAGTATCTTGAAGGATAGGGTATACATGTTGACACGAAGGCCACCTCTGGAAAAGACATGAATTCTCTTAACTCACAGTAATTATTAGAACAATAATAATGGTCAAAGATCATGGAAAAAAGCAAGCAACAGCTTAGGTACAAAGGAAGTTCAGTCCTTAACTTTCCCAATTTCTAACCAAAATGTCTTTATTTCCTACCAGCAGCCGTTGCATCCCCACCCCAAACCTTATCTTTTACTTCTTTCCTGTATTTTTTCTGTTTATTTCTTTTGTCCTTGAAAGTCTTGGTGCTATCTGGGAAATGGAAACACCTCTTAAAGACTGTTTGTCTGCAGAAATCCACATGCAATTCCACATGTGCTAGAAAAGTAACTACATAAAGTATTAGAAGACGATGAAAACCACTTTGATTATTTTCCAAAGTCAACCTAGTCTAGTGCATTTTCAGTGCTTCCAGAAACAGATGGATTGATGTTGCTGACATCTCATCTACATTCATTTAGAACTTGAAGCAGGCAAAAACTGTAGCATTATGAAATTAAACAAACATGAATTAAACCTGAATCCACTTCAAAATAATCACTGTTCTTAGCTCTAATGGGTATGGGTTTTCTTTGAATCCTATTATACCAGAGAGTGTGAAAAGAAGTGAAGTCTCCATTCTGATTGCTTTACTCTGTCACGTCCATTCAACATTTCATTAATTTCAATTACTGCCTTTCTAAATAGTTTATGATGTTCTGGCCATGTTCCTTTGCTTAATCATCAGGTTGCCAATATAACACTGGTTTCTTTTTCCTATGACATAATGAAGAAAATAAGCTATTCAGTTAATCTACCTTGAATTTACAAACTCTTCAGAGCCTTTCATTTCGACTTAGCTGTGTCTAGCAAACATAACAATGGTTTGGGCCACCTTCAGGAGCAAAAGTTAAGAGTGTATGGGAAGCTTGCTGTAATATTGTGTCTCAGTGTCCAGTGTGATCAGGCTGTTGCTATGGACATAGATGAATCTAAATGCATCAGAACTCCAAGGAATTTATTGTGGTACACAGCACATCTATCAACTGAATCACAAGCTTTTAACAGAGTTACTAATCTGTTTCTAACATTTATTTAGGCAAGGCATCTCCATGCCTATAGCAACAGCTGTTCCAAAACTCAGATTCATAACAGTAAGAGAAAATACCTAATTGTACTGAATGGCGAAGGAGTTTTCATATTGTTATTAAAAACACATACACAAAAAACTCTCATCTCACAGAACTTTAGGAAGCTGCTTTCAATTAATTTTGATCAGCTCTAAGCCTTGCTTTTGTATTTCTGGTTTTCTGTAGGGTATGAACTGTAAATAAATAGAAAGTCAATGGAAACATTAAAGAGTGAAATTAACTTCCTTTGGCAAAACCCAGTTAGTGTTCCCTAACAGAGGTGGAAGCCTAAATGGTAGATGAAAAGTGTGCATTCCTATGGAAATATTGAAGTAGTTTTACCATTTATTTGAGGCAAAAAATAGATTAATGGAAGTGGATGGATATCTTTAAATATCTTTAAATGTAGTAGAATAAAATATTTAAGAGCCAGACTTACTCAGAAGTTTGTTTTCTCTGACTGAGGAGACTTGTTCTAATTCTAACAAAGCATATCTTTAGGGTTTTTAATCGCTGCTGGTGTTTTTTTGGTGTGTTCTGTTCAGAAAAAGAAAAAGGCAGTATTTCAGGGAAATCCACCTCAAGCATTTGTGTCCTTCTGTATTCTTACAGACTCCACAGAGGTGCGGGAGGTTGGCAAAGCATTGAGCAGGGTTGGAGAACAACCACTCTTGAGGTCTGGGAGTTCCCACCGTCTGGGAATCTCAAGAAGAGTACAGTTCAGCCATGTCGAAACCATGGTAACAGGAAATTTGGTCAAATTTCCCACTTCCCCTCATTCACCTATACCTGAATGTGAAGGTTGTTGGGGGGGGAAAAAAATGCATTATGAAAAGTCTTGGATAGTGGAGAAATACCTGGCAGATCTGCATCTGGTTGATATGACCTCCAAAGCAGTCCAAATAACACATTTTCTTTCACCTCTTTTTACAATAGCAGAAATTTAAAAAGTGGACTGGGCCCTTACATTTCAGATATGTCCCACACACTTACGGTGTCCGATAAAGTCTATTGCTGTTTATGAAATAATCTCTAATATGTTAAGTCTGCATAGAAATGCAGGAAATTGTAAAATAATTGAACAACCTGTTAAAAATTACTAAAAGTAGAAAGAGTGCAACAACATAAAATTGAAGTATGTAAGCCTGTTAAAAGTAATCAGTGTCTGATTGCATAGGTTTAATAACAGCTATTGTAAAATAAAATTGAGGAAGATAGTAATATCTAAACCTGTTCTTGATACCAAACAAAAACATTGCTCATATAGTATCAGTTATTGCCAAAAAGAGATAGATAGATAGATTAATTTCTAACAACAGGGCTGGAGAACAAGTGAAAAAAAGTATTTCTGACCTTCTACATAATGACATAAAATTTAGTATGCATCATTTCCACCCATAGGAATATGGTGGTAGTCAACTTTAAGGGTTTCTGAGATTACACTGAAGTGGTTAAAAAACCTGTCAGAATAAGAATACATCCTGATGTCTGAACTGAATGGAAATACAACTCAAATTTCTCTCAGGTAATCTGTTTGGGATTATCCTATAGGACTCTGGACATCTGTAATGTGGACATCTACCTCTTAGTTCCTTTCCAGGATTGTGTTATATTCAATGGGAGTAACAGTCAATTTAAGGGTATATTTTTCCTTATGGAAGGTTAAAATAGGCCAAATTGTCAACCTTAAAAAAACCCCATATTTCTCTATAAAATTAACCAAAGCAGCTAAAACCATATTTAAACATCTAGATTGAAATATAAAAAGTGTATTCACTCTTCTGAAAAAACAATGACTTTTTAACCTGACAAAAAATTAAAAAAAACTCTACTGTTCAAACTTTTAAAAGACTGTGAAACACTTTTTGCTGACAGCTGCAGAACACTTAGTTTTCAGTCACTGTCAGCAGTTACACTCTCAAATTCACTCCTGAACTTGGATTCTGTTTTAATATATGGTTAGCTGTTTCCCAACTGTAAACTCATGAGTTTTCTCAAATTCTGAATTCTGTTTGGTTATTAAAGTGCTAATGAAAGTGCTTCTTCAAATCTGTTTACTGTTCCAGCCATAAAACAGGTGGTTCTTCTCAGTGCAAATTAATTTTTGGAGGCATGAAGGAGGATGGAAGGGTAAGTCATGTCAGTGAAATAAGTGGGTTTGGTGATGTTTAGAGATTTCTGAATTTTTGATTCATTTTGCTAGCTGAAATAAGAGTTAAAGCAGCAAAAGGATTGTTCAAAAATCAAAATTAGAATGTAGCTCCTAAAAAACTCTCTTATGGGAAAAGGTGGAATGAACCCACTAAATTGCTACGATCTCTCATCTGTCTTGGTCAGAGATGTCTGACCACTCATCAGAAGAGGAACAACTCCCATACAAAGTTCAGCTCTACCATTTTAAGCCAGCAAAGTCTCCTTTTCTGTCAAGGACAATAGTAAGCTAGAAAGCTAAGGCCAGAATCTAGAATTCTGACAATGCAGCTGAAAGAACAAACTTCACACAAGAGTCTTCCACCACAGAGGATGGACGCTGCTGTGAAAATGCGAATCTATGAAAAGTGTATCCTGACTTTTCTTGGTCTTTGTTTTGGGCAAAGATTAAGGCATTGCAGTTCTTTAAAGGACCAAACGAAAAATAGGACCAAACAAATGGACATGCTAGAAATCAAACTGGATGGAGAATTTGGTAGGAATTCTTTTAAAAGATCTGCACAATATGTGTAATCGGAAGTTAAACTGAAACTTTTTTCAATTATGAAACTAGATTTTGCATACCCACAGATACAAAAAACTTCAGAATCTGACAGTATAAAGGAAAGTAATCATTCCAAATAATACATAAAAAATCTTTTAATTAATTATTTTGACATTCAAGGAAGATGATATGATCAAGGGTAACGTGTGCAGCAGGTTGACAAAAGGAAATTGATAAAAGGAGTTATTAAGGCAGAGTATCATAAAAGAAAAATGTCTTTAAAGGTGTTATATTGATGACTTCAAAAGTGCACCACAGCAAGCTGTTACAAGTTTTTTCCAGATTAGATTTCCAATTATGTGAGTCAAGACAACTTAGCTTTACTCCAAATATGCTAGAATCAAATTGAGCTATTACTATATGTATAATATATTCTACGTAACCCAGATATCTATCTAGCCATCAGATTCTTTTCAACATCAAAACTGTACCATTATGTTTTTTGAAGTAATCTTCTCTAAAAACAATTATTTTATATTCTCTTTTAAAAAAATACTATATTGTGAAGCAAATACCAAGCAACATAAGCTTATTTTTCATTTTGTCTTGCTTACATGCAAGTTCATGGTCATTCTATGTTCCAGGTACAGAGTGTATTAAAAAAATCAGTGTATAATTGATTATAAATTCATGCAAGTATGAGATTTTTATTTCCATAACTTTCTTTTCTTCTGCTTGCATTTTCATCAAATATGGAAGGAAAAAGGTATTTTTATCTGCCAAAATACTGCTAACAGAAGGTACTTTATACAAAATCTTGTAAAGGCCCAAGATTATTTGTAATAATGAATAACATATTTTGCTTCCAGAATTTATTCTGACCCTTTCCCAATGGATTTGTATTAGGGCACAGCATCAATCATCATCCACTACATTTGGATGACAAGATGTAGATAGAGCTAGAGAAAGTGAACAAGATAATTGCTAAGTACACAATTAGAGAGGCTTCATACAAAATGTGTTAAACAACAAATTACCTTTTTTTTTGTAGTGAAAAATGGAATTAGATGGTGCCATTTCAAATGGAAAGTGAACATACACTGAAAGTACCGCATGTCATTATCTTAATGTGCACATTTTCAGAAAGATGATCTGTGCATACATATGTACCTATGCACAGTAGTATATTCATGTCAGTAGATATTAAATTCTCCACCAACTTTAACCTCTTTTAATAGTTGCAGTAATTTCTAGCCGGAGACCCTATATTTAATAACAGGCTTCTCAAAACTTTCTTGTCTTGACATAGGTATGTTTGAGTACAGGTTTGGCCACTGGCTTTAAAAGGATGAATGGTATCCAGAGTCCCCCCCAAACTTACTCAATATTTAATACCGGTTAGGGTTGCTTCTGACTGTATTTCTGTATTTTAATTCCTCTCTTATTTCTGTCCCTTCAGCAACAAACTGGCCTTGTGGCTGCGGTGGAAAACCAGACCTGAACAACAACAAGAGGCCTGAACATTTCCAAAGAACACAGTCTTGGAAGAAAGAACTACGCATACAAAATGCCAAGTTTATTTCTTGTCAGTCATAAAAAATTATTCTACATGAGTCATTTCAATTTGTCAAAGCATCTCTCAAAGTCCCTGCTACTTCCACTGGCATCATGAATTCATGTTGGCTACACAGCAATGTCAAATCAGCTCTCCACTGCAGATGGTCCAGCAGCACATCACAGGGAAAATGGATGCACACCTTCACTGCTGGAAGGGCAGCTGGATCCTACTCTGCATATTTACATAAATTTCAGAATCTGAAGACAGGCAACCAAAACTAGAGATTTGTACCCACTACTCTATTTAATCTTTGCATTATTAATTTTTTCAAAGTTCATGTCATCTATCTCCTATCAAAAATCTCCTCACTCTGGAAGAGATATTGCAGGGTTCATGTGCCTCATCCTTATTGTTAGTTCACCAATCAATAGTCATAAATCATAGTTCAACAGGCAGCATTCCTGCACAGCTGTAAGAGGACCACTCATTTATTCAGGGGTGTATAGATGGGAAGAATACTGACTAGGTTATCACAGTCAGAAAAATGGCTTTTATAGCTGCACTGCAAAGCTCTCCTCTGAGCTGACAGCAACTATTTACTGTCAACTCAGAAGTGAAAGAAATAGTCAAGATTAGCACGTGACAGGAAAGGGTCTGTACATTTGGTTTGGAAGGCTCTGTTCTGGGTTTAATGTATCAAAGGATGCCAACATGACACATAATAGAAAAATGAAAATTCTGGATGACAGGAAGCATGATACAGCACTGTAATGTAAGTACATATCAAAGCTTCAAAACCTGTGTTAATCATTTTGATCTCTTAACATATATATACTGAGGAAATATACCCTTACCCTGTCACCCCACAGGATGGCTTACATATCTTATATGAATTTAATATGTACACTGTATTTTCTCTAAATACATATTTTTAAAACAAAATCAGATTATATCCTGCATATTTCATGCTCTAGGTAACATTGGAAAATATAATTTCTCTAAATTAATAGGAAGAAATAGACAAACAGCCACCTTATACTAAAAAACCAACTCTCAGACTCTACCTGTACTGCAAAATCTTGATACATCAGTGCTGTACATGACAATATGATATATACCAAAATATATATAAAAACATTTTACTTTACAATTCAAAAACAATTTTTTTTTACTTTTCCTTGAGATGAATCTGAAATCACGTATTTTTGAATTTTATTTTGCAGATTTTTTTCTTTTTTATTTTGCACATTCTAATATCTGAGAAAATTCTTAAACCAGATTTTTCATTCTGCATCAGCTTCATTGAGCAGGTCTAATAATTTTATTCAGGCTTTATGCTAACATGGGTAACTTACTACTAATAAATCCATTGTATTACTCCTCATTCTGTCGAAAAACTCACTGCAAATAGGTTGCTGTTGGTTGAACTGGAATTTTTATAGAGACATGAATCATCGTATAATTTCTGTCAGTAATTATTGGTACATTGATTGTTCACATGCAATCCACAGCAAGCATCTAATAGCCAAATTTTGACTGAAAACAGCAGTGTTTTGAACCAGAGTTTTGACTGATATATTTGTTTCTATAGTGTAATCCTGGAATTAAAATTGATTTTAGCTTTCAGGCTCAGGTTTCAGGATTTTAGGTTTCAGGCTCAGAAAATTCTAGTCACATGCAATGTTATTTTTTCACTTTCTTTAAATTTTTCTAGTAACAAATTAATATTTTTGCATTTGTAGAAATTCCTACTGGTAAGTTTATTCACTGAAATGCCCCTTAGTATACTAAAAATCAAATATTATGATAAAGATTACTAATCATACTAAAATTATGAGAATGCATCTAAAAGAAAATCTATTTAACAATACAAATATACTTGAAAGACTTGGATTATTACTCAGCTGTAGCTGTGATGTATCCAGGACATTCAGATTTAGAAAAGCCAGACACATCAAGCCATGCTTTCTTGGTAATAGTAATAGTTGCATCTTTCACCTCCTTTCAAGCATCAGGGTCAGGCTTCTTTAATGTAGTAACCAAGAGTTTTTATTCTCGGGTGAAATTGTCAACCTGTCAGTTGTACTTTATACAGCTGCAATAGCAACTCAGCATGAAGTTTATTAAGTCTGTTTTCTGTCACTTTGCGAAGCTGTAGATTTATACCTGTCTTTGTATTCAGGCCCATTTAAAAATGAAATACCATTATAAAAAAAACCAGAAAAACCACTCACTTTATTTCTGAAATATGCAATTAATCTATCAACTGACTTGTGGCAAGCATAGAAAAATTCAAAAGCCATTCAACAGTTAAAAGTTAAATAAATGTTTATTTATTTATAATATATGTCTGTCCTTACTGCTCATAACCCTGAGTGGACTTGCTTTCAAAAAATATTTCATGCTTAACATGCTAGGAGGGTGAGGAGAAATGTTTTCCTGATTTATATTCTTTACTATCAGCTTAATTAAAATGGTGATTTTCTTTTCATATAATTATTCCAACAAAAAGGGAGATTAGTTGATGCATATGGTTCCTTGTGGGCAGTGAGGTGTTGGTCTAAAATACATTTCTGTACTTCAGTATAAACTAATTCATTTGCTAATAAAATGTGAAAACAAAACAAAGGGAAATAATAGAGGAAATGCAAAAAGAGGTAATCTAATCAATGAATAGATTGTATATTTTCTTCTCAGATAGACTAAAATAACCCATGACATATTCTGTATAATTTTTTTAAGGTAGGACGACATCTTCTGACATCTGTGATAAATTTTAGGATGAAAATTTTATTTACTAAATAGTCACAGAATCACAGAATGGTAAAGCTGGAAGGGACCACTGGAGGTCATGTAGTCCAACCTCCATGCTCAAGCAGGGTTCCCCAGAGCACATTACTCAGGATTGTGTCCAGAGGGCTTTTGAATATCTCCACAACCTCTCTGGGCAACCTGCTCCAAGATGTGGTCACCTGCACAGTAAAGAAGTACTTCCTCATGATGTTCAGGGGGAACATACTGCGTTTCACTTTCTGCCCATTACCTCTCATTCTATTGCCACCACTGAAAAGAGCCTGGCTGCATCTTCTTCAAATACTTGTAGACATTGATGAGGTCCCCTCTCATTCATGTTTTCTGAGTCTGAATAGGCTCAGCTCCCTCTCTTTCCTAGTAAGAGAGATGCTCCAGTCCCTTAATCATCTTTGTAGCCCTCCACAGGACCCACTCTGGGAGCTCCAAGTCTCTCTTGTAATAAGTCCAGAACTGGACACAGCACTCCAGCTGTGGCCTCGCCAGGGCTGAGCAGAGGGACAGGATCACCTCCCTTGACCTGCTGGCAATGCTCTTCCTGATGCAGCCCAGGATACCATTGGCCTTCCTGGCTACAAGGAAGGGCGCACTGCTGGCTCATGGACAGCTTGCTGTCCACCAGGACCCCCAGACCCTTGGCTGCAGAGCTGCTTTCCAGTAGATCAGATCCCAGCCTGTGCTGGTGCATGGGGTTATTCTTCCCCAGGTGCAGGACCTGCATTTGCCTTTGCTGGATTTCAGGCAGTTCTTCTCTGGCCATCTCTCCATCCTGTTGAGGTCCTTCTGAAGGGCTGTACAGCACCCTGGGGTATCAGCTCTGTGTCATCAGCAAATTTACTGAGGAGGCATCTGCCTCTTAATCCAAGTAATTGATGAATAATTTAAAGTATTAACCCTTGGGGTCACTGTTACTTGCAGACCTCCAACTGCACCCCGTGCTACTGATCACACCCTTCTGAGCTCTGCCATTCAGCCAGGTCTCAGTCCACCTCATGTGCATCTCCTGCTTATGCTTTGGACTTGACTGGAGTTCATTGTTCATCCATGCAGGTCTACTGTCTCTTTTGCTCAACTTCTTTCCTGTCAGGATTCACTGTTCTTGAGCCTGGAGAAAGGGATCCTTGAATATTAACTAGCTCACTTGGACACCTCTTCCCTCTCGAGCATGTTCCCATGGGATTCTTTCAAGAAGGTCCGTGCAGAAGCCAAACATAGTTCTCCTGAAGTCCAAGGTTACAGTCTTAATCACTGTCCTGGTCTCTCCCTACATGATTCTGAAATCCAGGAGCTGTGTTCACTGTAGGCAAAGCTCTCCGATCCTTCACATCTCCAACCAGACCTTTCTTGTTGGACCTTCTTATAAGGTCCAACAGCTCACCTTTTTTCATTGAGTCCTCCATCAGCTGCATCAGAAAATGAACATCAATGCTCAATCAGTATTAATCATAACCAAAACCAAGTTCAATCACAATATAAAAAAATGAGTACAGAATCTAGATTAATTTCTTAAAATTTTAAAACCCGTACTCAAATAAAAATGTCAAACTCCACTATGCTTACTTTCAAAACATTCAAACCATAAATGTACAATTATTAACTATGAAATTGTATTTAAGACCTATTTTAGGTTAGTTTAATTTAAGAAAGGAGGAAACCTGCAGACCAACCCATTCACAACAGATATATTATGGTGACATTTTCTGCATTAAATTATTAAAAAAGAAATTTTAAAAATGTTAATTGACTTATTGTACTGCTTTGGTGAAAGGAATTGCCCTCTTTGATCTGCAGCATAATGAGATTTATTTTGAACATCAAAGTAATCTATAAAAACTGACCAGGGAGATGAGCAGCTACATATTTTCATGTCCTCTGAGGAGCAGGGTAGGAATCAGCAATGCAAATGCCATCGGATGAAGGGACAGTCTGAAAGAAAATTAATCCTTGAAGAAAGCAGCTGAACTTTGCATTCTGTCACAGTGCACTGAAAGACCTTGAACCAAGTTTTTTTCTCTTACACTGCTATAAATCTGGTAGAAATCCATTGACTGCCCTGACCTTCTTCTGAATTCATGTTGGTGAACACTGGGTCAGAATTTAGTCCCTGATACTTGGTTTTTTTCCTGGCTCTATGATAAACAATTTCAACAGCTACACCAGGATCTATAAAACAGACTCTTAACGCCCTTCACATTTCTATACCAAAAGAACTCAATATTGGGAAACAAACTTATGTGAGACTCTTTGAGTCTCACACTGTCCTCAGTCATCCCATGCATCTGTCCACACAACATTGTGATCAGCTCTTCACAAAGGTTTTATATCCAGGTGTCTTTTAAGTGTGAGCCATTTCCATCCAGGCATGGTACTTCAGCAGCAGTGTCATTTCATAAAGTCATGATATTTATTCCATCTACCTGTAAAAGACACTCTAGGAAAGGAATACCTGAAAGAGCAATCTCTTCTTCCAACATTGGAGAGATTTATTTTCTTAAGAAAACAGTTTGTTCTGAATATCAAAATGTGGAGGTTTTAGGTTATATTTCAAATTCATACTGCTATGACATAGTCCTCAGTTTCAAAAAGAATAGCATAATACAGCACTATTTCAACTAACAATTTCTAAAGGCAAAGAAATGTTCTTTCTAAATGTTCTTTCTTTTAGATTCAGATGTTCAAATTATCACTATTTAAACTAATTCATGTGCCCTTAATTGAATCTTTTTTGCATGGCAAATGGAGGAAAGTGTTATGTAGCACAGCAGATAAGCTTGAAAAATTGCAGATAAGCTCATCACAAGGGCATGATGTTCATATAGAAATATCCTGTGTTTTTTTCCTCTTAAGTATTATTTTCAATGGATCCTCTTGTGATTTCTAAAAAGCATCAAGTATCCAATTCCCACAGATAGATAATGCTGAGTGTGTTTGTGCAAATCAGGCTATTCATATGGATCCCTAAAAATAAAATGCTGCATGGTGGAAATGCTTGGCGTTGTTTCTTGGGAGGGGGAAGTAATTTGATTTTTTAATCTCTATAAAATACTGTAGCAAAATGTCTTTGTGGTAGAAATAGATCAAAAGCTTATGAAAAAGGTCACTCACAAGAGAAAGCTCACAGAAGTGAGTCCATTTTTAATAATTTCAGTGGGGGGAGAAGATAGATGACATTGCAAATATATCATACTAAAAATCACATCATACTAAAAATCATGTTAAAAAATTCTGTGTTGATATTTTTATGAAAATAATTTTCCAATATCCACACTGATATGACTGTTCTCCAGATTATGCTATAAAGTTTTAGACATCAACATCAAAATTTATTACTTCTGTTCTACTGAAATAAAATATTCAAATTATCTCATTTTTAAAATACTTTTGTTTTAAAGGAAATATCAGTGGTCCTCCCCCCCTTCCTCTCCCCTTCTCTCTCCTCCCATGTCCTCCCCTTTCCTGAAGCTTCTCCTATCCCCTCCCCTCTCCTCCTCTCCTTTCCACATTTCCACAGAAAGAGGAAAACTGGCTTCCTCCAAGCTCTGTTTTGAATCACATGAATTTTAAAATCAAACTGAAATAATTTATAGATGCAAACCAGCATAGAAAGTCTGCAAAATTTGAATTTTTACAGCATTTTGAAAAAATATATAAGTGGTTTTTGCTAAAAGGGCACAATATTAGTATGGGTGTTTATCTTCTCATATTTGATTTGTCATTAACTCTTATTAACATGGACACCTAGTCAAAGTTTATTTACTAAGTTGAAAACATCTTGTATAATTAAACATATTAAATTATTTATGTAGTAACAGTGACATTCAGAACTGAGAAAAAATGGAATGGGGCAGCTCACTAGACTAGCTTATCTTAAAAATATATATATAATTCATTTCCCTTCTGGAACACTTTATTTGAATGCAATACTAATGTAGCCCTAATTTATTTATTTGTTTTTTAAGTCAGGGTTAACAACAGCCACTAGTTGTGCTTACCCTGGTGGAAATACTTATGAAGACCCATCTAAAAATGTAACTTAATGAAGAACTTAACACCAGCTCCAACTCAATGCAAGTTTTAACTGGAATTATAGATGGATATGTCAAAATTCATACATGGAACAAATTCCGATTTTCAATATAATTTTAATTATTGTGCATTCATTACTTAATTTAAGGATGATTATAGGTTACCCTAAAAATGAGTACTGTATGCCAGCCAACGGATTTTATGCCAAGAGTTAGTGGTGGTTACCTGTAAATGTTCTTATACTTACAATGACTGTTTTCAGCTGCCATATCTTAACCTCTGGCTCTGTCAATCTACCACCCACATCACCCATTTCATGACGCAACAGTGGGATGCTTAATGCTATGTAGAAGCCACTGTTCTATGTCTTGATAAAATCCCCACTTCTCTGCAGGTCCATAATGATCCTAGTCTAATTATCTTGACTAATATCTAATTAATCTTGACTACTTAATGAGGCTGTTGCCTTTCAGACTGCTGTCTCTTTTGTTCTAACTTCAAAAGACATGTATCAATGAAAAAGTTAGCAGTAGAAAACCAAAGAATAGTTTCATTATAGCTGATAGTTGACTTACACTGAATATTTGCATTCTGTCATGGCTCTTGCATCTGATTCATACATAGTGCCAGGCAATTCACTCACTTAAAAATTCACCTCCTTGCAAATGTTCCCACCATATTAACCACTAAAGAGAAGAGAAACGAAGTAGGGAAGAAATTAAGGTAATAAAAATTTTTGACAATCTTATGTCTTGAGGAAGACACACAAAAATAAAAGAACTTCTGAAGTCACTGAGATTGTCAAGGGATGTCATAGAGAGAGTTACGATCTAACCTGGTGTTATAGTGGATAACCATCATTTGTAAATTCCAAAGGTTCACATATGGATTTTTGATAGCTGCAAAATGAAGAGTTGCTTGCATATATTTTTGAACTAGATCCTGGTAAGCCTTCTGAAGAATTTTCTAGCAACAGTAGTTCTTGTTTTGTTTAAAGTACCCTAACGAATAGCTTCTAAATGAAAGTCTGTTTACATGGCTGCAGGTACTCAGGGATGATAAAAGAAAAATTAGGTTCAGAAGATGAAATATCTTTAGTAACTATAATGGCCTTTATCCTTTCCATAGAGGGACAATGTTGTCTTTGCAAATTAAGTCTTATGTGCTTATATGGAAACCTTCAGTTTGACAAAAAATATTCTGTGACTTTAGGCTTTTTGTCAGGTCTCAAAAAAGGAATCTATATTAAAATTACTCTATAGAAATAATTATTAAGATTTCATGGAAACAAGATATTCCTTATAGGAAAGTGTAATAAAACAGTGCTATGATCAACTTCTGTTATTGTTCACAGGTGAAGGGTTGGGTAATACAAGAGAAAATGTGAGCTACATCTGGGGCTTTTTGGAGTGGAAAGTCTATCGAAGACTGATGAATCATATTTTTAATAGGAATGGCATTTAAAATATATTCTTAATTTTCAAGTAAGTACTTATGACTAATACTATATTATGTTTATGTTATAAATCTTAGAGCATTTTATTCCAGTTAGCAGGGAAATTCACTTTGGTGAATGTTGCATACAGAAGTTTCTATTGAATTCACATGCTGCAGAATCAGACCGCTGGTTTGTATTCTATAGTATTTTAGTATTATTTTTTCATCCATGGGATGGGAAGCTGATGACAATGGGCTTTTAAGTATTATCTTAGAGTCGGAAAGGCAAAACAGAGACACATGCAAACAAAATGCTGAAAGGATTTAAATTAGGGGGAAAAAAGTAGATCTGAGTATACACATAGGGAAATATTCATCTTGTCATTTGAATATTTGAGTATTTTTCTTAGTTAAAATCAGTTTGTATCTAGAACGTGAGAAATTTGAAACTCTGCATGTATTCGCTAATAGCACTTATCACCTTATTCATTTATTAATTTGTTACTCCATTCATGCTCCCATAACATTTCTTCCTAAAATCACCTGGGAAAATTAACGAAGGGATCTCACAGGTCTCTTGGGTCTGGCTGGCACAGAGTTAATTTTATGCACAGCAGCCTGTATGGACCTGTATTTTGGATCTGTGACCGAAAGAGTGACCACACCAGCATTTTGATTATTGCTGAGCAGTGCTCACAGAGCATCAAGGCTTTATCTTTTTCCTACTCTACTCCACCCATTGAATAGAGTAGGGGTGAGCAAGAATTTGTGAAGGGCCACAGCCTTGACAGCTGATGTAAATTGGTCAAAGGGATATTCCCTGGCACGTAACCTTATGCTCAGTAATAAAAGTCAAGCAAAGGGGTTTTAGGGAATTCAGACTTTTCTTGGAGACTGGCTGGTCATTGCTCTGCTTGTGATCAGTGACAGCCTTTGCATCATTTCACTTACATGGCTGGATCTTTTTTCCTCTTTCCTTTGTTAATTAAACTGCCTTTAGCTCAACCCAGGAATTTTTCTCACATTTGCTCTTCCTATTCTCTCCCCCATGTTGCTGTGTGTAGGAGAGAGTTAAGTGAGCAGCTATGCAGTGCTTAGATGCTACCTGAGGTCAGCTGTACAGACAGTTTCTGAATACCCTTACAATTTTTTAGAATAGTTTTATCAATTTGCAAAATGAGCATTAAATACTCATTCATAGTCTGAGTTATTATCTATTGAGTCCATGATGAAACTCCAACTGACTTCTGATCAAACAATTCCTGAGGAAGTGGACCTGAAGGACCTAGTCTTGGAGGAAATCTTTCTTTCTTTTTCTCATTAAAGGAATAACTAGAAGGAAGTATCTAGAAGTTAAGTGTTTTCCCTTGGCTACTATACCTGAGAAGACAGACGGCTGTAGGCCCAGAAGACAGTTTGCCTTTTCTCAAAAGTGGTATCAGTCTTAAAGACTTAGAGCAGTCTTAAAAGCTAAGTTAAATTGCTATCTAGATCTTCAATGGCTAATGCTATCAGGGAGGATTGTAGCTGAAAAGTTGCATGCAATAAAGTATCAGAAAAAAATTCAAAAACTGAGGCCCTCTTTCAGTTCTTATTGAATGCAATGGTAGTTCCCCAGTCCACATTGCCATTGGCATTGGAGATGTTAGGTTTGACTCAAGAGTCAGGCACAGAAAGAGCCAGGCATATATCCACGTGTGTCATGGGTATTATGCACTTCTCTCCTATTTCAACTGCAAAGCTGGACAAAAAAGTGAAAAGACTCAGCAGACCAAAAAAGAAGTAGAAGTTAGTAGTTGTTTTGGCTAATCTAAACACTTGAGAAAAGGCAAAGCTATGAGAATTAAATGTTAAATGTCTGAAAGGGAGTGATGAAAATCACATTATTTACTTTTGTGATTAACTGTGCCCTTGCTATTCACTGGGCATTTTGTGAAACATTCCAGAACATGTTCCCAAATCGAGTAAATATTTGCAAAGGATTTGAAACCATGAAAAATAAGAAGCTCTTTGCATTTGTCTTTCTCTCATTATCAATGCTAGTTTAAAAAGTCACATTAAACCTCTCAAGAGAGAGGGGTTTTTTTATGTGGAATGCATATTGCATCCCATTAGAAAAGTATCTCTATTTAGAATGTCAAAATGGACATTTCAAATGTTTTCTGGCTGCCAAGATAAAGATGTCCTCATAAGTTGTGGGCAACTCTCTGAGAATTACATTTGTCAGAGAGCTGCTGTAATAGAAACTCAAGCGTAATTGAGACATTTAAGCTGCCCCAGTGCAAGAAATCCTCTCTGTACATCTGTGCTTCCTGGAACCTTAAACACCAGGGACTTCACTATAATTTGCCTGATACCGTGTTCCTGTCAGTAATGATGTTTAAGAATTATCCTGTTAATCTTTCCAATGTCAATTTCACAGACAGTGGTCATCACAACTCTATTAAATTTCTCCAGGTAAATTCACTTTGCAGGAAGATCCTACATCAAATAGACATTAGTGTGAGCAGGAACTGCACTCAGCTAAGAAACTCTTCTGGGGCAAGTGGCACAGCATCTCCCCTACAGCCATGTTCCTCTGTCACACAGACATGTGAGGAAACTGAAGGACCCGAGTGATGGCTCTGCATTGTTTCTCAGGCAAAGCTGTGCTGAAACAAATTATGCCAACCCTAACCCTAACCCTTTGTTGTTAGACCATGCTGAGATCAGTGCCCACAGAATGAGCTCTGGCTCTGAAAACTAGACCTAGTGAATCAGGATATACTAAAGAGGTAGGACTACCTCCTAGATGCCTGAGGCTACATTTGTTTTTAGCAATGATTATACAACCCTGGAAAGGAATAAATAAATTCCCTGTTGCCAGTAGCTAACATGCTTGTTGGTTTTATGAAAACTCAGCTACAGGCAACAAAATCATACAGAATCTTTTTGGCTTCACAGAAATAAAAATGTCAACTGCTTGCTCTCTGACAGGTATCATATCACAAACCTTTCTATACATGAAGTGGGAGCAGTGATTTGAGAAACTCAAAAATTTTTGATAAAAAAATGTTTTCTACCTGTCCTTTTTCAGTCTTCAAAATTGTGGATGCTTCACACACTTCTCTGTGTCCAGAGAAATACAAAATATTCTATTCCTAATAAACATTTCTGGACAACTTATTTTACCATCTGTCATTCCTGCAAACTTTTCTTCCTTATTTTGCTTGGAGGATCTACTAGTGGTTCAATGCAAGCGCCAGGATTTCACTGGGTGTTTCAGAAATTGCATATTGTTTTCTATCTTTGCACAAGCTTTAGTGTGCTATGTGTGCAGCAGAAGAACCAGAGCAGTCCTTAACACTTAAAAATATACAATTTAAAAACATATGAAATTTTAAAACATATGCAATTTAATGATAGAAAATGCTGTTGAAAAATTTATTGGCCTCTATCATGGTTTGAAAGGTTATTTAAATTTGTTATTTAAACTGTGAAATTTCAGGTATTTTCTCACTTCCTCATAACAAAATTGGCACGATTAATTTTGTTTTACATAGAACTTATAGGAGGGAGAGAAATTGTTTTTATTTTATTAAAACCATCATTAATGTTCACAATCTAATATTCCACATATGTTATTGTGAGGGGATGCAAAACAAAATGAAGCTTCCATTTAAAAATAAGTTTTTAGCTAAGTTAAAAATAAGGCAGACATAGTCAGTAGTAACTATAGTCAGTAGTTAGTAATCAAGTGACAATCTCTGATTGTGCATAAATCCTGTAATTAAAAAATTCTAGAAAAGAAAAACTGCTAAAGAAGAGATAATAAAATCACTGAAGAAAATTTTCTTTTCTGTATGTTTCTGTAACTTCTTCAAGTGACTGAACTTTTGTGCTTGTTATCCGAGTCCTGAAAGGGAATGAAATATTTAAGAAAAACATTGATTCATACTGACAGTGATAATCAAATTATTGATGCAAAAAGTGTCATCATTATACACCTGAAGGATTCACTTGTAAAATAAGAACAGTATATACAAGAAGAATCTCCAGGAAGTATTTTGTCAACAATTTTTACAGAGGTGAGAAATTGCCCTGCAGGGTTTGTGAGGAAGGTAATGGATATGGCTAACAGAGATAGTTGCTCAAAGAGTTGGGGATAATTGTTGCAGGCAATTCCCCACTGGAACTGAACCAGTGTTTTGACAACAGCCAGAATTATGAGAAAAAAAGAGATGAAAAATCTACAAATCCTACAGATACCAGCCAATATGAAAGAAGTCAGTGTCCACCTACTGGCGTCCAAGACAAATGAGATTAGTACATGATACAAACATACCATCATTGTGAGCTGTCTGGCCTGAGAAGACTGAGTGATCTGGGTCTGTAGCCCTAAGGGTGCAAATATTAAAATTACTGAGAACTTCTTTATCTGATTTTTTTTTTTTTTTTAATAGAGCACAGATGTTACTTTCCATTTACTTGGTCAGATTCCAATTTGTTTCATCAAAATTTTCCCTTCAATATCATTATATACAATATTTCCATTAATTTTGCACTGATTTATGGCATATTGCTGCATCCCACTAGCTACTGCTATTTTCTACCCACAAGGGATATTCTGGTGGAGACATGAAATCACATTCATCACAATGGGTTTGCTTTGTCAGAAAAAATTGTTTGACTATTATGTGTTCTATGTATATGCAGTTGTCATTAAAGTCCATTTTAAAGCTGTCAGATTTTTTTTTTTTAAATTAGTCTGCCCTTTAAAGAAGTACTATAAATAATTAGTTGTGTATCTATCGAACACTCAACACAAATATACTCATTTATTTGCTGTCTTTTATTTCAGTGACATCTCATAACAAAGCTCTCTTTGTTATACAGGGAAGATTTTGAGAAATAGGAAATGGTAGAAAAAATTAGTTGACTGACATGAACCTGGCAATGAACAAGCATCAACTACATAGTACCAGCATAAGCACTCAACTTGACAGTATCAGCTTGCTGTCAGTCACATAAATAAACTGAAATGTTATTGCACTTGTATTTGCACAGAGGCATTTTTGTTAGTGCTAGTACCATTCCTCTGCTTTGGGTCTGAAAGACAGAGTGGTGCAGGGAAACCTGACAGCTTCATCTCACGTGAGCGAGCTGGCAGCAACCTGAGCCACAGCTGCTGTGGGAAAGAGGATGGGTGGGTAGTTCATGAGGTCGTATACTGCATTTTTTTCATTAAACTGATGAATGAATGCCTGGATACAGGCCATTCCATGGGTATTACTTAGCTTTTTTCCCCAACATTATACTGGTTTCTGTAAGATTTGGCTTTTCCAAGTGACATTCATTCCGAATACCTTCCAGTTTCCCCGCTGGAGGAATTAACATGTCAATAGTTTAGCTTTCTCTCCATTCAAATTATGATGCTGGAGCACAAACAGTACTTATGTGTATCCTAATCAAGGTGCTCTGATAATCTTAAAAAAAATACTGTTTGGGCACACAAAAACATGCATCAATGTATGCGTGGCCATGAAAATAAGTGCAAAAGTTAACTATAAATTATTCACAAGTTTCACATAAAGTGAAAATATGCAAATACTGAATTGATTTTGTTATTGACATGTGTTTACAAAGTCTTTTCTATGAAGTTCTTTGAAAGGCAAATAAGATAGCTCTACCCAATACCAAAATAAATCAAATTCTTAACTCTTATATTGGATTCAGCAAGAACACGGCTATCTTCCCAGCCCCTTCACAGCCTTTCCAGCTGTGAATCAGGTTTGTTATAACCTGTCTACCCTGGGTGGAAATACCCAGATCTACACTGTAAAACATTTAGTTATTTTCCACCGAGAAATGCTGAAATTTTACCTCACTCTTTGTCACGAGGGAGAAAAGAGATGAAGTAATTCACTGCTCTGAAGACTTAAAACAGGTTCGCCTAACAAGATATGTATTTTACTGAATGTGCAACTTAAACATACTTCAGACCACTAGTTACAAGAACTGAATGAAGTGATGAGATGCAATTCTCTATCAAAACACAGCTTTATTTTTATTCAACCACAATCTCTGCAATCTCAGCCTGGGAATGAATGTATCATCCCAGAAATGTCCTCCTGATACTCTTAAAGGCATTCAGCTAATATTGCATGATGTTTAGATATACGAATTAGGATAGTACTCTGAGAAAGGTAGATTATTAGCCTCCGTCACTCTAGTTAGCTATTGTTATTTACATTTTCCTCTTGGATACATTTCTTCAAAATTTATCAGCAATCTGTGACAAAAAGAGAGTGATTTTTTTTTTTTTTAAAGGCGCTTACTCAATAAAAATGAGAAGGGATTATATAGCAAATATGGATTGATTCTGATTCCATGTCAAACTGCACAGACAACATCTATTTTGATGAAGCAAATTCAAGGTCAGAATGTAAGAAAGAAGAGTAAGAGCTAAGTACACAGGACAGAACGTCCCATCCTTGCAAGCATCTGAAAAATTATGATATGAGATAAAGGCTTTTTGTAAATGAAAACCATTCAAGACCAAAAAGTAATTTGAAGGTGAGAGATTACATGCAAAATACATATGCAAAATCTGGTGTATTTCCTTCTTTTCTTCAACCCTCCACCACAGCTAGATGTTTTGAGGAGTTGTGATACCTTCCCTTCCAGACTAAATTGAAAAATTAGAGATGTCTCACAGAAGAAAGCCAGGAGGTAAAAAAAGATGCACCTGAACATGTAAGACAATGCTAGAGATTTTGTTTCTGAAAGGTAAAGTTAATAGTTGAAAAATTGATGTTTAATTAACAGGTTTTTCAACCTAACAGACAAATGTAAAAAGATCCAAAAGGTAGAAGCTATCAACAGAAAAATGCAGATGAGACATTATTTTCACATGTAAGAAGAAGAAAATTGAGTCACCAATACAATTTGAAAGGATTGTAGGGAATTTTCTTGTACTGAATACTTTTTAAAATAAATGCTTGATGTTTCTTCTAGAAGGAAATATCTGTTGCTCAACTCCAGCTATTAGACTTACAGCAAGTATCAGTCTGCTTTATTCAGTTTGCTTGAATTTCAAGCAAACTAAAAAATGAGTCTAGTCATCTCCTTTGATGTTTTTAATACTGTCAAAGTATTGAATTTCTTCCTTGGCTTTGCAACATCTCCAATTTCCCAAGCTTTTTTAAAAAATTTATATCAGTGATATGGATAAATCCTTAGCAGCTTTTTTTTTATAATGAGGTGAAATTACCTCAAAGTATTTAGTCTCTTGTTTTATGAGTGGTTTTGTGCTATTTTTAGCAAATAATTCATAATAACTGTCAACAGACAGGAAGACACTGTGTATCAATTATCTCTGTATTCAAGATGGACAGATCAATATTCAGAATATTGAAAACATTTCTTGTGATTCTGATACATTAAAAATCATTTTTAATCCAATTTGACAAACACTGCATTCTCATGTCAATTAATTTCTCTTCTCAAGATTCAGTTATGCAACTTCATTCCCACAAAAACTGCTATATTATTAGTGAATAATATTAATTATTATTTGGGTGACTCCTCATTGCTGAAGTTAAAAAACCCCAACTTGTACAGACACTTGAAATAGATCTCATGGGAAAGATGTGGACCTGTATTGCTAATTCTCACTTTTAAAATGCATCAGTTGAGTGGATAGCTAGTGCCAAATAAGATCAAACGAAAAGATTTTGGTGCTAATAATGTCTACAGTCTAAAGGCAAGGCCTCTTTTATAAGCTTTAGGGAGTAATATGAAGTCATCTGAGCAGAAAAGAAGGACTTGTCATTTGTTTTTACTTTGAACAGATTGCCAATACAAGTCAAACATCATCAGTCCAGCTACAGCAACAGAAAAAGCAGACCAGGTCAATAGTTATACAATAATAAAAGAAATCTTAGGTATTCTCTGACAGTGTAATTAACATCTAAAGATGACATTTGGGGCAGAGAAAAATATATGAATACGTCAATGCAAGTAAAATCTGTTCAATTAACAAGGAGTTACTCTGGTTCTAATTACACATCAAAATTCCTTGCTTTTTAGATTACTGAAAAAATTTATTGCATAGAAATTTAAGTGAACCTAAAGTTTTCCAGAATGCATAAAGAAACAAAAACATATTGTCCATTATTATGTTACTAACATTAGCTGCAACGAGATTGAGCCCAGAAGCATTTGTTATTAATACTTGGCAATCCGTTCTAGACATTTAAGACAGGAATAATATCTAAAATACCTGCCTAAGGAACAGTGATACTTAGCTGTAACAATAAACATCAAGAAAAATATCTTTTTTCCTGTATGAATACATACAACTGAAAAAGTATGAGCAGATGGCATAATTGTGAGCTATCATATACACTCCATTTACCTGAAGGTGTACATGATTAGATGGTGAAAATTATTTTATTGTTGGTTTTGGAGTTGTCTGTTTCTTTTATGAGGACATTATGTCAGAAAAGCATTTGAGTCTAGCTGTCATCTGACTTGATGTAACTTCCTAGAAAGTAGCTGGTACCTATCAGATCTTCTCTCAATGACAGGAACAAAATAAAGACATACACAATGTCTAAAATTATTCCAATCACAAGTGAACACTCACTTGTTCACCCCTTGACTTGCTTTGTGAAGACTACTTCAGTTTCTGGGATCCACTAACAGAAGTAAGGTGTGGTTTTGGGTTTTTTTCCCTGTAGATTAGCAGCTCACTGAGGTGGATTCACAAGATCTGGAAGTTTTGTTGCTGGTCTGCCTGCAGTTGATATGTAGCACATAACTAAACAACACCCTGTCCAGGCTGTCTCTTTATATCTTTGTATCTTTGTAACTGCAGGAGATATTTATTTTACTGTATTAAAAAGTATCTAACTAATTTTTCAATAATCCTTGTGTCAGAGTACAAAATCAGTATATAAAATTATTTTTTAAATTGTGCAATCTGTTGGGTTTTTTCATTACATTTTCAAGAACTTCAATTTTTATTTAAGACAATTTAAAATTTATTCAAATACATTTCTCAACTGAAATGTTATATGTTGGAATAAAAGGAAGTAGTCCATGCAAATAAATTTACGATGAAAGTGATAAACCAATGAAGCAATTAATGTGTTAAAAGTGTCCTGTGATATGGACTGTAAAAGATCAGGATTGTATCAAAGTCCAGTCTCTGAAATTGTTCAGCCTCTGGCCCTTGTGCATTTCTGTTTCTTAGCTGTGATTTATTAGCATGCTTTTATCTAACATCTTTGATCAACTATGTCAAAGAAAAAGTCTTATTCCTCATTTTTATTTTGGTTTATTATATTTTAGCTATTTATTTAATCAAAGTTTTGGAGTCCTTCAGTCCACAAGCTCCTAAATGTGAAGTGGAAAATAATGTATGGAAGGGGAGTTGGATAATTCGGCTCATAAGGAATGATCCAATGTAAGATCTTTACTTCAGGCAAACTCAGATCAGTTGATCACCCACTCAACACCCTTCTGCTGAGAGCTGGTACTGGGAAAATCATCAAGAGAAACCAGGCTTCTGGAAAATAACCTAGAGACGTGTCTCCATCAGAAGATATGGCTTACCTGTATGCTTCAGATGCATCAACACACCAAGATTGAGGTACTTACCAGAAAAGAGACATTTATTATCATAATTCTGTATCTTCAGAAGGACAAATATCCTCAATTATTAGACACTCTCCAGTTAGACAAGCAAGATTTGAAGCATCTAAACTTTGGATTTGGGCAGCTAGGTAAGTTAACCCAGCCATATCGCTGCATCTTTTTTTAATAGTTATAATTTTAATTTCAAAGGTTGTTGCAATGACAACTGTCTGGAAGACTGAAAGTGTAAGTTGAATAAATATTTAAAGGATAAATAGGTTTTGCCATTTTTATCTCCACATATTACCCAGTTACCTAAAACTGCCAGTACATTTTTTTCAGGGTAGTGGAAAGTTTCCTGGAAAACACACTGAAGCCACTACATACATGTATGCACCCAAGCCTGCCTTGTTCTCCCTGCAGTCTTGAATAGATGTGGTTTCTAAAAGATTATTATTGCAGTTAAAAGGATTATAAATTTCATAAATTCTGATTATGGACTTGTATTTCTTTTTATTGATCCTTTTGGGGAGGCTAATATAATAACTTAGATGAGGATGTATCTGCATTTGTTGGGAAAATTTGTTCAGAGCTATGAAAATGACATTGTGAAATAGCTTGACTGGTTCTTTGCCAACCTACTTCCCATCAGGATGATGGGAAAGGGTAAGAAAGACCTCAGAATTGTTCCGCAATGACAAAATAGCAGGTAACCATGCTGCATAGTTTTACCCTTTAAAGGACTGAAAATATAGAGTAAACAATTTTTTCTAAGGCTACCATAATTATACATTATAGAGCTAATGTTTCAGGATTTTGGTTTCAAGAGGATCTCAGCATGCAAGCACTTTTGCATCTGTAGTCTGCTTCCTTGCAGGTCATGCAATACAGCACATGAGAGGATATATTGCCAGAGTACAAAGAAGTTCTGGAACCAGGTATCTCCGGGAAAGAGTGTGCTCTTCTGAAACCTGGCTTTTGTTCCCTGTTTTGCCATTTGAGCTCCATCTGACCTTTGGCAAGTCCCTTAAGGCAGAACCACAAATTACATTGCTGTTTAAATCCAAAACTATTATTCTTGAAGTCCTCAGCCAGGACTCATTGTAAAGTTAAAATTCCCAAAGATATCTGAATCCCTGCCTCTGAATAAGCCTAGAAACAAGGCAGTTTTTACAGAGTTTGGCAGCCACAACCTATACTTTCCCCTTCTTCAAATACAATGCAACAAGCTCCCTGGAAAAGCAGTCTGAAGCAATGGCAGGAAAGACTGAGAGGCTACTGCTTCTATCAAGCATAGGTGTGTCTGGATGACATGAATTTGGAATCAGGCAAAGAGGGAAATTATTATCTGCACAATTAATCCAACAGTAAGGCTACTGAAGAAGAAACAAAGCTGATTGTCTGTTGATGGTGCCTGCCCGCAGTTCCAGACTGGAAAGACTTAGGAACCAGTAAGATGAAGCTGTCCTACTCAGAGCACCAGGCTGTAAGGTACTCAGTGGACTACCAAGACTATAGACCTAGTTCACGCTTTTCTCCTTGAATAGCTGGCTTATTAAAACAAAGAACCCTGTCTAATTATGAATTCCTGGAGGTCAAAAATAGAGTGATTTAAAACATTCATCTTTCTCCAGCTTAATTTTTTTTTGTTCTCTTTTAACAGAGGCATATAAAATTATAATAGTTATAGAAACGCAAAATTTTGATTCAATAAAACAAATTGTTACTTATCCTAGAATGCCCAGCACTCTTGGTCTCATGAGGTAATGCATTTAAGTGGTTCTTCCTAATAGCCACACCAGGCACAAATGCTTCTCACTCAGCCCTGCTCTGTCATTACTACTCAGTGGGCATCTTGTACCTTCCCTAGCTGACTCCTGATGAGAGACACATTTAGAATTTAAATGGCTAAGACAACATGCTGCATTATTCAATTCCTCAAAACAACCCTTATGTGGACTAAATCTGAGGGCAAATTAAAATTTTTAATATAATGAGTGAAAGCTTTCGCAAAGCTATTCAAAACCACATCCCCTCCTGCAACCCTCATCCCAGAGTATTTGTTTCTAACATTCACTTTTGAATGTTTTCCTGTTTGGTTAAATGTTCCATGAATTAAGGTAAGTCAACATAGGCAATAAAGAAATTAAGGTGTCTAAGGAAGGCTTAGGAAGAGCTGGGATATTTACATGCAAAAGTTTTTTGTATAAATCCTAGCTGCAACTTGATATTCATCTTGATTCTGACTTTGATGTTTCAGAAGTGTTCAAAGTTGGGCATTGTTATGGATTCCATTAAATGTTCCATTCTAAGGAGCTAACAAGCTCCTTACTAAATGCACATTCAAACTATTTAGGGCTTGGAAGTCCAGTATTCTTACCTTTAAATTTCATACAGCCTAGAATTGTTCCGATTGAAAAAAACAAAACAAAACAAAGTTTTGACATTTGCCCAAGGATGTTTGGCACGGTTCGTGTAAATGAAAGAGGGGTTTTTAACCAGTAGCAATGGTACCTCTTTTTATATAAACATAATTACAATTAATGTTTTCACCTGAGAGTGAGATTTATTCTCCCTACTTGAAACTTGAGCTGAGTGGCTCTATACCTGTGTTTCTCACGTTGTACATATTCACAGATTTTTCTTCAGTAGAGCATTACCAGAATTAATAGATTGAATGTACATTTTAAGATTTACTAAACTCTGATATCTACTAAACTCTACTTAATATTACAAATTTTTTAGGACCCTTACCTATTTGCTACAGTAGCAAGATGAAATGTAAAGTCATTCTTTTGCTTGAAATTCCCAAATATATTACAATCCCTTTCTGGTAAACAGTAAATGCTTTTTTAAATATGTGTAACAAAAGCAATTTTACCCTTTACTCCTATAACCTTTTTTGCAATGTTCCCTGTCAGAATTTTCTACGTATAGCACTTTTTATACATAAATCAAATATTGTGCCTATACATAGGAAAAGAAGCCAGAATATGAAGAAACAAGTGAAGAATTTCCTAGATTTTGCTTAGAGAACTGCTTCCATAGCTCAGGTAATACTTATTTACAAGGTCAGAGCAGCTCAGCGATTTAATTCTGTGAGAATTATATTCTGCATCTGCTACAGGAAAGCTTTGCTTTGCTTCTAGCTGCTTTTCCTAGCTGTAACCAGCTAACCAGCTGCTCTGCTTTTACCTTGAATGGACGCAGCAAATCTTTAGAAATGATTGAAAATTAGTTTGATCACAGCTGTCAGACATGTAAAAAGACAAATAGGGATAACAGAGATGTGTATTAAAAATCCAGTGGTGCAAGAGCAAGTTTATTCAGTCCTTGGAGTGAATGAAATAACATAGACGATATTACCTACCAGGTTGCATTTGCATTCCAGGCCTAAGTGAGCTCTAACCATTTCACATCCTTATGAAAATTTGTCTGTTAGTATTTCTAACGTTTACAACTATTTAATTCCTCAAAACATTCTTTAAAACATTCTTTGGTGTCAGAAAATCTTCATTACATTCCAATTTTTGGTAGAGAATATCTAGATTTCTATCTTTTGCAGGATATTTTCTCCTAGTTCCCTTTACTGGCATCATTATATTGGGCAGAGCCAATGAGACAGGCTAAATGACCAAGGTTTAATACTGTATTTACATGGCTAGTGGGGTGGAAGTGACCAAAGAATGGGGTTCATAAACAAGCAATTGATTTCCCCCCTCTCTGAAATAACTATGGCCCCACTCAAAGACAATGAACAATCCTAAAGACTTATGTTCTTTCTAAAAAATGACTTAACGTTCCCTGAGACCCTTACATATTTCAAAAAGCTTCATCACATTTCAAAAAGCTTTACCCTTAGCCTAAATAAATGCAATATACTTTATAGGGCATTTCAAAATAGCAAGAAGATTAAAAATAACAAAATTACCTCCTCATCTATAATTTCTATGATAATGTTATAGCTATGTATTACAGTAAATCACTAAATGAAGAGATACCGGCATGCAAGTCCCTTGACACACACACATCGTTCCAATAACTGCTAATGAACATTGCTTCCTCTTTGCAGAGATGAAAGAAAAAATGCTCTTCTGATTCTGAAAGATTTTAGTCCACAAGAAACACTGAGATATTTACATGCACAAACAGGTTTGAGCTTCACTGAATAGCCAAGCAGAGCAGTTATAAGCACAGCAGGCAAACAGTTTGTTGATAGCACTAGTTAGTTCGGAGGTGCTGTGCAATTTAGAAATAAATGTGTGATTACTCAGTGCTTTATAAAATTTGCAATAAACAATTACACAGTGATTCACCCACATTTTTAATACCTCTTTCCTAAGCACATTATAAGGTTCTATATAATTTAATTTTTCTGAATGGATCATTTGTAATCTGAATACCGCACACTGTGTTTTTGCTCTTTATAAAAGTAATGCAATCAAACCTAATCACCACATACAAGGGGTGGTATCGATAATAATTTTAGGTCTGGGGCTTTTTTACAATTATTGCATTCAAGCTGAGATCAAAAGGTTAACTCTCAACACGTTCCACAGTTACTCACAATTTCAGTCTATTGACTGAGCTATAGATCAAGGTAGCAGTTTCTCTCTGGCTAAAAAGAAGAGAGTCTTACTTATTTCCTCATCATTGATTAATCCCAAGTGAAATTAATGTTTAATAGCTGCATTGTTCCAGTACATGCACGTTTTGACCTTCTTGTTAAAATAAACATGTACTTCAATGGTATTATCAATATCATTTACTTGAAGAATCTTCTGGTATTTGGGAAGTAGAAGTGTGCTTCTGTTTGCTAGCAAACAGTCGTTTCCTGACCTTTACAAAAGCAACTTTTGTGCCTGTGTAAGTACAGATTTATTCACAAAGCATTTACAAATTTCCCTTGTTAAACAGGGAGAGAAAAAGACAATTCTAAATATGGAATAATAATAAAAAAAAAAAAATAATATTTGCATAGTGGCACAAATTTAATTATTAACAAATTGTCAAACCATAAGCAGGTGAAAAATTCTTTAGCACCTCCAGATTTCAAACAAAAGTAAATAGGTGAGCTCTAGCATCTGCTCTTATTTTGCTGCATGGCAGGAATATTAGGAACTAGCATTGCTTTTCAGCAGCTGGACCCATCACTTCCTCAGCGGTTTGATAAAAACTGGTGAAATCTCTCACAGGCATAAATATTGTGATGCTAAGCTGTGTCATGCTTCCAGTTGGCCAGGAATGAATAAAGTATGTGCAATGAGTCTGGAACCTATTTAAAGACATAAGAAACACCATGATTTTCAAAGGACACAGACACGGAACTCAAAATGCCTGAGAAGACAGCAATGAGACAACCAGTATTGTACCATTTATAATAAGAATAATCTTGTTCTTAATCACAGATCAGACCAGTTTTCCAGAAAGTGCAGTGTGCAGACTAGAGTGCACCAAAACCTGTGGTGATCTAAAACAGGCTCCATCCATTTCTGAAATATTTTTTCCAGCTAAGAAGGAACCTGTCTCCCAGTCTGTTCAGTTAGCCAAGCACAGGTAGCATCTGGAAATGAAGATGGATAAAGCTCAGTGATGTATCTGCTTTTTCATGAAGCACTGGACTAGGTTTACCAGCACACTTCACATCTCTCCCTAAATTGCCTTTGCTTCCTCTCTGAGCTCAGAAGCAGTCACTTTTGGTGGAAAAATGACCAATGGGCCAATGACCACAGAGATCCCAGTCCCACAGTGAGAGCAGGATGATAAAGCACTGTGTAGATTTTAACACCAGCAGGAAACTAAACTCCAGATAAGCCACTCCCCTTCCCCCACCCCTTATGGTAGGGCAGGGACAAAAAAAGGGAGAGACTGTGAGTTAACAATTTACTAAAAACACAAAGCACTGGAATAAGACATGCACAATAACAACAGCAATATTAATAGCAAAAGTATACAAAAAAGAGAAGGTGTTTAACCCACAAAAAGATATTCACCACTGGGAACAAAACAGGATGGCATATGCTCCCTGTAGGACACGTCTGAGTATTTTCCCCAAAAGAAATAGGATGACTGCGCCATATGCACCAAGCAAAGGCAGTATGGTGGGGGAGGTCCCGTGGCTATTGTTTTCCCCTGCCCGGCTCAAAAGCAATGAAAAGTGAGGACAGACAAACCCCTGGAAGCTAGGTCATATGAGTAGAGCCTGTGCAGCTGCTCCACTCAGCTCCGTTTCACTTGGTTGCTCTGTCACTTCTGACACTCAGCTGCACCTCGGAGATCTCCAGCATCACACCCAGGAGTGGCACTGCTGCCTCTCCTCAGCACCACGTCCTGCAAAAACATCCTGGAAGAAAGGGGGACAGGACGGGGCGGGGGGGGGCACAGAGGATGGGCTCCACACATCCAATGCTGACAGTCCGTCACTGGAGTAAGCAAGACAAGACAGCGCACCTCAGGTTCAGCACCACAGCTTTTCCCACCAAAACCATGCGCCAGTGATGCTGGGGGTGGTATAGAATAACAGCTTGGTCACACAGCACCAAGCCTTGCCCTCCTCTCTGTAACCAGGAGAAACACATTTCCAAACCATGAGCAACTCAGGTTAATTTTGTGTGTGCTAGTTTTGCAGTTCCCTCTGACTTGCAGGCACTAAGCAATACCAAAACACAAATATTTCTATAAAACAGCTAGGACAAGTGTTAGCTCTGGATTTCCACCCAAGTCTGTTTCTGGGCGTATTTCGTAAAACTACATAATCACCAAAATGTTTTCCTTTTGTGAATAATACATGCTTTATAAACGTTTATTCCTGACGCATCGCCACACGTATAGGAGGTAATTGTGATCATTCCCATATTACAGCTGGAAAATGATGCATAGCTTCTGTGATTGACTTTGCCAAGGTCAGGAAATGATTTAGTGGTGCAGCTCAAAATAGCTTATTCCAAGTCCTCTGTTGTAACCACTAGTCTCCATTTTCTCCATCAGGAAATTGCCTCTGGGAGAAAAGAAGATTTGGGGATGTGGGAAGGGAACACATGCACATTTGGTAGTCAATACTGATGAAATCAGGTAATACTGCTCTACACTGGTTAGAAAACCTGCTGTGCTTATCTAGATGTAATCATCATCTAACGATTATTTCTGGCAGTATCTTTCAGTATGTTCTCTCACCTTTCCACTGACAAAGCGTTTATATCTTATTATTGCATTACTTATAATGTCTGTTGCCAGCCCACCCAGCATGCTTCTTAAATAATTATAAGTTGTAATATGTTTCTGGCAGCAGAGACAAAGAACTGTACTCCTACCAGCTGGAGATTAGCAATCTCCTTCATTAGCAATTGTAAAAAATATTCTGTTATTATGAATTACATTTTTTATTACTGTTATTATTATTTAACAGCAAGCAACATGCATCAGCATGTTTGAGATGGCAGGGCTTTCATTCTCATGATAAGTCCTGCCCTAAGAGCATTTCAATGATGGGTAAACATCCCTGCTTCTTGTCTGTTTAGAAATTTAGAGGTACCCTTCACAGGGTCTCTGAACTCTTAACAACCACATACTCTGTAAAGAATAGTCTGTCAGATCCAGAGAGTTTCTCTTTCTCACACAGACATAGACAAGCTCCTCTTTTTTAGGTTTTTATTTTTGTGTGTTGGGTGACTTTTGTTTGGTTGGTTGTTGGTTTTGTTTGGTTTGGGTTTTGGTTGGTTGGTTGGTTTGTCTGGTTTTGCTGTATTTGCAAACTATTTGTTCTAGCAAAATTCTAGCAAAGATGTGAGTTTTCATTTTGCCTTAAAGCTTTTTGTCACCCTTGGGGATGCAAAAGGGGAAGATATACTTTGGAAGGCTTTGTGAAGAAAGATTGTGAAGAAAGCCTTCCACTGTTATTACACATAATTGTTACTGAGGGGACTTCCTTTAGTAACAGGAAGTTTTTTAGATCCCAGTCAGTTCTGTAGTCCAATCACCCACGCAACTTCTAGACATAATGAAAGGAATGACATGGAGGTAGGAAAAAGTAGCCAGGATGGGATTATCGTGGGATGAATTGGTTATACCTTTAGAAGAAATGGTGGGAGAATGCTCTTTCCTTTGAGAATGGTATCTTGCCTAAGTTGCTTCAGAAGGCTGAGACATTTAAAAACATCTGTCCTTCTGGCTTCAGTACATCCTTAAGCATTTTTCCAGGTAATGAAACAAGATAGCAGTTTTTAAATATCTAGTTCCTGTGCCCAAAAAAAGCTTTAAACTATGACCTTTCCCCTTTTTCTGTAATGGGGAGTGGCTCATACCTGCAGGCAGATCATACTAGAGTGGGAGGGATGTTGACAGTCCTCTGTTGCTGTCCCAGCCTTTTTGCTAACATTTCCTAGCACTGCAGGAGGATACACTGAGCAGTTCAACCCTTTAGGATGCCAGATATTGACATTGTTGGAATTCATCCAGATCCATGCCTTTTAGAAGCATTTATAAATCCCATTTATTTGTCATTCCAAAGGGGTTGGTAAGCTATGGTTGAAGTTTGCAGCAGACAAAGACAGTAACCATTTCATTCAGTCTAGCTAAGCCTGCTGTCATGATGCCAATACAAAATGCCTTAAAGTACAGAAATATTCTGCTGATGCAATGTATGGGAGAAAAATACCCTTCTTAGCTGGGATAACAACTGGTAGTAGTCACTTATAGGGTCTGTCCACAGCTGTAATTCACTCTCAGGGCTGATCACAGCCATTTCTGAACGGAGAACTGTCATCAAGCAAGTCCTAGGGAGAGAATTGCAACCTTATGTGTGCAGTAAATGGCCGTCTATTATCTCAGTGTCATAGGGTTCCCAGATCTCTGCTTCCACTGCCAGATTTCTTTCCACTACTTTCCACAGAAAAGACAAGAAAAGGCATATTTGTGTAGTATTATATGAGACTGGATCCCACGAGCTGTCCTCACAATTAGGCCCCATTTTCACAAATTCCTTTACTGAACCCAGAGCAACACGGTCTTCTAGAAGAAAGAGGCATATTTACAGGGCTGGATACAGACATAGCTGGGTCCTTGCCTCCATGGGGAATTTGTTGGTCATAACATATCTGATCTGGAAAATTTACTGTATACCCACCCATAGCAATAGCTATACAGGCTATATCTACACTTAGAAACATGAAGTTTAGAACAGGAAAAAGGTCAGTGTGACTGTTGGCTGTTTTCATCCATTCTACAGTAGATGATAATAGAATTTTCAAACTGAATTTCCGGGAAACTCAAGATGCAATTATACAGAGGAAAACCGCATCTGGATTATAGCATACTGTATTGATTCCCCATGTCCAAAAAAAATTGATTCAAACTGATATAGAGTCTGCAATCAAGATTTCTACTTTAATGTATATATCCTAGGCTTTTGAAGGAGGAAGCATTAGGCTGGTAGATCTGCTGCTGCTCTCCTACATATTCGAATGGGTATGGCATTCAGCAAATTGGATATTTCAAGGTTTCTAGATTGTCTCGTATTTTGCCTAGTGCTGATCTAATAATGCGTGGATTCTTGCCCTCTACACAGAAATGTATTTTATTTGGTCTTTTGTTTCTAAGAGTAAGAATCTTGACTAAATACACATCAAAATACTTTTGATTATGAGCTTAGGGCAACTGAACCATTCCTCAGCTGAGATATGTCAGTGTTATTCAAGAAACAAAATCTTCCTTTTTACCCAGCTGTCACTTGTACTTCAAAGTATGAAATCTTACTTCTTAACTGACAAAAGCACATCCAAGGGATCAGAAGAACCTGTAATCTAGTTTCTGAGTTTTGAGCTTCAGCATCAGCAGCTTCATTCACTGCTACAGATTTCACCAATACACTATGAAATTTTATAACTTAAAATGTTATGTTTGAGAACATAGAACTCCTTTAATTATTGAAATGTAAATCACAATGTTTAATAGACCTTGAGAATTATTTCATGGCTATTAATAAGAATTTATTTATGATGGTGGTGATTCTAGCTACTGAACCTGTGGTTGGGGTGATAAGAATGCCTTTTCAAGATGGACATCTGAGATAAAGATCCCAAAGAGATGTTCAGCAAAGAGAGAGGAAACAGTGGTATAGAAGCAACCATAAACAGGATAAAAGACACACTGTGGATACATGTTTTATGCTGGATAACATCTAATCTCAGGGCAGTTTTCTTTGGAAAGAATTGTTCATTTGTTTGTTTTCAATATTTTGATTTGATTGTCTATCTTTGCTTGATTTCATGGCAGTCAGCACATGAGAGCAAACCCTGTGATACTGCACAGAGCTGTTTATTATGCAGAAATCTGCATTAATGTCAATGTATTAATTTTTACTTTATAAAAAGCACTTGGTAAAGGACAGCTTGTAATGTTTGCAATAACAGTGAAGGCACATCCAATTCATCTCATTACTGCTCTCCATTAAGGGTAATTCATGCAAAATAATGGGTCAGTCTAGCGCCCATGAGCCTCTAAGTGTGGATCTAGGCATAAGAGGTAGAAAAATACTTAAGGAAATTTCTGCGTCTGTCAGGTTTGCAAGACTGCTCCACAGAAACAGCATTTTCCAATGTTTTAAAGGAAGAAGAAAAAAAGGAATTGGGAAAACTTAGCTGGGAGGTGATGCACAAGGAAAATTGTAGATATTCCTCTGTTTAATTCTGTGTATTGCAACATAGTGATTCTTTGGTATTTTAAGTATATTTTCAAATGCAGTGTCACATACCTGCTGTACAATGAGAATCATTCCCACTTTCTCTTTTATCTGAATAAAATTATCCTGACTTACATGTAGCAATAACTCTTTAAACATACTCTGCTACTGAAAGAAACTCTGTGTCTTTGGAGGGAAGTGAGAAGTTAATAGGCAAAGAGAGTGTGGGATAGCTTCTTTTGGTAATACAGACCCAAGACAACTCACAATGTTTGTGGACAGATGCTACCAAACTGAATTAGAGTTAGAAAAGTCCTAGAGTTAGAGAACCTCCTTCTTTCTTAAGTGTTCAACATAGTCAAGATCTTTTTAGCTGCTTTAAAGATGCCTCATAAGTGCATGAATTATGAAAGTAGAGCTAGGGACAATGATCACCATCTTAGTGTAGGACAAGCATGTTGCTACCTACTACAGGAGTTCCAGATCTCAGCTGTCAGAGTATGCAGTCTCTTGTGGGAATGTTTCCACATGCTGAGCAGCCTGGTCTCAAGTAAGTCATCAGTTAGTCTCTTCTTGGTTTCCCCATCACCTGCCAAAAGGGAGCGGTAACACCTGCTCACCCCATACTGTGTATTGGCTTCTCTTTAGGATTTCATTAATCAGTTAATGGCTACAAGGAAAACAGGAAATATTAACAGATATTCACATCAAGTCAGAGGTGTAAATTGGTGCTTGCTAGTAGAGTTTTCTCACTGTGCAACACTTTGCTCGCTAAAGTCTGTCACCTGATGCTATTACAGCTGATAATTGAGTCAGTCTCTCCAGGAGTGTTTCAGTGTTTTGGACAGGTTTTCCTTGGGAGACTT
Organism: Corvus moneduloides; assembly: GCF_009650955.1. Classification (NCBI taxonomy): domain Eukaryota; kingdom Metazoa; phylum Chordata; class Aves; order Passeriformes; family Corvidae; genus Corvus; species Corvus moneduloides. The sequence continues at coordinate 19,904,282 of NC_045481.1, forward strand.
TTCATGCTGAATACATTATTTTGAATGCTACTGATAAGGTATTTTTTAAATCTTTTTAAATTTCCTATGATATCCTCAAGTCACTCTAAAGAATCTGCTTTAAGCTTAATGGAGATACCAGCTTGGGCCTTAGATTTTCTGTTACTGATTTTTCCTTGTATTAGGAACTTAAATCAAGATAACACTTCATCACCTACAGAATTTCCTTCTCCTCTTACCTTAGGAGCAGCAAAAAAAACAAAAAAAATGATGATCAATGCTGTTTCTTTTTATAAATTCTTTCTGCATTCTATAGTGGATACAGTAGACCCCAACAATTACCTCTTCTTGCTACAAGACCAATGCACTGAATTATTGAATCATTCCAACTTTCTCTGTTATTCAGAAAAATGCATGTGTAATTAATCCCCACAAATAGTAGCAGCTTCATCAGAGGAGACTGATTAAGCCCATTTTAGAATTACCTTGCACTTTTGTGGAAAAAAAGGACTGAGTATTCAGAAATCTTTTGCAAAGGAAGATAGCTGAGCTTCAGTCTAAACATAGGGTCAGAGGCACCTTGTTTATTACACTGTTTTTGCTTTGCCTGTGCTTAGAAAATGTCTCCTAGATTAGGAATGCACGATCCATGAGTATTTTGAGTGTTTGTATGGTAAACTGTCAAGTCTTGTCAAGACTTTATACTTTGTTAATGAAGTGAAATAAAGAACATGTTGAAAAGGGTTCTAAAAGCTGAAATTACTTAAGTAATGTTCTCACAGTGCAAAGTGTTTTGTGACAGTACATGCTTAAGGTGCAACTGCTCTCATTTTAAAGCTCACCTTCTTGTCACCTGAGACTCACTGGGACTCAGTGAGAGACTGTCTCCTGAAAAAAAATAAAACAAGATTTTTGTGGGGGTTTTTCCAGTCAGATAAATTGTTTTCATTGCATTGCCCTTTAAGAGCTGGTTTTATACAACAAGGAAGCAAAGAACAAACAGATGGTGCTGTTTATAAATACAGAATCAAAGACTCAAAGAACAGTTGGGGTTGTAAGGGGATGCTGGAGATTGTTTAGTCCTGCCTCCCCACTAAAGCAGGCTCACCGAAAGCAGGTTGCACAGAATTGCTTCCACATATCTTTTCAATATATCCAGAGACAGACTCCACTCTCTTTCTGGGCAGCTTGTTCCAGTGCCTTGTCATCCTCAGAGTAGAGATGTTTCTCCTCATGTGCAGATGCAACTTCCTGTATTTCTGTTTGTGACCACTGCCTTTCTTCTGTCCCTGCTTGGCAGCACTGAGATGCTGGCCTCATCTTCTTGACACCCTCACTTCAGATACTTGTATATATTGATAAGGCTCCCTCTCAGCTGACTCTTTTTAAGGTTAAACCAGCCCAACCCACACCCTTTTCCCCTAAGTTAGGTGTTCCAGTCCCTTAATCATCTTTGTTGCCTTTCACTGAAATCACTCCAGGAGCTCTGTGTTTCTCTTGGACTGAGGAGCCCAGAACTGGACACAGCACTCCAGATGTGGCCTCGCCAGGGCTGAGCAGAGGGACAGGATCACCTCCCTTGACGTGCTGGCCATTCTCTTCCTGATGTACCCCAGGATACCACTGGACTTCTTGGCCACAAGGAAGGGCACACTGCTGGCTCATGGACAGCTTGCTGTCCACCAGGACCCCTAGGCCTTTCTCCCTAGAGCTGCTTACAAGCAGGTCAGCCCCCAGCCTGTGCTGGTGCATGGGGTTATTCTTTCCCAGGTGCAGGATCTGTATTTGCCTTTGTTTAACTTCACAGGTTCCTCTCTGCTCAACTCTGCTCTGCCTGTCCAGGTCTTTCTGAATGCACTCAGCACAGAATTCTACTGTATCAGCCACTTCTTCCAGTATTCTGAAAGCTCTCATTAATTGCATTTTAGTAAAATAGATTTCTAGCTTCATCCCCCCTAACCTCCTCACTTCTGCAGATCAAAAAAAAGAACCCAAATATATATGTGTGCAACCAGTATGGTCTGAGGAAGCCAGCGTTTGGAGAAAGAAGCAGCGATTTTGGTTTAAAATGAATAGATTCAAAAAGTTGAAACATTTCAAGGCTGTCATGCGAGAGCCACAAAAGCTCATATTGTTTGTCAGCAGCTTAAAACTTCACATTAAAGCAAAAAATTGCTTTTCAAACCTCTTCAATTATGCCTTCTACTCTGCAACATCCAGGGTTTATTCTAACCCCAATTCTGCTCTCAACTTATCTCCCCATCCTACTATTAAATATTTCATCCTTCAATTCACAGACATAGTTTTTTTGTTCTTTTTTTAAAAAACATTTTCTTTCTCTTTATTATGAATTTTATGTGCCCTTCTGGCAGTAAAAATCCCTTTTCTCCAGTCACATGACTAAGGCCATTAAAAATCATATGTTCCTGAGGAGATAATGTACTTACATTGTTTTAACATGAAAATATCAATTGTACCTCAGATACACAATGCAATCTGCTCAATAGTTTGAAGCCAAAAGACCTTGTTTTCAGGTATTCAGGGCTATTACACAGATTACCTTCTGCTTCTGTTGTTGTTTGTGTTGATTTTCCTCATCTGTCTAAATTGCAGGTGTGGCTATAAAGTTCCTAGGAAAGCCTGTCCAGATCCCTGCACAGAATTTAACAGTTATCAAAAAGACTCTTCCTAGAAAATCTGAGGATATAGCTATGGGTTGAATTAGTTAGCATTCTATGGCCACCTTTCCACATGGTCAGTGTTCAGTACCCCACTAACGGGTCTCATTACCTCACTACCTTCTTATGAGCAGTCTACTGCGTCTTTGGGTTACTTCCTCTCTTTTCTTGCTGCTAGCCTTACTTTAGAAACCTCCTTTGTAAAAACCAACAAACAAAACACAAAGCCAAACAAAACCAAAAACTGAGAACAGAAGACTGAACTCAGTTTGGTGAAAAAAACATAATTACAACAGGGTAACTGCATTGATATGGGCAGAGATAGATAAGAATCAAGCACAGGCACTCAGTGTACTGGTATCTATATTATCCTGCTTCTTATGTTGCTGTCAGTTTTCTTTTGCTTATTTTGGTGGAATGTTTATCTTTTCAGTATATGGAGAAATTTCTTGTTTATGTTCAGCTCACTATTGTATTAAAACATTGTTTCCTAAAAGGTAAGCCTGTGACTAATCCATTGAGGCTGCTACAGTACTGTGGAATTAGATTGGATGTTGGCACAAGGATATAGCAAGGACGGTTTAATGAAAGTGTCACAGACAAAACGTGTTGTAAGCATATGGCTATGGTCAAAGCAAAGAAACAAGAAAAGTTCACCTCCATGGTTAGGCACTGAGATTTCCCTGGGGACCAAACACTCCTCTTTAGAGGCAAGATTGCCCACTAGAGATCTGAGGGTTTGTGGTATACATTTGACACTCCTCAAGCTATTTTCTGCTCTGTTTCCCAAAAGATCTCTACAGGCTTTTCGGATGCCAAAGGCATATGATGTAGTACAGTCATTCAGTCGGGTTCTCAGCAGTCATTACGTCTTTGTAAATTATCTTTGCTCTTCTCTGCAACAGATTTATCCAGAATTTGCTCTTCGCTGCTGATAACATATGATTATATATTTCTTATACAACATGACAAGCAATATGCCTTTGGCAATTGTAAAGTTTCACATTAAATTATAAAATTATTTGAATTATAAAATTCATCCTTTGAGGATTTACATATTACTGACCATAGCTCGCCACAAATCTGTTGACTTTTCTTCATGTTCTCATAAGTTTTTATTTCCCTAATTATTATTCTTTTTTAGAACTTGTTTATTTTATAAATGTTCCTTGTTCATTTATTTGGTGAATATCAACTGGTGATAGCAGAACAAAACAAAGCTGGGGAACTTACATTGTCAACTGCTTTTGATTTAGCTCAGGACTGAGCAAGAAGGTGCTTCCTTTAATGAGAATAGCTCCACACAGTAGGAGATAGAAGGACAGATTGCCAACACCAGGAGGAAAAAGAGATGTCAGTTATAGCGCAGGAGGTAAATGAAATGTTTCCCTTGTCTACTGGTAAGACAGCCTGCATGTATGGTTCTGGGATTAATAGTGTCTAATTGCAGACAAATTTTTTCTTACTATTCCCCAAAAATTCACTTTGTTTTGAACATTCTGTTCTGCTGAGACAGAGTTCTCTAAAATGCTTGACCGTGAGGGATGCAGACAGAATTCTTCTGTTAGGTATATAGGTAAAGTTTTGTATCTATTTCTAGATTTTTTTTTTTGAGTCTCTGTATATCCTAAGCGTACATGTCTATGCCAACAGACATTTGTGTATGTGTGTGTAAGATCTTGGGAGATACTTTGAGTATTTGTATGAATGCTTGTGTTTTCATACTTTGGAAATAATCTATTATACTTTGTTTTTTTGTCCTGTTTATTTCCTTTTTAGTGTCTTGGAAAATTCTCTCCTAGGAGACAACCAAAATCATATTCTTTGGAGACTGTGCCTTGTGACGTTTTACACCATAATTCACTTTGGTCAACCTCGAAACATAACAGTGTGTAGACTCTGTTTCAAAATACATGTGCCTGATATCCATTCAACTGCTGTCTCTGTTACTCCAAGTAATGGAACCACATGACATTTCCTTTATTCCTGTGGTTTCATTTTCAACATGACTTCAGAATCTCTTTTAAAGATTCGTGTATAGGTATGCATTTAACTAACAAGTACCAACAAACATGACAAGTGCACAGCCAGCTGTCGCCATCCCTCAACATATGTTCCAGACACTTAAATCACACAGAAATTGAAAATAAAAAAGTAGTATGTACACTATTAAACAGCCCAATCATACATGCAATTAGTGCAGATTTTCACTGGGACTTGGGTTTTGGCCCTAAAGCATGATCAGTGCCTAATGCAGCAGTAGGTTCTTTGTTATGTGATGCAGCAGTGCTTGTAGCCTAGATTATTTCCATTCTACCTGGTTATAGCTAACATTTACCCATCCAAATTTTTGTTCATCCAGAAAATGCAAAACTGTTTTACTCATTTGCATGAATACACAGTAAAATGGCGCAGTCAGACAGCACACAGAGCACCTCCATAGAGCCTGCACCCATACAGCACACAAAGCATGAGCATCCCGGGATGACAAACACACTTCACATGCAGGCAAAGAACTGGCATTCTTACAAGCTTCTGAAAGACTCATACTCCTCAGTTCAGAGCTCTGGCAAATGGGTTGCTGCAGACATATGTTAAAATCCAAATCCATTTATTATCTTATGCATACATTTTTCATTAAAAGGTGGAGTGTGGATGAAAGGGGCTATTCATGTATTCATGCGTCTCTTCAGTTTTCTGATTTGGTTTCATTTTCAATTTTTCCCAATTTATTTTTGATTGTTTTCTATTCCTTGGAGGCCAAAATTCAATATGTAAAAATGCTTTTAAAAAGGTGAATCAACTTCTAATGTCAAATTCAATAAGGTCAGCTACCACAATCATATCTCTTCACAATATGAAGAGAAAAGACGATGATGTCCCACATGTCTACTATTTTCAGAGGGACTCTGAGTTGAAAATTAAGTTACCACAGTGCAAAGAATCCAAACTGATATTCAGCAAATGGACCTCACATAATGATTTTTCTATCCAGTTTATTTATTCTGAATCCTATAGCCATTAATACACTCTAAACTCCAGGGAAGTGAAGGCACAAACGTAGAATTATTTTCCTTATCTTGTTTGCAGGGAAAAGCTGAATTTCAGGTGCTCATAAAGTAGCATAATTAGCTATCGCGGAACTGCTTCTTACCATAGCTTTGGTAAGCCTGCAGCCGTGGCACAGATTGAAGGTCTGCTTGAAGGGGGCACCACTACGAAGTACCATGTCCAGTAGGCAAAGCTCCTTCTCAGGTTCTTCACAGCTCAAAAGATGGCTGTGACAACTGAAATCCCATGAGGACTGCAGCCCTTCCGTGGGGCTGGCAATGTCCCACTCCAAGAATGGATGGCTGTAATTCCTTTATGGGTGAAATGATCCATGCAGTCCCAATATGATTGCTCAATCCTTTCCAGTAAACCTGGGTAAGCAATTTTAAAAAATCAGAGTGAACTTACAAGTATTATGGGGAAAGGGTTTTGATAAAATGGAGATGGATTAATTTCAGGTTATTAAAAATCATTATTTTGTTTTCAAAGTTATTGCTTCATTTAAGAAAAAGATTTGTTTGGATTTTTTTAAATCTAATATCTAATAATATGGAGTTTTGCCCTGTGTTCCCCAAAATAAATTATTTAGGATTAAATTCCCTCCACTTTAGATACTGAACAATATATGTTGAATCCTAAGCCTATAAACATACTTATCCTGCAATCAGGATTAATGAATAAAGCAGGTACTCTTTGCCAAAAATCAAAAGAAATTATTTCTATATATCATAGGGCAGGTTTCATCTAAATCAAAGTTAGTCTAGAGAAATAAACACTTTGAATAACTAATTGAGAAGGTAATGGCTTATTCCCTAGAGTTCCCTATTTCTTTCTTAACTTTCTGTGAAGGGAGACGAGAATGACCGCCTTCCTCTCAAACATGGAGAACTTGACATATGTACAAGCACAGGTGTTTTCCACTCATCAAGATTTCAATACTCTGTTCAAAGTTTTTTAAGGTACACATTATTTACAGAATTTAAAGATTACTTTGCTCCCTGTACTGTATTTCGTTTCAGTCAAAACATTTTCTCTGGTGAGTTCATTTTCTCATCTGATGCAGTGAAGTGTTAAGCATCTGCCTAAGTCAAACCTTGTGAATATTTCTACTCGAGCCCAAGAACTTTGCTACATAATGTTTACATTTGTAAGTTCTTTGCTGAATATTTTTCATAGCATGAATCTTATTAAGAAAACATTCCAGACAGTTCACATGTTGTTTGTGTATGCTTTATTCAGCTCTTGCTCTGATATTTTTTATTAACAATGCCCCATATGTAGCTTCTTTATTTGTACTTCTCATTCCCATAGTGGCTATTTATCTATTAAGTGCTCTAAATAAAGTATGCCTAAGATTTTGTTTGAGAATTAAGCATCCAGTTGATTTTTGTAAAATAATATTATATTAACATTATCAGGAACTGGTTTAATTTTGCTGTCTCTGTATAAGTGATACACCTAATTTCTGTGGTCTTAGTTCTAAGTTGTATGAATGTGAGGGGTATGAAAACAGTAAGATGTGAATTATTGTATATATGTGCAATATGGAAATTGAATTAATGTTTTCCATAAAAGATTATCCACCAGTCATTTGAAGCTGTCCACTATGGATATTCCTTCAAAAAAATTTTAGACTATTTACAAGAAATAATCAACATTACAGAATTAGGTTCAATCCTCGGGAAATTTCCATACCAGTGCAGTTGAGCTCAGGTAGCAAAAGCCCTACCTCCCTTTCTACATTTGATTTTAATGTCTTAATAGCAGATGACTTGAGAAAGAATTGTACAGAAAAAGATCAGATGCTGTAGAGAATCCATATTATAACAGCTGGATTGCTTAAGAGAACATAGACTAAGGCTGAATAATTATGCAAAAGATAAATCATCTAGCCATGTAATTAATTTGGAATTACAATGACAATAAAGGTACAGTTAAATTCTTATTGATACATTAAAATTGTGATAAATGTTAATATATTTAATTGGTATTTAACAAGATAGCTGTAGCAAGTTAATTAGATATCCATTTACATACTTCATAAATGTCAGCATTTTTAACAATTCAGCCCACATTTAGAGTACAGTACAGCCTTGAGTAATCCTGGATACAATAGGTGTGATAAGTAACACTAGCCCCATTTCCCTTCTGAACCTTTTATCATGGTCAGGATGAAATTAGAATCAAATTTCCCTTCCCCTTCCCCTTCTTTTTCCCATTAACTATCAGGACTTCATAAATATAAAGACAAACTAGACACTAATAGCTTCTGGACAATTTTTATGTTAATATCTCTGTGCCTCCCCTTCATATCTCTAAATTTTGTTAAGGTTCAAGCTGACTATTTACAAATGAAAGACATCTACATTCACCACGATTATAACATGCCCTGTCAAATTTGTGAACTGATGATGCTAGAAAGTATGGAGGAATTAAACCCAGAAGCCCTGTCAGCTTTTAACTAACTACCACACATAAAATGCAAGAATGTAAAAAGTTATGTATGGGAACTTAAGAGTCACTTTAAAAAGCCAGCTGCAAGCAGAAAATGTCAAAATAGTTTGTCAAGTAAGTTTATAACACTTCTTCATTATCTTAATCATAAGGATGCATAAAAATGGCTATGAAGATAAGTAGATCTGTTCCCCACCCCCCTGCACTTTTTTCTCCCAGACAGTAAGATAAAAGGAGACTGGCAAGGTTTTTAAAGATACCCTTAAATGAAGAGTGATGATGGTTCTCTTAGATTTGCTTTGAAGAACATATTATATAATGCCTGAATTACAATGAGAGAGATAGAGACACTTGAATGGGAAGAGAGGGAGATCGAACAGGAGACAAGAAACAGAGGAAGGCTAAGATGGGTAAAAATTCTTGATTAGTCCCAGGCATTTTCTTCTGATTATTCTCATGTGACCTAATTGGAGAATATTTTCTACCAGAGATATTCAATATCATGGGCAGGATTTCCAGATCTATTTGGAATTTTAGTTAAAAGATGGCTAAAAATATTAGAATGGTATAATGAAAACATGCAAAGCCTACAGGTTCCAAATTTTTTTTATTTATTCTTACATTATATTTAAGACAATCAGACCATGTTTTCATTATGTTTGCCTGGTCTGCTCCTGAGAAGACAGTGCTTTCCTACTCACAGGAGTGCACAGGGCTACTTTTTAGACTTTCCAGGAGGTGGACTTTTGAAGTCATTGTTCTGCTTGGCTAGCAGCTAATATTGAGTAGCACTGAGGAAGAGGGGATTAAATTGTTTCACTTGAGGATGCAGAAAATGTATCCAAAGTCTTCAATAAAGCCCATATACTTTCGGGTAAGAATTTCAGTTGTTTCCAGTGGTTTTAGCACATAGACTGTTTTGCACCTATTTGTCACCTAAAAGCAAGAATACAGGATTTATGATAAGATAAAGCACCACATGTATGAACCAAACAGGCCATATTAATAAAAAATATTAATCTTAGTAGTATTTTTAAGAGCAAAGTACATGACAATATTCTTTTGAAAGTTTCCGAGAATTGGTTCGGTTTTGCAAGTATTGCTAAACTCAGATAAACAAAATTCCACAAGGGCAATATGCTGGCAGTTGATATGCTGACCCTGTTCTTATTTTCTGCTTCTTTCTCAGTCAGGTTTTAGTCCTTGGTGACTGAATGGCTATTTCATCACTTCCTTCTAGAAAGCACTCCACACATATACAAGTTCCAATTTATAAAATTTCACCTGATACTTCTTGTATATTTTCCCACTGCTAGGTTTACTCAAATAAAAATGACAATCCAATTTCTACTTGAAGCATACACTACATTCTTCTTTTACTAAACCTTTCAAGACCAAAAATTTTAGCAAATAAGCACCATTCTTTCCACTAGCTGTGTTGTAATAACACCAAATGTTGATTCCTGTTAATCTTTCTTTAATGGTTCCTTCAGGTTCATAACAATTTTTTATGTACTTTGCCATATTTCCCTAGATTCTAAGATGATCTGGATATCAGATAAATTATAGAAATTATTATTAGTGTTTTACAAAGTAAGGCAAATTCCAATTCCACATGGAAATCTATAAATCTGAACAATAGGTCATTTGCTATTTGGCTACTGATGTGTGCATTTAGTCCAAATTACAGCCAGTGTAATTGAGAGCAGAATTGTCCCTCAAAACACATTCTAAGTAATCAAGGATTAAATGTACTAATTAAGATTATTTTTGTGAATAAATGTACCAATTATGTTTTCTAGGTCAAAGTGAAAACCAGTGAAATCAATGAAAGTTAAATATGCAATTTTTTTCAGAACACTTAAAAATTTGTAGGATAAAAAGGATTGGAGTCACTAAAATTCTTTAGTACATATTTTAAAAAAATAAATATGGACACTGCAGTTTATATCTAATTAATAAGAGTGTCATAAACATGTAGATATGACTTCTTTCATCCATGGCCACACTTAAAAAGACCTGTGATCAGTGCAAATATCAACTGGACAATGATCTGCATGAGGAAGGGACATTTTCAGCCCTATATTTTGCAGGTAGCCATGGCCATGTGCTGTGACCATGATACTTGAACAAGTCTAACGTGGTGGGAAAGTATTGGAACTCAAATACATAAATGATTCAATGTAGGCAGAAGTTATTTTTACACTGTTTCAGAAGTCATTTGCCATTGAAAATTGTGTACAACCATAGTGGTAATTTCATGCATTTAAAAAAAAATAAATTTTAAAAAGGCATGTCTGTAGACCTATATAGATATTTTGCCTTTTTTAGACAATAGACCTCCATGATATTGTCACTGGAGTTGATGTTTGTGTTAGCTGTATATTTCTCTGTACTTTAGGAATGATTGGTCCCTTCAGTTATGGGGTTTTCTCTAAATTCAGACAAGAAAAAGAGATTACCTATGTAGAGAGGATAATCTGCACACGTATACTGAGCTTAAATTTCATGAGAACTAAAACACCTTCTTAAAAGAAGCGCTGGGATCATGAAAGTTGTTAAAATTCTTCCTATCCATTATTCTGGACCTGCAAAGTGATTCTGTACTCCTGTTGTTTAGAAATGTACTGCTTGGCTATACAGGAAGCATAACTCTAGTATTGAGTAGATTGCATCTGTGTGGATTCATAACATTTGAATAATACAGCTGAAATTTGACTGCTACCTTCCAAACTCGAGCTTTGGTTGACTGTCTTATAACTGCAATTGTCCAACAGACTCAGAAGCCAGGTAAGAATCTGGCAGATGTGTACACAGAAGAATGATTTCAAAGACTTTGGCGGCTTAAAAATATGAAGAATCAACATTTTTGTTCCTGGTCACGTGTAAAGAGCAGAAATTATTCTTTCCTGGGATATTTATTTAGGACATTCAATGAGTCTAAATACTTCACTGAATACACTGACTTTGAGCAAATTCTTCTTTAAAAAGATAGCTTGTGTACTAAGTATTCTGTTAGCCTGTGTGGCAGGAAAAAAGAGATCCACATTACAGCCCAGGTGCTGCATGCCTTCTCTCTAGTCACTGGAGAACAATCAGCATCTTAAGAGAGAGAGTTACATTTTAGGGAAGCAGATTCAGCTGCTAGGGTGCCTCACTCTGCTAACAATACAGGGAGTTAACAGCCAACCCACATTCAAATTCAATTTTTTCAGCTAAAGGACTAAAGTGAGAATGGATGAGCCCAGCCTAGGAACCACAAGACTCGAGACTTTTCAAGAGCTTATTCTAACAAAGTTTCTGCCTCCATTTCAATTTTCCAGGTTCATGGCCCACAGGTGTAGGCAAAAGCATACATTACCCTTTGCCACATTCTTTTAGTTTCCTTTCTAAAATATGATTAAAAACTCTGCAGAATTCTCTCAGAGAACAAACTGCTGGTCATCATCTGGAAGATACATCCTAGTTAGCTTTTGCTAGTGGTCAAAATTCAGAAGGATCATTGTTGAGGGCTGGTTGAAAGAAGCATTTACAATTCTAGGAGATTTCAGAGATAGTTGAAATTAGCCAGGGCTCTGATGTGGTATGATTATCATACACTTTCATCATAAAGCTTTCACTAAATACATTTTTCCTCTAAGATAGCAAGAAATAGCTGCACAGAAACATTGAGAAAGTTTCCTCTGAACATATTAATCCAAAAAAGACATTTCATTTTTTATTTGGTGACTTGTATGTTGGAGAAACCTTGTTTTCTTCCAACCAGGCCCCTTAATCCCTGTTATGCAACTTCCTTGTTTAGTTTAGGAAAGGTATTCTTGTGAGAGAGGGTATAATACCCATAAAAACTATTGCTCCTGTACAGTTAAACTCAGTTTTTACTCACTTATTTAATTTATTATTTTCTTCTAGTCTGTTTCTAAATTTTTTATTTACCACTATTCACAACATATTAGTAAGTAGAAAGAATCATTCTCTTTGCAACCCTAATTGGTGAGTGGAATTTTTGATCCAGTGCCATCAGCATAATTTGAAAACAGGTGGTATTAAACCAATTAGATTTTTTTAATTGATTTTTGCATTTCATGCAGTAAGGGAAAATCATTGATGTTCATTTTGGAAATGAGATAACAATGACTTTTGAAACATTGCCAGCTCACAAAATGTAAAGTCAATATCAATTCATTAGCAAATTAATGGGACTGATTTTATTGTAAATAACTAGCTACTGTGCAGCTGGCAGGTCTGAGTTAGTAGTTATTCAGAGCATCACATGTAAGTTCTGAAAGTAATGGAAGAGTTCAGAAATAGACTTTTTAATCAGGACTTTTATACTATCTTTGGGACTTAAATATTTTTCACCGTAAAAATAAGTGTGTTGCAATGACCTTATGGTGTAAGTAGAAAAGTTTATATTACACTTAGTCTGTGTCTTTAAACACAGGCCTAAATACAGTTGGGTGAGCAATCACATTTCAAATTGAAAAAATCCCCAACAAAATTGAAATAGTTTCAGTTTGCTGTCAAACAATTTGTCTTCACTTTTCTTTCATGCAGGAAAGAAAAGTTCTTGAAGTAAAATGTTGAAAGGAACTATTTGGGTTTTCTTAAGTGGATAAATAATGGTTTCGTTTGAGCTTTTCTTTTTGTTTCTTTTGCAAATAAATACTTAGTTCTCCTTATTAAATTGAAGTACAGTTGGAATTGAAACATCATTTTGAAACGACAAGTGGAAACTCCATTTTTCTTGTTTTCCACCCATTTTTCTAGCTTAAATGCTATGAAAAATTCAAAATGAATTTGTGAATTGTTTTGGGCAGAAGCATTTTTCACTGAGAAAAGCTTTTGCCTGAAGAGTTTCCCCTAGCTACAGTCCTGAATAATGCATTGCACATAGCTTTGCTGGTGAGATCTAAAGGCAGTTGTACATTTTACAGATGTTCCTCAGGATAGAACACCTCCAGAGCTCTCTTCAGAATGACATCCCACCTTAGTCCTTAAAAAGCTCTACATGTTCTATATCATCACCATGTCTAGGTGCTGAACAGGGGAATAACTGAAACAAAGGCTCCCTCTCTTTCCTAGTGCTTCTAACCCTGTTTTCAGTGGAAAAGAACTATTTAGTCTTAAATCCTAACCTAATGCTTATCCCTCCAGCATGATATATTGTTATAAGAGCCTGATTCTGTTTAACTTCTCCCATAAAAGCATTGAGAAGTAGTCAAAAGGGAGAAAATCTGTGTCAGGACTATATTTCTTTTAATGTAGTCATCTGTGGGGTCTCAAAACCTCTTTCCTATCCAAGTATGACCACTCTTGTAGCATCCATTGCTGTACTTTAATATAGCCCAGTCACCATCTGTGAAATTGTTTAGGTTTGTCACTTGTATAACCTGTGTCTCCTCTTTATTTTGACTGTGCGCAAGTAAAGGCATAATTTACTTTTTGACTTTGCCTCAAAATTTAAATGCTGTATGTTCTTCTGCAGCATTTCTGGTATTATAAAGAAAGCACAAAACTTCTGGAAAACCTAAATGCTTTGAAAATATTGTATTTCGATAAGAGTTATTTTTCTGGTTATTCCATATGTGGGTAAAATTGTTTTAGTCACCAATTGAAATACTTGCAGGACTAAAATTCTTATGTCTATTAGAATTTGGAAAAGAATAAGGTTGTCATTGATATTTTGCATTCTTCCATATATTAATTTTCCATTCTTAAACATGAAAATGTATAGTATATCTAAGTATCTATTCAGTCCCCAGTACCAAACCTTCTTACTTACTACTAGGACCTTAATTTTTTTTTTTGGCTCAAATTTTGTTTAGCAGGTTCTAGAGAGATCAATAGCGGAGGTTAACCTTAAAACAAACACAGAACCCAGATCCTCACAAGCATTTAGATCCTTATCTCCCATCCGTGTTGAAATATTTTCAAAAATGTGAGCCTTGAAGGATATCTTGGCTTCTAAATAAAGCAGAACATGACATATACTCTGTTTTAGAAATGGTGCTGTAAATGTGCATTGTAAGGGTTACTCCAGAAATCTGATGGGTGATAGGCAATTCAAGATTTTCCAGGCACACCAAGGATATTGACTTTCTGAAGCTGACTAGAAGATGTGAGCTACTTCCAGCAATTCAATCTACTCCATTCAGAGCATAGTCAGTTTATAAAGGTGTGCAATTTGTAGAGGACTGTTTCAGGGTCACTGTGCTACAGCCCTCTTGACACAGCCAAAAGAAAGCCCTGAATAGAGGATGAGAAATCTGATTGCTGATTAGCTTCAGTGTTATTTCAATCAATTCCCAGAAGGAAGTTAGCAATCTGCCCAGTATTCAACAAAAGATTGCTATTAAAGAGCCATTATGATGGGAACACTCAATTCAGAAAGGTTTGGGTTTGGGTTTTTTTGGTTGGTTTTTCGGGTTTTTTTTGGTTTGTTTGTTTGTTTTTTATTTTTGATAAATCCGGTTTTTGAGGAGGGTTTTTCTGTTGGGTTTTTTTGGTTTGGTTGGGTTTGGTTTGGTTTTTTATCAGCTTGAGTTCTATGCAAGGACTTCTTGATTATAAGATTTTTTTACTGAATTTATGACTTTTTTCATTCACACTTACTATGGGCAAGTTGCATGGGTTATTTAAAACTAAATACTCAGAGGAATTTTCTCAAAGGCAGTCCTCCTCCCACAGATAAAGTGCTGCTAAATTCAACTGAATAATGAACATATTATTTTTTCTTTTGAAGCTGAAAATATCAAAAGGTTATTATATCTATTTTCTTAATAACACAAAAACATCTTTAAGTGGGCCTACTCTGAACAGTCCAGGTGCTCCTCACCATCTAAATGCACAAAGAAACAAAAGCTTCCTTCACTGTGATTCAAAATTAAACCTTTCTCTTTTTTTTAACATGATAAAAGTGAATTAAAGAAGGACGGAATAACCATTGGAATATTAATGTGGAACATATTGACAGGATGAGGGATAATGTTTTTAAATTTAAGGAGGATCAATTTAGATTAAATATAAGGAAAAGGTCTTTTGCAATGAAGGTGGTGAAAAATATACTGGAACAGGTACATGACCCATTCCTGGAACTATTCAAGGTCAGGTTTAATGGGGTTCTGAGAAACTTGATCTAGTTTAAAATGTCCCTACTCATTGCAAGAGGATTGGACTAGACGACCTTTAAAGGTCCCTTCCAACCCAAACAATTCTATGATTCTGTGATTCTAAAAACATGGTAGAGGAAGCAAGTATCCTGATTTTCCCTCTAATTTTTAGGAAAATATTTAATATTTTGATCTTGCTTTTATTCCCCCAGAATAGCAGAGAGCTATTACCTTCCTTCCCAGGAGTGGGAGGAAGATTAACACATTAATACATCAATACACTGAGGCATTCAGATACTGTGGTAATATAAGAAATATGAATATGTCACATGATTACAAAGATTTACAACTTCAGCATAAAGAAACCTACTAAAAATGCAGATGCATTAAGTGTGTGCATAGTCTTAAAAGTGCTAACTTGTACACTTCAATATTCAGTTCCTTCTAGTTGCTATTGGATCAGATTGACACTTTTAAAAGTAAAATGTTGGCCTTTCTCATTATCAGTGGCCTGATGGTTTCTGAATATCCATCACACTGGTGATGAATCTAAAATCACTACTGGCATTGTAGACCCCCCAGGTGAAACAAAGCAAACTATTGCATCAATGATGTCTATAGCAACGTTAACATGTGTAAGGGCTCTGAACTACAAAAAAATTTCCAAAATCATTTTTGCCAGTACAGGGATTAACTCTGACTTGAAAATATGAAAGCAAATTATATTGAGCTAGAAATTGCTCTTTATCTGATACCTCTCTGTTTTCATTTTTATTGCATTAAGAAATCCATAAAAATATATGATCAGAGAAAGTCGAGAGCACTCTGCGTGGGGAAAAGGAGTTTAAGGGGACCTGCAGTATAAATGTTAATGCAATACAGAAGAGTTATACTCATAATTAAGTATCACCAGGTATAAATGCCATCAGGAGCCTTGCCGCCTTTTCAAAGCTAGTAGTCAGGAAGAAATGCTGCTCTGGGCATGTCTGCAGACTCTGCAGAGGCTTGGCCTACTCTAGGTATGGTCAGAAGTGACATTTGGGAGCTAAAACTGCAGTTTAGCAGTGGAAAGATTAGCATGATGAGGTTTTAATCACATCCAAAACTAGGCAAGTTTTGAGAATCTAAATTACAGACTTAAGTGTCCAGAATGGCAACCTTTAGGGTTATTCTCTGCTTCTGTTCATGCAAATGCACATCTTAATTGACAACTAAGATCTATCTGCAGCTTTCTGGGGGAAATTGAAGCACAGTTACAATAGTTACAATAGTTTCACTAGTACTCCATCCTGTAGTCATAGAGCCATTACTTTGTCAGTTTAGCTCCAAAAATCTTTCTGTTTCAGTCTTTTCACCTGTCATATAAATAAAAAGTAAGTGTTACTGTAAGATCATAAGGGAGTTTGAGTCAATAATATCTGCACAGTCTAGATAGATGCTCAGAGTAAAACCACTAAAAATGTTCCAAAAATTTATAGTACATATAAAAATATTATACTATAAACCTTTTACAAATAGTCTTACACATTGTTATGATAAAAGTATCACTTAACAGCCACATTTAACAGGTAAATATTAACTAACAGAAAAATTTCTCCCTCAATGTTGAACTCAGGTTTGTGAAAAACAAACACAAAATGCAGATATCAAAGCTGTGGGATCTCTGGTTGCAGATGAAAGAGAGTATGCGTGCATGTTCAGAGATATTTTCCATTCTAGAGCTTTGTATTATAAATGGCTGTTTCATCTGTAACTGCCAGAAGTCTACATATGTGGAGCATTATGAACAAGTCATCAAATGAGAAGACAAAAGCTTTTCTTTGTTGCTCATTCAGGTGAGCTATTCCACTAGAAGCAAAGGATATTTGAAGGTATTGAAGGTTAATTGTGAATTATGCAGAAAACTATCTAAAAACAAGAATAAAACCACAATTGAAAGTACAATTGAGTAGTATGCTCAAACTGTTTGAACATCACAGAACTTGTTTAGTTACTGACATTTTTGTTGAAGTGTTTGATGGTTTATGAAACAGGAAACTACTACAGTGGCTTTGGATTATGCTCTTGGATTGGAAAAAATGTATCATAAGCAAGGGTGGAGGAGAGTGAGAGCTGCATCTTCTGTATCTTGCTGTTTCTGATTTCACTTACAATTATGCCACCACAAAATTAAAGTGCTCATTATTATTATTATTCATTAGCACATGGCTCTGGTGTGTGATGATTGCTTTCAGAGGAAGAATTTTGAAACAAGGGCGTTTCACACATGAGAAAGTGAACTACTGTGCTGCTGTCTAGAATTAAATGCAGTGTAGCAAACAGAGGAAACTATTCTGTCAGTGCCCCAGTTCATCTGAGGTGTTCTCTCTCCTTTGAGAGAGCAGCAGATCAAATCTTCCTTAAATGCACTCTGTCATTCATACAGAGAAGAGTTTTAAAGGTCAAAGTCACACATTTTATCCAATCCTGATAGCCTTCCATAAGGTTTTTCTGTCCAACCTCATCCTGAGTTTGCAGCACGTTTACCATAGGAGATGTAATCTCTCCCCTTAATGAAGACAATAGAAGTAATTGAGATCATATGGACCCAGTGTGAAATGCTAATATGGAGTAAAACTTACCTTCATTTGCAGTTATTCTGAAATTCTAAGTCCTCAATGAAAAACGTATCCAATCACATTTATCTATTTATTTGACAACATATTCCATAATAAGAAGAAGTATTTCTGAACAACTCCAACAAATAAAGGAGTGTCACTGGACTTGCTTATGTGGCAGCTTTTATTAAAGTAGTGTTGGGTCACAGCCTCAGGCAGGATTACAGACTGGGGAAGAAGTGGCTTGAGAGCTGCTCAGCAGAATGGGTCTTGGGGGCATTGGTGGACAGTCGGCTCAATATGAGCCAATGTGTGCCCAGGTGGCCAAGAAGGCCAATAGCATCCTGGCCTGTGTCAGCAACAGTGTGGTCAGCAGGACCAGGGCAGTGATTGTCCCCTGGTATTCAGTACTGGTCAGGCCCCACCTCCAGTGCTGTCTCCAGTTCAGGGCCCTTCATTATATAAAGGACATTGAGCTGCTAAAGCAAAGGGCAGCAAAACTCATGAAGGATCTAGAGAACTTGTCTTATGAGGAATGGCTGAGGGAGTTTGGTTTGCTTAGTCTGGAAAAGAGGAGGCTCATGAGGGACCTACCTCATCGCTCTCTACAACCACCTGAAAGGAGGTTGTGGTGAGGAGGGGACCAGTCTCTTCTACTGTGCTTGCAGTGAGAGGACCAGAGGAAATGCTTTAAGCTGAGAGATGGGAGATTCAGACTAGATATGAGAAAAAATTTTCACTGTTAGGGTGGTCAAGCATTGGAATAGGTTGTCCAGGGGGGTGGTGGAGTTACCATCCTTGGAAGTGTTTAAGAGGGATCTGGACCTAGGTGATGTGGCTTAGGGGTTTAGGGGTTACAGTGCTAGTGCTGGGTTCAAGGTGATGATCTTAATTGTCTCTTCCAACTTTATGATTCTATGATTTCATAGAAGCATAACTGCAAGCAGTAGCACACAGAAAAGAGAAAGATAGGCAGTCAGAAATGTTTATCGGAAAAATAAGAGACTGAAAAGACAAAGGAGAGAGAAAGCAAAAAATGGGACTTGTCTGGGCTGACATCTGGCAGGGAAAAAGTTTACAACTGTGGGAAAAGTAACTAAATCCTGCTGGCTTATTTCTTCTGTGTCTGTGGATACTGCATTTTACAAGTTCTTTGAAAATAAATAGGATGATACCAGTTGTAGCCCTGCCTCCATCATCACTTTATTCTGCTGCAATACCCAGTGTGCAAGATATCTACTGTTTTTAGTGATTACATTCAAAAGGGCAAACAAATTTCATGCAGACTGCATGTCTGTTATAAATGCTTCATGCTCTATCTTGATTCGTCTAGATGACAAGGTTTCCAACATTTTAAAAATTAGTTTTAATAAGAACATTTTACATAAAATTATTTTATTAATGGGAGTAATCAAATCTTACTGTAAATGTACAGCTATATAAGATATTTTCCACATTTTGCTATTGAAACTTCAGTGACAAAGCAAAATTGCCAACATTGTACATTAAAACATTACCCCATTTGACAGAAAGTCAATACATAGATGACCAGATGGCTTGCTTTATCTTCTACCTGACAAGTATGTACGGACACTTGCAGCTAAGGGATAACTTAAATGATCAGCAGCCATTGAGAAACTATTATGTCTGTCTATGTTTTTTTAATTGCTGAAAATGTGGATGTGAGCTTTGGGTTGCTATCATTAATAAATCGATGTCTTTCATTTCTTTCTGTCTCTTGGCGTAGAAAACCCGTGTTGTAACTGGAAAGTGCCTACTCAGATTTGCATGTATCATTCGCAGTATCAATCAAGCTGAGAGAAATGCAGTTTTGTAAATTTCCTGAATTCTTTTCTGAGACAGTGACTTTGCTATTACAGCCTTCTCATCCATGAGATGTATATGAAAAATTATGTATACTCCCTTACAGAGTTAGGAAAAATCAGTAAACTGTATCTAAAGACACAGTTCACCATCTGGAAATCAAACTAGTTTTTGCATCCCCATGCATACCTTAAGTAGAAGACAAAATATGAGATAATTTTTAATCTTGTATTAAGAAGAGAGACACTGATTTTTTTGTTCCAATTTGTAGTTTTTTTAAAGATACATTTATTAAAATTTTTTGAGATTAGCTATGGGGATCTGGAGCTTCATAATGTTTTTTACATGCCCTCTGAATAGTATTCAGGTAAATAAAAATAATTTGGAATGTCAAATTTTATTTCTTAATATAATTTGTTTCTCAGGTATTAAAATATTTAATTAATCTTACAAGAAAGCAAAAGCACATTCTATGCAATTTAAGTGAGAAATTGGACATCTTGTATAGTGACTATGTGAGGTATGTATTTAATGAATAACAGTCAAGGCAGTATCACAGTGAATATTCAGGAATTAAAAATGCATAGAAAATATTTATTTGTGAATAATTAATAAATAAAAATGAGAAAAAGTGAAAACAAATGTAATTTATCTTATTTCAGTCAAACAATGTGTTAAATGAAAAAAAAAATTAGAAAGCCAGATCTGGGAGCTGCCATGAGAATGTAACAGGACTCAGTATCAACAAGGTGCTTTAATACAACTACTGTCATCTAGTGAAGTTACACAGTGGGTAATGGTGGGAGAGGGACATATTATTTTACTGTATATTGATATTAAGTTTCCTACAAGTGAGGTAAAGACAAATAACTGCTGTAGTGAGTGCCATATTCCATATCCAGTTAGTCATGAACACGCAGCTAAGTACTGGAATCCTTAGCCAAGGATGTACTTGAGTACAGCCATTACCACTCATTCCAAGTAACTGTTCATAGAGTCTGCTCAGAAAATCTCTTACACTAAGGTACTACCATGCCAGAGCAATGACATCTCATACACTACAGATTGGGAACTATCTGCATTGTCTCCCTCCAACTGGTAAAATTAAAAATTATGAAAGAGCTCTGTCTCCATACAGGGGAACTGAAGTGCTAATTCTGTCACCTACTATTTTAATAAAACCAGAACAAATATTCTCATTAATACTATTCAAGTATTCAAAAGCAAACTGCTGTAGCATATCTCCCTATTTCCACATATACGTCAGTGTTAAACTTGGCCAAATAGAATAAAATCAAGCAGTGTTATAATCATTATATACCTCCAATAGAATCCCTGAATTAAAGCAACTTGCACTTTTTTTTCTGTTTTGCCCATCTGACATACCAAACTTATTGAGAGGGTTCTGTTTCTTCTTTCACTAACCTTGCCTCTCTCAATGCATAAACCAGAGCCATTATTCCTAAATATACTTTATCAGTGTGCAAGAAACCTGAGTTCTATTTACAGTGTGCCATTAACAGTGTTTCTGTTTACAGTCTGCTATTAACACCCTACTTTGATGACAGAATTTTTATTTTCTTCATGGTTTTCTTCCTAATGCTCCCTAGAAACTTTTTTTTTAGCTGATCTGCAACTCTGGAAGATAGTGCAAGAATATGTCCTAATATATGTTCATACTCTGCATGAAGCCTGGACTTGTATCCTGGTCTTGGCCTGGCCAGTATAATGATTCCTTGATAAAAATATTTACACTATCTGATGAGGACCTCAGTTTGGTTATGACTCTTCTTCTTCTTCTTCTTCTCTCTGTTCCCAGGTCCTACATCAACTAAACAGAGTTCTGAAACCAGAGCTAGGGAAAGAAACCTTTACAGAAAGAGCAAAATATTTATTTTTCTCTCCCTCCTGCTGCATTCTGCAGGTGGGGGCTCAGAGTCAGCCTTCTTAGACTGTCTTTAGCTGTGGTTTAAATCATTATCTGTTCAAATTATAAAATTCAGCAGACCTACCTTGAGTTTGTATTCCAAAATATCCCACTTGACAAGTCAAACCCAAAGGTAATGAAAGCCTAATCTTTGGGGTCCCTGAATTTGAACAGAAATGAGTTAGGGGTCATCCAAATGGTTCACACTCAACTAGAAAGTGAATTTAACCACTAGTTAAGTTTTACTTACAAAGACTCAAGATCAAGGTTAAAAAATGTACTAACAAGCACCCAGTATGTTTTGAACCTAATTTTTTTGGTGAACACAACAGTATAAGTCACTTAGTTTGTGACAAGTACTATTGATTTTGGGCTATATTTCTGACAGTTCAGATCTAAATCACTATTTGGATTCCCAGACACTTCAAAATGTGCCACAAAAAATCCCTCAATATGAATATTTTTCATCCAAGCAACCTTCACAGTGGCAGGAGAGTTGAGGCAGGACAGTCCTCTGCTGCTTTTACTGGGGGAGACTCTTGGCAATCCCTTGTCTCAGTGTCACCAAAGCAGGTGGTACTCAGTCACAGAACAACTGTGCACTGAATGTGTGAGGAGTCCTGAGAAAACAAAACAGGATTTTTTAAAAAGAATGATGTCAGGTTTTCAGACTTCAGAGAGAAGCAATTTAGGCGTTGTTTGTCATTCTAGCCCAAACTATTAGGTGAATTGGTTAAAGCATGGTGCCGACAACGCCAGAGTCACGGATTTGACCCATGTATGGGCCATTCACTTAAGAGCTGGACTTGATGCTCCATGTGGGTCCCTTCCAACTCAGAATATTCTGTGACTCTGTGATTTTAAAAAAGGAATAAATAGGGGAAATATCCACTTCTGGCATCAAACTGGCACTTACACAGTCCAGCAGTGCAGTTGTAACTAATTCTTCTAAGAGCTTTGGAAAGAAAACCAGCGCCTCAAAAGTGATGAATAAAAATAGTAGTTACCTTTTTTTGACAGAGATAGGCTTTTGACTTGAGCAAAGAATATAGATACTTCCCTCATCACTTCTTCCAAATACTCTATTTTAGTTGTTACATGCTTGCTGTTACCTCAAGAATAGAACAGTTATAAACTGCAGTTCAGAGTTGTCAGTAACAACCCCTCAAAAACACTGCAGCCAGCCAGGTGGAACACTGATTCAGTGTCCTGGATTTCTGTCCATAATGTCCAAGGAATAGCAAAGAGGGTTTCTGTGTTCAGAGGAACCCACAGCCTCAGTTCCACAGTTGTTTTCCATATACTGAACACCAAACTGTGGCATACCTGCAGAAGACCTGCACCAATCTGTTCCTTCCCCTTCCCAACCTGCAATGTTCAGCTTCTGCTGTGCTCCTGCTTTTGGTATAATATTTTTCCATGATAAAGCTCTTGAAAAGCAGAAAGCTAAGTGCTACTCTTAAAGCATTCATGTTGTAATTCTTCAGGTATTAGAAGGCTTCCCTTACAGATGCTTTAATGTCCAATCGGTGACTGAAGAATATAATGTATAATTCAAACCTAAGAAACAATTAGGAAGGTAAGGTGCAGCTACTTAAAGGATAACACAGGAGTTAGGCCATTACCATTGATACTGTATTGTGATACACTGATACTGCACTGGGTCATCTTTTTTTTTATTTTATTTCTCAAACTATATAGAACAATGCTGCTGAGAAAAATGTAGAGGAAATATGGAACCATGGAAGGAAAATATGGGACACTTTAATTGAAACAAAATAAGGTAAACATACAGAAATACTTTGTATAATAACTTTTGCTCCTATTTCTTATTTGTGATGTCATTCAAGTATTTATCATGTTTAGCATGGCTTGTCTTTCATTTTCAGAAAGAACCAGCACCTTTGACAGGTCAGTAAACTTAGAAGATATTAATATCTTTAAAATTATCTAGAGGTGGTTTTCTGTTTTTGTTTCAGCTAATTCAAACTATCTTTTCATTAATCATTATGCTCATAAGTGATACTTGAAAATTACTGGAGAATATTTAAGATTTCACCAAAGAAGTATTTACACAGCTTTACTATGTGACTGTGTCAAGACATCAGAAGCATTAAAAGGTTTCCATTTGTATGACCTTTTCATATCCACAACCCAGAATGCATTTTTTTTGTGTAACACATGACAACCTGGGTCATCTTTAATGCATTTCATAGGACCTGCAGTCTTAAATAATCTCAGTCAGCATACTCTTTCCTGACAGCTGACGGAAATGGCCACACACTAACTTCAGTGCAAACATTAGATATTTACTATTTCAATTCTCACCACAGCCACAGTAAGCAGTCATCAGCAGGGATGTAAAAAGCTTAGACCATCTCCTCTTGACCTGAAACAGGTTTTTTATAATCCATCAGATGCTTCTGCCAGCACTACTGTGTGCCTTTATGAGTTCAAGGAATTGACAGAATTTAAGTTAAATTTCTGTTTCAGTCAAAATGGTTTTGGAATGCAAACACTTTGATGTAATTAATAGAGAGGTTGCTTTTTCTAAACTGCTGTTTTCAAATTTTGTTCTTCTCTTCCTCTTAACAATGGTTAGCTATAACTGGCAATTAACCTTCAAAACCCCTCTGGGTCTTGTGTCCAATGGCACTATCTCTGGAAGAGTTAGGAGTTAATCACACACAGGAAGAAGAAAGTACCCTCTCTATGAAGCTGTTGAAACCATTACCTGTGTGAGTAATTAAAACCTCTGACAGCACATTTCTATTGAAACTGATTCCGTGGAATGAGTCAGAAAGACATTGAGGTAAATGGGTTCTTTTTTTCCGCAGAATTTCACCTATGGAGCCTGGATAAAGTCCCTGACTTTCTCAGTCATTCCCTAGCTTTATTCTGGAACCAGCACTGTTGATTAAAGTCTCTACAGATTTCAAGTCTCAAGTCTCCAGCAAAATCATAGTTTATTTTAAAAGGTCAAAAGCAAATCTAAGAAATAAAAAAAGTGACCAGACTGTAACAATCCACCAGAAGAATGCATTATAGATGGTATCTATATTATTTCAAGACATTACAGTCTGTTAAAGTCCAAGCATGTCTTGGTACATCAACTATTCACTGAGATAAATTACAAAAAAAGTCAAAAAACAGAGCTAGTAAGTCACAGTTCCTCCCACATTTTTCCTCTGTCTGCCAGGTCTTGCTGAGTTAATCCCACAGACTTTTGGACTGATTTTTCAGTTAATCAGCAATTCTGGAAAATAAGGAAAAAGTTATGTTTAGGGGCAAGAGTTTGTTTTATACACAGTCTTGCTCAAGTTTGTTCTAAGAGGACTGAAGTACATTTTGACAAAAAATTTAGTTTGTTTTTAAAGTAAACCAAAAATGTTTCCAGTGGCAAATTAATTTTTAAAATTTCCCTCTTTTTTTTTTTCTGGAAGAAGCAACTTGGAAAAGCTACAATGAACTTACAAAATACTTTGTTGCTGGAAATTGTCCAACAACAAATATTTCACACAGATTTTTTAATAATCCTGTTCCCAGATTCTAGCATTAATGTTGACTTTCATATGTATTTTAAGTTTCTATTTGAATGAAACTTTCTATTTGCATGAAAATAAGTAATCATTCTTTCTCATCTGAGAGTTTATGTCTTTCAAATACCTTTGTATGTTTCATAGCTACACAGACATGACACAACATCAGGTTTAGAGCATAAAAAAATAAGAACTGCCCAAGAAAACCCATTTACTATCATGACATTTTTTTAGTGACCAGACAATAACTACAATATTATTAACAATTAGATCGCTACAGATGACTGGGCTTGAGTAAGGCCCTGTGTATGCATACAATGAAAGATGTCTCATTCTTTTCTCTAAGCACGATGTATCAACCCACCATGAAGTCTGGTTTCTTAAGGACATGTGAAAGCTTCACTGGCACTAGATATTACAGCATATATGAGAGATAAATGTGATCCTACTGCAGAAAATGTTCCAGCATTCATATAATTATGCACCCAAAAATCCTCAAAAGGGGAAAATGACCATGCAGTGAACTCTAACTCCAAGTCATTAGAGGAATGGAACACCTCTCCTATGAAGAAAAGCTAAAAGAATGACGAATTATGATGTGCAAGAAATTGGGCAAAGGGGGCAAGAGACCTGCACAGGTGAACAAGGAGCTCCTGTCATTACTCAAGCATAAGCAGGAAATACACAGGAGATGGAAACAGGGTCAGACCATTTGCAGTTAAAACAGAGAGGTTGTCAGAGCAGGTAGAAATGAGACAAGGAAGGTCTAGGCCCATCTGTTCTGTGACAGTCCATTCTTATACATGTGTGTGCTTACAGGCAGTTTGTGTGTGCTGACGACATATTCTCGCAGCAAGGATAGGCAGAGTTCTGCCATCTCCTGACACCCAAGCCCAGAAACCAAGGTTTCCTGCAAAGTTTTAAAGATTTCCATTCAATGTTGGCATATTGTCAATTCAAGACTATTCCACGATGGCAAATAATGACCAACCATTCTTGTTCTTCTGAGCAGACCATTAACAAAATCAAGGAACAAAGACATTGTCTTATTTCACGTAATTGCTCCCTGAAGTGCTAAGTGATTCCCATATTCAACTTGTTTTGTGTAACTGCATCGAACTTCATTAATCAAAGTAAATGGCAAGCACGAGTTCTACTTGATTCTCTTATTTTTGTGTTATCCTGCCTTTTGCCCTGCAGTGCGTCTGAGAAAAAGTCTGAAGCACAGCTGAATGCCTTGAGGAAAAAGGTGATAGGATGTGGGTGAGAGTTTTGAAGATCACACAGAGAAATAAATATATATAGAGAGAAAATAAATAAAGATTCTGTCTTGGCTTGGGACATGTACATTTTAACAGCTTGATGGTGTTTGAAGCATACCTCACGTTACTTTTTGAGGCTTGCCTTTACTAATGTGACTTCTTGACAAATGCCAGGTTACTGAAATACATGGAATTTTCAACAGAAAATGATTACACCTCCTTGTGACAGGCTTTCTAGGTACCTGTCAGCTGTTCTGTTTTTACTTGACTATTAGTGAGGAACCACTAAGAGTGGAGGGAGAGCAGAACAGCATTTACTTTATTCAGGTTCTAACATCAGAAGGAAATGGTTTTCTGCTGGCCTCAAAGGAAAGAAACAATTTACTACTCCAGGAGATTTTTCAGACAAGCCTTCCGGCAGCAGGAAAATCAGGGACAGAAGCAATGCAATACTGCTTGATATTAAGGATGACATCAGTACATTGACAACTGTCTGGAAATCATAAATAACAGGGCATGAAGCCTAGAGGCAGTAGGAAAAAAATCAGACAAATCAAAAAACTCAACCACCCAGTGTCCTTGAGGAGCAGTGACAATTTTATGAGCAGTCACTCTGTATCTAGTATGAGAGACATGCAAAAAGAGGAATCACTTTTTCTTGATTACCAATTAGCCAATTTAATTGCAATAAATCTTTTCATCTCTCCACTGAATTTTTGGGTGCTTTGTGACCATATTTAACTTCAACCTGTGGAGTAAAACAGCAGACAGATGCTACCTTCCAGAGTAAATAAAACATTGCAGAAAACCCTATTGTACCTCTACAAATTTATTGACAAGATACCTTTTGCATGCACATGGAAACAGTCTGCCCATGGTTGGTTGTCAACAGTTTGCAGCCTGACACAGAAATAAGGCCTAAGAGGTACAATGTTCTTATAGCTACTCCTGCAGCAAATCTTGGTAGTATACTTAGCTTGTGGACCGCCATAAATTATGTATGATCTTAATACAACAAGTAATTGAGACTTCATTAAAATTTGCCATACAAATAATGGGTCTAAAATAATATATAAATGCTAAGCATCAGTACTAATGACTGTTTTTCTTGTTTGTTTATGATTTTTTGTTGTAGGCAGTAAGAAAAGCAAAGGAATGTGTATTAAATCATAATTTTGTCAATTAACATTATAAATTTTTTTTTTTGTAAAACTTTTTTTTTTTTTAAGAAAGAAATCCAGAGTGAAGAAGAGGATGCAGAGGACCAACAATTATGTCCCTAGGGAAAAAGACGTTTTGATGAGGCATTTTCTTTTGTGTTTCCTGTGTTTAAAAGCTTAACTCTGTCTTAATTTCAAGTAATTGTAGAAACAATAAACTTAAATTCAGCAGAAAACTTAAATATCATTTCACATTGAAATATCTCCTGTCAATAGATGAGCTGAGGTAGTTAAAGTAAAGCCTGTACCTATGTCCCTGGAACCTGTCCAACTTGATGGCCTGGTCAGATGATTAATAGCAGATATCAATTTAAGCCTCAGGTATTCAGGAAATAATTATCCTGCATTAAGAATAAATGACTTTGATATGCAAATTAAAACAATGTTGCTCTGGGCAAATAAGGAAGTCTATTAAAAAAAAAAAAAAGCTCAACAAAGCAGCAGTTAATATTTAGCAATTAATTTTTTTTTCATTATTTTTAATACACTTTGCAAATTGTGCCATGGCCCAATCCCCCAGTTTCACTGTAGTTACATCTGCTTGTAGGATTTAGCCTTTCATTGAAGAAATCAAAGTAAAGGATTTTTAATTCAAGGGCTAGCTGTGGCTTTTGATATTTAAAGATGCTACAGATTAAAACAGTTTTCCTTAGGAAGGAATTTGAGGAAGAAAAGGAGAAGGTCAGTAAAGGAAATGTTCATGGACAAAGGGGCCTGATTTTTTAGTGCTGACGCCAGGAAAAAATGTTGATGGTAAACAGAGAAGTAAAGAACAGACCGAGCAGAACCTTGTCTGTCTCACTGTTGCTTTTAGCAATCTCTGGTCTTCCTAGCTATATGCTCCTCACTCAGCAAAATCCACCAAAGCATGAACAATTTCTTTACTCTTCTTTCATATCTTAAAAATGAAGTGAGAGTCAAGCCATTAGAGAATATGACTGTAAAAGAAATGCCTCTGATTTAGGTGATGATGCTCTTTGGTCATTTGTATCCTTCTGGCTCCAGCTGTAACTACTTGGATAGTCCAAGCTGTACAACTGGTGTCAATAAAGCCTATACCTTCCAAAGAGCTGCCCAGCAGGAGAGGATGGGACAACTCTGTTTCTTATGTTTGTGCATCTGCTCAAGTGCTTTGACAGTTTCAACATAATGTACGAAGTACTTTTACAGGAGTCAGTGTGAATTAGGGAAGCAGTGCCAGGACAGTGAAAGGCTGATGAAAGTAACAGGAAGAAACATGCTGCAGTAAACAAGAGTTATCTCGCAATACAGGAAACATGCTTGTGGGGACATTCCATTTAGGCATGTGTGAAAGAAGTCACTCAAAGACAAATACATATCCCCAGTACAGATAGAAAGTGAGATATCTGGCTTTATAGAAAATAAATGCTGATCTTGGGTTAAAAAACAAAGCCTTTGTTGCTGCCCTTAGCAGCCTGATTCAACTCATTGACTAGATGGAAGTTTCAGTCATACATTGAGATTTGAGGAACCAAAGTTACTACTCACCATTTTGTATTGAAATTATTGTACTCAAATACTTGGCCCTGTGATACAGGATACAAAAGTCGCTGTACCTAATACCAGTTGCTGTACATCCATTGAGGTTTTTGACTGCATTTTTCCGAAGGGTCATTATTTCCTTCATTCTGTATTTCTGTAAAGCTTTCTTAGTTTATTACTTAGCATATTCTTTGACTAGTTTCCTCC
The DNA here is from genome assembly GCF_009650955.1 of Corvus moneduloides. Lineage (NCBI taxonomy): Eukaryota > Metazoa > Chordata > Aves > Passeriformes > Corvidae > Corvus > Corvus moneduloides. The sequence continues at coordinate 19,933,635 of NC_045481.1, forward strand.
ATGTGATCTTTATCTTGTTGCTGTATATGAATGTGTTGGTGTTTATGCTGTGTTTGGTAGCATTTTTGCTCCCTGCTGGGACACACACTTGTTACTTGGCAGAAGAATGCTGGCATGCAGAATGATTTCCCTGAACTTTTCAGGAGTCCAATTAGCATACGACAGTGGTACAGGGGGTTCCACTCTAGCAAACCCCCTGAGCCGCTCTTCACCAATGTGCAAATGTGCAGACAGCTTGGCATAATTACAGTTTTGTATAATTATAAATAATTCTCATTTATGGAGGATTAATGCATGAGAAGCTACTACCATATGCAAAGGGTTACCTTTCCAATGGAAAAGGAGATAAATGTTTATGAAGGTGTGTTGTATGGGTTTGGTAAAAATTTGCAAGAAGATGAATATGTATAATTCCCAGTGTGCAGTGCAGCGAATATTCAGAGATACTAATCAGTAATTGTTGCAGTGGGGATCCTGCAACACGCATATATCAAACCAGGAGTCCCGTGGAAAGGAAATATATATGGACAGACAGATTCTTGCTAGATGTTTCAGAGATGTTTATTTCTCCAGCCGCATGGCCGGAGCTCTGCCCAGGAACTGTTCCAGTCACGGGACCAAGGGTCCTTCTGCCCGCGCAGGGAACACAAACCAACCAATGGGAACGAGGCTGAGCAGGGGCAGGGAAGCCCCGTGTCTGTGCCCTCAGGGCCCCTCTCCCAGGGCTACACAGCGGGGGAGGGACCCCAACAAGTAATGGTGACAGTATGGGACTAATGACATTTCACTTGCTACGAGTTGTAAAGGCAAACCCTACTCATAGAAGGGCCTGCTACTGATAATATAGAAATTATGCAAAGTGCATGAGCAAGATTTTGGTATAAAGTGGCCTAGCTCTATTAGGTGATTGCATCTTAGTAAGCTTCCATTTTAATCTGCATGATGTAGAGAACAATCATTTCTTGCATTTTAGTTTCATGATTTGTGCTTCAATAAAGGGTCAGATGATATGTGAGGGAATTCTTAGTGAGGTCTGATTTTCTCTTACACTATCTTTAAATCAGGAACTGAAATCAATGCACTGTAGTCTAACTGTGTTTTCACCTGTGCTGATGGCAGTCATAAAAGAATTTTCTGTGATGGTAATTGCTCTCCAATGAGCTAGGTATTAAATTAATATTTGTCCTGTTCTCTGCATCTTAAATTTGTTCATCTTGATAGTTGATCTTTCCCGTACCCAAAGTGGCCCTACTAGAAGTCTGAAGTGGGACTTTTTACAAGGGCATGTAATGATGAGACGGGGGGGATGGCTTTAAACTGAAAGAGAGTAGGTTTAAATTAGATATTAGGAAGAAATTCTTCACCCAGAGGGTGGTGAAGTACTGGAACAGGTTTCCCAAGAAATTGTAGATGGTCCATCCCTGACAGTGTTCAAGGTCGGGTTGGATGGGGCCCTGAGACACCTGGTCTAGTGGGTGGCGTCCCTGACCATGGTGGGGGGAGTTGGATATAGAGGATCTTTAAGGTTACTTCCAACCAAAACGTTTCTTTGAGTCTATGATTCTATGCTCTGTCAATCACTTCATTCAGCCTCTGCAGTATTTTTTTTCTGCCTAAGGAAACAAAGTTCAAGATATTGCATAGAGGAAATGTGTTTCTATATTCATTTGTAAATCTCTTTCAGCCTCATATAGTTAAATCTGAAACCTCTTAGTCCATGTTGAGTCAGTCTGACACAGAGCTGTCAGTCCCAGAGTACCATTTGCTTATACCTCTCATAATAAGGTGTGGAGACAAAGAGAGCTTCTTCTTGCTTACTGTAAGACAAAAGCTTGAGTATGACCTCAGACTTTATTGGACAATAGAGAATCAATGCAGGAGTGGGAAAAATACAGTAAATACTTCAACTCTCAGATAAATAATACCATCATATAGTCATAGAATGTCTTGGGTTGGAAAGGACCTTAAGGATCACCGAGTTCCAACCCAGACCACTGAAAATTTAGGACTGAACCTAAGAAGCCATCAGGAGTGAACCTAAAAAGCCATCAGATTTTAAATTTCCTGAACATGGACAAAATCAGCAGTTTCTTAATGCCATAAAATAAATGTTCAAGATCTCATGATCTGCAAAGCCAAGCTTGTGCCTTGTTAAAACAGCTTATGGATAGAAGCAACGGGTAGTGAGTTAAAAGATGTGATTCGACATAAGTTTGCCTGGTACTTTCTGTGATTAAATTGAAGAATTTAATTTTCAAAATCTACTGGTTCATATCTTAACAGAACTAAAACAATCTAAAAATGTTCAACTAAATTAGGGAAGTAAATACAGTAGTTTAGATTAACTGATATAAAATTACTTTTGGTGAACAATGTTCATGGTTTTCATTGCCTTTCTTACATCCCAATAAGTGTAGGTAAAGTAGGTATATATGCTAGATATACACAAATAAAGCCTATTCAATTTTAGCTCAAAGATAAATAAACTACAAGAATTTTAGATATGGTCTTTCTATCAATTCAAAAAAAAAAAAAAAAAAAAAAGAAGGTGGAGACATAGATAGTTGCTTTGGAAGCTCCATGTATTATCTTTATAGAAAATATAAGCCATTAGCAGGTGAGTGAAAGGGCTGGATTTGTTGTTTTGGAGACACCATAAAGAGGAAAACTGTTTCTTAGTTCAAGATAAGCGCTGCATCTCCTAGGTTTATCAAAGACAAAATTCATAAGTTCTTCTTTAAGTCAATGGGCCTTTGCTGTCATGACTAACTAAATCTGACAGCTAACTGACTCTGAGACAGCAAATTTATTATAAGGTTTAAAGAACCTGTAGGAACTCCTCCTGTCCCACAGTTAGCAAAACTAATGCATCAGATGTTCAACATCTGCTGTGTGGAACTAGACATCTATCATGGTAACACACAAAACTTCATATTTTGCCTTATTATGATCACAAAAGACAGCACAGTTTCAGAGAAGCAATATGCCACATCCTTACAATGGGTAAAATGACATCTCTCTAAAGTACATGGGATTGCATGGAATTGGATCATCTGAGGGCAATAAACTTTGACTTTAAACACAGTTACCAGACACTACCTTGCTGGGGAGATTTTTTTGTTGTTACTGGATTCTGGGGCTTTTTGTTTGGTTGTTCAGGTTTTTTCATGGTGGAGTTAGGTTCATTTCATTAGAATTTTACTTTAGTCTTCAATCTCATTTTGAAGAGCCTACAAAGAGCTATCAGATCATTGCAGATTTTGTTTATATATCAGTTGGCTAGAGAAATGACAAAGCAGAAGGAAGCTCATCAGTTTTTTTGTAGGGGTTTTCCACATTGTTTTTATTTCACTGAATTCCTGTAACATTGGCATTCATTAACACTGCAATCCTATGCATACGCAGAGATCGTTCATGGTTCAGCAGCACTTTGAAAGGCCACAGTAGGGTGACTTGCTCCAAAACTTTGAATGGCCATTTCAGGTTGCTATATTAATCTACAGCTGATGACATGGTGTTCTTTTTGACACTTAAATAACTGCTTAAAACCTAGCCCAAGTTAAAAGACAGTGATGTTCTTAGCTATTCATCATAATTTGTGAACCTCTAACTAATATACTCTGAACGAGTTTCTCTCTAATAAACAGGTGCTAATTAATTAATGCCTGTCATCTTTATTCCTTTCAATCCCATTTCAGTCAATTCTAGGAGAAAGAGCAAAAAACTTTGTGGGTAAAGAGTCACAGCACTGCATGCTCAGTCCAGAAGCAAACTTTCCAGACCAAACTATAAAGTGCACCAAGAAGACTGGTGCAGCAATCATGGATTAAGGTTATGATGGGGGCAGAGGCACAAGAGAAAGTGGAATTTTAAGCACACAGATTTTGTTCCCAAGGCATCCAGTTTTTAAATTTTCAAAAGTAACGTGATCGTCAGAATTATTGAGTTTCTACAGATCCTGTGAAATTCAGTTTGAAACCTTTAGAACTGGGCCTTAAATACAATATAAACTCCTCCTAGCACTTGAAGCTAAGATAATTTGCATATTATACAACTGCAAACCTCTTTTTGCCGACCTTTTAGAATATATTTCCTTTTGCAGTTTAAGTTTTCTTTCCAAATACAACAAAAACTATTGTGAAAATTAGAATTTCTTATTTTGTCTAACAAACAAAAAATTTATGGAATTCCTGACTATATCCCCAAAAATCTAAATTAAGTGATTATGCAGCAATTCCTAATCTGTACAGTGCCATTCAATGATGACAGTTAATTCCCCATAATCCCTGAATTATAAACTTTTGATTTCCTAAAATTTTTGCATCATTACAATTAGGCACACAATATTGCTCTCAGTAGTCACTTTTGATTCATGCTTTTCAAAGCAATAAAAAAAAAAAGAGGGTTCTAGTGCCACAAGTTGGGAAAGAGATAAAGAAAGGCAAGATGTCACACCAAGAGCACTAAACATTGACAAGGCAGGATTAAAACTGAGGTAGAGGTCTAGCATGCTCATATACTGGACTATCCCTCTCTCTTCCATGTCTATATGGCAGCAATAATTGTTATGAAAGAAAAGCAGCTTTTGTAAAGTCTTGAATGTCCTATTATCTTATTAGGTAAGTCCCTGCTTTGCTGCCATTGAGACCAGGAATAATCCAATTAGAAATAATAGAGTTTATTGAGCTGTTGTGAGGGCATATTAAATCCTTGTGAAGGGCATTGGTAAACCTGTTCTGTCATCCTCTTTTAACCCTGGTCCTCCAAAAGAGAAAGAGATCATTTCAGGTTTAGAAGAGAATAATCATGAAACCAGTAAAAACACTGCTTTATTTGACATAGGTGCTTGCTGTTTAGTACTAAAAAAGTCCTTCAAGATGGATAGAATTACTTTCTTTCTTGACAATTTAGGAGGTAAGCAGCAAGCAACAGATTAGCAAACCTCATAATGCCTTTACTAAAAAAAAAAAAAAGGAAGAAGAAAAAAAGAAAAAAAATATAATGAGCCAGTGCAAATAGGGATCAATTTCAGCAAATTTTATGGACTGTCATGAATGTGACTCTGGTAAGAGCTCAATATGCAGGCAAAAAAAGCTTATGATTTAGGATTAGTTTTAGCTGGAACAATAGGAAGAAATGCTTAAAATGGAACATTTTCCAAAATGGAGGACATTATTTTTCTTACAGGGAAGTAATTCACCTTCCCCTGAAATACCGAGTCCCCGGTGAAGGCAGAATGCTTGATGTAAATAGTAATAGATTACTTTCAAATATAATGTCCTCAGATATGTCCTCTTATTAGTGTAAAGTACTTAAATTAAAAACCTCACTGCTATGAGCAAAGAAGTTTCACTCACATTTTCTTCATTCATATTCAGCTCAAATAAACTGTTGAGGTCTCAGGAAGTGAGAAAAGGAAAGAGGAGTTAAATCCATTAAAATTAACTCACCTAATGCATGTTGGATAGCCTCAGATTATTAAGAAGCATTACTATATTGTCTGTTCCCTCTTAACTGAAGAGATTTCATAAAGCCTAGGTTAAGAGCATTCTCCATATTTCCCCTTTATTCTGTTTGAATGTCACTTTATAAAGCACCATAAATGCAGTAAGATGGCATGCAGAAAAATTGGGTGAGGCCAAAATAAAGAGAAAAGGCAGGAAACATGAGTCTTTTCTATATCCTTACTGGGAAATAGTAAGTCAGGCCTTTTTTAAGTACATTTTCATACATTGAAGTCGTTTTATCCTTTACTGTAGATGCAAAGCCTGAAAAAAATGTCATGCTTCTTATATTTTCTGTCTCTTTGATATTGGTTGCTGCATCTAGATGATCTGTCAGTGACAAGTATGAGCTTATGCTGCTGTGCTTTGCACTTGAGAAAACTGTAAAGAAAAAGGGAGTATTGTGGATAACAGTGAACACACCTGCTGAAGGTGAAGAAGTGAAAAACTAAACAAATAATGAAATAAGAGAGGCAGGAAACAGTAGAGAAAAAAGTGTAATCAAACATCTTGGGTAACAGGGCCCCTGGTTGTGTCACCTTTAAAAAGTATGGAATGGAATTAGAAATTAAAGAAGTACTAAAATGACTAGAAGTGTTAGAATGTACTTATAAAATTTCACGTGATTTGACCAAACTCCCTTAAAATTGCTTAGTGCTTTTGTCCAACATGGAAAGAAATTGGAGAAAAGACTACACAATTAAAAATTGTAGTTTTCCTGCATGATCTTCCCTTACTCCTGAAGTGAAAGAGTCTTCCATATGCCCAAGTCAATAGACCATATTTCATTTCTTGGATTGCTGGATGATTTCCATCATTTTGACCCTCCAATCTACCTTTGAGAGGGGCACACTGAAGTCAAAGTGCAATGTATTCTTTGCATTCCTTCCATTGTCCATCTGTTTACTGAAATAGAAAGAAACAATGGTCTTCCAAATCCCAAAGAAATCAGTCAGTTGAAAAGGAAACAAGCAGGCATAACTAGTCTTTTAGACCCCTTTATCAACACACAGTTCTAGCTAAAGTTAACCTCAAAAGTCATTCTTCAGTCAAAGTCAAATGGAATGGTTTTTAGTAAAATTTCTTTCTCTCCCTCCTCAGGTTCACTGGCATAAGTGTGTGCAAAATGTCTTATTTTGTATTTCTTGGTCTTTTTTCACCATATTCTGTGGTCACTTCATTTTCTCTAGGTCTTGAGCAATAGATCTGCAGCATACAGGCAGGCACATCTGAGCACACAGGCTTTTGCAAAGTGAATGCATATACTGCTTTCTGAGTTTTCCCAGATACTTCTTTCAAGAAGAAAAAAAGGAAAGGACATGATGTCACATTCTATCACGTCTTTTTAGTCACAATTATTACAAGGTCTTTGATAGCACTTTGACATTTCTGTGGTGTGTTATATACAACAATCAGTGCCTCCATGCCTCCCTCTTTGGAATACATTATGAAGCATAGAATAATCTTTGGTTTGGCTTTTTTGAAATACTTTTTTTAATTCTCTCTCAAAGCTCTAGATATTATCACAGAAAAACACTTTTGTCCTAGACAAACAAAGAAAAGTCTCTCCCTTCTCTGTCAGCCTCTATTCACACTTCAAAATTTGTGAAAAGGTATGGTGATTAAATAAAGGCGTCATGTTTTGAACAGTGTCCACAGTGTTAACTTTGTTTATGACAAAGCTTTTCATTCCAATGACATCTATACATGGGACAGTCAAACTGAAAAAGACCTACCTATGTGATCAGACTTTCTAAACTATTAACCCTTCAGGCCATTGTACCTTATGGAGCAGCAATCCAAATAAAATCACAAACAATTTTAATGAAGACGATTACAGTATTTTTATTGTTTATTTAAACATTATAGATCTTGTCCATGCCGCACTAACTTTGTACTTTTAAAAGATATTAAGAGGCATAATCTTGGGCAGGAATTCTTTAATTATCCAAAAATTACCAGTACTACTAAGAGTATCTTTGAAAAATGCATGACTTTTCCTGGAAGTGCTGAGGAAGCTTCTTCTGGGAGGGAGATAATTGTTTAAGCACTGTCTCTAGTAACAGAAAAACCTTGGAAATACTGCCCAGAATATTTTTTGTCTCTTTATTTTTATACAGTAGGGCTTTTAGGAGATTTGTTCAAGACCCATCTCTACCAGTGACTCTTTGTGTTGTCTGGCAAAGCTGTTTTATCTTTACTGTTTCTTAATGAGTAAAGCTAGCCAGCATGTGAGGGGCTTTCTTTTCCCTCAAAGAAGATAAGAGTGATTACTTATGATTATTTTTGTTTTGGCCAAAAGTTTTAGGGGGCTATTTAAACTTTCTGTCAAAATTAAGTATTTTTCAGATTAAAAATTCTAAGCGGAGACATTTTAAATTAGAAAATAAATTATGGGTTTTCACTTGATGTGAAAGGCGTTCATTTATAAGCCATGTCATTACTTCCTGCAGTGGTATTCATTCAGCTGGAAGACTCCTTCAAGAAAAAAGAAAAAAATGGAAGTTTTTAAGTTATCACTTTGTATTTATTTTCCATTTGAGACTGTAAGTTTTCTGGAGACAGGTTTTCCACCACCTTTTGGTTTTGCTGCACTAAACACATTAACATTGAAATCTGGTTTTGAAATTCCTGGTGCTTTGCTAAAATAATTCCTACAGTGTTCACTATGAAGTTAGGAAATTGCAAGGACATCTGAACTGGAATCACTAGTTAACTACTTGAAGCATATTAAGCCTGGTTTGCAGATCTAGCACTACATTTTTAAAAATCATGTAGTTGGAGTAAGAATGGCATCCTTCCTGAATTACTGTGAGGTTTTGTTTATTGTAGTCCTTATGTTTTGTTTTTAATTAAAAAACACAGAATATAATGATCATTATAGAATCTAAAAGCATGTGTGTAGATACAAAAATGCTGCTAGCAAGGATTTTCTTGCTATTTCCTAAGCCCATGAGAGACTTCTCTCTCTCACAGAAGAGGTAGCAGAGTTCTGTAAACAACCAAACACCTGCAACCTTGAAAAGTCTTGTTTAGGGTATAGTAGAAAAATATTTTGACAATGGATTGTTTAGGATTTTAGCCAATCCACCCCCAAGGAGTGGCTGATCCTTTGTGCAATTAGACTATGAAGAAAAAAAGTCTATAAAAGAGTTTGTAAAATAATTAAATAAATCAATCTTGCTGCACAATTCCTGCACAATTCTCCTCCTCCTCCCTATGGCTGCGGGACACAGTGATATACCCTAGGGCCCAGGCCTGCGGTAATACATGCGTGATATGTAGAATGAACATGTTCACTTATCTATTAGAAATTATAGGCTTTTCTTATTTTTTTTTTCTCTTGTGGCAACATTTTTGCTTTATTTACCCTTAACAAGTGTGATTATGTAAATAAATCCTCTCCAGAATGACTTACAGGTTTTTAGTCCTTTCTTCTTCCCTAAGTAACCTCTCTTTCTCCTACTTAACATCTTCAGAAAATTTGAGTTTGAGATAGAGAGAAATACAGTCAGAGAGCTTGAGGCAAGCAGACAGATGAAATTTTGGATTGGTCTGCTATCTTTTTGCCATGGCTCCCATATGGAAGTTCACATCACTTCTATGGTTTCTGAAATACAATCTATTAATTTAAATTATCTTTAGAGAGTATTCCCCTAAGTGACAGCATTTGATATTTTCTTAAGACAAGGAAGGTCTAAACCAGGAAGATGTTATTTGGGTTACTTTATGTCTTAGTAGTAGCAAGGAAGGTAAATTTCTCACATTAGCAGTGTGTTGGGAGTGATGGCATTTGTCTTCCCACATCACTGTTACACATGATCAGGCCCTGCTCTCCTGGAGATGGCTTAACACCTACCTGCCCACAGGAAGCAGTGAATCAATTCCTTGTTTTGCCTTTCTTGCTTGTGCATCTTTTGCTTTCCCTATTAAACTGTCTCTATCTCAACCCATGAGTTCTCCAGCTTTTACCCTTCCAATTCTCTCCCTGATCCCACTGGTGGATCTCCTTGTGAGTGAGCAGCTCCATGGGGCTGCTGGCTGGGGTAAACCATGATATTAGGCTATCCCACTTCTCTTGTCTCCAGCTTCTGAAATTACGATGCCATTCAAGGTCACGTAGGGATGAGGCACCACCTGACTATGCTGCAGGAAGCAAATATGGGGATCAGAACTTCTTTCTAATTAAAATTAACTCAGGAGGGGAAGGTTCAGTTCACATGGAGGCCATATAAGTACTACTTGTAATCACATTTCAGAACCCTGAGTGTAAAATACTATGATCTAAATATTGTCAAATATCCTTTTCCAAAGATGAGAGTTACTTATGAATTAAGTGGTATTTTTCTAGGATTTTTTTCTTCACAACTCAGAGTAAGATTTATCATGGATTTAAAGGATATTTTACTTTATTATTAGATCAATTCCAAATTTGAAAAACTGTAGAAAAGTACTGATTTGTACAGTTAAATGAATTATTTTATTGAAAAATAATTTTACAAATAAGTGTATCTAGTTCTCATGGGTTGAGATAAAAACAATTTAATAGGGAAAGCAAAAGATGCACATGCAAGCAAATCAAAACACGGAATTGATTCACTGCTTCCCGTGAGCAGGTAGGTGTTCAGCCATCTCCAGGGGAGCAGGGCCTGATCATGTGTAACAGTGATGTGGGAAGACAAATGTCATCACTCCAAACAACCTACCATTCTTTCTTCTTTCCCCAGCGTGATGTCATTTGCTATGAAATATTCCTTTGGTCAATTTGGATCACCTGTCCCAGCTGTGTCTCCTCTCCTACGCACACCCAGTTTCCTCGCCAGCGTGGTGGTACAAGAAGCAAAAAAGGCCTTGGCCCTGTGTAAGACCTATTCAGCAATAAAATAAATCTCTATATTATCAATGCTGTTTCCAGTTCAAAGTCAAAACACAGCCCCATACCAGCCACTGTGAAGAAAATTACCACAGCCAGAGTAAGCATGCCTAAAAAACCAGTCCATATCTCAAAGATAGTATAGATTTTTGACCCCACTGGACAGGAAGTACCAAAATAAGCAAGACAGCTTGACACAGGCCATAATGACCAGATAACTGTGCTACCTTTTAGCTAACAAAGACTTTTAGTCTCCCTTGCTGGCCATCAAAGTTAACAAAAAGGAACATTTTAATGTTTGACAACAGAATGAAGATCCATAGGCAACAAACAACAGGCAGCTACAAGGAGCATCAGCTGCCAAAAAGAATCTGAGCAGGCCAGATGAATGGGACTTCACTAGAGACCAGTTATCATATTTTAAAGTTATATTTAATCTCTTCACCCCCACATAAAGGCAATTTTTATGTTTTCAAAAGCAATAAAATGTTGTATTTTACATGATTTTCTGGAAAAATAAAATGAGTCCTGGCCATATTAAAGGTTTAATTCCAGTCACTTAATAATTTCATCCTTGTCAGAGTAAATGCACAAAATTCACTCCACTGCTCACAAGCAATCACTAACACATGATGAAACTGGAGTATTGGCTTGAAACCTAAATAAATAAAACAAAACTGCAGCTTTTATGGAGAAAGGGATGTTACTATTTGTCAATCAAATGAAGGATGCCAATGCACACTGGTAGGCAATAAAAACCAAAGTATTCTAGTGTTGGATCATTTCTCACATATTGCTGCCTGGCTCACATGCTCAAGAGTCTGACAGTGCTAAGGAAGTCTGTGAGATAAACTCAGTTTCTTTTGTTAAGGCTCAGCACGAAGGGGATTTTTTAAAATTCTAATTCACTTGGAGGTGCTTCTTAAAATTCACTGTAATTAAAATCTGAAGTGGAATTTATACCATTGGCACACAGACTTACTGTCTGTGACAAAATTACTTGGGAATAGAAATGGATTTCTGTACCCTGAAAATTATTTTCCCATTCTTCCTCATAATTAACCTGAAGTGGATCAATTCCGCTTGTGAAAAAGCAGACAAAATCCCTGTTCCAGTTGCTATTCTGACAGGCCCAGGCATACTACAGAGGAGCTCAAATTCCTCAGACATCAGCTTTTTCATGATAAAAATGTTTCTTAGTCACTTGCCTTTGCATATAACTGAAGGGGAAAATAAAATCTTTTCAGAATATTTCTATTTGTTTGTATTTGAAACTGTCTTGTGATTGTCTTCAAACTTCCACACTTGGACTGCTGAACTGTGCCCCATACACAACCAGATTTGAACTAGACTCATTCAAAAGGAATTTACTTTAAAAACTAGCCTGGGTAGCTGACTAGAAAATCAGATCCAGGCTGAACAATAATCCAAACAAAATCAGGTTTTGGGAAACTTTACTAAGATTCTACCAGAATATAGAAAAATTTTCTTCCAGTTCTGACTAGATTTGGCCTGATCAGAGGTCAATCAGTTCAGTTTCAAAGTATTAGTAATACCTTTTAAAAGAATATAAGAATGTATTAATGAGGGAAAAAAATCCCTATAATCAGGAAAATTAAATGCAATTGGTGCATCTCAAGTAGATACAAGAATATGTTGGCCTCTTCTCAGCAAGGATTTAAAAGAACCTGCTGCCTGTACATTATGCAAATGTGAGCTCACTGTTTAAATTACCTATGGTGATCTTCAGACAACAGTGAATAAAATGTGGTAATTATATCATATTGATATGCACACTCCAAGAGCAAGAGTTATTTTCAAAGGTTAATTATTTACCTAACCCCTCTCTCCATCTTTCCTATTCACACAACACAGTCTCTGCAAAAACCACATGGAATAAGGCTTATTTTCTGTACTAGTAAAGTTACACCATCAAAGGATATAAAAGCTTCATTCTACAAAAAGTTACTAAGGATGACTGTTGTACATGGAATGAATTCAAAATATTGCAGGTGGGAACAGTACTTGAATTTGCACATAACCTAGTAGCATCAGATATTTAAACATAGGCTACTAACATAAGGTATTGAAATTATCTAAGTTTTTAACCTATTAGATACTGCATCTGTGAATGCATATTCAGTTTTTGCATGCACTTTTCTGACACTAGTCCCAAAGAGTATCTAGAAAAGTGATGACAGAAAAGCTGCTCTCTAGGAAACTAGAATTCAGAATGTATTTAAGACAACTATTATCAGAATTTTATTTCCACAAATGAAGGTTTAATATTCACTACTTCTAGTCAAGACACTATTCTGTACTTAGTCTTATGAATCGATGCTCTTGTGAGGGTTCTTTTTCTTGGCATTTTAGATTATAAGATCGTAGCCGACCCCCATAGCAATAAGCAGGGACATCTTCCACTAGACTGCGTTGCTCACAGCACCATCCAGCCTGACCTTAAATGTTGCCAGGGATGGGGCATTTACCACCTCTCTGGACAACCTGTTCCAGTGTTTCACCACCCTCACCGTAAAAAATTTCTTGCTTATGCCTAGGTTGAATCTACCCTCTGTTAGTTTAAAACCATTACCACTTGTATCACAGCAGGACCTGCTAAAATGTTTGTCTGCATCTTTCTTACAAGCACTCTTTAAATATTGAAAGACTAGAGTAAGGTCTCCCCAGAATTTTCTCTTCTCAAGGCTGAAAACCCCTACTCTCCTAGCCTGTCCTCATAGGAATGATGTTCCATTCCTCTGATCATTTTTGTAGGACTCCTTTGGACCCACTCCAGCAGGTCCGTATCCAGGAGAAAGGTGGGGGGGGGGGAGGAGAAGAGTTCTGAAGCTGTGGTATAATTTTTTTTTCCTTCTTTTAGGTCTGTTAATAAACTTCCTTATATTCTTTCAAGTTTGGTGCCTGCTTTGCGTTTCTCCTAATTCTTAGCTCACAGAAGGTAAACAGTAATGAGTATTTTGGACTAAACCACTACACTTGTACTGAGGACCCCTGAGCTGGATGCAATACTCCAGGTGGGGACTCATGAGAGTGAAATACAGGGAAGAATCACGTCCCTTGACATGCTGGTCATGCTATTTTGGATGCAGCCTAGGTATGATTCTCTTTCTGGGCTTTGAATGATCACGCACATTGCCAGCTTATATCCAGGATTTTTATCCACCAGCACTCTGGTGTCCTTCTCTGCAGGGTTGCTTTTAATCCCTTCATCTCCCAAATGGTATTGATATTGGGGTTGCCTCAACCCAGGTGTAAGACCTTGCACTATGGTTCCATAGAAGTTACAGAAGTGAATAAAATATGAAAGACTTTAACAACAATGAAGGAGGATGAAAGAAGTTTTGAAATATTTTGTACTTATTTCCATCATTTCCAGAAAGCAAATGTACAAGGAATTAATTTCTCATGGAAGGAACAAACATGTACATTGTATATATCTTTCTCAAGTTTCAGAGAAGGAAAAAAAATAGGGTTTTAATTCCAAGAATCTAAGAAGACAAAGAAGAAACGTTAAAATTTTCAAAATCTTTTTTACTTTTCTTCCCAGAGGCTTACAAGAGTGAATCTCTCACTAGTTTTGGGTGAAATAAATCTTTTTTTCTCTCTTTTGAGGGTAGCTGATGGAACAGCAGTTTAGTTTCTATGATTCTTTATCTTTTTCAGTCTATTTGGGAAAAGCTGGAAGAATAGCTCTTCCGGACTTTTTGTCCTGGCTCAGCATAGTTCCAATGTTCTTAATAGTTTTTGATAATTACTTTTCAAAGGAGAATAAATTTAAAGTAACTTTTTTCCCTACAAGTATGTTGACAAAATGAGCTCAGGGACTCTGGAGCTGAAATCCATGATAGAATTTCAAAGGAAGAGTAGCATTTAGAAACTTCAGTTTCACTGAAAGTCCAAAGGAGTTGGTTACCGAAGGTCTGTTTGAATGTCCATCCTGTAATCTTAATAGAGACAAACTACATCATGCAATCCATCCCCATTTTCTCATCATGCAGATAATTTTTCTTCCACATCAATAAGTTTAAACCTTGGTAGTAACTACTCCTGCAGTATATACTGCAGTATATCTTGTGTGCAAAACCTGTGCTTTCTCTTTTAAATCCCAGGCTGGATTTTGAAATATTTAAATAATTTCTAGTAAGCCAAGCAAAATGGAAATAAGTGCATTGATAGTTTATAAATTCTTTCTGAATAATCTTAATTAAGGCCAATATAAATGAACTGACTTGCAGTTTTAGAAGTCATTTAGTATACTTTTCATGTTATTAATTTAAAAGGTACATTTCTCACAAACCAGATTATCTGACCAAACATAGAGTATTAGAAATGCTGTCTGGAAGGGACCTCTGCAAACCTCTCATCCAATCTTTCCCATTAAATGTGACCATATCCAGCACTAGAACAGATCAGACATGGCTTTGTCTAGCTGGGTCTAAAAAAGTTTTGAAGACAAAGGCTCCACAACCCTCTTTCAGGAACCTGCCACTACTGCACTACTTTGACTCTAGAAAAGTAGTTTGGCTCTACGCACCTTTAAATGCACATTCATATATTTATAGATCCTGCAGACTTCTCTTTGCTAGATTAAACAATTTACCTCCTGATTTGCCATGTTTTATAATTACTGATTGTCTTAGCAGCCTTCTGCTGAATCCTGTCCAGTTTCTCAATATTTTTCTTGAACTAGGGAACCAAATATTGGTTAGGTTGTCCTAAATGTTATGTCACTACCTCTAAGCAGAACGGTGTAATATAGTCCTTTTTTCTGCTAGTCACATTTCCACAGCTGTGGTTGCCTTTCACACTGTTGGTTTATATTCAGCTTGTTTTTCACCTTAACACCTGGGTCCTGTCTGTGGGCTGCTATTCAGTCAGTTGCAACCCATTTGCTATCATCAATACATTTGGGAGTTTTCTGCCTCTCATACAGAAATGTTCACTTTCTCTCTTGAGCTTTGTGGATTTTCTGGTGGCCTAATCCTCTAGTATTGCAAGATCCCTTTGATCCAAAGCTCTGCCATTTGTTGCAGGGTAATCTGTGTCATCACACAGGTCACTGATAAAGGTCTTGAGAAATAAGGGTCTCCTAGCTTCTCCCATTCATTATCAGTCATCAACTGGACATGGAGTGCATTTTAACTGTGGGGCATATTCTGTATTTACTAGTTGTCTGTATAGTTATTACAAGTCTTGGCAAACTCACTAAATATCTTCCTTCTGTTCTTCTCCCTGTTTAAAGCCAGTTGATCTAATCTAGACTTCTGGCAGAAAGATTATGGGTATTATCCAAATTTCTTGGAGGAATCTCTTCTTCCTTTTGAATAAATGTTTCCATTTTTCTAGTTATTGACATGAAGGTTAGCAAGTAGCAGTCGTCCTAATAAATTTCATTTGTTTTTTTCACTTTTAAAGGAAACTAATTAGGTAGAAATTATGTAGAAAATCCAGGACAACATGACTTTGTGTTTGACTGAATTAGATAGGCACCAAATAGAAAAGTTTGAGAACTTCTGAACTTTCTTAAATCTGATTAAATGTACTGAAGAAATAAATGCTAAAATAGTGTCATTTCCAGAAACCTAATTGTCTTAGGTTACAGTGTAAGATGTAACCAAAAGTAGGTATTCAATCACCATCTGCTAAAACCAGGTGGGGCAGTATTCTTTGTCTCTTCCATTACACATCCCTGATAACTCCCTCCGGGGTATTATCTTCTGTTAATGGGCCATCCAGCCTCACTGCATGACTCATAGAATTACATCATCCCATTGTGAGATGCTCCGCCCAGGGGGAGGAACCAAGCATTCCTGCCTGGGTATAATCTGAGGTTTGGAACACCACAATGAGCCCTTACCTATTGGGTTCCCAGAGGACAAGAGCTACATAACCACCACTGGACCTTCAGAGGGGGACCAGACCCTTCTACAGGATCACCTCCTCAACAGAACAACATCTATCACTTCAAAGAGGGCTTCAGCCACCCCTTAATTGGACTGCTACCACCACCCTGCCCAGCAGGGTGTCAGGTCATATCCTGATTCTGTCAGGTTAAGTCAGTGTTTCTGTATTATTACCTTGTTATATATACTAGTAAAGAGCTGTTATTCCTATTTCTCATATCTGAAAGTCCCTTAATTTCAAAATTATAATAATTTGGAGGGAAGGGGGTTACATTTTCCATTCCAAGGGAGGCTCCTGCCTTCCTTAGCAGACACTTGTCTTTCAAAACCAAGACACTAATAAACAGAGCTGAATCAATTCAACCTGATTTGTCAAAGAAAGAAAACAACTTTAAAAGGTGAAAAACCTCAAGAATAACTGAATCTAACTGTAACTAGTGATCTTTTTGATCATATTAATTATATGGCTTATAAAGGGAAATGAAAATAAAAGCTCATTTTATTTCCCAAGCAATTTGACAGGTGAGACCTCAAAATGTGAACAGGGTGCGTGTGCCAGACAAGGATTTAAAAAAGCAGTCTAGGCTAATAGTAGTTTGCTTTCCCTAAATGGACAGGGACAGACTATATGGAGGCTTGCCAGGAGACAGGTAGAGAAAGTACCAAAATTAAATATAATAGTGTTTTATTTTCAGAGAGATAAAAACTTCATCATTTAGTGTCTCAGAACCAAAGTCAGAATTAGAAGGGCAGTGAATTCACCCCATAATGGCACCTGCAAGTATTAAGAAAACCCTTACTACCAACACACATCCTTGTGCCAGAGGACAAAATGAAAACTGTTTCTGAACTTCTGTAATTAAGGTAAAAGCATATAAGAACTCTGTTAGGAGGTTTATAGCCCAAAGAATTAAAGATATGTTAATGATAAGCTTTTTATGTTGATGGATTCTCTCAATATTGCTACCTCTGAATTTGCAAATAAGAGAATAATTTACTAGTTATTAGCTTCTACAGAATGAAATAAAGAAGAAGGTATACTTAATGTATCTTCTCTTATCATGACTTTTAAAGTTCAAGGATTCAAGCTTTTAATCATAAAAATTAAGGAAATAAACTTTGTTAAAATTGAAGGTCAGTTACTTAAGCACCTGAATCTAAGCAATAAGTCTTTAACAATCTAGATTGCAGCATCATAGTAGGGTCATATCTGCATAAAACCCATAATTAAGATCCAAGGTTTAACTTGCCTTGGATCAAATACTGATCTCTGTCATAAAGACTCTACAGATGTGCAAATACTTGTGCATGTATATTAAGTTCATTGACACTGTAAGTGTCTCTTTAACCAAACAGAGTGATATTCATGGCCACAATTTGCATATGTGCTTGATAAAAGGACAAAGATATTGCATTAAATAAGTGCATCATTGATGAATCTGTCTATCAGGAGCACACATGTTACAAGAGAAAGAGAACAGATGGGCAGCTACAGTAATGAGAATGACTGAAGAACAGATGTGGATTCTTAGGTTACTGTTGCTCTCTGATACACTTGATATCTATCTGAGGAACAGAATAAAAAAATGTGTTGGACAAATACTGAATATAATCAGAATCATCAGAAAGGATTAGTGAGACGAGTTCCTGAAAGTCATAAAAACTGTCTAGGGAGCAGTGAGCCAGGAGACAAAGCTTAGGTGGAGGTGGGGCTGCAAAGCACCAAAAAATAGAAAGTGGGCTACCCCAAGAATTCACTCCTGACAGCAGCTTCCTCAAGGATGTGGCTGTTTTCATCCTACCCTGAGGGTTAGGGATAGGATTAGCCTTGGGGTTATGCCTAGGGGTCAGAGAGAGAGAGAAAACCTGGAGTTACAGTGAGACTGAAAAGGGGTGCCAGAAGAAGGGTGAGTTCTACTAAGAATGCTCCCTGACTTCTTCCTCTAGTTTATGGAAGCAGGTTTTGGATTAGGCTTCAGCTCACCTGAAGTCTTTGTATTAGCATTAGTAGTGAGACAAAAGCAAGTTATAGATGCAGTGGGATTGTAAGGCAGTTGCCAAAGTCAGGACTAGATTGCATCAGGAATTCTCCCCAACAACTTCTTCTTATGATTTAAGCCTTAGTCCAGACCTAAATTTGAGGTTGAGGTTTGAGGGAAAAAGAGTAGAATTCCAGGTGGAATGGGGATGCAAAGGGGCTTCTAGGTAGCAAAAAAATTCTCCACTAGCATCTTACATCTCTAGGAATTCACTCAGATTAGGTTTAAAACTAATCTAGAGCTTCAGGTGAAGTGGAGCTGGAAAGGTTCTGACAGAAACCCTACAAGCTAGGGTTTCTGCTTGACTTCTAATCTGTGTCTTCACTAAGGACTTGTTGGGGCTTTACTGAACTGTTTGTACACTGGCTTCCATAACGAGATGGGTGTTCCATCCTTGCCCGTTGCCGTGTTGTGGGTTTGGGCCCCGGCTGGCAATGCTACTGTCCCTCCCTGCCTTGTTATCACACTTAGCTTCTGTCTCCCTTTAACTTAATTAGCTACTGCTCAGTGCAGCTCCATGAATGTTTTGAGGTTTATCCCAAGGCCAAGGATGGGGCCTCAGTGAATGTTTCCAAATACTTTTTGTAGCATTTGTCATGGATCGCATTCCCTCCTTTGGAAGATCTTTTGCACCACCATTCCATTTAGAGCAGGCAGCTTTCCTTCAGTCTCCCAAGATTGTAGGTGGGCAGCAACAGCCTGAAGGTTCAGTAACAGCTGCTGGACCATACTGGGAATTCACTATTGGGACAAAAAGATAGGTTGGACATATTAATCCACTTCTGGATCATTAGGGCATAATAACCATTTTGACCCTAGTCATGGCTGAAAATGTTGGCTTTCTGCAAAGAGGTACAGACAAGAAATAAACCAACCACTGAACCTTCTTAAAGCCTACTGAAGTGTTATCAGACTCACCGAAGGAAGAGAAAGTCTCCTTTGTTTCTCCTGGTTTCTCATTAAGTCCTAAGAAATACAAGAGCCACGGAAGAGTCACATAGGGTACTCAGCTAGCTTAAACAAGGAATCAAGAAGAATCCAGGAGGGGATAAGCAAGTGCTGTGTGATTTGTGAGTTTCCCTGAGGTTTCCAATGATAGATGGAAGGTTTACAGTTACCAGGGCAGGGCAGACCTTGTGTCCTGAATATCGATCCCCACTTGCTTGAGAATTAAATGTGCTATAAATCTACAGTTTCTCTGCCTTTTGCATGCTCAGCAAAGGCACACATTGAGGAGAGGAAGCTTGAGAAGGAAAGATGGAACTTGGAAGAGAATGGAACATCTGAATTAAAAGACCTGCTTGAAAATAATTTCAAGCAGCTTCCCCATCCTCCCCTCTAAACAGTTTGTGTCTTAATGTAGTAATTAACAGTAGAGAAAGAGAAGAATATTCCCCAGGCACATAAGACAAACCATTCACATTACTGAAGAGGAAGAAAAGGTGCTGTAGCATGCATTTAAACAGCCTTTCTGTTGCTGCTCTCAGTTCACTCATGATTCTTTACTTTGTTTTTTTCCCTCCCTGGCCTCCAACCTATCTAAATAAGGTGCCCTTCAGAACAATATTTATTTTACTTTGAAGCCTTTATAGATGTTAGCATTAGTTTCCCTTTGCAAATGGTTTCAGTTAGGAGAAGTTTTATTTCATTGCAGGGAACTGCTGTGTATTTGTTTTTCTGAGGGAGATATTTGGTAAGAGAAGCAATATGTGTGTGAAATTAATAGACTTTTGAGCTTTCTATGACATGTTGTTATCAATGCCGTGGTATGCATGCCTTTGCATCTGCCATTGAACTCTTCCAATCAAATAACTGAATGAGAATATCATGATAGCGGTGTTCACAGGAAAATAATCCACATTTAAGGCCTAGTGGGAGATTTTTGTTGCTGAATAAGAAAAATGAATCCTGGTGTTCACACCAAAGTAGAAATGTATTTAACAATGCAATTTAGTTACAAAACAATGAGAAATTCACTTTGAAAAGTGACAGATTTCTCAGAAAATTCAGATTTTAAAACAGGAAATAGAACTAAAGTCTGTGAGAGAAATTAACAGATGCTTGATGTGATGGTTTGGCCTTGGCTGGATGCCAGGTGTCCACTAAAGCCATTTTGTCACTAACCTGCTCAGCAGGATGAGGTAGAGAAACTACAAAAGGCTCGTGGGTTGAGATAAGGTCAGGGAGATATCATTCACCAATTACTGTCATGGAATAAACAGACTGGACTTCAGGAAATAAATTATATTTATTATCAACCAAATCAGAGTAGAATAAAGAGAAATAAACCCAAATCTTAAAAATACCCCCACCCCACCCCTCTCTTCTTCCCAGCCTCAACTTTAGTCCTGTTTGTCTATCTTCTCCCCATCAGGGTATAGGGAATAGGATTTATGACCAGTTCATCACACCTCGTTTCTGCCGCTGCTTCCTCCTCAGGGGGAGAACTGCTTTCCCAGCTCCAGTATGGTATCCCTTCCATGAGAAACAGGCTTCTGTTAACTTCTTCAACACTAGTCCTTCCCATGGGCTGCAGTTCTTCCTGAACTGCTACACTATGGGCCCATTCCATAGCACACAGTCCTTCAGGAACATACTTCCCCAGTGTGGGTCCGTCAAGGGGTCACATGTCCTGCCAGAAAATCTGCTCCACTATGGGCTTCCCACAGAGTCACAGCTTCCTTTGGACACACCTGCCAGCTCCAGCACAGACCTTCATAAGCTGCAGGGACACAGCTGCCTCACCATGGTCTTCACCACAGGCTGAAGAGAAATCCCTGCTCTGGCAGCTGGAGTATCTCCTCCCCTTCCTTCTTCATCGACCTTGTCTCTCAAGATATTTCAGATGGACAGCTGGTGGAAGCACTCCTTACTCTGCCCCCAGTCCCAATGTGCTGGCTTGGCACAGTCCTATTATCGTTCAAGCTAAACAATACTGCAGCTGGTTAAGGTCCATTCACAAGATTGTCTCTTACAATGCAACACCACATTTCTGCAGGGGGAGACATATACATCAAGGGACAGTAAAAAAAGTTCTAGGGACAGTAACTTTTACAGCTTCTGGTGCTATTATTTTATAAAGAATAAGGCCAGTTTTAGGCTTAATGTCATCCTACATGTAATTTCACCTACTGAAGCTATATCACATCCTTCCATTATTAAATTTTACTGGAAATCTCAGCCACTCAGATACAATTCACAAGCTACAGAGACAAAAACAAGGAGTGTCTCTTACCTCTCTCTTACTTCCTTCCTTTCAAAGACACAGACTTATTTTTGGAGAGGTAAATGTACTTTCTCATAATTTGTAAGTTGAGTTCCTGGCAACACTCGTGATATTTACTAAAAAAAGCATTTATTTTCATGTTTCTTTAAAATTATTATTTCATTCAGAGTAGTAAATATATGTGTCAGAATTTCTTTTCTAAACTGTTTAAACATGCAAAAAAGAATTCTGTGGGGCACAGGGTAGGAAAACAAAGGAAAGGAACATTAATTTTGGTTAGTAAATGTAAAGAACTATTATATATTGAATAAACACGGCAAGTAGGAGAAGGAAAGATACTTCAATTTTTTGGCAGTCTAATACAACGTCATGAAAAATTAAGATACTAATAAACTTAATATTAAAAAAAATTGAGAAGTCCAGCTGCCACAGTCTCCCACTCATGAAGTCAAATTTTTAACACCTTCTAGAGAAACTTGAAGAGTACATAGATCTGACTCTGTTTTTCAAAATACCACATATTTAATGGGTAAAATCCTAGGAAATGCTTTAGATTCTTTCAAAATATAGCGTGGTCTTTTTCTTGACATAAAACCCATGCTGTTTTCCAGAGTATTTCCAAGCTCCTATTTCTGTTTGATTCAAATAGTTCTTCCTATCAGTCAGAATCAAAGCTAATCAAAGCTTTTCTAATGAAGTAAGAGTCGAGTTATTCTAGGACAATATTTGGAGAGAACATTAAAATGAAAATGCAGTCATTTTCACTTTGAAGGCAACAAAGACTGGCAAATATTCATTGTTTTATTTATTTATTTATTTATTTACTATGACAGCACTTAATATATTCATTGGTTGGTTGTGTGAAAATCCTCCAGGCTCCTTTACCTTTAAAAGGCATTTCTTCTTGCTGATTTCCTGCAGTCAGGTATAAGACAAATTCCGTGATTCCTAATAATATACACACTAAGGAAATTTGGGCAATAAAAGTGTTTATTATGTCGTAGCATGAGGAATGAGTCTAAAAGGATCTCAATTCAATCATAAGTGTATTCCCAATATAAGACCTATGGTAAATCCAGAGAGGAAATAAAAGATTAATTCATAGAGAGAAATGGCAGTTTGGCAGCAGCATGTTACTGTCAGTTATTTTTGCAATAATATTTTTTGTTATGCTTCTGCACACAGGCTGGAATTTGCATGAAGTTGCTGCATTGCAAATGGATTCCCTGATCTTCTTTCTCTATATTTACCAGAAGTTTCCTCTCATGTAAGATTAATACCAGTAATAATAATAATAATAACAACAATAATAATTCATTAAATTTCTATTACCTCTTTCATATAGAAAGTTCCCAAGATACCTTTCATCAGCAGTGTGGAATGATTTAGAAAATTAATATATCTTTCTGCATAGAAACACAGAATAATTTAGCTTGGAAGGGGACTCTGGAGGTCACCTAGTCCTGCTTTCCCCTTCACACACACAGCTGTGGAGAGCTACCAGAGGGTGTTAAGAACCAAAAGAAAGGTTGCTCCTGTGAGCCATGCATGAAGGATTAGGGTTGGAGTTAACACACAGTAAAATATGTGCCAGTAATCATCTGCATGCTGTAGTCTATGTCAAGACATCGTTGCACAGAGAAAATTACACATTCTGAGCTAAGAAGTGCTGCATCTAGTGTCATTTTTTTCCCCTCCCACTATTCCACCAGGAGAAGAGTCAGAAAACTGTCCTTGGTCTAATGCAAACTTGACATTCAAAATGCTTGGGAGAAATGCCATCAACTTTCTGGCCTCAATATTTTTTTAGTGTTGCAAGGTTTTGGGGCTTTTTATATAGAAGGCACAATATGATTCCTCCTGTCTAAAGCTTGGAGGGGCCTCTTTGCTTATTGCTCGAATTGCTAAGCCAGCAAGAACACTTACTGTGGGATAGGCCTGTGAAGTAAACAAGACAGATAGACCTCAGTAACAATCACAAAATGTATTTCACTCTAAGTGGCCCTGCAAACCTCCAGGAGTCTTAGTCTATTTGGGGAATTTGTAAATCAGATAAATAGCTAGAGGTAAAGGCATAATTAAAAGATTCAAAGCTAAAGGTTACAGATATTCAGCATTGAATTCCTGCTGGTTTAGGAGATTACTGACATCATATATAACATTTCAGAAATGTTTCTGAGGTACAAGATTAGTGGAAGAACTAATTTTCTTTCTTTGAAATTATTTAGCTGCATAAAAAGTGCAATTCTCTTTCTTTAGGTGGTACTGTAGCTGCCACTGTCAGGAACACTACATTCTGGAGCATCAACTTGGGCTCTTAAAAAGGAAAGTAGTTGATCTTTAATGATCTTTTTTCTTTCCTCATCATGACTCTGAACTTGATTCAACAGCTCTTTTAAGGCTTCTCACTTCCTGGAACAAAGACAGAGTGGGACCGTGTGCAAAGGTCTTCCTTCAGTTTAGTTTGCAGATTTTTCTTATGGTGTCTACAGACCTGACAAAGGTGACAATTCAGGATGAGGCTTCAAAATGCCCCACTTAATAAATAAAAACTTAATTTTACTTTACATGGATAAATTGGTGTACTGGATTTTGATTTGTTTGCTACAGCAAAAATTTCTGCATTTTTTTTAATTTTAAAATAAATTTAAGGATATTTAAGACACATTTTAGGAAGACAGCTGAGAGATGAAACAAATTACTTCTGGGCATTATAGGCCTCCTTAGCTTTACTCTTTTTTATATTATATGTTCAAAGGCACATACCGTAATGTTGTAGATGCAGCTCTGCTCTCCATTATATGTCCATTGAAGATGCTCAAGTTATCTTTGCCAAGCAGTACCTTATTAAAAATGCCCTAGGGTATATTACCATGTCCTGCAGCCGTAGGGAGGAGGAGAGAAGATCCAGCAGGCAGGAATTGTGCAGCAAGATTGATTTATTTAATTATTTTACAAACTCTTTTATAGACTTTTTCCTTCATAGTCTAATTGGACAGAGGATCAGCCACTCCTTGGGGGTGATTGCTAAAATCCTAAAACATCCATTGTCAAAATATTTTTCTACTATAGTATAAACAAGTCTTTTCAAGGTTGCAGGTGTTTCATCGTTTACAGAACTCTGCAACTATCTTTTGTGAGCGAGAAAAGTCTCTCACAGACTTAGAAAATAGCAAGAAAATTCTTGCTAGCAGCATTTTTGTATCCACAGTACCTGTTGTTGGGATATTATTTGCAGGAACATAGGTATTTCATTTTCTGTCCAGTGCTTATTGACAGACAAAAACTGGTTAGAATAAGACGTATCTGAAACCTTGAGACAACCTTAAAAAAAGACATTACTGATGGCAACATGTTCATCAACGCTGTTGGTGCAATGTAAGTAGCAAACCAATTTTAAACCCATCTCTTGTAAAAAGAATCCTATTTTTCAAATCCTGTACTGCCTAGTGTGTAACTCTGAAAGTTTCTTGTAGCCTGTTAATTTCTGCTCTCTCTCGCTAGGTAAACATAACAAAGCCTCTCCAGGCCTGCTCTCCAAGGACACCCAGACCGTCCTAGGCCCAAAATGTGTAAACCAACATCATAAGGGGGGGGGGGGGGGGGGGAGGCGGGGGGGGTGAGGTTTGGGAAATTACATCACGAACTGAAGCTTTAATTGGAGAATTAACCCTGATATGCAAATGAACCAAACCTACAAAAGAGTGAAGAATTCGTGACCTGTCATCCATCTTGGAGTCCATCTTGGCAACAGCCTCTGGCCCCCAGGGGGTACCTTTGAAAGCCTTTCAAATGAATACCTACCTTTATTCCCTTACTCCTGTCTAGTCTCTGTTTTAGGTGGCCTCTTCAGGCATCAGTATCATTAGTATTTTATCATGGGGAATAGAAAAGACTATATTGTTGAAAGGGAACAGTCTGAATTGTCACTTATCCTGTTGATACCCTAAGGAAAACTGGCAGTGTAAGGACAATGTTCAGTTGTCTTGAGAGTCTCAACATTTCAGCACATTCTGAGGATGAATGGCTAAGCTTTTTACTATTCCATGGGCATTTCTGGGATTTCAAAATTTCAAGATAGCTTGTGTATCTGTGATAACTAAATATTTGACCTGTGTTTTGCTGCACCACTCACCTGGGAAAATACGATGTGCCTGGATCAGGTGTAGGCTGACAAGTGCATTGCTTTCAAATCAGACAGGATCAAGAGATTTTATGCTGATTTTCCAATGGCTAAAGGAGGCCAGATGACACATTATTCAGGTTCACTTTAATCTGGCACTAGGAAGGTTAAAAAATGGATTTACTATACCATTTATTACAGCCTAGGTTTCCTGAGGAAAAAAAGTCTTAACTGAGGAAGTCATGCTGCAGAATTTCTTTTAGTGATTGTACAACTTAGTTAGCAAATTTTAGCTCTCTTTTGTGTCATGTTGAACAGGATTTGATCCTCGTTTCCACACAAAGAAGCTGAATCAATTACCTTCAAACACATTTGTTATTATGCAATAGTTTTTTTTTTCAATCCTCTCTGCTAGAGAAGCTGTGTTTTACATGAATATTAATTAACTGAGCCCAAGAGAGTAAGAAAAGAAGGGTTCAAAATTTCCTATATATCCTAGTGATTATAATACCAGGAATTATGGTTCAAGCCTTAGTTTCAGATGAAACTTAATTATTCAATGTGAAGTGAAAACTTTTCAGTACTCTCAGGAAATTTCCAACCAGTTCACACTTAGTTTAATATTTCTGCTCTCTATATTATAAGAGTATGCTGTAAGATTAAAAAGCATACATTGTTTTTTTAAAAATAAAACCTTATCTAAATTGCTTATAATGTGGACATCACAAGTTCTTAAAAATCTATTTTTCTCTCATGTTATTACTGTTTATACTTCAAAAGTCTCCATGCTCACTTAGGCTGTGTACACATGCCTCATGATAAAATCCAGTCATATGAGGGCATCATGGAAATAATCCCAGGTTAGTCAGAAGGAAATACTCAAATGTGTGTCAAATCCTACTTCTCTAGAAGGTTTTAATGACTGTGAGATATAAATCATAATCTTCCTCAATAGAATTAGGTTTCTACAATAAATCGTTCATATGAAAATGCTTTCTCTCTCAGCATTCATGTATCTGCTCTCCAAAGAATATCTGAGTCATGAGCAAGAGAAGGGTGCAGGTATATTAATCCACTAAACCACCACACCATGATTGCTACTCAGAGTATGCCATTAGTCTGTTTCATTTGCCTGCTTTCAAACTTCCAGCTAAGGTACTCCACAACTCTCTCCTGAGCTGTCCCCTCTTTCTGACAGAACCTATGCTTTAGAACCTAAAAACTTTTTTCTGATCTGAGATTAATTCTCCAGATTACAACCTCTGACACCCTAGAACTGGGTTTTCTTCCCATAGCTAAATGAAATTAAATGTAATAGTAAGTTATGACAAAGACCTAGGAAGAGCACTGCTGCATGCCTATACTCACATATTTTACCTCTCCCTGCTGCTGGATAAAGTCTGTTCCTGCTGCATCAGAAACCCCATATACAACACACTCCCTGCTGGAGTGTGTGGAAGGATACTTCATTTGCTCAGTGCACTGCTGTAAGCCCAAGACTTCTGCCTGGTTTTTTAGTCAGCCTTCTAGCAGGTAATTCAAATTTGCAGAAATCATTACAAAAACTTAATTTGCACAGGAGCCCGATAATTATGGAAGAAACTCCTTCCCCCAACGCTATGTCCTGAAAATAATAAATACAGGCCTGCTCTAGTCAGAGCTGCTTAAGCTAGATCAGTTTTGGACTTCTACAGCAACAGAATTCAAAGTTTATAACACTTTAGATAGTGCTTCATAAGTTTATGCTTCCTGACTTCGGTGGCAAATTAGTAGAGAAATTGGATCACAACTCTAGACATTGTTGCTTAACTATCAGCAAGTCTATTGTATTTAAATTCTCAAAATCTGTGTCTCAGACTAACCTCAATTAAAAAAATTATAAAAAATAAAATATAATTGGAACACATCAATATAATAAAAAAAATATATAATTGGAACACATAACATTGTTCTGGTATTACAACTATTGTGGAGGTCAAAGTAGACTGAAATTGAGCACTTTCTGTATGAAAAAGCATAAGTACATAAAATAATGGCATTACCTGCTCCACTATAGTGCTTGTCCAAGGAAAAAATAAAAAAGGATCTGGTGAAGAAAGTGACACCGAGAAAGATACAGATATGCATAAAGCCATAGAGCAAAACAGACTCTAATCTCCTGAATGCTTGGCCGTGATCAGAGTGTTGTTAAACATCCCAGATACCCTAACCCTAAGATAGGTCAAGTACGGACTAACATCCTGCACCGGGGCACACACACCCTGTGACACAGAAGATAGTGGGGAGGGAGCTGTTATCCCACTGTCCATGCACCTGGAAGTGTCTGCTGTATCAGGCAGTGTTAACTGAGAGGTTAGTGCAGCAAGCCCTATTGTGTTAAATACCCAAGACATGCTGTGCCAAATTCTAACTAGACATCCAAATACAAGCATGATGTCCTTCCTTTCCTTAGAGATAGAGGAAAATACAATAAAATGAAACAGAGCTTTGTTTAGAACTCAATATAATTTCCCAGCAACCAGATTAAGGTTATAGTGTATTTGTGACCTGCAAATGCTTTGAGACCTTTTTGTTGCTTATTTTTAAAGCATAAAATTGCTATACTTGATGCATGAAGAGGCCTCCTAGAAACAGAGACTAGACAGGAGTAAGGGAATAAAGGTAGGTATTTATTTGAAAGGCCTTCAAAGGTACCCCCTGGGGAGCCAGAGGCTACTGCCAGGATGGACCCCAAGATGGATGACAGGTCACGAGTTCTTCACACTTTTATAGGTTTGGTTCATTTGCATATCAGGGTTAATTCTCCAATTAAAGCTTCAGTTCATGATGTAATTTCCCCTCCACTTGCCCCCCTGTCAAAGGCTTGTGGTTTATGCTTTTTGGGCCTAGGACGGTCTGGGTGTCCTTGGAGAGCAGGCCTGGAGAGGCTTTGTTATGTCTACCTAGCGAGAGAGCAGAAGTTAACAGGCTACAAGAAACTTTCAGAGTTACACACTAGGCAGTACAGGATTTGAAAAATATGAAAGTTAAAACCTAAGGCATCATACATTTTTGGGATTTGTGTGACAGGGCAACATTTGAAGGTAGTCTGAGGTCTCTAAAAATGCGTTTATACAACACACATGTCGCAGGCTAAATTTGCTCTTTCCTCTGAAATCATTAGTTTTAATCCCTCAGCTTTGAATTCATTGTTGGTTTCCTTCCAGGATTGCATTCTTCCATTATAGACTGGTAATAATAATGCTTGGTATTTATAGAGCACTTTATTTTCTCATATCTCTGTGCAAGCATTCATTATTTCATCACTATAGATGTAAACTAATTCAGTCCTATTTTAGAGGAGCAAAATGGAAGGCATTGAAACACTGAGGACTTCAATCTCAAAACAAGTGACAGAAATGGTAAAAACCAGAGACCTCTGACTTCTGGGATCACGGTACCTACTAATTCATAGCACTCATCAAAACAGTTACAAAAATTAATCAAAAGGAAAAAAACCAAAGCAGTAAGCAACTTACAAAGGTCAATATGTGTCAGACTAAAACATGCTATTATTACAGAGAGCTCAGTGCAATAATGGACTTGGAAATTTTGTGACATTTATTTTGGATAAAAGTGAAAATACAAGTTGTAATTCTGAAAAGCACTCATCCAATACTGGTTTGAGGCACATTTTTGAGAAATTATTTAATGAAATAGTTTCATTGGGGTTTTTTATAGGATTAGGGGCATTTAAAATAAATCAATTTATTTAGTTTGTCTACCATTCTTTTATCCCCTGTTTTAGATGAAACATGCTTTCACATTGGATCAGACTACTAGACTAATTTGTATCCAGTGAGTAGCATAAAGTTGTAATAGCCAATGCATGAAGAACTGGAAAAATATAAAATATATCCAGCTAATTTTGCATTGTTTTCCAAGAAAGAAAACTTCTGCAGAGGTTATTTCCAATAGCAGATTTTAATGAAATAAAAGCAGTCTGTTGACATTTGTCTTGGGTAATGGAGCCGAATTACTCAACACTCAGAAAATTAAGCAATAAATCTGGAAAGCTAAATGCTCCCCCATTTGTGTGGTCTTCCTCATTAGAAGACAATAAGACACTAGAAGGTGGTTAAAAGTCAAAAAAGCTACCAACAACTACAAACAACCAAATTACCATGTCATAACAAATTACCTTTTCTCAGCTGACTCTTCTTAATTGATTCCTCACACACCCCCTACTCTTCTGCAATTGCCAAGTAATTTACTTCACATTTGCAGTGGGCTGGAAGCAGGTAGATGAAATGATCTAGCTGAAGTGCTGAATCCTTCACAACAGTAGCATGTTTGCATATAAACTACTGTGCTGGAAGGACCCTGAGCAAATCCTGCCCCGTGCTGGGGTTTTGTCTGCCTGGGTTCAGAGCCGGTGGCACAGTGCAGCTGGGGCAGTACCTCTTCCTTCTGGTGACACTGGGAGAAGCTCCCTGACAGCTCTGGGGAGTGGCTTACAAGGGCTGACCCACGGGAGCTGATTTCAGGCAGAAGCTCTTGAACTTGGTCCCTGCCTTGACTTACAGCTCCCACCACAGCCAAGCCTATTCCTGACCATGGAGTCTCTGGTCTGAGGCCCCAAACAATGAACAGACTTTTCAACTGGATGTCAGTTGTCATCAGGAACTTGCCTGGAACAGGTCTGGGTCATCGTTTTTGATTGTAAAGTAATTAGTACTAGCTCTACCTCTCAATTTTTGGGTAGAGCACTTTATGATGTTTAGAAACACATCAGACAGTAATCCAGAAGTAGTGATCTAGAAAGAGTTCCAGCTGATTCAATGATGTGATCCATATAGTCAGGAGCTTTGATTTTCATTTTGTCTGTGTAAACATATTTAATAAAATGGCAGATAGTAAAATTCACCATATCACTGTCAAAAATGTTTTGGTCTCAACACATTTATAATCAATTAACCTTCAGCATTCCCTATACTTTATACAAAGTGTCCATTGTACCTCTAAGACACATGGGTTTATTCCTACCTCTCTATTAGATGATTAAAGTAATAAAACGGCACATAATGAATGTTCATGTTTATTGCTGAATATGGAATTGTTACTTTCCATACACTAGAGTGAACAAATATCCACTTAATGAATGTTTCTAATCATTGAATATTTCATTATCAGAAAGCAGTTGTGAATACAGCTGGCTTGAATAGCAGTTCAGACTGGAAAACAGGTTTGAGGGGACTGCATTTGAGAGCTTTGCAGTCCTCCCCCCCACCCTGCCCTATCTCAAAATAAACACTACAAAGTTTCAGAACATCTGCTGTGAAATCTGTGAAAGAAATCCTGCAATGGTAAGGTGTATCATTAGCAGTATATGGAATCTTCATGTTAACAGTTGAGGAATTCTTTCAGTGCAGGTAGCTCAGTTTGCAGCTGCAGTGGGAGCTGCAGGTTGAGCTCTGGGTGGGAGGAGCCCGAAGCAAGGGGCCATGAACTGGTGCTGACTCTGTGCATAACAAAGGGCCCAGGCAGGTGAGGGAAAACTCAGAGATACAGCAGGAGCCAATGACCACAGACTTTTGTGGGCTTAAACTGTGAGAGTATAGAAGCTCTTGCAGTCTTTTGCTCAGGGTCCTTTCTGAGACACCTGGCTTCAGCTGTTTCTTTGTTTTTGCACCAAGATTAAATTATTTTAAGGATACAGAGGTCTGATACTCTGTTATGAGAAACCTGAGGTTGAGCTGGTAAGGAAACCTTGTCTGCCTGTGTGAGTGTGGGGTGTGTAGGAGGTCAAGTGGGGCACCTGTGGGGTCACTGGAGCCACATGCTGCGAAGGGGCTTCAGTCCCACCAGTGAAAGTCTCTGTGGAAGTGTGACTGACAGAGTGGCTCCTGGATGGTCAGACAGGAAAGTTTCCTTAACACAGTTCTTCATTTGCAACATTCACAGAAACAGCTGACTCTCTTTCCTGTATTATCACATATCACAATCCCCTAGTTATGTTAACTTTGAAGAAAATTCCAAGCAAAATGAGCATCCCAGTAAGAGGGAATGTGGACAGCTTCAAAGTTAAAGCCTGTGTCTTCTGGTTTGAAAGCCTCTCTGGGGTTCCAGTTCACAGACCTTGCTCAGATTTAGTCTCAGCTTAGCTTCTGATGGAGGGCAGTGGACTGCACAAAGTTTCTGTGCTACTTGACATGCATCTGGGACTTTCTGTAGGAAGAAAGGGATTGAAAACTGAAATTAGTTTTCTACCCTGGAGAAATTTGTTGGTATAGAAAGTAGCTGTCTCCATGTCTGTGCCTCTGGCTTTGTTAGAAGATTCCTGCGTGACTTGTCACTGGCATAAAGGCTTTCTGAGAATTCTGCACACTGTGACCACTTGCATATGTAGCTGAAGTTTCAGGCTTGAAATCCTGTAACATGGAGGCAATCTGAGGGTCAAGCAGGCTTTCATTAGATAATAACTGATTGACTCCTGTTGCAGTGGGGTCTCCTACAACATCCATAGAAAGAAATAGGGAGCGATTCTTGATAGAAGTTTCAGAGATCTTTATTTTCCAGCCACATGGCCGGGGTCCTGGGAGAGGGGACCCTGGGGTAGGGGCATGGCCTAGGCACGGGGTCTCCCTGCTCCCTGGTCACATGTACCCTAATCCTGTTCCCCATTGGTTATTTTGTGTTCCCCTGCCCAGGGAGGACCCTAGTTGTCTGGTCATTCCAGAGTCTTGGGGCAGTCCTCCAGGCATGTTGCTGGAAAATAAAGATCTCTGAAAATTCTATCAAGAATCGCTCCCTATTTCTTTCTATGAGCCTCACTGTCTATGGATGTTGCAGGAGACCCCACTGCAACAGACTACCTCTGTAGAAGCTAGTACCAGTATAGTTACTGGGCTGAAGAGCTTTGGTTGCTGCAGTCTGCTCCCCTACAGCTGAGACTGGTGCTTGTCATGACAGATGAGAAATCAGTATCTGTCTGTGTAAGTATTCCTTGTCTATCATCCTTCATCTCTGGTTCACCTGAAACTGATGAGTTCACAAAGAAAAATATCCCCTCAGACATGCACCTCAGCAGGGATACCAGTGCATTTAGCACTAGCATTATCAATGAAACATTAATGCCTTGCTATTGAGCCTCAATTAGAAGCCAGTATCTAATAACTTTAGAGGTGAATGGAGACCTGTTGCATTGTCTCTCAGCTGTAAATGGCATGAAGAGCACTTCTTGTGTGTCACACTTGCAAGCCATTACCAGCTCTACCATTTTGGCTTTGCACTGAACCATACTGGGAACATTCACACAGCTGAAATCTACCACAAGAGGGGTGTTTCCTCAGGCCTGGACAAAAGATGAAGCCTTGATCCTGTCCCTTTGCATTCATATATCTTAAAAAGCAAGTTCAGTTTCATGATGTGAGCTCTTACCCTGGCCACATACTGCTTAAATGTGTTTTATTTTGATTTAAGTAGATTTGAAGACATGCGAACACCAGATTTCTTGGCTGCTAACACTATCTCAGAATCCGAATAAGCTGTCTGTGTAGATAAATTCTTGGAGAGAGCATTGAAAGCGAGTTGTTTTCAACCCATGAAATTTTTAATAAACTGACTAGCTTTGTGTGATTTATCATAAGATAGCTTTCAGTATTTGTGGCTATTCCAAGTGGGAGATTTTTCTGAACAGTGTGTTTCTTCTCCTGGGAAAAGAGAAGGAATTCTTCCAGCTACAGGATGAGAAGTGTCATATTCTCTTCCACAAAAACATGGAAGCATTCTGCTCTTTAGGTGTTTGCCAGGGGATTCTGAATGATTGCAATAGCCTACAAGTAAAATGTTATATAGGTCACATAGCAAACATCCCTAGACTATCCTAGAAAAATCTAATATGCTCACAAACCCTTACATATATTTGTGCCCAAGGAAGAAGAACTCAAATAATTTACTCTTTGTTTTTAACCAAATTTGCTATTATTTACACAAAACAAGACCCAAATTGTTTTTAACTTGCTCACCCCCAAAAAACTATCTTTCACACAAGCAATTATAATGCTCTTTCTTGATGATGTAAAAGCTCCACACCAGGATCCCATGTTGGTTTTGTGCAAAACTTACTGTTTGAAGTAAGAATCCTAAAAAATAACTTTATATTTAAGCTTTAATATCTACTCACCATATGAGGATGAGCACTAACCATGCATGTGAACATCTGAAAGAAACTAAGGACAAACTTCTTTTGACCCATGCACTTAAAACCAAACACACTGTCAGGGAGCACAAAATCTATTTTGTGGTGTCCTCTCTATGCATTTTCTTTACTGAGGTACAATTAAGAGAATGTAGCTGAAATAATCCTGCAGAATTCATAACCCGGCAGATTAAGTCTTAAATAGCTGTATAATTCTGTGAGTTTCTTGTAATGTATCTCTTTTATTTTTTTTTCCCTCATGTTGATTTCTGTCAAGGAAATGCCAAAGAACATAAAAAGTCTCAAAGTTTTCAAAGTATTGAAAGCAAACTTAATTCTAAACCCTTTGTACTAAAATGTGATGTTTTACTGAACAAGTTAAAATGAAGGAATGAAATTCTTAGGAAAACTTCTTTCATTTTTCCCATCTGGAAAGAAGGAAAACAATATCCCATCATGTATGTCTTCTTAAGTGGTTTCTAACTCAAGTCAGATGATTGAAGATACTTGAGTAGTTACAGCGCAGTTCTGTCATTTTTGAGGAAAGCTTTTATACTGGCCCATGTTACATGAATGAAGCTCCTCAGAGAATTTTTATACTGATTTCTGTTTGAGGTTCTCATTGGACATCAGTTAATTAAACAAGTCTCAGTCCTACAAAGATCTGATTTTACTTTACTGGCCCAGCTGATGCAAAATGATCTATAGGAGTTCGACAGCTCATTAAATTGAGCTCTGAGTATTTCCTAAATACATAAACAGAGACAGTACTTTGAAATCATGCAGTGTTGTGGATGTTCAAAAACCTTGCTGTATTAGACCTTTACTGGTATTTATTATTGATTCAATTTTCATGAGCTATAATCTGAAATGTAAATGGCAAACTGTCTTCTCTGCAAACATCAGACAGACACCAAAGTCCCTGTCCCCAGATTATTTAGACTGTACTTAGGTTTCTGTTGTGTGTAAATTGAGTTCAGAGATGGAACAGAATGAAGCAACAGCTACAGTGTGTTCCCTCATATTGTGGTAAAGATTATGCTGCTCAGTATTTGCAATTAGATAGCTGCCTTCAGATTTAATAACTCTCCTTCCTTCTTAATTATTTTTGATCAGCATGATCTTCCCAAGCATGTATGAGGCAATTTTGTCGGGTATAAGAAAGGTGTTCTCTGGCATCGGCAACTCTATGGCTGGTGCAAATGCTAATAAAATAAAATAAAAGACAAGCCTGTTAATTGTGAATGATTTGCTTTCTCATCCCAAGCTGATGGAAGAATAATTTTGATGAAGGATTCAGAGTCAGGAACCATCAAGTGAGTTCACTCCAGATTAATTTCCCTTTCCAAAAGAAAATAGTTGCTGCTGGACTATGGAGCTGCATTTTATCTGCCCCATTCATGGTGGGATGAGTAGGCCACATATTTGTCAAACTTTTAATTTAATCAATGCAATTTAATTATGTTTCCATGCAAAACCACCTGTGACCTTCCATCTGCTAACGAAATTCACCCATCCCCGCACATACGCACACAGTCTTCAAAAAAGAAAAAAAAAGGATTGTATTCCTGCAGGTATAAAGAAAATAAGGTTTCTGACTATTGCAGCTGGATGCATCTGCTCATACTGTCTTTCCAGAGAGCTGGTAGTCAGGAGCTTGCTACCTGGGTTGCCTTTAAAGAAAGAGTTGAGAAAAAGAGGAAATTAGAATTGCCTAGGTGAGCTGATGGAAGCCAAAGTGATGTGTTTCATTTCTCCCTGTGCAGGAGAAGGGAAGTATTAAATGTGGCTTCAGAAGTATAACTCTCTTTTTTTATTCATAGAAACTTGACAAAACACTAAGCAAAAAAAATTATTCTGGTCTTTTTTCAGAAAAAATGTTGAAAGTGATTAGAGAGTGATGGTTTCTATGCCATCCCTACCTGCCTACAGAGACCAGGAGAATAATTTCTTGTTAAACCAAAGGGTACACTAATTGATATCATCCCACACCAGATAGGCAAAGCATGGGACTGACAGTCTGATCTCTCTTTAGCCCAGAGTGAAACTGAATTCTCAAGAGTCTTGTCAGGTTTCTCATTCACTCTGAAAAGCTGTCCCTAGTAATAAATAAAACTAAAATTTAAAAGCCATTTAAAAAGACAGAACTTCATTTCTGAAAAAAAATCAAGATTTCAAAGACATTTCCTGTTCCAGTGAAATAAAAGTCAAAATAGGGAGAATTTGGATGGAATATAAAGTGATGCATATCATACTGACAATTGCCAAAGAAAAATATTGCTATTTGTAATTTCAGCAAAAGATTGGACAGTTTGAGAAGACATTTCTCATCAATAAGCTAAGTTATAGAGTTCTCTATTATTAGTGTTTTCCTATATCAAATTTTGATTTCATTAAAAATATTTCCTAGTTTACTTACCTGCTTTTATTAACATCATTCTTCCAAGAATCTCAAAGTAATGTAGTAACTTGGTAGGTACCCTGCTGTTGTGCGGTTTTTTGGTTTGTTTGTTGTTGGTTTTGTTTTTTTTTTTTGGGGGGGGGGAGGGCTGTGGGTTTTTGTTTGTTTGTTTGCTTGCTTGTTTTGGGGGGTTTTTCTGGAGATTGCAGTATAAGAAAGTGACTAAGATCTCACAGAAAAATCTGTGACCAAGCTTAGGAGAAAATCTGAATTTCCTATAAGCCAGTCCTGATAGATCAGCCTATGATTGTAATTCTGGAACAGAAACTAAAATGAATACTGGATCTCAAACAAAATTCCTTTCCTCAGTATTAAATAGGAAGGAAGTCCAGGTTCCTCTGGGTGTAGAGAGAATGCACTTTTTACTACTGAAACACAATTGTGCTTAGACTGTAGTTTCTTTCCAAAAAGGTGTATGCAGAAGTCTGCCAATTAAGGAAAGTCTTTTCTTATTTCCACGTTGGTGTCATAGTTACTATTTTTCCTTCAACAAATAAGAAGTAAAATGCTCCATTGTCATTTCCTATTGTATATGTCCTCAGGCATATGATTGCCTCTTTCAACTAGAGAACTTGGAAGCTCTTTCAAAAGTACATGTAACTCACTCAGGCTGAAATAAAAAGGTGAAAAGAAATCTCCACACCTTTCAACACAGAATTTCAAAAATATCAGCTTCTCTTGATAAAAGAAATGGAGCTTTCAAATTGAGTGAGGCATTGAAACAGAATGATGGTTTGTTCTCTCTCCCTCTCTCTCCCTCCCCCTCTCCTTCCCTCTCTTTCTTCCCTCACCCCTTTTTGTTGTTTGGTGGTTTTTTGGGGGTTTTTTTGGTGGGTTTTTTTAGGTTTTTTTTCCATATTTAGAAAGATCCCATTAGTAAAAAATAGAGGGGAAAAAAAAGACTATCTAGATGAATGAGAAAAGATAAAATAAAAATGTTTAAAAGACATTTTTAGTGACAAATAACAAGATGAAGTGTTGCATCAACTTTGTGATTTTTTGAATACTGTCTATTTCTAGGTTTTTTGTTGGATAAAGAATAGCTTTCATTTGTGAGATAAAAAGGACAAATTCATCTGGAGCCGTGTTCCCCTGCAGCTTATATATTTTCATATACTGGTGTAATTTGGAGCTACAATCTAATCATAATTCAGTTCCTGTCTTTAGTAAAAGCATGTGCCTCTAATTTGCAATCAATTTCTGTGCCTGACACGTGGAAATAATGAATGTCCTCATCTACAGCTGGAGACAAAGGGAGAAAGGAGTGTGCAGCACTTTATAGGCTGAACTGTCTGGGTATTTCCTTCTCTTAGGCTTTGGAGCTTGGGCACCGAAATCATGCTAATATTGTGCTATAAACATTGTGTGAATAAAGATTCTCTGTTTAAAGTTTTCCCTCATCTCCTGTGAACATACAACTTGAATAATTGCATAAACGTGAGTGAGAATTTGATGGCACCAATAGATCACATGGGGTCTGACATTGTGTAAAGTATGAAATGTCATGCAGTTTCCAAAAGCAGGTATTTGTGGACATATTCATCTCTACATGTGTGTCATAGCTGCTATTATTTTTCTTGTATAGAAAGACAAGATATTACATAGAAAGACAAGATAGTTTGTCTTTCACTGAACAAAAACTTGTAAAAGAAACAATGTCTGGAAACATTAATTGTCAAGAATAAACATGTTATTTTAAATCCTGTCCTTTTCAAGAAGTCTCATGCCTGATTTTCAAGGTACAGCTGTAAAACTAATTTTCCAGTGTGTAGAGATTTTGGTAAAGCTTCTCTGTGCTAAGTCACTGAATTTAAGAAGACTACATTACAGTGCATCATAAAGAAATCATCTTAAGTTTGTGTTCCACTCCTCTATTTTAGATGGAATGAGATGTGCTTATGTATTTACCATGGCATTTTAATGTTTCTTTTACTGTGCTAATGGCTGAGATATCCAGATATGACCAGGACCCCCTTTCTCTTAAGCAAAATATAAACAGAATTATGAACCTGCCTTTAAAAAGCTTTTATACAAGAATACCAAGTAAGGAGGAAACAGATGAACAGAGCACAATGCAATTGAAACAATTCTATACCAAAATGTCTACCAACAGAATACCCTCTGCAGTTCTAGGAAAAGAGGATCTGATTTCTCACTTGCAGCTGTGAAGGTCTAAATACCTGCAGAAGAGGGGGGAAGACAAAGATGGTACTTCTTGATCATTTTACCTGTCACTAATGAAATCACTGCTAGGTTGGAACATAGAACCTGTCTGACAGCAGTACCAGATCATAAAAATGAAAAAGAGAACAGAAATTCTGCAAGGAACTGGCACAGCAAACACACTTGAATAAAAAACTGTGCAGCTATCTCCACTGGTCAGCTCACTACAACTGACATCTCTATACTTGTGGCTTTAGGATTTCCTGTAATCATCGCAGTGATACAATAGTAGACACCTAATGCTGCACATCAAGAATTTTCTGTAGTCAAAGAATTGGTCAATAGCAAGGGTATCATTAAAAGGAATACTTCACAGCTAGTACAAATCATGACAGTTTAGACTTCCACAAAGAATATTTTAAACTGTAATGAATATTAAAAAAAAGTTTTGTAAGAAATATCCTTATATTTCTTACAAATAATTTTTCCTACTGTGATATAAATAATCTAATAGTTATTCCCCCTAAGAAATATGTACAGGTTAATTATGCAAAAGCTTACAGATGCAATTTTTTTCTTAATAAGCAAGGTTACTAGCTAGGACTGAATTCTATGGGAAATAATCAATGCTCATAGAAGTCACTTCCAACAAAAGCCTGTTGAAAGAGAGGTGGCATAACTGCTCATAAAGGTGATGCATTGTAATATTAATCAAGAAAATAGATGCCATATAAAAGCAAAAGGTCAGCTACTGTGAAATGTAGGGAAAAAGAGTGCATCATAGAATCATATAATATCCTACGCTGTAACAGACTCACAAGGAATAATCAATGTGCCTGAGACCTTTGTGCAAATGCTTCTTGAACTCTGTCAGGTTTGGTGTTATAATCACTTCCTTGGGAAGCCTGCTCCAATGTCCAACCACCCTCTGGGTGAAGAACCATGTCCTAACATGTAATTTAGATCTCCCCTGTCGCAGCTTCATGCCATTCCGTCAAGTCCTGTCACTGGTCACCACAGAGAAGGGATGGATATCTGTTCTGTCACTTCCCCTCAAGAGTAAAATGTCTACTCCAGGATGAACAAGCCAAGTGACCTCAGCTGCTCCTCATATGGCTTCTCCTCCAGACCCTTCACCTTCTTTGTAGCCCTCCTTTTGATGCTTTCTAATAGCTTAATATCCTTATATTGCAGTGCCTAAAACAGCACATAGAACTTGAGATGAAGCCGCATCAGCACAGAGTAGAGTGGGACAATCCCATCCTTCAGCTGGCTCATAATGCTGTGCCTGATACTCCTCAGGATGCGATTTTCCGTTTTGGCTGTCCCAGCAGAGTGCTGACTCATATTCAACTTCCCATTGACCAGGATAGAGGTGTGCTGCTTTCAGCTGAGGTAGAGTTATTTTCTTCACAGTGGCTGGTATGGGGCTGGGTTTTGGATTTGTGCTGAACACAGGGTTGATAATAGAGAGATTTTTTTGTTATTGCTGAGCAGGGCTTACACAGAGACAAGGCCTTTTCTACTTTTCGTACTGCCATGTTGGTAAGGAAGTTGGGGGTACCTGAGAGTCTGGGAGGAGACAGAACCAGGACAGGTGACCCCAACTGACCAAAGGGATATTCCCCACTGTATGACATCATTCTCAGTATAGAACGTGGGGGGAAGAAGAAGGCAAGGTGGAACATTTGAAGTGATGGTGTTTGCCTTCCCAAGTCACTGTTACCTGTGATGGGGGATGGTTAAACACCTGCCAGGCATGAATTAATTCCTTGTTTTGCTTTGCTTGTGTGTGTGTGTTTTTGCTTTCCCTATTAAACTGCTTTTATCTCAGGCCATGGGTTTTCTAACTTCTACCCTTCCAGTTCTCTCCCCAGTTTCTATGCTGGGGGAGTGAGTGAGTGGCTGAGCGGGGCTTGGCTGCTGGCTGGGGTTAAACCATGACAAGGATATAGGAGGTGAGCATTTAAGACACTTCAATAGTACATTACCTTTCAAGTAAAAATTTCCTGAAAGTATTTACAAAAAGCATGATTAGTATCACTAAAATTTGTCAGAATTTGGGTCTTTTTTTTTTCTTCAAAAGACAGGAAATTCTGCCAATAGCTAAGACAATATGAACAACATAGGACAAGAAGTGAGACTTAAAGAGAATTTCGAGTGTGATTTAACACTCACAATCACAGATTTGCAGCCACTGCTGTCTAACTATTCAGAGGATAGGAGAAATGCCATAGGAAAACCCATTCCTTCCATCTCTCTCTTCCAGATAGATTACAAAAATAACTTACTGTATTTGAACACTGGGAAGATAAGATATCTTCAATACTGGTTAGGTAATGGTTCAACATAAAAAAAATCAAATCTTAGTTTTATCAGCTAATTCTGTCAGCTATGTCAGCTGTGTTTCACAGTCATAATATCTTGAAGTTTACAGGCCTCATTTTGAAGAGTAAACCTTGAAAAAACCAATTTCAACATGGCTTCATGCATTGCCTCCTCTGTTCTCCTCTGCCTTAGACTTTCCATTCTCCACATGCTTATTCTGAATCCTCCTCTGAGTTTCTGTGTCTGAATCTGTATTTTGCTTGGTGCTTCTACACTCTTCCTGTTTATCCCACTGTCTCATATTTCCTTGGACTAATCTACCTGTTATCTCACATCCCTTCACAACAAATCCCATTTCACTATTAAGACACTTGGGTCCATCTTTTCTTGGCATACCTATTCCAAGCAATTTCTTCCTCATGCCTTCTCCATCAGTCATGACCTTTGAAGGTGACATCAGTACTCCAAATGGAAATGTTTGAGATGCTTTGGCAATGCCAGCCAGTGAGGAAATATTCCCTTGACTGTGGAAGATGGTGAAAAGCCCTCATTGTTCTTCAATATTAACTTTCAATCTCAAAAAATGCTTGAAACATATTAGCAGATTTTTCATTCTTATTTATCTCCCAGTGTTTACTTATTTACTGGTGTAGCAAGTTCAGTTCGTAAACCGGGCAGAAACACCAATTAAGTGTAGTGGTTTGGTTTGAAATATCCATTACTTACTTATTTTTCTTCTGTGAGATAAGCATTAGGAGAAAGCAAAGCAGGCACAAAACTTAAAAGAATATAAAGAAGTTTATTAACAGATCTAAAAGAAAGAAAAAAAGTAAGAGTCAGACTAAACCTTCAGAACACTTACCCCCACCTTTCTCCCTTCTCCCACTGACAACGTAAAAAGACAACCCTTGAGATTTTCAGTCAGTTTACCACCTCTACAATAATCTTTTTCAGTTCACTTAGGGAGAGGTGTCTCTCTTGCTCATGCTATGGAGACATCGCCACAAGAAACAGTTCTCTCATGGCTTCAGTGTCACAACGAGACAGCCGCACGGGATGGTTCTCTGCTCACATGTGAGAGTTCCTTCCCTCATCTTACAGCTTTCCCCACAACTGTTTTCAAGGGCTCAATCTTGAGCCAAAGGGGTACCATTTTAAGGAGGAGCTGTTCAGAAGCAAAGGTTCTCTTCACCTATCTCTGGGAGCATCTTCATCTCTAGGAACAGAGGTCTTCTTCTTCCCTGGGAGCAAGGGTCTTCATCACTTTCATCTCTCTCTGTTCAAGCTTCTCATGAGATCACAGCTACTTCAACATTTGCTTATTTCAGCGCAGGTGCTTTTGCTCACAATTGCAGTTTGAATGCTCCACTCCCCATGCTTCATGAAATTACAACAGATACTCTGATGTATCATAGTCTACCACCACGATAGCTTTACAACAGAATTTCAGCTTCTAGGTTTGAAGCATCTCCTTTTTCTCCTCTCTTGGGGTTTCAGCTCTTCCTTCTTCACTAACTTTGGTGTCTTTATGGTGCTTTCTTCACGTGCCCTCACCTTTCCTCTTCCTCTGACTTGGGAGAGGATTGATGTCTGCAGGCTTCATCTGTTCTTACAGCACTAAGAGGGTTAATCTCACCTAGGCCTTGCAGCTGGAATTCGCCTTTTACTGTTAGTCACCTAATTTCTGCCGGGTGGTGGCCGGAGCTCGTTTCAGTGTAGCATTTGATTTCAGCAGCCGCACTGGGAGGGTCTGGCTCAGCCGCGGGGCTGCCTGCACGGAGCAGGACTGCAGGTGGAACAGGGCCACTCGGCTCCAGGGTGGCTGCCTCCTGGGCAGCCCAGCCCACACTGAGGGGGCTGTGCCGACAGTCCAGCAAGCAGAAGCGGCTGAGATCTCAGCCAAGCCGCATTGAGGCCGACCCAGCCGGGCCGCGCCAAGCAGGGCCCCCAGTTACCTGTCCAAAAGCCAGAAGCAAGAGAACTTTCCCGGGGTTTGTTCATTCTTAAACGTGGATCACAGAGGTGTGTCAAGCTTCTTAAGTGGTTTAAAAAAGTTGCCAATATTCAAACTAACCAGTTGATTCGTTCTGTGAGGTCATAGAGGAAGCTGTAAGCACCTCTTTGCAATAGAATGACTTCTGTGGCTGATGGAGCCCTCTTTAACTAAAAACCCAAACTATGCTAAACCATGACAACTGGCATCAAGTAATTTCACCTAACATTCAGGGATTTTTGTTTGCTATCATTTCAGAAGAGGGGAGGAAAGACAAGTTTAAAAATGCATATGTTGTCTTTATTGTGCTGTAACAAGATTGGCATGGTACCAGTGATGTTTGAATTTCTCTCTTAGGAAGACTAAGATAGTTCAAGCAGCTGCACTGAAATTGCATTGAAAATGGATACTTTGCAAATTCTCCCCATAAATGAAAGTTTAAATTACAAAAAGCCGTCTGACCGGTTATCTCTTAGTAAAGTGCTTTACAATTTGCATATAAACTTCATTTCTTTTTCTAATTACACAGAGTAAAATGCATTCATTTTGCTTTTGATTACAAGCAGTCGTGCCAAACACCTGTGACTACCACAAATTCTAATTTGTTATTTATTTACTTCAAAGCAATCTTATTATCTAAATGATTCAAAGCATCAAAGACCTTAATTATTGATAGTCACTTTGAAGGGTTACACTTTCCATGTCCTTGGGCTGAAGGCAGTTCTCTGTTTTCTCCTCCTCAAATACACAGTTGGCTGAGCAAAAGGACATATGATTCTGCTACTAAGTGTTTTGGAAATCACATTCTTACTTAATTGCAACTAGATTTAGACAATACCAAAGAGCTAAGACTAACAACTACAATCTGAAATCTACTAATGGAACAAAAAAAAAAAAATTAGTCTCTTTTATCTCTTGAAAAAAAGTTGCATGTGTATCACGTATTCTGCAAGTTTGATCCTAGTCTCCACAACACTAATGTTTTTATTCCTGAAGAAATACACCAAATTTACACTGTTGCAATAAATGTGCACATGGTATGTCCTGTCTTGATGAATTTTTCATACTTTCTTACAATTTAATTAGAACACTTAAGTGGGTTAAAAAAAACTCTTATACAAGTCAGAAGTGAAAGAATGAAAAAGGTCCTCAATACAAACAAGACGCTTAGCTAATATGCATGTTTTAGGGTGGCTATTCCTAGTGCATTCACATGCATGGGTATGACAATGCAAATTTTGAGACACAGATTTCCTGTTGCCTCTGTCTGCAAACCATGTATTTTCCAGAGTCTTGGACCATCACAGCTACTATACTTTCATAATACCTTGAAGGTGTGTTATATTAGACCGATTTCTAGGAGCTGAGAGTACGCAGAGCTTCATTCAGATAATTTTCAATCACACCATTCTCCATTAGCCTCTACAAAATTTTACCTTTAACACTTAAGGCCTTTGGATATAAGAAGGGTCATATTACTCCTGAAGCCTTCATAAAACTGATCATGAAGCCTACAGAATGTGTAGTTCTATGCCTAAGTTCCTCACCTGTATTCTTTTACTTTTAAACAACTACCTTAAGCTTTATTTCAGCTGTGGATTTCCCAGGGTACAGGGAAACAGGA
Source organism: Corvus moneduloides (assembly GCF_009650955.1). NCBI lineage: Eukaryota > Metazoa > Chordata > Aves > Passeriformes > Corvidae > Corvus > Corvus moneduloides. The sequence continues at coordinate 19,978,072 of NC_045481.1, forward strand.
TACCATTTTCACTGTTCCTGAAATATATTCATAGATTGTCCTGCAATCTGTCTGCCGGTACTTCCTTAGTCTGGTCTCATTCCTTTTAGACTGGGCTGGTACCCACTGTTTCATTGTTTGATGGGTAAAACCCAAGTTGCTCTGCTTGACTGCATGTCATACTATACACTCCACATTCGGTCTGGTGTTGCATGATGTAACAAATCTGTGGAGAATCTTGTTCCATAGGAATCAAGCAGTGAAGTAAGGAGGATATGCACAATGCAAATGTGTGGATACAGTGCATATAAGGTCCATACGGATATACACATACATAGTATATGAACCCACGATGTAGGTTAGACCCTTGGCTGCATAAACCATGTCAGTTCCACTGGCTGGGGAGTGAGGCAAGTTTGTGAATGTGTGTCCCAGCCATACTGTGGTACATCTTCAGAATCTTACAGGTCTCCTGTAAGTGCAATGCTGATGTTTTAATAAACTGTTTACATATTCCTCAAATGACTTGTTAAGCCCTGAATTCAAGATTCACCTTCTTCTGTAATACAAAATGACAGTGGAAATTTGCAACATCTTGAGTTCAATGGTTTTTGCTTTCCTTCCTTTCTCATGATATCATTATCTTCTACAAAAGAACCACCAAATCATCTGTTCTGCTCTTGGCAAATTCAAGAAAAATTTCAAGAATTCCATTGCAGTAAATAATATGCAACATCTTAAGCATCTTAATACTGTTTGCATATTTTCAATTAGTATGTTTTGGTTTTATTTTTTAAATAATCAAAACCAAAACCAATGCATTTGATATTATAAAGCCAGGAGTAAGACCTACATACTAACATTTTCCACATCTGCGAAGACATTAAACAATAATCTTCCTGGAAATGAAAACAGATTTTAAGTACATAATCTGTGCATGCTCTCAGCATTAATAGGAAGAGATTAAAATGAGTCAGAAACTGTAATGCACCTAATTGTTATACGAACTCTTGACCTTCTAGGCAGCACCATCTCAGGATGGTTACATTTGATATGTCCTACAGTGGTAAAGAGAATATGGCAACTATAATTATGTGGTAATTCCACAGGAAGATCTAGATCCTTTTATTGAATCATTGTTTTTAATGTTTGAATATCTCATAAATAACGAAACATAGCAGCACACAAATTGTGATGTCAAGGTGCAAATTGTGTAACAAAGTTGTGCCTGCTATTGTTAGGGCTTAATCAGAAGCAATACATGAAACACGAGAGAGAATACTTGAATCTTCAAGCTAAATTAAGACTGAATAGAGGCATATATGAGCCAGGATAATTAACATATTACTGTAAGATTCTAAATTAGAATCTTTGTTCAGCCAACAAAACATGATTCTGCAATTCTATTATAAATCTATAAAAAAGAGTTCTTCAAGCGTATATAAATACATATGTATATATATGTGTATATGTGTGTGCGTGTATATATATAAAAATTTAGATATCAATATAAATATAGATATAGATATAATGTATCTTTTTCAGAAATAATCTCTCCAACATACTGAAATACACAAACCTGCAAGCTTGAGCTGAGGGAAAGAAAATTGACTACTCAGGTTTCCCTGCTGAAGTTAACATGCACAAGCAAACAGCATGCATAATGGATAGAGTATTAGATTCTTAAGTGATTTTCATCTTAACAACCTAATGTGTTATTGTTAACTGAGGGAAATAAAATTATTTAACTCCACTGCTTTCCACTTCTTTAGATCACTACTTAATTGGATTTTCTAGGTAATTGGTAAAGCAATAGTTCTAGTCTCTGTCTTTCTTTCTCTCATTTTACTATCTACGGCTTTTCAAATACTGCACAGGTACTGATTTGACAGAAATTAAACATCTGATGCAAAGCTCCCTGAAGTCAGTGTAAAGGTATCCACTAACTTCAGTGACACATGGATCAAACCCTAAGCAAGCTGCTTAAAATCTCTACTACTGATCTGTGCAAGCAAGAGAAGTTGCTGGATAGCCAGTGGTCAAGATTTCCATCCAATATGAAAGTAGTTTCCTTAATTGACCTCTTTAGTCTTTGTTACTTAACTTTTTAAATTATTAGTATTATTTCACTTTGTGACTTGATAGTTTTAAGTCTTTATGCATTGCCAAAGTTACTTAGAGGGCTTTCAGTTATGGTAGTGCTCAGCATGGCCAAGAGGAACGGTACTGCCTGAATACAAACTGTACTACACCACCTTTCCTCTGTTGCAAAATTTACCATGAAATTGAGTCTACATGCTTCTACTAAACCATTGTTATATCATCAGTGACCTTCTACTCTGATCAGCATGATCCAAATCCACCTTACAATACCTCTCTGAAGAGAGATATGGATTGTCTACGAAAATGCAAACTCGTAGATTGGGACCTGGACACTCCGCATTAATTCAGAGTGCAGGGCAAAAAATATTCTGTACTTAGTTTGTTTCCAGGGAACTAAGGAATGATTTACAGTGGAAGACATGACATAATGTTCTCCTTCACCAGTCCAGATCTGAAAGAGAGAGGAGTTTGGTTGGAGGGAGGTCCCAAGTGAAGCAGCGCCCTTTCTCCTAGTGAGACTTGGCCTGTCTCATGGTAATGTTATCCTACTTAAAAAAAAAAAAAAAAAAAAAGGCTTTTTTGTTTTCAATAATCATGTATCAGTAGACTGTTGGCCACAGAAAGGACAGCACAAGCCATGCTTAGTGTCACTGTATCCAGGTTCCTGTAGAGGCAGTTGTCAGAGTCATGCAATTCTACATTCACCCAATCACTTGTGAAATCACTTTAAGATACAGCAGCATTCAGAAAAAAAGCTCTCTCAGGAGACAGCCCTCCAAGCAGAATAGTCAGTGTAGCGGTTTCAATTGAATCATTTTTCTGTCCCAATAGGAAAAAAAAAAGAAAGAGTTCACTGTCAGCACATAAACTGAGTAAGGAGGCCTATCTTTAGCCTGCAGTAACAGCCCACAGCTTCTCCATTCCATCTTGTAATGTACATGAGTGGTAAAATAGTTCTGAAAGGAGCTGTGAATGGCAGAGAAATGGTTTGCCACTACTGTTGTGTTTGCAGTGGCTTCCACGTGATCTGCCACAAGACTACCCACAGTCATTCCATGATCAATGAAATGCTTTATTTATGCTCAGAGCTGTCACTTGCTAGTGGTAAATTCTTACTGTGTGCCTCAGAACACACACAACACGTACATGATGTGGCACTCAAGTACACATATCAATCAAAAGACAGCATGAAGATCTCTTTGTCAGCTCCACTGCTCTCTGCCCTAGGTAGAGCCCTTTCATTAAAGCTATCTACTGGATTTTTGCTTATTCTGCATATCCTTTGGGCTGGTTTTGTAGCCAAAAACCAAAACAAGAGGAGAGCCTACGCATTTCATTGTCCTATATATGCCTGAAATGTGAACATTTTTCTTGTTTTGTTCCCAGAATTTTTTACCAAAAACTTGGAAACAGTAAGGGCTTTCAGCCCTGTGGCTTAGAGTGAACACAAGTTCCTTTCTTCATCCCTTCTATTCCTACCTCCAGTCTTTGTTTGTGGGCTCAGCAGGGAGGCCAGCGACTGGTAGGTTTACCCAATAGTGGGAACTATGAGGAAAATTTGCTCTCCAAGAGAATCTCTGTCAGCCTCTGCAAGGATTTCAGTCTCTACCACCATGCAATAATTTTCAGTCCAATTATTTTCACAAAAAACTTTTGTGGAAACTATTCCACTTTTGCTCTTCACAGTTTCCAGTTTGGAAATTGCAGAGGATTAACATCAGTGCTTTGTTGCATTAAAACAGCCATGAAACGCTCCTCAGGATATGAAGTGATCGTTGTGGCGCTGGGCACATCCTAATGTCAAGATGTAACTCGCACAACATGATACAGCTCAAACTCAGAAATTGGGTTTTAATTTGCTGCAAAATTTAACACTATTAAACAGGGATTAACACTGAGGCAATTAACGTGCAATCGGAAAAGCTCTTGCCTATTAGGTGGGAAGGGATGAATTAACTTTAGGCAAACACCAGGAAGCTTTGAGAGCATAAAAGAAATGGAGCATGGGAGAGAACATACAGGTGCAAAATCTCCTCCTGCATGGGTAAACCATCTTGACTACACTAGCCTCAGGGAAATATTTTGGAAATCATTTCCACACAAATACAGCAATACTGAAATTCTGCTAACTCAAGAGTCAGAAGCAAAGGACCAATGTTTTGATATTTCTGCTAAATCTGGGTCTTGAGAGATTCTCTTATTTCTCCTAGAAGACCATTTACAAGCAATATCAACAAAATAACTTTCAAAGGTTTGGATTTTTACCTGAAGGACTACTTTCAATAACCTGCCCATACATACTTCTATTCATCTAGTAGTAATCTTGCGAGAAAGTATTTAAACATTTTTGTTCAACTACCATTATTTAAACCTCCTGTGTCTTGCTCCTTAATATCTACCTTAACTTATGGATTGCCTTTCCTACCTTTCTTTGCACTTTTGGCTCTCTACTTTCTGTCAGCTTCCATTCCTTGCCACAATTTTAATGTTTTACACAAACCATAGATTTTTCTTCTCTTTCTTTTTGTATCATGTTCTTACTCATTTCCTAATATTTTAAATGTAGATGATGATTCTATACCAAAGCAACAGAAGGCTTGCATCTTTGTCCTGCAATTTCTTTACTTCAGATTTCTTTAATTTATTAAATTTTTATCTATGGGAAGATTATTCCATAGGGTTATGGCAACTATTCTAAATATTCTTGCAGGTAATCAGGTCTACCCTCTTCTGGTGGAGCTTTCATATGCTATCCCATCACTAAGCAATCTACTTGTAACCTTATTTGCACATCTGTGTGGAAAAAAAAAAAAAGGAGATCCAGAGGCAAATACTAGGCCTACAAAAGTGCAGAGAAGTCATTTTAGGCAGGTTCTGTAGTCAGAGGAGAGAGACACCTCCAGACAGCACTGACAAAGATCTGAATTTACACAGAGTAAGTCAAAGGAAATGCCCAAGAGCTATTAGCTGACTCAACTGTGCAAACAATCAGCTTAGCAATGTCTAAAAGCTGGACCAGACATTCCTCATTTTTATATTCTTTCTTCTCTCTCCTTTGGCCTAAGAATATGGCTGAAGTGTATTTGTTTTACCTTAAGGGATGTTACTGACTTCTCTTCTAGCGTATAAATACCCAACACGGTGCTTCTTCCAAGATAATTTGCATACCTGATCTAGTTCTTCTGTAGTCATATTTACTGTGGGATACAAATACATTACTGCAAGTGGCAAAGGAGAATCCAAAGAAGAAAGCAAAATCTCGCTGCAAAATGAAAGACAAAAAAACCCATGAAAAATTTAAAGCACTTTTCAGAACTGTGTTTTTATTGAGGGTCACTAAAAGGAAGATGGGTAAGGAGGGAAAGAGCTCAAGGCCCTCGGGCTCTGCATTATTGAAGGGATAGAATTTCAATAAAAGAGCAAAATGTCATGAACTGGGAGCCAGGACCAAGTCTCCACTGCAAATGAAAGTGCAGAGGTACCTTGCTTTGTGGCAAGGGAGTTTCAGGGCCAGGAGATAATTTTCCTCTCCTAGGTGCCCTGATGCCTGTGCTCTGTTACCTGAGACAGCTGCTTAAACTCAGTTCAGACTGTCATGAAGAAGGAGCTGTTTAAGAGCTAAAAGAAGCCTCTGCAGGCTCATGGTAATGGTTTGCCCAGGAGCTTCATTTGTGTTGAGACTCCTTTCCTTGGTTCCTGCCTGTTTGTATTCAAAACCAATATTCTTACCAACTTCTGAGCTTTGTTTCTGTCCATGCCAGAAATCACATGGCTCCATTTATTTGATGGGGAAATTGCTGTTAATCAATTAGTTCAATTCTACCAGTGCTGCAGAGCAAATTGGACCCTTTGTTTTTCATTGTGCATATGGTGAGAGTGCAGGTTAAAGGAGATAGAAAGTCTTTGCACTAATGAAAATGAAATACACTTCAGCCTGGTCTCTTCTCTAATAGCTTTTCTATTCCTGTTGAATCTATTCCCATTTTCTCCCTGCAAAATAAGCTAAAATTCAGCAGCAAACCCTGAAATATAATAAATTTCTTTTATGGAATTCTGTCCCTTCCCTGGCTGAAAGAATTTTCAGGCTAATAGATGGAAAATGCATTTCTCAAGCTAACATGATAGCAACAGTCAGGTGCAGTGACACTTAAAGGCACCCTACACAGACCACACTTTGTTTTATTTTAATTTGTTCAGGCTGCAGTGTTTCCTTGAAAATCACCCAGGAATTGATTTTTCAGTAAGATTTCACAAATTAAAAATACTGGAATAAAATTTTATGACTACTTTTCATAATTAAAGTATTTTTCAAATAGTGCTGTGAGCAGCATCACAGAAAACAGATCAGCCAACAGCCACACTGCATTTACAGCCCTTCCCTCAGGGCAGTACTTGCCCAAGTCCCAGCTCAAATGTAGAACTTGGACTCCTCTCCATAACTCCGAGGGTAAAAACAACAGAAGTAAGGATTCCATATGCAGACTCTGAAGATATAGCACAAAGTAGAGGAGGAAGTGCCCTGGATTCCTTATATCCTGTGACTGGCCTGCCTTACAATGACAGCATTTCTGTGGTCTGAGCCCAGGGAACATTGCAGAGAATCTGTAGACCCAGTACGGTCTTTGTGATTTAAATCCCTTGTTGTCATTTTCAAGTCACAGAGGGCTTGTTTGGATAGGCCACTGCGTTCCTCTAAATGAAGCTTCTTCAATGAGAATGGCAGATGCATGTGTAGCAGAGACAGAATTATTGTGCTCTAGTTTCACAGGAAATGTGTTTCAGTGACACATAAATACTTCAAAATATTTTCATCTCTAAGTAGGATGAACATTAGCAATTTCAAAAATGTTCAAGACTGAAAGGATATATTTTCAAATGCTTTGGGACATAGGAGAAAACTTACTCCAACTCTATCTTGAAATGCATACTTTTAATCAGAAAAATTTTAAAAGACACAAAATTTTCTTCATTTTCTTAATGAAACTAATTTTAAACTAAAAAATTTTGTTGAAAAAGAATTGAAGCAATACTGAAACTAATTCTGAAACCCTTTATAAAACAACTGATGAGTTAAAGTGTCTCTGACGCCAGTCTTTGGCCCCATAAAATCTTGGTTCAATAAATCAAGTTTTAATGAAAAAAGGTTCTACAAAAGTCTGACTAGCTATATTCCCTATTACGGTGTTCTAAAATGTGCTCAACTGCCATATAATTTATTTTTAAATCCCCCTCTTAACCTATTTGAACTTGCCTTTGTTTTCACAATACTAATCATTGGTCTTTATAGGAATAATTTCTCTTTTTTTTCTCTGAGACACATCCAGCACAATTCCAGCATTCCAACTTTAGATTGAAACAGACATCCATAAATGTCATTCATTTACACAGATGTAAATTCTCTAGCACTTTCTAAAAGGAAATTTTCTCTTCCTTTGTCTCCCTCTTTCTTTCCTTCTTTCTTTCTTTCCTTCTTTCTTCCTTTCTTTCCTTCTTTCTTCCTTTCTTTCTTTCTTTCTCTTTCTTCTTTCTTTCTTTTTCTTTCTTTTTTTCATGATGTAGCAAGTATAAAAATTCAAAGCTCCAGTTGCTCTTTCCCCTGAGGATTTTCTTCCTATATCATTTAAGTTTTCCTGGTATCTTTCTTCCTTCCCTTTTATACTACAAATTTCCCCTAAGCAATGAGGACTTGTGTTTGCATCCTTGACAGCAAAGGGGAGACTGACGGATGGAAGCAGTGCTCTCTTTGAATAATGCAAGATGTTGTGACACTGACAGTAATAAGGAGTCCTAAATAATAGGTCCTTCTTGATACAATTTAAAAATATGCAGCCTATTGTCTCAGCCACCAGCAAACCAGCTCATAACTGCTGCCTCAAGAGCAAGCCTGAGTTCTATCCATCTCAGTGACAGCTGACAACAAGAGACTAATCTCTCTTAAAAATATTTCCCAATCACTTTTTGCTGTAATTAAATCAACAGTGTTCAACCACAAGTACAGGAAAATAGCTCTCTCTTTTATGACATTTCAGAGCAAGCAGTGGGCTTAAGTTTTACTCATCACTACCCTGAGGGAAGTCGGTGCCAATTAGAGTTGTCTGCATCACCTAATCCCAGTCAAGACCCTGTTCTTTGTGTGTTTCATTATTTTTTTCCAGTGGTGCCCACAGATATTAACAAACACGAAAGAAATGGTGATACAATGGTAAAGCTTATAAGCTTTAAACACCGTGGGCATAAAAACTATCTGAATCCTATAGCACTGACACCACTGGCTGAGGATCTCATCCGTTAGGATTTTATCTCTGTGTCTCACTCAGTGTCTACCATTTTATTTGGTACGTTATTTACCACATTAAAAGAAACCAGAAGTGACTTGAAAGTTCTTTAAAAGGTGAAAAAATTGGTTAGTTTCAGTTGTACTTTTAATTATGCTTATAAATTGATATACCATTAGAGAGGCTTTATTAACTTTTATAGATTTTGAGCTACAGTTTCAATGACATAATTTTGTAATTAGTGACTCATAGTCTTTCATTAATGGAATTTCTGAAAATGCTGTCAGAATTAGAAAGAAAGAGGGAGAGGTACAAAAAGGGCAAACTGTATTAGAATATAGTTAATTTTATATAGAGACATGGCCTCTAACAGCCAATGAAATTTACATATATGCTAATAGTTAATTGTGCTCAAGTTCAGAGTTGCATGGAAGATTTGGCATGTAATAAAAGTTTAAAATAACAGCAAAACCATCTACAGTTATCACAACAAAAATGCAATCTAATCAAGAACAAAATAATGCAACCTACCCAGGGTACTTTCCAGAATTACAGCCAGGGAGAAGACAGTATGTACTTTTACGTATCTTTGGCTTGGTGTGGTCCTGGCATACCTGAAACAGCATGTCCAGTATGCCTCTACACCTCAGATTGAAGCATGTTACAGACACCCAATGCTAAGCATTATCTATTACTGTGCAGCCATAGCAAAATTAAATTCAGCACGAGATTTGCTAAACCCTACGTTCACTAAGCTGTAGACCAGCTGATTAAAGTCTGCTTCCATATTTTTCTATAACATTGTCATTGACAGTGCAGTCAGATTATAAGTTATAGATGTTTTTCTATTCCTGTCTTTATCTGGTGTTGCTGAGAGTAACTGCATGCCACCTGCTCTAAACAAACCCTTCCCTAGCCATAGCCATCATTTCTGCGGACACAGCTTATCACATCAGCCTTATTAGCTGATGTCTAAAGACAGACACAGCAATGAAAAAGTCATCTTAATGTTATCTTCCTTTGCAAAGAACCCGTATCACAAATAGCACATTCTATTCAGTGCCTTCAGGACCTTTGTCCATTGTAACTGCTTCCCTGATGTATTGCAGCTTGCAGGAGGTAGAGATAAGCAAAGTAAATATAGACAGCTAGCTAAAGCTGTTTTGCATTTTCAAAGGAATACAAAAAATATCCAAGTTTCCTTTTATTTCTAAGAAGGCAGTGTAGGTGAAAACACCAAGGGTATATTTCTACTTCCATGGGAAACCAAACATCTATTTGAGACACTAAAGTTGTATCCTTTGTTCAGTTTATGACATAAGTAAAGACACAGATCTTACTCCAAATCTTAAAAGTCTGAACCTGAACCATATTCACTTTGAAATGATGGCTGCATGTAACTGTTAATACTATATAATGTTGTGAATACATGTAGGAAAAATACTTAGAATAATGTGATAGAAAAAGGCAAATTAAAGCAAAGTAAAATTCCCTACAATTGTACTCATGGGGAATATCTATCTGTGGTGCAGCAGTTTGAGTAATATAACAACTGTGTTCTACCATCGCTGCAGTGCTTGTGTGTTGGCATTCTCTTAGGAGGAGACTGGACTTCTGACTTTTACTAGACATCTGTGTTGTGCCTGAAGATACCAACTCAGACAAACTCTACATGGATCTTAAAAGAGTCCTCAATACTTAGTGGATATCAAAGCCACTTTTGATACTGTTTTGATACTTTTGGTACTGTTTGAAACCCTCATGCCAAGGTCAAGGGAGAGCAGGTGATGTCTAATATGACACAAAAGATCACCACCTCCTTCCTGCTCTGGCATTCAGCAGTGTGGGAGATACGTGACCCTGTATGTGTCAGGTCACTCCAACTTTCCTTTATTCAGATGATATCTCAACAAAATCTGCTACTCAGGTCTAAGGGACTTACAAAACCCTCTTGGGAGATAATGTAAAGGAAAATTATACTACACAGATACATCATAGCTGGACTTGTGGAAAAGGATCTGCAGTGTCCTCTATTAATCCAAGTTATTCCATAAACATCTGGAAGGCAGTGTCTTATTCCACCTGCCTGTCAAGGAGTAACAAAATCAGTACTGAAAATAATAAGAAACAACAGAAAAACAAATAAAAAATCTGTAAAAATTATAACCCTGACAGGATGAAAGGAAATATACCAAAGTTATGACCTTGCCATTTAAGAAAAACAGAAAAATTTGTTTTTCATTAAAAAAAACAGAGAAAAGACCTGTTTGCACATTTGTCTCTGATTTTCCAATGTTTATTTAATTTTACTACTCACATAACACTCAAAGTGATCCTGACAGATAATGAATCTGCTTTGAAACTCATCCAGAAAAGAAAAACCTGTTCAGGGAATCCAGTGCTCTATCTCAAAGGGAGTAAGTTTAGATCAGCCTGGAACCAGTTAATGCAATTACACTTGTACAGTTCTTTACTTGGAATGTTTACTAAGTGTTGCAAGGCAATAAATGAACAAGAATTGGCTAGGCATAACTTTAAATCCATCTCCTGCCTGCCTGTGAGGTAGAGTGGAACGTGATTTGTTCCCTCTGAGGAGAGTGGAGATTTGTGACTGTAGATTCATAACTTTAAAGAAGTACTCATTTGATCTAAAATTTCAATTTAAAATTGTGACCATTGCTTATGACTGAAAACTTCTTTTGATTCATCCACTGAGAATTTTTCTTTTCTATTTTCAAAGCAGCAAGTATCTCCCAGTTTTCTGTAAGGTTTATTCATCCCCCACCAGATGTAAGAATGCTATAGCCATTCCATTTGGGTTTTTTTCCCAGTTAGAAACTACTGAATGAAATGCTATAGGGAAGCATCTTATCTTTACACCTTTGAGGTGCTACACTATCATCCTTTTACAGAATTGCCTGAAAGAACAGCAAACAACAACAACAAACCCTTAAGTCTGTGGGCAAAAGATATGATATTTTATATTTGTTCAACTTCTTCTTTTTTCCTGCCAGAAGTCACATTCACTGGTCAGAAAATTCCTGGTCTGCTTTTACACCACAAGAAAGAGAGGGACAACTCCATTTTATCATTCCTAATTTTAATGTTTTTGTAATTCACGGTTCTAACTAGGCTTTGATTACAACTGATAGGGGCTTACCCAAAAGCAATGAGAAGCACTTGTCCCCTCGGTCCTTTTCAGGCTACTGGAATGTCCAGAAAACTTTTGCATGTGAACTTCCCCACCTTACTGACAAGAGCAACATTATCCTCCTCATCTGGTATGGCAGCCAAAACCCATTGCTTGTCACTCCACATTGAAGGAAAAGCAATGTGGAATTAAATGTGGCTGCTGAGCTGGCTAGGCCCTATGAGAGTGAAGACACTCTTCCTTTGAGAGCTTCAATGGAAAAGACAGAAGGAATTTAATCAGCTTTTCAATATATACTTCTGAAGTAATAGGACAGCTTTCTGACTAGGCTAATTTTATTTATAAAGTCAGTGCAGTTCGCTGTGTTTGTTTAGAGTAAAACATTTTAGCTCAGCTCAAGTAATGAGATTCCTCAGGGATTCTGCAAGAAGCATTTACTATCCACGGTACAGCAGGCAGGCTGGAATTGGAGCAAAGCTCTTTGGAGGAGTTACCAGGTCTGCTTTGATTGCTGTTAAGTGCCTAGCAGCATGTTGTGTGGTTTTTTGACTACATGTGTTTGGAGCTTGAAAGCTTGAGATGTGCAAGCAGGTAGGGTAATAGCTACAGAAAATCAGTTTGTTGAACAATTTGCACATCAGGAAATGGGTTTTTAACCAAGTATAGGTAGAATTCTAAAAAATCACATTTCCTATACTATGTTGTTATCCATATTTCAAACTCTCAGCAATTTTCTGATGTCCTAGAACTCAAGGAGAATGTCAACACTATAGGAAGAAGCTTACAACTGAGGGTAGGCTGACAGCCATGGATGTGACCTTTGATGGAGGTTAGAGTAGGTGACCTTCTGGTAGGTGTTGTAACCACTAGACTCTGCCTAGCAGGCTGCTGCTCCCTGAGAGCTCAGTGAGGGTTTCCTAGGGCCATGCGATCAGTTGCATCCTGGAGTCCATTTTGGACAGCCCCGCGATCTGGCTCCGGCAGCCAGCAGCGTTACAACGCAGTGGTGGTAAAGAAGGCAGAGAAGGGTCTCTCATGAGGGTTTGAAATAGCTTTAATCACATCCCGTCCCCACGATGTTCAAAGGTAAAGAGATAATGCGGTCTGGGTGCAGGGTGGTTTTGTCAGGGGCCCAGGGGCGGTCCCTGGGCGGGGTTGGGATACAGGAGCAAATAGGGAGAAACCGAGGGAGTGGCCAAGGCTAGGGAGGGAACAGGGGGAACATAACAGAATCAGGGGTTAACAGGCCTCCACACGTAGAGAATGAAGTTCTTATGAAGAATAGAAAGGAGATTTGTTTGTGTCATCTAGTACCTGGGCAGCCAAAATGACTGAGTAATGGGCCGGCTTTACATATCTTGTAAGACTATTGATGAAGTGGTGATATCAAAGCCATATACCACAGGAAAAATAAACAATACAGATTTTATCTAAAATATATAACACTCACAGAGCAGGAAGGCTCTTATGTTCTATCCAGCCATCATGCATGAAGGACACAGGTTTTCATGATTTTCATGCCCTTATTTCATACTTTGTTTTGATTTGGGCTGTGAATCTGTATACTGCATGAAAAGGATGATAAAGCCAGTACACTGTGCAAGATATTAAAATCAGAGAACCAAGTTTCAGTCAAACCATATGCCCCCTTTTTACAAGGGCTGTGTGTCTAAGGAAAAAAGGGGAAAGGAAAGGGAAAAATAGCTAAACAAAAATAATGCAAGATTATGGAAAAAAATTGGTGAAAAAAAAGTCAAGAGATTTTCATTATATACCTGGTTAAAAATTCTGCTTATCTTAAAAAAAAAAAAATTACACTTGGATTCCAGGTTAAAGGATTAAAAATAAACATAAGGGAATTTGAAATATTCTTTGTTCAAAACATTTGAACATACTGAAACTGTATTTTTTTTTTATTTCTGTTATGTTAAACCAAATAAAACTGATTTTAAAAAATCACAAAACTTTATATATTCTGGAATCTATACTTTTAGTGGAAAAAAATAGCCAAAAACTTGTTTCTTAATCTATAATCTTAGGAAAAAATCCAGACAGAATTTAGGAAAATAAATTCTAAAAAAACCTATCAGACCAACTCTAACTTTTTGCTTAGATTTCCTTTTCTTTCTCTACCTCTTCCTCAACTTTCATAGAACCAAATAGTGATAGGCAAAACAAATTCACTTACTTTTCCAGGCCAATGACAACAATAAGGCCAGTCAATTATGAACAAAGTAAAGTGATTTAGTTCAAATAAGTGCCATAGAGATACAGTTGTTTTGTGTATTACCCACATGTAATACCAGTATAGAAACATTAGATCAAAATATTTAGTCTCAAGGTTGAAGTTACAGGAAACCATTGCCCTAGGTTACAGGCATTGAAAGGCAACTGTAAATAACTGCACTGGAGAGAGTCAAGAGGGAAATTTTTTTTTGTGAGCAAGATTCTGATTATTTTATACAATATTTTAAATAGTTTTAGGCAAAACCATAATTCAATAGGAGGTGCATCATGTTTTTCACTGGAAAAGGAGTTATGTTTCCACCAAAAGATTTATGGTACTTGTTGTCCCTAATAACAGCCATCAGGCTATTTACCTCAAGCTTCTTTGTGTTCTTAAACAGAAGCCACAGTGAAAGCTGCATTCTTAGGGTCAAATTAGTCTAGCTGTTCAACCTATCAGTCTTTTGTCCTAATGTGCAGTTTCTGAAACCACTATTACAAAGTTCTTTAAAAAATCACTTCTAGGGGAAATATATTGCCATTTCTATTCAAAATTGGCGTTCCCATAGACCCACTAGTTGCTGTTTTTCATTATTAGTGCTCTCTCATCAGTAACCATTTTGCTGCCATTTTGTATTTACAGTTCACTAGTGATCAACTCTCACTGTCAGAGCTCAGTCAAGTCATGTGGTGGAGCACCCATGTCCTTCAGCACCTCCAGGAAAGAAGCAATGTGCTATGAAGTCCTACATTTTTCTCACCAGAACAAAAAACAGATCATCAGCTCAGCTTTAAATCTTAGACTTTTAAACCAATAAAAGCTCTCGTAGTGTTATAACATGCAAATAAGATCTGACCATTCAAGCTTTTCTTTATTTCCCATTGGTTTAAATAAAGACACTAAACCAAGCTGTGGTTCTGAGCATGCTGCATGAGTCAGACCTGCTTGCAGACAGCAGATACTTTCTCTGTCTAGCAGGGGAACATCTGAGATGGGTCACTGAGCATCCCAATATCTCTGTGCCCATGCAGCCTGACAGCATCAGCAGCCGTCCCCTGACACTCAAACAGTATCTACCTGACTCTGACCACTGGCACAGGCATTTGTCTGTGAAAGATGTGAAGATATTTTTTCAGATGTATCTTGATAATTTCTCATTTCATAGTAGAGCTACATTTTTGATTGTATCTATACATTTGTAAAGGCATGGGTAAAAAAGAGACAAACCCAGGCTACTGTAGAGGATATGACTACTGCCAGAGAATAAGGATTCCTCTCTTAGGGAATATTTTCAAAGGGAGATTCAAAAAAATAAGACAGCTTTGTCTGAGAAGAGTAAAACTTCAGGCAGTGTGGGATAGACAGGAATATGAGCAGGTAGGGTGGCAATCCTTCATTTATGAAGTTGTATGCTATTTATTTCACTGATTCTGTAGCTATCTTTTGTTCCCTATTTTTAGAGACATCCATTATTTCATTCACTTCTTGAGTAAGAGGAAAGCTGAATCAATCAGTCAAACAAGTAATGTAACTGTTGATTAAATCTGGTTTCAGCCAAGAGAACCCATTTTTTATTTAAAAAAAAAAAGAAAGAAAAGTAGTTTATATAACAGCTTTAAAACAAAAAGCATCTGATCACTTTACAAGCTGCAGAAAACATGACTCAAACTTAAAAAAATGCAAAAATAATCTGTCTAGCCTTTCCAAGGGAACTGCAACTAAGATTACCCTATATATGGTTACTATCTATACAATGACTTTCTTAATGTCTGAAGGCAATTTCATCTCTTGTACTTATCAGGAAATAAAAACTGCTATATTAGCCATAATACTAGTATCTATTGGTCTGCTGTGAGTACAATAAAAACAGGATCATCCTGATCTAAGCTTGACCCTTGAGTGATGAATTCTGAATTGGTTTAGATACATCCAAGACATAATGAATGGTTTTATAACAGTCCATCAAGTCAAGGCTCACTCCCCAAACTGAGGACAAAACTTTTCAGATGAGTAGCTTAAAAATGTTACTGTATTATTAAGGACAGCAATACTTACAAAACTTTTGCTCTATGTAAAAGCAGTTTATCTTTTTCTTAAATTGGAGTCTCATGGATAAGAAATACATTAAATAATTCTGCTCTAAACAAATAGCAGAAAAGCCTTGAAACTCTGTGACTAAGTGACTTGAATAGACTAATGTCTTCTACAACTTTTGCAAGCAATTTCAACACAACTTGCACTATTATAACAGACAGGTTAATGCTTCTGCTGAAAAAAAAAACAAAAAACCTGCTGCATGACTTTTACAGCTGTATGGCCTGTCCGACTAGACAGATTATTTTTGCATTTTAATATTGTTTCGAGTAATGTGTTCTGCAGCTTGTAAAGTGATCAGATGCTTTTTGTTTTAAAGCTGTTATATAAAGTTAAACTACTTTCTTTCTTTCCTTTTTTTTTTTTGATAAAAAATATGCATTGAGATATATACCAGTCCATCAGCATAAATATGATCGAAGCTCAGGAGTTTTTTCTCTCTAATGCTTGTTCCTCTCTATTCCTTTTAATGTATTCAGGAGATTTTCAAAGCACTGGGAAAGGTGCAAGGAAGAGACTGAAATTGTTGTGGTAAGAGGCTGTGTAGGGACGAATGCAAATCCTTCTGAATTTCATTTTCCCTAATTTCACTGTTCATGGAACAGCTTGTTCATTGCAGCAACTAATACTTTAAAACCATGCAAATATCAACATTACCTGAATGAAATGAGCTTATTTCAGCTTAATTATGTTCAAAAAATTACTGTGAGTTTATAGGAATAAAGCACAAAAATTACATTAATCTCAAACTCCTTGAATTTTGATAACCCACCATATTTGCAGCAGATATTATTAATTTTAACTTTGGAATACATCCTTTTATATACAAATGAATAAAACATGAGAAAAAAAAAGGTAAATTTCCTCACTCAAGTATGGCAAAATAGAGAAATATGTTATATAGAAAAGTCCTAATTTGCTTTTAAAGACTGTGAATGAAATATTTTCCAGTACTTTGCTTCATTTACAAAAATAGTTTCAGAATTACAAGGATTTCATAATGTCAGACCTTAATTTATAAAAGTTCTGATGCATTTTTAAAAGTTATATCCCTATATAAAAATATATAGGGATATATAGAGATATATAAAGAAAATTATATGGTGATCTTGTTTTTAGACCGTCTTGATATGTTCACTAGTTAACAGAGACTATTTTAAAAGTACTTTTTAAGGTTTTTAAGTACAAAAGTGATAGGGATAGACTGATATTTTTAGTGACAGAATACTATCTATATTGCTCTCACAACACATTTTCTGAAACAGACATAATTACAAAAACTGATCTAGACACAGATAAAACAACCCTGTTAAGTACTGAGCATCTTCAGACTAGGCATGAAATTATGATTAATTAGGAGAATAAATGTAAGAATTTTATGAACATGTAAAAAAATGAGGTAGTGAAATAGAATAAAAATGATAAGAGCCTTTTTAAACACTTCATTGCAACTCATTATGGATGTCCATTTGAAATTAACAGGATGTTGCGTAACAGAAGACACATGATAGGCTGGGATAGTGATTTTCCTTATTGATTCTTCAGGTAAAGTGTGTTTTTTTAATTCCTCATGAGAAAGTTGTTCACTACACAAAAATCAGAAGGGGAATTTCAGCACTTTAGAGTAGTCTACTACTACATTTCATTTGTGTGGCCTTTTTGGGGACATTTGGGTTTTTTATGCTGACCTTACAAGCAAAAAATGCTCTGATTTGAGCTGCATATTACTGGTGCTTCCAAAATAGCAGTAGTAGTAATGGTTGCATTATCTGCAGTAGCAACATTATTATCAGTGATGATCTAGTATTGGAGAACAGCACATTAAACAAGGCTATTCAAAGCCATAGTAGGCAATACATTTAATAAACAACATCAAGCAGAACAAGGTCTGTGATTCTAGACATTAGTTTGGTGAACTTAGTCTATCTAGTATGTAAGCTTATAAATATTTAAAGTGTGCGACAGTCAACCTTTCCCTATGTCAAGAGAAGCCATATACTTTGAATCAAAAGTTACTTAGACTTTTGGGATAAAAAATCAAAAAGAAATGAAATTAAAATGAAAAATACTTGAAAAAACTGCAGCAAATCTTAAAAGAGCTCCCAAATCCTCCCCCTTTTTTCTGAAGTTGCACTTTTCATCTACAAACAACAAGAACTGTCCTGGAAATACAACAGTTCTCATGAAAACTTCAGTGAGTGAAAGGACAGCGGTATTAAATAGATTTCATTGAGAACCCAAACATCATTGACCTTTTCAGCACCACTAAATTTCAGCTCAGAAAGGTTTGGCAGGTAGAAATTTTTTCCAAACAAATATCTCTGGTCTTTAGTTGTTTCAAAAAGCTGCTTGAGATAATTTAACAATAAAAATACTTCAATGAACTTTGAAACCACTTCAGTTTTAAACAAAACAGTCTTGTTTGGGTGGAGTTTTTTATGTTAAAGTTTAAGGACCGTCTTCAAAATGTGTGCAGAATTGATTCTGAGCTTTTCATCAGCAGAATTCTATTTAATGCTATGAAGATCTTATGGATAAGTCTATTTTGGGGAAAAAGCTATTCTCAGAGACCAATTCCAGCAAAACACTAAATCACCCATTCCTGCCTGCAAATTCACCTAAGCAGGAGCTCCATGGCTCCCAGATCAGTAATCAGTTCCCCTTTACATTATACTGTAATATGGCTTGATGGGTCATTGCAGGTCTCAGCTAAATCTCTCTTGCATCATACAGCAGCACATGGCAATTAGTTGTGCAGTCCTATGCTTGCCTTGGAAACTTTTCCAGTTTGCTCCTAAAACTTGTTGTCCTAAGAGACAGCAATCTGCAGAACTCCTCCTGGCAACAGGACAGACTTTGGGTTTGACAGGCTTTATTCTTTCCCATTTCAGGTACAGTCTGGATTTTCCTCTCAGCATGTTTTTTTCTATGCACTAGCTCCCTGAAACTGACCAGCACTGGCTATTCATTCCAAACTTGAACACTAAAAATGGCATTTCTTCAGAGTACTTCTGTATTAACCTGCTACACCATTTTGATATGCCAGCCTGTGCATGTTAGTGATTAATGGAGAAAGAATGGAATTTGCAAGTTCATCCTTTGTGGTTAGATTTTCAGCAGTGAAGGTCCAGAATATCTGGCGTCTGTCACTTAATGTGTTAAAAAGCCATCAAATGTGTCCTATTCAGAAACACTCCTGAGCATTAAAGAACATTGAGATCTGTGTGTAAAACTGTACATTTATAATTTTTAGGGGCTTTAATGCCACTGGGAGCTCTGGAGGCTGCTGGTATCTGTCTATCTCCTCTTACGATCTTATGTCCATTAGTATTACATCTTAGAATGGGCTGGAAACTCATTATCCGGGCTTTTTGGACCATGGCAATTTCACTAAGTAAGACAACACTCAGTTATTAATACCAAGAACAACATGCTTGTCTACCAAAGATGTACTAATATCATGACCAGTATCAGTTCTGAGGAACCATATATATAATAGTATAGTATTTGGATTTATATTTAAGCCTCGAGATCCAGGAAGATGTCCTTAGCAGAAAATTTTTTTAGAAACCTGACTTTCTTTGCAGCAGATTAGGGAAATGATAGGAGTCAGTTCAGCTACTGAGTTTGTCACATAACAATGAACAACTACAAGAAACAAAGTTTTGCAACAAACACTGTCTTTAAATTAAACATAGTTTTATTCAATAAATTAATGGGCTGTTAAAGCCAAACCCAAAGTACACGTGAAGGTGAAAGACAAAGAAGGCAGGTGAGGGAGAGGGAGCAAAAAGAAGAGTAGAAAAAAATTCTTTGTGAAATAAACAAACACCTTCACATGGTCAAATGCACTGTCTGAGGCTTTTGTTTTTCTTGCTCCACTGCACTGATGTATTTTGACAGGATATTTTGTTCTGCCTCCAGGGTTTTTAGGGAAAAGGAACTCATGGGCTATTACTGTTCCAGTGAAGAGTTTTGACTGAAATGTTTTGGCTCATTTCCTTGAGCTATGCATTAGCCAGATGGTTTGATGCATGTACCATGCCACCCTGTTTGATCCTGCTGTTGGACTTTAGCTCCTGTTCCACTGTCAAAGGGAAGGATTATTATGAATGTTCTCATTAATATTCACACTGAAGAGTGATCTGACTGCCACTTCACTCATGCTGCAGGTTAAGTTAGGGTGCCCTGTCAAAACAGAGAAAAATCTTTACCTCTACTAATGCAAACCAGTCTGAGAGGGGTTTGAGCAGAAAATTAGATTCCAGTATTAAGGGCTTCCCTCTTCTTTGACAGAGATTTGTTATGTCAAAATCTCTTCTTCATTACAAAATAAGAAAAATAGTATCCAACCCTTTCAGAGGAATGAAAAATATAATTTACAAGGTTTTGTGATAAAACACTTGCATAAAAATTTATAGAATTGTGAACTCATTAATAACAGGACTAAATTTGATGCAGTACTTAAAATCCCTGTTCATTGGCAGGACCTACTATGTGAGGTATGTGTATGTATCACAAAAGCCAGAAATTTCTTATGGATGGGTATCCAAAGAACATCTAAAAGGTGCAGAGGAGACTGGAGCCCTCTGTCATCCATCCAGTCCTGACAGGAGGTAACAGCCCACAGAGCTGAGGGCAGACACTCCCTGTGGTAGAGCAGGCAGCTTCCCCTAAGGCTGCTTTCCAAAGGTGCTGGGCAAGATCAGGGGAAAAATCATCTGGGTGCTCTCAACTTGAGAAAAAAATCATGTAAAGAGGTACCAAAATTTTGAGAATATAGCTTTAAACACAGTGGGAAGCCTAGTCCTTATGAAAGGAACTTAGTATCTCCTGCATTTCTTGACAGGTGATTCCTCCTCTCCAGAGATTAAAAATGTCAACCTACACTAACTCAAAATTGATCATACATTAATTTTTATTTTTGAATGGCAAAAACTATGTCCTGTTGTCAAAATTACTTTCCAGGACAACTTTTTTCTTCTTTAGAACATATTGAGCAACTGAGATTGTGACTGCCCAACCAATTTATGCATCTTACAGTCTACTCATCAAATCCATCTCTTTCCAATTTAGGGAGAAGGATTTTGTGGGGCACCATGTCCAAGGCTTTACAGAAGTCCATATAAATGACACCTGTAGCACTTCCATTGTCCCCTGGTGTGGTCACTCCATCAGAGAAGGCCACTGGCTTGGTCAGACAGGACTTGCCATTGGTGAAGCTGTGCTGGCTGTCCCAAATCACCTCCCTGTCCTCCATTTGTCTTCATGTAGCTTCTAAGAGGATCTGTTCCATGATCTTCCCAGGAACAGAGGTGATGCTGACAGGTCGGTGGTTCCCAGGGTCCTTCTTTCTACCCTTTTTCAAAATGGGTAAAAAAAAGTGTTTCCCTTTTTTCAACCACCTGGGACTTCACCTGACTGCCATGTCTTGTAAAATATGGAGAATGGCTTGACAACTACATCAGCCAATTCCTTCAGGACTCCAGGATGCGTCTTATTGGGTCCCATAGACTTAGGTACAAAATATACCTTCAAAAGCTCATCTCAGTTGCACTTTGACAGAATAAATGACTGCTAGAGATAAACCAAGAAATTTTTTGTAAGTGATCTGCCCTGTCTCTCTGTTGGTAATTTCTGTAGTGCCTCAGGGCTGGCAGAACAAGATAAGAACCAGCTCCTCAGCCATTGTCATTTACAGGGAGTCATAGAACTGCAAGGCCACCTCCATTGCCCCTAAATTAATAAAACTGAACTGTCAGATACACACATGAGGCTGACACACATTTATTCTTCTGCCCTATTTATCTCTGTCCAGGTTAGACTGAAAGCTGAAGACAGCAAATTGTTCATACTAGTTTAGCAGATTGAGTGTTGGTCAACTTCTTATTCTGTACCACCTTGGACAATGTGATATTTATCTCCTGTTTAAACCCCTTTAGTAGTCACAAAGCAAACATTTCCCTGATTCTCCCTCTTAACAATAACCCTTCATTCTTTGGGGTTTTTTTTATTTCTCTCCCTAGCCCACGTCCCACAAAAACTGTGGGTCAGAGCAGACTCTATACAGGAGTTTCTGTGTGGAAAGAAATTAGGAATATGCAGATTGCAGGTGAGTGAGATGTATTCTCAAGTGCAAGAGCATAGGACCTGAGAATGCAAGATATATTCTGTTTGCTGAGGCCTTTAATTCAGAAAGATGTTTGATTATCAGTTTTTGCAAGTATATCATAAAACCCCCGATTTAGTGTTGAATGATCAGGAACCTTAAAGTTTAAATGTGACTGAGCCTCAGATACTTAGGATTTTGCCTGACCTGAGGAACTAATTTCACTGAGTAATAGAAGTGTTTGTAAAATAAGTTCTTCTAGCAGTAGAATATATAGAATGTTAAAGATCAGAGGTGTTCTGACCCATCCTGGATTTTGAGAGTCTAAATTTTCTTCTGTCTCTAAGATGAAAAAATATAATATGCAGTGATATTCATAATAAAATGAAAAAATTACCTGGTTTTTTTGAGTTTAGATGGGCTTGGGTGTATTTGTGTTGTTTTGTGTTTGTTTATTACTGGGGTATTTTTGGTAATGAGAGAGCTGATCAGTTTGGATTGTAATTAGAGGAATACAGTAGAAAGAGATTATTCCTGGGGGAAGTTATAGATCAGAACTTGCTACAGAGGTTCATCTTTACTCATATAATTTATGGAAGTAAGCTTTGCTTGAAAAGGCCTTGCTTCAAGCCTTATATATTTTGGGATATGTCTAGAGTTTAAGTCAGCCAGACTGTGTCAGACACACATTATTAAAACCACAATATATTGTTCTCAAAATGTTTTTCTTGACATTAAACCAAAATTTTCCCGTAGTTCTTTCCCATTACTCTTCGATGATTACCTCTTCAAAATTACATAAATGACAGTGACACATAAGTTATAAATGGTAAACACAATTTTTAAAGAGCTGGGTTCTCAAAGCAAGATAAGAAGGCAGAAAGAGACTTTACAAGGTCTACCTCTACCAACACACGGGCAGCACAAAGCCAGCAGCAAAGAGCCTCACTGAACATGCAGCAATGAGAGGTGAGTTCAATGTCAATGGCTCATTCAGTCTTTTTGCTGCTCTGCCAATGCTTCCAGCAAGTGCCCAATTAGCAGTGACAGCGGTGATGGTGTTTATGAGAAACTAGCCTGAGACTGTCATTTCTTTAAATTTGAAACTGCAGAGAAGTCACAGGGTGGTAAAGCTTTTAAGTTCCTATTGACATGCACCAGAAACTGACCTCAAACTGGTGACTTAGAGGTGAAAGTCTTTATTTGCTAAGTCAGTTTGTCTCCCATAGAGTGAATTTGTAAAGCACTTCCCATTCCAGCTTACTTTATTTCACTTGAGATGAAGGAAGCTCTCCCCTGCACAACAGCTACAACAGTACCATCCTATCCCCTCCTCTCAGGTAGGAAAACTGGGCTGTGGAGTCACACAGGTCTATGTGAACAGGTGAGTCGGTGCGTTCAACACTGAAAAGTGAACAGTAGAAGGAATGCAACAACAATGGAAATTGTAAATTCATTAGTTATAAACACAGCAGATTGTCAGAGGAGGCATTGCTTAGAGGTGATAGTGAATGTGGTGTTTCAGTGGCTACATTCAAATTTTGAAAAAGAGATATGAAAGAGAGAGGAGGAAAAGAAAGAATATGTATGAAATACTTTGGAAAGGCTGAAACAAACACGAAAAATTAGAAACTGCTGAAGTGTTCCCCTAAGAGACAGCCTGCTAATTTTTTGGCTTGGTTTCTCTTGTCTGCACACACTGATGGGCTATTCAGAAAATAGGAGTGTGCATTAATTTTAAGCACATGGGCTAAACTGCAACCATAGTTCCTGGTTGTCAAATATCTTACAGTGCTCCTGAGTCCATTTCAACTGTGAATCCCACTGCCTTAGAATTTAAAAAAAAAATATCTGATTCCTGTGTAGAGTCTGAGTGTGTGGAGGTTTTTGCTTTACTCTGCTTTGGGAGTTCAGGGATTGACTATCTATTGGACAGCTTGCTGCTTTGAACATCTGGGCAAATTATTGCTATTTGCATCTCCTTTTTCTGTTCTCTTTTCTGTTGTTTCTGCTATTGTCCATTGTAATAGAATGAATCCAGGATTAGGCTATTTTTGATCTGACCTGGTAAAGCCCTTTTTCTCTCAGGCCGTGTAGAGAGCCAGTCCCTTTTGTTATTAAAGGAATACAGAATTCTCATCTGACATTATGGCTGCTTCACAATCTCTTTCCACAGGTGTAAAAGACAAAGCAGATTGCAAAATGTCAGGGAACAGGACTTGCACAGTGTGCCTGAGTTGTGGACCCAAGGTTATTTTTTGTTCTTGTTCTCGTCTTCCTAGCTTAGCTGTATGGCAGACAGCCACTTAGGCACCTACAGTGTTATTCCGTTCCAGCTCCTGATCTCTTGATAATAAAGGGCATGTTGAGAGGTGATTTGACTGAGCTCCTGCCAGCCAAGGCTGGCATAATGGTGTCTTTCCAAGATGATATGAATCAGAGCAACCCACAAAAATTAGCTGACATATTCTGTGACTAAGGCAGCCTTAGAGATTAGGTCATCACAAAGTTATTATAAAAGCATTTCTGACAGCTCTCTCACTCTTCAAAATTCTGAGTTGAACTCAAGAAAGCTTAGCAAAGCTAGGCACTTGAATCTTGCATTTGGAGACCCATGAAACTTTTAATTAAGCACCAATAATACCGCTAGTACCTATCTTTCTTTTTCTTTTTATTAATATGGAAAGGCTGGAAAAGAAAGGGTAATAGAGGCAAGATAGGTACTGCATGCTTGTGTGCCTCACTCGTCTGTACCTGGGTAGCTGTAGCTCCTATCTTTAAGGCAGTGAGGCAGTGATTCCCACGATATGTTTGCTCTGTTGTTTTACTGAGCTCAATTTGAAAAGCCTAGCTGTTTTTACGTCCTTTCAGAGACTCAGTCTCACACCCTATTTGACCCCAATGCAAAAGAAAATATTTTCTAATATTCGTCTTTAGTTGCTTCCTTCCACTAATTCACCCTGTTATATTTGCAAATACTAGGAAAAAACCCCTCTCTTATGTACGAACACCTTCAAGAGTACTATAAAATTCTAAGATATTTGCTTTAGTGTGTCTTTATATTCACAATGAAAAATTTGTTCTTATCCACAAAGAAAAATTTAGTGACTTTATATTTAACCACACTGTAGGAAAATTATTACTGGGATGTTTCTTTTTGTTGTCATAACACTTTGTAATTTCATAATCATATTCAAAACAAAATTCTTCTGACTTCTAAATACATACATCTCTTCAGTTATACTCATCTAATTAATTATGAATGTTTGGACAATCCCAAGCTATCATTAGCTAAAAGCCCATCTTAACTCATTAAACATAATTGAGGGGGAAAAAGAGAAACCCACTACAGTTGTGTGTATTTGTCCTAATTATAGTGATTTCACAAACTTAAAGCCCTGTTTTGATTATTTGGTTTTAGTATTTTCTTTGTTACTTTAATAGTCTTCCAGGGAAGTTACAGAATGATTTCTCTGTCCTTTTTGGAAAGAATCATTAAAATTGATTCAATGTAATATCATTTTCCTTGATACCCAATCGTAAGAGAAACTGTGCTGGGGTTTGGATTTTTGTTTGCACTCAGAGAAGCTGGAAGGCAAATATGATTGAGCTTTCTGCTTATTTTCAAGGTGGGCAACAAGTGAACAAGCCAGTGCAGACTGCAGGAAAGAATGCATAAGGAGACCTTCAAAAAATAAAATAGTCTGTAAAGGAGACATCCTTAGCATAGTTCCTATGATTTGGGGCTTTTTAGTCTTGTATTCATTAGAAATGTAGATCCTGCAATGAACTGCCTGCACCTGCATGTAAATATCCAAAGTAATGCAAGGCAGACTTCTGAAATAAGTCAAACAGAAGCCAACAAGTGCTTATTTTTTTCCCTGCAAATGGAATCTAAGATGACTAACTAGGAGTTTTATGCTGCAAATAACATTAAGTTAGATGACATCAACTGTGCTCCCACAGCCTGAAGTTTGGAGACTGGTGTTAAACTGGATGGTTAATTAATTTGTAAAGTAACACCCAACATAATTTTTTTTCTTGAAAGCAGGACATTTACTATATGTATTATGTATGCCCCAGTAGAAAACTGGTATGTCATCCTTTAGGAGAAGTGCCAGGGCACTGTTTTATGCAATCTGAATATAATGTGCTGAGTTCCTGACAGAATTTTCTTGGTTGTTTGTGGGGGTTTTTTTGTGTTTTGTTTGCTTGTTGGTTTAAATGAAGTATAATTTTGTTTGTTCATATCTCTGTTCTAAAGAGCTGGCTGCATAACGAAAGCAACCATGAATTCCAGTAGGGCATTGCATGCAACAGCCAGTGACTTATGCAATGGGAGGCTTTGCACACAGCTTGTGTTCTCACCAGCTGCCAGTCTGCCCACACAGAATTTCATTGGCAGCCTGTGCTTAGAGACATTGAACATGCTCATATGAAGCCACCTACCACTAAACTGATATCTTACTTAACTATAATCAGTCCCATGGGACACTGAAGTCTTAAAAAAAGTCTCTGGGTATAGCCAGAGATGTGCTTGCAGCTTCCCTTGCTAAATGGAAGCTGTATCTAGGCTTATGGGCAGCTGTAGAATACCTCCTGCAATATCATATGGGATTAGCAACAGTTGATTTTCATCTTCTGAGGTTCAATCTCCCTACAGTCTTTTTAAACCACAAAGTAACCAGTCAGGTACCTTACCATCTGTGTTCTTCCACTTCACTGCACATCTTAGTCTCAGCTCCTCAGGTCCAGAAAACTCACTGCAGTCCACTGTTGAATCACTGGACTGCTCTTCAAACAGACTTCATTATTGGTGGGGAAAGAAAAGATGAATGCCCACACAGCATGCTTCACATTTCTGGGATGAACATTTTAGAGATCCTTCAAGCCTTTACAGAAAATTCAAGAATTATGTACAAAATACAAGCTGTAGCCTTGGACTGGAGTTCCTAAATCTTAGATTAGTACTGAAAGTACCCTATAATGTTATTATGTGGGCAAGAGAGAGGTGCTGGAGCTGTAAGTTCTTCGTTAAAACTGCTCTGAGAACAAGAAAAATTTCAAACTTCTCCTTGAACAGAAGGGCAGAGAAGACAGCAATTCTGGAAAAAAAAAAAAAAGTAGTTGAAGGCAATAGTATGACTAATGGGAACTGAACATCTGTAAAGGGGGAGATCAGTGTGGGCAAGAGAAATATGGGACATCCAGCTTTGGAGTCATGAAAGATTCAAAAAAGCAAAAGAGCCAATCCACAAAGATACCCAATTTCTCAAAAGCTTATTCAGAGAAGCTCCTCTGTATTCCAGTGTGCTCTCCTTGCCACCCAAGAGCATCACTCGATGATAATTTCCTCTCTGAGAGCTGCAGCCAGCCTCAGGTCCCAGCTCCTGAGGGCTTCTACTGTTCCAGACAAAGACAGAAAAACAAACTCAAAACACAGAGCTCTCTATTTGGCTCTTGTATGACTCTCATAGGCAGTGAAAAGTGTCATGAGCTTTTGAGTGCAGAAGAAAAACAAACCACCAACAATGCACATCTTGCATCTGAGTAGAGCTTTCAGGAGATACTAAATTAAATACATTTGCATTTACAGGGAAAAGTGGCAGTAGTTGGGCTTCATGCTCTTTTTAAACTTTTATTAACTTATGTTTTATATTTATTGTATTTTTTATTTTTAATATGATTGTGAAAGTAAAGCCTCCAAATAGCACCTCGGATTTTATTTCTTTAAATCTCTTGTGCTGTCCCACATTCCCTGCCAAAAGCACTCTTGAAATTTGTGGAAAAATCTCCTCACCTGGGTTGTCTCTCCTCAGCCAAACTCACGTAGTCACCATTTTCAGCAAGGCTTCTTGAGGTTTTAGCTGAACCTTGCAGCTGGCCATAGTTGTCTCTGGAAAAACCATACCATCTAGGAAACAGTAAATGGCTGTGCTGCATCATGAACACTGCAGGACCTGGACTCTGAGAGCCGTAAAAACAAACACACATGGAGGAGACCTGCACTTCTCTTCTTTTGAAGGACACCCATATCAAGAGTATATTTAGCCCACAATGTGTGCTCCATTCTCTGAAGTACACAAAAATTTACCTGTCATGCTCTCCCTCCCACCTCTAACCTTCCCCACCTTACTCTCTCGTCTCTTGTTATTTCAGTGGACATTTGGAAAGCTGGGGCAAATGGAAAGTGCTTCCTGCTTATACAACTGCTATAACAGCAGCAACAATAGAAGAATACAAGTCATAAGTTACCTCATTTCATTGCCTTTCAGTGAACAGCATGAAAAGCAACCACATTTTCTCGTCATTTTTCATGACAATAAGGCAGCAATAGAGGAGGCCCATCTCCCCCTGTTCAGTGTTTTTCTTCTCTGCATCACTGCTAGCACCTGCACATGCTGGCTCTTTGCTGTAATTGAAGATGTTGTTACACTTTGCCTAATCTTTGGGATTTCCCAGGTGGCACAGAAAAGTAAATTTTGGAAATTATATCAAGACAGTAAAAAATCTCTGTCTTCTGAAACCAGTCTGTTGAAGACATTTTTGTGATGTACAAACCCAACCATTTTCCTGTATTCCACCATGCCTTAAAATTTCTGCTTCCCTAATATAACTGAGGTTTTCAAAGGGAATGTGCAGATCATAAGAAGAGTTTTAGAGGAACTCTTCTAGGGAAAAACCCTAGATTCTAGGAAGAACCTCAGCCACCTATGGCTTTAGAGATGATTTATAGATGTCCAAATGACCAACTTAAGCAAATGCTATGGTAGTGGTTTGGTTGGACATTTGAATGTAAAATGTGTCCCCTTTCAAGGGGCCAAAACCTTTCCAATTATTCCATCTCATCTCAAAGAAAAGCACTTCAAAGATTCTTGGCATGGCATCTACTGCCTGATAGACTATTGCAGCTGAAATAAATTTACAAAATTTTATAAAACTAAACCAATAATATGATTCCATTAACTAAATGGACTCAAGAAATGGTTACCATTAGTCATTATTACTGTCCTGAAAGAGAGGAAGACTAATTATGAATGGATTTGTTTGTGTCTATAATCCCTTCATTTACAAACTTCTGCCTCTAGAAGAACAATTGTGAACTCAATTGTGTCTTCCTAAAATGCACTACTTGTAAGAAAAAAACAGTCCAGAATTCCAACTAATGACAAATTGTTCCTCAGAATTAAAAATCAAGTTAATAGGCTCACAGTGATTTGTCTTGGATTATTGATTAATATTACATTTGGTTTTGCTTCCCTTGGTGAAATCAATCCCATTCCTCAGACCAGATAGCTTACGCCTTGTCACTTCAGTGTAATGAAATCAGCTATTAGACTGCACACGCCGACCTGATTTGGATTTATTGATGGCTCAATCAGTGCCTGCTGTCCGGAGGCTCAGTACTCAAGAGGGCAGTGACACCTGGAGGGAGGCAGTGGCCCTACAAGTAGCTTTCTGGCAAGGTACCACGGTGCACGGGAATTCTTATTAACATAATGGACTTTAAAAAAATAAGAATAGAAACAAAGCGCTCTTGTTGCCTTCTAACCTGCAGCCTATTCTGAGGCATACGAACATGCAGCAGTAGGCACTGATTTTGCTTTCCTGCATCTGAGCCACAAAGCCTCTCAGCTATTTTGAGATGGGTGTTTAGGATTGTGTTACTTTTTACTGCAATAGAGAGAGTGTCTCTTTTGCCAGAGTCATCAGTGAGAAAACAGGATGAGAAATGGAAAACATTAATAAAAGCCATGGAGGCAGCTGTGTGAAGTACAGGGTGCAGCCGCCAGGAGTGCCTCCAGCTGCTACTGCATTGAGAGAACAGGAAATAATCCAAGTGGATGCAAAAAAGGGGATGTAATTCTGGGAGAGGCACGCGTTTCAGTGACAGATTTCCAAGCTACAGAGTGAAAATCCTGAAACCAGTTAAAATTTTCTCAAAGTTAGGGATATTCTAATGAAAGGGTATAATTAATTATTGCATCATTGGTGACTGTGTGATTTAGTAAACTCTTTTCACATGTATCGTGCACCATTGTGCATGGTCCTGCAAAGGCGTGTGAAAATGGTATAAAAGGTAGACTGCATATTGCATAGGATGTAGGTGAATTTCTGACCACAACTGAGAGCTTTCTAAATCTGGATTTAAATCTAAACTATCTGAAAATCCTATTATTCATTATTATTCCCTATTATTATTCATTATCATTATTATTGTTGTTGTTGTTTTTGTTATTGTTGTTATTACTTCATTCCTATTATTTTTTGTTTTGTTATTATTTTATCCTAGAATTATTTTTAGTAATAGACTCAAAATAATGAACTAGTCAGATTCCATGACTTTTCCCACTTCACTTTGTATATGCTTTATCTATAGAAGTTAGGGGAAATATTTAAAAGCATAATGTAACTGAATTAAATAGAAACCTTACAGAGACAAACAGCAAAGCAGAGCGAGAAAGTAACATAACCCTTCAGCTAACAAACTATCAAGTTGTGGGACTTAATAGGTTCATTTTTCATGGAGACATTTTGCCTCTTGTAGAATGGCATTTCTCCTCCTTCCACATTGTGTCAGTGTTACTCAGTGACCCTGAGCACACCTGCACAGGCAGTGATGCCAGGAGTACCTCAGGCTCAGAGTAAATTTGGGCCAGTTCCTACTTCTGTCTTTTGTCAGCTGGGTTACCCACCATGGCTGAATACATCCTGAGTAGTTTGTCCCATAGATTTAGGGTAAAGTCATCACTCAGAAAAAAAAAAAAAAGTCATAGATTTCACTTTGAAATAACTAAATATTTGCCTTCCCCTACTTTACTGCCCCTATTTACTGCCTTCCACTAAGGCAGAAATTGCTGGTCACAAATACATCACGGATCACTGATACCCTCAGTGTGTCAATAAAAGCATGTGCGTATTCAGTAATATTTTAAGTATTTTTAACCTATAACCCAGTCATGGTTTTAGCTTTTTAACTTTCTTCTGCTTGTACGCTTACATGCCAAGCACACTCTAGCTTCTGCCAGATTCCCTTTTGCTGCAAGAAAATATAGTTCTGAGCTGTTTGCCTTTAGTGGCAGCTGGTTTCTGGGAACATGTCTAGATCTATTGCAAGCTACAGAAAACTGGACATTTTGATTTAGTTGGTTCCTTGTAGCTATGGAGTCGGATGTTCCTGTACTACTCTAAAAGGGAATAACTAGCTCAGTAAGATGAGAGTAAAGATGAAAAAAAAAGTTCAAAAATTTAACTGTAGATGTCATTTTCAGTGATGCAAATTCAGTTACATTATTCAGCATTGTTACATTCATAAGGTCATACTTACACTAATGTTTTCAAGATCAGAATATGATTTTAAAGTTTATCCGTTTCCTATACATATTTCTTTTATAAACAAGTTGGTGCAGAGGACTTTCACAGGAAGCAAAATAGCTGAAATAAAAGGAGGAGGAAAATACAGAGTTTCACAGAGATCTACTTACAGGTGACAAATCTGGACTATCTGAACACCTGGACTAAAGCTTCAGCCATCCCTTCAGGGAAGGCAGAGGGCTTTCCACACTACAGGAAGGAACAGAGCAATACATGCACTTACAGCTTTCCACTGATCATGGTGCCAAATCTTTCCCTGAGGTAACTTGTGCAGTTCCAGGGGATTTAGTCTAATGGTGAAATGCTCCCCTAGCAAATAGAAACCTTCTTACAGAGACAAGCAGCAAAGCAGAGCGAGAAAGTAACATAACCCTTCAGCTAACAAACCATCAAGTTGTGGGACTTAATAGGTTCATTTTTCATGGAGACATTTTGCCTCTTGTAGAATGGCATTTCTCCTCCTTCCACATTGTGTCAGTGTTACTCAGTGACCCTGAGCACACCTGCACAGGCAGTGATGCCAGGAGTACCTCAGGCTCAGAGTAAATTTGGGCCAGCTCCTACTTCTGTCTTTTGTCAGCTGGGTTGACACTGGAGGTCGGAGCACGCAGCAAGGAGACTTGAACTGCATGCAACACTGAACTGCAAGCACCACTGTCACCTCTTCACAGTGTTTGTCCTCCTTAAGCATCCTGAGAGCACCTGCTGCGCAGAGCCATGATGATTTCAGTTCCCCAGACTCAGGAGCTCCATCGATGTCTGATCCAGCTCGTCCTGTGCTGTGCTAACAAGTCCTAGGAGGTGACTTTCAAGTTACTTGGTTTTTTTTGACCAGGGTACTTGACAGTAGGAATAACTGCCTGGCTTCCTAGGTGGTATGAGCATTTTTAATATGCATTTGCAAAGCTTTTGTGGTGAAATGAACTATTCAAATTTCACATCGTTTTATAGTGGCCGTCTTGAGGATATTTTTTAAACTCTGATTCTCCAAATGAAAAGATGCATTATTGTAAAGCAAAACCAGTAAGCAAGCAGTGGAAAGAGAGGGTTCTGATGAATTCAGAATTAAATAGTTACAGCATTGTTGCAAATTAATTTATCTGCTTGTCATATAAGTTCAGCTGATTTTCAGGATGCATTCAGCTACATTTTTGAGATATAGGGTGCATTTATTGATTTTTATTTTCAATTATATTGAGCTTGGTACTGCAACAGCCATTATTTAACATCTCAGCAGGACATGCTGCTGCCTGCAGCACTGTTGTATTAAATCAAACATCCAACGGACAATTAGTTGTGCTCCTTATTTAGCTGTGCAAGACTGTGGGAAAGGGGAGTTGCAAGTTAGAGCATTTTGAAATTAATAAGAATAATCTCCTCCCAGTATAATACCCATTGACAGAGACTTAAACTAGATGTCATACTCTGCTACTTTGCTTCCCCCACAAAGATGTAACTAATAAGAACTACAGCCACCTAAACAAAGATACTTTGTGGGCACAACTCTTTTGCCTGTGGTCTAAAGTAAAATAAAAGGTGAACAAGGAGGGAAATGGTTGCTGGCATAATTTTGGTTTATTTTCCTTAGCTTTCCTATGAAGAGGCTGGGGTCACTGTGAGCCCAGGATATTCATTATGTTGTTTCCCTTGGGTAGTTCTGAAAAGGGCACAGAATGTCAGTAATCATCCCCTTTATGTCTTAGTGGCAAGTTTATGATTGAAGGATTACCTTCCTAATACATGTTTAAATGAAGCTTTGGCAATGTTAGTGGTATTTAAAAGAGCTCTGGCATTTGAAACAGTCAACAACAAAAGATTTTGCTGATAAACAGAACCAGGTTCATGTTAGTCTGGCTCTAAGACTGAAGGCTTTAACATCAGCTCTGTTCTGACACTTAGCTTCTTTAATTCATAGCAAAAATGGTTGGTATCAAATGCTGAACAGATCACAGAAGCTGAAAATGATGGGGAAATTTAAAAATATTTTCAAATGAAAAACCATATAAAAATAGCTGATATGTAGCATCTGAAATTATTTATTATTATTATATATCAAAGATTTAATTGAACTTTTTGCTATAGGATTTCTTTTAAGCTATCAGGAAGGAAAACAGGATCTAAACATTGCAGCATCTGGATATTTTAATTTTTTACAGTTCTTCTAGGTGTAGCAAACATTTAGTTCAATTAATAAGTCACAGGCAGGATAATACAACTCATGTCTTCTTGCACTGGAAAGGTCTTGCTATCTCAGTTGGATTTCCCTAGATTAGCTGGTTGGTTTTTTTACTTGTAGAAAGGAAGGAAAAATGGATTTCATAAGGGATTTTAAAACCTGTCTTCACAGACTATAAAATTTAATCCATTATTTGTGAAGTCCTTTTCAGGCTCTCAGCTGAAATGCAGTATTTAAAAGATGGACATGATCCCCTGATGTTCCTTGAGGATGTGAATGATTTACAGACAATGACTTCTTTGGAAAGACAATATTTGAAATTAACTGGCAAATGAAGCCTTTCACCTTTCTTGCCTACAGCTTTTCTTACTTCTTTTTCCATTGTAGCTGAAAATCCCACTTCTGCCTTGTTAGGTGGGTTCACTTCTTGAATTGTCTCTTTCTTAGTATTTACTGGATGGTTTATTTAATAAATCAAAGTGGTAACTGCAAAAACCTGCATTTCTTTCCATTGCTACCAAAAGAGTCTGGGATAAAATTTCCTCAAGTCAGAAACCTGAATTAATCTCCACTCTTGGATTCTTCCACTCCACGCCTCAATTCTTGGATTCTCAGCAGTCCACCAGCACTCCAATGTGTACATGACACCTTGAAGAGAACAAAAGTCAGGACCAGAGCCAGCCATGTTGCTAGTCATAAGCAGTGGGTGAGTTCTGCTTTGGTTTTTTGTTTGTTTGTTTGTTGGTTTGGTTTGGGGATTTTTTTTTTTTTTTTTAACATTAGCAGACAGGCCAAATTTTTATTTTGGTAATTTGGGGATGTCCAATAGAAACTGAGGGAATGGTAGTGTTCTTGTTACACCACAGGATGCTGTGTGGTCCAAAAAAGTCAGCCAGATCTGGAATCCAGAATTCATTGACTACAGCACAAAAGAAGCATAATCAAATTTAGTATAAACAAAGGAGGTCCAATACTTTATAATTTCTCATTTTACTTATCATCAAAATAGCTTTTCTGTTCTGGGTGAAAATCCTGTAGTTAGACAGTTGACTAGAACTGAGAAAGTGTTTACATGAAAAAATGCCCTCAGAATGCAGATAAGGGGTTTCAGATTTCAAAATCCAGCTAGACCCCTGAGGTTTCTGGAAGCAAGAGGTTACAAAGGACTTATTCAGCATTTTCTATTGGATTGTCAATTAGTTTCCATTTGACAGACTTGACAGTAGCTCCTGAAAAAAGTGCAAACTTGACAGTGCAATAGGTGAGGTATCTGTTTTTAATAGTTTATGGTTTGCAAGCAGAATGTCACTCAAATACTTATTTGGCCAAGATTTGCATGTCAGTAACTGTTTTTTAGAATGGTTTTATATCTTAAAGGGGATTTAATATAGTCAAAGGGTTAATTTTTTTTCATTTTACAAGGTGGGGGGTGGGGGGGAGGAGGGGGAACACCCACCAAGTTTTTTCTTTACTACAACTTTTGAATTAAAATAAAGTTTTTCAAAATTAGCACTCAGCAGCTTGAGGTCTATACACCCCACTGAGGCATTCAACATGTACTGGCAAGGTACATGCACCTAAATTTTGTTTCAAGATATGGAATACACTTCTGCTTTAAGAAACCACTCTGTGACTACTTCCACATTAGAAGGGTTTCAAAGGTAAATGGAATTAATTGCTTCTGGAGATATCGATCTCTTTTCACTAACTACGGAGAAAATCTAGAATTTTACATCGAGATGGCTAAACTGAACTAATCTGATGCATATGTTGCTTTAAGGAGTATGTCTACGGTGGTATTGTCATCACAGCCCCACACCTCCAGGTTGAGAGAGAGGTGAAAGGAGTTGCCTGTGGTCATGTAGAACACCTAAAAACAGAGATAAGAGCTGAATTCAGAAGAACAAGTTTACACTTATATAACACTGTGCAAAGAATCACCATTTTTGATGTCCTATAAATGTTTTGCTTTCCCAAATTAGAGGTTAAATGTGTAGTTAGAAACTCAAAGGTATCAAGATAGCTGTTTCTATTTCATTCACGTGACTACAAAAAGAGAACCTTCTCAAACCATGATTTTCCTTGTTTTGTTTTATTTTTCTGAAAGCAATAGTCTCTATTTATTCCATTTATATTGTGGGATCAAGTGAATCCATATCCCTCTTGCCTTTTGTTTCCTATTAAACTCACTTAAGTTCAATACTTACTTAAGTTTCCTTCCTGCACCTATTTCAGATAGTAAGCATCAAACACTACTTGCTTTTCCAAATTAAAAAGCAGGAGTAAAATGTCAGTACTACAAATGACACATAATTATTTCACCGTAGACTCCTGAGGATGAGGAAATTATAGGGTTAGGAAACAAGAATAAAATAAATTTCTCTTTTAAAATACTTTATGAACAAAAGCTTTTTCTTATCCAGATTTCTCTGCTGAGTTTAAATGCTTCACTAGAAATTAACAATGAAATTAACTGCAGAATTATGAATTATATTTTTAAGAATAAGCAAGAATAAGCCTAGTGTGTAACTCTGAAGTTTCTTGTAGCCTGTTAATTTCTGCTCTCTCATGCTAGGTAAACATAACAAAGCCTCTCCGGGCCTGCTCTTCAAGGACACCCAGACCGTCCTAGGCCCAAAAAGTATAAACCTAAGAGCCTCTAAGGGGAAGTAAGCTGAGGTGAATTACATCATTAAATTGAAGTTTTAATTGGAGAATTAACCCTGATATGCAAATGAACCAAACCTATAAAAGAGTGAAGAACTTGTGACCTGTCGTCCATCTTGGAGTCCATCTTGGCAACAGCCTCTGGCTCCCCAGGGGGTACCTCTGAAGGCCCTTCAAATGAATACCTACCTTTATTCCCTTACTCCTGTCTAGTCTCTGTTTTAGGTGGCCTCTTCAGGCATCAGTTCTTTGGCACCCCAGATGGGACAACGAGGCTTCCAAAAATCCTTGGGGACTCAGAAAGATCCAGCTCAGCTCACCCTCCTCTTCTGGCATCTGGGGAGGGGCAATTGCTACAGTCCAGGAGGCAGAGGAGCTCCAAGAGCCCAGAAAACTCTCCAGATCCAGCACAGAGGCACGTGAGTAACTGAATAAAGGTGGTATTCTGTTGGCACCTGGGTCGGGTGTTAAGAGGTCTCTTACAGTTTGTTTAGGGACTCAAAAGAGTCTGGGGTGGTTTCATTTGGTGTTTCCCCCTTTTGTTAGCTTGTCAGCTCGTGAGAGCTTGTCAGGAAACTCCTGTGAGAGTTCCAGGGAATTTAACTTTCCCTCTGTTGGTTTGTTGCTAGCTTGTGTCCAGCCAGCACTCTTGGCACACAACCAGGTGGTGCTGTGGCTTGGAAGCTTGGAATGTATTTCTAGCCACAGTTTGAATCCCTGAGGTTGTGAGTTTGAATTCTACCTTCTCTAGTTTTCTCTCTTTGCTTAATAGAGTGGTTTTAGATCACTTTGCTTTATTTTTGTGAATTTTCTGTTTATAAGCATAAAACCATGGGCTGTAATATGTAATATGGGGATTGAAATACTCCAGAACTCGCCTTTAAGTTTAGTATTAGAAAACTGGGAAAAAATTGACTGGCAAAGATAAAGCCCTTACAAAAGCAGGATTAATTTGGCTTCCCACAGTGATCTGGCCAGTTTATAGGTTAGATAACCAGCAAAGATGGCCCCAATTTGGTAGCCTAGATGAAGAATTAATATTGAGCTTAATATCGTATCACCAAAAAGATCACTGTTTCTTAGAACTACAGTATGCGAAGCTCTTCTTGGCTACATCCAAGTTACAAATATCTAAAAAAGAGCATATAAGGCATCAGCAACATTAAGAGAACAGTATCTAAACAAAGCAAAATGAAGAATACTGGCAGTAACCCTAAGAAGGCAAATTTCAGATACTTGAATTTATAAATGACTGAAGCTACCATTCCTTGCCGAGTGACTCCTTACTGGATCAGGCTAAGGAAGCTGAGATAGCAAAGTTCAAAAGGTGCTAACTCATGAAATGGCAAAGGTGAATATTGTTTAAAGATGACATACATTTGACCAGTTCTTACATGCTGTACAAGTTGGAGACAAGACACAAATTGAGATAGATCTTCAGGCTGACTCATAACAAGGATATGCTTCAGCTGCCTGTTCCCTTATGACTTAAACCTAATGCTATTTAAGTGAAGATATTAGTGATATTATATAGTTCAGGATGAAGCTTTGTAAGAGCAAAGTTGACAAAGCTTTTCTTGTTAAAAAACACCCACATCTTTGATTTTTCTTTGAAAGTTCCAAGTATGAATTATATAACTTAATTAAGCTACACTTTCA
Organism: Corvus moneduloides; assembly: GCF_009650955.1. Classification (NCBI taxonomy): domain Eukaryota; kingdom Metazoa; phylum Chordata; class Aves; order Passeriformes; family Corvidae; genus Corvus; species Corvus moneduloides. The sequence goes on from NC_045481.1 coordinate 20,015,887, forward strand.
GTATCTAAAGTATATAAGTTACTTTCAACACTTGAAAAAAATATAGACCATAGTACAGCAGTCCAGAATAACTAAAGAATGTGTAGGAGTGTTTAGTTCTATCATATCTTCTCGGTGACAAATGACATATGGAGAAGTTAACTACTATTCTCACTATCTCTCCATTTCTCTTATATAAAAAAAGTTAGCATCAGGAGCTCATGATGAAAATGTAGAAAAACAAGATATATTTACAGCTGAAAAATATTGGAGAGGAGACAGGATCTAAAACTATTGAAAAAATCTGTTACAGTGGCTTCACAAGAAAGAAACTTGCATCTCTTGCCCCAGAATTAGTTATTGGGTTCATGGCTAACTCTAGGAACCCTGTACTTACAAAAACCTCTGCTTTTAATTAAAAATTCTAAAGTTAAATGTCAGTCTTGAACTTTTGCCAGCTCACAACTATCATTTTGCAAGGGGCGACGTGATACTGAAATAGAGATTTTTTTTTCATAAGTACTTTCAGGACCCTCCACATAGAATCACTAAGAAAAATGAAAATATTGAAAAGATCCTACCAAACTATGAATTTGATGTTTAGTCGCCATTAACATTTATTTAGCAATAAGAAAGAAAACTTGTAAACATTGTCTCCTGAATAAAATTTTCGTGTTTACTTGTCTTCTGTTAATGCTCACATTCCTTAGCCACCAAAAAAAAATATCCTTCAAATATAAGATCAGTTAACTGAGCAAAATCAATGGGATATATTTTATTTTCCAAAGAAATTATTAAGACATACAATGAAACAGTTTTTGCTATCTTACAGATCAATAACTGAAACATAACAGTATTGTTATAGATAAGGCATCTATAAACACATAATCAGTTCCCCAGTCTTGGTCTATCTTTTCCACTGAATTGGAAATCTCCTGAAAACAATAATGAAGTTTTCAGGGATTTAAACTTTCTGTTATTTCCTGCCATGCCTGAATTTAGATGCATCTCTTCCAGGCAAAATGCAAACATGCAGAAGTGAGTGGAAATGAAAAGTAAGGCAGACAAAAAAAATAAATCAATGTTTCTAAGCATTAAAATAGCTTCAGATAAAGCTTAGTTCTCAAACAAAAGCAACAAAAAACTGACAGAACAAAGAAACACACCAAAAAAACCCAAAAAGCACAAAATTATCTTAGTGAATGTAAGGTGGATGTCAGTGCTCCCCTGAGCTGAAACACTCAGATCAGCCTAGGCAGCACATGTGCTTTCAAGAGCACTTCTCAGAGAGCTTCATGGATCTCTGGACAGGCTGGAAATATGAAAAAATGAAGTGGCCCTCAAGTCCTGCTTCTTCTCCTTCTCATTTAAAGTCCCCAAGTGGCATTTGCACAACACACGTGGTCCCTACAGTGAAATGAACCCTTCAGGTATATCAACAGCACTAAACAGCAAATAAAAGAGTTGTGGGTGAGTCTGCTCGACCTTGATTAATTTCTACTTAGGTCAGTATCTCCAACTGGCTATGTCAGAATTAAATTTAGTCTGTACAGATTTTTAATCACAATATAGTACATTTGTGTTCAATTACCACCTTGAAGGCAGATATTCTTAAGCCTTACCATTTTTTGCCTTATCTCACCTCTTCAGCAACCTACCCACATCCTCCTCACTTTCTCCACTCCTGAAATAGCCAATTGGAATTTTGTTATAAATCTAAAGAAGCATGGTACATAAAAAATTTACCTTAAGAGGACATTTAAAAATCCTTTCCTTAAGAAAAAAAGTAACACAAATTCCCGCATATAGAGGGATTTTTTTTGAATTTACAAATTTCCTATTTACAAATAATTAATCTGAACATCTTAATCACCTAAAATCTTTTCCTTTTTGCTTTAGTCTTTTCTGCTTTCTTATATTCTAATTGTGTTTCCCCATTTTTTCTTCCTTTTTGTACCTCTTACAGTCAACATCATTTAAATAGTGTTAAGAATGCTCAGGTAAATGAGAGCAGGAACAGCTCATTACGGCTGGGATGGATCATTATTGACTCATTGCATTCTTCAGCAAGGGTGTGTAATTTCTGTACCATTTCACCTTTCCCGCCTGGTGTTTAAAATAACATTTTAATGACAAATCCACAATGCAAACAGGGGAGAAGAGTTTGGGTAAAGGCCAGCAACCTTTTTTTTTTTTTCATCTCCATGGAAAAAGTGAATGTTTAATGCCTGTACAGGGCTTTATTAATTGCTTTTAAGCTATTCAAGCCATGACTTTTCATTTCTGTTCCTCAGTCAAGCAAAGGTGAAAGAACAGAGGTGATTGGGTGGAGATGCAAGTCCTAACCCACTTACCTCTCTTGCACTAGACCTTACCCCATTCAATTTGTCTGAGAAGACAAGGGTGCCCACAGTCCAGTGTAGCAAGAAACAATATATGCATACATTATTGTGTTTCAGAGGGAGTAATTTAACCCATTTAACATCTGCTCTGCTCCACTGTTTTCACCTGTGTTTTTCCTGAGATGTGGGAAGTGCAGGTGTCTAGCATGACCTTCTCAGTTTCAACATTGCTGTCCTAAAAAAGGGCAACCCCCTTATTCACACAGGCCTGTAGAGTATAGGAAGCAGCCTGCCAAATGCAATTTCCTCCGAAAAATTCCTGTTGGACTCAAGAGACACCCATTGTCTTCTTTCTGAACTGGATTTTGCTTTCTCTCTGTCAGCATCAGCTCAAATTCATTTGAACTATGCAATTACATGAGCTAAGGGATGGAAAGTCTTTCTTGAAAGCCATTCTTCATAGCTTCTCACTAACCTATCTGAGAAAATGCCATCACCATCTTTTTGCACAAGTGCACTGTTTCAAGGCAATCAGGGGAGAGGGAAGGAAAGAGTGAGTGGAACCAGTTTGAAGTGTCATTTACATACATATAAAAGGCAAGGTAATGAAGTAGATGTGATCTTTTCTCAGAAGATCCTACTAACTAATTCATCTTTCTTGAAGTACTTCATGCACCTTATGGTTGTGTTTATTGCAGCATACTACAAACATCTCCCCAGGAACCCTCTGGTTCTCTTCTTGGAAACAGGAATTGGCACCGAATGAAGTTTCAAAGTGCCTCAGAAGCATAAGATGTAAGCGCTAAGGAAGACCTTTGGGACCAAATCACATACAGGCTGATTAAAGTTGCATTACCCATACCCTGAGGAGCTGATAGACTTGTAAACCAGGCTTAGTGTTGTCAGCCTCAAGACAAGATTGGGTACAAGTGCTGTCACTTTTACCCTGGGCCTGTTTTATAAACCAGTTCCTATTTCCTGACAAAGAAAAGGCAATGTTTGGTCCTTCACGTGTTCATCTGAGTACAAAGCTACTCATAAAAAAAATCTACAGAACATCAATAAAAATCTAGCATAAACTCCACTCCCCTTCTCACCTGTGAAACTTCACTCCCCTTCTCTTCTGTGTTACTCATTTTAAAACAGAAATAGATTCTTTGAACCAAATTCATGTTCTTTGTAATAAACTGTTGAGGTCAAGCTGGTTGTCATCAAGCTGGAGGATGAACACAACCCACTGGGCTTGTTTTCTGTATGAAAGCAGAAAGCCCCTCACTGCCTGATGTAATTACCTGGTTAGGTTTGCTTTGCTTTCTGATGCTGTCCTACTAAAAAGAAATATCTGTGGAAAAGACTGTATACATATCTCCTCTGGTCACTGGCAGTATAAGATGAATAGGACTTGATCTCAATCCAGCATCAGACTCTATCTTCCTCACACATACGATGTATCGTGATGGTGCTCCTGACTGGAGGCAAACATTAACTCAGCTCACCTCAGCCAGCACAGCATGTGTGCACAGGAGCTTTAGAAAGTGTTGGGCAGGGTATTCTTACAACACACCTTTTATCCTAGGCAAAAACCACACATTCTTAAGCTACATATGAGTAAGTTCAGCCTCTGGATTTGGTGGATGCTGACTGCTCTTTTGAGGAAAGTATTTTGCTCTGTCAGGGGGTACATCACATATTTATTACATTGGTGAAGGAAGTGCGAGTTGAACAGTGGTAAGTGGGTGCAATTGAGCCTAAGTGAGTGTGAAGGAGTCTAAAGCTGGCTCATTTTACTTGGCAGAGGTGCAGGTTAATATAGAAGACTTCTTTAATTTACACCTTCACACTTCCTCACATCCTCTTGTGTGTTGCAAAAGAGCAATTTCTGCAACTCTTTTAACTCACACCCTGCCTGTGATTGTGTAATTCGCAGTCCTTTAGGCTCCACATCTGGGTCCTGCAGGCTGCAGTCTCAAGCCAGAGCAAGGCCAGACAGCTGTTCCCAGCTCACCCATAACAGCTCCTGCACAATGTGCTCCATCTGCACATTAATAGGAGATTATTAAGGACACAAGGCATAATATTTGCATTTGTTTTTCTTAAACATTTCTTGTAAACCACAGTGCTAGTAGTTGAATTGGAGCACAACTTTACAAACCGCAGTTAGAAAAGCAGCCCCCTGTGACAGCCACAGATATGTGAAGGCGAGTGTTAAGACACTGGTGAAATCATGACAATTTACTCTGATGTCTGGTGAAAGTCCAAGTTAACAAATTTCATCCTCCACATCCCTATTGCTATTTTTAATTCTTTTCATGCTAGCTGAAGCAAACTCCCACCCCAACAACCATAGACAAGTTTGTTTGACTTATATTTTCATGACATGAATGGCCACGGATCAATAAAAAAATCTTGTGAGAGAAAGCTTCTGACACTGTTTAGAGAGGCTGTCACAGAATGACATTCAGTGATGGGAGGTTCTTGAGGGTAGTTATTTTTTATTTATCTTTTTACTTTTGAAGTTTGGGGGGTTTTTTGGGACATATTCCCACAAGGTAGGAAGGATGACAGGCACAGAAAACCTCTGTTTCACTTCACTGGATACTTTGCCATTGTACCAAGCTTTTACCTTACTGAGTGGTGTTCTAACATTACAGGGCAGTAGAAACATTTTAGAACACACAAAGTTACAGAGGCAGCACTATTGTAGGGTAAGAAGGGTTAAAGGAGGAGATATTAAACTGGAAAAATCCTAACGACAATTATTTCATTTTGGAAGGTGGTTGCTTTTTCCTGATACTAAATAAGCATAATTACAGCTCCCACCAACTTCTAAAAATGTGTTTCTTTTACTGGGATCATAACATTTTGGACTTACTGCACCATTCATACCGGAATCTCAAGGTCCCCAATAAATGCAAAATTAACATGCCTAATGCATCTTTTTGATGTGGCTCAGCTCTATTCTTCTTTGTAAACAAATTGAAGCACCAGATGATTACAGAGTTTGCCCAATCACACATTGAGTGAGTTCTGGATCTCAGAATAAGAGCCAGAGGCCCATTTTGCTAGTGTATTTCCATAATGTAATTGTTAGGTTTTTTCATTTTAAAAAGCTACACAGCAGCTCCTTGCTCTGCTGAGTTTTCTCCATTTGTATTTCTTCTGTAATTCTGACAGCAAGATCTTTAGAAAGTGATCACTCTAAATACAATGTACAACATTCATTTGCACTGCCTTTCTCTGTCCATCAAATCTGTGCTTTCTGATTCACTTCCTGACTCACTGCAGTTTTACTCTACTGTCACTCAATTGAAATAAATTTTGTCTGTGTGGCATTTTACTCTTTCCAGTGAAAAGCTGCAGTTACTTGCCCAAAATAGAGTCTGAGGAGAGATGATGTGTATTTATGTGTATGCTTGTGTGTGTGCAGGAAAAGAGGAGGAAGAGAACAGAAAGATCCCTGTATCAGATTCGAGAACTTCCATTAAATTGTTAATATGGAAGTATTTGTAGATCAGAATTTGGTTGTTTTGAGGAGCTGACTTCAAATTCAGGTCAGGTTAAGGCCAAAGCTGGCTTGATGGACTCCTTGAAAAGGATTTTTTGCATTACACAAGCACAGAATCCATGATTCTTGATAATTCCTAGCAGGCAACCCCTGTCTTCAGGAGCCTGATCCCATGAGTAGGACACAGGTAAAGACACAAGGAGCCTCCAATGAAGTTTACACTTCTATGGTTTTGACAAATACTTGAAAAAGAAAGCATATAAGAAAGGAAATAGTACAGTGAAGACTGAGAACTACAATTAGAATAAATTCTGCTTTTTCTAAAGGTTACCCAGGACATGTATTTGAAAACATAGATCACCTGAAATCTAGTCTGCTGATCTGAGTCCAGGACTCCCCTAGATCTTTGTCCAGTTCCACTTCAACTGTATTCCCAGGAACTCCATGGTTACATTCAAATACGAGCACACTATGTGCTCTGAGTCCAGAATGATAACAAATTAATCTGATAAGAAACTACGTAATCCTGCTATTTCATCTTTCCCAGGTATTCCTTTGAAAGGTCAGAAGCCACAGAAGTCCATCCTCTGCACTTGCCAAAGATCCATTTGGAAGGAATAACCTTCAGCTTTGAATTGGTGTCCTGCTGTTGTACAATGTACAAGTTCAAGGAGGATGAATGGCTGCTGGAAAGGCCTTTCCTCACTGGTCATTTCACTGCTGAGTCTCAGTGCTCCTTTAAAACTAAAGATGTTAGCCTGGTCATTTGCTGTGGCCATGGAACAGGAGGATCCAAACTCCTCTCAGCTGAGATGTAAAACCTGAACTTTTCTGCGTTAGCAAAATTTGCCTGTGACCATGTTTCATGTCCCCACAAAATAAAAATCTGAAATCAAATAGCTCTGAACATTGTTTTCTGGTTCCCTCCAAGGCTGTCGTAGTAGGAATGTGTTCACTGACAAACTGATTAAATTCTGCAAAGGAAGGAAGGAGAGGTCCAAGGAATCTCCTATGGGACTGAGTTGATAAATTTTCAGATATATAGAGCTTTGGTGAATAGAATTTTCCTCTCTTTCTTTGCAGAAAATTAATTTTAATTGTTGAAATAGATGTGAAGACAGATTTCTAACTGATAATCCCAGATATGGATAAAATTGGAACCTGGTTCTCCTTTATACTGCTTTGATTTTTCTCTAAAAAACAAAACAATCTACATCAGTGGGAATTAGCCTGAACCATCCACAGAAAAAAAACTCCCTAACTCAGCTTCACCAAGATTTAATCCTACTTTTGAACGTGGAGTTAAAGTTCATGCTTGTAATACACATTTTGTAGGAAGACTGCAAACAGAGCTGCTTGAGTCCTGTGCACTGGTACTTTTCCATGCTTACATCAGAAGGAAATAAGTCTTGCAAAAAATAGAAAAATATCCCTAAGAGAGTCTTGAAATGCTCCTCAAGATACACGTATATGCAGATGTGACAAGTATGCAAATGTACAAGCATGTTTCCCATCACAGATGTGAGGTTCTGAGAATAAACTGTAATGTGAAGCCTTGCTCTATTGAGAGCTAGTGCCCTTAGTGCTGAAAGCACAAAATAAAGAGGCTTTTGTGTAAGTGGAAAAAAATCAGATCATATATTATCATCAAAAAAATTTCAAAATTTTGCATAATGCTGGCACAGCAGAGTATTAAGGAAATATGAAAAGCCTTGTAAATATTTTCACAGATTAGCATCATGATGATAGTAAAAGTGAAACACAAGATTGGTTTGCAGTGAGTTAAAGTTATACCAGCTGTCATAGAAGGCATTAAAAAATTAGCTGCTAGGTATTGGTGGAAATATTATGAAGCTTTTGATTCAGGATGAATTCTAGTATGAGTTTTTGTTAATCCAGTTTCACATTAGAGGAACATGACACATTTATGTATTTCATGTTATCTGATACACTATAGATCAAACCACACTAAACACAGATGAAAATCATTAAACGTGGGTGGAAATTGTGGTGATAGTGGCAAGAATTTCAATGGTTTTGTTTTTAAGTAGACATTAAAATTTTAATCAAATATTTATCATTTTCAGTCAATTCAATAGTATTCATAATGACTATTTGTCATCATTCTCTTTCCTATTTTAACCATATAACCAAAGAGCAGAAATGTCACATGATCTACTACTTAGGGAGAACAGTGACTAATTAAAATGAATAATTCAAAGACAATGCATATCAAAACACTTCTAAAGTTCTCACAAGCATTGCCAAATTAAAAACAAGCAGAAAACCCTGAGACAATAACCATTGTAATGATGTTTTCAGTGAGGTTTTTTGCTACTAAAAAGCCATTCAAATTTTGAGGGTCTTTATGAATATCTCTGTACTTTTGTATATAAGTGAACAATCTCTAACTGCTCTAACAGCACTTAAAACAGTGGATCCAGAAAGGATTCCCTGTGTTGTGAAAGCTGGAAGAGCATTTTCTTTGAGATTTCCTGTAAACAGTTATTTGAACAATCTAAATGTAGTAATATTGCAATAATGCTATGAAGGCATGGGTTAGGGAAGAATTCTGAAGAGGGGTAAGATGATGAAGTCAGAGTCTCTCCGAGTGGATGGCTGGCTGGCTTATATTCTTTTGAAACAGACCCTTGTGTTGTTAATGAGGTTTGTAACTGCTTTCTTAAAGATAATCTCAGAACCGTGCCTCTTAATGTTTCCAGTCTAAATATAGAAAGCTAAAGCTCAAAATTGCACAGAATGAATGAGTAATACTTTTTACAAATTGACAATGTTTACCGGCCTCAGATTTGTGCATGGACACTCCAGTACCTAAATATTTCTGCATATTCTGTGGGCTCACTGTTCATAAGCAGAAGGAATATGCTGGCTAAGTACATCAGTGTTAATTATGAAGTTATTAATCACAAAGTTCAGTGTTGAGCATTCCAAGACTAAGAGCAAAGCAGGAGCAGAAGAGCAGCTTCTTTTAGGGTCTTATAGTAAGAAGGCACTTCACAATGGTAGAAGATGTCTTAGGACTTACTCTACATTCTGCTCTTTGGCAAGATCAAGAAAACAAACTGAGTGAGAAGGAATCCCAAAAACAGAAGAAAAAATATTTAGTGCACACTATTCTCAATCTTGCCTATACAGCCTTTTCTACCTGAAATACTAGGTAGCTGTTAAGTTTCCCCACCCTATTAAATTAACTATACAAGTTTATAAGAAGTTAAATATGTTATTTGTAGTAGAAAGTGCTCCTCGCTAGCTAGCAAGAGTTATTTGTGCCTATTGGCACAACTGTGATAGCCCATTTTCAGTTTGAGCTTGCCTCTTTTCTTTATCCTCCCCATAATTAATACAGGAGGTTTTTGCATCTGGTTTGTAACTCGCAGGAGGAAAAGTAATAGCAACGTAGTTGCCCTCCACTATTATCCAGCATAGCAGCACTTCATTCAAAAATGCCAGTGATGTGATGGTCTGCATGGCACAAATCTTCAGCAAGTGTTTAGATAACCAGCTGGTATTTCCAAACTGTAGTCTTGATGATGTGATTTCAAGATTACAGGAATGCATCCTGTGGGGCTGCCAAGACAAACAGTTAACAGTTTTTCCCTGCATTGTGGTTTCCTTTTGGATATAACTCCATCATATCTGTGTCCCATGGCATGAAAAGATAAGGCAACAATGTGATTACTATGAGTATATCCCTCCTCACTTAATAACCTGGCAAAGACATCAGGGCTTTTGAGGTGATGACCACAGGAAGTGCCTCTATAGAAGAAAAAAAATAGTTTCCTTCTGTTGCAGTGGGGATCCTGCAACACGCATACATCAAACCAGGAGTCCCGTGGAAAGGAAATATATATGGACAGACAGATTCTTGCTAGATGTTTCAGAGATGTTTATTTCTCCAGCCGCATGGCCGGAGCTCTGCCCAGGAACTGTTCCAGTCACGGGCCCAAGGGTCCTTCTGCCCGCGCAGGGAACACAAACCAACCAATGGGAACGAGGCTGAGCAGGGGCAGGGAATCCCCGTGTCTGTGCCCTCAGGGCCCCTCTCCCAGGGCTCCATGGCAGGGGAGGGACCCCAACACCTCACCCGTTTTATTTTAATAAAAGGAGAATGAAAACAACTGGATAAACATAACAAGAACAGTTTCAAAACAAAACAAGCCACCCTCCTGAGTCTTTAAATGTCCAATCAGATTCTGTGGAACATCTTAGGGCTGACAGAAGGGAGACAGGACTCTCTGAGCATGCTTTGTGGGAAACTGAGGCAGGAGAGGGTTTAACTTCTTCCCTCCCCCTTTTCATCCCCCACTCGGCATTGGAAAGGGATTTTTGGGGAAACAATTGGCAAAAGCATGGTTTTGTGAGGGAAACATGGGTGAAAAAACGGATTGGGAATACACTGGGGGTAATAGGATATAGGGTAAAAGGGAAAGGTGGGATTAGGAAAGGGAGACTGTAGGGGGGGCTTACAATGGAGATATTGTCTAACATGACTACGATTTTTTGCATATATACTGCCTTTCACAGAAACACCATCAGGCCCAGTGACCTGCGATGCTTGTAACCCTTTTCTACCTCGTATAATTCTGAATTCCACTACCTCTCCATCTCCCAAGCTTGGGATGCATTTTTCAGGGTTATTCTTTTTAATAGCAGTTCTATGCACGAATATGTCTTGCTGGTTGTCACACCTTGTTATAAAACCATAATTTTGCTTAACATTATACCATTTTACTATCCCTAAGGTCTTAGTTACTATGATCTTTTCCTTTTTCCGAGTGGCTGCTGTTTTCTGTCTCGCTGCGTCTTTGCTCTCTCCTTCGGTCGCTCCCGTGTTGGAATTGTCGGGGCTGCTGGTGCCTGCACGCTCTTCCCGGGGTCGCGTTCGGGGCTGCGCGGGCCGGGCCGGGCCGCGCCGCTCAGTTCTCCGTGCGTCGCCTCCTCTGGTCGCAGCTTCGCTGCCAATGCCGGGCGCTGCACCCACGTCTCGGCCGGGCCCCAGAGCGATGACCCCCCCGCGCTCCGCTCCAGCGCGCGTTTCGGCTGGGCGCGGCTCCGCTCCACCGCCGCTGCCGCCAGCTGCCGCCCGCGCGCCGCCCCTCTCGGTCGGGCATTCACGGGGCTCGCTCCACCACGCGCTGCGCGCGGCCGGGCGGGCACCGCCGGGTCCCGCCGCTCCCGCCGCTCCTCGCTCCGCCACCGACACTGCGGCTCGCGTGGCTCCGCCCGCGCGCGGGAACTGCCTCGCTGCTGCTCGCAGAGCGCTCGGTGCACGTGGCCTGGGCCGCACGGTCCCTGCGCCAGGCTTCCCTTCGCCAGGACACAGCTGACATTGCTCAACAGTCTCGGTAACTAAATAATATTCACAAAAATATTCTTCCATCGGCATATATTTTGACTCCAATATTAACTGTGTCCAAACGGTTTTCCAAAAGCCCTTGGTAAGAATTAAATCCCAAGAAACATAGAAAAAGTTCTTAAACAACCATGCCAGGAAGTGTTTCAGTTCTTTTTGAGCTTGAATCAAGCTAAAATTTACAAATCGTTTTTCAAGAATCTTTTCAAGTTTAAGATAAATGTCCATATGCGGCTCTGAGAGCCAAGAGTCTTCCCACGGTTCCTCCATAGTTTAGATATGGAATAGCAAAGCAAAACCAAGAAGAGGAATCCAAAGTTTCCAGGGTTTACTCACACAAATCAGTCGCTTAGGGATCGGGGATCGTTCTGCTCTCAATTCTCCACCATTATGTTGCAGTGGGGATACTGCAACACGCATACATCAAACCAGGAGTCCCGTGGAAAGGAAATATATATGGACAGACAGATTCTTGATAGCTGTTTCAGAGAGATGTTTATTTCTCCAGCCGCATGGCCGGAGCTCTGCCCAGGAACTGCTACAGTCACGGGCCCAAGGGTCCTTCTGCCCGCGCAGGGAACACAAACCAACCAATGGGAACGAGGCTGAGCAGGGGCAGGGAAACCCCGTGTCTGTGCCCTCAGGGCCCCTCTCCCAGGGCTCCATGGCAGGGGAGGGACCCCAACATCCTTCCTCTTTATATTGCATAAAACAGAAACTGTAAGTTTGGGAAATTGTGCAGGATGCTTTTGTGTCCACTGGATGCTTGGTAAAAGGAAAACATAGTAATGAGCTGTGGAAGATTTGGGTTAAAAACCTTGACTAAAACATACAGGAAATACGTGGCACAGGCAAAAACAATATATAGTTTAAGAACAGCTTTCCAGTGCAGAAACTATGGCAGTCAAGTACTGCAGCTTGCAATACCCTTCCCCCATTTCTGTGCTCTTTTTATAACTTTGCATCTTTTTCTATATTTTATTTTTAGCCTGCTTCCACCCACTTTTGAATGCCACAGAAATAAGATCTGAAGACAGTTAGTGTAGGTGTTTGATAGTTTAGAAATGGCCTACAAGGTTTTCCATTACATTTCAGTGAAGCAAAACAAGGTCATATCCAGAAAATATGACCAGATGAACATCACCAGGGACCAAGGAGGAAGAAATTGTTGATTCTGTACTTGATCCTCATCAGTTGCTGTGAAATGAGCACCTACAGCCTTAACAAAGAAGGCACAGAAGTAAATCTTGGTATTGTGGTAAAGCAGAAATCTTCTTTTAAAGTGCTGTGATTGCCTAGCAGTGAGGTCAGGAGAAATGTAGGACTGAAAAAATTGAAAAATCCCTTTCTAAAGTCGGCAAATACTGTTCTGCTTTGTGTCTGCAGCTTTAGGTGAAAGACTATATTAGGCTGGGATTACAATATGGGAGGAAAAGAACAGGTCTTATCTCCAAAGCACATGGCACCTAGAGAAAACTCAGTAAAAATTTGATTTCAGATGTTCCTAAGGAAAGGACTTAAATTGTCTATATAAATGTTGGTTGTAAGTGGGTATAAAAACAGTAATAAGATCATTACCATGAACTATGGAAATCAGCTTATTATATGTTCCCTTTTCTTGTTTGTTTGGAATTTTTTTCTGTGTTTGGGTTGGTTGGTTGATTGGTTGGGTTTTGTTTGATTTTGGTTTTGGTCTTTTGCATTTCTCTAGGCCCTCAAAATGACTTGCTTCCTTGCAACATTAGTAATTCTGAAATTAGTGCTTCCACACTAGTGGCTCATACACAGATTTTGAAAGACTATTTCAGCTGAAGTTTATGCTTCTCTATAAATTTTGTTTACAATTACAATTTCAATTAAAATAGATTATTGCAACTAGAATGGAAAAAACCCTTCTGTTCTACAAGTGCAGAATTGAGGCAGGAGAGTTGCTTCTATATTGTGTCTCTTCTCCAGTAAAATATTATTTGGTGTCACTGAAAACAAAACTTGTCTTATTGTAGATTGAGGTAGCAAGTACAAAATAGCAGGCTGGTTTTATCATTGATTAACACTGTACTGTTATTTCTCAATAAGTCTAAATTCTGCCTCTGTCTCAGCCCCAGGACTTATAACTGTGGGCTGCATTTCCTTCTCTGAACTCAAAAAAACCCTCTTATTTCTGTGTTTGCTGATGAGAAATTTCATTTTCTTTCAGGATGCTGATGTGAGAGCAGATGAGTTGCCTACCAGATCAAAAGAGTTGGTGCTCGGATCATTCCTCATTTTGTTCAGCTAGAGCTTCCACACTCAGTCCATCACGGTGAATAATATGTAAAAATGCATAAAAATGCACAAACCAGGCATTGCTTATAGCTAGCCTTCAGGACATATCCAGCACCACATAACAAGTCATCTTTACTGTACACTCAGCTGTACATATAAAGGAATGAGCTTCTGAAAAAATAACAATCATGGGCCAAGAGGAAGTGAGAACAGGGCCGAATTCTGAAGAGATTAATCACTCCTTATTCAATCTGCATTATGGCTCCTTTTCCACTGAAATCAGAGAAGGTTTTCCTGTGAAGGCATTAACTGAGTAAATAAGACCTGGAGTGTTCAGCCACAAGGTTCCTTGTCTACCACCTCATTGCCCGTCCTCACTATCTGTCTAGTTCAGGATGACTGAACTGACAGAAGAGATCAAATGGCTCACCTAGTCAGCCTAGGAAAGTTATCCTAGCAGTAAAGGTCTTTCTGTTTCCTAGCCAGACTGTAAAGGTTTTGAATACCAAGTTGTTGCAGAAAGGAGGCTGTTTTCCTAATAAACATGATACGACATAGGAAAAGGGCAAGCAGCAGACCCAGAACACACTGGGATGCTCTCAGTTGTTAAAACCATTTGCGAGAAGTGAGTGGAACACTGCTGAAAGTGCTGGCCTTAAGCTCTCCCCTTTTCAGATGGGCATGCAGTCATAAGTTTTCCCAAGAGAATGAATGTGAGCCAAGCTAGGACTTTGTCACAGTGGCAGCAAGGAAATAGAGACATGGACAGCAAGTTAACATAAACAGAATACAAAATGATGGAGGGCTTCAGAGACTCCATGGGTGACTAGGGGAGGTTTAGAGTATCCTAGCATTTGTTTTACTGTCACATTTGAAGGATTTTTAAGTATCAATGGATTCCAGAGGTGGCCCAGCCAGCCAATTAAATTTATGATTCATTGCCACAGAGCTTATCATCATGAGTCTGTAGTATCATTCAGTGAATGCCTTCAAACTAAGAGGATACACTGATTAGCCATAATTAGCACTGCACCATAAATTCATGTAGGGCTTTAAAAACATTAAGAAACAGTATGTCTCCTCCCCAGAGAGCAACAGCTTATAACTAAGCCATTTTCTCAGACACAGCACAAGCATGCTTAATTTAGCTATTAGCCAACAAGGACATGATAATTATTTTTCTCTAACAGTGACCCATGTCCTTGTGAGAAAATGCAGTTTTGAGGACAGAGCTAGAAGGAAGATGCCAGCTTGGAAGCTGTAGGTTGCACTGCAGTTGCTAAAGGGAGAGCATGCCTCAGGGTCACCTACAGATGAAACTCTTACCTGTACTACATTATTTGCCATGCAACATCCCAATGATTGTCTTCAGACAGAAAATGTTGGCCAACACTATGTTTGAGGTTCATATTATGAGAAAAATAGTTAATTATGGTATGTTACAGGTGAGCAAAGAAAGCAAAAATATTTGGTCTTTTATCAACCCCTTGTTCTTACTAATATTTTTTTTTCACTCTATACTACTATACTACAGCTGTACTAATCTAAGATGATGGTTTGCCTCTCCTTTGTATTTTCCAGTCCCAAATGACTTCCTGTTGAAGTTGCTTTCATCCCAACCACTGTTCTTACAACAGCTGATCCCACCACTCATTGATTTACACATTGTTCAGCTGAATCTCAGTTCTACCTCAAGTTTTACCTTACGTGTTGCAAGGCAAGTAAGTCAAATTAAATTTTTCCACAGAATATATAGAACTAATCCTTGTGTAAGTTCAGACCTGCAGAATTCTGAGAGGAAAGTTGTGAAGAACTGGGTATAGGAGATGTTCTTCACTTGTAAAGATATTTCTGTGGTCCTCATTCCTTTCTTTTCTTCAAAGGTTATTTTCTTTTAGCACAGCGAGTAGGCTCTTGCAGTTTATAGTTCGAAGTTTAGGACCAATTCTATTATTAGATACATGCTTGAGCCTCCTGGGTGCCTGAGGTACTTTGGTGAAAGCAAGCTGTAAAGATACCCATGGTTTATTTGCTCTCTGTCTTGCTTCTCTTTGAAACAGGGTTTAAAAAGAGATCCCACACATAGCAACTACCATTAATTAAGATCTGAAGAAGAGGTGCCTTTTGTCTGCAACAAAGGACAAGCATTCAACACCAGAAAGCTTGAGCAAGATGGAATTTGGCTGCAAAAAATTGCATCTCTGTCAACATAACTAGAGGCTCAGCAGTTTTCTGATTATTAATGTGCCTCAGAAATCTGCTGGGGCGGATTACACATAACCGATGAAACACCAATGGCCTACTCAGCTTTCAGTTTCTTGGGAGATTAGACATGCTTTACCTCTGGAGCCATCCACCTTTCAGCATTTAGTGCAAGCAAAACAAATGCAGTGTGCATACAACCATAACCACATGGCAAGATTATGCCTCTGCAAATTATCCCATCAGATTCTCACATATCACCAGCCCTCATGTTTGCTGAAGGCAGAAAAGCTACATTTTGCAAGCATTTGTTGAATGCCGAGATTACTGGAGTGTGAGAATTTTTCCTGCCAGGAGTTTTTCATTAAATCATGTTGACAATTTTTAAAATTATTTCTTGATGAAAGGAAAAAGAAGTTTTCTAGCCTCTCCAACTGGTTATGGGTTCCTCATGCTCCTTCCTTCAGAGCTCAAAAGTCCAGGCTCTAGGCCTTTCTCCTCCAATCACAGAAAAAAGTTCCAGAGCAGATTTTAGAGACCTCTTAGACCTTTCTCTTTTTTAATTTATTCTAACTTTATTTGACAATAGGGTTCCATTGGTAGGAGACTGGCCCATAATTTTCCCTTACTTCATTTTTAGAGCTTGCTTAATCCCACAGATTCTGTGCACGACAAAGCCAATTGATTTCTGAACACATCTTATTTAGCTTCATAATACTGAATCCTCAGGAGTATTTAGCCCTTTGGGATAAGATGTTTTTCTGTCTGAAGACCATATGCTTTCTCTAAATCAGAAGGCTGTTTAGCAGAGTGGTCAATAATCTTAGACATCTCTACTGTATCATCTGCTAACCTCTTGGGGCAGGACAGTCTGCTTATATGTCAGCCCACACTGAGCAAAGCAGTAGAGCACCCAACACAAAATGTCACCAAATTCTCAGGCATTTTCACATGTATGCAATTCAGGAATAAATGCCTCTGATCTAACTTTCAGAGCCAGTGGGCAATCCTATCTCCCAGGATGAGCAAGGATGAGCAAGGACGGGAAATGTAAAGTACTAGTATAGAAGTGTATGCAGAGGACTCAGAGGGTCTGGCAAATGCCCCACCATGGGTAAATGAACAGCCAAGACTGATATCCCACCTGATTTTTTTTCATTTTCAATTATCATTAAGCAGTGAGCAAACTAATACAAATCCGTATCACATGTATATATGGCCCACCAACAAGCAAAAAGGAACTGCATTCTTCAGCCACTTCATTTCCAAGGTGTGCTTGAAAGCCACTGCGATTAGGTAAAACAGACATTATTTCAGTAGCAATGGATTGAAAATGTACTGTGCAAAAGAGGCAATCCTTACATATTAATGCAAAGTAGTTCAGTCTTCAGTTATGACAGATTTAAGAACTGTGCAACACAACTCAGCAGTCTTCAGTGTCATCTGCAGAGGCCAGTAGTTGTCATAAAAACTAGTCAGTTGTTTGGGTGTTTTTAACAAATTTATTTAACAGTGTTATTTGTCTTCTATACATCAGAGTAAGATGAGAAGGTTTCGAGAAAATCCAAGCGAATTTTTTACCATTAAATAATTCAGGTTAATTTTCTCAGTGGGATTGCCATCTCAAATGACCAACCCAAGAGGAAGACATATATTTGTCAAGCTGAATTATTTTACTAATATAAAATCATACAAAATAAAAAATAAAATCCATAAAGAATCTCAAAAAGGATTGTACATTTTTTCTTTTTTTTCCAAAGAACTGTTCTGTGTTGAAAGAAGATTGGAAAAAAAAAGTGTGCTTCTCAGATAAAGTTAAGCTTTTGGAAATCCAGAGTCCCAACCAAGAGGTTGTTTTTTGGTGGGGCAGCACTTTGAATTGAAAGAAAAAAAAGTATTCTCTAAGTAACTTTTGTTAGAAGTCAAATGCAAGCTATTTTTAAGCTCAGAACTATGAAAAACTTCACTGATTGAACTGGTTACCTGATTCAGGAGGTTTCTTATTTTTATTAGACCAAGTCCTTGGCTGTTATAAATTACTGTAGCTCTTCTTGTTCTGATGGAGCTAGATGAACAGTGACCACTGGAAGAATTCAAAGTGGAATTCAAACTTGACCAAAGTGTAAAGATGAGGAATCTCATGGCAAGTAATCTGACCCACAAGACTGTTGCTTGAGTAAATCCAAGGAAAGAGGCAAACATTTTTCATAGCAGCTTTTATATTTCTCCTGTCTTTCTAATTGACTGGAGAGCAATTAAAATCTAAATTAAATCATCAATCAAATGAGGCTGTACTAAATACTGTTCCTGCTGCAATATACCAGCAAAATTTAGTTTGTTTGCAAGCCTGTGTCTTTACTCTAGTCATGTAATGCAGATTAAGGGTTGTGAGGAATACATTTCCCATACAATTTCCTGACTATAATGTTATTCTGGATTATTCAGGGGGAAGAAGAAAAGAAAAAAAAATAACGTCCATCAGAATATAAGGTGTTTTTAAAAATTTTTCTTCAAAGTTCAAGTGCTTCTGATGTCTACAGGCACACTAGTGTTTCATGGGCTCAGTGTTAGGACAGAAGCCCTTAACCACAGATTTCAGTGCAAGAGGCTCTTTGCAGGAACTGAATCACTTCCACACAGCTATGGGGTTGGTGAGGAAAGGCTGGCTCCATACCTCTCTTATCAGAGAAAACACTCTGATTGCAGTAGATAAAAGATAATTCATTGAAACCAATACACTGAAACTGACAGCCATGCCTGGCCCACTCTTACAGCCCAGAGGTTTGCAAAATAATAGATGGATTTATTTTTTTTTTTTAACATGCAATGTATGGCACATAAAACAGGTCCTATGAAATAGTAAGTTGACTCTATATCCCTAAAAGTTGTCTGGGTGAGGGGTGAGTTCTACCTGTGGGTTTACATATCCTTATAACTTACTTCCCCAAAATATCAGTTCAGTTTTCTTTTTGATAATTTTTTATTCCCTCTTTCCTCTTCTCCTCAGCTTTAGTCTGAAAATTTACCTCTAACAGATTTTTATTTTTTAAAGATGAATAAATGAAAGGTCATCTCTTTCATTTTACCAAAGCTTCCTTCTCACATTTTAACAAGCATGATTTTGTATTGCTTTTGAGGAGAGAGAAATGTGAAAGAGAAGAAAGCAAAAAACCTTCAATGATAAGATTAAAATAACACATGGAAATATATTTTATTCAAAAACCTTCATCCGCTTCAGTGGAAGCCCTTCCATATATGCCTTCCATGCTACATTTAGATTGGGCATAAACTGTATAGAGTTGCTACTTATTAAAAAGGAAGTGTGATTTATGCGCACATGAAGGGTGAAGTAGAGGTGTACAAATCATATTTGAATTCATTTATGCAGTGTTATTGTCACTGTCCTGAGATAGGTCATGGGAGAAAAGATCAGTGTGTCTTATCAGTAGAAAGAAATACTAGAGTAAGTTCATTGTGAGTCAGGAAGGGCATCATCCAGTAGTTGGGAACTAAGTATGAATAGCTGGAATTCACTTGGGATCAGGAATGAGGGATCCACTAATCTTATACCCACAAGGGAATATGTCATAATACTTCTGCTAGAAGAAAAAAAAACACTTTTATTGTAAAGAATAGTTACTAAACTATAGGGATTTGATAAGGACCTGTGGAAAGACCCAAGTTAGGGTTATAGGAGAAAATACAGGTGTTGTAATATATAAACCTTGTTCTGAGGAATTACTTTAGTAGGTACCTATGTTTCATGGAGACATAGGCAAATGGCAAACCATCAAATTGAAAACTACATTGAATGGAGAGGTAAAAATGCCCAGAGTGGTTGTATAAATCACTCCCTGAGACAGAGAAATTCTGAGGACTCATTGTGAAAATATAGGTTGTTTATTCCTCTGAAAAAGTGTGTTTTTCTTAGAAAAAAGGATCTGTGCATAATAATAGAAGTTAATGGTTCTTTATTATAACACATCTGACCTTACTCTGTTACTTATACTAAATCTGGGCTGCACTGCTGGCACCTGCTGCTTTGTATTAACACACTGCTGTACTTGGATGAAGGCAGGAACACCATGAAGACAGGCTCCTGTGTGGGTGTATGTCTCTTTTCTTCATTTTGTCTTTTTAATTACACATGTGATGAACAAATTAAAATACCAAAGCTATAAGTTAAATTTAGGCACCATATATGAAGCAAGCAGTTCCAAACCTCTTAAAATCTTGGGACCAATCCTTCAGCTGTTCACACCATCTCTACGCTATAATTTCCAGCAACGATTTTATCCTTGAATATAAAACTATTTGGAGCATGAGTCTCTATAAGGAAGGTGTTTTTATAAAATACTTCGCACATTTACAGCATGTTGTGAATGCTCCTGTTATTGACAAAATGCAGTCTGTGAAGAGCATGTGAAGTAATAGATAAGGTTGATTTTTCCACTTTTCGTTTCTTTAGCTCACTGATTTCAGGCACCTTATATCTTACTTGTTACCTCTGTGTTAGGGCTGGTAATGCTGACTCAGTACCTGACAACTTCTTTCAACTTTGTTTGCTGCTGGCTTAGCAAACCAAATTCAGTAACAAATGTGAAATCAATTGCAGTTAAGGACACTTTTGCAAAGATGAACGAACAGAGCGGGAGTTCAGCAGCATCAAGAGGTATGCAAAGAGAAGTATATGTAGGAAGCATCATCTGGGGTTTTCTTACTCCAATATAAAACAAGAGTAAGTCTCTAGATGACTGGATATTTCAAAAAAGCAAAATCTGAATCAGCCCCTTCATCTCAGGGAGGCAGGTATTTAAGATACTGGTGACTGATGGAATAGTTACCAAGCTTTCAGTTGTGATAAAGGTGAGTAATGATTTTTATGTCATTCTTCACAGTCTATCTTCATATTGTTCTCCGTCCTGTCAAAACAAGCGACCTGCTTTTCCACATAGCACCCAAATGCCTCAGTGCTTTAATAATAAAGTAATAGGAACTGGTGCCACTCTTCTGTCAGCCTGTGAAAAGCTGGCTCTGGAGAATGTGTGGGTTTATGTGGTAGACCTTTAGGATGCTGTTAATAACAGCAGCAGGAAGCCCTAAATGGCATGTTCTGCCAACAGAAGAGCCCTTAGAACCACTAAGGGGTTCTCCCCTTCCCTCCTAAGCTGTATGTTATGTGGACTGACAGGTAGAAAGCACCTCTTTCACCTTCTCTCACAGCCTAAATAGAAATGAATGATAAAATATTCATGAAAAGGGGGGTGTAAAAGGAGAGAGAAAATAATACCAAGTTATAATAATAAGACAGCCAAAAGAAGACAACTCAGGGAAGGCAGATATAATGGCATCTCTCTCAGCTTATCTCTCTCAACTTATCTCAGATGCCTCCTGGTCTGGCTTACCCACATGAATGTATGGAGTGATGGAGACTGAAAGAACATTGCTGAGTGCAGTCAAGCTCTGTGTCACAAGGTACTAAACAGGACCAAAACACTTGGTCAGTGCTAGTGTCTCGGAAGCATCTCCAGCCCACACCCGCACCTCTTACAGAGGAAACACCTTTTGTCAATTTGCTAGACAACAAAATATGGCAGTTACACATTTGAAAATGTTCCAGTTGTTAAAGCTGCTCTGTGGGAAATGGTGTATGGAAATTTGCAGCACAGTGATAATGTGAT
Organism: Corvus moneduloides; assembly: GCF_009650955.1. Classification (NCBI taxonomy): domain Eukaryota; kingdom Metazoa; phylum Chordata; class Aves; order Passeriformes; family Corvidae; genus Corvus; species Corvus moneduloides. The sequence continues at coordinate 20,037,235 of NC_045481.1, forward strand.
GTAATCCAGTTTATAGAAGGATCATGAATGAAAAATTATTTCAAAATCCTGTTTGGAGGGTATATATGTGGTATATGTAACAAGGTAAATCTCTTCTTTCTCAGTCAGTAAATTGGTGTTAACATCAGTGCTATACAGAAGTTACTAAGTGCACTGAAAGATTAGGTGCCCTGCATGTGTTATGTGAGTTGACTTAATTTAATTCATTCACAGAAAATGTACAGATTAATAAACTGGTTTTTCATAAATCCACTGCATAACACTTTAGGTCTTTGGTTTACATATTACCTATAAATTATTGCTCCTTAGAGTCTGACAAAAAATTACAAAAGGAATTCTGCCTTTTTGAAAGGGCTTGAAACTTGACATTGAGACGTGGACAGAGGTGCTGACATGATTGCAGTAGAGATTTTTCCAGGAAACCTACTATAAAGGTACAACAGAGAAGTCCCTAGTTCAATATGCACTTGTTAAGAATTTGGGGGCAGAATCTCTCAAATTTTCATATGCTGTAAGCATGTTCAGTCAGCTCACAAATGCCTTGTATCACTGTAGACAGCAGGGAGAACTGCCGACGATCAGAGAGGAAATGAGCTTTTTTCAGGGGCAAACAGCACTTCCCCTGGAATTATACTTCCATGTTGTTAGATGCTATTACAATGTGAGATGCTGGATTTGAAAGTGAAAACACTTTTTATCCCTATTATTTCTGTCCACCCCTGAATCCCATGAAGAGAGAATGAAAAAAGCAGTAATGCAATTAGATTATGAGAGCTGTGATATTTTACATGGACTGGAAGGTGCAGAAAAGGCAAAGAGAGGGAGGTTGCTGGAGGAATAGGGGATCGAAGAGCTCAGGCTTAGAAAGGGAAAAGCAGAGCCTTTGTGTCTGTTCAGCCCCTCAGCAGTGCTGTGCTCTCAGCAATAACTTTGAAATCCAGACAAGAATGGGTCTTGGAGATGAGAAAACCACAGAGCAGATAATAGGGCATAGCAGCAGATACAGAAGAAGTCTATGTCATGAATGTGAAGGACCTAGTTGGACATTACTGGTTTGTTTTCTTGACAAAGGCAAATTTGTGAGATTGAATATCTTTCATGGCAACAGGAATTGCTTTCAGAGAGTTCTCACAAAGCAACAAGTTTGGGGAAAAAATTTCAAAATGGTAACTGCCCACACTGACCTTTTCAAAATTGAAAATCTTGGGTTTATAGTATATAACAAGCTCTCATGAAAATCCAAGCTACTGTGATTGAGAGACTAAAATGATCTGAAATAAAATGAAATACTTCAAAATTATATAGAAGCCTGCTTCAATTGAGTAGGAATCATGCATTTAACTTTCAGTCTATGAAAAATGTGACATTTCAACTTCTAAGCCCTATTTGTGGTGAATACTTTCTTTTAATTGGGACAATTTTCCTAAGTGGGAAAAAACCATCTGTTTCCCTCTCCTTCCAGCTGTGGCTTTGCTCTTTCGCATTTCTCTGCTTCAGATCTATAGGCACTGTGTAGCATTTCAATGGGAAATAGGGGAGGATGGAATAGAAGGGCTTCATTTGCTTTTTTACTAGAAAAAACCCTCCATTAAATGTTACAGTCATAAAATCAGGGGCCCATAATACATGAAATAGCAGAATTTGAATGTTTTTCAGCCTTAACTCAGCCATCTTCGGCTTATACACTACAATGCACTTCTTTTTTTTGTGATCACCTGCTTCTTTCCCCAGAGCCCCATACCACATAAATAGGCAATTTTTGAGTGAAGAGTTTTTTCTTACTGTGTGTTATCACTATCATTTAAAATGTTTGACACTTTGTCTGAACTGATGCCCCAAGGTCCCATTTCAGTTTTCTGTCCTTCGAAAGATGGCTATTTGCTATTTGCTGTTTGTATTCTTTTTAATACTCTAAAATCAAAGGTATTCTGAAAGAATATTATTTTCTTATATGTTTGTGACCAACGGTCATCAAATTTACCTTTGAGCTCTGATATTTGAATTGCAGACACTAATTCAGCTGCTTATGTTCATCTTGTGCAATTAAACATACAGGCAAACAAATCATACCTGTACGAAAGTAACTGTAATAGAAGAGGCTGAATTTTGTCTGCAAAAGAAGGTGGCCACAAAGTTTGGTTGTTGTTCTGCAAACCTTTGGGGCAGTCATCTAAGCTAAGCCTTAGCTTTGGTAGTTATAGTCAGCATTTTGCTTTGAATTTTTTGCTTTGCTTGGCCACTAATGTCAGGAAACTTCACCTTCCCTTTATACTCCAAAAGCATGAAATATCCAATAAGAAATCCATAAAATGCATATCCAAGAGAAGCAAACAGACTTTTCAAATAACAATAAACCAGGGTATTTCAAACAAAAGAATCGAAATACATGGAAATATATGACTGATGGTGGGAAAGATTTTACACAACATTCTCACTATATATATATATAAGCACCTCCTCCTTTGCCAGTTCTTTCCTCCAAAAATAACCTGTATTTCATTTAGGTTGCTTTTGAGGCTTCCAGATAATGTAACACACAAATCCATCTGCATTTGAAATGTAGTGGTTCATGAATGACCTTTTCATTACATTCACTAAGCAGGATCTTGATCCAAGCAGATTCTTTGGCTTGGGCTCATTCCACCCTCCCTTGTGCTTTGAACAAACCACTTCCCCAGGCTCAGAGGGCCATAACTTTGGTTGTTTGAAAAACTCATTTAACGCAATTTATTGTAGCATTCTCTCCCTTTTTCCCCTGTCATAACTTCCTGATTGCTGTTCATCTGTACCAGATGTGCTCTTTACATTTCCAAATTGTATAAACTTATTACCCAAAATGGTTCTCCCTCTTTTCCCATCTGCTGTATATTTATATTTACAGTAGCATGCTAGCTTGTATACTATAGCACACATTTAACTACTAGGTCTGGAAAAGCACAGGGAATTCCTCTCTTAGAGGTGCAGTTCTTGCCATCTGTAGCCATAGCCATCCTGTCTTTGAAAACATCTGATTATGTAAGATACACGAGGCAACCTTAAATAGAGCAGCCTCCAAGGAAAACTGGAGGTACTGCACAGAGTAATAGTCCTGATGAAGCAGATGGCACCCTTTGAATCAGTCCTAAGGCCATGGTGCAAGGGTGACAGTGTCTCCCTGGGTGATATCCTTCTAATGAAAAAACCAGCAGTGACAGTTTAAAACTATTAGTTAAATCAGATGCTCCGTATAAAACTGGGAGTTTAAGTGGACTTGTGTGTGCACACGTCTACTTCCTATTACAGCTCTCTTGAGAAATATTAACAGGGAGCAAAAAATACTCAGGGATTTAACAAAAATAAAAACAAATTCTGCAGAATCCATCTTCTTCAACTTTCCCAATTTAGTAAAAAGGGAATGGTGACTGCTCATCAAAAGCAAGATTTTTATGCATTTTCATGTTCAGAAAAGTGATGTGCCTGTCAATCAAGACACTGCCTGTTCATGCACAAAACCTCAGTATAAATACAAGGACATTTTTTTTTCTCTCCATTATGTAGGCTTTAGAACTAACCCTTAAATTCATTCCAGCATTTTTTACAAGTGCAAGCCAAAATTCCACTTCCTGGATTTATGGGATTATACTAAACGCTAAACCAAAGCATAGCAGCATGTACCTCATGCTGAATTTCCCCTCTTTTGCACAATTCTGTGATCTAGTGTATCACCTAAAACCAACACAATAAAATGTGATAGTTCACTTAGTTACTGCTGTGAAAGAGCAGTGACATAGCAGGGTCCTGACTAGGCCAGCCACACTATTCTCAGGCTGGAGGAAAGAGCAGGATAGCAGATGCTGAAGCAAATATTTTTGACAGATAATTTTGTCCTGAAAACACCTACTCTAAACTGAAATTCTCCCAACATTTGCATCTCTTTCCTTTACTTTGGTGCCTTTTAATTTTTTCAAAAGTAGGAAAAATCATCACATTCCCAGTGCAGAATAGAAAATAAGAATGGCTTTTTACTGCTTCGAATTACTTAACAAAATAAAAGATTTTAACAGTTATCTTTCTCCAATGAAAAGATGTCCAAAAGTATCTAATATATTTGTTTTGAAGAAAACCAAATTCTTCATTTAAATTCCTAGTTAAATTATATCCTTATTTTGGTTCTTCTTCTCTTCTGCAGCTTAATACATTTTCAGTCTTGTAACGAGTGCTGTTTTTGTTAAAGGATTAAGCACACTGAGGTAACATCTAAAAACCCAAGACTACAACAGTACAATAACAGGGCTATGAAAACTCTTTTCACTTTCTAGCTCCATTTGTTCCACCAAAATTGATACAGTATTGTGTGAGCCTGCATATGTGTCTGTATTTCTGTGCCTTCATTGCTTGTATCCATAACTTGTTCTCTGGAAGCAGAACAAAGCAGCTGCAGGAGGAAGTTTATTCCATGCAGTCTGGGGTTCTGACTGACAGCAACGGGGGTGGTTTGTGTGGAAGATGACTTAGCTGTTAGTTTCCCTGCCTCTTGATCCAAATTTTTGCCCCTTTGAGAGTCAGAAAACATAGTTCCAAGGGATAGTGGGATTTTCTCAGCTTCTCAAAGAAAGTCTAGAGTTATTTTAACTATTAGTGATTTTTATTTCAACTATGAGTGTTAAGTATTTCTCATAGCCTGAGATTCTGCAGAGCTGATGAAAGACAGAAGCTAAATTCCATCCTGTGCCCTTCTTTTTATACAATCACTCCTCAGCAGTGTGAAACATCTGTATACTTTATATGCAGAACTCAGCAATAATTTATTCAAAGTACTTCACCTCCTCTTCTATTTCTAAATCAACTGTGAGCAACTTAGCATTCAAGTGTCTTTGGAAAATAAATTTGGCAATCTTTTCATGGAGAGACTGATGCTAGTGTAGAATCTCTGAAAAAGGAAAGTATTAATTCTGTGCCAGTGGCACTGAAGGAGTGTGTGATTTAGGTCATTTCATTTTAGCTATTCTACTTTTGTTCATTAACAAAAGTTTGCAAAAAATTAGATCTTAATCTTTGAAGAATTAAAGAGTGGTAGAAATGTTGAATATTTATCAACACTTTTCATTGAAAACTGGTGAAAAAGAAGGATTTGTGTAATAAATGTGGACACTTCTACGACTAATAAATGTAAATATAGAGAAGATGTATGTTATATAATTCTGTAAGGGAGTTGACTTAGTGCAGTATGGAATTGTGACTTAAAACCTCATGATGACCAATATCAGTAGAACACATGGTCAGCAGATTAACAATTAGCTCAGTGGCAAATGCAAACATGACTGGTTCACAGTGAGTTCTAATCAAACACAGTGTCATTATCCACAGGGGGCTTCTGCAGATGTTGTTGCCAAAGCAGATGTTATGCAACTTTTTCTTGATTATCTAGAAGAAACATGAAGCACTCAATGACTAAATTTTCAGATGACACAATAATAGGCAAAGCAAGAAATAATGAGAAGATATTTGTATCACACAGTAAACTGGATGCTGATAGAATGGATTGTAGAAAATCCAGTCTTTATAGAAAGAATATGCCTCAAAAGTGTTAGGAAATAAGTTGTAGTATGTAATCTTTAAATGGTCAGCTTTAAAATAGAGATCTGAATTAGTTATTTCTACTCAGGGAAGAATGATTTCACATTATTTTCCTACATTTGCAGACAAGGCACTAAAATTTGAGAACTATAAAATTATTTAAAACAATCTGTTTCATTTCTTTTTACACCATACCCTTGTTTTAATCAGTCCCCCAATTACTCTTTTTACCTGGCCTTGTCACTGCAGCTGAATGATTGTGGTTCTTAAAATTAAATTTGCAATACAAATACTTGCCATTTCAAATTTAGTTTGTCTTCTTAGAATAAAACAGAATTTTAGAAGATGGCATTTTATGTAACTGAAATATTGCTAAAGGCTAAACAGCTATGTAAACACTTGAGTAATCTGTCCACATCGCCTATAGTCCATTAAAACTCTTTAATTCTACAATTTTTTTCTACCAAAAAGGAATTTCATAATTAATTTGGGTTTTTCTAGCCTTTTCTTAATTTTATTTTAATTTGTGGAATGATTGTGACTTAAAAAAAAGAACAAAATTAGAAGGTTTCAGATAAAAACTCAAAGGAAATGTTGATACTTCATTTTAAAAAATAAGTAAATTGATAACATATCTCTGTAACTATTATTTTAAGCATGTCAGTAAAATATTGTATTAAATGTCTATGAATGGGAAATCAAATTCTTCTGTGTAATTTCTTTTCCTGCTCTCAAGTCGTCCTTTAATATTATTCCAGTTTACTTTTGTGTGAAGAATTGTAATGGAATTTAAAGCTTTTTGGCATGGTTCAAATATGCAGTTTGCTCTTCACCCATAACCTGGAGACGGTCTGCTATTGGATATATACTGCAGAAATAAGTGGCAGTTTACTGTTATTCATAGGTTCATAACACTCAAGGTTAATGTGCTATGGTGGCTTTTTCATGAAAAATGTTTGCAAATCTTGAAAGTTTCATACATTTTAACACATATAATTTGTCCAAAAGTTCCTGCCAGAAAGCATGGTTGTTCTTTATTCATTCTTCATCATTCATTTCTCTTTCAAAACCTTCCATTCTACCAATACATACACAGCACGCATATATACAATACAGTGTCTGCCAAAAGTGACTGGTCACATGTTTCTGATTAGACAAGAAGCTAAATTGTTCTAGAACCCCATCAACCAATATTTTCCATGCCCTAAAATAAAAACCAAGAAAAAGAGAGTACTAAGCATATCATACTGTTTATTCCAAGCAAATGGTCCAGGTTATTCTATTTAACATATTTCAAGAAGTAGATTCTGGATTGATGAAAATATGCATTATATTTCATGACTACAGTCATGGGAGCTGTAACTCCTACAAAGTGCAGCTACTCAGTTTTTGCAATATGAATGACCTAACAGACCTGCTAGTCATAGGAATTGGCTGTGTACATCTATGTACCCCAAATGTGTTTTTCCCTCTTAACCAACAATTCAGTGGTGACTTTGTCTAATTAGTGGTGAAATTTTTTTCTCACTTCTGCTCACCACTTGTGAAATTGTTCCCTCTACACTTTTTCTTGCTGTTTTCTGAAATGAAATGATAATAGACAGGTTTTGAGGGTTTTCTCTTGCCTGAAGGTTTTGACTAGGACCTTAAAATGAAAGCTAAGGATTCCTAGAGCATTATTCATAGTAAGATAATTTCAGATTCTCATCTAGGTGCTTTTATGCCTCTCCTCTTTTTTCTTATATACCTACTGTCATTTGAAAACTGCTAAAAGGCAGAAAATTATTCTTCATTTTTCTATGCAAAATCTGTGCCACTAGCATCTGATTCTTTTACTTTAGGAAGTTGAAGGCACTTTTTTTTAGTAGCGTCAGTCACAATGATTTCAGCATGCCTAAATGGTGCAGATATTTACACAAAACCAGAACAATCAGTTACTGACAGAATTTTATCATTCACCAACATTAATTATCCCCTTCCCATCACTCTTTACCACCTTTCAACCCTCAATGTTTGTTTCCCTGCAATTCCATGATTATGTACAAAAGTTTTGTTTAGCCTGAACACTGCAGGGGAAATATGATTTTCCTTTGGGAAGTCTTTGAGTTACATTGGATTGCTTAGCCTGGAGAAAAGAAGGCTCAGGGGGAACCTTATCAGTATCTACAACTGCCTGTGAAAGGAGGTTTTAGCAAGCTGAGAGTCAGCCTCTTCTCCCCAGGAACAAGTGACAGGTTGAGAGGAAATGGCCTCAAGCTGTGCCAGAGAAGGTTGAGATTGGATATGAGAAAAAATTTATTCACTGAAACGGTGGTCAGGCATTGATTGCACCTGGTTTCCCAGAGAAGTGGTGGAAACACTGTCCCTGGAAGTTTAAAAAAAAAAAAAGTGTGGATGTGGCATTTGGGGACATAGTTTAGTTGCGAACACAGCAGTGCTAAGTTAACAGCTGAACTTGATGATCTCAGAGGCCTTTTTAAACCCCCTACATGGAGGCTGAAATTTTGAATTCTACCTCTGTTACTACAGACAGGGTATTTTACAGTATTAGAATTCTTTATTCAGGAGAGAATTGTCAAAACTGTAGTAGTAACAACCATAATAAGTGCTGTATCACTTAACACCCCCCAGGGTACTGGTCCAGCTGGTCAAAATAATTACAGAAACGAAGTCATTCAACACCTAATTTCCTACATAACTATAGAAAATCCTTCTATGTCAATTTTTATAGAAAAAATGCATATTTCTATTGATGGCAATTCCCAATATCCAACCACTGAGTAAGAGTGGTTAACTCAGAGACCAATACTTGAAATATTAAGTAAGGAATTTTTTTCCCTATTGCATCAATTTATATACCTATATTTGTTATAGATGGTCCTTTTTACTAAGAAGCTAAGATACATGTGCCTTTCTTTATGGTTCTTCTGCCCGTATCTTTCTTACCCTGAATATTAATTCTTGAACAATTCACAAATTCTAAACTTCTTAGTATCATTTATGTGTATGTCAAAAACTTCTGCAGAGAGATTTCTTTTGGATTCCAATACTGAATTCTTACCAGTATGAAAGATAATCCTCTATGCTTCATCTTTGGTGAGATATGAGCACAAATAGAAGTGGTAAAAAAAAGTCCTTTATCATTTATTTTTACCAAATGTAAATTAACAAAATAGTGTAACTATCCATAGTATGCACATACTTACACATTTAGTAGCACTGTAATGGCCATATCAGACCAATGCATAAGCATTTTACTAGGTATATGAACAATGTGATCACCAGATATAGATATAAATATATCTATTTATGCAATTTCACCGAGATCCAACTACTCCCTATTCAATCACATTAAGAAAACAACTCAATATCTGTCAAAGTTGATTATATTAGAATATGTTTCAATGGAAGGGGAAAGAGGAAAGGGGAAAGGGGAGGAAAGGGGAAAGGGGAGGGAAGGGAAAGGGGAGGGAAGGGAAAGGGGAGGGAAGGGAAAGGAGAGGGAAGGGAAAGGAGAGGGAAGGGAAAGGAAGGGAAGGGAAGGGAAAGGAAGGGAAGGGAAGGGAAGGGAAGGGAAGGGAAGGGAAGGGAAGGGAAGGGAAGGGAAGGGAAGGGAAGGGAAGGGAAGGGAAGGGAAGGGAAGGGAAGGGAAGGGAAGGGAAGGGAAGGGAAGGGAAGGGAAGGGAAGGGAAGGGAAGGGAAGGGAAGGGAAGGGAAGGGAAGGGAAGGGAAGGGAAGGGAAGGGAAGGGAAGGGAAGGGAAGGGAAGGGAAGGGAAGGGAAGGGAAGGGAAGGGAAGGGAAGGGAAGGGAAGGGAAGGGAAGGGAAGGGAAGGGAAGGGAAGGGAAGGGAAGGGAAGGAAAGGAAAGGAAAGGAAAGGAAAGGAAAGGAAAGGAAAGGAAAGGAAAGGAAAGGAAAGGAAAGGAAAGGAAAGGAGTCACAAAGAAATCTCCAAGAATCCACTTCAGGTACTACTCCAGTCTCAGCAAAGAGCAATACCTCCTGTCAGACTATCACATCCTCATTCATTAGCTTGCCACTGACAGAGGTGTTCAGCAGCCATATATAATCTGTACCTGCTGCGTGTGTTTATTTTTCTTTTGTTTGAACAATGAGAGGATATCAAGTCTGAGTTTGTAGTGCTGATAAATCACACTTAAGGGAACAATGAAAACAGTGCCTATTTAAAAAATGTATGTTCATATTTCATGTCTAATTGCTTCCAACGGGATCCTAAATGCATCCCATGGAGAGAAGGGAGTACATAAGTCACAAAAGGTAAAAAAAATCTGAGTGATGCATATATTTCTCATGAGTCATAGATAAAGCTTGAGAGCAACAGTTCTTTTTGTCACTCTGCTACCTACTGCTGCTGTCAGATGAATGGGGGAATGAGAGGAATGAGGGACAAGCCCAGGGAGCAAACGGGGAGGAAAAAGCACCACTAGGACTTAATACAATACAAATTAAAGCATAAAGGAGATTTACATTTCCCAAACCACTTGATAAATAACTCTTAGATCAACTTATATCAACAGAAAGGGTAATAAATCCCACTGTTCTTACAGGAGCACATTTTACCCATGCTAGTTCCACCTACAATTAGTTCGTTTACTTATTTACATATCTACAAAAATCTACTTTTAAACTCTCAGGTTCTACATCTACATACTATAGACAATGCTGTGTCACAAGCTTCTGGGAATGCACTCAGTCCCAGAAGTTCAGTCTTATTCCATTCAGGTTTTTTACTTTAATGATATTTGTGCTTCTCTTTAGCACAATTTGTGAAAATTCTGCTAGTTTCACCATTTCTAAGATCACTGGATCTTGCACAGTTGCTCTCAAAAGTGGTAAGTATGAGTCACTCACCACCCCCTAGGTCCAGCAGCTGTACAAAATAGGCTTGTATCAGAAACTGAACGGGAGCTAAGAGGACCTGGACCTTTAGGTGAAGCTAAATATTTCTGCAGAACTTAAGTATCTACAAGTTCTCAGGTTCAACAAAAAGATCCTGATAGATGGAATAATTAAGTAAACAATACTTTTCTTAGTCTGCAGCTCTCAAACCCAAGACTTGACACAATCCTGTCTCATTCACTTGTAAAATGATCACTAAAAAGAAAACTGCTTTTTTTTTTAACTTTCGATCACAGAGATAGGCCTAGTATTATAAAGTGAAAGCAATTCATGTCCATTTTGAATTCTTTAAGGAAAGATCAACTTTGGCCGTATAAAAATAAGGCAGGCTTTAGTCTCCCATCTGTAGCAGAAGGGTCCTTTTCTCTTAGGGAAATCAGCTGGTTACAGATAATGAGGCTGACTGACAGACAGCTTGGGCTACATAGGGCGGAGACATTTACCACAGTTGGGTTCAAATGTGAACTAAGGGCAGGAGCAAAGGTAATGCACTCCTGGTATCCCACATGCTTCTGTATAAGCATGCTGGGTCCTGAGAAGTAATTTAAAAGCTTAGCTTTTAGTCATATTTTTAGGGATAGACTCTTGCTGCTCAGGTACCATGAGTGCAAGACTTATTCTAATTCTGAAATCCTCCATGAAGAATCTAGATGCAAGCAATGTGCAACTTTATCCTACACATTTGATGTTTTTTCTGAGGCAGAGGGAAGGTTAGAAAAGAAAGTCCTACCATACACAGAAAAAAACTTGATACCAATATTTCCGGGTTTTAGGATCCCTTTAGCCTTATCTTCTATCAAGGACTTATGAGTGTCTTACAACTATATAAGTCAGTCCTAAGTCATTGCTTCTTTCTGTTACTGTTTTCGTTCCCTTCCTCACTTAACATGGCCCGTTTGCCAGGCTGAATTAATGAGCACAGAGCCAGCAAGTAAACTTCTTCATCAAGAGGTCTTGTTCTCAAGACCTCTCAAACCAAACAACACAGATTGGGTTTTGTTGAGTAAATATGTAGGCTGATACCCCATTTATCTTCATTTGGTAGCGTTTAAATTCTAGCAAAGGAATGCAGCATTACGCTAATCAGTAAGAATGATGCTATCATTATGTTGTTCCAGTGGCTACAAGATAATTAATGTTTAGTGATAGACACATTCAAAATAACATTAATTATGTTATTAATGATTTTAATTAACTTCAAATGCTTCGGTGTTTTCCAATAAATTCCTATCTCTAGCAATAAACCCACACACAATTTCTAAATCTTAGTCTCTTCCTGAATTTTTTACAATAATGATTTATACTGAGCTCTGAAAAGGCACCTCTGGAAATTAACTTGAGATTTCTATGAACTGTTTGATTCTACTTTGTGTTTATTTTTTTTTTAACTTTAAAACAGTAAAATTTGAATGACAAAGTAATTAGGTGCATTTATGTCAGTATGTTTCACCATAAGTCTGGTCTGCTACATGAAGTCAGCCCTGAAGAGAATTCTTTCAGCATGAGCAGAAAATGAAGTTAAATGCCTCTCTAATCACTTTTAAAAGTCATGGGGAGAATTTTTTTTTCTATTGTTGCAAGAATCAGGTTGAAACTCCCGTAGTCTTACAGGATTATTTGTCTTTCGGGAAAGAAATCAGGGAAAAATTTTCTCCTTATCTTCCCACCATTTCTCATTTAAAAGTACTTTTCTTTCAAAGTCAACATTTGTTGTTGACAACAGCTCTTCTGACAGTACCATGGGGGTTATTTACTGATATACAGAGAGCAGAGTTCCTAGGTAGTCCGAGCTCCTTTGTGACATGTGCCTCCAACATGAGAGCCTTAAAGAAAGAGAAAAAAGACCTATTGTTGTGTCTTCTGATTATGGCTTCTCTTGTAGAAACTATTATTTCAAAACTTAGATTATTTGGGCACAACTAAGAACAGTTTAAAGTCAATGTGGCTGGTGATGGAGGATCTTTTTAAGCAGCAGTACATTCAGACTTGTCAAAATATACAAACAGCTGAATTTAATGTTTCTTAAGACCAGCCCTAATACAGTAACCTTAATTACAAAAACTTCCTTTTCTGCTGCTATTCATCATCTCATTTTTAGATAATAAGCCAATACAGATAAATAATATTATTGTATCTTACTATGTAATATGTAATAATTATATTATATATCACACAATATATGATATACATATTTTTTGGTAATTTCAGGACTCATTGAAGATGGACTTACATCATTTGAAATTGATAGGTCATGGAAGTCAGTTGCAAGATTGTATTGCCTTTAATAACGGTACTATGTATTGTTATTTCAATTCTGCACAGTAAAATGGAAGAGCTAAATACCTGAAGTTAAAAGTCAAAATATTCAGCATCCTGAATAAAAATCAGTCTAATTTAATATACCACAGAACACAGAGATTTTGCTCTTCTCATTCTTACTCAGATGATTTTTCAGGTACCTTACTTTTCCCAGCAGAACAATTCAATAAGCCTTAGAAAGAAATACTTGACTTCCTAGTCATCCTACATATGTAGGAGAGAACTGTATGAGAAGTTCTGCAAGGAAAATATAAAATATGAATTATATCATCTTTGAGAATTTTGTGGTAATAATCGTTTGTGTTCCAGCAGACCCTAAATTTTTCCACTGTGCACAGCTAACACAGCGATGACAGGGAAGATTAAAACTGTATTACTTTCATTAGTGACTCTTTTACCTCTCATTGTTTTTCATATCCACTCCTCATACTTTGTCTTAATCAGATAATGATTCTTCATCTAGTCCCCTGCAAACAGAGCTCTGCAAAGAATTCCATTGAAATTAATGATTTCACTTCTATAAAATGAAGAGGCGAGGTCTGATATTTTTAACTGCTTGGAGATAAAGTCATGTAAAAGGTCATGCAGTGTAATGGAGGACATGCATTTTACAATAATGTAAATAATGAGTAATAATAAGAGAAGGAACATACATTAAAATCCTCTTTTAATCATGTTGGCTAGGAACTCATATTTTGCAGCTTAGCCAGGATAACAGGTGAAATCCGTGCTTCCTTTTCTTTCCAATAAATTCATTCTTAGATATTTAAGAGCTTAGCATTACATTTTGACACACAGAACACAAACAAAGGACTTTGTATATAGATCCTGACATGTTTTCAATATTATTTTAACGTGTCCATTTTAATGTTATCAACCTCATCATGCTGGATTTTAGAAACTGCATTTTACTTCCAAAAAAGCAATGTTATGATGCTTCTGTCTGTAAGACTTTCTCTACTTTTTGAACTCAACAGGGTATGTTAAAGAAAGACTGAAATCAGTGAGCATGAGTCAGTTCTTGGTTTCCATGAACCTGGATTTTACTCTCCTGTGTGCAGACATTGTACATTTGCCACAGACTTGACAGTGCACTTCAGTGTCCTACAGATGTGCCATCTACACATGTCCCAGGACTCCTCATGGTTCAAACATTCCCACCAGCCACAAATGCTGGGTTAGTGACTCAACTACCTCTGTTTCCTCATAAACCAGATTCCTCAGATAAGTTCATATACACTTTACTTTGCTGGCAGAATCCATTACTGATTGGGGATCTGTAGAAAGTTATCTCCTGAATATGGCAAATAATAATTTTATCTAGTTTTTATTAGTCCAAGCAAAATCTAAACATAGATCCTTATTGAGTTACTAGCTCAATTCCTTTGCCTCTGGTTCCAGCAAAACTTTAATCTCCAGATCGCAGTGTCTTTCTTACCCTGTCCCTGATTAAGGTCCACATTGTTTTTCTTTGGCATACTTAGTGCAGGATGCCATTTCAGCTGGCCCAACTCCTTACACTCATCAGTGTTAGAATAAAGATATCCATATCACAAAGGGACCAATTTTCATTGCATCTTTCAAATCATTGATGTCTCCACTGCCTATCCATCACTAGAAAATTCATCACTCCCAATTAGAAGCCCTGCTGTTTCTACATCACAGTGTATGTTTGAAAATGACATTATTCATAACATGTTCCCCCACAACTTTTGGCTAACAAACAGGCTCTCAGGGGAAACCAAATTGACAGGGTTGGAACCTAGATAATAAAAGTTTAATTATTATAAGCAATGATGATATTTAATAATTGTGATCTCACTGGGAACAATTTCGAAGAAGAATCGCTTTTGCTTCATTACAATGTGTGAGTGATGATACTAATAAATGCTCACATGAGGAACTCCCGGCCTGCTTCCCACAACAAACATTAATTATTGTTCCACAAAATGCCAAAGCTGGGAAGTCAGTGAGCAAGGATTTTAGTCGTGCTTGGCTGGATTAACCACTCACTGTAATATAAGAGATAATAAAGAAAATCAGGTGCTACTACCTACAGGATGAGGCAAAGTCATGGATGGTCCATACTTTCGAAGTAAGGAAAACAAAACCAGCCTAAATAGACCTATTCTCTGGAAGTGATGAAAGTAGCAAGCTTAGCAAATTAATTGCCTTTACAATTAATAACTTCACAGTTCCTTCCTCCCTTTTTTTCCAGCTCAGCAGAAATGTGACTAATGTTTTCTCTCCCATCAAATTGGAGAATAAACATGAGTCCTTCCAGTGTGAGATGTAGGCTGGAAATTAAACCCTGCTATTGTGAGTCCTGAAGGCTTGGAAAGGAGTCAAACAGGAACAGATAGGACTTACTTTGAAGACTGATTCAAATGCCCTGTTCAGTAAAGTGGAATCTATCAGTAAAGTGGAAGCTATCTGTTTCCTTGGTTCTAAGTAAATTTGGCTTACTGTGTAGGGAGTAGCACAGGGCTACCTAAAAAGTTTTTGTTACGTTCCCTTAAAAAAAAATATCAGGCAGATTTCTCAATGCACTACTGGTTTTGTTCATTTTGAAATATTTGTTTTCTTCTTTCCACATTTTCTTAACTCTTCTTTGGAAAAACACTTATGTGAAATCCTCTGTCAAAACATTTTAAATGAGAACAAAATATGCAAAACAACTTTTAGCCTGCAGGATTTCATCTCAAACAGAAAAAGTGAAAAACTGTTCTTTACCTCTCTGGGTAAAGCTGTTCTGTGGCATTTGCTGGATCAGGATGGTCTAGGTGGTCTAGGTTCCCACAGCTATAAAAAAACCCCTAACATTCAAGAATTAACAGGCACCAGAGAAATAGGAAATAATGTGCTACAGGATTGGTGTCAAATTTATGTTCTCAACCAAATTTGGTTGATAATTATATCTGGTTCTTTTGTTCAGCCTAGTGTAAAAATAGACATTACAATAATTTGTCGATCTAAAGGAAGTCTGCTGCAGACATTAAATGAGTGAGAAAGACACAGGACAGGACACCTTTCTTCATAGGGCACAGGTTAGGGAAACTGGGCGATGGGTAATTGGCTCTTAATGGAAATGGACAGGCTACAACCCACAGGTCAAATTATTCAAATTCTATGAGATTCAGTACCAAAACTGAATCACATTTTTTTTTAACCAGTGCATGAGCCAGGCTGTAAAATAGGAAATAGCATTTGCACACAAAAGAGCTTTTAAAGAGCAGCTGTTCTTTATGGAGACAAGACATTCCATGTATTTTGAATCTATACAGGACAATGGACATTTTGAAACCAGCCATCTCATCATAAGCTGTGGGGAGAGACTTTCAGGAACTGACTTTCAGGCACACATAGAGCCAGAAACCTGCAAACAGAACTATCTGGAGACTATGTTTATGCCCATACCCTGCTTTCTAAAAAGAACAAAAATTAAGAAAATCATCCCAATAAAATCTTATGAAGCTTATGGATTTTGCTGAGAAATTTTTGAGAAAGGGAAATAGTAAATGAAAGTGGAGCCAACACCTCACAGGGATTCTCAAAAACAGCTTTGTTTTTTTTGAAAGAATAAAGGTACCAGAGGATTTTCTGCATTGGTAAAAGTACATTACAGTCAGTACTACAGCTTGTTCTTTAAAAGAAAATAAACCCTCGAAAAAGCCTTTTATACAATGGATACTTTCTCTTTGGTATTGGAGAATCACTGAAAAAATTATTATAATTTTTTTAAGCAAATTTCTTTTAATGTGTTATGCCCCTACAAAGGTGTAATGTGTCCAGCCTAATAAAAAGTACCCTGTGTAGACCTCTCCATTTTTCAAATCACTGTACAAGAAAGAGACAATTATCAAAATTATCTGAAATTGATGATGAGGGGAATGCAATAGATGTACTGCCATACACTCCAAGATCAAAAGACACCAGCATATTTTACAGTGGCTCATGAAATCTCACAGGAAAGATTAATTTAAATTGCACTGGATTTGAAGCACTTCCATAAAAATTGGAAACTGGCAGAATGGCCATAAACAAAGGTCAGTGAAAATGCAGATAAACAGCCGTTCATCACAATGAGCTGGATGGGTCTAGCAATTACCGTATCGATCACTACTATTCTCATTTAGCAACTTCATCAGCACGGGGAAAAGAAAGCCAGGAATTTTCCGCATTTGTTTTCTTTTTAAGTTAACTTATTTAGACTCTTTTCATGACCCTGTTGCATTTGCCTCCTGCAAATATTCTAGGAAATAAGTTTACTGGAAGAAATCTTCATTCAAATAAAGAATTTTAAATGAAGATAAATGCTTACAGAATACAAATCAAAAAAAAAACCCTGGGTATTTGCACCAAGAAAGAGGTTCTAGAACCACTGCTAATGCCGTCCAAAATAAAAATAGCCTGACCTCTGAAAACAGCTTTTCATATAATTTAACAAGTAGCTTAAATGGAAGGAGTTAAATATTTGAGCAGTTTAGTTTCTGCAACCAACCTAAAACAATAATTACTGGAAAATATTGTCCTATTTGTTCCAAACAATGTATTTTTGGAGTCCTATTCACATGAAAAAAAAAACAAAAAAAAGGAAAAAAAACCAAAACCAAAGAAAAAAACAAACAAACCATTAAAAAAACAAGACATTGTTTAGTGCAGACCTGTTTCTTTATTATACTCCTATGCTTCAAAACTTAAAAGAGAAAGACTAAACACTAGTTTCTCACAACTGCTAAGTCTGCTCTCTAACAGGTTGTAGCAGAAATTACTTCTGTTCCTTCACAGGGACATATTTTTCTTTGTCTTTAATTTCTGGTACATTCACGACTTACTGGCATACCCCTCTGCCACAGTACTTGCCAAACTTTACTTAACACCAGAGTCTGCATTTGCTTCTTACAGTAGTGGTGCTTTAAAGAGACTTCCTCTATTTTATTACTTAAATAGCTAAATTTCTCCTCCAAAGATCCTGAAAGAAAGCTGCATTGCACATTTTTCAGCTCTAACCAGATCTGTAACTGTGAATAAATCAAAGGCCCACCCTATGATAGTCATTAATAACATCCAGAACACTTACTTTCATGGATAATTCAGAAGAGAGAAAAAGACAAAAATCCTCCAATAAATTATTCACTTCAAATTATTCTCCCACATCTCATTTCCACCCGTAACTAAATAATCTATCTGCATAAGGCTTTTTCATTCTAAACCCACTACTGTAGTATTTAAGAACCACAACAAATGATGATCATTAGAAAAATAATTTAAGAACAAATTGTTCCACATTGAATCCTACCTGGCTGAACATAATGGCTTGATTTCAGCCTCTTTAACTTCCATTTCCTAGCAAAAATACTCACTAGAGAGCCTAGGTACTCTATAATCAATGGGGATAGAATAGCAATTCCAGACTATTTAGCCTACCATCTGAGTTTCCAAAAAATGCTCCATAAAGCTTCCTTATCAGCCTAAACTCACCACAATATCTTGCATTATGAGAGCTCTTCTTGTCTCTTTAACATCTTCAACTCATCTTATTGCTAGATTTGTGAAAGAAGATATTAAATCAACAGTTTTCACCATCTGCTCAGGGAGGATGGATCCTGTATGCCGCGATACTTTTTCCTAAGCAAGAATAAACTGAAATATTTTCTGTATCTAGTACAGAACACAAAAAAAATTAGATTTTCTTTCTGATGCACAGACTTCGATAGACTCGATCCTGTGCTACTGACTGTGGTCAATGGTGATTTTTAATTGCAAGCTTTCGCTGAAGAATACTTCCTCTGAGCATCACAGTAGTGAGTAGTGAGTGGCTCCAAGTTCTAAGGCTTGTAGGCCCAAGTTCTTTACTAAGTACAGTACGAGTTTAGCTTCAGCCATATTTTGAAAACACCATGTTACACGTGAATAACACAAAGTAAGGAACAATATGGTTTTGGCCTATACAGCAGGGATTTTGAAAGAACATTCAACAGGAAGGATTGGTAATGTGATATTTGCTTTCTGTGTTAAAACAAAAGCATCTGACTTTTG
The DNA here is from genome assembly GCF_009650955.1 of Corvus moneduloides. Taxonomy (NCBI): domain Eukaryota; kingdom Metazoa; phylum Chordata; class Aves; order Passeriformes; family Corvidae; genus Corvus; species Corvus moneduloides. The sequence continues at coordinate 20,056,068 of NC_045481.1, forward strand.
GTTTGCCATTCACAGTTTAAGCATGTGAGAATTCAGATATAGCCAAGCCAGATACTTCCTTCTGGTAATTCAATATCAGCTTCTATTTGGAATCAAATGCATTTGCCGAAACAATTTTATTTTAAAATTTATCTGCTAATAAGACTGTTCTCAAGGCAAATTCTACACTGAAATCTTTTGCAGCTGTATTATCCCCCTTTTCTTTCCAATGTTTATATATTTTTGTTTTTAAATAAATCATGTTTTTCCCATAGTTAAGTCTGCTGAAAGACTTTATTCTCAGCCCCTTACCTACCATTTAAATAAAGTTTTTGTAGATTCTTTGCAAAATAATCTATGAACAGAAGAATTGTTTTAAACAACTGTTATTAAAAACTGTGCAACAAATAGTTTCTATATTCACTGCTAAGTTAAAATATAACCCCTACCAAATATTCAATGAGCTGCTTGAAAAGTGGAATTGGTTTTATCCTCCCTGTGGTATAGAAACCATGTTTCTTTTCAGCTGTGCCCTGAATTGGGAAAAAATAATCTTCCCTTAGGCCGACTTTTACTGTCGGCCCTCTACACAACATAGGCAGTACAAAAGTAATCTTCAAGTTTATGCACACATTGTTTTAACTACACTAGTGAGGTAAAAGACAATATCTTTTATCCCAGTGTGGGTTCAGCTGTAATCATGCAAACATAGCTAATTCATCATAGCACTTTCCCCATGATAAGTAGAACTTATTACAGTATTACATACTACAGTAGCATAAGAAATTCCAGGTTACTTAGTCTGGAGAAGTGAAGGCTCCAGGAAGACCTTACTGCAGCCTTTCAATACTTAAAGGTAGCTTATAAGAAAGATGAGGACAGATTTTCAGCAAGGCCTGTAGCAATAGGACAGATTTAGACCAGACATAAGGAAGATTTTTATAGTGAGGGTGGTGAAACACTGGCAAAGGTTGCCCAGAGAGGTGGTGGATGCCCCATCACTGGCAATATTCGAGGTCATTTTGGACAGTGCTCTGAGCAACTTGGTCTTAGTGGAAGACGTCCCTGCTCATTGCAGAGGGTTTGGACTAGATGACCTTTAAAAGTTCCATCCAACCCAAACTATTCTATGATTCCATGGTTCTACTGTGGTACATTCACCACAGGATTTGTAGTGATCTAATTATTGCAATAGAAAGCAAACAAACATTAAATATCTCACTAATTGCCTAGCATCATCAGAATCCTACAAACTCGGTAATTAAAAGTATTACTAGTTTTTTTCTGGTTTTACTATTGGCAGATAGACATATCTCATTACGTAAACGTTTGTTTCTAACTCTTGGAAATATGGGTAATCAACACCATTAATAAAAATTAAGGGATGAAAAACCGAATGTCAGCTGACACTTTTGTTAAAGGGGAGCAGTGCTGTTTAGTCTAACAACTATGTTTGACTTTAAATAGCAGTTCCCTTGCTAGGAAAAGGCTTCCCAACATATTATCCATACACAAAGTTATCTAATAGCTTGATGATTAAGACTTTCAGGTCTAAAACCTGATAGATGTCTTTTGGGATCCAGATTGCTGGGCATTTGACAAAGGTCTGGAGCTATCATTTTGTTGAAGGCTAGCTGCAGAAGCTGCCAAGAAAGTGAATCTAATACTGAGCTGTCATCCTGCCTGAGTAAGATTGATAGTATCATCAATAAATCCATAAGGTAAAAGCAGAAATACGCCAACCAGTGGTTCTTGTGATAAAAAGGCAAGAGTGAGAACTACAGGCAAGAGCTACTAAGGAAACTTATTATAAATTAAATTGCTGATAAACGTAATCTCTGGCACTAAAAAGAGAATAAGATATGCACAAAGCAATGACTCCCCTCATAAGAAAAGTGGGTATCAGTGACAGCTCTTCTTGAGAAGACTGAAAGGTTGTGCTGAGGCATGTGGCTTCAAAAATAAATGGAAACTGTTAAAATAGGAGCAAGAGGGTGAGAAACAAATACAATTAAGCAATGCAAGTCAGACATTTTATACTGTTCTTTTTCTTGCTTTCATAGAAAATGCAACAAAATTCTTAGCAGCTGAATGAGAACACTGAAAATGTCTACATAAAAGGAGTAGGAGGCATTTATTCAGAATGTTTCACCTAACCACTTAATAGCACACTTTGCAAACACTGGGATCAGTCTGGCTGAAAGGGCAGCAAACTGAGAAGAGGGCAGCTGCAAGAAGGGATAGGATGCAAACTCTCAATCTAGCTTTGCTGATGAACCAAGAACAAGAAAACATAACGTAAGGTCAATCACAGCTGACCAGTTTAATAAGTTTAGTACTAGTCTTGCATCACTACTAGCACTTTGTCGCCTGTATTTTCAATGACCACTACTTCAGAAGTCAGCTAGCAGAGGTTATGTCTACAATAACCCTCTCTTATAACAAGAATTTCACCCAGGCTGGTGTTATTTACCGTGTAGGTTTTTTTCCTATTAAAACAATCATATTAAAACTGATGTGAATAGCAGACAAACAAATTCGATATTCCTGACTTTGTGGTCCTAAACAAGTGCAAAAAATAAACCTGTTTTCAGGGATGCTTCTTTTTTGTGAAGGAAGTGAAACCTGCTTCCACAGCTCAGACCTAAGAGACCCTTTGCAATGCAGAAAAGCTTATGAGGCTGGCTCATGGAGGCTAGGAGGAAGACCGCTCATACCTAATGCTCCCTTCACCACTACACATGTGCCTGCACGTTGTCAGTCTTATTTATTCTCTGAGTTGTTGTCTACATATATTTGTTGATACAGACATCTGTTTCTGAGGAATGTTTGATAATATAATATCACTTAGTAAATTACTAAGCTTTGCAGAATAGGACTGGAGGTTCTGGTGGACACTCAGTTGAAGCTGAGCAAGTAGTATATCTTTTCCACCATGAAGGATAACAGTATCCTGGGCTGTATAATGAAAAATGCTGCCTGCATGTCAGGGGAGCTGATTCATCTACAGTTGTGCTTAGGATGGATGTGATCACACCTGGCGTTTTCTGTCCAGTTCTGGGATATCCAATACAAGAGAAACATGGACATACATAGAATCATAGAACCATAAAATCATAGGATCATTTAGTTTGGAAAACATATTTTTGGACATTGAGTCCAACTGTTAACCTAAAACTGCCATGTTCACTACTAAACTATGTCCCCAACCACCACATCTACACATCCTCCAGGGACAGTGACTCCACCACTTCCCTGGGAAACTTGCTTCAGTGCTTGAACAGCCTTTCCCTGAAGATATTTTTCCTAATATCCAATCTAAACCTACCATGGTGCAATTTGAAGCCATGTCATCTCATCCTATTACTTCCTACTTGGGAGAAGAGGCCAACTCCTACCTCACTGCAACCTCCTTTGAGGTAACTGCAGGGAGTGATAAGGTTTCCCTTCAGTCGATTTCTCTCCAGGCTGAACAACCCCAGTTCCCTCAGCCTCTCATACCAGAGTTCAGTGAAGGGCCTTGAAGATGATAAAAAAGCTGGAGCATCTCTCCTATGGGGAAAGAAGATACCTGTAACTGTTCAGATGGGAGAAGAAAAGGCTCCGAGGAGGAGACTGACTTGCTCACTGCCATTCAGTCAGTCAAGTAAAGTCTAGCATGACTAAGAGTGTTTGACAGCTCAAATGACAGTGATGCCTTACCACAGCAGACAGTCATTCCCAGAGAATACAGAGAATTTCTATGAGCTGCTCATTTGATTTATGGACACATTAAAAGTATTTCAGTGTTCTCCACTGTATTCAAGAGTTTCTATTCTAACCACAAAGTTAACTTTGTATTTGTAGAACTGCTCAGTACTGTGTTTTTAATCTACTTCAAATACATTTTGGACATAGAGGAGGACTCTGCTACCTTTGGCAAGGGTCATCTGGAAGGAGAATACACTGTAGGAGTCATGTAGGCTAATCCACAGGAGGCTGCATCCTCTGCCCCTTGCCACCTGAAGAAAAAGGTAGAGCTGTGAGATACCTGAGAGCCACTGTGTGAACTGGTATCTGAGAACCTGCATGACAGTAGGCGGAAGTGAGGATTGTATGATCCAGCTCACAGAGTATGAAAAAGTCACAGCCGGTCTATTTTGGGGGGGGTGTTGGTAGTACTACTGTGTTTTAAGTGACATAAAAGATTTCAAGATTAATTTGGAGAATGTTTTTTTAAATAATGACCTGTAATGGCATGTTCTAGAAAGGTATATTATAAAAATCGTATTTTAATAGCTATATAAGGGTTCCTTCTATTCCTATTAAAAACCAAATGAATTCAAAGAGACAACTGTGGGTAACTGATGGATCAGTTTATGTTGATTGCTTTTGCCAAGCTTGGAATCTAGCCATTTAGTCACATATACAGAGCAGCTCTGTCAGCTCCCTGGAGCACCACATAAAAATTCAAAGAAAAAGAAAAAAAAAAGAAGAAGGAAAAAAAAAGCCATACATCTCACCAGATGCACAGGGAATCTGAAAGACAGGCTTTTGGCAATCTTAACAAGAATTTAGCCTGGCACATGAGGTCAAATTATCTTAGAAAATCAGAGCCAAAAGTAAATATCTAAAAGATAATGATCTAAACTCATCCATTTCTGGAGACAAGAGTGGCATTATGGCTGAGGAATGACTGATGTAGACTTTCTGGATGGTTAAGATATTCTCTAGGTCCACTTATGGCTGCCTGGTTACATTTTTCATCTAATGGATACAGTATTGTCATATTGAAGGAACTGAGAAGCAATCTGAGGGGTAAAGAGACATTGTCTGGCCCATTACATTTCCTGAAATCATTTGTCTCACAGACTGCTAGTTGCACTATACAGAAGATTTTGTGATCACATTACATTGATTCTGGTGACTAACTGGCTGCACTGCACTTTGAATTCTTCTGAATATCCCCACAAAAAAGTGGCATGTGCCATCTAGAGCCTTGTCATTCCTCTGTTTTCCTATGGCTGTCAGTTGGCCTTATATCCGAAGCATGCAAACTCTGTTCTGCATGTCCCACATTTTTGCAAGATCATTAAATGTATAAACTATCTTTCTTTCAGCAAGAGTTTTCATCATGGCATCTTGGTGCTGACTATTATTCTGGATTACCATAAATCAGATGGCCCCATTACAGCAATGCACTGAGACTGGATATTACACAAGGTATAAGAGTAATGATTTATACTGAGAATGGAATTCAGCAAAAAGGATTTTTAGAAAGTGAAATGAAACTGTCATGAAAATGCAGGTGTTCAGTGAAAAATGAAATGGTAGCGTTATTTCCTCATGACCTGTCTTTCAAGGGGGAAGAAGGAACTGCTGTTGACATCAGCATGTCTTACCTGATGTCCTGAGTCAAATGAAAAATATATCAAAAATTCATTTGAAACTACAATAGAAATAAAGATTAATACACTCGTGGCCTTGTGGAATTTCAGTTTGCAACCTGTTTTGGGTTTTTATTTTTTAGGAAATAAGCTTTTGCACCAAGGATCCCACTCTTCCCACCTACATGCTTTCCCTATTAATCAGATCTTAAAAACCAAAATTTTCTTAGCTTTAATTTCTGCAGAAAGCTCCTCATGAACAGAGACATATGTGAAAAACCTACACAGTGATAAAGAGATGGAGGTGGCTGTATTTGTTTTCTTAGTCTAGAATGTCCATGAAAAATCCACGGAGTACCAGGAAAGAGGGGCTGGTAGTATCTTTTAATTATCAGAAGTTAACATCACTTTAATTTCTTTTTTTAAGATCTGAAGAGCAAATTAATAAGATCTTTCACTGCAGCAAAACCAAGATCACAGTTTTTCCAGCACATACCATCATTGGGTTTAAGCCATGATTAAACGTGAAATTGCTCCTATCTTTAGCAGTACAGCATAACAGCTCCTCATTAGACCCTGAAAATATACAGACACAGTCCAAATCAAAGTAGGTCAGAGTTCATAGTGGATTTTGGCATCCATATCAGTCATTGAAATCAGAAGAATGACCACTCCCGGTTCCTGTTCCTAATAACAGAATTCATCAGGAAAAAAAATCTGAACCTTTTAAAGCTGACAGAGCAGAATGTAGAAAGAAGCACCCTCAGAACTCACAGTGTGCACTGGTGCTCTGAGCCCCCCAGAGCCTGCAGTTGGGTTGTGGTGGTCTTTGCTAGACACCCGAGAGACAGCTTTACATCCACAACTGAATAAGGGCTATGCACATGCTGATCTCTTGTACTCTCCCTTCTGCTCCTGGGAAGACTCCTTTGTGAGACCAGTGCTGAGATGAGAAGAACTGGCAGCTCTGTGACTTCTAGTCAGAGGAAGTTGTAACAGACAGTTATCCTTTGTCCTTCTCACACAAGGCAGATACAGCAGATACAGACACATTCAGTGAGCAAAACCATCTCATTTGTTGTTCTCTTGTTCCCACTTTTTTTTTCCCAGAGCTGAGCTTTTCAATTCTAGCAGCATGCAAGTTGTGTTAGTTTTAACACAAATTGTTGGAAGTTACCATGTTGTCCTGTTCACACAAGTTTAGGATAGCTTACATCTCATGTAAATTTGCAACTTACAGAGGGAAAATATGGGTGGTGAAGAAAAGGTGCTCAGTCAGGGCTTGGTAAAATGCATCTTTTCTGCTTTTCAAGATTTATTTATTTAGATAAATATATAAAGGTACCAGATGAAGGAATACATGTTATAGCAAAGGACAACCTTTCATTTTCTTACTTTCTAATCACACAATTTCTCTCTCATTTGAAAACACCTGAAAACATCTACACTTGAGGCTGATGAGATTTTGGGTCTTGAAAGTAGAGTGGAGAATTAATTGCAAAGACACATAGAAGGTTACCATCTTCTTGAAGATCTACCTACAATATTGCTTTCTGAGCAGTAGGATAGGAAGCCAGAGAGCTACCTCATTCAGGAACACCAGTGGGAAAATGGCTGAAGGCATGCTTAGCACACTCACATGAGGCCAAGTTACATGTGGCTAAATGCCACTTCAAAACTTTGGAAGACTCCAGATCACTTGTGGTAGCTGATATTGTTGCCTGCTGGGACTCTAGAGCCACACATTTAACCTATTAGAATATTTAACCAGTTAAGGAAGAGGATGCTTAGAAAACAGAAAATTGCCTTCACTATATAGAAAAAGAATTCAAAAGAAAATATGGACACTCAACTGGTCAGAAAGAGGTTTTTTTCAGCATTTAAAATATATTTGGAATAGACAAGCCCAAGCATGTCAATAACTAATATAAACAAAATCCATATGAAAAACAGAACTGGAGTCACCAAAATTGTAAGGATACAAGTGCCTAAAGTGTTTCTTTCATGCATGAGTTCAAATCCAAGCAACTCCAGAACCCCAAGACAGTACACTAAAAACCAAGATTTAGAGGTAACAAGATATTGGGCCGATCTCTAGTATTTAGTGACCTGGGTTTCTATGGAGTTAGACATACTGACTACATGCAAAGCATCTGGGAACATTCCCAGGCACTGGAACTCAACCATCCATAGTAGAAAACTATTAAAACATTGCCTGTTACAATTTTGGCAGGTCATAACTAACTTTCTCCCAAGGACAGCTCATTCCAGAGACGTTTCCCAAAAGGCAGTTTGCATGCAGCCAGCGTGTTTTGGAGTTTATGAGAATTTGCTAGCACAGTCAATGGGCCATTGTGTGCCAGTTGGCCTAATTGTCTGGGAATGTTTCTGGGAATGTTTAATATAACATTTCATTTGTGCCCAGTATTTTTGAGCCAATGTAGCAGCTCACCACTATCAAAAGGGGAGGATTTGTTCCTTCTCTTGACTACATCTTATATTCTCCATTATATCAGTTCTGGTGTTTTTCAGGCACTTTTCTGGGACACTTCAACTCTGTAACCTAGAGAAACCCATTTTTTTCCTCTTGCTGGTGCAGGTGACTGCTGGTCTAGAAGTTTGAATTGGGTCATTGCTCAGTCTGGCAAGCACCAACACCAGCTCAAGGAATGCAGGGCTGTATCTGGAAAGGGGATAAGAGTAAAACATTGGGGTGAAGTAGGATCTCTGCCCAAAAGCATCAATGATGCATTAGGCCGTGCAAGTGAATTGATGAGATTAATTCAGACTGTCATTTCAAGAGTAGCTTGAGCTGATATAAGCCCTCACTGCTGCTGCAAGCAGAGGGTCTTTTTGGCTGCCTTTTTCCAAAAGCTCATTTCCCATATCTCCTCCCTCCCTTGTGCCAGCACAGCAGTATACAGACAGTCATGAGTGAGCTGAACTGAGGAAATGATCCTCAGGAAAAAAAGTTAATCCTAACTTTCTGCAGTTCCTTGCATGGCAACAAGTGCTACTGCCAAAACAAGGATCTCGAGTAGGGGCAACACTGTGGAAGTAAAGCTACCAGATTTAAGTAAAAGTTGGTACAGCAATATCGGAATTTATCAGCTTAATTTGCTTATGGAACTGCAGTATTTTCTAGTTCAGGAGGCATCTAAAAACCTCAAGAAGGTATTCAGATTAAACTAGAGCAGAGAGTCACTTAGAGGAGAAAAGGGCTTGTGGGCACCCTAAATATAGATAAGGGTTCAAATACCATTTTAAAACCAAAGACAGCTTGTAGAGATTTTCTTTCTGGTTCTTTTTATTCCTGTTATAAAATTTGTGTTTTCCTAACAGCATTAGCTGTCAGCACCTATTAAAAAAATCCAAACAAACAAATCTATAGTTAAGTTAAACTCGACAGGGTATGAGGCTCAAAAAAAATCTTGAAAGTTGTTTTGTTCTTTATGACAATCCAGAAACAGTTACCACAAGCAGCTTTGAGGTGCAACAGCCAAATACACGGTAGTGTGGCATTTTTATTGAATGCATGCTTGCTTTCAAAGTCTATTCTGAAGATACAAGTTGCAAGAGGCAATGGAGAAGAAGCATTAATTTCCTCTTACTGTCAGATTGGTCTAATTAGTAGCATCCTTTACCACTAATTACTTAAATAAATTGCGTTTTGCAACACAGACAGGAGCTGTATTAGATTCTTGGAATTCTGATCCAACTCCAGAACATCCCATGGAGTACTTTCATTACACACTTGTGGCTTGAGACACGTTAACTAGGCTTTTCTAACAGACATAGCATCATCCACAGAAAAAGCTTTCTATGTTTTTTTTCTTTTTTTGGCCTTAAGCCTCCTATATAGCTTTTCCACTGGGAATTTTAGTATTTGATGCTCCTATTTGATAACTTAATTTCTTAATTCTTTTTCCCAAATCCTTTCCCCTCAAAGAACTTCCCAGGCTATTCAAAATAGTAGCCAGTGCAAATCAATAGAGTTCTATTGTTTTAACTTGACCTATACTGATTTTGATCACTTGGGAGACAATCAAGGACAATCTTCTAGTGCTTGCAACTCAGAAGTGTACTGTCAGTTGTGGCATTCACTGCAACTGGAACTGTGATGCAACTGCTTGAAAATGGAGCAGAGCTCAGGACTTCACAGTGCCCACCAACATGCAGATTAATTACCTTGTCTGTTTATGAGTGAATTGAAGAAGGTAAAATCTGGAGGCAGAGGCAATAGCTCCTGTCAATCTATCCAGTAAAACTGGGGGGAAACTGGAAAAAGGGAGGCATGAAAGCTCTCAGGAGCAAAAGTTTTCTTCAAGCCTTCTTCAAGCTGACCATTTATGTAGTCTATGTATGTGATTAGATTTAAGGAGATTCTTCCATACAAAGACTTTTGTGTTGGGATATCAACCTCGAGATACATTTCCCATGGCACACCTAATAATATTTTTGGGTTCAAAACTGCATTCCTACATGGATACTAATCCTACAGTCAATAACATGATTAAAAGTAACAGAATCAGTGCTTGCATTTATATTTTTTTGACATCAGAAACCAAAATTATTCCTTTCCTATTTTATTCCTCTCTTTTCTGTCTTTTCCTTTTCTTGTCCTGTTCCTGAATTTCTCGACTTCTATCTTTCCCTCAGTTTCTGAGATGATCAATATCCATCTTCCTCTTTGGGCAATTACATTCACCAGTCTAGCTGAAAATGCACCCAGCATAGAAAGTAATTCAGTTTTCAGGATATATCATGAAAAGGAGACAGTAGTCCTAGAAAGGGATCTTAAAATGGGGCTCAACATTCATGCTCATTGTATTTGCCTTTGTGAAAGGATTGCCTTCCTGCTAAAATAATCTCTCTTCATTATTTATGCATATAGAAATAAACTCTAACAGTAACTTATACAGAGCAAGTATCTCCAACAGTTCCACCAGAAAGCACCACTTGGAAGCCTGTCTCAACACAGCACACCAGATGCTCTGTACCAGCACCTGCTGTGCCCTTCAATCACTGCCTGTGCTCCTGCTGCCATGTGGGTTCAAACAAGGGTGAAGGATAACAGCACCTCATATTCATTTACTTGCAAGAAAACAGCAATCAAATTTACAGACTTTAGCTAAGAATTGCTTTATCTTTTGCTGAAATGTAATCATATCAGAGCTGTTGCAGGGGTGACTCTAACAACAGACAGCGTAACTACAGATTAAGACAGGAAGATAAATTATATTATGGACATCTTGAATTAGGACAATTTTGTTGGGTAAAGATCAGCTATCCAAGTTGAAACAGATCCAGGACATTTGATCTAACATTTCTGTTGTAGGAAAAAATCAACAGATCTTCTCTTGCAATAACTACCCAGCATATCATCTGATGGCAGAGCATACGAAGATATGCCAGGCATACATAATTAGAAAAAATATAAAATTCAAATGCAATGATAATCATACAATTTCTAGACAATAACAAAAAAAAATGCAAAAGTATTCTGCATTTCCCATTATTAGGAATGTTGCTATAAAGATGAACCCAATTAAAGTATCTAGTCAAACAAGCAGAACAATTCCAGGTTGATTCAGCTGATCCCAAGGTTGGACATGCATTCATCTGTGGCTGGAAACAAATTTGGGTTCAGAGTTCTGCTGTTGTCCCTGGAAAGGGACAGGCTATGCCTTTTCCCTTCTGTTACTGATACCTGCTGCCTTGTGTGTCTCAGCAGCAAATCAAGATGCACACAAAACACAAGAAAATTATGTCTTCCAACTTCCGCAGAACCCCAATTATGCTCCATTCAGCAGCTGAGAGCAGCACAGAAAGCAAAACTTGCATCTGTTACTGTTGCTGCAGTTGGAGGTGTGAGCTACGCAGGAGATTTGCCAGACTCCTCAGCCTCTGAGCAAACCAGAAGGGAGCAAGATGAACTGATGCCAAAGCATGAGTTGCTTCCAAATGCAGCAACCTGTGCAGAACCAGAAGGTCACAGTCTGCAGCTGGCCCAACTGCAAGTGAGACAGAGGGAACAGTCTTAACAAGCATCAAATTGCCAGACAGGAAAAAGAGGCTTGGGTGCTAATCTGTTCAGAATGAGGAGCTGGTCCGGGATAAACTGAGAGAGAGGGTGAGAAACATGTGGGAACTGTTTGTTCCTTTGTCTGATAGACACCCTGCTTCAGTATTCTGGTAGACTACTTAGTCTGCTCTGTGCATCTGGGATAGATTCACCTTACACCTCCTTTGAAGAAGGGCAGGGTGTGAGATGATAGGAACTTCCACCGCTTTTTTTCCCAGAGCCCTCTGTTCTGGTTTTCCAGAATGGCCCCCATCTGCTCCTTGTCTGAGCTTTTGGCCCCAGTTTGACTGTAGCATTGCTTTGACTGTCACTGACATCACTGGATCGCAAACTACAGTCTCCATGTATTTCCCAAGGCACTGCTTCTATTTGTCTCTATTTCTTGTAAAAAGCTTTGTAATGAAATTAAAACTTAGGAAACTAGAAGGTATCCTCCAGTTTCAGGGGTCACAATAGGAGTCTCAAGTAAATATTTCTCAGAAGTAGAATCTATTATTGCTAGCCAGCTGGGTGTTTTACAAATTCCCTTCTACTCATTCACCTTTAGAATTAAAATGTGATTGTATTTCAAAGATATATGAAGTTCAAGAAAAGATATTTTATTCTCTCAAAGCCCTTGCTGAAACTTCAATAAAGAATAATTTAACTCAGAGGAAAAAGATTTTAAAAGTAAAAGAGAAAAAAAAGCTCTTAAACAAAACTGCTTTCGTTTCTCATTAGGGAAGTTCTATACAGAATCCTAGGCTGCCTTTCCAGACTACTAATACCAAAGCTAGGTTTTAAAAATTTACTTAATAGATTTGGAGAAGCCTTAGTCCTGAAGCACAGTTGTTTAGTTTTCTTTTCTTTCCAAAGTAGTTCTATGCCATACTTCGAGACTGATCAAATCTAGATTGTTTGGGTTGATGATCACTCTCTTTTGGTCTGAAAATTTTACCTATGACTTTGGCATACCACACTCCATCACTAAAGATAATGAGAGCTTGGTTGATTTCTTCAGTGGAACAGAACCACATGTTAAAGGAGCACCATGGGTTCTTCCATGCAAAGCTGGATATATAAATGCCATATGATCCCTGTGGCAATGACAACACCAGGAATGAGGTCACGAGGTCAACTCTTTTAAGGAACAATCAGTCTGGTTTGAGGGAAGATAATATTAAAATGCAGCAACAAGTAAAGATTAAAGAAGTAAAGGCAGAGACAGCAGATTTATGACTACAGACATATTGACTAAATGAGCCATACAATAATGACTCGATATTCCTGCAAGTAACAATTAGACATTGCACTTTAATAGGAAAAGGCAATCAAAATTCACAGACACAGACAGTCTAGGAGAGGGAAAGCTGGACCCTACCCAAAGCCTCAGTGAATGGAGTGCACAGTCCTGCACTGAAGATCTCCTCTGGGACATTCATTGCAAGAGAAACCTCACATTAAGCAGGCCCTTGTTTTTACATCTTATTAGGGAAGTTAGAAGCCTCACATCCAACTCTTTCTGACAGTCTTCTCAGTCTCCTGAACAGTGTGTTTTCTTGACTCTAGCAATGGAAACTATGGAATCACTGAAAGCTATAGGATCAAAGGACTAGGTTACACCAGTGGAGCCTGGGTATCCAATTTTTCCCACTAAGACTATCTACTACAAACAATCCTTTGGCTGAAGAAATAGTGTCCTCTCTCTGCATTTCAGGCTTTTCACAGAGGCTGACAGACAGATGGCAGATAGCAATATCATTGTGAGCCTGGAGTGAGAGGAAGCTCTTTTGTCTGCTGTGAAAAGTTGGTAAGTGCCAATGGGCACCTTTTCACTGAGAAATATACTGATGTTCAGTGAAAATATCCAGGGCATTTTATTGATATGAAGAGATCTTACTTGGTTTCCCTAGCTCAGCAGCACGGCTTTTGGCTATCTCCTCATTTCCTCTTTTAAGTCAGCCCCAATTCCACCCAGTGATTAGTGCAAGGCTTCTCTAAATCATAGGCTCACTGCCTTGTCAGCTGCTGCTGCATGCACATGTCACTGCTCTGCTCTACAAGAGTGATGATGCTGCCCACAGATCCAGGGTAGGTAATTAAGGGTTTGTGGAACTTGCTCCATTTTCAAATAAGTATTGTTTTACAGAAAATACAACACATCTACATGCTGAGAAAAGAAACCTCTTCACCAGTGCCATACAAACAGCTCATATAAAAAGCTAGAGTGCATACAAGCTTCATATCTGCATACTGTCAAGTTCTCTCCTCCCTTCCTATACCAGGTGTGTGCCAGTGCACCTCTGTTATTGTATCAGAGTCATTTTTGCAATGAAGTAGAAAGCTGAAGCCAAACTCCAACTCAAATGCCTCAAGAATGTTTTAAATTACTACAATATAACCACATCCCTCTCTCCAAACTTTGCTAAAAGCTTAGAAATCATTTTAAAGTGTCTGAACTCACCAGAATCAGAAGGCAACTGCAGATGTCTGATCTAAAGCCTTCTCACCCTCCATACCTGTCCCAGCAGCAATATGTTTTCACCACAATTCTTTACAAAGACCTGTGTGTGGTGTTTTTACTTAAAAATTAAGCAATGTGTGGCTTCTCATTTTCTGAGATCCAAGCTCTATATTTTGATATGTAAGACATGTTCCGAGTAATGCCCTTCGCTTCCTTGCTGCCGCTCCCTATGAATATGAAACTTGGTATGAGGTTTGTTGGGCTATCAAGCTGGAGCTTTGCTGTCCTAATAAATTATGGGTCTTTTGCATTGGCTTTTTTTCCCCCAATACTCTTTTTTATCCATTGGCCCATTTGATACACCTACCAAATTCTGCCTCATAGCCAGTTTTCTGGAAAAGAGAATTTGTTACCTAACAGTAAAATTCTTGACATAACAGGGTGCCAATGCTCGACTGATTTCTGAAGTATTACCGTGTTAAAAATGCAGCTTATAAATGAATGGCATAACCTGAAATATAAATAATAACCAGGTAGCATTTTGTTAATCTAATCCAGTACATTAAAAAACACAACATGAAAACATTCTAAATGGAGTCTGGTATTTTGTTTCCTTTCTGATTAAAAAGAAGTCAGATTGCTCAGTGCTCTTTCTGTTGCAGGCTGATTTGCAAGCATCACCACCTTCCCAAACACTCACAGATTCTGAGGGTGATGGACCTCGTCAGGAAAGTGCAATCTGATATTGAGCTGCATAAATTGCTTTTTGCTTCCCCTCCCCTAAATGCGTACAATTTACAGAAGGAAAAAATTGAAGAGAAAATGCTGAAGAAATGTTGCTTTTCCTGGGCACATTCCTTAGCACATTTCCGCTATACACACTTCTTTCACTCAAACTCTTTTCATTTTCCCCATTTCCTTGGTTTATTATTATTTTTCTCCCTATCCATTTTAATTTCTTTTCTTCCTAAAGAGCTGTTTTTAACAGCTGCATCTCCAGCTGTCAAGTGAATAATTCAGGGGAAATTTCTCACCATTGCAAGAATTGTTCTACAAAATACTTTAAGCAGTCTTCAAGTTTGTCAGAAAAAGCTTCACATGACAGCTGCATGCACAGAGTGCTTTATTAGTGGACAATACAGCTCTTTGCGACGTGTGCTTAACCTTTGCTTTACTTTGAGCAAGCAATTTATTGCAGACATACTTACCACTGCTGACAAAGATCCTGCCCTTGAGGACTTAGGTTTTCAAAGCCTTGTTTCCAAAGGATCTTTGACACTTTTTTGACTCTCAATGAGATTTTCAAAACATACCATCCACTACCACACACCATGATGCAATGTAAGTTAATGTAACTAAAGAGAGTTCTTTACATGAGGCGTTACAGCTGACCATGGCTGTCTAATCACAGGGAATCAGCTGTCAGGGTTCAGTAGGTAACAGGCTTCCAGTATGCTTTGAACTTGTTTAGAGCTTAGAGCATGGTTATGCAGCAGTACTGATGCCTTTTCCTGGTCTTAAAATCAAGAGTCACACACAGTTAGAAGGGGAAAAGGGATTTTACCTTGGTATTTATTTTAAGGATCCTTAGGGGCACACGTCCAGGTCATATGCATCGAGATGCACCCCGCCGAGTCTATCTCTCTGTGTCCTCCTCCCCACCCCAACATTGGGTATAACATTATGGGTTTTGCTAATTAGCATATCTATCAAAGATTCCCCAGTGAGAGGCTCAAGTGAGCCCCCCTCCCCAAGGAGCCTTCCCCTGGATGGTTCTATCTCAGTTTACAGAATATGTTCTGGAGAGGACCTTGGGGTCTGGGGCACACTGATCCCTAACTACGAAGCTTCTAAAATGTTTAGTCTCTGAGCTTGACAAACAAGTCCAAGAATGTAGGCAAAAAGCACTAGGAATACAGAAGTTGTAAAAAGGTATAACAGGGGTATAAAAGAAAAAGCAAAAATCTTCATGGCATCAGTACTGTGTGCAGTAGACCTGTATGATATGTCTCCCATAGACATCACATGGTTTAGAAAAGAACTTATTTTAATAACTGAAATACCTCAGAGATATTCCAACTCAAGGCACACAAATTCTCCCGATGTAGCAGAGAAGCATGGTGCCTTCTGTGTAAATGGGGATGGGTAACAGACACCATATAGCATGCACGGTTTTTGAATGCTTGGAATTTGGTGTGAGAGGAAAATGTGACAAGTTTTCCCTTTCTCTTTGCCAGCTGACCCAAAGACAATCCTCAGATATTTGCACTCACCAAGTTGCAGAGTTTTTATTTTGTTTGAGAATTCTCTCCTAAAACTTTGGGGCCTCCTTTTTAATAGAAGCATTTTGTCTTCTACCTAGCCATGTCAGATACCACTTCCGTATCAAATAGGCCAACATTCAGGATCTGTAATTAATGCTGCTGCTTCCCTCAAATCAAATAGGAAACTTAGTAAAAACTTAGTAAAGACAAATACAACTCAGCTCCATCAAGAATTAAACATGTTAGTGTTCCCAGAACATGAAAGGATTGATTTAGGGATCCAGAAGATCCATTCTAGTCTTCATTTCCTGAGACAGTCTTGTTTCAGGCATTGGCTTGGACTTGACCTACATTAAGTTTTTTTACTACATCCAGTGGTTAGCATGATAAACCTGGGCTTTATGTTTGACTGATTTCCTTCAGTAATACACGCCCAGAAGCTCAGAGTAGATATTCCAGGAGAACCATGCTGTCATGGACAGTGTAGACTCCTATTTCAACAGTTATTTTAAACGATACAGCTACGCTGCAAAGGCTCCTGAAGAAACAGAGCCACAGAGTCTTTGCTTGTGCTTGAATATCTACTGTACATATCACAAAGTGACCCTGAAGGCTGATAGTGATACATCATCTTACTGCATGTGATAAAGTTTGCCTTGGAAGATGGACTTTCAGCTACTTTTCAAAAATCAATGAGTCATAGGTACTGTGAGTAAGACACTCCACAGCATCTAAAGCCAACATTAACAATTCTCAGCTATCACATGGATGGGATGGTGACTGAAACGAAAAGCTATAAATTTCTTCTGTGCTCCTCTTCTCCAGCCCCATGCTGAGGCAAAAGCTGATCATTATCCTATTGATTCTGGCCAGCGATGGTGTAGAGTAAATCACAAAATCAGATAACCTTGTTTTCCAGCCTTTGTAAACTAATTATGTCTATTAATCACAGAGACCTCAGAACCTGTCCCTCACACTAAAAGAATTTCTGCAGCAGAAACATCTTCCATTTTCTTTGCAATTTTCTATTGCCTTGCTAAAGAAAAACACACTTCATTATCTTTTCTCAGCAAGTTAATGAGATGAGCCAATCTATTGCTAAGATTAATTAAGAAAGTCATGAAAATTTTCAAAAGTATCAAAAATCAAAACAGTCACCCTTTTTTAGCAACAACTCACTAGAATTCACTGGAAAACAGTCTAAGTAACACACAGAAGGAAAAATTATTAGTCTTAGCTTTGCAGATTCACACTAAAAGAAGGATCATCATAGGCATGTTTTGTATTTTTCTCAGCAGTTATGTAAGCTGATAAGCCCTATTTCCTACATGAGAAATTCCACTACAGAAAAGATTTTGTTTCAAAGCACATTCAAGCACCTTTATTGTGCGTACAGAATTTGCATAGGATGCTAACGTGAGAGATCAGAAGCTTTGGTAAGTAAAACACTCACAGGTTCCCTGATTTGCCTCAAGCAGATTCAACATCAGACAGACAGACGGTAAAGGTGCAGACTTTGCCTGATTAAGGTTGACACACATGGACCAAATCTTGCAGTGGAGAGCACAGGAATCTCTTAATAGCTCTCTTAAGCAATGTTCAGTGGAGTCAGACGTGAAGTGCGAATGCACTTAGCTGTGACATGTAAGCCCAACCATGGAATAGGAGTTTTTGAGGCAACAGAAGAATAAAGAATACAGAACAAAGACTAGGGCATGAGAAAAGTGAAGTCATTTAAAAAGACAAAGAGGTGTAATTAGTTGGGGATTTTCCATTCATTCAAGGGTTTTTTCCAATTAAAATGTTCTCTTCTGCTAAATTTCAGTTGGATAACTTTCACCAAAAATTAACAAGAGGAAGAGAGGAGAGGAGAGGAGAGGAGAGGAGAGGAGAGGAGAGGAGAGGAGAGGAGAGGAGAGGGGAGGGGAGGGGAGGGGAGGGGAGGAGAGGGGACGGGAGGGGAGGGGAGGGGAGAGGAGGGGTGGACATGGAAAGGGAAATATGTTTAGGGAAAGATTTCTCTGTATATATGTCCCAAAGTTTATCTGAAATGTGGGAAGCTGTACTTTAGCATTCTCAGGCTCCTTTGTTTCTCCTTTAGGACAGTGCTGTCCAAAAGGTAAAATCCAGCCTGGCCATCTGTTTCAGATAGGCTGCCAAGGTACAATTTGACCCTTCCAGTATAAAGGGATGAAACAGGTGGTGCTCTAGAAAATTTTCCAGCTTTTCTTTCTATGGTTTTTAGATTTCAGGATTCTTACTTTAATTTTAAAAGTCCCTTTACACAGCTTCAATGGCAGTCACCTATTAATATAGCACAAACATTTCTGTATTTTTCAATTTGACCCTAACAATAGATAAGATTATAGCACACTATCAGAACTGTCAGAGATTTCTTGTGTTTAGATCACTCTTGTATTTTTTATGTGCTTCATTCAGTCTGTGAATGTGTGTGTCTAAGGAGAACAAAGCAGCCTTACCACTTGCCCTTCTTATACTAAAACTCTTTTTTCCCTTTTAAGTTTCAGTGAAGAATATCTTGGCTTTTGTGTTTTCTTTTGCATTCAGAAATATTTCAATTCAAGTGAAACATTATAATATTTTTCCGGAAGTCATTGAAGCTATTGCCAAAGTATAACAGGGCATCATGTAATATAAATCTAGTTACTTTACAACCATGAAGCCGGTGAAGGTTATTTTGGTTTTTCTAATATACTCAGAAGAATAATTCAAAAAACCTAAGCCAGGGCTTTTAAAACAGCAATGGAAGTTTTTGCCTAGCAGTATCATTTGCAGGAATATAAACATAAACTTGGAAATTAGTACAACATATGTTGAATGAAGGCTTACAATTAAAATTTGGGTTGTGCATTTTCCACACATTCTTATTTTAACAGAAATTTCAATAGATTGATAAAAGAAGCAAGCCATGGTGTTATCTTTGTGCGTAGTGATCTATTGCAAGTTCAAATAAATAAGAAAATTTGATAACATTTAGAATTTGTTACACCATCCATGCTCTCATATGTTAAAGATTTTCATTAACTATGGGCCTTATATTAAACTGTTACCATTTATTTAAATTGACCATAATATATATTAGTGTAAAGCCAGTGTCAATGAGCTCAGTAGTTTGCGCTTGGACTGTGCTTAGTCTGCTGAGGAGTTGATCCACAATGTTCTCAGGCTTCATACAGTCATAAAGAAATAATAGTTTACATCACATCCTACACACAACACCACTGAAAAATAATCACTCTTAGGCCATCTAGAGGCTCTTGTAGCCTTCTGTAAATACAAACCTTCATCTAACAATATAAAACACAGTAAAATACAATAACATAAAGGAGTAGCTATATTTATTTCTCTCCTGTTTTAGAACAAGACTGGGATTTTTAAAATATTTTCATGACAAGGAAAAAGAAGCAGGTGAGAATGAAAAGTAGCCATGTGAAATGTTGGATCTGCCTTGTCTATCCTGCTGCCAAATCTACGGGGCAGATGACCAAAACATGTATCTATGTTAAAAGGAACTGGTTGTCAGAGGAGGAATGAGAAGGTCTCTGTGGCAGCTTGCACAGTGTGTGATCAACAGGTTGTAATTAATTCCTGAGAGAATGGAAATAACTTGGAGAAACCACATCAAACTAGAGCCTTGAGGTGAATATAGGTGCACCTACAGGTCTTTTTAGTATTTCACTGTAGGGCAGTAGCACATCAATAACCATTCTACCTTTCAAGTAGCTTTAAAATATGTATTTTCAAAGGAGAGGAACTCTTCAGGAGAAATTCTTTTTTAAATCATATGCTCAACAAAGCCTCTCTCAAGGCCCTTGAAGGAAAAGTGTGGAAAAGTGCAAAGCTTACTGGGCTTGCCTGTTTGCTTGCATTAGCAACCAATAACATACTGAACTTTAATGGTACATTAATGTCTTTACCTCAAATACTTGAATTACAAGACTGAAAAATATCTGTCTCCACTCAGATGTAAACATAAAGTTGTGTTCTTAAGGGAGCTTATTATAATTAAATAACCCATTGGGTTGGACCTTCCTTGTGGTCAGATCTCTTGTACTGTGAAACTTATTCTGCTTCTGCATAAGGGAAAATGTTCAGTAAACTTACTGCAGATGGGAGAGAAAAATCTGTAGACATTGCATATTGAAACAAATGCTGTTTTTTAAAAAGTCTGGAATCCTGAAATGAACTAATGCCTGTGCTTGATGTTTTTGAACAGTTGGCTTGTAGGATTTGGGTTTGTTATATGGTGGGGGGGTTGTTTTACCACGGAGCAGCAGCAATCACAGCCTTCAACATTTTTTTTTCCTAGACATAAGAAAAGATCATATTTACAAGATTCTGCAGCAGGAATCATATGGTTGGCCTTTCCTAACCCTTTATTTCAAAGCTCCATTAATACTGTGTCTGGAGCACAGTCTCACAAACATGTCTGATCTTCTTGTTGGTTGCTAAGTATTTTAAGTATGCTGAGGAAAGGCACTGAGGGACAGGTGGGCAGAGCAGAGGCATGTGTGCAAAGAACAATTTATACATAATCTCTTCTGTAAATAGACAGTTCTCCATCATTACACTGAAAATGTATACCTTGGGAGAAGTTGACTGCACTTGGAGCTACTGTGCAGAATAGGCATCTAGTTATACCCCTCCTGCATCCTGCAACCACACATAATGTGCAAGAAACCTGTCATTTCCAGTTCACAATGTGATAAATGGAAGGACTTTGTGAAAGACAAAGGGACCAAGATCAGGGGAAATAAATCCCAAGCCAAATCAAAACAAAGCAAACAAACAAAACAAACAAAAAATATCACAAAGACTTGGGATCTGGCAGTAGTGAGAAAGGCAAGGCAGTGAACGATCACAAGACATGGGATACAAAATAAGGAGCCAGGTAGAGCAGGACACTATGTACAGAAGGCAAGAAATAGTATCTGGAATTTACTAATGATGCTCATTACCTCAACCTGTACTGGAAAATTTTGTTCCCGAATATTAAGCACCTAGTTCCAGTGTAACAAACACCTGGCAATGAATTGATCTACGGAAGCCTGTAAAGGGTTGGTAGCAGAGCAACGTCAGCTGTCCCACTACAAAGCCTCTGGGACTTACATTTACCCAGCCTCCTGAATCTGAAATCTCATAAATTCACAGACTTAATACAGGTTTAAAAAAAAAAAAGAAGAAGAAGAAGAATGCTGATCATAATGATGTAGTGATGTTGGCTATTTGAAAGGAGTATTATCCCCTCCCGTATACTAGCATTTCCATATACTGTGGTCCTGGAAAATACTATTCAGATAGGTTTTAGTGGCTTAAATAACTTTTGCTCAACTAAATGTCAATTGCACTTTTGAAAAGAACAAGGACATTAATTCAGCCCCTCAGTTAATGCCCAGCTAGAGTACTATAATGTCCTCTTGTCCCAAATTGCTCATACAGTTCAAACTGCTATTTTTCATTCTGTCATAAACTGTTGCACACATTTATGTTGTTATAAATTGCTGTAGAGGTAGTGAAGTTTCAGTAATGCAGAATAAGCATGCAAATTTCATAGAGCTGTCACCAGAATGTGCACATGCTTTCAGTACAGCCAGGCCACAGCACTCCATCAAAACCAGCTCCAGTGTCCTAGGCACACACATGGAATAACTGTTACAGACCCCAATCTCAGTTCCTAATGAAAGTAAGTTGTATTCAGTTCCTTGTGAAACACATAAAAATACCAATTTTCGTCAAGAATCAGAATTGCTAAATGTTAGATTACAGAGGTCTGAAAGATGGGATTTTTTCAGCTGATGATTCTTCCCATGTTACAGAACCCCAGCACAAGGTGTACAAGGAAAACTGCCTGACATCATCTTGCATTTACCATACACAGAAGCTTGTTGTTCTTACTGCTGAAGTGCTGTAATGCAAGGTGATTTATGCAGTCTTACCCCTTGGAGAAAGGATATTCCTCAGCTAATGACAACATGCTTCTGCCCCACAGTAATTCTGAGATGATTTCAAGTTGTTTACTCCTATGTGAGAACCTGAGATTTTAACACTGTTAAGGATTAGGAAGGGAAGGAAAATTACCGGTTTAGATGATGGAAAAGTTTGTGTCGGTCAGCTAACAGTGAATTCTGTCACATAAAAAATAACAGAATATGCAGATTTGTTCATGTATAGCTGACATAGCTTCCTAGAGAAAACACAGAATTGTACAGAGAGAGGGAACCTTGGAGATAACATCTGCTAAATTAATTTTAGCCTAGCATCATATCACTTTGTCTACAAGCTTAGACAGATTGGTGTATCAGCAGACAGTGAATCCCAGACAACCTCAGGGGAAACCTTTGGACTCAAACCAGTTGAGTCTCTTACTTTCTATGGCAGATCCCAAAAGGGCTTCTAAAAGATCCACAAAACAAGCAAAAAGTGAGGCAATAGAGAAGTGGTGATACAAGAACACAAATAATTCATTTGTTGAATTCAGATTATTTTTCATTGTGTAAATTTGTTAACTCTTTAGACGCCATGGTGAATAATTTCCCTAATTAGATATATTTCATGCATCTGAATACTAGCTAAATTCAGTGTTTGCATTTTGCTGCATTTCAGTAGTCTCTGGTTTTACTCCCTCGATAAAAACAACATGCCTGCTCTCCCCTTGTGCCAAAAGAGAGGCAGGGGGATGACTGATATTAGTATCAGATACACAGTTGACAGTGGTTCACCAGAAGGAAAACTGTTCTAATATACTCATGGGTTTTTTTTTTTTTCTTTTTATTTAATTTATTTATTTTTTTATCCCTAATGGAGAAATTGTTTATCTGAAACTCCACAAAACCTTGTTTTTATTCTTTCATGAAAAAATGACAATATCTTATTAATTAAATTATACAGAATCACAGAATATTCTGATTTGGACAAGACCCACAAGGATCATCAAATCCAACTCAAGTGAATGGCCCATGCAGGGATCAAACACACAAGCTTGTTGTCATTAGCACTGTGCTCTAACCAACTGAGCTAATCTCAGGTTGTGTTCATTATATCCAAATAGTTCATTTGTTTGGCTCCTACTCCAAGCTCAGCCACGGCTAGTGTTTCAGTATGTCCCAACATGTTCACAGACAGACCTGTATCTGGAGGTCAGGTGGGCTGATAAGCACACCAGGAGGGAAGGTCCATTTGAGACTGACCATCAGCAGCAGCAGTACCACAGTCATCAGTGTCCAGATCGACTCAGCTCCAGGGCATGACAGGGAAACTGCATGAGTAATGCTGTTTCCACACCTTGCAGGTGGGAGCTCAAGGACCTTCAGTATATTTCACACAGGAATACATCTTCTAATGTTCTCACTTGTCAGGTTTCAGATGGCATTTTTGACAATGTGGTGCCAGCAGTTTGACTACTGAACACATGCTGAATTCTGCACACCATGTCTCCAGCTGGAATCAAGGGTCGTTGGCAGGTGACACCACAGATGAAATCTGGTTCTCTATACCTAGTCTTGCAGTTGATGAGAGGTTTCATGTCAACACTAATCTCACTTCACTAAATGTGTTTATTTTGTAATGCCAGCTTCTTTTTACAAATTTCTTTAACAACTTATTATGCTCCCTTTATGGCTGTGATGTACACTGATGAAGGATGAAATGTTGTTGCTGCATGGAAAAGGGATCATTACCATTTTAATCTAACATGAGTAGTCCAGGGTCATTTGGGTATCTCAGATATAGAGATTAAAACAGTCTCATGTACGGAAATATAATGTACAAATAACCATTTCTGTCTTCTGGAGTCAATTTCCAGAGGATCTTGGAATGGATGGCAAGGGCCATCTTTCTAATCATAGTGAGAAGATATTAATTCATGCTGTTTGCACACTGTCAGTTACTGAAAAATTAGTATATGCTTGTCAAATATAGCATCAAACACGTTAATAAATATAGATGTATTAAATATATTATTGATGTATACAACTTTCTGTGAAAGGCAGCTGAGAGTCTTTCTTCAGCTTATAATAGATGACTGCTAAGGAGGTATGAAAGAGAGATGGGAAAATCAGGGTTAAAAAGAAGAGAAGGAACTATGAGCAGTAAGAGAATGTTTATATATTATAGAACTCTGAGATCATCAGAATAACTGCAAAGCAGATGCATCTCAGATAACTTGGGTGCCACCAAAAGATAACTAAATGCAGTCTGAGTGTGATATCACTTAACTCATTTAAATGGGTTTTTGATTTCTAAATTTCTAGCCTTTGTATACAAGGAATAGCTAGTGGCTGGTTCTAGTTGCAGTTCAAAGGAGAAAGCATTAAGCAGAATTTTCCTCCAGTTCTTCCCACCACTGTGTGTGAAGGACAGCAACGGTCCCAAGCCCTTAAACACTCTGGGCTCTGGGAAGATTTTCAGCTGAAGTAACTTGGTATTGTGCCAATGACTGTAATGAAGCTATTCTGATATCTACCAGATGACAATTTGGCTCAGAAATATCAAATGGTGAAACTCCCAGCATTTTCCTAAAGGAGGTGAGAAACCATGACTGGCAGGTTCAAGCTGGCGTAGTGAGGACTGCAGGCTGTACAGCTTTGATGGATGACTTCAGTTTCACTCTAAGTGACACATATCCAAACTATTTGTTGGGCAAAGGCAGTTTTATCTAAATACTCAAATGATCACTCTGATTTACAACCAATTGCTTGCGGGGGTGTCTGCCTAAATAACACTCAAACTTCTTTTCTTTGCATCTCCATGCTCCTTGAAAGCCATCATTGGGCCCCAAAAGGCAGTGTTCTCAGCAGACACCTAAAGATGCTCTTTGTAAGTAGAAATGTCTCATACTGTTATTTAGTGCAGAGAAGAAAGGTCATTTCCTCCATTCTTTGCAGTGAATTAGCTGTAGGATGGCAGTCAAGAAAGCCATTTGCAAAAGACCCATTTGCTTTTCTCCGTGCTTGAAGGACTTGGCTTTTCTTTTTTTAAGTGAGGAAGCACATTGCTACCCATGGTGAATATAGCAGGAACTCTACATTTTCCAAGTGCATACTGCTTAAGCACATAATCTTCTTATGCACATTAGCTTTCAGCGTGTTGACTCTGTCCCATTAAACGCGAGTGCTGTTACAAGAACAATCTTTGTATCAATTGGTTACATAATTCAGTCATCAGACCAATCTGAGGCACAAAGACATTATTAATGGATAACCAAAATCATCAAATGAGGGAGTTTTGTTATCTAAAAACTCCTTTAAAAGCAGTAATAAAAAGCTAATAAGTGAGAACAAAAATGATGTCTGAAAAGGAGTTTGAGGGTTGGAAACAGTTGTTGGTTGGAACCTGTTATTGGTTGCACTTTGAAAGCTTCCTGAGAAATTCACTGCCCACTGAAAAATCAAAGCACATACATGCTATAGGCTGGGTCCTACATGGTCAGCAGCCTGGCTCCAGAACCCAGCTACATCAGGAGAACACAGAGGTGGGGGTGTCAGCTAACTCTGGCACAGTAAAGCCACACTTCTGTTAACAGGACTCAGTCCATATCCCTGCAAACATGCAAGTGTGCCAGCTCACTCAGACCTGGCTTGGGTACTGCAAACAGGGAAAAATGTTTGTCTGTAGAAACTTACCAAGATTTCACATCTGTATTCAATTAAGGTCAGCATCTTATTTTTTGTGCCCTGAAGTGTGTAATTCCAACTGAAATGAAAGCAAGCTAGGGTTTAAATATTTTAAAATACCTATGATTTTTCCGCTTTTGAAAATTCCTACTTCAATGAATAATGTTTCAAATATTGTGGTAGTGCAGTCTAAGAGGCAATATAAATAAGAAGAAACAGATTCAGAAAAGGACAGAGAATTACGTTTATCAAGTTTCTATGAAAGTGCTTACAGGTCCTAGAGTTTAAAATGGGGAAAATGAGTGTTTCTATAATATGAACAAGTCCCATATAATTTGCTGTTGAAGTCACCCACATATCAGATATGTCTGGAGCAAAGTGGCCAACTGAAGCTCAGAAACCCTTTGAAATTAAACCCTCAGGAACCTTGATGGTTGCCAGAGAGTTCTTCATTTACACAAGCAATATAAATTATGAATCACTAGAAAGTATGATGAACAAAAGGCTTGTAAGTATGCCAGGTGAGATGAAACTACTGAAGCAAGCCCCAGCTAAAAGACAGCAGTCTTGAAGGGTTCACAAGCATCTGCTGTCCATAATCCCAGAACACACTTCCATCCGTTCTGTAGCAAAATGTAGGACTATAGTAAAAGTTCAAAGCTACAACCATGCCATGAGGAGAAAATACAAAGATTGCCTGTATGAAGACAGTCCTCAGTGTTGTGTTAACCCTGAACATACAAATAAAATATAGCAGCTAATCAGCAGATAATTATGCTGAAGAGATTATGAGGGTCTCTCATTTTAGATTATTGCTAAATGTATTCAGCGTCTAGTGCCTTAAAACAAATCCAGAGCTTAGTTTAATATCCTGGGTAGCAAAGGAGTTCCTTCCTTGCCTCTGGCAGGCAATATAAGCCCACATTACTGTTTCAGTCTTTTTGCATTCCTTATTTATCCACACCAAAGCCATCACCAGCTGTGCTTCATTTTCCTACTGTAAAGTGGACTTCAGCTGTAATAACTTCGACCGTAGACTGCAGAAAAAGTAATTGAAGACTGCACTTTATGTTTTTTCCTTCAATATTTTTAACTATGGTGATTTGTCCCAATTTAATTTTTGTTTACTGCAGATTGGATTCCACTCAGGTTAATTTTTGTTCACTGTGGTTTTCTTTGGTCTAGACACAATATGAATCTTTCACAATAAACCTTCTAAGCTCTACTTCTTTATGTGGTTGGGAAGTCTACGTCATTTACAAAGGCTTAATAGCACATCCATCATAATAAAGTAAAAAAAAATGTACAATCTTTATGCCACTCTAGCATCAACATCATGAAAAGATTAATATTAAATATCACATAAAGAAAGTAATTTTTCCTGACCAAAAAATTATTTAGCATACCTGTTTGTTTGCCAAAAACAGTGATTTTTGGAACTTGGCCTGAGAAGAAATTATCAGAAATTGAAGGGTATTTTGTGTCTTGCTCTTTTGTTCCCAGTCTACTGTGTGTTTGCAGCCAGGGTTTTTTTTGTGAAGTTGCAGGCAAGAGTTTCTCATGTCTTGGGCTGCTGTACATTGCATAAGATTTCCCCTGAGTATGCTGCTCCCTTGGGAAGAAGTGACCAGGTGGGGGTGACAGATTGTTGGGGTCCCTCCCCTGCCGTGTAGCCCTGGGAGAGGGGCCCTGAGGGGAGGCACGGGGTTTCCCTGTCCCTGCTCAGCCTCGTTCCCATGGGTTGGTTTGTGTTCCCTGCGCGGGCAGAAGGACCCTTGGGCCCGTGACTGGAACAGTTCCTCGGCAGAGCCCCGGCCATGCGGCTGGAGAAATAAACATCTCTGAAACAGCTATCAAGAATCTGTCTGTCCATATATATTTCCTTTCCACGGGACTCCTGGTTTGATATATGTGTGTTGCAGGATCCCCACTGCAACAACAGACGGAGTGCAAAGAGGAGGCCCAGTAGGCTCAGTGGGAATTACAGCCTCCTAAGGCCAGGAGGTAGGTAAAGTAACTGGGAAAAGGGAATCACTCTCACAACCCAGGATTTATCACAACTAGGAAGCTACTGAAAATATGTGAAGTATGTCAAGACCAAAAATGAAAGGGTCCAAATGGCAATGACAAAGACAAGAGGGGAAAGACTGACCCTCAGATCCTTAATTTATGTCTGTCTCAGTTCCTAGATAGACCTGAGATATTTTCCCTGATTCTTCCAAGAATCACTGTGTTCTAGTTCATTGCTTTGTGTTCTATCAAAATGTGGCTTAAGAGACTGAAATTCTGACCTTTTTTTCTGCTGTTCTCATGTTAAGGAAAACATTCATTTCAGAGCTCTTACTGACTTGAGGTCCTGTCACAAAACTTAAAATTTATTTTGACAAGGAGGCTGGACAAAATGAAGTAAAATTTTCAAACAAGTGACTTCATTAAAGCACTGATCAGCATGCAGATACCAAAAATAAATGGGTTTACATGTCTAAGGCATTCTTGCAATAAAAAGATCCCAAAGGACTTTCAAATTTTACCTGTGATAGTCACTTCACCCACTAAATTACAAAGCCAGGTGCATGATGCTTAGAGAACAAACACAGAGCTGAATAATATTGAATACAGACAGTCAGCTGAACCTAGATAATACTTATCTCCATCAGTCCAGAAAGCAATAGCTGGAAATAAATGGAACAGCTTTGCTGCTTTCCTGCTCCCATTACTGTTTCTCCATGTAACTCTGGCTTATAACAACATTCTCCTGGAGATTCCAAAGTTGTGAATCGGAGTTTTCTTTCAAGCCACACATTTCTTTTATACAGAAGACTCTATTATTTTAAATGTCAATATTTGCATTTTAAAAGGCTTCTTTATTTGCCTTACTGAAAAAAAACGGATAAAAGAGAAGACAGGGAGAAGTGGAATGTAAGTATGGGGGCTATATTGTGCAGAAAAAAAACATGTAAAATCTTTTCATATGTATCTTGTTAAAAGACATGGAAGGATGGCATAAGGGAGATATTGTTTCTAGTAAGAATATCTAATTACAAGATATTGAAGTACACAATATAGAAATATGTTTCTGGGAAATGCTAAGAAACAATCTTTAAACTATTTTTCTCTATTAAACTTTATAAATACCACACACTGCTATCATGACCATCCTAGGCAGGTTTTGCTACTACTTTTAGAAAGAATTGGTTGTGAAAAATGAAGGTAAAAGAAACATGTAAAACTTACCATATTAATGCAAAAAAAAAAAAAAAAAAAAACTTTAAGTGCCAGAGGAAAGAGATTGTAATAGCAGGATTTTCCTATGAGCAGAAAAGTCAAAATAATAAACAATTTGGAATGACAAAATAAATGTCTATGCATATTCAATTAATTGGTCTTTGAAAGGTGGTCTATCCAAGAAACCATAAAAAATATCAAACTTATCAAAAATATCACAGTTGTAATGAACACTGTGTCAAAACCAAAACTGGAACATAAGGTTTATATAGACTGAAACTGAACTAAAAAAATCACCAATGAAGTAGGAGACATTGGCATTATATTTGGAAGTATGAACACAAAATCTTACAGAAAATCATACAATCATACAATTTTATCTTGCTTTTAAGAGCATTATTTAAATACAATTAGGACATGCAAAGGACAGATGAGTTCATATTATTACTGATATTACATTCAGATTCCTTGCTATTAATTAGTTCTGCAGAAATGAAAAAAAAAATTATTTTATTTCCATAATCATATACTGTCCAAACCACAGTCCAAAGCCACAGAGTTGCTTTAATAAGAAAGGAACCAAGCATTTTGGTTTTTAGAAGGGATAACTGAACATTTTGAATAGCACTGATTCATAAATTCTTAAGGCTTCCTTCTTCACATATTTTGCTTGGTTAATTCAATTCTATAGCTACTAAAACTAGATAAATTCTGCAGCTACAACAAAAACTAGCCTTCTGAAATGTCCAGAATAGAGATCAACAATTAATTTAATTTAATTTAATTTAATAAAAAAATATATTTAGCAAAAGAGAACATTTCAAATGGAAAAATATTTTAGTGGCTCATACAGACACTGTACTGCCAGTATTTCTAGAGTCTACTCCCAACCTTGTTGAAGACTAACAGTGTATCTCAGGTCACCTCGTTGTCCCTATCCAAAAGCATACATCTCCTCTGAGCTATCTGCCAAACCTCCCAGTACTCAAAACAAAGAAGGTACTTGTAGCAGCTGATTCATCCCTTCCTCATAGCAGCTGATTCATCCCTTCCTAAAATAGAATGAACTGCCCTCTGAAGATGACTGTTAACTACAGAGGACATTTAGGTGATTACTGTTGGGAAGTGTGAAATCCATAGTCATGGCATAAGTTGTTCAGCTCCTCTGTGCTTTAATTTTCTGTCACTGGAAGGGACTAATAGCACTCCTTGCTTTACAATAATCTCTTGTCCAGGCAGAAAAACAAATGAGCAAGAAAAACAAAAAAGCAAAAAGAATTGAAAACCTGAAAGGAGATTAGAGTTGTTTGTTTTATCATTTTGATATTGAACATGGCTTCAACTTAATTTACAGGTGAATCCTTGTATATAAAATGCTATACATATAATAAAATACATTTTTCCAGAACTTGTAGTACCCACTTGGAAGCTGGGAGGGAAAAAACTGCTCTTGCTCCCCTTCTTGTGCTGTCTAAAGAGCTACTGTCACTTCGACTATAACTGAATTGCAGGTAGTCAGTTATGGGCCATCTGTCAGGAATTAATTAGCAGTTTTGGCACTTGGATTAAACACATCTAAAGTGCTAAAATAGACATGAAGCTAAAAGGTGCAAAAGTCAAAGCAGACTCAGAGAAAAATTTGTGGGTATTTCTAGAATTAGAAGATATTCCTACAGAACTTTTAAAAAAATGTGGGGAAATTCATTTATTGTCTACAGAGAGTTATTTTCCCTAGGGATCAGCTTAGTAAAAGGACCCTAACTGCTCTCTAAGTTCTGAAGTCAATAGAGACTTTGACAAAATGATATTCAGACCCATATTCTTAAGTCCAAAGTGAAAAAAAAAAAAAAAGAATTTCTTCTCCTGATTTATCCACAGTAATAGAAACCTATCCAAACTCTGTTTTGGATGAGACTGATTTAGTATTTTGCTTGGAAATAAGGGAATTCAGAATAGAACATTTTAACACTGTTCTGTCTTCAAAGGTAAATAAGATGGTCATGCTGTCCTCATAAGTATTTTCCAATTTACCAATAGCCTGTAGCCCATCCATGCCTGTATTCCATCAGCTTTAGGTTGTGCCTGGTATGATATTGAGTTCTCAGTTACTTCAGCAGTAGAGCAAGATTTCACAATCAAAACAAAACAGAAATATTCAGAGATGGAGGTTACAGGTGTAGTGGCCACATGTGATTTGATTCTCTGCCCTTTGAGGCACCAAATGTATTTCTCATACCTACATTCCCTTCATCTCTTATTTCTGAGGTCTAAGGATTCTCATTATTGCCAGCTAACATGATTACACAGCTTTTTCCTGGTATGTACTAAACACTGGTGTTGTTCAGACTTAGTACTGATCTAATATTCTGTTAGGAGCATAGCTAAAAAAAAACAAAAGGAAAAGAAATGAAACCAAAATAAATCATATCCCCATATTATACCTAAAAAAATTTTTAAATCATCTTAATCTGCAGTAGGTAGCTTGTCTCATCTTTGGATCAACAGAGACACAAATATATGCACTTCTTCCTCTTGACATTACTGCAAATGGGGCTTAGGGTTGCAGGTTGGAATCAGGAATTAATTGTGTAGAAGTACTGACAGGAAGAGTAGTACATTGATGCTGATGAATCTACAATTCAAGCTTGAAAACTGAAAATTCATCTGCACAGGCTTTGGTTGTGACTGTAGTATGACCTGGTTCTAGCATGGGAGAACTGTCTGATTTTTAACAGGCATATCACTTTTGAAGAGGTAGAGATCTCCAGATCAACACCATGCTCTGCTTCTTTCTCAAGGAAATGTATGAATGGCTTCTTAGAGCACAAAGGGCCAACCCGGCAATGAAAAAGAAAACTTGTATAATTCTGTATGACAAATAATTACATTTCAGCAAAGTTTTTTCCCTAAAGTGCATGGGCCTAAAAGCACAGCCGAGTGTATGGGTGAACACATAACCTTCAGGCTCAGATACCTCTGTAACACACAAACAATACTGGAGATGTCAAGCTGGTAAGCTGAAGTGATTTGACAAAAACAGCAAGGGGGAAAGGGGAAAATGTGCGACACCTGGGTGAAATAAAGGAAGTCTGAGTTTGGAGCACTGAATTGCAATGCTTCTTGTGTGCTATTCAACATTTTCCTGTGGTAAAAGGCCACCCTAGATTTATAGCATATGAGGGTGTTTATAGTATAGACTATAAACTGCTCTCTGAAATATTTGGCACAAATGTATTTCCAAAGATGAAAAATGGCTTACAACCAAAAAGAAATTTAGGCATTTGAGGTCACTGCTTTTAAATACCTCAGAATATCCTTGGCTTTAACTAAGCATGGGCTTGTGAGCAACATCTGAGAAAAAGCATATCAGATTTTAAGTATAAAACTTGATTTCTACTAGTTTGTTCTCTCTTCTTTATTTCCATTTTTATTTTCTAAAAATAAAAAGAGAATCTTTGTTATATTCTACCTTCTGTTTTTAGTTCTGTTTAGTTTAGTCAGTCTGTAGAGGCCTAAAGAACGAACAGAGGAATTTCGCATGTTTGCCCTGAGAACAACTAAGAAATAAATATTGAAATAACACTGTGTAATTTAAGCACAGTGCAACTGAAGAGTTTTTCAAAGACTGTTAAATTATGGTTCTGTTAGGTCCATCACTTGGACAAAGAGTAAAATGTATTCTGAGTGGGACAGAGCTATGCATGTACTGTAAGCATCAACTCATTTTCATGCAGGTTCTGTATGGGAGGATTGGGAGGATTGTTGTAATTATATAAATGCAGATAATATACATCAAAAACCAGAATAGCAACGAAAAACTTCTTAGAATTTTTCATCACAGATTTCCTGGAAGTACTCAGTGAGTTTGAAGTCTGATCTAGACCTTCAGGTTGCTTCCCGCAAGCAGCAACCTCAAGGATAAAATGCAGCAAGTACTTAAAAGGCCCAGGAGAGTACTGGAGTCTAGAACAGAAGATAAAACACATAAGCCAGAGGGACAGGCTAGGTAGCTGCTGCTCTGGGAATTTGTTCATAGCACAGGATTTAACATCTGGCTGCTGCAGAGATCCCATGGGCTGCTATCATTGGTCCTCAGTGTCTTTCTTGCAGCTTTTACGAACACTTCAGGTTAACCCCCTAAAAAGAGCAGATTCTTTCCTGTCTGTGCATCAGCCACAGGTTTTATATTTCATTTTGCAGTACTGTGGCTAGGCTGGTTTTGCCATTAATATATTCATTAAGAAAAAAAAGATATATAAAATAAGAGGGCAAAGGGAGTTCTCTGTACAAATCTTGAACAACAACCACTTTGTCAGATTCTAACAGATGCCAGATTGTCCCCCAGTAGCAATCTCATGACTCCGTTCACCATTGTAGCACACCAAAGGACACCCTTGTTAATCAGGCTAACCAGATTAATTCAGCTGTGTTATGACTTGCTGTGGCTGGATTTTTTTTCAAAATACACTGTGTATATTCATTAAATATGAAGAAAGAGCCCACATGAATATTAAAGTTATGTCATTAAGGAGAAGAGGAGAATTAACATAGCAAAATCACTGTAGTAAAAATTTTTATAGACCATTTTAAAATTACATGTTCTTTCATATTTAGAGTTGTCCAGAAGGTACATAAAATACCAGACTTATAGATATTAATATTGTTTATAACACTCCTTAAGTAGATTATAATTTCTCATGGCTGCTGTGCTGGTGTAAAGTACTGTTGACATAATTTTTAGGTCAAACTATATCTAAAGATTTTAAAACATCAGAAGGCTGATCATGGGACAGACCTGAAAGAAGCTTAGGATGTTTCTGTTCCCTTACGTATGATTATCAAAAGTGTTTTCTCTACAAATTTATCCTCACAACATATTTATTGATCTTGGGGATTTTGGATCTGAGAGAGGGTCAGATTTGGTAACCTGTACACTAGAGCTAATACAATTAATGGATTAGCCCTAAGGGTGCCTGACTGTTTGCCACTGTTTGCTGTTACAAAATGTGATGTCTATGAATGCACCCTAGCCAACCCTAAACACAGAAGCCAATATTAGTGGGTGCAGGTCAGACCTCACTCAATATTATGTAAAAAGGTTACATTTCATAAAGAACTGCAGGCCAGTTTAGAATGATTAGCTAATGCATCTCTGATTTCTCCAAAGTTTTATCTTTCTTCTTTATCAGCATGATGGCTTTCAGATTCAGGATCAGAAGTGGTTTGGAGAAGCTGAATTATTTTCCTTGATAAAGATACATTACTGTCATTGAGTTCTGAATACAGAAGATACTAAATGAATATTCTATCAAGGCATTTAGAGTCCCAAGCAAAAGCACTAAGATATACAAAACTCATTCATATGAATGTCAGATGAATCAAAACATTTTCCAGTGCACTTTTTCAACCTGCATTCACCCTCTAGGCTTTCTCTTGAGCAGCATTTGCCCAAGCTACACATGGTGATACTTAATCAGCAACCCTGTTTTTTCCTGTCTCCTGCCTACAGGCACACAAAACTTCAGAGCAGTAACTGTCTGTCCCTATCAGATACTACATTTTATTTCCAGCACGGAGTGTTTTAGCTGAGAAAAGAGATTACATATTTCTTATGAAGCTACTCAGAGGAGTAGGCTTACACTACCCAGTTTATTGACCACTCAGCCTGATTTAGTGCAAACCATGCCAACAATAAGATAGATATTTTCCAAATAGTGATGTGATATCTGCCTGTCACCATCAATAAGAATGTCAAGGCAGTAGGACCTTTCACCCTGACAAACCTTACAGAGGGGGTATTAACCTCCTGGAGATGTAAACCTGAATTGTAGAATACATTTTATGCAATAGTGGGGGGGGGAGGCATAGTGTCTAATCCCTGGCATAATGAAAATGCCATCTA
Organism: Corvus moneduloides; assembly: GCF_009650955.1. NCBI lineage: Eukaryota > Metazoa > Chordata > Aves > Passeriformes > Corvidae > Corvus > Corvus moneduloides. The sequence goes on from NC_045481.1 coordinate 20,090,964, forward strand.
CAGGAAAAATGCTTTTGTTTTCTAAATGTAATATGAAATTCTCAGTTCAATAATATTTGAATAGACATATTTTGTCTCAATTTCTATTGACTATAGTCCATATGATTTTACAACAACTGCATCACAATTTCGCTACTATGGATCAATATTTTATTCAATTTGTTAAGTACAGTATTTATTTCTGCTCATGTGAAATCTTATGTGCACTCTTTGCTTTTGTCTGTCTGGTAGCACAGGAATATTGATGGAAATCAATGGGGTAATCAACCTTTTATTTCTCCTTATGTCTGTAAAAGTTGAGACTTTAGCTTAAACCAAAATGTTAGATGATTGAATCAGAGGAGGGGAGGAGAAAGAAGGAATTCACAATCTGAAATAAGACCTAGACGAAATACAAAAATGGCATTTTCATTTCTTAATTACATCAAATAAATAGTCTTGATAGCCAAAGCAGATTTTAACTGGCACTGGTAAAGCCCTTAAAAGCAGTTGCACAAGCAGTGTTCTGTAACAGACCATTCTACTACTATTAGTTAACAGTGGATTCCCATTTGAGTTTTTAATGTATTTAATCCTACTACTAAAAATCACTGCTGCATTTAAAACACTCCAGGTGTGGTGATTTATGTACTATTTTTGTTTCCTTTGGCCTAATTGTATATTCCAGAAATATCCTGTACATTTTGACTGAAATGTGTAATTCCATGCAAAGTTTTAATCTGACATAACTAGTCAAAATGCATTTCACTTTGTAGAAACAATCTGCCAGTGCCTAATTGTGGAGGTATATCGCTCAAATTATGGAAACCAGGAGAGGCCCATACATGGCATAATGCATTCACACAGGACACTTTAGAGACTTGGTGTTTGGATGATTAGCAGAGCAGATGTTAAATGAATATTTTTAAGTTATGTTTCCTAATTTGTAAATATAATTTTTCCCCTGGTCTTCAGTATGATAAACAAAACATTCATGAAGATAGAATCAGAAAATCTGCTTTGCTGTTCTTCAATTACCTGGCCCCACCAGGCTTAAAATTGCATGGTTGGTGAATTTTAACCAAGATTATATAAAGATTTCAGGTAACTACATTTTAGGCTTTCGGATTACTAAGAAACATACTAAAATACATGGTTTGAAATATTATCTTCCAAAAATCCTAAAATGAACATCATGCTTATGGCAATTGTCATTGGAAAATAAGAAACAGGTACCTGATCTTTATCTATCCTCTATCCCTGCCTTCCCAAGAGAGTCATCTCCAGGCTCAGGGATGCCAGGACATACCCCTACATTTTTCAAAATGAAAAATTTATTTCATAATCAGGCAACAAGCATTTTCAGACAAAAACATAGATGGAGTTGCACAAGCCTGTCAATGGGGTCATAACTTCAGTCAGTTGTTGAAAAACATTTATTCAGACAAAAAGGCTTCATCATATAACCCATATTTTTGTGCAGTGTAAGTCCAGCCCCAGTATGACCAAAAGGAGACACTGGGTACAAGCCCTCCTGGCGGAATCTTCCTGTGTAACTCTATCACTTATGGACTAAAATGGAAAAGGGAAAAGTGTATGAAATGTTGTGACAGCCACAGAGACTTCCCAGGTCACTTACTCTTTCTGAGTAATAGCAATAGTTTATGCTTTCAATGGGAGTTGCTGTAATCAGATGTGGAAACACTTTCAATCACAAATGGATATTTTTCTTTTAAATAATTGAACATATAAAAGCAAAACATTTGAAGTTTAGATTTATTGTCTTCCAATTTGCTCTCCTGGTGAATTTATAACACAGAAAATAAAATACCCTGACCTTGCACTAAAGCAAGAACTTTAAGCCAAAATATTACCCAGTCATAAGAAACAGAAACAGTTAAGGAGCATCCAGAAATGCACAGTAGGCTATTGGTTTGTGGTTTTCATGGATACTCTGTTTTGTTCCCAATGCTTGATGGAGACCAAGAAGAATGAAAGGTCTGGTCCAGAACAGGTAAGAACAACCATTAAACATCAAGCTCTGCTTGAGCTTTTTAAAGGTTTAAAAAATGTTGGCATAGTGCTGCAAAATTGGGGATTAAAAGTCTACTCTAAATGGGGTCCATCTTGGAAAGAGAATGTAATGCTGTTTTTTCATTACTACAGCACACCCTGTGATTTTATATGGATATGAGTACTTCAAAAAGAGTGGAACGAGCCCAGCAATATTTTTAAACAATCCAAAGATGATTTTTAAAGGCTGGAGTGGAACTACAAATCAAAGGAATAAAATTAGATACAGCAGAAATTAGGCCAAAATGGGAACTGAAAGGATGAGAAAGATTGGACCATGCCAGCCTTTTTTTTTTTTTTTTTCTTCTAAAATTAGAAGATGGAAGTGTTGGAAACTGAAACATTCCTGGAGGATATTATGGCAAAGACACAGGTGCTTTCTTGTTTCTCTGCATAGTCTTTGGACATACAAGTCTTAAGAAACTCACTAAGTTACTGAAGACCCTAAGAACCTTCAATAGATAATAATGCTGAAATACATCCTGATTTGTCTTCATTTTTCTATTTTTTTTACACAACCTTGATGACTGCATGGAATAAGACAAACCCACAGAAATCAAACCCACAAAAATGTGAAAGCCCTCTTCACCTTAAAAAATCTCACTGAAGAACACACATCCCAACTAAGTGGGGTGTCCTAAACTGGGGAAGTTTTGGACCTACTGTGCTTAGACTACTTTGATGATCTCTTCTTATCCAATACATTCAATGTCTTTGGGACATACAAAAGTTGTTTCCCATTGTAAGCTTGCCTTACACCAGTAAGTTGATAGTTGTATGATCTATGCAGACATCTGAGATCTTCAGGTGTAACACCAGGGCTAGAACTACTGTGTGATAAGTACACATCTAGAAATCCTAGACCAATGTAAAAAAAATCCCCAAATTCTTTTAGACAGCATTTCATGTCAGGGAAAGAGAATATGCCCCAAGCTATTGTGTTTGTTTCTCTCCCTGGTTTGTTGGAAGCTGTAAAGCATTCTTATATTCAGATGTCTGAAAAAGAGATAAACTTCTGGTTTCTACAGAGAAAGATTCCAAGTCAAAAAAGGACTTTAGTTGAACATCTCTATCTAGGAAAACTCTAAGATATTTTGATAAACTCTTTGTTATAGAAAAGGGTATATATTTGTGTTAGATACTTAAGACAGAGAATTGAAAGCATTACAGCAGTTCCAAGGATAATTGCTTTTTTTTTTGTGATACAGATGCACCAATTACTATATAAAAATTGAATTTACTCTAGCACTTTCCCAATTAATTTTTCTTTTTCAAAGATGTGGAATTATTTTTGGTTTTATGACTACAGAAAACAAACCCCAACATAATTTCAGACGGCTCAACAGAACTTTTCCTTTATCCTTCCTATCTTTTCATAAAAAGTTATGTTTTTTTAAAGTTAAAATGCATATCAGCCAGTGTTTTAAAAACAATATGACTTCTCCTACTCTTTATGTAATTTTTACAGTGCTCAGACAAGCACGAGACATTTCTTAACAAACTTTGCATATGCACTTATTAGCTTTAAGTAACCGTAAATTTCGCTCTGCATTTACAAAATTCTCCTCATAAAGCACACAAGTCTGTACCATGATGTGATTTTACACTCGCTGGTTCCACAGACTGAAGAAAGCAAGGGCTGGAGCTCTGGTTTGGATCTTTCTCCAGTGAGGAAAACTATCCTACTGAAAATCAAAAGGACAGTGCCAGTTTCCTGCTTGACTTGAATGGGTTCAGCTCCTTCTTATAAACTTTTGCTTCCTATAAAGGGATTTTATTAATGGTCTCACTTACTAAAACCTGACCAATTTTAGTTTTTTTCAGTGTACTGTATCATTAAGAAACTGTAAAAACAAACAAACTGACAGACACATGAGAAACAGCACTTTAAAAGAAAAGATTCATAATAGTTGAGGTTTGGAGAGTTGTTCTGTTCTCCTTCCAATACTTTAAATGACATTTTCAGGCCAGAAGGGTTATTAACAACTTGGTTTTAAAGCTCTTAAAAATCCAAACACTGACTGGATTAACTACAAGGGTGCAGAGGACACGTTTCTGTTTCTGACTGCAGCCACTCCCATGTCTGTCAGCATGTCTGAATTAGGGCTGAATCTGATTATTGTATTAAAATGTAGAGTAAGAGTAGAAGCAAATAAAACGCTGGCTCCAGGTAGTCTCCTGGGTTACATATAAGTCTACAGTCCTGTCATTGTTTCTCTGTTGTTACAAAGCTGCACCAATGCAAAAGAATCAGAAGCTACAGCAATAACAGTATCATTAAGTTGTTTGTGCTGATCCTCTACAATAAGTAACAGCTGGGAAAATCATAAATATCACCAGCACTACCATTAATTCAGGGATGAGATCAGATAGAGAAAAAGGCCTTTTCTGCCACCAGCGTCTGGTACACCATGTGCAACATGCCAGAGTTATTAAATCATTAGCTAATATTATGAGCAGGGGGTTTTTTCTAAGAATGTTTTTTCACTTTGTACTGGTCTTTCTAAGTAGATCATAGGAGCTCTTTGCTGGTTTTTTGGGGGGTGGGGTGTTTATTCCTTCTCTTTTTGTTTGTTCACTTCTTTTGGTGGTTTGTTTGTTCATTTGTTTCCACATAATCCCACTGAAAAGAAAAAGTTTGCAGGATTCCAACATCTTAGAGCATGTTAGGATCAGCACAGACTGGAACATGATAAGTAACCCTGTACTTAACTCCTGCAGTGGAGAAACATAGTGAGATGAGGAATTAGCAAGCCAGGACAGGTGAGGAAAACCCCCACAGCTTTTTTGACAAATGTGATAGCATATCCTAAACTGGATTTTCTTTTAAGTTTTGGACTATACATATGCAAGCAAGATGAGAATTTGTTAAGGAGAGGTGATATAAAACTGTCATACATTTTCTGGGACACAAAATCACTTTTCAGGCCTAAAACAGTGAGGAGATAAGAGTAATGAAGAAAAGCACAGTTGGGAACAGCTTCCTACCTGGTTACATTATTTAAAGAGAGGGGCTGACACCAAAAGTTTTCTGGTACCTAGTGATAAGAGTAGGATGTTACTTAGGGAAGACAGGGAAGAAAGCTACTGTATGCTATAATTAAGGAATATGCAGTTGTTAAAAACAAAGCCCTGGATATGAAAAGCTTCACATTTAAGTGGTTAAAAATTCAGAATTTGATTCAGCAATTTGCCTGGACCTCGTAATCTAGAATGGACTATAATCCAAATCCCCTTTTGGATCACTCAGGATCCTGGTCATATGTCCATATTTTGTGACTTCTAATGTCTGTACTGGAAATGAAAGAAGAAAGGTATCTAAATGACCATTACAATTTTTCTTAGTGTCTAAATGTTAAGTAAGGGATCAACTGGAATAGTTATAAATTAGATTTATTTAGAAAATATTAAGCCTCTGGATTTGAAACATCAGTAAGGTCTCCTCATGGCCAGTTATTTTTTGATCTAAGAGAGAACAAATCTGCATAGGAGACCTCAGGGATAAACCAAACATAAACTAGACATTGAAATACATGCTTGTTTCCCTGCTCACTGACTACCTGTGACGAGATGATGTAAAGCAGCATTTACCAACAACTTATAAGAGATTACACAGTTGTCAAAAGAGATGTCAATATAGGCTTTAACAATTGCTTCCTGAAAGATTTTGGTGAGAACCAGTAAGATGCAGCTGGGTTTTGATAGCTCTTTACAGCTGTGCACATCTGGGCAGATGCTATGTTTACCTGTATCTTTAGTTCTGGCTTGGTACAGAGTGGCTGCAATGACAGTGAGGTGTAGTAACCTTTTCTTTATACATATATTATGATTTCAGTGTCATCCATTATGAACCACACAATGTCTCTCTCTCTCATTTTTCATAACCATATGTCTTGAATCCCACAAACAAAACCATAATTACTGATGCTTTTGTTTAACATGATTTAAAATTGCAGTTATTATGTCTTCCTTGGAAACTCTAAGTGCTTACTGCTGAGTTGCAGTTCTTCTGCACCAAGCCTGAGACATCCTGTCTCTAAAATAAACATTTTTCTACTCTATAACATCAAGAAAGTAGATAACCAATGCAGTCTAATTTTTCCAGATTATGTCTATAGTCTTATAAACACTTTGGTTTAAGCAGTTAGCCAAAACTTGGGGTCATTTATATGAGGGGATATGAATGATACAAGATAGTATTTGTGAGAAGGACATTTATTCAAGAAGGACAAACACAGGCTTCTGTTTCCCCAAACACAGTTAAAAAATATAAAGAAGCCACTTGGGGTTTTATTTTCAGATTTTCTGTGTCTTGGTCATGATTTCCAGCTCTGCCTCACACCTGTGGGTAAGGATACATTTACATTCAAATCTTCAATTTCTTTGCTGCCCTTCTTTTCTGCTTCCTACTTCAGCTCATGAACTTCTTGCCAAGCAGTCCCCTACTTGTGGTATTCTAAGTCTCAGGAAAAAAAATTATAAAGGTAGGCCAAGCCAAAATCACCATATTTGAAGGAAAAAAAGCAAATTTTATGATTCAAGCATGGATTCAAAGCCAAAATTTTGTCCCTGTTTTTATCACATGCCCAGCCAATATTCTTAAATATCACATTCTGCATGCAGCAGGTATTAAACCAAGAGCCAGAAACTGTGTTCCAAGTCTTCTTCTAAGACCTATATTCACTAACTCTGTAGTTAAAGCATTAGTTGAGTTGTGCTATAATACAATATAGCAGAAGGACCTGTGACTTCCGTCAGCTTATTGTAAATTCAAATAAGCCAACATTAGATAAGAAGTTAAATGTAATTCATTACAATTTTATTACGAACTTTGTCCCTATTTAAGGAAAAACATTTGCTCCAGTTTGTGATATTTTTATTAAAAAGCATATAGCAAAAAGTAACCAATTTGTAAGTGAAGATTTTTTTTAAAATGTAGAGATAGGTTGACTTGAGAACCAAATATGATATGTGCATATCAGAGAGAGCTCTGCAAAGGACACCAGGCAACTTCCCAATTTCTACTTCACTCTTTTTTTTCTTTCCCTTCTCTTTGCCTTTTCCTATTCCTTGTCTCCTAATTGAGAAACAAAATATAAATTTCTATAAGCCTTTCCTGGTTAGCCTGTCCTGTCTGTGTGCAACTGAACATGCTGTGAGAGGGAAGAGACACACCTCCCTCTCCTCTGCAGACACAGACCATGAAGTGACTTCACTAAACCATTCCACTTTGATCCATGATCAGAGAAGTTTTAAAAGGCAGAGTTGTTGTGTGCATGGAAACAGCAGGGAGGAAGCAACTCCATATAACCCTTTGTAATGCAATCCAGCACATGAACTTCTTGCACGAGCAACAAGACTCACCCCAGAGCAGTAACAATTTGGGAGTTCAAAATTACACAGAAAGGAAATATTACAGATTTTTTTAAATAATAAAAAAATAAAAGGGTGGGGAGATGTTATGGGTTTTTTGTCATAACCACCATACAATACAATTTCATACATTTCTCTGGCAGTATGGGTATGGATAAGCTAAGAGGGAAAATGAGATATGTTGAGGCTTTTTCATTGCTGCATACCTTGAAAATTTATTTTCAGTATCTATTGACTTGGGCAAGATTTCAAAGAATGAATTAGATCCCAGCTTTACAAAGCTGGCACTATTTAAATTGTTGGTCATTAATACTTTTTACTACACAGTTATAGTTTTATTTCTTAATAATTTCTGTTTTGCCCTTATAGCAATGGTATTTTGCCACCCTTCTTGGAGGAGGTAAGGATGAAATTAATCCAGTTATTCAATTACCACTTTCTGAAAAGACCATTTTGTGTATGGGGAGGAGTGGGAACAATCAATCGCCTCATTGATTAATTGAAGGTGGGTTTCCTCATGCAGCATTTTTAGAGGGCAGAGAAGATCAGAAGTACCTTAGGGAAGTCAGCATCTTCCTCATGTCAAAGCGACCACTCTCATACCCTGACAGAACTGAGTAGTTAAGGAGCGAGATCCTGTTGATTTATATGCTTTTTCAAAAAAAAGTGTCAGTGCATCTTATCCTTTTATAAAAATTGTTGGTTAATACATTGAGATGAAATGTATATGCTTTTATTTTTTTGGGAAAAGACAAATACTTTACTGAAAAGCCTTACAAATAGTTGTTTGCAATTTTCGCTGAAATTCATCATTCAAAGAAAAAACTGAATTTAGGCACATGTGCTCTGTCTATAGTCATAAAGTGAGATGAGCAATCCAGAAGTGAAGTGAGAACTTCAGTGGGATTTATTAATCTTTGAAAGAGAAATATGAATTTCTCCTGTCATTTTGTGATAGAAAGCTAACATTGATTATCCTGACTCTCATAAATGCTTCAGAAAATTTGCTTTTTTCTGATGAACAGGCACTTTGTTATTTGGGCTCACATCTTCCCTTCTGTTTCATCTGTAAATTCTTATCTATTTCTAAAAAAAAAATGCCCAGATGTCTGAGAATGTATTTCAAAGGACTCAATAACAGTCATTTTGATGCAATACTCTGTTAGTGAACACAACGGTTTCACTGTGTAGTTTTAATTAACTTCTTGTGAAACTGACCTATATTTTTATTCATAAATAACCACATGTACAAAATATAGAAAACTAAATTCTATAAGTAAGTTTAACAAATAAAACTTTGGGTTTTGTACTGTTCTATAATTATCCTTGACTGATACCCTGATGATGGCATTTTTGTGTTAGATTTTACAGACTGTTAATGTGCCTTGAAAACAAGATGAAGAACCGTAGGCAAAGCAACTCATTGAGTAGGATTGACTGGTACTGTGAAATCAAGATTCATTTCAAGAACATTATTTTCAACACTGGTCAGACCATGCTACACATAATCAATGCTCCCAGGAAAAATGTGGGATAAAAACCCTGCTGCACCCATTGAGAGATTTGCTAAGTAATTCAAAGATGAGAAAAATTCTACTAGCAATTTTTACTCCCTGTTTTCTTTTCTCAGGGATTGGATTTTGTCACCCTGACCTAAAATCAAAATATTTATAGCTGTTTTTCTCTTAAGAAGCATATTGAGCATGACTGTCAAAAGAGTTAGTCCGCATTATAGCAACACAACTGAGGCGAAGAGAATTGAAATCTAGAAGTATTCAGTTCTGGTACAAAAAGGCCATTATAAATGAAATTAATCTAATCATGACTGGACAGCTACATTTTGTGTACTGAGTCTGACAGGTGGTAAATAACCAACTAGAAAGGTAAGAGATATGATGCCTCTTGTTCATAAGTTACAAAAGCATAGTTATTGATGGTACACTTTTAATTCCTATTTTCTTGCTAATATAGGCCAGAATTCTGTCCATCAATGAAAATAATACCTTATTATACTGTATGGTAGTTCATTTTTAAAAGAAAGACCTTTCTACTCATTGTATGTGAAACTGAGATATTAGCACCAAAAAAATTAAATTCAGACATTTGGGTACCCATGAATACATGTTAATATAAAATGATAATGTTAAGCAGCCTTTTAGTTAATACATTTTCTCAGGGTTTTGGGTTGTTTTATTTTACTTGCAAGTGAAATTGAAAATAGAGTCACCAACCAACACTCACAAAGCCTTTAAATAAATATTCATCATTTCCCAAAGAAGTAGCTTTCAAAAACATTCCACAGATAATTGACAAGCATTTACCCATCTAAGACCAAACTTTTGAAGAGGAAATTGTCTTAAGTAGATAGCCACCTCATGTTCTCAGCTGTCAGCTGTAAGAAGAGAAGAACTTGTGGGGTTTTCCTATCCACTTTGTAGAACATCTAGCAAAAGACAACTGATAGTTCAATTCAGACTTTGGATATTAATTCAATGCAGCTTAAGATACAAGGGATACAATTGCTTAGGAGAAGCAAAAATAAAAAACTAAAAAATCCATATAATTAATAACACAGCCTAAAATAAGTGTCATAAGTCTCACAGCTATATCTTCCCTGCTATCCGATAGCTAAAATGCAAAACAAATAGCCTCTCTAAAGAAAAAAATACACTGAACACATGAATGGAATATGCAGAATAAGAACTGACAAATACTGGTCAAAGCAAAAAGATTTTCCTGGAAGCTGATGACTGACTGTAAAATCGGAATGCCAAAAGATTTGCCCCAGTAACCTCCTCCAATCCTTATTTCCCTCAGGAAATGTCTCATTCCAGAGTATGTCAATCCTGGAGCCCGTTTGGGTTTGGGGTTTTTTGATCTAAGATAAAAATTTTATATGAATATCTTTGATTGGTAATGGCAGTGACACAAGGTCAGTCACTCAATATATGAAGTTTCTGAGTGGAAATGTTATCTGAGAATATGTCACTTTTCCTCATTAATCAAAAAACTTAGCAAACTTGTTTGTTTCAAAGAGAATAAAGCAAAGGAAAGCAGAGCTTTTATCAATGTTTAAACATTTCCGGAATCATTCTGGAAACATGAGGGGATGTGTTGTTGATTTTACTTTGAAGAAAATGCAGTCAGAATTTGGACCATCTACTCAACAAGTCTGGAATCCTGGTTCCACAAACTAAGCCTCTGAAAGTGAATATATTTATTTTTATATATATGTATGTATGAAAGACTCTATTTTGCAGAATAAAGGGAACATTTCTGAATTAATTCCACTGGGTAGTTTGAGGTCAAAAATTACTTCATAATTTCAATAAATGATCGGTTGGCTACATGGACTTAACTCTCCTTTTATCTTTCACAGCTTCCCCACAAACAGCTCTGAACGTGCCAGATCTTGGAAGCATGCTGAAATCTGGCTGGTGACAGTAAACTTCGATTACTCCTGACAGAAATATTCTGCTTGGGAACAAAATTGAATTACGAATTTTGATTGTGATCCAGATTTGCCAGTGGAAATAATTTTTATATAAAGAGAGAACTTTTGACACACTGTTTTCACTTGCCTTTATTTAAAAATAAAACAAAACTACATTTAGTCTCAAGACATTATTTTGAAATGAATGCCCAAAATTTTTCACTTTGAAAATACAAATACATTATCCAGCCTTTTTTGCAGCCAAGTTTTAGTAAGTGATTAAACAATCTACTCAAGTCTATAAGTTCCACACATCAACTAAAAATCACAAAACGATCAAATAATATTTCAAACCTGCATTTCACAAATGCTTATGGCATTTAAATAATAAAACCTTCAGAAAATACGAAGAAAGGGAAAAGAAGTGGAGGGAAGATTGATAAAGATTTTCTCATCATCTTATATTTCTCTTTTTTAGTTATTTATAATAAATAAAAGTTACTTTTTTTCCACTAGAAACAAGTTAAAGTAGAATTCACCTTGTAAGAAAAGTGAGATGACAAGCCCTAATTTTTTTGAAAACACTGAAAAGTTTGATGAAAACAAAAGTGTATAAAAGAGCTGTTAGTATCTCATTTAAGTACTGTTGTTACTAGAGCTAACAAGTAATATCAGCAAAGATAATGTTGGCAAAAAAAGTATGTGTGTGCTTGAACATTTTAATAAATATATATTACATAGTAAAATTACTATAAATTTTTAGTGCATTATGAAGCATTATATAAATGTTAATTATTATGTCTGCTTTAGTAATGTAGTCTCTTCTAAAGCTCACTCGTTCAAATATTTTATGCTTTAAATAGAAAAGTCATGCCAGAAGATATAATATGCTTTATACATATAATAATAATATGTATTAATATATTAATACTAAGAAATGAAAAATCATCTCCCCTTACTGACTATTATGTATAATTAACTTCAGAGATTATTCTGTTTAAATAGCTTTGTCCTAGGATTTTATGGGATTTTTGCCCTACTAAACATAGATCATACACTGAATGTAATTAAAATATAATATACTTCAAACTGAGACCTAACAACAGGAATTTAGTCACTGACAATGCAGAATGGTGTTATCCTAACTGATGAGGCATTTTGTTTTAATTTTAAGCGATCAGTACACAGGTGAAGCATGCTTTATGAGCAGTCCTGCAGAGGGAAAGCGTCTCTCTTTTCCCAGAACACACATAAAAGGCATAAAATACCATATAAACATTTTCCACATCATCATGTTTCCCAGTAGGACCACTTCTGAGTGAGAAGTTTTGTCTTCTAGTCTTGTTTAATCTTCATGTTAAATTTTCCTCTAAAAAAGGGGTGCCTGCTGTATGTTGTGTACAGGTGGGGTCTCTTCTTTCCGGTTCATATCAAGTTCACTAGCTCCTAAGTCTTTTCACATTACTGTGCCTCAGGCTCCCTCTTCTTCCAAATCCTTAAACAAAAGACTTAAAAAAAAAAGAAATTCTTTCTAGGTTGTCTAGCCTGTTTTGATTCTGCTTAATTTTAAAATTTTAATTTAAGCAAAGTAATGTTTTGATAAGACTGTCTTGTCTTGCTTATTATTTAGATAAATAATGGGGTATTTGTCTCATAATAATTACCTACCAGGTGAGCACGAATGTGAAAGATTGGACTTGATTACCTGTCCAGTAGACAAGACACAAAACTTTAAGAACACTGAGAGGACTCTATTGCCTTCCTCTTCTGGAAACCTCTGAGGCATGATCTGACATGTATGAGAAGAATTCAGTAGCTCTCAGATCTTCCTGCTTGAATCATGAATAACAAAGCTGCATATGGCAAAAATATAATTTACAGCATTAGGCACCATTGGTGAGAAACCGATCTGAATTTTCTTCTGGCAGAGACTGATGATCTAGAAGGCACACAAATCCTGTCAGTCAGCCCAGCACCTAAGTGAAGATGCCCCTCCACAATGATACAAGAACTACCTTGAATTGGAAAATATTTTGAAAGAAAAATGCATCATTCTTGATTAGAATACCCAGGCAGAGACCTAGGGATGGTTCTCTGGATGGGTGAGATTATTGTAAGGAGAAGTGCTGACTTAGAAGAAATGCTTCAAGTATGTCATAAGGGACAAGTCCTCATTTGCTGATCTTCTTGTCCTCCTGCAAATCTTTTTGGCCTCATTTTTTGGTTGTTTTGGTTTGGGTTTTTTTTAATTGTCCTAAACATGTTTATCTATTGAAGAGTTACTAATTTATATTCATGTCAGATTGTATCTGAGTTTCGTCCCACAGTTTCCTAGTGCCAACATATAAAAATATTTATACCCGCCAAAACATACATTTTTATGTCCCCGGGTAAAAGCTGAGGTTAGAATTGAAACTTTCATGGAGAACAAGGTGGAAGCACTCATCCTACACAACAGGAAATAAACTGGCTCACACAGGAGACTTACGTTCCACAGTCAGTACTGATACGGGTAGTTGAAAGTCACTTTAAATGAAAGTGTAAAGATGTCCTCAGGTGTGTACTGGAGACAGACTCCTTCACACAAATATCACTGTTCCATTCATATACTATTCACCTAAAAATGTCAAAATGGCTTTACCACAATGACTACTTCAGCATCTGCTTACCTTTCATGCATGAAATAGCTATATATTCTTTCATGGCAATCATTGAACTTTTAATAACAGTGACTACTCATTTTTTGTATTACCCTTTCTTTACTTTCTACTTTTTATTTTCCTGGGATGGTGAATTGTTAAATCCTCCAGATGAACAGGAAAATATAGGAAATAAATCTGTGAGATAATAAATAATGAATTTTTTGTAAAATTAAGCCATATTCTGGAAGAATACAATTTGAAAAATACAAATACTACTGAAGAGTCTGAATTACAAGGAATACTAAGAATTTTAGCCACTCTTTAGTAAGTTCAATGAATGTTTTACAGTAAGCTCACAGAATCTAAATTAAGCCTGGAGAGAAAAAGTTATTAATTTTTTTTCTATCGCTCAGGATGATTAGTCAGGTTTCTGAATTCTGGGCCTTTCCTACATCACAAAACTAAAGGAAAGTGCACTATTAGGGACACAGAGAATGTATTCTATATTTTATTGGCAGGGCAAAGGATAGAGCGCCATTCTTTACCTTTCTCCACTGAATGAGACTTCCTTTTTCCCTTTAGGTGAAATACAATATCCACTGCAAAAAAATCCAAGACTAATCTGATTTGGTAGTCCATCACCGTGAACAGTGAACCAGTCTTGACCCTCAAAGGCCCCATGGTGCCAAGAGAGTAGAAGACTGTTGAACAATTGGAAACCCATGGATTCCTCAGTTCCTCAGTAATCCAGTTTTATTCACAACCCCATCAGCTGCCTGCTCTTAGGGCAGTACAGCTTTGTGCACTCAGTGGCCAGGAGCTGATGGCCATGGTTCACAGGACACCTAGCATATGTCATCCTGAAGAGTGGAGTCCTGCCAGAACACAGTCTGGGATTTTAGGCACTGCTGTGGAGATGGAAGTTTAATGTCCCTTTAAGAGAAACAAATGAGCCTGGATCTCTCACATCCTTGGCAAAAAAAAAAAAAATCCTGACCACGAGGCTGAAAAGAACTAGATTTGAAAACTCAAAGTATGTCCCTTCATATCTGTGGAATGGGAACAATCTGTTGATATAATCAAGGACTTTATTTTTTTCCTTCTTTGTGTCACTATAATCAATCTCAAAAGAATTCTCTGTGAAACCTTCCTGTGAACACAAGCCTGTTCCAAGTTACATTTCTCTGGACAGGGAACAGAGAGGCACTCCACTGACCCTCTGTTCCTTGGGACTCAGAACACCCACACTCCAGTGGAAAGGGAGGAAGCCTCCTTCAGGAAAACCTCATCTGTGTTTTCAAGGCAAACAGGAGCTGCACTAAACTTTGTCTGAAGCATGAATCAAGAATGCTTTCCAGATCAAATCCAACTGGCTAGAGAGCTGAGAGACAGAGTCCAGAGGCAACTCTGCATTTAGAGAGAAGCCAGACCTTCAGACTAACCAATAGTGCAGCACCTCATTAAGCACCTAGGCAAACACTATTTAAAAACTAAGGCACTCTTGGAGTCTTAGCACCGCTAAAGTTAGATACAGTTGATCAGATTTAAAACTTCCTTGCCTAAATCTGATATAAATATCTTGTTATTCCTCTTACAAACCTGCATCCAAGTCCACGAGGTTATCCAGGAATTCTGTTGCAGAGCCAAAAATAAATCCCAATCTCTGAAAAAACCCAACGTATGTAAACATTGGATGCTTTAGTTGGAAAACTGAACACATTTTTCAGTCTATCCTGATAGCAAAAATAATTGTTAAAGGCTTTCAGGGATGCAGATGGCTGTGCACTATGTGTGTTGAGAGAGAGCACATCTTTTGCTGACCCAAACATTTCTTTCAATGGAAAATCTTTCTTTTAAGCAAAATTAAATGCTATTTACCATGTTTTATGATTTTAGCTAATTTTAAAACTCAAAAATATCATTTCAAAATGACAAAAGATTTTGCTTGAAGCTATACCCACAAACACTCTTATTTTCTGAAAACTGCTTCTCAGTAATTTGGTATTCCCTAAAGAAACTTCACTATTCTGTGAGTCCAAAGATAGCTTCTTACCCATTGAACTATCCTTCTTTGTTAATAAGTTTCTGATAATAGAGTTATTCTCCCCCAAAAAAGTTTAGCTCTGCTCTCATTGCAAATACTGTCCTCAAAGGCCTTTTAAATTAGAAGCTTTTTCAAATGAAAAGAAAATCACTCTTTAGTGCATTTGAAATTTTCTCAAGGAAGCCTTATATTAATTAAGAAGAAAAAGTTCTTTTCTTTTTTTCAAACCTAATTATAGTGTCTGAAAGTACAGTTTCTTTGAACTCTTGTTTCACAGAGGAAGGGAGGAGGAAATCCTCAGTACTTTCTTCATGTGAAAACAAGTTTTGATCTAATCACATTTGGTTTACCAATTTTAGTGGAGTCTGTGCTTTTTACACGTTCCTAAGAGATATAGAATAAAAATATTTAAGTAGCAGGAGAATTATGGTAGTATTTATGAATCTTAAAAAACCATAAAATACTGCATTTAAATGAGGACTCTGAAGTTCCTGTTTTACTAGGAAACCTCCTCGATCTGGTTATCAAGGGGATAATCTCAAAGGACAAGTGTTTAGTCTTATCTGAAACTTCTGACCTAGTCAGAATTCAAGGGTGATTAGAGGCTTCTTCTGCTGATACTTCACTGTATGTATAATTGACACTATGTTATCATGGCTCACAGCTCTGCATGGAAAATGAAAAAGTGAAAAAGCGACTTCAAAGGCCAACATCTATCATGCTGGCTGTGCTTTGGCAGAATCTATTGCTCATCTCTGTAGAACAAGCACCAGACTCAGAACATTGCTGCAGCACCAGGCGGTACTTGAGGATAAGGTGTTTCAACCAATTGGTTTCCTTATATTCTTTTCTGGAGCAATATCCTTTGACAGTACTGATCTCTGTCCCCGATAAATATCCCACCTAACATCTTCCAAGACCCGGTGTAGTGATGCACTGTCTTTAGCCCCATCAGGAATATTCTCAAGCAATGCCACTAGGTCAAAGAGCAACATACAGATCTCCCAGGGAGCCACCATGCATTTGTAATAATGCCTACACTTCTTACCTGTTAATATTAAAAATGAGGGCTATTACTGAGAGCCCTGTCCCCACCAAAGACCTCTAAATGAGGAAACTCTGTGTTAAAATCTGAGAGGAGTTGAACGAAATAAGTCTGCCAAGTCTGAAACATGCTGGTGGAGAAGAGATGATCTGGGGCAGAGAGAAGCCTGAACTGGTGAAAACAGCTGGGATCTTTTATCTCCTATATCTGACCTGTTAAAACTTCACCTCAGCCCAAGGCAGCAGCCCCGGAATGTCTGTGGCCCCAGAATGACAACAGTTACAGTCCAGACAAGAAGGAAAAGGGGCATGCAGAGGCCTTAAGAAGGGCTGCACCTGCCAACTGCGAGGCTACTCCTCCGAGCTGCACGTATGAGTTCAGTGGGAGCCAGAGAGAGACATCCACTCATGGCAGACGAACAACAAACAGGCTCCAAACTATATACTTGAGTTACTAATGAACTCCAAATTTAATTAACATATTCCAAGTTTATAAGAAAATGTTACATTTTGCATTGTAAATTCCCCAGATGAATTCTTTCAGTGACTCTTCCTGCTGAAAGGGAGCAGTTACCTCACCTTTGCCTGAGTTTCCTCATCTGTGTAACAAGGTTGATGAATCTCAGAAGTATATCCCACAACAACTCGGCAATGCTCTTTTAAAATAGCACAATGTTGAAAAATGCAAATTATAATATTTCTCAGGACTATGCCCACCCCAACTAATTATCACACTGCAGAAAAAAAAAGTGCTGGTATTGGAATAAAAGCACTATTTATTTATGAAGGGATTGCGTTCTGTGTATGTCTCAGTCTTCTCCAAATATAAAAATTCAGTGAGCTGAAATTACTTCATATTTATCCAGTTTTGAATTTTAAAGAACAAGAATGCCATACATCCATGAATTTTTTAAAACCAAAAGATGAATTAGATGAATCCACTTCACAGCCCTTCATGTTCTGGCATGAGGTATTGTGCAGACTTTTAGGTAAATAATGTTTAATTTAATTTAATTATTTAGCTATATAGTGCATTCATTTCAGCTCAACAGAGAGAGTGATTAAAATGCAGAGGCTGGGAATCCTGATAGCACTATGCAAATTTTCAACATATTCTTAAGCAATCATGTTAAAAATCATATAAACAACCATAATTTTCCTGAAAAGTCTGAATTTATTCCAATTTACAGGTGCCAAAGATGATCTTCCAACAAAAACGTAGATCCTTCTTCTTCAGTGCTGTCATACTCCTGTCCTAGAGAAGCATGAAACTAAGCTAATACAACAGCTTTTGTAAATTCAGAGGAATTGTGAGCAGATTCAGCTGCTGATAGGAAGAATAAAACTCTGGGTGGGGGGAGGATTGCACTGGCTGGGCTGTGGGCAGACCCTATGGCTGGAATAGCAGAGAACACAAAAGGTGAGGGGGGGTTCTAGTTCATTAAACACACCAGGAGCATGAAGGTTAAAATACCTCGATGTGCCTTAAGCTAGTAGCAAATGTGGGCTTACAAATGAGCAAATGAAGGAAGTGTGACAGGTGCTGGAAGGCCACCTGCAGTAAAGATGCCGAGGGGAGACTGCTGCACTGGCCAGCCCACTGCCCGGTGTCCCTCTCCCCGGCGTCCCTCTCCCCGGTGTCCCGCTGCCCGGTGTCCCTCTCCCCGGCGTCCCTCTCCCCGATGTCCCGCTGCCCGGTGTCCATCTCCCCGGTGTCCATCGATGTCCCGCTGCCCGGTGTCCATCTCCCCGGTGTCCATCGATGTCCCGCTGCCCGGTGTCCATCTCCCCGGTGTCCATCTCCCCGGTGCAGCTGGGATGCTCACTCCGTGGGCCCTGAGCAGCAGCACTGGCTGCCACTCTCACTGCCTCGGCCACAAGCGGGAAAAGCCAACGGGAGCACTTAGCACAAGCTGATCTAGAAAAGCTGTTTCAGTGAGTGGCCTGTAAAGTGCCTGGAGTCTCACAGACAGTCTGGACTGTGAGGAAGATGGAAAAACAAGGCTTCCACTGTGCCTTCTGTCTTCTGCCTCAGTCCAGCCCTTTGCTTTCATACGCAAAATATCCACTCATTAAGTCCTAATTAAAATTAAACTCTTTAACTCCATCATCACTATCCTGACTCTCCATCTACCTAGGTTCTCACGTTGCTTTCAACCCTTATGGATTCTACCCTCATCTCTGTTTTCTCCCCAACAAGGTGAGAGACCCCAAAGGCTTTGTTGCCTCTCTTAAGAGAGACCCTTCTCTCTTAGAACACTTCTAGCAATTTTCTCACATTCTGGTATTTTTAGATGGCAAGCCAGAAGTTTCACTGCACAAGAAAAGAAAGCAATTTACAGCTCCATGTAGAAACACAGCCACTTCTAGTTCATTTGTTTTTCATCTTGATTATCAACACGTTTGTCATCGCTCTGTAATTTATTCATTATCTTTAGACAAGGGATGTGAAAAGGAGGGGGGGGCAGTGAAGAAGGAGGTAAGTGTACTTGTCAAAATGGGAAACAGATGCTCTAACAATGACTGGAGACAATTAATGTTCTCAGGAGGTATCAACAGGCAAGGTCCATGGATCGCTTCAAATTTTTGCAGGAAACAGTCTTCTGGAAAATGCAAATACAGAGGCTTTATTTTCCAGGCACGTGAGAGCACTTCTTGTTTGTAATGAGCTGTCGTAAGGAACTTCACATTGCTCCTTGAAAGTGTGGCTATTCTGATCATTGCTGGCCTAAATAATCACAGAGCGATGAAGGGGGAGCTGGGCACCTGGCAGCAGAGCTAACGAACCTGCCACAGCTCCCTGCCTCTGCCTCAGACACAGCATGCAAAGCAAAGCATTTAGCACATGTTTAACCTTGAGCTGCTCAAAGTCAAAAGCACATAAGTATGCACCTAAAGCAAGTGCATACTTTGTGATTGCCAGGGCAGGCATGCATCTAGCAAAAGTCTTTGCTGCACTGGGGTCTTTCATTTCTCACTGAGGAATGATCCCACTGCTACAGCCCTTAAGGGAAGGCACCTCATCTAGTCTCCCATCCAGCACCAAAAAAAAAGAAATGTTAGTGCAGCCAAGGCCTTAGATTAGGCTTTAATCTGTATCACTCTGGGAAACACTGCTGCAAAAGCCAATTATAATAAATAAATATTATAAGACAGAAAAAAAAATCAGTAATGAATAGATGTGATCTGATTACTAACATTTGTAATAACAGTTTATTGTTCCACGCCACATGTAGATTTCTTCTTCTCTCTCTGCACTCTGTCAATTTAATTTTCCCTTCTGCTGTTCTGTTATCTGAAATGATCAAACACCTACCATGCCCTGGAAAGTACACCAATTAAGAGCTACATTTAAACCTGCATGAAAGGGCCTGTCACAAAATTAATTGGAATAAAAATATATTTGATATGATATTATTTGAATTCTGCTCCAAGCCTGACTATTGTCCATTACAAGCTTCCTTTTTAATCATTTATATTCTTCTTTTTCTCACTTTTCCTGCATATGTTTCATTACTGATTAAGTAATGATAGCAAACACCAACCTTAGAGGTTCTTCCTCTTCTTCCACCCCTTTCTTCCCAGCATCCTCTCTCCCCAGCTGGGCAGAAAGGGCAAGGCTGCACACAGGGCAGCTGCTGATTCAGGTGTGCTCCTGAGCACCCCCTCAGCTGTGGAAAAGAATTCCTTCACCAAGGGCCACATTGGGCTTTCAGATTTCGAAAACACCAATAAGCCTATCCAAAGGCCTGTTATACATAATATATGGCAATGAGTTCTACATTAGACATAAAATAGTACATTTTACATGTTATGAAAAATAGAACACTTTTTTCTGTTTACCTTATTCCTGCTGCCATGTCTATGATAAAAAAGAGAAAATACACATCAGCCAGATCAGACCATGACCAGTGTTTACTTAGTGATAGTCAGCAAATGCTCTAATTTTCTTTCCAGTGCAATGACTTCAGCTACGCATCTGCACTACAAAAATCAAAGACAGTGAGTATGGCAGTCTGTGGTGACTATTTCATAAAATCTGGAGAGATTTACAGCCAACTGGTAAGATAAATTGATGTCTATAGTGACAGGAGCACTAAAGTTTGATCAGCATATAAATCAAACACTGAGAAAAGCATGGCAAAACAGAAATCCTTGTCATTCTACTGTCTCTGGGTTCTGGGTCTTGGGGTTTCCTAAGGTAACAAGATTTAACTAATCTAAAAGGAGCTAGATTGCTAATTTCCCTCTCTAGCTTCTTATCTTCTGGAATGAATCAGATATACAAATGCATGGATGATTAAACTGCACTGCTATCACTAAACCTACATCAGGAGCAAATTTCATTCAAGGGATGTATTATTCATTTAAATGCTGGTGTATGACATTTTTAAACATGCAAATGCGACTGAAAAATTTTACAGGGAAGACATCTGGGAAAGAGTTTCGTTTTTGCCAGTCTTCATGAGTTTGTAGCATCCATGCATGGTACACAACATGAAATCACTGTGAAAAAATCCACTGTTCATAAAGGACATGTCAGCTCCGCTTCACGCATGCAATGTGTATTTCTTCTCTAACAGTAGTTCAAGTATTGAGGTAATCTGTTTTCCATTTCCAGCACAGACACATTTATTAGCAGAGTTAATAAGACAGTCTTTCTCAGAACATATTGTCTGTTGTCAAGATCTAAGGATTAACATTGTATTGTGTGTCTGAATAGAATTACTTTCCCATAAGATTTGCTATACCAAGTTAGTTACATGGTCCAATGCGTCTGGTACCCTGCCAGATGGCAATAAATAAATGACAAATAAATAAAATTTCAGAGAAAAGTTTAATTCTCATACACCAACTCACTCCAACATACATTATGTACCTTGATAATTGTTGCAGTACAGCACGTGGGAGGAAACATTTCCTTCTGACCTCTGTGGACAATTAGTTAATGCCCTAAAACCTGGCATTTGATTAGGGTTATCTGTCAGGCATAGCCACAAGCACCATTATCAGAGATTCTTTCAGGATTACAACAGCCTTATCACATCTCTGATTATGATAAGGAACAGTAAAGCATTCAGAAACCTCTGTGGTAATCCAGGTGAATTAGATTTCAGTAATAAGATCTTGATAAAGGAACATGTTCTCCTAGCCCAAATCACTCATAAATATGTAGACTCTAATAACTAATTATCTTAGATTTTCAGGAGATTATTTTTCTGGGAATCTGTCAACAGCAATTTTATTTTAGATGTTGTCCTAACTTCTCAGACATAGTCAGTTCACAGTTTCCAGACATTTTAAATGCCTGGAGGAAGGTCTTTTTTATGTGATGTGTCTCCCTCACTCTGAACTAATTAATTTTTATGAACATGGAAAATATCTATTTTGCTATGATGTTGAACTTTTCAGATATTTTCATTTGAGAGATCAGAAACAATCCAATCAAACTTCTTACCACCTGGCCCCTTCACATCAGTTTTTGCAGTGGAATTATATAAAATTATAATTTCCAATATGAAAATAAAAGTGGAAAATAATTATTCAGCAGTGACCTAGATGGACCCTTAATTAGTGATCTGTGCTTGCCTAAAACACAACTGATTTGATTTTTGTTGGGTTTCTGCTCCTAAAATTGGCAGGTGCTTTGGGCTGTCCTGGAAAGGCCTTAGGAGAGGGGGAAGCAAGGAAGATTGGGTTTTTTACCCGGCAGCATCCCCTACTGTTGCTTTTAAAAATGATAATAATTCACTTCGAAGGCGCCTCCCAGCAGACCCCAGACAGGAGGGCAGGGCAGCTCCCAGGGCTTGACAGCAGACCTGGAGGGGCACAAGTGAGGAAATGGAAAGACTTAGTGCCCCCACAGGACTCACAGGTGACTCTTTAAGGGAAAGCTATTGCCCTAATAATTCAAAATAGTGTATATTTCAGTACCATAAAATATCAATGACTGGAGTAGCAATTTTCTAAGGAGCCTTGACCACAAGAGACACTTGCTGATTTAAAACAGACCAGCTTGAGCTGTTGTGGTTTCTCCCAGTGAGCCCTATTCCCTCACAGAACATATGCCCATGTTTCTCTCAGTTATGTGACAGCTGTCAGCCCCAAATTGGCTACCAGGTGTTCACAGAAAAAATGAGTCTTTGAGTGTAGTTAGGATTTTTTTGTTTTGTTTGGTTTGGTTTTGTTTTGTTTTGTCTTGCAAATACCTGTATGCCTACTCATAAATTTGGCACATTTCTAGATGCCATAATACTGAAACGTACACTCACAAAATCCCTTTCTCCAAAAGGGAACCTGTAAGCACTACTTTCAATTCGCATTTCTATGGGTATTGAATTTTTTCTTTATGTATGAATAAAAGTTTGCAAAATATATACGCAGGTAGATGCAGGAGTCTGAATATACATCTACTGATTTCCCTGTGTCTTGCTTTCTTTATCTATTAAATTGGGTTAACAGTACTTCTGCACTTCCCAGGAGTGTTCTGAAAACTTACTCATTAAAGTTTGTATAGTATTTTGAGATCCTTGATGGTGGATGCTACAGAAGTGCAGAAACACATCACTTGATACATACGAATGGCAATTTACTCACAGCCTCAACAGTGTTCAGTAGAGGAGTAACTGAAGAATATCAAATGCTGCAGGCTCAAATGAAAACGAGCTCATCAAAATAAACGATTTACCAGAGGTTTCCAAGCACCCTGCTTCCTACAGATGAGATGGAGAGTTCATCCCCTTCTCTGCTTGACAACAGAGAATAAACCATAGCACTGCACATCACTAACAGTGGTTGTAGCATTATTCTCTGTTGGAGAATTTCACTTTATTGTAAAGCCCCATTATCTGATGAATTGAGGTCAGAATGGTTCATGTTATCACTGTGAGTACAGAAAAAAACTTGGCCTAAACATGGAAACCCAACTGACTTTCATAATGAAAAAAAGCTCAGGGATAGAGGGATAGTGATACCTGTGAGTATTGCCTCATAAGAGTGTCTTTTTTTCACCCTTTTAGCTAATAGCTAAATTAGCTAATCAAAGAAAAAGCTTGTGCAGAAAAAAATAAAACACACACCCCCCCCCCTAGCTTTTGAATATGGAGAAAGCATCCACTTGTATTTCTGTGTGACCTACAGAAGGAAATATTTCTGCATGTGAATATTTCAATACTGTGAAGAGCAACCAAACTGAACTCTTCTTTAATTTTGAGGGTTTATACTGACACAGTTACATGAGCCCCTTCTGCAGACAACCTAACTCCCTAGAGCAGCAAAGTCTCTAGCAGATTCATGAGTCCTCAGTGCTCCCCAATTTCTGGAATTTAAAACTTTTTATGAGATAGGACTTTCTGATTCCATCAAATCTCTTCAGAATTTCTGTACTTACAAACTCGACACCTAGTCTGCACAAATTGACCCAATTTGCCTTTTGAACAAAAGTCTGATAATGAAATTTCTAACACTCACTTCAGCTGGACTAGAACTAATTCAATCACATCTGACCTTGTAACAGACCAGGTATCTTACATCTCAACCCAAGGAGTAGTTTTATCTATGTAAGTACAAAACAAGAGGGGAAAGAATTTTAAGCTGGAACAGAACATAGAAATTTCAGAGTGAGTTTTTCTTTTATTCAGAACCAACTAGCCCTACTCCAGTACAGCCTTGTAGCCCCAGCCATGTTCTGCAGCTTGAATCTCCCTTAATCCTGAGCACCACTGTAGCTACCCAAGAGGGAAATACCACTCTACAGCTTAAATAAGGGTGCTGGTCTCAAAGCCCAATCCAAAATCCTTTTGAATCTGTGACAACTTTTCAAATAGCTTTGGCTCAGAACTTTAGGTTTAACCAATTTGCTACACTTATGGAGTTTCAGATGCCAAACTGACAGATAAGTGGTGCAGCTTATTTCCTAAGCACCTTCTACCCCTATTGAGTTCTCAGATCAGGCTGAATGAATGCTTTAATATGTTTCTTACCCAAAATGCAAGCTGTCTTAATGATGTTATTCCCAGAAATTTGGCATAAATTATTAGTAGACAAAAAGTAATCTTGAAAACTAAGGAGGAAGATAGCATTCCCTTTCACTTTAGAGCCTGTTGTTAATTTTAACTTTTCACAATTCATGATCAAGCAACTTATTCCTTTCTAATCCTTTCTTTAAAGGAGATTAATTATTTTCATTATTAACTAAAAGGTTTTCTTCTATTTAAAAGAAATTATAGGGCATTCACCAGTGGCATTATTCTAGTCAATAAACTAATTATGGTTGTGACAAATGAAGGAAAAGCCATTCAACTGATCTTAGGACCATGATTTTAAAAACATTATGTATGCGATTTTCACATTTCTTGAAAAAGCAAAGTAGATCTGACACGCGCTTTCAGTCACTGTTTAGATTGTACCAAAAAATATTGAAATGAGCATAGATTGTACAAAAAAAAATTGAAATGAGCATATGGAAATTTCTAGCTGCACTACCTACATTCACTTGGTGTATCCTTGTGATGTCATTTCAGTTGGAGCAGGAGAAGAGGAGCATTGAACCTCCCTTTCTTATTTCTCTGCTGAAATTTCATGCCAGTTGAAATGAAATCTTTCCAAATAATGAAAGTGGCATCTTTTTTCCTCCAAAATAACATCAAAAAATAAATTTCAAATGCTATAGAGACTTCATTGATTTCTCTCTTAAAAATACTACTGTCATAATCATCATTACAGCAATGAAAGATGTTTTTCACAACTTGGAAATGGGCTAAGAATGTTACATTAACTCTACATTACAAATAAAAATTTGAGAACTAGCATAGTGTTCTGTTTTTCTGAAAACTAGATATAAAGTCTCTAGCCAAGTCAGACTTCAGTTCAAAGGCAGGGACTTTACCTGCAACTTATTAGTTCTCTTGCTTTTTGTGCACTTTTAAGACACCTTTCTGACACAAGTTGAATATATGAGCAGAGCTAGACATTACATAAAAACTTGTGATTTTCCTCAGCAGAGATGCACCAGTTGCCCAGGCACAGACATTTAGTCTACTGCAACGCAGAGCAGAACTGGCTAATTGATGGGTTCATCAAATTACAAAATCAAAGAATGGCTTGGGTTAAAGAGAACTTTAAAGATCATCTCATTCCAATTCTTCTGCCAAGGAGAGGGACACCTTTCACTAGACCACACTGCTCAGAGCTCCATTCAACCTGGCCTTGAGATGCAAACTGAGGAGGGGAAGTGGGGGGAGGGATGTTTTTGTTCGGTTGATTTTGGTTTTAGTATTTCGGTGCAAATGTTGGCATAGTCCATAACTCCTTCTCATTCATGGTGGTTCCTCTTGTTTGAAGCCATTGTGACAGGGTTACAAATGTAAACATGATCACATCCTCAAACTTGGGGACTTCAGAAATGTTTTGAAAAGGGATGTGATGAAACAAGAGATGGAAAAATATTTAGTCTGCATTTTTAAGACCAATAACAAAAAACTTCATCATCATAACCCAAAGTATGCCACTAATACTTCTGCCTTCCTTTTTGATAGCTTGACTCCCTCATGTCCACGTGAAAATCTTCCAAAACCAAGCTGCATTGGAAGGTATTTTGAGGTCATTTATACAAGCAAACTGTGTCAGATAACAGTAATAATACATTAAATCATTGTGAACACTCAATATCTATTTGATAATTTTTGCATCAAAGCATAAATTTTGCATTTACTGTTGGGGTTTTCTGTTAAAGTTTTAGCACTCTGTTTTGAATCAACCAGACAGCAAAGGGGACTAGGTGCTAAGGTTGCTAAAAGTTCAGAAAATTTGCTAGGTAACAAGCATTCCTGAAAATCTTTTGGGTTTTGTAGTGAACTCTTTGACCTACTGATTGACACTTAGCAGCTACATAAAGTTTTGGATTGGAGAAGAAAATAGAACAATTATTAGCTGAAGAAGAAGACACTGCTATTACTCTATTAAAAATGCAAAACAAAAGCCAAGTTTCTACTGTGCCAGGCATTTCTTCCATTTCCTGGGTTATATACAGGACTAGTTCAGATGACAAGCTGGAGAAAAATAGATTAAGATCTAATTTACTTTCACCATTATGAGTAAAATTGCAATGAGGGTCAGACTCCATGGTTTTCACACAAGAAAAGAACAAATTAAAGTTAAATTTTGGGTGTCACTGGGTCTTCTTCACAGCTGCAAAAGCATGCCATCAGCAGCTGCCATGTGGCTGGCCCTCAGCTCTGAGGGAAGAAATCAACAGCAGCAGTCATATTTACCTGGATGCTCCAGAAAATGGGGAGGAAAATACTTGTTTCTTTTCTCAGTCCACTTTCTTCCATCCTTTTCACTTTCCCATTGCATTTGACTTTCTTGCTCTGTGGATTAATCCTTTCAAACATTTTTCCTATGCCCATTGAACTTTTAGCAGTAACCACAGTGACTTTTCTGAAGCTGTTCACCATTGCTCGCAATTTTCCCTTGCATGGACCACTCTCTGCAGTCTGAGGCTGGATTACTGGCCTTATTTACGAGGTAGTGGCATACAACGTGGCCTTTGATATTAAGCAATTCCCTTGGAATGCCGTCAGTGAATCTTTCTCCATATTTATTAAGTTTCTTCTTTTTCTGCTACCTTCAAGTCACAGCTCAATTCTGACCCTTTCTGTACCTCATCTCTCATGTGACTGTTTTTCTGTTCCTTACCACTGTTTGCTCCACCTGTTAATCCTTAGTCTCTTCTTACTTACAGTCTTTCACATCTTGCTTTTTATACAGTCTCCCAGACTTTTGACAAAAACCTGTCCTCTCTGTCCTCAGTAGTTACAACTTTAAATCCTGTATAATCTAGTTCCCACTGACACAGCAGATCTCATCTTTGTCCTGACACAGTTGCCAGTCCTCTCCCTGTTGTGTCTCAATTTTCTCTCTCTTGACTTCAGGGTGGAAGCGCAGGGACCTCAAATGCAGAGAAAGAAGATTAACTGGGATTTACATGTCTAAGTTCAGACATGCTTGTCCAAATACCCAGCCAGTTGAGACTTAATTTTTGGAAGAAAACAAATTCTTTGAGTGCCTCTGAATTAAACTGTGGGGCTTCCCAAGAGTTACAAGCTTTATACCGCTCAGATAAGTGGGTTTGCCACTAACTACAGGAAGATTCACATATGGGATATTTCTTTTGCCTTTCCTGCTTGAGCAACCTTGATCTAGTTGACTTTCTGAGAAGCAGTTGACCAGATCACAAATTCCAGGCTGTAAGGATTCATTTTAAATAAAGAAATACTAGTTTCTCATTTTTATGCTCCTTTTGGGGAGGGTCGTTTGTTTAATAATACCAGCAGGTAGAATAAATAGATTAAATTTGTCTAATATCTCAAAGAATACAAAGCTACATCTCCCAACCCTCAGAGGCTGCTCTAAAAGAATTTGTCTGTCATGAAGACATGAATTCTTTCCATCAGCAGTCAATCTGCTGTATAATTTAGGAAAGGATGAAAACCTTTTCTGAACAAAGACTAAGAAAGCAAAGATAGAGGTTGTTGTGAATAATGATCCGTTCTGCAGTGCAGTCCCACACACGTTTAGAGCATACAGCAAAGAATGGCAGCCCCTTCTGCTACAGAGATAAAATGAAAGTGTTGGAGGAAAAGTGAGAAATACCCCATAGCTATGGCTCTACTTGTACAATGCCATTCTGTCTTTAAGCTGTTTTATATATATTTATATTTTTATATACATTTATTTATATTTTTATATATTTTTTTATATATTTGTATATATTGCCCAGTTCCCTGTGCCGGTTTGGCCAAATTTAGGAATATATCCTCTGAGAGAAGGCACAACTACCCCTCCCACCAGGTTCGGGAAAAATAAATTTTCCTTGAAGGAAAGTGAAAGAGAGAAAAACTACTTATTTAACAAACACACAGGAAAAGGATAATAATGCTTAATAATAAAACCCCTCTCCCTGCTGAGAGACACCTGGGAAAATTTCCAAGTCCTTCCATAGATCTCTCTCTCCCCCTCCTTGGAGCTGGGACGGGGTGGTGGGCCCACCTCCAGGGCCAAGGCCTTGGTGGAAAGTCCTCCCAATGTATTCTGATGTTGAAACTGTCCAGCAGAGAGAAGAGGGAAAAAACAAGTCCCAGGAAAACAAAAGTTCAACTCTCCGAAGGAAAAAGAGCTGAGGAAAAAAACTGCGAAAGCTGGCTGGAAAGAAAAGCAAGCCGGGTGCTTCCCTTCCCTCCCACTCCCCTGCCACAGCTGAAAAAAAAAGTCTCTATCTCTGTGTGTCCTTGAACAAGCTGCAAACTGCTTTGTAAAAGTTTTTTTCAGTTTTTCCTTCCCCCTCTCAGGCTCAGTTTAAAGGCATAGAAAGGTACAAAATTAATTCCTGGGCATAGGGAAGCGATATGGGATACACATCATAAAGTCACCCCAAGACATTCCTTAACCATCTTTGTGAATGGGAATTCCTACAGGCATCGGAGTGAACATGGAACAGAGAAGGCTGTAATGGCAAAGTCTCTGCAGATGGTTTGAACTAATCCTTGAAAGTGTAGATGGGCAAATGAATGCGCAGAGAGTATTTGTGAAAAAAGCCCCATATAATTAAGCCAGCTTTATGGAGCAATGCAAACTAGTAAGAGCAAGGACTGGGGTGAAATTTCAAAAGCAAATTAGGGTGCAAAGGTTAAGAAAAGAAGCTTAAGCTCACACTTGAGTATGGCCAGATGGGTGTGAAGAAATGACACAATCTGAAAGACAGCACAGTGAAAATGTCCTGGCTGCTTGGGAGCATCATTATTTGTATCACACTCCCACCCAGAGGCTTCACATGAATATCAGGGTCCCATTGTGCTACATATTGCACAAACACAGCAAAAGTCCAAAGTCATAATCCCAGGAATAAGCAGAGAAAAAGCATCAGCACTGCAACATGTAAGAGGCAGAGCTTGGATGAGCAAGGAGCAAAGTGAAAAGGTTTCATACCAGAATGACTCTGGGTTTGCTACAAAGGATCATGAACCTCTCAATGAACTTGCAGCCCAGTGAGTTCCATGAAGTTCCAGGTGCTGTAATGAATGTTTCACAGAGAGATAATTAACCCTCCTCACCCGAAAGCTCTGCAGTGCTAATGCTTTTCAGCACAATCTGTCCATGACACCATGGTAGATTGCAGAGCCAGCTTTATTATTTCAGTTTGTTCTGCTCCTTTTTACTGCTACTGCTCTCTAAGGTTAATTGTACTCCCTGTGCTGATGCACAGTAGTATCTATACACAGACCTCACTGTATGGATTCTTTCTTTTCTTTTTTCTTTTTTTCCCTCTTTTTAATCAATAAGAAGTTAAAACACCATGCAGCTTTCTCAATAAAATGCAAGGAGTCATCCAGTGAAGTGGGAAAGGGCAAAAGTAGAGAAGCAAACCCTTGACCCTCTCTGACTCAGCCCTCTCTAACTCTTGGGCTAGAAGGGGATTCAAAGTAGATGAAAGAAAAGACACAGGATCATCCAAATGCAAGCCTTTTCCTTGTGAAAGGTGTATAGCAAATGACAGCAAATACCACGGCCCTGGATTCTATATCTCAGTCTGCTTCCAGACCTAAGTCCAAGATCCAGCTAAATGCCTAGGCCATTCTTTCTCCAGATTACTATATTCATGTTCGCTTCAGAGCTATTTGGGAGACCAGATCTGTGGGAGTCTCATCAAGGATTTGGAGATATATCCTTTTTGGGATGGGCTTCAACCAATATGACTACATCCATACCAGCAGTACCTCAGAGATCTGATTTTTCTCTATCCCAACCAATCTTGTAACCAGGAGTATATAGAGAAGCAGAGAGAACAAGTCCCTTGTAAATGTCTTCCTATTTCAATAAGTGAAACCCCAGGTTTAAAGTGGAGGCTCAGGTTCACCGCATGCTAACGTCAGTATTCTGAAGGTTCAGCTATCTTCTCACATTGAACTCCTGAATGGACTCATGATTGTAGTGTGAGATAAAGAGAACCAATGGCACCTCTCAAGATTAAGGACCATCAGAGGAACTCAATCCTGAAGTCACTATGTCCACAGCACCCCACAACCAATTGAGGGCTGGACAAATGTATGTCTTTTATCATCTTGGTAAATGAGAGGATCTCTGTCTTGAACAGCAGCCTGTTCACAGCACTTGTTCTGCATGGGGTCACCATGCCTCAGACATGACATCCTACAAATCTGCAGCTCCAGCAGGTGTTTTGCAGTCAGTCTCCAGTTTTCCATAGATCAGTTTCTCAGGGGTCCACAAACAAGCACAAAGACAACCAAGTTCATATGACAGAGTGCAATGCAATTAGCACATTCAAAAATGTAAAGATTATGACAGATGCACTTCAGCACTGTGACCACTTAGCCAATTAGGTCAGGAAAAATTATCTTTCTCTTATTATGTTCACTGCAAGAAATTTATCCCCGTCTCTAATAAAACTGTCATTAGAATCTGATGAAAGCCAAGCGTACTGTCAGATCATTCCACACTGATGTCTGTTACAGTATGTTTCCAAGATAACAATTTAACACTGCTAACTCTTAGCAAGTATCTTTGAGTTATATTTTTATTGCATTTTGTGAGTGAAAATATTATTGCAATTTAACAGGGATCTGTAACATATTCATGGTGGTAAGCAGGGGAGAGTTAAATCAGATTACTAATTTCATGCTGAAATCAACCTATGCTGAAAGTAAACAAGCACCTTGGCTCTCTGTTGCATGATCTTGTTTCTTCCCTTGCTTTGGAAGAGTTAATACTTAACTTGAACAAATCTCTCCTTGTTTGGAAGTTTAGATTTGAGGAACAGACCAAGACAGATGGTTTCTTTCTCTGTAAGCTATTGATTAATGGATTTTACTAAATGGTGTGACATGCCCTTTAAATGGAATTTACAAGTAATATATTGTATGGCAATTGCATTATTAATGATTTTGATACCTGGTATTTGTGTCTTCCTACTCTGAATTCTTCTTATTTATCCTGGTGAAGGTAGAGGGCAAAAGCTCTCTACCTCCTTCTTGCTGGCCTTTGTTCTCACAATCATATATATATATATATATATATATATATATATTCCTAGGTTTATTCCCATTATTCACATTACATCTAGCCTGACAATTTTCCTAACTGTATGCAAGCACAAGAAGGAAAAAAAATCTCCTCTTGCAAGAAAATTGTCAAAGCCTCTAGATGAATATATCTATGTAAGATTTGAAGATGACTGGAGAGTTCACTCATCATTATTAAAAGATGCTTACAGTCCTCCATAAAAAAAAAAAAAAGAGAGAATAAATTTTGATTTTTGTTTAGGTTTTTTCATTAGTTAAAACTTTCTCTGCTTATTTTTCTTGCACTTTGAGAGGCAACCTGCAGTGCAAATGTACTATTGTGTTTACCAAGACGTAGACTTGTGTATGGAAAACCGAAATAAAAGGCAAAGCGAAATTAAAAAGCATTTAAACAAGAAGGAAAACTCAAACAACAGTATTGTTCATTTCTTAATATTCAGTCTTTTGAGAAGGAGAGAATTTTGAACTCACAGAAACAGAGGGATAATTCACAGAAAATAAAGACATTGCAGAAAAAAAGCATTTAGTCTTCACAGGCAAAGGCATCAGGGAGATGATTATTTCAGACCCTTTCCTGAGTTGTTGGAAGAGAAAATATGCTATCAACTTGATGAGTTAAACAACAATGAATCATAAGAATCTGGTTGACCTGCTGAGGAAACTTCTTAGTAAAAGTAACTGGCAAAAGCAGAAGTGGCACAACCTACTCATTAAGGTATTGTGCAAGGACCTGGCTTGCAAAAGGTAATCATGCCTAGCAACTTTACTGAATACTGAATATCAGATATTGAAATCAGTCTTTGCTTAAACAGCTCAGAATGTTCCAAGGAACGATGGATTAGAGCTATCACCTGGCATATGTATCTAAATAAACATGATATGACAAGGACTGGAGGTAATTGAAAGTCAGAAGTGCCACTTGGGAAGATCTGAACTTGTAAAAATAATTTCCCCATTTCAGAATGAATGTTCTAGCTTCCAAAATGAAAGAATGGGAAGTAAAAGCCATAAGCGAATACCTGAAAAAATCAAAGCACTCAGCGTTGCAATTTTCCAGAAGTCCCAGACTCTCAGTGGGGCATAGTCTAAGTTCACCTCCATTTCCAACCCTGCAGGTCCTTGAGAAATTAAAGACTTAAGACTTAATTAAAGAATTAAGACTGGGAACCATGTGAGCACAAACTCTGGGAGGAGCATCCAGAGATAGACACCAGAGCTCAGAAGTCAGGGATCTTTCACGTTCCCCTCTGCAGCAGGAAGCTGGAAAGCCCGATCCCTTGAGCCAGTCTGAAGTGGTAGTATTGTCTCAGAATGTTAGATGCTTGAAGCTCAGACTCTGGATGAGGAAGCCAGACAAGTTAAACTTTTTTTATTGAAAATAAATATCCCCTCCTACCATGCAAAAAAATTAAAATTAGTTTGGTTTTTTTTTTTCAGATGGAAATAGCCAGTGCTGTTGAACAACAGATTGATCCAATAGAGAAAGGAAGAGAAGTAATTACCATTGTGACAGGCAGGTGTGAAAGTGTGGGTGTGCTCTCTGCTGAGCATGTCAGGATACAAACTTAAACCCTGTGTAATAATTATATTGTTCTACCCTGTGCCATGGTGTGACATACAAAAACTCAGTATGTCAAAAGACCACTATAAGAAGAACAAATATTGAACAGGGCTGTAAAAGCTTTGAACAATGAAGTAAAAATAGATACAATTCAATAGTCATCAAAGTATTTTCAGGGACAATTGCTGCATTCCAAGAACAAATATTACTTACAAGCATTTAATTCATCTAGGGAGAATTTTTTAAACCTTTAGTGTCTCAGAAAAACTCATCTGAGCTACATCTTTTAAAAATTAAACCACAGAAGGGAGCTTTTTCTCTACCAGTTCTTTAGTCTACAGGCAGTGTTTGAACAGTCCACTGAAGACACTGGAAACATTTTCATGAAGTGTGCAACTCTTCCCATCTTGTGCAGCACTGAAAACAAACAAGGCTTGATAGAGAAGATGGGTTTTTAAGCCTAGTCATTTTCTCAGGTGTTTTCATGCAGAAGTTGAATTTTCTTGAATCCATTTATTGAGTGGAATGTATTGAATTTCCTTAAACTAGAGATTATTTTGGCCTTTGTTTTCGCATCATTAAGCAAGATTGTTTTTCTGTTTAACATGGGATTTTACACCACTTTCAATAGCATGGTAAATGTCTTCCATGATCCAGTTCAATGTCAAACTTCCTGAGATGCCAGCTGGGCTTAGGTGCACCAAACGTCATCTCTCAGACACATATTTAGCTTCACAGACAAAATGAAGTGTTACTCACAAAGCAAAAATGTACATCAGAGATTTGATAAAAGATTCCCATTATGAAAGAAAGTTACTGTTTTTGTAGACTCCGTAAGAGGAATAAAAGTGTAAAATAAGTTACCTGATATGTAAGGCCAGTCTATACAGAAACTGACCCAAACTCTACTTCAAGTTTAAAAAATTGGTTAGAATCTGTTTTCCAAGTTATAGTAATTGATAGTTTTTTACAATCTGTTTATTCAGAACCCAATAAAAAAATCTTAGGGGTCTTTCAGTCCATTTGAAGACAGTAAGTATCAGAATTTTTTTTTTTTTAAATAAACATGGTGTCATGGAATTTTCACATCATTAATGAAAATACAACACAAATCACAGTTTCTAATCTAAGAATGGAAAGAAATGAAAAAAAACCACAAAAATCATCTAAATGTCTGAACAAATTGCTAAGCAGGAATTCTGTAACATTTTATCTACTTATCTGCAGGTTTTTTACAGTAAGCCATTATTTGGAATGGATTTCATTGATTTTTGAGTTAAAGATAAGTGGTAAAGTTAAAAACCCTTTTTTCCTTTTTTAACTGAAGTAATTATACCAATTGAGGAACATGACAATCTTTCCCAACAGTGTGAGATTTCCTTATAACTCACAAGATTGTTATAACAGAAATTAAACTGACAAAGAAAAACATTGCAAAAAAATAAATTTACTGATGGAATCACTTTCAGAAAAAGTGTAAACAATCAGGTATATTTAATTACTTTTTCAAAGATAACAGAGTGAAGAAATGTATTTCTTTCATTAACCTACCCAGTCCTATGTTTCAAGTCACAACTTAGGAGAGGCTAATATATTTGTGTGTTGAGTCCAGAGCTAGCAAATGCCCATGAAGAAAAAAGAAACAGTCTCCTCTATCCAAAGTTTTCTCATTTGCTTATTAAAACAAAGTGAAAAGTCAAATTATTGTCTTCAAGAATTAATTTTAGTTCTCCTGATTTAGCAGCATTGCAAGATGAACATACGTGCAAATTAAACAAAATTATCTATAGGTTTTCCAATAATAACTTGTTTCCATTCACCTATAAGTCACCTCTTTGACCCAAATTATTTCTTTCTGAACTGGTTTTTTACACAATCTCTAAAGACTTCTTTTTCAAGGGACAATACTTGTAGAGGAGTGCAGATTTTCTGAAGCTCAGCAGAAGACAAGAATATAAATTCTACAAAAATACACACATAAACTCGCATATATACAATCAAAATACAAAAATCAAAAGTTTGTGGATGCTTCACTGAAGAAATAACAATGTCTAAAATTCAAATTCATGTCTTTGGACCTTCTGTGGGCAAATTCAATATCTGCAAAAAGAGAAACCCCACCATCACCACATCAGTGATGAATGTGGCACATGGTAATCACAGTTCTCATTGCCATATAATTTGATGGTAAAACACTGGCAGCATGTCATATATTCCCAGTGCTATTACCACTAAACAGGTAACTGTATATCATAGTAAGGCATGGCTACAGTCAGCATCCCAGTGACAAGTTCTCCTACTCTATGAAGTGGCCATGGCAACTGAGCTACCTTTCCTACTCTTCCTCCTACCTTGTCAAAAAGCATTAGCAGAAAAAGTTTTTCTGTTGTACTTTTTCCTTGATAACAACATTGATTTTAAAAGGATTTAAGTTTGATGAGAAAGAAGTCAGCACCTTATATTATGAGAATGCCCCATTTCTTTCAGCATCTCTAGAGAGAAAAATTATCTCTTTGGAATTCATATATTTTTGTGTGCTTTTGGAAAAAAAAAATCAAACAAAACACACCAATCAAAGTGAGACAGAGACAGTAATTTTCTCTTTCATGGAACATATTAAAAAAATGCATATATATATATATATATATGTCAAAACAATAAAAACCATATATATTCATCCCCTTTGGGAATGGGAGAAAACTATAAGCAATGATCAATGCATAGGATAATGCAGGGATGAGACAACAGACAAAAAGATGAGAATTTAGAAAAATGCAAACCTGATAGTCCCAAACACACTGTCAGTGGACTGTACCAAGTTGTACGTTTAAGAAGTGCCTAAGTACTTGTACTGAAAGATAGCCAGCAAGTTACTGCAACATCATCAAAGCTGACACCGTACCAGCAGTGACGTGTCTGCAATGCCAGTTTAGTCTAGGAGTCATGCTCTCCCCAACCAGTCCAGAGCATTGTCCAGCCTTGTCAAAATACCTGCTATTCCCAAGGGCACCTGGGACCTTCTGGTGAGGTGAAAATGGCCCCAAAGTGCTTACAAAGACAGGCCGTCCCCCTCCTTTGACTTTGTAAAGAAGGAGAGCTCTCACTTTCTTCAGGAATCAGAGGGTCAGGAAATATCTGCATTTAAATGGAAATAGTGCTAACACCAGGAGCAGCTCATAATTAGGGATTATTAGCCCGGCAATATGGAATGATTGATACAGAGTTGAAGCTAATGACTTTAGGGATGATTAGGTCATTTTGTCACCTGTTGTTTACTCTGTCTATAGACACATAAATATGTTTATCTTAACCCCTGCAGAGCTCTGCATGGTGCCTGATGGCTGAGAAAGAGAATATAAACTGTGAGGCTGTAATGCACTATGATATAAGCTGAGCACATGGGAGATAAATGTTGAAACCAAAGAGAAAACTTGGCATTTGTTTAGGTAAGCAAGCTGCAGCACAACTGAGGATGCGTTTGACTGTCATTTAGGAATTTCTGCATCAGACTTGAGTGCCACATCTGAAACCTGTGAGGTTTGAACTGAATTTACTGTTTTCAATAGTTAGAAGAACTCTTTTTTCCATTCCATTTTTTTCATTTGAAACAAAGTACAGAAAATGTTTGGAGGCAAAAATGTGCAAGCAAAATCACAAAAAACCTTTCTAGGTGAAAATGTCTGAATATACCTAAATGAGGTAGTACGAGACTATCACACCTGTAAAAAATCCAGTCTTTTGATTCAATACAGAACAAGAGGATCTACTTGTACTTTTACAAGCAACAAGCCTTAATCACCTACTTAAGCTATGCATGTTCGTGCATGCTTCCCCGAATGGAGGGGGAAGAAATCCTACCTCTCTAAGTGCATTGCTGAATCAAATATTCAATAATGACCTTTGAGTGGTTGCAAATGAGTCCTGAATGAATGTTGAATCAGCAGAACTGTTGGGACTCCTGGGCCTGCTTCTTCATAATCAAGGCAAAAACAAGCAAAAATGAGCTCTTCTCCCTATGCCCTCAGGAGTGGGAGGTATCTCAGCAGTCTCACCTATGAACTCTTCATTGCTTAAGATGTGCAACACACCTCAGTTGCTTTATACCCTGAGCTCAGGAAGGGTATGTGAGCTGGACACCTTCATCACTCCAGTAATGAGGAAATAATCAGGGGAGATGGTGCATTGGAGGGCAGCCCCCTGAGGGAAAAGGGAAGAGGCATGGAGGGATCAGGAGGCCATGCCTGATGCCATCGGTCATTACTGCAGCTTTCTCATGAAAGACAACCCTGTAATAGAACTCTACTAATTTCTTTGTAAAGTATCTCATTAGTCCCTCCCTTCCTGAACTGCCTCTCTATTAAAACGTGGTAAATTAATTCTTCCATCCCCAGTTCCAGCCTGTCCCCTTACTGAAATGAAGATGAGTCATGCTGGCCAGGGCTCAAGATAGAGATAATTATACAGGGGGCAGGGAAAGTATTTCATTTGCTGACTGCTGAGCTGCTCTATCAGTAGTGGAGATGGGATCTCACATCCCTCCCTTTGCTCTAGGAAACTCTGGACAGAAAATAGGACAGTATGGAAAATTAATATTCCCTCGTGAAAATATTCTATACACGGGCTCTGCATAACATGCTATTGTAACATACATCTGACTGACCAGGAGCAGTGAACGCGAGGGCCCTGATACTGGGAGCAGATTTCAGTGCTGTGCAGGTCTTCCCTGTGCAGTTCCCAGCTGTGATCATGCAATAACCCCTGGGTGCAGGACAGCGTCTGTGAGTGCTATCCGAAGACATACACACTGGTGTGAGTTCTCTCTTTGCCTGCTCATGGGGGTGCCTGCCTGTGCCAGCTGTGCAGAAAGGACATGCTGGAGGGCTGTAGCCAGGGCTCTGACCTTCCCCTCTGCAGTCAGTGGCTGCTTGTGAGAGGAAAACGTCCACCCTCTCTGCGCACAGTATTTCTGACTTCCATCACACACACTCTCAAACACAAGCGCACTCTGCTGACTTCCACCGGGCATTTAATTTCTGGCAAGATGTTTATGGGTCATAATGAATCTGAGAATTTGACTGATTTTTCTTTTAGCACTTTGCCCTCTTAAACACTGTCAGGATCTCAGAGCCCCTGCTACTTTTCGCAGCCAGCTAAGTGATGCACTGATGTCTCGCCAGCAACATTTGAATTTAGTTTTGTGCAAGACAGAAGCATCTTCTAGATGTGCTGGATTTTAATTGGGTAAGAAAAGAAAAGCAAAAGGTTATGAGCAATCTGAGAAAAAAAAGCCCTTATTTTATCCACTCTTTCATTAGTTAGCAAAATCAAAAAAACCTTCTTCACCACGATAATCACTGTCTTCCATTCTTTTTTTTCAGAACAAGGAATAACTGAGATTAGAGCTAAAAGAGACATGATTTTGTTTTTATTGTTTAAATTTATATGTTGTGTTTCATTTACATCAGAACAACAGCCACCCCAGGAGAAGTCCTCATATTTTCCACTGTTCTGATGTGTAATAGTTGAGAGAAAATTAAATTAACAACAAATGTTGTATATGCTTGAATAATGTCCATTCCCCATACCTCCCACACTCTAAATGTTGCCCTTAAACAGAAGCAGAGTCATTCTGTGCAGGTATGCTGCCTGTAGCAGGCAGGGCCACTAGCCAAGTGTTTTACAGGATACACAGACAGAATCCCCCAGAGTGGAGTCTGCCCAGGAAACCTGGGCTTGTAGGAAATCTCTGGTAGAATTAACACTGAATTATATAACCAAGTAACTTTGAAAAATTTTTATAAGTGATTAAAAAATACAAATCAATAGTATAGATGTACCCTACCTCCTCCTTTCTTATCTCCCCTAAAGTGTCTTTCTTTTTCTTTTTTTTCCTTTTTTCTTTTTTAATATATTCTTTCATATACAAAGTGTTTTCAGGCTAACATAGTCAATGCATTAAACAAGAGGATCAGCATGGATCAGCACAGAGCAGAGGCAATGTCTCTGTGAGAGAGCATGGTTCAGGTGGGTGATTCACCATGTAACAGAAAGAAACAGGAAGAAATTGTGAAGGAAAATATCTCTGACCCTCTCAAAGATGTCTCTCCTCCTCTCTGTCTATCTTAATCACTGCATTTGCCATCCAGACAATTGCTTTGGTGAGCAAAGAGTAACTCTGCAGCCTACGGAGAATAACTGTACAGCTTGCCCAAGAGTCTGTAGAGGTCAAGCTCTTCCAAACATCCATGACAGCTTTCCCACATCACACCCAGACTGGCTGTTTTCTGGGTGGCTGAATCACAGTCAGAGGAGACTACAACCACTAAGACAATTCATCTGATTTAGAGCCTTGAAGTTTGCCCTTAAAATGAGCACAGTAGAGACAAATTGTTCCATGGCTCACAAATTATTGACCTCTGGTATTCAGATTCAAAGTAGAAGCCATAGCTGACAATGGTCTGCTGGTTTCAAGTAAAAATTTGGACACAGTTTCTACACTCTTCCAAGATAATATCCTAATCACTGGCCTCTAGGAGAGCTTTACCTCCATCTCCAAATCCATTCTAGTTGCTGTGAAATAGCAGCAGGGGGTGTAGAAGTGAAATCTCATTGTTTCAGTTTGTTAATTCCCCAGCTGCTGAGCTATCCACACTTTCTTTATGGGTTTCATTCCATATCAACTTTACAGAATATTATGCAATAAGGCTTGTCTCTGAATACCTGAAGAATTCATTAATCTTTTTGTGTATTTGCATGCTCTACACTGAGTGTCATGTACTCACATTTACCAGTAGAGAGTGAGGAAAGTGAGAGGTGATTTATTATTGCAAGGTATTCTCTAATTTGAACATATGTTGAATTTTGAAAGGGGCTGTGGACAGAGGTGTTAAAAGGGTGCTGGCTTCTAAGTGCATTTGGGAAGTTTGCAAAAAAGACTTGCTTTTTGACCTCTTCTTGAAATCTCTTTTCCTTCTTCAATAAAAGAAAAACCATGCTATGAATACAGGTAGGTGCTTTGTGAATTTGCAGTACATTGCTGCCTCTGTAAAGCCTCTACAGATTAAACCTCCAGACCTGTAATTTTAGATTCTCTCCACGTATTAACATTCCTAGGTATATGGTGTGGCCCACTACTCACGTATTTGCTTAACTATTTCACTCTATGTCCTTATTAAAATGATTTGCCTAAAAGACATGTAAACATAGCAAACTACAGACAGATTCTTTTGTCTGTCTCTGGAGGGCGAAGAGCCAAGAAAATTATGACAGATTACAACTCAGTACATCCAGAGTGACTGATATTTTGAATCAGATCGCTGAAAGACAGGTGCTAACCCCTTTATTTGGAAGACAACTTTTGCATTACATTTGGGCTGTACATTTTGCTTTTAGCATCAGCTGCACAGAAAATATAATTGAAGAGATGTGAAACTAAATATTTTTGAAGGAAGCTTTTTTAAGAAATTAGACCTAAGAATTTGAGCACTGTTTTCTCCAGATACCATATGGTCAAGAATGTGCATGAGCTGCATCTCTTCAGCTCTCCCTCTGATTCCCCACCCTGTGCAAGAGACCTGTGATGCTGAGGTAGCATAAAGGGGCTGTATGAAACACCCACGAGCAGAAAATTCTCCAGTTCATAGGAAATACCCTCTCAGTCCCAGCAATCGCAGCTCTTACCCTGTGCCTCTTTCCTGCCCTGGGAAAGGTGAAGTCTCAGGGCCAGAGGCTGTGACAGAGAGGAGTTACACTGCACATTTTTGTTGGCACAGAGGCTATTAAATGATGTCAACCAAGCAGGGGAATTAGAGTAGCCCAGGTGAGCAACAACTGAATTTGGGCTGGCTCTGCTCAAAAGGGAAATGTAAATGGGTTTATCAAAATTACATTAAGATTACAGAGGGTGGGTGATGTCAGCATTCCTTGATGTGTGAAATCTTTCTCTTTCCATCTTTCTCTTTCCATCTTTCGCCCACAACTTGCATCAGTATTTATAAGCAATTCCATTTTTATTCTAAAATATTGTGACCAATATGATTACATCACTTCTGTTCTCCCTCCATCTCTCCCTGTATTTTCATGGAGTAAGCTACCCTCAAGTGGGGATGAGAACAGAGAACAAGCAGTGAATAAAATCACAGTTTAATAAAAAAAAAAAATAAAAGAATTGTTTTCTGCTATGTTTTATTCTGTAAATGTATGTATAGTCAAGAATTACTAGAAATGAAGCATAGATCCTCAGTGGGAACAAAACCTCTTACATATGTATATGTTGGTATGTTTATATGTGTATATGTCTCTGTGTGTGTGTGTCCATTTATACTGTAAACAAACAACTATAGTTTGCACTAATCACAGACATTTCAGGTAGAGGTCCAACCTGTGGCCAGCCCCACGCCAGGACAGGCTGCAGATATTGCCACCTTGAGAAATTACCACTGCAACAACCAGTAACATATTTTTCCAATTAGTTTCAGAGAGGAAATGAGACATTTTTCTTTGTTAATGCCTCTCTCTCTTCCTTTGCTTGCCCATCCATTTTATGCTTCCTGATGGTGCTCAGGAGGCTGCCTGGTTCCCTCCAGCACACTTCCTGCTTCCACCCAGCAGAAATAAACTGTTAGTGCCTTGTTTGAAATGATGCCTGAGAAGTCTGATTCCTCTCACCAAAATGTGAATAATTGTAGCATTTGACTCTTGGCTTCCTCCTCAGGGATCCTTCTGAGTTAAATAGTTATTGAATTTATCCTAACAGAAATTGCCAAAGAAAACTTTATTTGAAGGACAGAGGGGGGAACAAACTGTTTGCTGAACTGAAAAAAGTTTGAAATACTATAAAGGGAGAGAAAAAGTCCCATAATGGAAGGTGGAAATCTAGGACAGACAAATCAGGCCATAAAATGTAAGATCAACACAGCAGTGGGAAGCAGGAAAGCATATCCTGGGCCAAACATATCAATGGAGACTATTACACACACTGACCTCAGATGTCATTTACAACATGCATCTGCAAACCACCTCATACTTCAAAGTCCCACATTACACCAAGCTCAACAAGTCCATGCTGGAAATGAAGAGGCCTGTGTAAACAACAGTTAAGTGCTCAGTGTCTGAATCTAAGATAAAGACATCTTCAAACTCATGTGTCCTGCCTTTCATTTCTAAACTAAGGCCACTGCCTTTCCTATTTTAAACACCAAGAATGTGGCTCTAATCAAGGAAAACATGGTCATCCTTCTCAACGCGTCTGCTTAGCGAATGCCTTTTAATTGCACAACATCCAGTCCAGTGAAGAGGCAGAAAAGCATGGCAGAAACAACACAGCTCTAAGAAAGGGAGCTTAACTCTCTTTGGACCCATGCACCATGAAGTACTAACAAGGCTCCTTGAATAACAGTAATGTGAAAGTGCTAATGAGCTCCATCGAAGACAGGTGACTTCAAACCTCCAGTCACTTACAAGTGCAAAGCTCAGATGTGATTTTCAACCCTTCTGGTCTCCATCTGAAAAAGATGAGCACAAGTACTTGAAAGAAAGTTGCTCTCCAGGTGTTCCAGCAACAGTTGTCTGTAAAAGGTGTCAGAGATTTTACAACAAATCCTACTTTCTGTTAGATTTTTAGCTCAGCTGTGAAATTGGTAGGTGGTCCCCTACATGGAGTAGTAGTGTCACACTTTGGCTTGCACATAAAATGTGTCACCCGCCAGTAGTAATGACATGGTAGAGAAAGCCTAATAGAGGATCCCTTACAACTGAAATATCCTGTTCTGCAGGACATTATAAGCAACAGAGTTCACAGTTCTGTTTGTAATTTTGTAATTTTTTAAAGGTTTACACTATGATCTGAAGAGATCTCTATAGTGAGTTCTATTTGTGCATGGGAAACACTTGTGACAGTGGTCAGAAAATAGAGGTCTTACTAAGGGAAGGAAGGTAGGTAGGGAAAAGTTAGACCAGAATTTTATGGATTACAAAATCAAGATCAGGATCATACATGCTTTCAGAATGATTTCATTCTATACAAAGATTATACTCCACTGATATCCAGGTCCTTTCCACAAAATAGTCTCCCACATTATCCCTTACAATTTAGATTTTCCCTCCCATGTTCATCTGGGAGAATGAATGAGAGTGACAAGGTGTGCAGAGGAAAGGAGATGGGTCCAATCTGTGTTCATGGTGAGTTTGGAGAAATCACATGTTAAGGATCACCCTTTAAATTCCCAAATACCCATGAACATGAAGAAGGAATAAGAGGAAACCTGAATTGGTGACCTCGTGAGAGATGGAGTGAAAACAGAGGGAAAGAGAAGCCATAACTGCTGTCCTCCTAAACTACAGCATTCTCATGTTGATCAATAACACATAAGGAGTGCTTTTTCAGCAATGGACCTTCAAAACCAGTCCCTATTCTATCCCAGAGCAATCATAACTGTACACAAATTTATAAGAGCAGTCATGCTACATCAGATGAAAGGTCACTCTCTGCTAATATCTAGGGAGGAGTATAAGAATGCAGTAAATGTGATTTCCTCAGTGCCTCTTGCAAGCTTTTTGTAATGTGAGACTGAGAGACCTCTGAAGCCAAATAGTGTTTCTGTGAATACGATGATTCTCAATGGACTCCTCTTGCAAGAACTTATCCCCTCCTATCTCAAACATATACAAACTTTCAGCCTGTGTCAAGGAGCTTTGTTCTCCAAGGATTTAAGACCCAACTCTAATCTGACACAGTTACATCATCTTGGCATGGAGTTCTCAGGAAATCACCTCTGGAAAACAGCTGTGAGAAAGTTTTTGGAACAGAAACCTTAAAGATAAGAAAGGGAAAACTGTGCAGTTAGGATAGTTGGGCCAGGAACTGTGGGTAGCTCAGAGATCCAAGGAAAAAGAAACCAAAGTGGAAAGGTATAGAATCTTTGGGGGAAAACCAGGGAAATGGCACCTCACCATCATAGAGGATTGGCTTGACGGAGCAGCAGAAATCAACTCTTCCCCCCCAACCCATGCCTGCTTTGTCAGGAAAGATTCTTGGGGTACTTTGTCAGGTGGTGAGCCTGCCAGCATTTTGCCTTGTAGTTCTCTTAAATCTTCTCTCTCAGGTGTGTTATCTAATAAATATTTACTTTATGTTTTTAAGTCTGCTTGCAGAGTCTTTTTGCAGACAGCTAAGGTGACCAAATGAAGTATCTCAATGAGGGACGTTTGCATTGTTCAAAGCAGAAGTAAAGCACTCAGTGATATACGTAGCACATTAGCAGATGAATGTGCATGAGCCAGGCTTTAGCACTTGAGACTTCTAAGTGAATAAGGCCAGTATGTCTTCCTAATC
Source organism: Corvus moneduloides (assembly GCF_009650955.1). NCBI lineage: Eukaryota > Metazoa > Chordata > Aves > Passeriformes > Corvidae > Corvus > Corvus moneduloides. Next base: position 20,135,543 of record NC_045481.1, read on the forward strand.
CGGGATTTTTACCCAGTATTTATTTTTTGTTTGTTTTTAGTTACTGTGCAGTATAACACCCATAGTCTTGGGCCACTACCAAGCCTGACAAGAGAGATGCACAATACATACAGATTTTAAGGTCAAACTCTGTTTGCAGGGAACCAATACCATTATGGAAGCAAATACAGTACTCTGAGAATGAGCACTGCTTTCCCAAGAAAATGTAATAGATGTAAGACACAGGGAAACTGTCACTCTAATGTACCCACATCATCAGATGGAAATATCTCAGTCATTTGGGATAACACAGCACTGTCAGAGGATCCTGCTCTGACAATAGATGCTTTGCCTTTTATATAGCAGCAGGAAATTATCATCTGTCTTGAATACATTAATGCCTTAGTCCATTCTCATTATCCCTTGAGTCACAAAAACATTAGAGTTTGCTTCACAGTGAAAGTCTTAGTTAAGTGTCTGTGGGAGACAGATACATATGGGGCATGGTGGCAGAGAGAGGGGAAGGCATTGTTTCGTATGTCAGCAGGGGAATTATTTAGTCATGTATGCCTCACGAATATGGTAAATGTTGCCAGAAAAGTCTCTTCCAGTTAATAATTAATTTTCTAAACACAAACGTTCTCATCTCACAGAAGAAAATACACTGCTCACTGAAGAGTTCATGCCTACTTAAAAGTTTCCCCTTTATCCCTCTTGTACATCGTGTCTACCCAAATTCTTTTGTCGCAGCAAACTTTAAACAAATATGCATGTGCTGCAGATGTTCTCATGTTCAGGAAGGATGTTAACCAGCTGTTAGCCATGGAGGGCATGTGCCATGCAGGATAGGCATAAAAGCACTTCCCACTTCATTATTATATCTGCCAGCTTTCTTTCATGTAATTGTCCAAAAATTACTCTTGAAGAAACCCCTGGATAATCACTGTGTATAGTCAAGAGAGAAAACCCACAGAAATATTGAGTGTTCGCCTCTCCACAAGCTTGAAAATGTTGTTACTGTCAGTAAGTGTTATTAGTAATTCCAGCAATAAAAGAAAGAAAATCAACATTGTATTTAACGAGCTTTTGCCTTGTACGAAAGTACAGAACTGCAGATACTGGGCATGTATGTGAGACAAGGTACCTGCCTGCAAGCTCATGGCATTCCACCTGGGGTTTCTGGTTCTGACGGAAAGTAATGAGAACTTGGCAGCTTTGGCCAAGTATTTAAGTGTTCTTGTAATTGCCTCACAAGCCTCCAGTCAATCTGCTACAAATGTGTGTCTAGAATAGCAGAGTCCCAGAGCTAAAGCAGCAGGGTTGATGTTAAGTCAAAATTGACTTTCACAGCTTCTGGCTATAGTGACCCTCATTCTTGCAGCCAAGACTCAATACCATACCAATAAAAACTACTAAAATTTATCTTCAAACTGCTAATACAAACTGAGGAGAAAATGCCAACACAATAAACCTTAGGATCATTAAAGCACAGAACTTCCTTGACACACTCCATGTACTTCAGCTAGTGATCTTGTGGTGGTTTAAAACCAGATGGGAATTAAACCCCAGGTAAGACACTCCCTTCCCCTCTGCCCCTCTCCGGTGAGAGGGACAGAGGCAGAGACTATGGATTGAGATAAAAATTTACTGAAAGCAAACAGCAATGGAGAATAAGGAATGCACAGTAACAGCAACATTATTAATAACAAAAGAGAAGGCTCTTTACACACAAAAGGCGTTCACCACCTCAACTTAGTTATTCCTGGCCTCTGAGACAAAAACAAGATGGCAACGTTCCTGCAGCTTGGCAGTGACATGCAGTTATTCCCAAGACAGCAGATGCTCTCCATAGCTAAGGCCACATGTCTCCTGAGACAAAGACAGGATGGTGAGTGCTCTCCACAGCTGGCATTCCCCATCCCCAGGCCTAAGACAATGAAAAACAATGATTGAAAAACCCCCAAAAAGCCTGATCACCCACGTTGTATCTCCCACCTTCCAGACCGCTGGGCTTGGTTGTGGTCAGCAGTACCCAGCTTGGCTTGGCTCCTCTGTGCTGGGCCTGGGCTGGGCTGGTTCACAACCCAATACAAATGACCATCTTAGGAGCAGTCTTTCTTCAGACATCCAGTTACCTGAATATTCCTGAATGGCAGGAAGCAGTGTGAGTGAGCTAACCCACCACCATTAATTTGTGACCCTGCTTTGACTGGGGCTGCATTTAACAGGCTCTCTATCTCAGCGTTTTCTAATATACTCATCACTGTGACAAGGAGCAGATTTTTGGCTGCCTTTATTGTTGTGCAGGGGGTACATTTTTTGTATGAAAGCCCTGCTGAAATTTATGGTTTTGCACTGAGTGGAATAAGCAGGCACATTATTAGACACATCCCATTCAGGACATAAGAAGAGAGGAAATCTAGCTGTCTCCTCCAACAGCATTCAGCTTTCTGGAGATTCACTTATTTCTTCCAAACCTAAGCTGAAGCACAAGCAGCTACTTGAGGCCTGTAATACAAATAGTTTGTACATAATGACCCAGTCTCTTCCTTTTCAATTTTTGGACCAAGTGCAGGTGCCAGTGAATGTTGTTTCCCACCTCTTTTGGCATAGCGTGGCATCACAAATCATAACTTTCCCAATCCCAGTCTCAACAGTCTTGTAGGCTGTTGGCAACAGAAATAAGAATCCTAGGGCTCTTTACATAATTTCTCACAATGTCAAAGGAACATTAAGAGACTGAAATAGTATTGGACTATTCTTTTCCAGCTATGCTGGAAGCCGATATATTCTCTTGATGCATTAACAATGGAACATGAGGACACTAAAGAAATCCATTAATTACAATTGTCAAAATGAAGCTGCTTTTAGGAAATGAAATGGAAGATCACAAGAACTGGCCAGACTAGTTAGGACAAAAAAAAATTTACTCAAAACTTTTTCCCAAACTGACTGGGCTAAACAAAGGGCTCTAGCAGGTTAGCAGACACTAGGAACAGGAAAGGTGCATTAGGGCTGCAGCAGGATTGCTCTCTACACAAGACTCCCTAGTACATCTGAAAGGCCTGTTTTAAATGGGGCAAGCAATGGATTTGCTGTAGCAGCTTCCTTTGGGGAAACTATTTCACAATCCCAGTAAATCTCACCATTAAAAAGTCCTTTCTGACCAGCACAGCAACTTTTCACTGGCCTTGATCTTCAGGCACACAAGCAAGTTCACTTAGCATTTTTTTATTCTTCTCTTATACAAATCACTGCAAAAACTAGCAGAGGTTGTAAAATTCTCATAGTCGGGGGTTTGGAGTTGTCATTTTTGGTATCTCTAATTCCACAAAATTTGAGAAACTGTGTCTTTTTGACCACCCTCACTCCAAAATCTTTGCCTTGAAAGTCCATCAAAACTGCCACATTTTATTCTCATTTTCTGAGTGATGTCACTGTCATCAGCCTTTTACTTCTTTATCCCATTATTACCTACACAGCTTGGCTTTAATATTTAATTTTTTTTCATTTCAAATTCCCTGGCCCTTTGAATAGCACAAAATTTTTTCTTATAGACTTATTTCCTGGTAAGGTCATAAACCTTAATCTCCCTCAGTGTATGACATGTACATAATCCAATATGACACAGATAAATAGCATCCCAAGTTAAGACCTCCCCAGTGACCCCCTATGCAGTTTTCCGCTTTGAATGTATTGATTTTAAATATACTCCTTGGATACAGCCTCTCATTATTTTCTCCTCCCTGGGGGTGAACTTTTTTTTACTAAAGAGTAACTACCATTATTAGTGCAAACAGCAAAGTTAGACTTTTAAAGAAAAAGAATGCAACCAAAGTGTTGTGGCTGCAACTTGTAATTGTCTGGATGTCACATGCCCGTCTCATTCCTTCTTTATTCCAGGAGGGCAAGAGTAAACAGCAGCAAGAAAACCAGGTACTCTAGTTGTGTCTGGTACTGAAGCCTTTGCATTTCATGATCCATGCCTTTCTTCTCTTGGCTTATTAAAAATATAGAAGGCAATGTCATTTTTCTTGGTGAATATTGAACTGGTACCACCCAAAAGAATCTGATCTTATATATATTCAATTACTTCCTATCTTTTGGTCTCCCCCTGCACCCAAGGAATGTGTTTTGTTGACTCTAGTCGAGCAAGATCCAGAGTGTCAGCTGAAGGGGGGGAAGAGGAACGACCACCAGCTACTTGGAAAGGCATATCTGAGCTTTAATTTAAAGTTGTCAACAAAAATAACAGCTTTTCCATAATTTTGCAACTTCTCCTCTTGTAAATTTCTCAATTATTCTGTTCTGATCTTTTGTATGTACTCCTTTCAGTGAAATTGGCAATGACTTTTAAAAAAAGTCTATTTGACGTTTTGTGCTGTTGAAACAGAAGAACAGATGGTAGCAGAAACTAACAGGAGACCTCTGCAGACAGTTCTGGGAAAAAAAAGGGCAAAAAATGTTCTTTAAACCACCCGTATTAACAGAAAAAGAAAGAAAGGAAGAAAAAAGTTACTATAATCTACCTCTAAAATAAGCTCTTCTCCATAGAAGCATATGTTTGTATTGTATTACCAGTAATTTCATGGTGGGAAAAACTAAATTATCTCAGATCTGACACAGGCTAAAAGCAAGATTTACCATGGCTCAGCTGTCTTTTAGGAGCTTGTTCAGCTGCACTAAATCACATATTTAAGATCCAACACAGATTAGTTAATCCAAAAAAATGTTTCAATGCATTGAACTGTGCCGGACTATAGCAGAGTAGAAGGGAAGGAGCCATGTTGACCTCTGTGATTGACTACTCACTAATGACTTTAAAATTTTCTGCCTTATTTCTTGCTTTGTGGAATGTAGCTCAGAAATCTTTGACTCCTAGACAGATTCCTATTACTTAAGTCCAGCAGGAAAACATTATTAATAGATTAAAAAAATAACTGCTCTCTAAAATAAATAATAAAAAAATTACATTTTCACTGCATATAAGATTATCATTCTTCCTGTATACCCAGACTGCCATATTATTCTAAAATTTCTTATTATTATCCTTATTGCTGGTTACAAATATCATTTCAGATCTGAAAAACTTCTCATTACAATTTTCACCAAATCAGATAACTTCTTATAGGAATGTTTATTTCAAATACCAAGCATTTTCTGACCAACAGGAGAGTTTTATTGGATTATCTGTGTGTTAGTCTCGTAATTTTCCAGCCACAAATTGTGATGAGGCAACATATCTGAGCTTACACTGTGGAAAAACATAAAGTTGCTCTACATAAGGGAAAGAGTAGAAAAGAAAATTCAAAAGCTGACAGCCTGGGAGTAACTCACTCTCTGTCTCTGGTATGAGGCCATGAGTTGCATGAAGTATCATGGCACACAGACCTTTTATCTCCATTCTTTGATGAACTACAAGAAAAAAACCTCAAACTTAATTCAATTTTATTACTATTTCTTTAATTTCCACAGGAGAAGTTATTTTGCAGAATAAATTTAACCACACACAATGACTCAGGCTGCTCTATTCATTTTCATTCCCTGTCAACTGCTAATCTGCATTCCTATTACCAATAAATACAACTAATTGCACCTGGCCAGAAGCAAAGAATTATTATTCAGTTTCTCAGATCACTTTCTTTGAACTTTACCAGCAGAAACCCAGGGAAACAAACACACAACAGATAACCTCCAAATTCCAAGGGAGGGCTCATGAACATGTAACCTCCAGGCATCTAATGATTTCCAGGTGCACATCACCAAGTGTCTCATCCTCAACTAATTAGCCAGCTGGCCTGGTTTGTCAGGAGCACTAGAACAGCACAGGCACATCCTGAAGGTGTGTTGAGTGGTTGAACTTCTATCTGAGATCAGTGAAAACAGGCAAAGTGCTGCTACAGAAAGAGCGTTTCATACAAGTAGAAGCAAGCCGAAAATCCAGTTACAAAACCCCAGGGTTTTCCATGAAAGTACAGCAATAGTCTTGTTCAAAGACAAATGCATGAGTTTCGTCTTCTTATCTTAGTAATCAGACCAAGGAACACAAAAATTGCAATCAGAATAGCTGGATATTCCTCAGGGTAAAAGACCACGTCCCCTGGCAGAAAACTCACTTTTCTTTAGAATGTGGTAAATGAGAACATATTAGAGTATCTTCCTTATTCAGTTTGTTTGTTTTCTTTAGCTCTCAAAGTACACATCTCTATTCTTTCTTCATGACACAAGCTGAGGCTAGAAGGAAATTATTACCACTTGTTAGAGATGTTAAATGTTAGAGATGAACAAAAATTAAGATTAAAAAAAAAGGAAAGTATTGCAAATCTCTCAAGAAAATAGTTTGATGATCCACTGGAGCATGAGAATCTGAAGTATAGAGAATGGGAAGTGCAATGAAAGTTTTTGGAGCAACCAGATCTATGTTCGTTACTCAGTAGAGAGTATGTTGTTAAGAATTATCATGCACTGGATACCAGTGATTTACCCCAACCACAAGTTAGAAACAATGCTGGACCAGTCATTCAAATGAGTTTGCTTAACTGTAGTTGCAGCTGTAGATGCAGCTGGGTAGAAATTGAAATCAACAAATTCAAACCAGTGGTGTTTCATCATGTTTGGTACAACCAGAAAGCTTTGAATATGGGAACCGGAAACATCTCTAGATTATTTAACCCTTTAGGGATTTATTCTTTTTTGTTACTAGTTAAGAAAAAACCCATGGATTTTGAGATAAAACATGTGACAACTGTTTTGTGTTTTTACCGAAACAGAACCTTTGACTGAGGCCTGTTCTGGTGTTCCTAGGGTGTTTCGTTCCCAGTTAAGCAAATATACCTTGTTTCTTCTGGTTTTACATTGAGCTGGGCTGGAGCGGATCCCAACTTCTCTTTAACTAAATCATATTTTGCTAAAGAATCATCCAGGAAGGAATCTAGTCTTGCTTTTGAGGCATCAAAGAACAGAGAATCTACCACTGTTCTTGGTTAAGTTTTCTTACTGGTCATATCTTTTATGTTATTTGATTTGACTTGATTTGATTTGATTTTTTTTTTCTCCCAGCTTGAGTTTATACTTTCTGACTCATTATGTTTTCCTCCACTCGATTAAAGAACCGTTTACTACCAGGCATTTTCTTCTCAGGAAGGCACTTACATGTTGCAATCAAGTCACTCCTTTAGGAAAACCTCTTAAGGCTCATGATATAACATTTTTCTCTAGCACTTCAATTATGTTTTCAATGCTCTCCTTAAAATGTAGACACTTTGGCAAGACTCGATATTCTAGTATTGGCTCTCACTACACTGTGTACAGAGTAAATCCCTCTTTAATCCTACTTTTTACTCTTTCTTAAATTTCCAGGGATGGAGCATTTTTGCTGTTTGATTTTATTTTCCCCATAGGAGTGTTCTGGTAGTCTCATGTCGCATTGCTTTTCAGGTCTAAACTCATGTCTTTTCCTGTGTCACTTATTTCCCAGGAACAGAGCCTGATTCTGTAACTGCTGCATGCATTCAGTTTTCTAGACAGAAGCCTCTGATTTAGCTTATTTGAACTTTTATCTCTTAAATCTTTAAATTTGAAATTGTCAAGGATTTCATATTTACTGCTAAAAGATTGCAAAAAAATGCAAGTGGTTTGCATCTAGTACTGATCCTCACACATCCCCAAAGGAGATCTGTAGGTGTAGGCTACAGATGGGATAGTGAAAAATAGTATCCCTTTAACCTTGGAGTGAGGGCAAGGCAGAAGCAGAATTTACTTTAATGCATAGGAATTGACTCCTGTCAACTGATTTCACAGCCTAAGTAATCAAAAACAAAGAAGAGGGAAAACCGAGAACTGTGTTTCTTCTCGTGTCTCTCATTACCTCAAAAACATTTTCTTATGAAGATTCTTCTCCATCACAATGTTTCTGAATTAGTGGAGGGTTCAAAAAGTTATTTCAGTATCTCACACTTCACATGTTTTCTTCAAAAGCTGAATCTGTATCCCATTTTCCCTCTCCTCTTGAGGGACCAAAAATCTGTATCTATATTTTGCATCCAGTAGCAATGAAAGGCTGTGACAGAATAAAGTGAGATATGTATTAGACAGACAATAATTGAAGCACATAAATTTACCTTCAGCTCTTTAGAATGAGAAAGTGTATATATTCCATCAGTCATGAGACTATGCAACTCAAAGGTGATTCTTAATGGAATTGGCTTGATCGTGAGATAATTTTGTATGAAAATTGTAATGCTTTTGAAAAAAGGTCTCAGTGCACAGAGAGAACTGAGAATCACATAGAGATTTTGTAACTCTGTTTACTGTAATAATTGTAAAAAAAAAAAAAAATCATGTGGAAACATAAAATACAATCTTGGTTTGCCAGCTGCTTTTCAAGGAGGAATTTTCAATATGATTTTTCTTCCAAAAGAGAGAAAATAAAACCGGCTCTTGCCTGGTAACTGCACTGCATAAAATGTGGTGTCCTGGTCTTACGCTTCATCATTCATCTTGAAGTCTTAATGGTTAAGTCAGAAAGTGAGAGCTAAGACCCCTTCAGGTTAGCATCCTACATGCAACTCTTGAAATTGGTGCTGGTATACTCTCCCAAGAGTCAGCTTTTGTTCTTTCCTAAATAGTATCTTCCATAGTAAACTCATTTGTTTTTATTCTAAATTATCTCCTATTACGGAATAACATAACAGAAAATATTTTCATTGGCTTTGTGAAGAAGATTAAAACCTCTTCTTTCAATGGAAACCTATCACATATGTTGGTACTTTGGCAGCTTAATGTAGAACTGAATTTGGAAAATATGGATGCAAGATTCAATTTCCTAGAGTATCTTGAAGGGGTTTTCTGGTTTGAAGAGTAAATGAAAGATGCTTCAATAAAGTCACAAGGGATGGAAATCCAGGAGATCTTAGTCTGGTTTACTGTGGAATTCCTTGTTACTGTTTGTCTTGGGGTGACTTTATGATGTGTATCCCCTATCGCTGCTCTATGCCCAGACATGAATCCTGTGCCTTTGTGTGTCTTTAAAACTGGGTGCGAGAGAAAGATAAAAAAAGCCAGATGAACTTTTCAAAGCAGTTTGTGCTTCAAGGTCACACTGCTCCTCTGCATGCTTCTGAGGCAGCAAGAGTGGAGGAAACACCCTTTGCTGCTTTTCAGTTAGCTTTCGGCTCTGTTTCTCCAGAGATGGAGAGTTAAACCATTTTTTTCCTGGGACTTTGGCTTCTTTAACTTCTATCTTTAACGATCTTTAACTTCTGCTGTAGTGGACATGATCAATAGTCCTGAAAACCTGGCACTGAATTCTGTGAAGATGAGCACCCAAAACCGAACCATAAAATTTTAGTGTCCTTATTTGAAAATCTTGGCTTAAGTTTACCTGTGTCTTTCATTCTCCAACTGCAAAGCAATGTATTCAGATTGTCCATGACCTACCTTACACTCATCTCCCCCAGATTGGCTAATTTATCACTGGGAATAAGTTATTTTAGTCTGAGATCCCAGAGGAATGCAATTCCCTGATACCAAAATATTATTAGCTTGCCTCCTTGAGCAAATAGATGGTCATTTGCCTATATAATAACAATATGCCTAATATACATATTGTTTGCTACATGTAATGGCTCAGCAATTCAGTGCATGCTCTACCAAAGCTGGCAAATAACTGGAGGAGAATCAAATTTCTGGACATCCTCCAGGCTGAACTTCATGACATTACAGGTAAATACCACAATGGAAAGAAGCTTTTTGCCCACCTAACCATCAAATTTATTTTCAGTGCTTGAGTTAGTTAGTGCCTGTTCCAGTTTCTAGTCCACATCAGCTCCACATAATTCAATCTTGGGCTTTCTGCCTTCTTCAGCAGGTGCTCTGTGCTCTAATGACTATATAGAAAGCTAAGGCTCCTAATTTAAGCTTGCAGTATATATCACAGAAACACAGAATGGGTCAGGTTGAAAGGAACCCCAGTGGTGTCATCTGGTCCAAGCTCCGTGCTCAAGCAGCATCATCCTAGAGCACATTACACAGGATTGTATCCAGAGAGTTCTTGAATAACTCCAGTGAGGGAGACTCCACTACCTCTCTGGGCAATCTGTTCCAGTGCTCAGTCACCCATGTAACAGGCCACAAGGAAGGGCACACTGCTGGCTCATGGACAGTTTGGTGCCCACCAGAATCCCCTTGTCCTTCTCCCCAGAGCTGCTTCCCAGCAGGTCAGCCCCCAGCCTGTGCTGGTATATGGGGTTATTCTTCCCCAGGTGAAGGACCCTGCATTTGCCTTTGCTGGATTTCAGATGGTTCTTCTTTGCTCGTTGCTTCAACCTGTTGAGGTCCTTCTGAAGGGCTGCACAGCACCCTGAGGTATCAGCCACCCCTCCCAGCTTTGTGCTGTCAGCAAACTTGCTTGCCTCGTTCAAGTCATTAATGAACAAGTTAAACAGTAGAGGGCCCAGTCTTGAACCTTGGGGGACACCACTAGTGACGGGCCACCAATTACCCTTGTGCCACTGATTCAGACCCTCAAATGAGTAAATTAGTCAAAGCAGATCTCAGCCTCTCCTCCATGCCCTGATCACCCAAATTTTTTGATAGTCCTGCAGTGGGATTTTAAGCTGTTTTTTTCAGGTTTGGGACTCAGCCTGCAGTCAATCTGTAATAATTTTTCAAGTCTTTCTCCAATATGCCCTTTCATCATTAGAGCCTGGAAAGTCCTGAAGAGACAGACCCCTGGCTTAGCCAGTAGGAAAATCCACCTCATGACACCTTCACAGTAAAATCTTAAGACTTTTACTGGTTTGGATAAAGCTATTTTCAATCCTGCCATCAAGGGACACTGCAAAACAGAAAGAATTTCTCTAAAAACACTTTGTGGGGATATGTGAACATGTGCCTGCTTGTAAAGCTCTCTCAGCCCTGGGGAGGGAGAAGCAACAGGAACTATGCCTTGATATCAGACAGCATAAAAAATGTATGACAGATTTCAGGCAGATTGTATTTTCCTGTCTTGTTAAATCTCTGTTGGGGGAGAGAATGGAGATTTGTGCCTGAATTGTTTGCTTTCTTCCTTGTCATTACCCATATAACAGTTTAAACTCTTCCCTTCTTAATCTGAGGTGACTTACAGAGGTTCCCTATCAAACACAGACACTATACAACACTATATTAGATTATACACTTTGTCAGAAAATTGGCACTTCATATACTAAATGATAGCCTGTGCTCTGCAACCATGCTATCATTCTTGCTCTAAGATCTTGTCAGAGCCTATAAATTAAGTGATTTGGCCCTGGAGTTATATGAAAGGGAGGGCCGTAGGAAACAAGAGGATGCTGCCTCAGCTCAAGACTTATTTAAAGAAAAATTGTCTTCTGTCTGACCCAGGACTATCATCTCACCACAGGCTATTTTAACCTATACATTGCAGAAGAGCAGCAGCATTAGGATACCACCTCATGTTATTCCCTGATGACTGTATATTGCATCTCTCCATCCACAGGAACTGCATCTCCTATTGTGATGCTATGCTATCCAAGATAAAAGAGATGCTGTCCAAGTATGCACCAGCTCTGAAACGATAGCCTTGACAACAGCTCATCTCCACAAGGTCACTGCTTTGAGAACCTGAGACAATATTGCTCAGAAAAAGCACCCAAGTAAAGGAGGATACAGTGAGCCAGATCACCCCTCTCTCACATTCCCATGTACATTTTTACCCCAGGGAGGAGAACTGAGGAATCTTTGCACTGCAGCCCCTTGTTAGCCTCTCCTGAGGAGATGCAGGAAGCCCTTTGACACTGTCTGTAACTACGAGAAAGACTTGGTCAGAAAATGGACAAAAAAATGATGCTCTGATGCAATGTTCTTGGGACCTCTAACTACTTTCATTTAGCAGTGGATATCCCACAGCAAATGGGATAACTCTAAGGATGACTATAATTTGGTCTGGCAGCCTCCCCAGAAGGAGCACTAAATACTGTCTTCACACCTGCAGGTATGTTTACTTCAGGGGCAGGTAGCTGTACCATCTACAGAGTTCTTTGCTATTCTTAAAAAAGGACACATCCAATTTCAAAGTAATTATTAGGCTTGCATGGTGCATTGGTTTCTGGCAGATAAGGTGTGTGCAAACCACAAGAATGATCACTGAAAACCCCGGTAGTGCTGTGCTCCTGAGTTGTTCAAGGACTCGAAGCATCAGTAGCTTTGCTGCAGAATGCAAGTGAGGCTATATTTGTGTGCAAAATAAAGGCAGAAGAAACACAAGGAAATTTGTAGGAACACACACGTCCTTCTTCAGGTCTGAAACAGAACAATAAGATTTTGAGGTAATGACAAATAAGGAACATTTTTTTCAAGTTTCAATGAGTTGATTTGAGTAAAAAACACCTTGTAGAGGAGAGAGAGCAGGGTGTCAGAACTCCCTGGTTTGGGGCCGTACACCCTGGGTTCAAGCCTAGCGCACAGGGCTGTGCCAGTGGCTGGCTGCCCTTTGCCAAGGCAGAGCTGCTTGTCTCCTGAGAGCCCCTGTCAGCATGGATTCACGGGGCAGAACAGAGGTAAAGATGGCACAGAGCCTTCCTGCTCAGGGTCTCCTTTAAGAGCCTGCTGCCGCTGCCAGCCCTAAGGGAAAGCTGGTGCCAGCATCAGCAGCGGCAGCTGCCCTGCAAACGTATAGTGACAGTGCTCTCTGGTGGCAGCTGGAAACCTCACCCAGCGCCTCAGCCTGCAGAAAGCGGAGGATGTGCTGGATTCCCAGCCAATCTTCTCCGTGTCAGTACGAGGTGATGAAGTCTAGGAACATAAGCAAATATATAGACAAGCACAGATATGCATTTTAAAACCTATGGAAGAGTTGAACAGATAAAACCCCAATTAAAATTCTCAGCGCAGTAAAAGTGCTTATTTTCAAAAGCTTTGTGGAAACAGGCTTTTCTGATCTGTCACACTGGCACTTTGTTTGTTTGTTTGTTTGTTTGTTTTACATGGAAATGGATGCCACAGGCCAATAAGAAATACTTTCCTGGCTCCAATGCCCACATACCAGTCTCACCAGCATGAAAACTCTTCATACAGCATAATACAGAATAGTGATTCCCATAATGCCTGTAATCTGCAGATCTCCAGTCACTTTACACAGCCCCCTGATGAGGTTTAGAGTATCACAGTAAAGGAAATGTTCATACAGCTGGGATAGCTGTAGAGAGGCTAAGAGGCTTGTAAGTTGAAATATATCAAGGAATACCGAGTTTTGTCTCTGCCTCCTACAGAAATGACAGACTTGCGAATACCAGAAGCCACGTGCCAGACTCAGATTTTCTTCTAAGTGTCATCAACTATAGGTCACAAAGGGTTTATCAGCGCAGGATCACAGAATGGTGATCCTGTATTGGAAAGGAAGGGATCTCTTGTGGTCATCTGGTTCAATCCCACTGCTGTTCAAGCAGGGCTACTTAGAGCTGGTTGCCCAGGACTGTGCATTCTCTGTTAATGCTTCATCACCTTACTGTAAAAAAGTGTTTCCTGATGTTCAGATGGAATCTCCTGCATTTCAGTTGGTGCCCATTGCCTATTGTCCTGTCAGGCATGTCCTTCCATGTTGTAATGTACACCAATATTCCATATTTAATGGCACACGATAATTTTCTGTATCCATACCCATCTGTACTGGCCATTTGGATGGTTTAAAGGCGTTCCTATGGCTGTGTGCAGAAGCACTTGACCAACAGCCTGTTAGAGGGAGTAGCTATCCTTCACAAGGAGGTTAGTATGCTTTATTTCGTTTACATGGGAGTCAGGCAAACAAGACGACTTTTCAACAACTTAGTGAAAGCTTTCTTTGCCAGTGGGATGGTTTCTAATATATTTATAATCACAGCTATGCATTTTCAGTTCTCAGCGTTCACTCTGGCACCTCTGCCAGGACTTTGCTGGCAGACCTGAGCTTGCACTGAGTATGTACTGGATCAAGCAAAGGCAATTTGGGCCAGAAGCACAGGCTGCACATATATATGCTCAGCAAACAGAATACTGCCAAAGGAATGTGATGACATGATATTAATGGTTTGGAGGGCAGGCAGGCAGCACCTGTCACAAGACTTCAGTCTATACAGAATATAGAATTAGACATTTCAAAAGTAAAAACAATTCTGCTAGAACACAACCAACCAACAATTCTTGAATTCAGTCATGTACATGTTACACCAGAGAAATTTAGCTGAAGCCACAAGACAAGCCATAGACATCATTTGAATTCACAAGCCTGTAACTCAATGCAGACCTTACTCTCACCTGTGAGGGTGAGACTGAAACAAGGTGGCTGGAGAGCTAAAATAATAAGAATAATGATCTAAATATACAGAGTCAGTTCAGACTTAAGCTACCACATGGCACCTGAGTCCCACTGGCTGTTCAGATACAAGCTCACAGCTCAAAGCAAATGAGGAGACCTCAACTTACCTCACAGTCAAAAAGACTGAAGTTACACCAAAAATTTTGTGCTTCTTGTAGGCTAAGAGAGTACCTAACCCTAACCTTAGCATACATGTGATTTTTTTTTTCTCACCAGGTCAGTAACATTCCCACTGAACTCCCTGAAGTGGATCTAATTAAGCCAGGCAAGTTTTATATTAGCTGGATGTCCTTTTACACTCTCCACAAAATACGCACACTTCTTCAAGCATTTTTGTGGTTTGCTTTGAATACCCAATATTAAAAATTAAACATTTCACACTGATTTCTTTTAAATAAGTCATAAAAAAAAAAAAAATCCACAGCCAGTGCATGAACAATCAGAGAAAAGGAGAACAGAAGAAAATTGTGTTAAAAGATATTTGTCAAAAACTGTTCACTTGTTTTTACATTGATCTCTCCAGTATCAACCTGGTAGAGCTGGGACAGGGACCTTGATTGCCAGGAGTAGGTATCAGCAATACTTCATGCTATAAGACTCACAGCAGGTTTTACTGTTGCTATGGTTATTCAAATCTTCTTTTCAACAGGAGAGAAATAAATTCTCCAGGTCTCTGCAACACATAATAACACAGCCATCTCACTGTCAGGCTCTTCACATGGGGGTGGGCTTCAACAGCATCAGCCTAAATCTAAACATCGAATATCAAATGGAGGTTATTTAAATATTTAAGAGAAATGAAAAACAACAATTACTTAATATAGAAGATGAAGAAGGTGTGAGAAGAAAGGGAAGGAAGGGAAGGAAGAGAGGGAGGAAGGGAAGGAAGGGAAGGAAGGGAAGGAAGGGAAGGAAGGGAAGGAAGGGAAGGAAGGGAAGGAAGGAAGGAAGGAAGGAAGGAAGGAAGGAAGGAAGGAAGGAAGGAAGGAAGGCTGACATAGAAGTTGACATAGAATCATAGAATTGTTTGTGTTGGCTATCTAGTTCGAACCCCCCTGCCATGGGCAGCACTACACCAGTTTGCTCAGAGGCCCATCTAACCTGGCCTTGAACACTTCCATGGATGAGGCATCCACAGCTTCTCTGGGAAACCTGTTCTAAGACCTCACCATACTCACAGTAAGGAATTTCTTTCTTATATCTATCTAACACTATCCTCTTTCCATTTTAAGCCATTACCCCTTGTCCTATATTACTACACACTCTTGTTACAAAGCTGGACAGTTCTGTTCATTATTCCCTAGCTGAGACTGACACTTCAGCACAAAAACATGGAGCGACTTGGTTATTACATCATGTCATGAAGTTGAGTCAGGGGAGGTTCAGGTTGGATATCAGGAAAAGGTTCTTCACCCAGAGGGTGGTTGGGCACTGGAACAGGCTCCCCAGGGAAGAGGTCACAGCACCAACTCTGACAGAGCTTAAGAAGAGTTTGGACAATGCTCTCAGGCACATGGCGTGACTCGGGGTGTCCTGTACAGAGCCAGGAGTTAGACTTGATGGTCCTGATGGGCTCCTTGCAACTCAGCTTGTTTTGTGAATCTGTGATTCTGTATCAAGAAAGGCTTCAAATCAAACTGCTCTCTGGTGACAGAGCACTTTCTCAGGTGTCCTCACTTCAGCATGCCATGTTCAGAGGGCTGTGTTGCACAGTGTTTTCACCCCCACAATTTAGGCTCAACTCCCAAATCAGGGATGCATTTAATGGTTTCATCCAGACTCCATAATACCCCATCACTGGGTAGGGTCATACTCTCTGCTTTCCTGTTCCTATTCAGCAATTTTCTGCTTATTCATCTGAGGTCACATTAGTTTTCAGCAACAGCATCACACTGAGAGCTCTTGTTCAGTCAATTATCCACCCTGACTTCTAAATCCTTTCAGGGTCACTGTTTCCCTGGAAGCAAGCTCTGCATGTGTAGCCTATTGTCCTTGTTCCCAAACACACAACCTTGCATTTTACTACACTAACATTTGTGCTGGTTAAACAAGACCCACTTTACAAATTAACTAGATTGATCTGTCAAACTGATCCAACTTTACCACTGTTTACTCCTACTAATGCTGCATCCTCTGCTGATTTTACAGGCACTGATTTCCTCACTTCTAAACCACTAATAAAACCTCTGAATTGCATTAGACTGAAAAAGATTCTCATGGAACCCTGCTGGAAATACCTTCTGTGGATGATGATTCCTCATTTACAATTCCTTTTTTGAAATCCATCAGACAATTATAATCTGTTTATTATGTGCTACATTAATTTTGCATATTTCTAATTTTTTAATTGGAATGTCATGTGGTATGAAGTCAAATGCTTTTGAGAAGTGCAGGTAGATGTCAACACAGCTCCTCTTATCAGCCTATCTTGTCGAAAAACAAAGCTGTGTTTGCTTAAGCAGATCTGTTCTCCATAAACTGAGATGTGCAACAGTTGCTGCATAAGACTGTGGATTGAAACAATTCTGGATTCTTCATGAGCAATAAGGAATTGTAGAAGTACAATTTTAAATAGAAAACAGACCAGTTGCATTTTCTTACTGCCAGGCCCAAAGGTTTTCAAATCACAGTTCATGGTATTTTTCTGTAATATATACTACGTTAAAATTCAAAGTGTACAAGCAGAAAGGACTCATTTGGGATCTCTCAGCACTTCAAGCCACAAACAGCGGCTTATACTTATGTAAGAGTATACTTAAGAGTCCTTATACTCTGCAGTATAAGGAGATGAGACGGACTGAACAGCACATTTTCTTACTCCCTCCTCATTCTGTCTAAGTAGTTCCTGTCTATCATCTCTAAGGAGACCTTGTGGAAGAGCCTATCTCAGCTGTTATCTCCGTGTAGAGAACATGTCCTATAAGGCAATAGAAAATATCTTGTCTTGATAACATTTGATGAAAAATGTAGAAGATAGTTTCAGCTTAATGGTGTAACTGAATTACCATGTCAGAAACACAGAGGCTGGACATTTGAAGATAAGTTGGTCTCTGAAGCTCTAAAGGCCTGCAAAGATACTTCTGCATCACTTTTCAGAAGAAATGCAGATTATACAACAGCTACTGTTCAGTCTGTACCTCTCACAGAAGCCCTATCAACTGAAACAATATTTTCTTGAGATGAGATGGCAGGAACAGTCCAAGATAAAAAGGAGAGATCCTTCTCTTCCCCTTCATTCCACTCCATCCACATACACTTAAGAGCAGTACTTGTTGGACTCACAAGATGATTCAGTTTTCACGCCTGTGAGACAACTAACCTACAGAAAAGTATCAGCAAGTTACATTATCTCAGTAAAGCACTGGACAGGGGAAAGGATGGAGCATCACGACAGAGAACTTGAAGGGGAAGAGAGAAACTGAAGAGTTGGAAAGGGGAGAAAGACATTTTCCCCCAGTGTCAAAGCCTTTCAACTACTTATGAAAGAACAACATGAGCAAGGCTTGTTTGGCACTGTTCCCTGAACAGCATGGTGACTCCCAAAGAACAAAAGAAAGTCACTTCTTCCTCTACCTGTCCATAACCCTCTTGCAAAATAGGTCTACCCACTAGTTTGGGGCAATTTCAAGTCCTCTCTTGAGCATGAGAAGGTAGTTGTGATAATTCAGTAAGCACTTATGCTCTTCACTGTACTGAATCTTTGCCTTAGATCAGTGCAAGGACTTTGAGGATGGAAGAGCTGTTATATTCTTGTACAGATAATACCCAAAAGAAATGGATCATTAATGTTTATAAAGAGACTTACAACCAACAGATACTACATTCTGTCACAGCCTAGATACTACATCTTCATCTCTGAAATCCCAAGCCTTATAATTGGATAATAATTTTCTCTCGTTTTCCAATAACAGTAAAGAATAAAGTTGGATGCAGTTAAAAAGTTGCTCTATATTATTTAACAAGAGGTTGCTCTTCAAAAGTCAACCAGTCTCTATGTGCACACATGTACTTCATACACAGGGAGTCAGATCTGATGTCACTTTGCAGGTGCTGCTTCTGGGCTACGCTTTGCATTACAACTTGGAATTCTTTCTCCATGATTGCTAGGTGATGTGTGGAGTAGCAAGGACTGAACATACTAATAATTCAGTACAGAAGAATTTACATAAAATTATGTTTTCAACACTAATTTAAAGATACTGTTTTTAAAAAGCAAATTTATTCAGATGTTTACCCCAATTTTTTTTTTCTTCAAGGAAAATGCATACTCCCTGGCCCCAAAGTCTACATAGAGCAAATTAGTAAAAAGCATTGAAAATTATCTGGACACAGAAATTAATTTGTTTCTAGGGTCTGAATGTGATCTCCCAGCTCAGATTCAATGTCATGTGGGTCTACATGATATTGATAACCCAAGGACCCACATGAGAAATACAGAACTTCTCTTGATAAATAAGATTGTACCAGTTAGTTTGAATCTTTCTGGGTGATTTACTACATGCAATTACAGTCACGCCTATGCAACCTCTTTGAAATCAACACAGTAACAGTCACCATGTAAAAGACACCATATATCATTGGCTGGCATTGTACATAGACTTGAAATAGTTAAAGGACAGATTGATCTAGTACTGGAAGTCATTCCTTCTAAATCTGATACCAGACCTGCCTTTGATTTCCTTTAGTTCTCTAGGATACAATAGCAGCCCTATGCTCTCAAGCTCGTGATGCCATTAACTCACTTAACAGAGATTTACACATTTTTAAGAATTGGTAACAGTTCTCTGTGGTCATTTTGGTCTCTCTGGACATTCCTTTAAGTAATTTACAAATGGGTCAATGAAACTGTTAATAATTCCCACTGTCTTTTCTTACTGTCCTCGTATTTCAAAGCAGTGAGATGTACTCCCATGTTATGGGGATAGCAACATCTCTTGCTTGTCTTAGGATGGGTGAGTTCTGTTGTTTCTGAACTACTGCACAAATAAGATGTGGATTTGGAACAGACATTTCTAACATGCTACAGCATACCATTTAAGACAACAGAAGCACACAATTCACTGAAGCAGCCCTGTACCACTGCATTTGCCTGTATTAGTGCACTTTAAAAGTAAATGGTTTCAACTGTCTGCTCACACTGTGCAAAGATAGCTGGACCACTATTTGTCAAAAGCTGCTTCTGTAATTTCAGTTACCTGTGTAGATCACAGATTTTTACAGTGTTGTGTTAGCCATTGATATGACCAACAAATATTGCTATAAAGAAAGTGGTGTTTGTGATGACTGATCTTTAACTAGTTGCTCTATTAACTCAGTTGAGAAAGTGACTGTGCAGCCAGTAATGCTGCACATCAGTTCAGTGAGCTGTGAGGCTGGCTGAGCTACTGAGGAAACTCACCCCCATTGCTTAGTTTGACATTTGGGAACTTGTGAAAGTGATGATGAGAACTTATGAGGCTGCAAACCATGCACTTTCTGGAGAGCATACTTGAAACAGGGAAAATTGACAGAAAAACAAACTGTAACAGCTTGAGAAGAAAGGTAGTTGTCCAAGCTAGTCCACTGTAACTCTATAATGACCTGGTAAGCCTAGACCAATGTCTTGCTGATGCTCTGTTGACTTTGTAAGCACACCTATTCTGAAACTGGGACCAGGGAAATTCATGGTTCAGAGTTAGGACATTAAACTGTTTTAATTTGAGTTAGCTCTCTCAGCCAATAAGCAGATATGTATGTCCACGGTCATGTAACTTGGTATTCTACCCAGGTTCTCTTACTCTAAATCTAAGCTGCCCTGAGGGATGTATAGAGGTTTGTAACAGAAATGGGGAAGAAAACAGATGTACAAGCAAACCTGAGACCATCTGCTCAGCTAATCCTTCAGTACCTGATTATGGTTTCAGATGTTCCGAAGCTCTTTAGATAATCATGTTCTTCTATTATATAGAAGAAGACATTTGGCAATTATCACTATAGCTGCTTGTTAAAAAAAAAACAAAAAACAAAAAAAAACCAATTGAAGTAGATAAATAAAGCCTAGGATAACAAAATATATCATCCACCCATTATCCCTTCAATGTATGCATCCTGCTGTCATGGTTCAGAGTTCATTTACATGATAGATGCTTCTACTTCAGCCTAAAGCAAGGCTGGTCTTCATGTCATTTCCTGTCAGGAGTTGCTGAACCTCAATTATTTATTTGAGATAAATGATGCAATAAAAACACACTTTACAGTCATCAACCATAGAATGCCTGGCTTTCTCTTTGATTCCCACCCCTGCCCCCCCACAAGACACTTGCCACAGTAAAATAAATTATTCTGGTACCTAAGCAACACAACATCCACTTATATTGCTCCTCTTAAACAGCCTAGCTGCCTCAGCCATCACAGTTGCTTTCGTGTTCCCTCCCCACCATCCTGACAAAAGGTAACACGAGAAAGAAGAGGAGGGTAACTTGTAAAGCCTGTGGCCAATGCACCATCTGAAGGAGCTAAAACTGGTTAGACCTAATTGAACTGGCCCATGTTACACCCCTTTCTCTGCTATGCTGACTGGGGAACAATTTAAGGAGGAGAGAAGAAAGGGGCTTGAAAAATTTCATGACAGTGACAACTTCTTTACCTTCTTACTTGATCCAGCCTACTGATGAAGTAACCGAGGGCTCACAGGGCTGGATAAATTAAGCAAGAAATTAAAATCACTAGAAGTCAGTTACTTCTGTCACAGAGCAGTACTCAGTGAGATCAAAAGCTGTATAACAACAAATTAAATTCCAGCCTATCTCCTCTGTGTGAAGTTTCTCAGTTTATGTATATAGGAAATGCAAAGGAAAATACCCCATGGGGTGTGGCAAAGATTAATCTATTAATGTGTTGTATTTGAAAACCTAAAGTGCTATTAAATGCTAGACTGATTATTTTAATCAACACTGTTTTCACACCATCTGCAATTCTATGGCTACAAATGTAACTGTGAAATTATATTCCAGGTATACAGAATCTCTCTCCACCTCTAAATTCGTACTTAACATTAGCACAGCATCCAAACACTTAAGATGAAATCAGGTTCAACTGCAGGATGAGACATGAAAGAAAATGCAGTACTATCACATTTCTTCTTCTGAAGGGCCCAGACGGGTATCGTCAGATAGTCAATTGAACATGAGACAGTTCTGATGTACATAGTCTTGATATTCTTGTGTAGGAGCCACAAGGAGGGGGGTGATAAATGTAGGCTTTTTAATTTTCATTTTCCTCAGAGATACAGTAATTGGTGTAAAGCATGCACTAAAGCAAAGTTTAGACAGAAGACTTTCAGCTCTGAAACAATAGAAAGTCAAATACTTCATATTTTCTATTTACAGGTTCACACTTTAAAAATAAAGAGGATGAAATGTTATATTAATTACACACACTAAATATCTTTCGTAACCTTAAGAGAAAAGCAGGCAATAGATAAATGGAAAGAGAGAGGGTTTAGAAAGAAATCTGACAGTGCTTGCTAAAGAAACAGCACTGAAGTGCTAAGGAATTGCATCCTGAATTTTGTCTGGTGTTGCTCTGCACTGATAAATAGCTCTGGATAATGCCCTATATGTTACAGCTGTGGGAAAGATTAGCTCTCAACCTTGTTACTAGATGGTTATGCTATTCTTTACAAAGCAATCTACTGATGAAAAGGCAACACCCCCACCACCCCCCTTTTTGCCTTTTTTTTTTGGTTACTTAATACTGTGGAATCCGATATCGACTTCATCCCTGGCTGCTTGTGACCCAAACAACACCTGCCATGGACAGAACGGCACCTGCACCAACTCTTTTCATACAGCCCCGTCTGCAATGCCAGTGGAGCTACAGGGGACAGGACAAATTAACAGCCAAACTATTTTGAAACCTGCAGTTACAGAGAAAGTAAAGCTCTGACAGGCATACAAAAAACACAGCTACCCCATGTTAGTGTGGGCAAATAAGGGGAATCAGGGTGCCAAAGAGATGTAAGGTTTTTTTCCCTTCCTTTCCTTTCCCCTCCCTTTCCTTCCACTCCCTTCTTCTCTCTTTTCTTCTGCAGTAAGATGTGTTCAAAGTTCCTAGAGTTTGAGTCCTTTCTCTCCATGAACAAACATATCAAAAAGGCTGAAGATTTCTAGCCAAAAATGTAAAAAGGTTAATTTGTTCCTAAATTTACATCTGCAAATCTTCACAGGAAGCAATCTGTGTAACGTCCATGAATTAAACATACTAAAGTCAAAAGCCTTTTGCACCAGTTGGGGATTAATGACCAACTGGAAAGATGATGGCTTGAAGAAAGTTGAGCCACCATTAAGCCTGTGTTCTAATGCCAGGTTTATTGCCATTATAGGCCTTTTTAAAAGCACAGAAGAAAATAAATATTACATAGCAAGTAGTTTCTTGTTTTGAGCCAATACCCCTCCTAGGGGTTTTTTGCAGTTTTGACGAGTGATGCTTTTAATCTTGACACATTTTTCCAAAGGTCTTTATGAACCAATGCCTGGATTGCCTAATACTTGGCATCTCATCCAGAAATGCTGGAGGAAGGACCCCAGAAATGAGCCAGTACTTGTTTCAGTTGAGATGGACCGCTGTAGGTTATTGACAATAGGTAATGGTTGGAAAAGCACCACCTCTAAACCATCTTTCTCATATCCAAATGCACTACCACAGTCTAGAAAGTCTGTTTCTTGTTTGGAATGATTTCTGGGAACACCTGTGGGTCTGTATAAAATTTAGTGAAGTTATAAATGCCGAAAGGCCATGCTTTTGTAAATGGCCCTATCTTGGCTATATGGACAAGGGCTGGACAACCAAATGGAAAATACTTAATGAGGTTAAATTGCGGAAGATGTGACCAAAATGCTACATCATTTTTCTGTTGGCATAAATGTAAGATAATTATTGCTTTTTTAGACCAGCACAAATGAGAAAAAAAGGAAATTCACATATATTTAGGCTATTAATTTGTAACTCTTTATGGAACCATTTTTATCTGTCACCATTCAATGCTCTTGCATGTTGCAGTAAGTAGTAGGGAACAACAAAAAGGCAAGTGCAGAGTCTGGGGAAGCACAGTGGAAGTCAGTGATACATAACCAGAACTCCTGCTATAAAGGGTTCTCTTACTGAAACTACACTTTGGCTTTAAAATGATGCTATCCACTCTTACTAAACAAGTACCTCACTATGCTGTGTTCCTTGTTACTCACTCTTGAGCCAATTAGTACAGTCTCTGGCTTTGCTGTTCCATTGTAACCTTTCTGAACCCATATCTGAACAAAGCCATGATTATATGAGAGGATTCCAATGGTGCTTGCATAGCATTGAATTCCAGTCCAAAAATTTGGGCTCATATGCCATAAAAGAAGTAAGGCAATTATCTAGATTTAAAATTATAATTAATAAAAACAGGTAGTGATAAAAAACAGTATCTGTTTATCAGCCAAAAATGTTGAGCCTTCCTACATGCAACCTTTTCTTCAAACTCCCTATTGTCCTTTTTCTTATGTTACATGTAGTCTCCCAAACTTAGACAAAGTCAGAAAATGTGGCTCATTCATAGGTGATATGGCAAGATCCACAATAAAGCAAGAATTAACATACGCTTCTCTCTTCTGAACAGTTAAAGCCATATCAGTATAAGAATATTTTATCTAGGGACAGCCTTGTTATCCATGGTTAAATCAACCTAATCAAATAATTGAAGAAGATTAATTAGGTCTTTGATGTGGGAGAGAAAAGATTTGATATGCAGCCTCATCTGCTTTTGGGTCTTTTGGCAGTCACAGTTATTTGAAGCATCTCAGCTGTCGGCCGCTACAAAGTTCCACACCACCACTCACAAAAGGAATAAAAAAATTGGTTTAATTCAGAATTGAGCCAATTCTAAAGCTTCCACTAGCATTTTTCCCACCACTTCCTCACCTATATATAGTCCCACTCCTTCTATCAGCTACTGGAGGCCAGACAAGGGCGGAAAAAGAAATTATTCTAGAGCACTTCTAAGCTTTTCATGATTTTTTTTTTTTTTTTCTTTTTAATATTGTAAGAAGGGTAGGGATAGGGGATGAATCAGCTGGGACTTATTCTGTCTGGAATATGAACAGGAGAACAGTTTCTACAGGAATCAAAGTACAAGATTCATCTGACAGATGGCGAATTCAAGCTAAAGCACTATTTGGGTTTCTAGAGGAAATCTACAAGTTTGCAATATTTCACTTTTTTTTATAGGCCCTTCATTGGACATGTTAGCTGGCATATTCTTCTATATTATTAATCTGTTTCACTCCTCTTCACTTTGCGTTACAGATATGAAGAAAAATAGGTACCTCATTAATCAGCTTCAGTCCAGTAACCAGTAAGGCAGAAATTTCCCTGATTAGATTGTAATGTGTTGGCTGGGGAAAAAAAGCAGACGGAAAAATAAGCAAAACTGAAAGTCATCTGATATATAACTCCTCCCAATACAGACAACTAAGTAGTCTTAACCATTACTAATTACTATAAACACTTCAGCCTCGTTTTTCTTCTACATAAGAAGTCGTGTAAAACTCTTATCTTTTGAAAACAATACGGATTTCACATTCAGTCAAGGTATATTTACATTAACAAGTGAAAAGCAGAAATTCTGTACCAGTGACAGAAAATAAAGGAAAGGAAAAATCAAGGTTTGGGAAGTTCTAGCTGGCAGTTGAACCTCAAAGGGCTGCACTAGTGAAGTGACAGGTTTAGTCCTTTCCTACCTGTTTACCTTGCTTAAATCAGCTGCTTAAGGAAATCACTGCAGATGTCTGTGGGCAAATAAAAAATGTTCATAACACCTAATTTCTGAAAAACAGTCACAGCAATCACAATAGTCACAGAAATCATTAGAAATAGGTATTTCTCAAAAATTCACTTTCTAGATATTTGTTGCTTTATCTTGGATTAGGCATGGTTGTCGTGACATGGAAGCTTAAAATATCTGCTGCTGGACTTGGCAAGTTACTGAAAATGAAACATTTAAACAAACAGTTTTTACAAATGTAAGCTGTTGCAGCAAGATCATTCAATGCAGCTGGAATCTGGAGGACTTGCCTAGATTCTTCAAAGGCACCAGGAAGATAACACTGTTGTAGAAATGATGCAATTACATTTTCCCGGCAGGACTCCAAAGAACAAATTTATCTATTTCCAGATCAATAGTGGCATCAGCTGGAGAAGACAATTATCCTTGATGATATATTGCACTTACTTGTATCTCTCTGACAGGGAACAAACAGTGTTCACTGCAACCCTGTGAAGTGGTTAAGCACCATCCACCCCAACTTCTAGGGAGGAAAAATAAGGCACAGAGATGGGATAGGGAGAGAAACAGGTATAATAAGTCAGTAGCTAAACTGGGAGAGGAACCAACCACTTTCTACTCCTGATTTGGCCCCTGTCACAAAATGAAATACAAAAATACTACTGGTAGGAGACAAGTGAAACAACATAGGTACCAAATACATACTAGATAGTTACTTCATAGTTTATGTCTCCAAGTTCCAGTCTCTAAAACCCCTGCTGTCATCTCCCCCATGCCTTTCTCTCTGCACTCAGAATCTGAATAAAGATCTAAGAAATCTATTTAACATTCTTCCCATTTCTAATCTTCTTTTGGAAAGATTAACAAGTTGACATTAGTGCAATGTTTTTCAATGCAAACTTCTGTCATAACAGAAGAACGATAAAATCATTACACAGTAGGAAAAAAAATCACTGACAAACCAGGAGCCTTTCCATTTTTCTATGTCCCTTATTTTCATTTTTCCATTTTCTATATTTTTTTCTTTTCCTGTTGCATGTCTACAAAGAATCTCATCTATTTCTATTTTTAACATATTACTGATTCTAGTCCAGTTATCTCCCTTCTCAACCTTTTTTCATGTGTTTATTATTCTTTTACATGAAATCACATTCTCTGAAAGTCTGTTCCCAAGTTGCTCATTTTCAGGTGATTTTTATCATGCTTCCTGCCAGTAACAGAAAATTGTCTTCCTTATGTTATGCACTGGAGTATGCACTTCATAATTTAAGTTAGTTCAAGGAGGGGTCACCTCTAAATTCCCATTGTTTCAATTGGAAGAGAGTCTAGAGCTGATCACACCTCCTCCATATTACTCATGTCTTTGTGATTTGCTGTCATTCTCAAACCCTCCTATTTTAAATTCCCTGCTGGACCAATTTCTTCCTGCTGTACCTGCACAATCTTATGCCATCCTGTACTAAGTAACATTGATAACACTGTTCACCAGGAGAAAAATTTGAGATTTCCTGTCTGGAGGAAAAGCTCTCTCAGAAACACAGACATATTCACTTGACTGCAAAGAACTTATACAAAGTCATCTAAAACATACATCTCAGAAACAAAAGAAAGCAGAGTTGAGTTGTTCTTTACTATGCCGCAGGTCAGAATGAACAGTTTTCTTGGTTTTTCTAGTCCTTGAGAAATGCAAAATGAACACAATGTGTTGTAGAAAAAAAAAAGATGAAGCAGCTATGGGCTAACTATAGGATCATTCTGTTCAGGCATGAAAATGTTCCTATTTTACTTTTGCTTTTGGTTCAATAATTCTGAAAGTCTCTTCCACCTGAAGACCCTTTGGAGACCTCTATGAACAGAATTCCTGAGGTACATACTATACAGTGAGCACTGCTGGAGGTGAGAACATGAGCAAAACCAAAAGATATGAAAGCATCCATCTGAAAGTGACAATTGATCTGTGACTTTAACCTTCAACATACAAACTGTCTTTGTACTCTGGTCAACAGAAACCTTCCGTTTTACAGCTCTTCCTTCCTGAAGCAATCTATTGATAGGGCAGCAAGGCAGGTTATCAGTGCAGCACTTCCCTGAAGAATAAAGGCAAATGTTAACTACGTTCTCAGAGCCTATAGCATCTCAAACCTTATTATAAGTGAACTAGCAAAAGTGGCTGAACTGCTCTAGTTTGTATCTTACTGCCAAATTTGGATGCTTCTGCAAATACAATAAAAACTGGTCTTATTGACCATCTGGAGCTAATGAAGAAGCATTGTGGAAATTCTGCAGAGCAATAAAAGATGATTCCGTTTTAGAAAAATCTTGTCCAACAGCATAAGCATTTCTCAGTAATCACTCAGATTCAAATACAAGGCATATATATATATGTAATAGACCAAATCAAGCAGAGTATAGTCCAGAGCTGGGCAAAGGGAAGCTGAAATGCATTCCTTTAGGGAGGGAATGAAGCCAGAGCATTCAACATATTCAAGCAATAGTACCCTTTTGATTAGTCTATAGAGAGTTGTCATTCACCGACACAAGGCAGAGCTGCCAAGGCAGCACTATTGTTTATATCGAGCTGTCATTCATGTCCCTCACATTTTAATGCAAAATGGAAATCATAGAATCATGGAATCAAAGAATCACAGAATAGTTTGGATTGGAAGGGACCTTTAAGATCAACTAGTTTCAACTCCCCTGCCATGGGCAGCGGCATCTTCCATTGGAGCAGGTTGCTTAAAGCCCCATCCAAGCTGGCCTTGAACACTTCCAGGGATGGGGAATCCACAATTCTCGGGGCAACCTGTTCCAGTGCCTCACCACCCTCACAGTAAAGAATGTCTTCCTAATACCTACTCTAAACCTACCCTCCTTCAGTTTAAAGCCCTTCCCCTTGTCCTGTCACTTCATGCCCTTGTAAAAGGTTTCTCTCCTTTCTTGTAGGCTCCTTACAGATACTGGAAGGCCTAATTACCTCTCCCCAGTTGTTAGGATAAACAATTCTAATTCTCTCAGATTTTTCTCATAGGAGAGGTGCTTTATCCCTCTGATCATCTTGGTAGCCCTTCTCTGGACTTGCTCCAACAGGTCAATGTCTTTCCTGTGCTGGGGACCCCAAAGATGAATGCAGCACTCTAGAGATAATGAGGTTGGCTTTAGTACCTGATGGCTTCTCTGTATTTGCACTACCACTCACGTGAGTCACACTGTATAAGAAACAGAATAGAAAAAATAATCAATTAGAATGAGTATGAAGTTTTTTGCTATTTCTTTCCGTTCATTTCCAACATTTATTTTAATAGATAGTGTTATAAAACACATTACAAGGGAACAATGAGGTACATAAAATGTGTTACTGCTTATATATAGTAAATAATGTCTGGAATTTATCTCCACCAGACAGAAAATAATAACTCACGATAACTCATAATTTCAAAAGAAAATTCTCATATCAAATTTGAGCTATTTTATATATTCCCTAATACATCACAAGGAGGAAAAAGAGGTCACAATTAGAAACCTTCTATATGTGAAGGTTAATTCTCTCAAACCTGACTGATCAAAACATGTTTAAATTAGAGTGAGATCGTTTTTAATCTCAGGAGACCAGAGGAAGTGAAAGAAAGGAACAATTACTGTTTCCGTATCTAAAAGATATAAAAATTTCTTTTTGTGCTTTTATAATTTTTATGTTGAAGACTGTGTGAAGCATACTGAATAAAAATAGCTATAGAATCACTTCCTTGGTTAAATGCACTTTATGAGGGAAGTTTGTCCGCTGAATCACTAGAATAAAGTGGGGCAATTGTGCAAAACCCGACCTTTATGCTTTACACAAATTGTCGTTGTCCCATCATTTGTCTCTCTTTTCTGAATAAAAGTGTGGGCTGGCATGCAGATACTAATTATCAGAGAAAACAGTGAGGTTCTGGAACAATATTAAATACAGAAGTACCATAAAAACCCCAAAAACTACTTCTCAGAAGCAGTTGATAAACACTTGAAATGGCAGTGGTCAGCCATATGTACCCTCCACCCACAATGTTCCTTTCAGTTTTATATTCTCATTTGTTCACATCTATCACATCTACCAGACATCAGATATTTTTCAGTCCAGCATAAAGCTCTGAAGAGAATATGGTTCCCACTTAACAAGGAGAACTACATTAGAATAAATCCTGTGTAGCATATTAGTGTTTATAGCTGTTGATTTCTTTAATAAATACTTTTCACTTAAGAAGAATATTATTGCACAGAACAGTCCAAAATATAATAGTAAACAAGAAATATGTCCAAAGTTCTCTGTGGTGTACTCTGCATTTTTTTTCTTAGATATTTCTTAAAGCTAATGAAAATTCTAAGGAAAAAAAAACAAACTACAAAAAATATTTTCCAGAAGTCAGATAAGAGATTAGTTCCAAGCAATTTTATTCATTCTAGAAACCTCTTCCAGTTTTTTGTGCCGTTTTGGTCCATTTCTACATATTGGTTCATTCTGAGCAAATTTTTGAAACCTTGTGCAAGAGACAAAAAAAAAGATTTTTTCGAAACTTCCGAAGTCAACTGATTTGTGTTGGGAAAAACCTTGCAAATATCATCTCAGTTCTTCCTCAATGTGCTGTATAATTGCAGTCTGTTCTCCTCCCCCTACAATGAATATAATCAGCATCTGAATATTTTCTTTTGCTTTTATTAGCATTATTAAACAAAATAATCCTCAGAGCTCATATTCCAAAACTTATTTAAGAACATTAAATGGTACTTGCGTCCATTAAGGACTGATCTGGGTGATATTATGGTGCTTATATTTGTTATCACTGTACAAAAATTATTATAGTAATAAACCTACATAGTTTTCCAAGTGATTCCATTTAATCTCAGCAAAAACAAATAACTTGTCATGCAGAGTACTTTACATTATTAATCCACTGCCGATAGATAACCAGAAAAGTCGTAACTGTCGTTCCTCATTTACTCCTTCATGCAGACTGATCTGAATACTCTGCTTGGAAACCTGGCATCGGGTGAGCCCCAGCAGACTTGGAGGATCACTTTGAAGGTAGTCAAGTGCTCAGAGCATTTGAGAGTATTATCCTAAAAAGACGCTTATAACTCTGCAATGAGAACGGGGATGACAGTTCAATGATTGGGTGTAAACAGTGCCATGAATAAACAATAAGGTGGTACAACAATTTCACAGATATCATTATTCTCATTTTATAGGCAGGCAAAGTAAGGCGTGGTTTCTTACATTTTTAGCCTTGTATTTTGTAGCAAGTCTGAACTAAAATAGGAGCTTCCTACACTCAAAAATGGAAGTTGTGTGACCAGCACAGTAATAATGTAGATTTGAATACCAAGACACCATTAAAAAGAAATTTTGTTATTATCATATACCTTTTCCCAAGCTATATACTGTTTTGTGCTGCTTTCAAGTGGGGAGCAGAATAAAGAGGGCCACCTGGACCTCCTAGAAATTCTCCTGTGCCCAAAGATACTTCATTTATATGAATCCATATGCCTGAATTGTTCTGTACCATACCACTGAGAATTTGGGATTCACTGCCAAGTGCTGTGTTGATCACTTGTCTGATAAACACATCTGTAATACACTGGCAACAATTGTGTCATACAAATAGAATTAAAGTTTGCTGTATTATTACTATCTACATTTAATTCAGGATGGTGTTTTGGCATCAGTGTGCTTGGAAGGAACTGTCTTTAAAAGACACCTCACCTATTACATGGTGAAAAAAGTTTTTAAAAAAGACTTGTGTTATTTCTGATCCAAAGCCTATGGGTAGCTATAACCTGATTTAAGCTGGAGAATATATTTGAACTGTAAAATTTTTTACATTTGAGACAATAAACCATGCCTTTCACATGCATGAAAGTGTGACTTTGATTTTTCAGTTCATTATATAGGAAGGTAGAGCAAGACTCTCTCCAAAGGCTGTCCCTAAGAAGGTTCTGAAGAAAGTGAGTTTTTGAAAAGCAGCATTTCTGGGGAGAAGGAATTTGCTATAAGGTCATGTGTCACCACACTGGCAGAGACAACATGGGAGCATTAGGATTTTCTCCCTAGTACCTCATTCTAACCAGTGGACCATAGTCCCAAATTTCTGCAAGTCAGTTGGTCCTTGTCTGTCACAGACTTTCATCCTTTAATGGACTGCTATCTCATTCCTACACTAATAAGCATGGTTAGAGTAGAGTTAGTAATTGAAATTTATGACTTGTGGACCCTATCTTAACGCTTTTTCAAAGACTCATTAAATCTCTTTTATGTGTATTTTTCCCTGCCTCATACTTTCATTAACTGGAAAAAAAGAAAATAAAGTCCCATTTACAAAACCACTGTAGCCGTGCAGGATCCTGGCTCGACTGATGTTCTTCTAATGAATTATATGTATTGTAAATAAGTACCGAAAACTAGCCCAAGGTCTTCACCATCAATTTTTCATTAATGAAATGCACCACTTAGCTTGTTTGACACTGAAGTGATTCCCATGAATTTAAAATAGAGGTCACCATAAGGAAAGCATTTGAAAGTGTCATTGAGGGAACAAGATAATGAACTATTCACCCTTCCCCAAGCACTTTTAAATTCACAGGCTAGTCAGTTGTAAAATTTGAAAATTAGTAATATTTTAATTCTTAAAGTAGATGCCAAGATTTAATGAAAAAAATAAGTACTCTAATAAGTAAACTTTTGCTTAGGGGCTTCTTCTTCTCCTACTTTCTGTTTTTTTCTCCTTTTACATTCTATGGCAAGAAAATTCTTCTGCCTTATTTAGCTTAGTAGGTCACAAAAAAATAATAACACCTATATAAGAGAGGAGCAAAGGATGGAGTGGGCTTAGGGTTAACCTCTAACACCCTGCTCTGGCTGATTGCAGTTGATGGCGGGGCCTGTGAGACAGGCAGTATCTCTTCTGTGTTCCAGACAGAGGAAAGCTCAGTCATAAGCTTTGACACTGCTTTCTCACAGGAAATCTCTGCAACATGAGCCTTGATCCAGGTGTCATTTTCTGCTGGTCAGCTACACAAATGCTAAACAGTAGTTTCTCCTAGCTATATCAGGTCACTTGATGATGTAGTTACAATACTAGAATTAGGTAAGAGTTGAATTGCAACCCTCTGGGCCTGAAAGTGAAGCTGAAACATTGATACTTCCCTCCAGATCAAAATTTATCTGAGCAGCCAAGTTAAAAAAAACAAAAGCCCATAACCAACAGCAATAAAAACAAAAACTACAGCAAAACAAAAATTTTAAAAAACAGAAAAAAAACCCAACAAAAAACAATGACCAAAAAAAAAGCAACAACACAGGGAGGAGAACACAAGTAACCAGAAGCCCTCTGTTGGGCAGAAATAATCCCACCTATCCTGAAAACCTATCTGCTTATCAAGGCTGTTGTGAAGGTTGGCACGTCAGAGTGCAGCCCCCCAACAGGCAGTCTGAGGCAAGATCTGCACAGCACAGATGGCTTTGCTGCAAATATGCTGTGCTTGCAGCAACCTGGTGCTGCAGTAGCAGTGCAGAGATTGTTCCCCAGGAGGCAGAGGGGACCATTTCACTGAGTTGTTTCCCATTTTCACTAAGGATCTGGCATCCTAATGAACTACAGCCTACATAAAATCTCTAGACTACTTTCTTAGCTTTTCTTAGTATTCTCAAAATCTTCAATCCCTACACAAAACATGTTTTGCATTGCTGCTGAGCATTGGTCTTTTTTTCTCATCTTCCATCCAAGAGAATTCTATATTGTTGCATATTTTAATTGTTGGTTGCGATTTTTAAGAATACTCTGAATAATTTCTAAGCTGTATCAGATACAACCTGACCTATAAATGAGGGAAAGAAGTTTTTACGAACTCTTATCCAGCTCTGATCAGTTCATATGGTTTACTTCAAGTTTATTGGCAAGAATTCCAGTTCAAACATCATTAATACATTTTCCCCTACAATCTGGAACTGCTCCCCTCTTTTTAGATGTGTTAAATATTGAGAGAGAAAAAACTCAGAAAAAAAATCTGCTCTCACTCAAAGTTTCCAAGGTATTTTGTCATTCTCAGTAAATGTAACACTATCCAAAGGCAGAAATGATTAGCAACTAAAATCAAATGTCTCAAGAAGTTTGTGTGTACAAGAAGGGTCACAGGCACAAAAAATTGGGACACTGCTTTTTCCACAAGAGTAAGATAGTAAAAGTGCAGTCAGTTTTTTTTACCTCTGGGGAGGCATAAATTCTATCTAAGAGTGAAGTCTGAAATATAAGGGCATGACAGTATACATAGAAATACAATAGGAATGTTTGTCTCTCATTCAATCTTATGATATTTTTTAAAAATAATTTAAATTCATTACAACTGTCAGTCCTTTCAGTGGTCCTTGCAAAAGCAGCTCCTTGTTCATGGCTCATTTTCTTTGGACAGGTGACAACCAGCACAGAAATGCCAGGACAGTGACTGTCCTGACTCTTTTCAGGAATCTCAGAAATAAATGCATGAGGCAAGACCTCAAATCGAAGCATTGTCACTTTCAGCCCTTCAACGCAGGATTTCTGGTAACTTGAATGGTGGTAATATAGTCTTTGCTCACTCTCTTTCTTTTAGGGTTAATAAATGAAAGTGTTCATAGCCCTGAGGGGCACTTTTGCACCAGCCAGTAAATTCTGCAGGCTGTGAAGAGATGATAATAACTATTACACCTTTCATACTTGCTGCAAATACATAGCAGGACAATGGAGGCCAATCATAATTAACATCATCTGCTAGTAGCCCAATACTGTGTGTGAAATGAGCAGATAGGTCTTGATCTTCCTGAGAGCTGAACAGGTGAATCCATTAAAAGACAGACCACAGCCACAGCCAGCACTAATTGGCTGCCTTGTTGACTCTTTTAGTAAAGACAACAACTAATGATCAAGAATGAATGCTGAACTTCCTAAATACAGCTGCCTGCTAAGGTTTAGTTATGAACAACAGATACTGAGCATACAGAAACCACCTGCCCTGCTACTTCCGCACTGAGTCTACTCTGATTGTAAACCAAGAACTCCCCTCTTTTGTGCTGCCCTCATTGACATCAAAGGATTTAAAACTGAAACCACTCACAAGATTGGAACACAGGTATGTCTCTTGAGGTTAATAAGTATGGAAGTGGTGATGTTGCTAGTATGCAGCAATGAAGAAGGAAAAGTTTGTTTTAAATCACACCTTAATGCAACTTCAGATAAAAACAAGTAATACTACATATTTTAAGTACATATTCTGCCTCTATCCATTTACCTTGGAGTTTTATAATAAATCTTTTGTTATTGTATTAATGTCTGTTTACATTATTCTAAATTTACAACTCTTAAAATAAACATTACCTTGGGAAAACTTGCCATACAAATCACAGTATTCCCTCTCACAGTTCACTGCACAGACTTAGAGACCTATTTCTTGATGAATGCCTCATATTATTTTATTTAAAGCTGATGAGACTTAGTCTGCATATTTGACAGAAGACTACAGAGCAACAGATTACTTCAGCAAATGCAATTGGTGTATGAAACCTTGCCTATCAGTTCTCCAATGAAGTGTGCCCAGCCAGCTGGAGATAAAGATGGCTGTCATAGGATTCAAATTGGGAAATTTTCATACAGAATGGTAGTTCCTTCAATTTTACTAACTGTTACAGTAGAAAAGAGAAGCCACGGTAACCCAAGTCTTCCCCTTGGGTTGTTTGCTATGTGTATCTTCATCACCACTGTGTCTGTAACATAGTTTAACACTATGTAGTAAACTGGTTAGGTCTCACCAGTTTTAGCATTCATCTCCTCTTGAAATACACTAACTCAAGACACATGACAAAAGGAAAACAAACATTCTGCTTTTACTTTCCCCTTCCCAAAGTGGGACATATATTAACTGGGATAGCTTATGCTGGTAAAGCAGAAAAACATAAAGGTCACATGTTCAAAAGTTATTCTTTAAAGCAGGTCCAAAGTAAGACTTAAGTAGCTGCTTTGTACAGAAGGGAATTTGCTCTATGAGTTTATGGAGCTGGTGTAGTGTTTCAGGTGTTTCTCATTTGTGAGGAAAGAACTTTCATCTTCAAGGCATTCAATTCAACATCCTTTTGCCAATTTCAAACTCACCACCACCAGAAGATATATATATTCTATATTAAAAATAAAGGATCTATATAAATATAAATCTATACCCCATGGATTTAGGAACAACATAGATGAGCCAAAAGTTAGTGAGTGCATCCCCCAGCACCACCTTAAAGCTAAAGAATAAGGTATATACTATGTAACTTACACTGAAATGAGGACCCACTTGCACGTTATAGTGGATCATGCATCAAAGCAGCTGACAATGTCTGTGAAAGCTGGGGGGATCACCCTTAGTACTTGAAAGCAATGCAGCTAGGCTGACTACAAAGAGGGAAAAAAAAGCATTGACAGAGCTGAGAGGTAAGATCTGAGTCTAAACATAAAATGCTTTAGCCTACAGACTTCATTGAAACAAGTCTCTTCTTCAGTAAGGTACAAAAGGCAGACAACAATAAGAACTTCACTGGAAGGAGGGCCAGTGTATACATTTTAATGAAATTGAATTCATTCTGTAATTGGGTCACACCAGTAAAAACGAATGCAAATTTATGGGCTTACAATGTGTTTCTCAGCTACCAAAGCCTAATAAATCATCTTTAAAAAACAATGGGTTTGTATTCTCACCCCAAACCTCCATCCTGTCATTATCCAACCCTACAAATGCCCCGAGGAAGTCTGATATCAACTATCTACAGCACGCAAAGAGCAGAAATCAGGATGTAGCTCAAAACTTGTTACCTTTTTAATTAAGAGTTTATTTCCTCACCTCCTCCTATCAATGAAGGCAGCTCAAATTAAAACAAGATGAGTACTTGAGAAATAAGTGCTTTGGGGTTCTGATGTCATGAGCAGAAAAGTCCACTGGAAAGCCAGGCATGATGTGGGTTCCAGTAACACAGCACTGCAAAAGGAAGCCCCAGTCCCACCATCTTTTCCAAAAGAGGAAGAAATCACTCAAAGGCCTTTCAAAAGGATTTTATTTTAAGAACAAGAAAGAAATCCATTTCCTCTAGACTTTGGAATGTAGGTCTCAATGAAGCAGAAAGCGTCTTCTAAGATGATGGAATTACTTATAGGAATGTGTGTTAATTTAACAGGATTAAAAGCACTTAATGTGGAAGTCTCCTGCTCTGCCATGCTTGCAAATAGAAGCTGAACTATGTGTTCAAATTTCACAAAATCACAGAATATTCTGAGCTGGAAGAGAACCACAATGATCATCGAGTCCAATTGTTAAGTGAATGGCCCATATGGAGATCAAACCCATGACCTTGGTGTTATTAGTACCGTGCTCTAACCAACTGAGCTAAAATTTATTCCAATAGAGACCTCTACTTCTTGGAATGTTCCAGTCTTTTCATTAGAACTCTACTTTCAGAAAAAACCCACAATCATTTAGGTTGGAAACGGCCTCCAAGATCATGGAATCCAACCTCTGACCAATCTTTGTCAACTAAACCATAACATGAAGTGCCACCTCCAGTCGTTTCTTGAACACCTCAAGGGATGGTGACTCAACCACCTTCTTGGGAAAATCTCCTGAGGATTTCCCAGAAAATTCCCAATGCTGACTCAAAAGAAATTAAGCGCCCTAATATTGCTAGAGTCCATATATCATATTTCAGGACACACCTGCATTGGGTAAAAAGAGATCTTAATCTCGATTGCTATTCCTTGGGTAGTTTCATCTCAGCAGACTCAGGATAATAAAATGAAATGCTAGAGACATGAAAAGAGGATGGAGAGTAAGATCATCAAAAATTTTTATTACTACCACTCCTTGGACTTCAGAGGAGCCAGTTCCCTCTAGCTGAAGTCATTTTTCTTAAAGGAAGATTAGTCCTGCTGCTGTGTCTACAACACATTTGGCAGAAGAGGATGGCAGAGGATTAGTAGCATGCTTCTGTGATGCTAATGTGAAATGAGTTCTTTGATGCACTACTCTGTTTATTTCTCAATCTGTACAATATGAACTTCACTAAATCACAGCAATATTCTGTTATCCCAAATTTGCGGTGTAAATAAATATTTACACAGCTAATTTATCTTGCTATAAACTGTATGATTGCAATACGTATTTTCCACTGTTCCAGCAGAGCGACATCCAAGTAGGGTCTTGGGGTTGTGCTCTTTGCTCTAGCTCTGACTTTCTGTGTCACTGGGGAGTAATCTTTTAACCTTTCTGTGCTGTATTTAATGTAAATGTAAAATGAACTGATATTATAAACTCCCCTGAAGTGTTTCCATCCCAGGTGTGTTGTCTTAATTAATTAGTGTCTGTGAGGTACTTCAAATTCTTCATGCAAAAGACAGTGTATACTGAGGTACTCTGATTGCTTATCATGTTTATTAATGCTGAATAGCACCAGAAAACTGTTTCTAAAATATATTTTCCATGTATTTTAGAATCTGATATGGGAGAATTATTATAGGAAAATTTATGACTGTAAGGCTAACACACTTTTTTCAGACCCCTGGATCAGCTCTGGAAGATCTCCTTGTACTCCTTGCCTCCCCAACTGACTCTCACAGATCATCCATGCACCTAAAATCCCCTAGCACTTGAGTCTGAATGGAGTCAGGGGGCTGCCTATTGCCAGATCTCCAGGCATTGTCACAGGAAACTGTCTAGATCACTTAGAAAGATGCTAATGCCAAGGGGTTTTACTGTTTAAGGGCAGCTTTTCCAGAAAGAAGGATGCTTTGAATTCAGTTGTGTTTCAGAGTATAGAGATGGACTGATGCAGCATGTACCACTGACATTGGAAGGGATTAAAAATAATGATAAAAACCAGTTACTGCTAGGGAAAACAAACTCTCATGGACTTTTTTGTTTTACTAATGTAGTAGCATTCATTGGTCTTAAAAAATGTGTTATTTTACCAAGAGGGCAGTCAAGTACTGCCCAGAAATGTTCTTCAGTCTCTGTCCATGGTAGTTTTCAAGACCAGATTGGAAAAACCCTGATTGCCCAACACAGGAAGGGTATTGTCCTGTTGAAGCAAGTCCAGAGGAGGGTCATCAAGTTGATCAGAGAGATGGAACACCTCTCCTATGAGGAAAGGCTGAGAGAATTGGGATTGCTCAGCCTAGAGAAGAGAAGGCTTTTGGGTGGCTTAAGTGCAGCCTTCCAGTACCTGAAGGGAACATGCAAGAAAGATGGGGAGGGACTTTTTAAAGGGCATGTAGTGACAGGACAAGGGAGAAGGGCTTCAAACTGAAAGAGAGTAGGTTTAAACTGGATATTACGAAACCTTTACCATGGTGGTGGTGAGGCACTGGAATGTGTTGCCTAGAGAAGTTGTGGATGTCCCATGCCTGGCAGTGTTCAAGGCAGGCTGGATGCGGCTTTGAGCAACCTGGTCTAGTTGAAGGTGTCCCTGCCCACAGCAGATGAGTTGGGACTAGATGATCTTTAAGGTTCCTTTCAACCCAAGCCATTCTGTGACAATTCTGTGAGTAACCTGGTCTGACTTCTTGCCCAACCTTCACGATCTCTCCATGCTTAAATGTTTCCTTATGTCATTGCTGGTAATCCTCTATCTGCCTCCCCAGTATGCTTGTTTTCAGTCACTGCATTAACATGGCTTTTTGTCTCTGACTGGCAGAGGTGCTTTGGACTGTCCATCAGAGAAAGATTTTGTATCCTTACAGAAAAACTCCATGGTATATTTTTATGAATGACTGCACAAAATCTACCACAATTTGTAAGAGGTTCATAGGCTCCCTCAAATCATCTCAGTCCTATCATAATGTCTTCAGATAGCAGATACACCAAACTTCCATTACTGAGCTTTCTGTTCCCTAATCTTTTCTATGGATCATATAATTTTACTCAGGGCAGTAAACAAACTTAGAAGAACTAAGAACATTAAACCACATAAAATTAGGTCATAAACTAGGTAGTACCACAATGGCAGGTTGCAGTTCTATTCACTGAAGAATAAGAGATTTAAACCTGTAATAATTCTGTTATGCTGTATATATTGATTTAAAAAAATGTTTTTTGCATTAAATATCCACAGATACTTGTAGATATATTCTAGAACTATAGAAAACTTTAAGGAGTTTATGAATTTTTACAAGAATTGTAATACATACAATACTCCCTTTTGTCTAAATGATGTCATTGTGCTAAGACAGTGAAAGCATTTCAGAAAAAGACAACAGCACCGAAGAAGAAAAAAAAAAAACTGTTGAAATTTTAGTTATTGTTTTGAACAAAAATGTTTGATCTCACAAATATGGAGTCTTAGAGCATCTCAATGATTTTGTTCTTTAATTTTGGAATAAATGAGAACTCAAATGTGAGCAAGTGTTTAGTCCATAGTAATTAGGTCAGATGAGATTTGGAAAAAATGGAAAGCCTCCTGGAACTATGCCCACTGTGTCTATTTCACCTAAAATTGATATGATTTTGCTCCAACAAGTTAATGAGCATTTCAGCTATTACTTCATTATGAACAAACTCATTATTTTCAATTATATATGATTAGATTAAAAGCTCCCCAAAATTATCTATAATTATTAGTAAATTATTAATATGACAAATACTTTCAAAATGTTTTAGGCAAGCTAAACCTACTGAGTTTTCATCTAGAATTTTGCTAAGCTTTTAATGGTGATATTTCTTTGTGGTTTTGCCAAAACCTCAATTAAGATGAATATTTGCTATGTTAAAAGGACTACATATCTGCAGTCATTTAACAAACAGTACCAGCAACTCGCCCCCATGGAATACAGAGATGTATATGTGCAAATGTACTGTCCAATGGACACTGTCACAAGTTGGCAGGCAGTGATGTACCAGTGCCAAAGCCATAAAAGAAGCCAGGAATCCTGATCTGCAATTCCTCCTCCAAGCACAAACACAAGTAAGCCTGGCAAATCATTAAACACCTTTTGAAGGTCACTGCTTTAAATGTCAACCAATTATTCTATTAATATGGGTTTATTTATATGATTGCTTCCTTTGTGGTATTCAAAACTAGCCTAGATTGAACATTAGAATTTATACAGTAGTTGAATGTACAGTATTAGCATTGAATGACCTATGAATATGAAATTTTTTAATGGAACTAATTCTCAAAACAACATCAAACTTTGGAGCTGCTAGAAATGTTACAGTAGCTGCTATAGAAAGGGAAAAGCAGTGTTCTGTTATGTTTAAGGTTTCAACTGGATCTTTTATTTGTGTTTGAGAAATCTATAAGATGAAAGGGTTTCCCCTTTCATGGGATAACAATCTGACCTCCTGTGACCATCCAAACTTCTGTTCTATACAGCAATATTTCACATCAGAGGAAGCATTAAAGACCTTTTGTTCCCTGTGTCAAATCAAAACTTCTGTGTTGTATTCTGGGCTCCTGTTCCTTAGGCTAAATTGCTTAGTTCCCATGCTTCAATTGCAAAAAGAAAGTTAGCTCAAAACTCAATATGAGAATTGACATTAGTAAAAAAGATATTTTGCTGTGAAAGTGGATAGTCTGAATCAGCTGACATTCCTTAAATGCTCTGAGATGTTGTCATGGGTTAGTAAGCACCAAACCACTACAGATGTTCAATTGAAAGTTGCCAGCACTAATACCAAATACGAGCTGTAGTATAATTAATGCCACCTAACAAATAATGCTGTTTTAAGAAAGAATTTTCCTATTTTTACTGTTAATCTCATACTGCAATTGGCTAAGAGACAAAGCTAATGGTATAACAAATGATTCAAGGAATTACTAGAAAATAATTCCACTGAGAGGTTTCGATGACATCTTTAACCATAAGAGATCCACCTACACACAATTTCTAAATATCTATAACAACACCAGTAGGAAATTAGTGCTATGTAAATCCCTGCAGAATACATATTTTTCAGGAAATTATTATATTGGAATAAGAAATTGTAATTTACTTATGTGAATGTATGAAACTAAAGCATTAATTATTCATACAAATAAAATGAGAAAATTAATATAGGCTGTATATTACAGTTCCAATATAATACAACCTGATCCCCTCCTCCATGGACATGGAACCTGCTGCTTTTGCAACTGTGCAAAACTGCCATACAAAAGTTGGATATTTTTAAGCTGTGAAAATTTTCTCAACAATGCAGGGTTTGGATGCAAGGTTTCAAGAGTCCAAGCCTGTTAATTAATTTTGTGGGTACTAATGTACAAGAGCAGGCTACTACCCTTTCTTCTGGTTCTCATCTTATCTTGCTTCTTCGAGGTTTATTTGAAAAGCTTGACCCTAAACATGTCACTTTACAAGAAATCAAGATTTGCAATATTAACAAAGCTTGAGGTTTTACCACAGCCTTCAGTAGCATTTCTTGTTGAGCTGAAGCATCTTTTAAGTCTGTAATTGCATGTGAATTTTCAAATTTAAAAGAAAGAAAAAGAACTTCAGGGATTTCTACAGAGAGAGAAGAGAAGAGAAGAGAAGAGAAGAGAAGAGAAGAGAAGAGAAGAGAAGAGAAGAGAAGAGAAGAGAAGAGAAGAGAAGAGAAGAGAAGAGAAGAGAAGAGAAGAGAAGAGAAGAAGCAAAAAACCTCTCATGCATTTAACAGCAAGAAAAATGCACATAAAAGCACTTTCCCTTGACAACAGTAAGCCGAGAATACTCCTTAGTCCCTGCACCAATTCTCCATGACTTATACCTCAATAGACTACAGTGAGACAAACAACTCGGACAACGGCCTTACACCCCATGGTAGCTTCATTAAGCAGCACTCCAAATCATCAATGACTATTTAGAAGGAAAAGGAATCCCCATAGAGATTTTATAAACATGTTGATTGGTTTCTCATGGCCCTGCAAGGGTTAGAAACAATGCTCTGAAAAAAACATCTTCTCCTACATTTATTGTTTTTATCTCTGAGCAGATTCAGAACAAAGTTACTAATGATGCCCTAAAAACAGAGCCCTTTGCCAAACTGTCCGTGGCTCAAGTCCTGCAATATCAGCTGTGTTTTAAAGATCTGTCTTCTGTGGCAAGCTGTGCAGCAAGCCTGCATGTGAGACCAAATTTTCAGAGTGATGGTTCTGTATTCCCCTTAAGCCACATGGAAGGAAAAGAGGACTGAAGCAATGGCTCAGGAATACCACGTCCCATGAAGACTTCCACCACTCACAACTGATTGATCATCTCCTGCTGTCACATCTATAAGTTATTTCCAACACATTTACATTTGCTCTATTAACAGGGTGAACTACAGTTTTACTAGGAGTGACTCAGGTGGCACATTCATCATTGGAGCTGTTATTGTCTTAAGTGGTTGATGGCTAAGACCTGCCTGGTTCTGTTACAGCAGGTGCCCTCAGCTGGAAACGTTACCAACAGCAATGACTGCAATGAGAAGACATGGCTGTACAGACCTGTCACTCCTTCTTGAATCTGCAAATGCTGGACAACACTGCTGCCATGAGTGATGCTCCATCACAGCTCCAC
Source organism: Corvus moneduloides (assembly GCF_009650955.1). Lineage (NCBI taxonomy): Eukaryota > Metazoa > Chordata > Aves > Passeriformes > Corvidae > Corvus > Corvus moneduloides. Next base: position 20,178,234 of record NC_045481.1, read on the forward strand.
TGCCTCCCATCTGCTATAAACACTATATAGCAGTATTAGCATGAAGCTCCCTCAGCACTCAGAAAAAGGTTTTCCAATTTATTTTTTTTTTATACTAGATATTTTAGTTCAAAACTAAATGTTTTCCAGTGGATAGATGTATACTTTCACAAAGATTAATAGTAACAGCAAGTTTCCTTTTGTAGCTTGGGTTTGCCATCCAAATAGCAGTGTTGTTTAAGATGGCTCCAGTACCCTCTGCTTGTCTTCTTGTCCCTGAATTATCCTTCAGGTAATGGTGGTAAAATCATTTATGTAATCAGGTTGCAAGGAAGCAGGAAGTCTGGTCCAGCTGAATGGCTGCACAAACACAGAACCAGCGCAGGGCCAGGAGCACACAGCAGATTAATAACTACTCAAGGCAGAACTGTGGCTGAAAAGCAGTTCCTTAGACTGCCCTCTTCCTTGAAAGGTTGCAGTCTGGAAGCCACAGTGTACATATTAATACAATGCCTTCTACCATGGCATGGTCAAAATCTCAGGGAAAAACATCCAGTTGCACTTTTTGACATTCAGCCATATGCATCCATAAAATTGACGCTTGAGACAACACAGAAAACAATATGCATGATTTAAGCACTTCTTGTTATTCACTGTATGCTCCCTGATTAGTAAGAGAGAGAGCAAGAAAAGAAATAATCTTACTAGCTTTTGTTCTGTTTTGTTTGCAGGGGATTAAAATTATTTTACCCTATACACTGGGGATTCATCTCAGGCAGCTATACATTTTGACCTGCATTAAAACATTAATGTGTTCTTAACAATTTAAGACCAGAATTTTGGTCCCTCTGTAAATACAGAGGGACCCACTCTGCTGTGGTACTGCATGTCGAGTAAGTCTCCAAGTAGTTGAGCTGTTAATTTTTTTGTTTTATATATCTTGCCTCTATTAAACCAATTTTTTCAATCATGCTGCCTGCACTCTGAAGTGTCTTCCTTGCCTTGGATGGTGATCCTTCTGTCACACTTTGCTCCAGCATTTCCAACAGTGGGATACATTTCCCTTTGTGGTATTTTTACTTGCTTCTAGAAATACATCTGAAATCACTGGATGAACATTTTCCAGCGTTCTGCCAGTTTCCCTTGAGCCCTCTTGTACTACTCACAGATGAAAAGGACCTTACTGGAAAAACCTTATAAAATTGAATAAACACAAAACACTCCCTCTGACCTAACCTGTGAATTTTAAAAGATATAGCGCTACCTGCTATGACATTTTCTTTGAAATGCACTTTAGATCAGGCCATGAAAAGAAATATATATTTGTACCGGTGCATTTGAGACAGTTCCTTTTTCTGGAGCCAGAAACATTTCAGTGCAAATAAACAGAGCTAAATTAAATTAAAACTAGTCTAACAGGGTGATATTATTCTGAGAAAAGCAGGCACAAAAATACAAAGGCAAACCTTTTCTTATTTTCTAAATTCTTATATGGCTCCTTACACCACCAAAGACTTTAGAAAAATATCACCATGACCAGAAAGAAAAATAAAACAAAGGAATTTTCACCTGATTTCTTGAAACTCAACCACTCACACAAATATCTGAGCACTAAGAAGAACGTGAATCACAAAAGGAAGTTATACTGCTATACTGCTATAGAAGTGACAAGTGTCTAAAATTGCTGGCATCCCTCATTGGTCATTAAATGGACAAAATTCACTGTATTCCCCCAGAAATGCTGAAACTCAATGGCTAACTACAAGCAATGTAACTGGCATTATTTTAGTCTCTGAAGGAACTCAAGTTTTATGTAAGGATTGCTTTGTTAAGGGGACATAACCATCACTATCTCACACAAACAGCCCAGTATTTAAATCTTTTACTTGCCAGACTAAGACTTTTCTCAGTATTTAAAACACATTCATAAGTCTATCCCTGTTTTCTAAGCATGTATTTACCCACAGATTTCCACGTATTACACATACAGTTCAGTTCACACGTAAATATGTGATTTTCTAGAAATTCAGTCCTAGTACAAACCAGTGCCTCTCTTCTGCTGATCTCCCCACTCTTCACTTTCTTGTATCAGCTCTATTTATGCTTCATTGCTACAAACTCATCGGTATCCTCTCACAAAAATTGCCTACTGTATACGATTAGACCTTTTTCAAGGAGTTCACCCTGTAATGTTTTTGAACTTTACCAAAGTCTAGCTCAGGCATACCTGATCGATCAGTGAAGTTGTTGTTGTTCTACCATCCCATCTGCACCTCTTGCAAGGATAAAACATGATAAAACTTTCATTAGTCTAATCTTTCAATGCCCAGTGTCAAAACACTATGTCATTCCTCTCCTTTACATACCCTTGGACAACTTCAAACAAAGCCTTTCCCTACATGACCTGTCCACCTGTACATTCACTCAATAATGCATATGAAAGTGCATGGTCTTCTGATCATGGTTTATCACATTTAATTTCTAGGGAATGTCAATTTCCATCAAGTGATGCACAAACTGCATGTTAATCAAATTCCATGTCTATAGGGGCCTGAATGTACCTCATGAATAGGCAGGGAGCTCTGTTTTTTGTGTAAGACACAAGCATATTTCTTACCTGATAGGGAAGGCAGTTATGTGTATATTTTCTTCCTCCTTGTTTTTTTTTGCATAAAGCAGATGAGATTCAGTGTTTGCCAGAGTAGATATATCTTTTCCAAGGTACAACAGCAGCCCAGTGTTAGATGATAAAATTTTGCCTGCAATCTATATAATGCAACTGCAGTTTGAGTGTTCTGGATTTCATGGGTTTGTGTTGCACAAGCATAAAGCTGAAATCACAGGCAGGGTGATAAATGTCAACAATTTATTCAGTGTTTGAAAACACTGAGAACCAGCTCTCTCCCTTGGTCTGCTTTTGCTCAGAAGTTTAACACCAGAAATGGCTATCAGATCCCCTTGTCTGACCTTCTGTGTAATACATGCCCTAAAATTTTATCATCACCTGTGTATTAAGCTGGAATTTTTTTTTTTCCTTTTACTAAAATATGTCTTCTAAATATATGGTTTTTATTGCTCTGTCTTCATTTGGAGGCTTCAAGAAATAAGGACTCCATATCCCTTAATATTTGTTCCAGTGGTTAATCAATCTCACCCTTAGAAATGAGGCATTGATTCTTAATTTTAATTTCTTTGTATGAAAAATCCAGCTATTAATTTTCTTTGTGTCTTTCCCTGCTAGATTAATGAGAACATTATTATTTAGTAATTTTGACTTTTGAAAGTACTGATGTCTTGCAAGCAAATCTTTTCTCAGTCTATTTTTGGTTCAGCTAAACAGACCTTGCTCTTCAGGTTCTGTAAAGAATTTTTCCTTTATTGTGGTAAAGATTTATCTTCTGCATTGTTTAAACTATGGAATTAATCCTTTAAAAACAGTATTCTTGTAACATGCTAATGATAACAAGACAGTATGTGTCCTGGTACCTCAGCAACAGATGTATTCCAAGTCAAAGCCTGTACAAATGCCTTATTTACATCCACAATTATGTTCATTCTCCACAGACCTGAAAGAGCAGAGCTTGCAGTTCTAGGAGTAATTCTTCAGTTATAAACACTAACACATTCATATTGTACCATGCATTCATTACATAAATCAAACCTGACTGTAGACAGAGAGTGAAGGACAAAAGAATTAAGTATCTTTTCCAAGAGTCAAAGCTATGGAGGAATAGGCTTAGGACAGTATGGCATCCAATAATGTAAGCTGCCTGTCTTTCCCCGACCCCATCTGCTCTTTCAGTAAATCCTTTACATGCACTTAGTGACACAAAAGATTCTGGAATCTGAAGGGTTCTTCTGATATTTAACATCCATTGACCTGGTGCAAAAAGGGCCATATTTCCATGAAATCTGCTAGGTATAATTTAGACAATTTGCAAGAAGAATATTTCAAATCATTATTTATGATCAAGAAACATGTGAGGAAATCCTGCCTGTAACAGAAACTCTGACTGAAACCAAATTACTTTTTGGTTCTTAGATTTCTGCAAAAGACTTACCCTCTCCATGAGCTTTAAAAGCAGCTATTAGTGAATCTCAGCTGTGTTCCATACTTTCTATTTTTTTCAGCAGCAATCTGACAGTCCCATATTTAGATAAAGGTGACACCCACACATGTGCACTATTGGCATGGCATATAACCCAGCTGTCCAAAAATGTGTTCAACTAATAATCAGCATAGAAATGTTTCTTATTAGATGTGTATTTTTTTACCATAAAAGAAAATCCTCACTTACAAGAAATTTTTTTTCTTTTTAATTTTGTTGGTTGAAGCCTAACTCTGTGGCTAAAAAAGAGCACAAAATGAAATTCCTATAAAGACCTAAGCCAATAAAGTGGTTTGGATTTGATCTGCCCTGGCCCAAAGAAATTCCATAATGGATAACTAACAAAAGACTTGTGACAGCAAACCTGACCTTAGGTCTCATCTCTGCATGTCACATTTTGCTAAGAAGGCTGGGAGACACTTTTGCTTATCTGTCATTTTCTTTAATCATGGGCCTTGATCCTTGACAGAGAGTGCTCAAATGAACCCTAATGCTATACTGGAGCTCATATAAGATACACTTTTAGCTTGTGGGGGCTTTGAGTCATGTCCTTTGGTACTCTCCTTTGCCAGATTCAGAGTCCAAAGACTGGTTGGTCATATGGTAAAAACCCTTTTCTTCTGATGCTTTTGGACAGGTGAATAGCTCAGTTTCTTTCCACAGCAATCACAGTATATTTTTCTCTCCTTTTTCAAACTTTTTACTATTTAAGCACGTCTAGTTTCACTGGCTTTGCCTTATACAGTGCTACTATCATCAAAAGGAAGAGTTGTAAAATAAGTCTTCATCTCACTAGGTGAATTTATTGCTGTCATAAAAATAAAGGCCCGCAAGGTTCATTGCGTCCAATGTACTGAAGACACAGAGTGCAAGCTTGGGGAATTGACTGTAGTACACCACTGTGTCATCGTACCTACCTGAAAACTTGGCTCAGCTGACATCTGAAAGCATTATTAAAGAAAATGCAACCTAAGGGGAAAGAACCAGGGGTGTTTGATTTGTCAAAAGAAAAATGTACATTATTATGCAGTCAGAAAGCAAGTTATAAGCCCAAGTGAAGATGTTAGCTGTGCTTTATTAATGCTTTCATAAATAATTTGCTGAAACAGAGCCTTTTTTACAAACTGCATACTTACTTACCTGGTTTGAGAGTTTGCCCCTTATAGGAAGCAATACCATTGGAGCAGGAATTTGAAAATGGTTTCAAAGCCAGTTTTTTAAAGGTGGTTATCCTGAAACTTTCAGGAAAGAATGTTTTGTCCAGCGAGTACAAGAGAGGCCAACAGGAAGCCTCAGATTGCCTATAGCAAGAGAAGTAGTTGGAGAGCAGACTGTGTTCAGGAAACCTCCCTGTCTTGACCATCTGGGAGCCACTCTGGCAGTCACACTCACACCACCTGAGCTGGGACTAAAACCCCAGCAAACAGCCACAACACCCCACACTCACACAGTGAGTCAGATCAGCTTTCCTTACTAGCTCAACCTTAGGTTTCCCAGAGCAGAGTCTCAAATATCTCAGTCATTAAAATAACTTAATCATGGCACAACCACAAAATGACAGCTCAAGCTGGGTACCAAGGAGGAGGGACCCCAAACAAAGGCAACCCTGGCTTTTTATACCCTCACAGTCTATGCACGCGAAAGTCTGGGGTCATCGGCTCCATGGAGCATCCAGTCACTTGGCTGGGCCACAGGTCCCTGGGCCCTTTGTTATGCACAGAGTCAGCACCAGTTCGTGGCCCCTTGCCTCAGGATCCCACCACCCTGAGCTCAACCTGCAGCTCCCACTGCAGCTGCACACTGCACTACCTGCACTGAATGGATTCCTCAACAGACTGCACAGATGAGGGGGTAGAAGGTGGTAAAAAGCTTTAGGATACTCAGCAATCAGTCTTTGCCAGACTTGTTGCAAGTCTGGACATGCTTGCTGAGTATATTTGCAAGCAACACTGTCCGGGTTGCTCTGTTTATAATGCAGGTCACTGGAGGACCAAACAGAAGACAAGACCTAAGTATGCAAACTGCTGTACAGACCCAGAAACAATTCCAGATCTGAAGATATTACAGCCTAAAGAAAATGGGAAGGAACTTTAGGGACATAGAAGTAAATAGGGTAAAGTGAGTCTCCCATGGTTGTACAAAAAGCTAGTGGTAGAGCTCATGAAAAAGAAAAAAAATAAAAGACAAATCAAATCAACCTGCCTGCTGCCTGTACAACACAATATCATCTTCTAGATCAGCAACAGTGTCATCTGAAGGACTAATCCCTAGTTTAAGGATTCACCCCATCTAATTTAAAGACCTGCTTCTGAAAGAGTTGGCTACATATGTCTTTATGAAGAAGAGACAATTATCAACAGAACATATCCTAGGTTTTTCATGTGTGTCTTTGTCTAGGAGGAATCACAACATAGATGTCTCCAGCGTTTTGTAAATGCAGCGAGACCTATGCAGCACAATGAGGACAATCATTACTGGAATCCTTTGATTTAATTTGTGGTTGAACATGAAGAAAAACCACAGCTGATTCTAGAATTTTAAAATAGCAGAGAGAAAATGCTTCAAAGTAAAAACAAAGTATTCCGCTGACAGCAATTGAAACTATGCAATTTGTCCAGAGAAGAGTTCTAATTCTCAATGGTTTCATGTGATCATGTGTACTATCAACAAAGAAAAATTAAGGATTTTCACTGATATTCCTGGGAAACTTCCCCAGTGATCCTAATGTAAACACAGCACTACTGTATACTCTCAGAATAAACATACAACTCAAACAGACTGGTCATACCACGTGAGAACACAGCTTTAAAAGCCTATGTGTTCTAGATGTTTCTGGCATGAGAGACTGCTGGGATAGAGACGAGAAGTTGACTTTGCCAATTGTTGCAAACTTGTTGCAGAAACATAGCCTAGGCTGAGATACAATTGTATAATATCCTGCATATATATGAGGGAATACTTTCTTTTTTTTTAGTATATCCTCCTCCAGCGTGTTGGAATACATATTAAAAACTTACCTGATCACATGGATTTATTTGTTCTCAAGACAACTTTCTCCTATTTTCTCCCTCTGTCCATTTCTAGACAAGGAAGCTTTCTAAAAAAAATTTCTACATTATTCCATATCTTAAAGCCTATTTTCAAATAAAACAAACAGAAATATTCAAATAGAGACTAAAATTCATAGATCCCTTATGCTAAGACAGCCAATATATGAAAAACATAGCTGGAGTCATGCTACAGAGGTGAACTTCTGCAGAAAGCATGTGGGAGTGATACTGATAGAAGGGCTACATTATGTCTTTCCATCATTTCTTAGCTGTAAAAGATGATCGCAGCTGTCATATGAAAGTCCCACAGCCATAGCAGAGCAGCTTTGCCCATCCGCTACAAAACGTCTATGTGTTTCCAGAGACAAAGAAGCTGTGAACATGTGAAGATTGTTCAGTATCTCACTGAAGCTGAGGAATGGGCCAGAAGCACAAGAAAGTCTCATGGGAGCTGTGATAGGTCTGGACACTTGGCCATCTCTTCCCAGAGCAGAAATGAACTAGAGTGATTTCAAGCAGATACAAATGATAAACCACTCAAAAAGCTTCACTTGTTAAACCTATGTCTTCACAAAGTCACTTTAATTTGGTATGAAAGTAACTACTGCAGAAGTAGCCTTGTAACACCCAGAGAGAAATTCAAAGTATGTGTTGTCAGCTGAATTTTCATTGCTACTTTGGTGATAAATCAGAGGGAGCCTCTATCAATTCAGTTGAATATGCCACAAACCAGCAGGACTGAGAAATTTGTGCTCTCATGCTGTGGATCAGACATCAAATTTTGTGCTTCCCCTCCCCTGCATTTGGTCAGGACAAAGACTTCTCAGACTAGGGTTTGCAGTCTGGAGTGCTTTAAAAATGAGGTATAATGAATATCACAAAAAAGCATGAGAGAACAGAAAGGCAGTAATCTGAAATTTTTCAGCATTAGTCAGTAAAAAGCAGTGATCATCTTTAGTGGCTAGAAAGGGGATACTGAAGCACCTGTCATGGGTAAGTTGTGAAGACTTTTTCTATTAAAAATCTGTTCTTCAAAGAACTCCAAAATCTGCATGCTTTCTTAAGGTGCACCTATATTAGTGCTTCAGCTTTAGCTCAGGCATAGCTTTGATTCAGCTCTGCCACCTTCCTGCCATCTGTGACCATTTGCTTGTCACTGATCTCAGTTTCTGAGTGGTTTTGGTGCTTGCATGCTAAATTCCTGTCAAAGGAAATCAAATGAAGAGCTGTGCTCCACATGTGCTTCATCATTTAATTGGGCACACAGAGTTGTGTATCAATCTATAGGCCAAACTACTGCAAGTTTTCCCTCAGGGTTACATAGCACCCGTCTACCACTGAAACACTCTTGAACCCTTAAAAGATCCTATGACAATCTGGTGCATTTTACAAAGGACCTAGTTAAGTGTTTCCATCTGTCACCAACTGCCAGCACTCCACTGACTATTCCAACTTATCTATCAGCTCTTCTTGAAGATGAAGACACATTTGACAACTTTGCCTAGCTCTTACCTGGTCTATATTTTGCTGCCATACCCCTCTCTGAATCTTTATCTTTATTTTACTCCCCTTCTCCCCCACTTTTTTTTTTATTTAATTTTCTCAGCGTGTTGTCACCTAGTCCTTTCTCCCAGCAGAAAATCAAAAATGTTGCAATTTGACAAACAAAGGAAATACAACTACTCACAAAATTTGCTGAAGACTGGGAAGATTTCCTTAGAAGTTACAGTTACATGATGTCAGCCTCCTGTTTATTGCTGGGATAAATGGTGTTCAGCGCTCACTCACATTTGGACAAAATAAAAAGAGAAGGCAGAAAGGCATAGATGCAACACACTTGAAGGTGGCAAAATGTGTGCCCATTTGTTGGGAACTCCGTGCTGAAGCTGCACCTCCACTGGATTTACTGTTCTCTGCTGTCACATCTGATCTCATGACACCATCACCAAGAGTGGGCCACCAGCACTTCCCATCTTTGTGCCCCCAAAAAACCACTTGCAAGGATGCAGCTTAGGGTGCTACTTTAGCCCACCCAATCTGCCTCCACAGTACCTTTAACAGCTCCCAATACCAAACAAGTTGGATGGAAAAGCAGCACTGACTTTCTGTTCACGTTTAGTCTGGGCTGGGGCGGACAAAGAAGGATGATTGGGGTATCTTGTAAAATAATACTATTGTGCTCAGAAATGCAGAGAAGTGCTGTAATTCAGAAGGCAGACTGATGGCAAGGGCTTTCATGTTTCTGAAAGCAATTGTCCCAAAGCCACATAGCAACTACCTGTGTAAGGAAATACCCGCCCACTCCCTACCCTCTTTGAATGCCAAACTTAATCCCAGCATCAAAAAGAGCCACGAGTGTGGTGTGACATGATAAGAGAGCCCTGCTAGACTTCCACAATAGCCCATCTCTGTGAATGCCCTGGCCCTTGCAGGAAGCAGTGGTGAGACCACTGTTAGAGGCACAGTTTATACCTCTGCACTGGTTTGTACTTAATCCCTTAACCAGAAGGATTAAGCAGGTTTAAGGGAATGGGAAACGTTCTACTGCTCCTGAATGCCTGTTGTGTGCATGCAGAGTGTTGAACTCTTATCTGAGAATGGCCTGCAAACATTGTGTTTTCCCAAGCATGTTCAGTAGTTTTCCTTGACTTTTATTTCTTCAGTTGGGCAAATATCATGTTTTCTTGAAATTGAGCCCTGCTAGTTTTTCAATCAATGGAAAAGGGATTGATTTGTCTGAAAATGTAGCACTCTGTGCAAAGTCTTTGAAAACATGTGAGGATGACTGATCATATCATGAGGCAAAACACAGCACAAATTATAGAAGCCTACAATGACCCCCTAAATCGCAGTTGTCAATTTCCTAGGCGCCAACTGCAGGACAAGGTGTGATTTCCCACTCAGAGACAGAGCACAGTAAGAATGCTACTGGTAATCTGGAAGACAGCATTGGTAATGTGAATGCATGCCCGTGATCAAGACATACAGGACACACACACCACCATGTGTCACAGCCATGGCTCTGACTGACTTCTCCAGCTAAAATCTGCATCATTCATTACATCTTCGCTTACCAGAGGTACCCTGATACAGACAAATGAGACATTACCTAGGTACTCCCAGTAACTATTGCTACCTCCAGGAAGAGAGCTAAGATTCACTTAGAATATTTTCATTATTATCTCCTGGTTATCAGGAGTTTGTATCTGAAAGTATCTTAACTTTGGTTTGCTTCCTGATTTTCATAGGTGTAGTTCTTGCTGAATCTGACATTTTAGAAGAAAGTATATACAACTTGGGAACTATAATCTTACACTGATGGCATTTTTCAGCAACATGTAGACAAAGACAGAAACTGCAAAAGAGGAGCTCATAACAAGCAATAACTCCACCGAGCTCTGTGTATTTGGGCATTATCAGTATTATTAATTATCTGGATTGCTGACAGAGAAACTGTGGTTATATTATATGTATAGGCCTTCAGAACAAATATTTTGTAAGAAACAAAGGTAGTCCACACACCTATGGGCAGCAGTGGTCACTGCTTCTGAAACTGTGAAAGGAAAAAAAAAAAGATAGAAGAGAAATCCAGTCCTAGTAAATACTCTAAATGATGTTCCAAACATAAAAGAAATCATTTTAAAAGGTATTGAAAACTTTGGTAGATGGATTTTCATTAACTAGATTCTAAAAAATAGTGAAATCAAACCAAAAACTAAGGACTAGAAACAAAAGATGAAGCTGCTCAGACCTTTCCATCAAGTACTGAGGATTTTGAGGTATATACGCTTAGCACACATTGCAGGACAGGAATGCAGAAAAGAAGGATAACATGAAATGAAGAAGAATGGAAAGATTACTTTATAAATGAAGACAGGGAAAAGAGATTTGTCAGAAACAAAAGGCAGCTGCTTGCAAGCAGCAGGGGGAAAATAATACAAAAGAGAACTGATCGTTTCTGAACAACCAGAAAGGACTTTCAATTTAATAAAGACAGCAGCACATACCAAGACATTCTGCAGCCCTATCAAGCATCTGTCAGGCAATTCCATTACATTTGAAACAGGAACCTAAGACATTACAACACTAATAAAGGTTGTTACATACATTAGGAGACAAGGGGCTAACAGAGGTTCACATCATGCTGAGACATTTTGACAATAATGGAATTTCAGTAATCAAACCAGTCTACACAAAAATAAAGTGCCCAGGCAGTTTAATACCCCAGGCAGAGGATCAGTGCAAACTGTAGCTACACCAGTTTTTAAGGAAGAAATGCTGCACTTACAAGTGGCACATAAAGAGAGAAAACAGGACATCAAAAGCAAGGCATAGAAAATAGGGCACATCTTGTTCCAAGCCTGGTTATCTGAGGTCCACAGAAGGGGAGTTGTCTTGCTACACTGCCTCCTCTTGTTCATTCCCCTCCTTAAAATCCACCCTGAAAGCTTCCTCTAACTTTGACTCCAGTGAAGCACAGCCTACCTTAAAGGAATGAAGATTAGCAGAAAAGTCCAGAGTATCTGAACTACTCAGCATAAAAAATTGGCTTCCTAAGAAACAATTCTCACCTGTGAGTTCCAGTGAATGATTACAGCATTTAAGAATAAGAGAGACAATGTGTGTTCTTAGAATCAATGTACAAAGAGTAAGACACATGCCATTCATTGATAAGCAAGACAGAAAAGCTGTACCAGAGCTGTGGTGCTGCAGATGTAGGGTTTGCTTCGCCAAGCTTCTTCTGTTCATTTTCCCCTCTACTGTCACTGATTCAATGGCACTTTCTAGTCAGTGCATGCAATTCATATTAGAAGTATATGTTTTTATCCACTGCATATTCTATTTGCACATGTATAGTGTGTAATCGAAAACAGTACTGCTGAAGGCAGCATTTGAAAACCTCAGAAAACTGAGCTAGAAGTAGCTTGTGAGGCTAGAGCTGGTTAGCAATGTGGTCCTGCATGTATTTTGCCCATTAGAAAACATTTTATCCCTATTCAAAAAAAAAAGCAAGCAGTCATCCATTTCCTCCTTCCCATGTTCAAGGCCATTCTTGTGAGGGAAACAATGAAAATGCAGCAGCAATTATGTGCCTAGCAAGGTACTCACATGATACTGCAGCCTGTAATATTAAACAGGGTAGATGATTCTTGCAGAATCCCTTCCCAACCTTCTTCCAAATTAAGCAGTGAAGTTGACATGTCCCTTCTTCAGGTAGTCTGGGGTTGCAATCATATATATGCAATAGCAGTGCCTTTCTTCTCCTAATGAACGAACACACAAAAAAAATATTATATCCCTTTTCTTTTTAGGAAGTCTTTATATTCCTGAATCCAATACAGAATTGTTTGCACTCAGTCCAGGGCAAGCTAGTTGTGCATTTATTTGTTATTGGACTTGGCAGCAAGCCCAATGCTTATGAAGAGAAGAATTTAGTAAAATTAGTGATTTAGGCTAGGGAAGAACATACGAAGGTTTAGTCACTAACATGAATTTTCCACTCCTTAAATATGCTGTATGAGACTAGAAATGTCTCAAGAAGCAATAACTTCTCCACAAGTCTCCTTGCATTTGCCCATTAGCTATTACTCTGAAGTATGACTAATCTTTAAGGTCTGATTTTTCATTTAAAAACTGAATACAAATTCTTCAAAATGTTCTAATGAGCTTCCAATTTCATTTTTACATACTTCTACTAGAAACTCAGTATTATATATTATCAACCTCCTTTGACAATTCTTAGCCGTGTTTAAGGCTTGTTAAAGAAAGCTTACTATGCTAAACAAGAAAGTTAACAAAATCTGCCATATAAACAAGTGTGAAGGACAACAGCACTTTGCAGTGAACATTATCATTCATTGGGAATAATCCTTTACCATGGAGATAAGAAATTCACCTCTCCAGTATCGAACAAATTTGTGAAACTCTCACATACTCCTGTTACTCATATAATGACGCACTCATCCTTCACTTCTCTGAACAAAAATGACCCTTCAAACAGGCAACCTCCTTTGTTTTGTTTCCAGGCATCAGTAACACAAAACTTCCACTCACTAGAAGATACTGGCCATGCCAGCCTTGATCCAACAGCAAACTGTATTGCTCTCCTTAAAGCATCCCTAAACCATCAGTACATATTTAATGCATCTTGCCACAGAATTAAGTGGTTGAAGGTTTCAGAATCTGTTAAAAACTGTTTACAGGTCTAGATTTGACAGCACATTCATGCAAATCCAAACTGCTTTATAACCATTTTCTGAGTGATGTAGAACCAATGAAATATGCTTCATTAGCAGCCACTCTCACCTCAAAGAAACACAAGGTTGGGAATGGCTCTGCGACCTTTCATTGCAATTGGCATTTTGCTTATGAAGAGAATAAGGAGTGAAGCAGAAGTTGACCTTTCTGTTTGGCATTAAGTTCTCGGCTGGGCTTCCTGCTAAATGGCATTTTGATGGTTGATGCAATACTGTTACCAGCCAACTAGTTGTGGTTCTGACTTAAGCCACCTCTTTCATACAGGTCACTGAAAGGCTGTCATGTAGCAACGTTCGGTTACAAAAGTGGATTCAGAGACATAGAGAGTCAGGGTCTGAAGAACTTCATATCCCATTTCCAAACTAGTGGGCTCACTGGGGCACAATATGTTTCACATATGGCAGATATGTGATATAGCAGAAAGCAAAAAAATGCAGCAAGTGATGAATCTTAGCAAAAACACAGAAGTGCTAGTTTTAATAAACCTGACTGTTTTACCAAAGCTGGAAATGGGAAAGAAACTCTCTGTGACAAATTTAATGGGACTACATTTCAGTCCTTAAAAACTACTTCAATAAGGTAATTTTACAGGCTACTTTGTCTTTTCATCTTTGTGACTCTGGACGAATTATGGCAGGCCACATGAGAGAAAAGGAATTTTGTGATCCCTTTTCTAATAGAACACATCACCTGAAAATGTCACCTTTGAGTTCTGTTTAGCAATTGAAGGTGTGGATAAACCACACACAGAAGAGCTCACCTAACCCAGTATAACAGTAATGAAGGTAGGAAAACTGCTCCTTACAATCCAGTTTCAAGGAAACATTAAGAAACTTCAGTAAATTTATTAAGTGAAAAAACACACTTTAGTATATGACATTAACCCTGCTACTTCAGGGTTTGTGAAATCGTCAGTCTTTTTCACACATCCTAAACTAACACATGTTAAAGATAAACCAAGGGACAAACTTCATGTTCCTGAATCTCTGGCAAAGCTCCCATCAAATGAGAAATGCATGCAAGATTCTGGCTTTATAGGTCTCAGTATGTTAAACTAAATATTTGGCCCTGTGATAGCTGAAGTCTCTATTTTTGCGCCAAAAGGGTAGTTTGATACGTTTTTCTCCCTTTTAGAAAGGCTATGAGCTTTGACTGAGTACACTTCAAGTTGATTAACTATTAGGAGCCCAAAAGCCAGCATAATATCAGGAAGAATATATTTTTCTTAAGCAAACCTCTCTCTCTTATGACATCCACATTAGCTTTTGTTTTCACACTTTTCAAGAATGGCCTTGAAAGCTCTCTCAAGTGTCTCTGAGGCAAAATGACACATTTGTCTGAAATTCCTTAAACTCAAATTTGAAGGGCTGACTGCTCCTTTGGGGCTAGCAGAATCATTCTTCATTTCACTGCATGAACTGATTATTACTACAAATACCAGCACGCATTGAAAGAAGACAGCAAAGGGAATGGTTGAGTACAACACAAAGAGAAGCAACAAGATGCACAGAGGTGATGCAGGGCTTGGTGTGAATCAGCAATTGAAAAACAGATACAACATACTATTTGAAAAACAATTTTTAAAAGGATATGTGGCAGAATTCAGGTTTTAACTTTCTTATCTTTTCATGGCTGCTTCTCATTACTTGAGTTACCATGACTTCAATATGAAGCAATGAAAGCCAAGTTGAAAAATAGCAGGTGTTTCCTCACAGAAAGGAAGACAAAATGTGAAAGAAAAACCAAAAATCACATTGAATACAATTATGTCCGAGCAACCCTCACAGTAATTACTGGATTTTATCTATATAATACTCTAAATTCTGAAGGAAAATCCCTATTCTGTAAGAGGACTGTTGAGCAAATAATACAGGGAACTCTATACAAGGGACTATGTGGTAAAAAGTCATCTTAAATACAAACAGATGATGCTCACCAAGAAGAACAGACTTTTGCACTATCTGACTAATTCCAGACTGACAAATAAGAATTGTGGGAAGGAACAAATCAGGAATACAGGAATCACCTGTACTGTTACAGTGACTTGGAGCACAGCTTGTGAGCTATCGCAGGCCAAATTTCAGATAAACTGGTGCAGATGAAACATCACCCTTTTCACATGCTGCCAGTGGCATGGTACTGCAGCAGTTCTGGGGAGGGTCTCAGACTCCGTACACATGCATAACCACATCTTAATACACTCTGCACTCCATAACGCAGAAGCTGCAAAGAAAGAGCAGATCATGTCCAAAAAAGCAGCATTGCTTTGTGCTCTGAAGGTGACCACACCTCAGAAAGTGCAGCAGCATGACCAGCAGGGCCCAGTCTCCCAGTACCAAACAGGGTGAACAGAGCAGGAGTGGTAACAGAAGCAGGCTCCAACTCCAGCATCAGGAGTCCAACAACCATCAGACATAGACAAGACAGTGAGTCAAAGCCAAGATCAATCCAGAAAATTAGAACAACAATTTGGGATAGCAGGGAACATGATCAAAGATAGGCACAGCTACAGCATAGGTCCAATAAGGACTAGCTGGTACAAGTCCCAGAAGGCATGTCTGGGTAGGGGAGCGAGTTGTCCCTGGTGAGGCTGATCCTGACACTTCTTTCTCTCAAAGCATTGGGGGCAAGAGGGAAACCTTATGATACAAAAACAGCCAAAGGGAAATGAAAGATAATCTTCATGGACATCTAAAAGAAAGTAGTGCAGGACCAGTGAACCTTTTAACATAAATGAGGTGATACGAAGAAAATGCTTGGACACAGGATTGCAAATACTGGTCCAGTGCTGTTCAGCACAGTTGTCTTTCTCACAGCAAATTGACACTCGTAACTGTTATGAATGGATGTGGGGGTTTAAATAAATCCCTGCCTTTTGCCCAGGCCTCTGGCAGCAGGCAGTAGCTTTATTGAGGTGGCCAGCACCCCAAAACCCACCCTCATCGCAAGTTCTTTAATAATGGCTGATTCAGTCTCTTATAGAATGAATTATTTTTAATAGACACAAAACTAACAGACATAAGACTTAAAATAGACTATTACTACACAGGGATAAGACAAAAGGGGATAATAGTATTATACACGTGGGGTTAAAGGTACCATTAAATTTACAGCTAGTGAAGAAATAGTATAACTTAGGATCCAATGTTTCTTACCATCCAGTTCCTGATGGAGCACACATTGAAATCTTTTCCCTCAATTCCCAGCAAAGTAACCACAGAACCTGCGTCCAGACTCCAAGAAGAAGTCCCTCGCACCTTCTCTGGGTGTGTGTAGAAGACTTCTGCCTCTGCGGTAATTGGTGTGGGCTTTTATAGACATAAGAACCATGTCTTTTGGTCAAGAATGTCTATTTTTCTTTCATCTCTTCCCACATTTGCTTCCAGAATAAGATGTTGATTCTTAGCTGGGGCCTCAGTCCTTTCAGCGCCAGAGATGACCCCATGCTGGGCCTGTGACCCGCCTGGGTTATCTCTTGCATATGCACCAACCACCTGTGGTAGAGAGGGGGTAGACATGTCGTGCCACAATTACCCATGATTCAGCTGAGATAGTCTGGGTCTTTAACTTAAGATGTGCCTCTTCTTCCTCTCTGACTATATCTAGTCCAAGGAGGCAGACATCACTAAAGAAGGCCATTTTCCAATGCTTCCCTCTTACTTTTTTTGTCACCAGGTCAATGGTAGATTCCAGAGCAGAAGGCAACTATATTGAACTCTTGTGACTCCTGCATTTGACTTTAAGAAACAGGAAGGATAGTGGGCACACATACATATTTTCAGACCAGGGGACACTATGGATCCTTGGACAGGGGCATCATGGACCTAAATTACACAAAAATTCAAAACTGATTATCACAACATCCAGTCTGTCCCTCACAGTTATTTCCCCTTGAAGCCAGGCTGCTGAGATCCCTCTCAGACCCTTCAGGACTGCAGGGACTACATGGAGCAGCAGTTACTGGCAACAGCCACATCATTTAGGACCATTCTGGTTATCTGGCATGAAGCATGGTGGGGACACTCAAAGCTCACACAGCCTGACACATGCTGGTAGGAAGAAGATCCACCTCTGACCTCATAAATGAAAAGTATACCAGTTGTGTAGCAAGCTGTCAGCATAGCCAACCTGCATGTGTCCTGGGGACACCACCACAGACCTCCTCTCTCTGCTTTTATCTCTTAAACACCATGAATTTGGCCATGGGCATATGATCTGATTAATTGCCTCAAAGATTCTCTCATTTTTTTGTAAAAATTAGCAGTATTTTTAATTTTTCAACTGAAATTTTAATAAATATTTAAGTTTTGACACTAACAAACATCACAAGTATTAATAAGCATCACATTACTGATTTTTTAATTTCTAGTACTTCAATATGAAATCTCAAAGACTGGAACATGTTGATGAACTGGCCCTTGCCAGCGGAAGTATCCACTGAGGTCAGTATAACACAGACATACCTCAAGACGGCCATCATATTTCTCTTTCCCAGGCTGTCACATAAAAAAAAAGTTTATTCAGAAGAAAAAACAATTCCTTGGCCTATGGCCCTCATTGCTGAGTCAGAAGTAACAGATATTATGTTATTGCCTGGTGAGCTGATAAAAATTAGAGTAAGTGTTGTCATTGCACCCTAAATCTGAAAAAAACACAGTGAAGACAGCACACTTCCTTTCTTCCAAGGATGGCAAAAGTGAGACAATGCAATATATATGGCTAAAGTAGTGGATAACTGTCCCATAATATGTTTTTTCCTTTAGATTCAGTCAGTTAGGTTTTGTTTATTTTCTTTTTGTTATTGACTGGAACAATAGAGAAGGTAGAATATATAATATGAGCCTGACGGGTCCAATAGTAAACCCACAGTCATTAATGATCTGTTCTGGTTCTAGCAATGAGACCCTGACAGCTGTCAGGTTTCAGATACATCAGAATGCCTATCGTGAAACATTGTGAGAATATCTGAGGCCTGTTATCATTCTTAGTGTTGCATATGCCTGGCCTTGGGAAGTCTCACAAGCCCTTTGGAATTACACATCATGGATTAATTAAAGAACTTTTATAGACAGGGAAAGATCATCTTGTGAGATTTGTATCCTTCCTGGATGTGCAGCCCCCAGCTCTATGGTGATCACGTGTCTGCAGACTCTTCCTGTGGGACACTGAGACTACCTCCAGGATCCAAATAAGGATGTTATCTATCCATCTGGTTGGAATGCAGTATGAGACCACAAGGAGTACATAAACAAGTATCACAGGACCTGATTCTGCAAAATCTTCCATATCTGTGTAAAGATGCAAGTACTATAAATTTCTGTTTATTTCAGAAATGCTCAGACACCAGACTCCCATCGCATGCAGAACATATAAGGATAAGCACAGTGGAAGTAAACGGATTCTGAAATTCACACTTCAGGAAATTATGGAGTAGACCTTGAAGCAAGCACATGCATATTTTTTGAATGGCTAGGGAAAAAAAGCAGAACTGGGCTTCAGAATGAGGTAACAGTAGGATCATTTTTCCTTGGAACATATTTTGGGTTCATTTGGGACTGGCAAAGAGATACAGTAATTCAAATCCCAGCCAAGCCATCATATCAATCAAGGGCCAAATTCTAAACTTCATTCTTAATTCCTGCCTCAATGACGGTTGAGCGATAAAGAAGAATTTGATATACTGTAACAATGTTAAAAACGCATACTCTAAGTAGAGTTTCTCCTCGGACAGAGTCAACCAACAGTTCCCTCTCATCACTGGTCTCTCTGTATTTTGATCATGCCTGGCATTGCAGACTGTATTCCCAGCTTCTAATATCCTTCAGATTTTTTCCTGTTTGTCAATTCCCTTCCATTGCTGCCACAATCATACCAAGGAAGTTGTTAGGCTGTTATGAACTGATTCTTGCGACTACTCTGTTCACTGTCTTCTAGGTCCCAAAACACAGAAAAGCAAGTCCTTCTACCATGCTAAGGCAGCAGTGAACTGATACAGACAACAAAATCAGCAAGCACAAACCTGAACGTCCAATCTGGAGAAGCAATATATCTGGAGGACTTGCTACAGAACTGTTTATTGCATTGGTGGAACAAGCTATTAGTGGGGCAGGGTTCCTGGCACAGTCTCAAATCCACTTAAGCTCGTAATGAGGGTCACTTTTAATGTTCACTGTGTACACTGCATACCCATAAGAGCTGCCAAGGAAATGGAGATAATTTCAGTCACAAGGTTCTCAAAATTCTCCTTCCTATTGTGAATCTGTCCATGATGAAGTCCATGATGAAAACATTAAACTGCAAGTTTTTCCAAAAGTTAGCACAATATTGATGTTTTTTTAAAGAAAACATGGAAAATACCTATTTTAAAATAATTTATTGAGTTGGGTATCTGTTTTCTCAATGCTGTCCTATCAACCAAAATGTTGCAGCAGTAGGTTGATAATTGAAGACTTGAAGGTGCCCTGTGTACAGTACCTTGTGCCATATAATTATGGTCAGTATCCCTGGCTTATCATAAGCCCCAATTTAATGTCAGCAACAAAAGGCATTAAAAAAATAGGAAATCCTAAGAAAAAGTGGAACTTCTTCTTCAGCTGATCAAATGGAGCAATATTTAAAAATTAAAGACTCTTTCTACTGGAAAAAAGCCAAACTAGATTATTAAAATTTGAAAATAATAGTCTAAGTGACTGTATGTACCCTAAGGGAAAAAAAAATTTAATGTATAAGATTTTAACTTTGTGGCTAACTTAGGCTATAGCAAATCACTTCTTTTCATGTGGGAAATACCAGAGCATGTGATAAAATTATTAATGTGTTTGTTTACAAAATATATGTGAAAGACAAATTATGTATGCTTGTTTGTATGAAAAGAAGTAACACAAATCTTTGTTTGAAACAAATTATGCAAGCTACAAGGTGCCTTAGCAAATGTATTTATGAAAATGCCTTTAAATATAAATGGATTAATGAACACTCTTCAAAGATAAACCGGATTACAAAAAAGATGTATTTTGAGGATCTTCTCAGAAAGCATTGACAAATGGGGGTTCCAGATGTTACAGTTAGAATGTTCCCACAGGACACATGAAAGAATATATTCTTTGGTATCAAAAACACAGCTAACACTTTATAGAGCACATAATGAAATTCGTTTTCTTTTCAGTCATGTAAACAGAGAGAATGTTATTTAGTGTCAAAACGCGATGGTGAAGTCTTGTCTCCAAAACTTCAATTGACTTGTAGTTGAATAAGATTTCACCTCCCTGAGTGTCCTGGGGTTGCAATGGTCAGACACTTGGTGAAGCAGAATGAGACTGGAAGAGCTCTTTTTGAAATGAGACAAGAAGAATATAAAAGTTGTGTGGCAAATTACAAGACAAGACAAAGGTCCATCAAACATTACCAAATCAAATAGATCCCAGTGCTATATTAAAAAACACAGACTAGCAAGTCTAACATAGGAAATGTCTCAGCCTAGGAACCTCCTTAAGAAAAGAAGGTAGGATGAGTAAGAAGTGAGGTGGATAATAATGTGGAAGGAAAGCAAACAGATGGGAGTTGGAGAGAATCACTGAATAGGTTGCATTGGACAGGACCTTAAATACCATCTGGTTCCCTGAATGTCTCCTGTAACAGTGACCCAGAACAGAATAATCCTCATCACTTCATTTTAGAAGATTTCTGTAGGAAACTGCTGTCACCAGTAACTGGACTATGATATGCAAGCCTGGTCCTCTCCTCTTGAGAAGGGAAGCAGGTAAAATGGCCCTGATATCCATCTGTTCTACACACAAGTGTAGAACTGCAAACATAATTCCTCCTTGCAATTACAGCAGCTGTGGGCCTGCTACCTTTGCATTCAACTTGGAAGTATCGTGTACACATGCTGAATTCAAATTGGTCTTCTCTCCTCATTTAATTACTTCATTTAGAGAGAAATGGCTTGAAAGGGATGAGAATATGTTCCTTCTACCACCACAAAATCTCTCACAGCTAGTTCATCAGCTGCTTGCCTTAAGAGTAAAAAAGATAAGTTCAAGTCTATTTAAGCAAAAGCAAGACAAAACACGATTTCCTTGGGCTGGGCTAGTGCTAGTACCTTTGCAGCAGATCTGCTGGGTGAACTTTCTTCTCAAATGTCCTGTGCAGACTCCAGTACTTAAGATTATATATGCTTATATAAGCCATGCTGTAATACAGGAGCACAACCCTAAACCTGAAGAAACCCAAAGAAGGAACAGATATAAAGAAAAGTGTAAGATCATGTCATCACTGGGATGCTTCATGATATGAATTCTGTAAAAGCATAAATATTTTCATTAAATCTACAAAGAATTAGTCACACTTAAGATTAGGTAGTTCACTGATATCTCTGATACTTAAATTTTGCGCTGTTAACCAACAGTGCCAGACAATGCATTCCTGAATCAGCCTTTCTTCAGACTACTCATGCACCAGAGACTATAGCCCCATGGACTGAAATGGGATTTGAGAGGTTAATTCTTGTGAGCATTTCTGAAAATCAACCCATCAGTTTTGCAAACTCTGGACTGAGTGTTTCTGCTGTAATTTTTTTAGTAGGTAATGTTGGATCAGAACAACTTCTTATCCATCAAATCAAGAGCACCGTTATATGAGCATCCACTCCATTTCTGCCTCCATATAACAAGAAAAAAAAGCAGCAATCATAATTAGTTAAATTAAAATAGCAAGACATACACAACCATCCCTTTTTAGACCAAACCAGCTCCTAAAATGACAACTGATGCAAAAATAATTACAGCAAGACAGATTGGGGGGAAGGAAAAGGAGGAATAATGTATTTAGAATTTGAAGAGAAGTAATTAGTTTTGGCAGGTTATTTATTTATATAAATTGAAAAATTAGCTGTAGCAGATGCAGGCAGCAGATACAAATTTTGCTCTCTACTCACATCAGAAGAAGAAGAAAAAAGTTATGGCTAAATAGCCCACTGGATTTCAAAGTATGTATACTTCCTCAGAGAATATGTAAGAGTGTTTTCCATAATGAAATATCCCTGGTCAACAAAAGATATACCAAGAGACATCCTTGTTGTCTCTTGGAGGGGTTTAGGATGGGTTTTGGGGGGTTTGTTTGGTTGGTTTTTTTACAAGGGACACTTGCTTCAATTTCATTTTTTGTAGCAGTTTTTCAGTTCTTGAATTACCACTGCAGTGTACATTGTCTTCCCAAAATTTCTTACAGTTCAGAAAATAAACCGAAGCGTGACTCAGTAATATAGCTCTGTGAATGGATTAATATGCTGTCTGGAGAAAAAATAGATGGGT
Source organism: Corvus moneduloides (assembly GCF_009650955.1). Taxonomy (NCBI): domain Eukaryota; kingdom Metazoa; phylum Chordata; class Aves; order Passeriformes; family Corvidae; genus Corvus; species Corvus moneduloides. The sequence goes on from NC_045481.1 coordinate 20,200,941, forward strand.
ATAAGTCACTTTGTTTTAAGTTTTAATGATGCTATAGTCTTATTCTTATACCTTCCACCCCCTTTGATTAATGTGTCCTCTGGAGACAAGGTTGATGCCAAAATGAGAAAAGCATTTAACTTCTTGGTGTCAGGTACTATTCTCTGCATGTTTACAGAGGCACAGTATATTTTTTAGCTAACATTAATAAGCAGAACTGGAGAGGCTGCTGTTAAACCAACACACAATCATTTTGTGGTAAGTTACCATTCCCCAGTTTCATAGAATCACAGAATATGTTGAGTTGGAAGGGACCTATCAGGATCATCAATTCCAACTGCTGGCCCTGTACAGGACACCCAACAGTCACACAGTGTACCTGAGAGCATTGTCCAATCACTTCTTGAACTCTGTCAGGCTTGGTGCTGTGACCTCTTCCCTGGGGAGCCTGTTCCAGTGCCCAACCACCCTCTGGGTGAAGAACCTTTTCCTGATATGCAGCCTAAACTTCCCCTACTCAGCTTCAGTCCATAACCTCAGATACTGTCAGTGGTCACCAGAGAGAAGAGATCAGCGTCTTCCACTCTTCTCCTCAAGAGGAAGTTTTATCTGCAATGACGTCTCCCCTCAGTCTCCTCCTTTCCAGGCTGAACAGACCAAGAGACCTCAGCCGCTCCTCATATGGCTTCCCCTCAAGGCCCTTCACCATCTTCATTGCCCTCCTTTGGACACTCTCTAATAGCTTAATGTCTTTTTTATATTGTGGTGCCCAAAACTGCGCACAGGACTCAAGGTGAGGCTGCACCAGTGGAAAGTAGTCCTTCAGCCTTTCTTCCCATCTTTCTTTCCCTGTATCTATGTGAAGACCTATGCACACCACCACAATCAGAAGGCATTTTAACCCTCTGTGCAGAGGTTAAGGCACAATCTCCTTTGACAGAGGTAGGATCAAATACCAAGAACAATTCTGGCCCTTTTTTCAACATGCTGTCCCTTCATCCTCAGACTCCCCGGTGTGACTATCCATTAAACTTCAAATTTAGTTTTGAGTAGCAATCTTCTAGTTCATCCAGATTTAAAAATATTAAAACAGAACTATTTAAGTAGTACCTTCAAATAGACTCAGGGACTTAAGTTCTGCTTTCAGCACAACAGTCTGGAAGGTGATACAGCATGTCACCTCAGTACCTCCATTTCCTGATTTGCAGATTTACAAAACATGCATGCTCCAAGGCATGCTTAACATCTGCTCTCCTGAAGGAGATGAAGAGCCCAAAGGCAAAGCTCTAAATACAAGGTAACAAAAAAAAGAGTAGTTATTACTGCTATTCACATTCACTGCCTTTGACCTGGAAAGCCTTTCAACCTTTAAAGCACACTGGAGTTGCATTTCAAGTCATTGCAATCCACTCTTTCTGCTCAAAAGCACAAAATAACAGGCAGCAGAAGGACTATAAATTGCTTTATGGATGCTATAAATACAAATAATCCTCACCCATAAAGTTACATTGGCATTACAAAGATCTAGTCATTTATTTAATGCATGGCACAGCCACACTGCAGCACTTGGAGGAGGTGGGTGATCATGCTGTCACAAGGATTCCATCTTTAGCATGTGAAATGTTTCTCTGACTCACATAACATAAGAGCAAAACATGCTGGGAATGCAAGCACCAGCAGTCCACAATAGCCTTAGCAAAAAGAAGCAATAAAGAGTGCTCTTAAGTGTCAGAACTGAACCTGGACAGCTGCATCCTGTGATTTATATACTATCACACATAACTTCTGAAACCAGTATTTAACTGACTTTGTGTTAGCCACCATTTTCTCTGGATCTCCACTCCTGTCTACATAGTATGTAATCAGATAAAAGTCAAGCAAGGCTTCTGAAAAAGCTACTCCTAGAATTCAAATAACATGCTAATAACTTAGATGATTCCTGTGGAAACTAAGTTAAATCATTATTGAGGTTTTTTGGGTAAGTTATATTAATAATGTTAATAAATGTAAGTATTAATATATAACTGTAAGTTATATTAATACAAAGAGCTGCACATATATACACAGCAATTCTCCTAGGACTCAACTGATATATTTTAATGTTTGCTAGAGTATATTAATTTTTTTGTTTTATTGATAAATTAACAATCTTGAAAGTCCTTAATACCTATTATGACCAAAAATTGCCCACATCGGAGAGGACACTTTCATCCTGTAACATCATATTTACAGCCCTGGTGGCGCACACAGCAAGTGGTACACCAGAGAAGGCCAATAAGCAAGTGCTTAAATCAGCATCTTCCCTGCTTGCTTTTATGAGCAATCAAGCCAGTCAAACATGGAGCTTTGAAAAGAGAAAATAATATTCCCATTGAAACTTACCAGTCCTTAGCCCATACACTCAGTAACTTTGTTTTAGGGGATCTTTAGACATATCTTGTTTGATTTTTTACAACATTAGAAGTTATATTTAGCCTCCAGGGAACCTAAATTAGGCAACAATTAAAAACATTCTGACATTTACTTTTACAATTGCCAAAAATAAGCAATGAGAGTACTACCCGGAATAATTCAGAGTGAATCATTTGGGTTCCCAAAATTACAAAATGCCTAACTAACTACGTAGCCCCACTTCGAATGAATAAACAGCATTTAAAGCGGTAGCACAAGGAAGACAGACTGGGATATAAAGTGCAACCTAAATTCTTGTGTTTAGGATAGTCCTGTGGCTGATGAAGTTACTATCTAGAAGGTGAGCATGGACAGTAAGTGGCATTCAGGTGTCTAAGGCATTTCATGGCTCTTGCCTCTGAATTGCTAGAGTCCTCATTCAATATTCAGTGCTATTTAAATATGCAGTTATGAATATTCTCCCAGCACAATTTCCACAGTCCTTCCCTGCAACCTTTCATTTAACAATTCTTCTGTGAAATTACTGAGAGTCTTCAATCAAGGCATTCTGAAAGTAAAATAAACCAAATTTTCATTAATCGGATAAAAGTAATTTGCTTGAATGACCTAGAAAGACAGAACCAGTTCCTCAGGTAGAATTTAGCCACCATAATCAAAAAACTATGCACTATTTTTCCTGCTGTCTCCTCTCTCTTTTGCCCACCACCTCCCAGTATCTTCAAAGTTTTACAAAGAAACTCCTAGCATGTACTGCTGTGTTCTAAATGAGGCAGAAACCTTACTACCAAAAAAAGTGTTGAGAATCTTTTCTCTGGTACTGACATGCATCTAACCAAAGGAAATATGAATGGCATGGAGAGCTCTCACTGTCTCACCTCCCAGTTGCTACTGACTGCCAGGCCGCCACGAATAAACGTTTTAAAGTCACTTCAAGTGTTTGCATCAAGTGTTTGCATCCGGACATGACACTGACTGCAGCATTTCAAAGTCACAGTCATAGATTAAGTTCTGATCATCTCTCACAGGTATACTTTCACTGCAGACAGAATTTAGCTGCATATTTCTATGCAGAATCTGTAGAAGATATGCAAATGTTTCCAAAGATTTTCTCAGAAAGCCAAACATTCATTTCTGTGTTCAAAGCAGGATGGCATTTAAAACAACTAAACTACATTTTCTCTACTGTCATTCTCAAGAAACAAAGAGCCATTTAGGACTGTATATTCAAAATCTTATGAACGTATCTGCATCAAGCTGACATTCAGCATGGAAACAGTTCAGGCCACATCATTAAGTCTGACAACTGAAAACCTGTGTCTTTTAAAGGAATTGACCTTTAAATAATATATGATCCTCAATCTTGCAGCTGCTACAATTGGCAGCCCAATCAGACCCACCTACAATACCTGGAGTGCTAAGGATAAATTGTTCTCTATATGCTTATGCTTTAAACTCTTATCACCTGAACAGAGCATTGAATTAAAAAAAAAAAATTAAGCAAACCTGAACATTATACATTAGGAAGGAAGTGAAATAGGAATCTGAAACGTGAAGCTCGTATGTCCCATGTACACTATTGCAAAAGGTCAGTTTGTCTCCAGGCTACCTGTATCAGCCTTTATATAAGAAGTCTGATGACTTGATGAGCAGTAACATGCTGTTGTCTGCATATTCTTGCCACTGCAAAGGGTGATGCCATATTTTTTTTCCCACTTTTTAACAATTACACAGAGGAAGAGAGCTTTCCTGGAGTGCTTTCCACTACATTTGGATCAGTTCTGAGGCAATTTTTAAATTGCTATCAGCTGACTTTTTTCCATCTCAAGAGAGCATTACTTTAATGTGCCCTTCTAGAGAGATCATTTGGATAAAAAAATTAAATACAAGTTGGTTAGAAAAGGCTTTTTAAAGGGCTGAAAATTCAAATCAGGACTTACATACCGGCCCTGTCAAGATCCAGATTCACTGAGTGTTGCTTAGTCAGAGATGCATAAAGCAGTTCTTATGATGAAAGGCCAGCCAGTAGCACCTGTGGGAACTGCTCACCTGCTAAGGGAGGAACACAGGTGCTGAGAAGCAAAATATGGCTGTACGGGTCCATGAAGCAGGGAGAGCTGGTCAGAACAATGTACTGCTAAACCGTAGTCATAAGCCGAGATCCTCAGCTCTGATGGTTTTATGCTGTAAAAAAAGTTCAGCACAGTGTAACAGGACTCTAGTAGCTGCAGTTCCAGTCACAGAAAGATTTCTGCAGTACGGCTGCCTGATGTCCAATTAAAACACTGTAGCCAATCATGTTAGAACTAGGCTTGGAAAAAACTTGTTCCCTAGGCAGAATCTCCGTGCTTACAAAACAGTGCTAGAACACCTGCAGAGGAGTAAGCTGTTCTCCAGGAGGTGTTTTTTATCAACTCAAATCCTAGAAGTTAAAAAAAAAGGGGAGCAGAGATTCAAAGTGAGCATGCATAATCCCACAGTGTTTGCCTGAGGTCGATCAGCATGTGTGTGTCAGATTTATTAGCAGAAGTCTCTGCACTGTTTGACACAAATGGCAGCTGCCTTTCTGCAGAGCAGCCATGGCTGCAATGCTGGGTTTTGCTCCAAGTCGGGACAGGGCTGGGCACCCCCAGCACTAATTATCTTCCTCCCCACCCCTAGCTCAGGGAGAATTCCTTCCCCTTAATATCTCTCTACCATAACAATTTATGAAACACCACTGAGAGATGAAGCTCAGCCAACACCCCAAAGCTATTATAGGGGAATTGTAATGCATTAAATGTAGCTCACAACTGCAAGGCTCTTAAATGATAGCAGCATTTGTTTTGGGATTTTTGCCTGGAAATGTTAGAAGATCTTTTAATAAATGTACTAAATTAGATGCATAATTTAGCTTCTTCTCAGCAGAATTCTGGCTGGCTGCCAGATCCACTCTCAGGTTTGACTCAATGTCAGGGCTGCCCGCTGGCCCAGTACAAATAGACTCATTAAAAAATGGTTGCTGCTGTGTGCTCAGCCTCTATTTCTCTGACTAATGGCTCCGTTTATGCCTCCCCCTCTTGAATAAATAGAGGAGCAGCCTCCAGAGGGGAAAATATTCTTCTGTACACACATTCCACACATATGAATGCAGGCAACATGCTGGGAGGTATAGGAATGCAGAAGAGAAATGGCTGCCCCATGCAGGAAAAGACATTCAAGGTAGTTATATCACATAACATGGATTCTGAGTGATCATGATATTTATTAATTGTAACAGAGACAGTTCACAGCCTAGACTGGGTCTCCATTTCCATTGTGCTAAACACACCCAGAGCCCAAACCACAGGCAGAGCCTGACATCTGAACAAGCAGCAGGGACAAAGCCAAGATAAGAAAAAGTTACTGAAGGAGGCAGCTACCCAGCGGCAACACTCACGTGCCTCTGTTTTCAAGTCCCATTAAGCCTTGTTTCTTCTCTTGATTCAAGAGGGTTTGTGACTACTGTCAAACCTAACAGAGTTTCTCAGCAGTCACTCATTTTCAGATTTGCTCTGCTAAATTTTCTTTCAGATGTTCCTTCTGGTTAATAGCAAAAACAATGGTACAGGTAAAACTGGCTTTTTTACTTATTTATATTAGGAGAGAAAAAAAAAATCCCACTTTATATTCTACCTGGACCTCTGGCAATGTCAAATAACACTACTGGAGGTGGAGGATGGAGTGGTGTTACTAAAACTTTTGGTTTTTTCCAGTGAAAGACTGATCCTTGCACTGGAGAACACAACATTACCAGCATGTTTTGTATGCCAGCTCTGATAATATATATTAGTTTAAAAGAGGATGTAAATGCAAAGACTTAAACAGTCTCAAAATACCTCCATCTCTTCACCAAAACTAAAAAACTTATCCAAAATTATGTTTCTGTTAACTCTACAGGCACTGGTAACTCCCGAAATGGCATTAAAACACACAAATTCAAAATGCAGGCTAAAAGAAATTAAAGGCAGTCTCCAATCTTGCCCACTTTCAAGACTGAAGGGCTTCAGTCACTGTTTATTATTTGTAAGAGATAATTGAAGGCACTGCACACCCACATAGCAAAATAAAGTAGTTTCCACATTTAACTCAGTGGTTGTATTTCACAAGAGTAGATCAGATCTCTAACTGTGAAGCTACAAAAATGTCACCATCCCACCCTCTCTGGCCCAGCAAATTGTGTCTTCTTTTCTCCTCTCACCAACTGTCAGAGGTACCTGCTGTGTCTTCCCACATTTCTGCCTCCTGAAGTAGCCTCTGTCCCCACATTCCCTCCACTAGATTAATTCAAAGAAAAGAAAGCACATGAAATTAAAACTATGTTTTGTTTTTGAGTAGCAAAGTAAGAATTATGGTAAGAATTATGAAGCAGAAACCCAGACAGCCATCCCTCACCTTTCACATATACCCTTATATTTAGTGTTTCCTAGTTACTCACTCTGGACTATGCTCCATCACCTAGACTATGCCCTGAGGAATCTAAATTTCTTTGAGATCCTGCAAAGAATCCAGGCACCCAAAGCAGACATCTGTCCACAATATTTTTAGGTTCTAGGTGTCATTTATGCAATGACACCTAGAATCAATGACAGAACAAAGGTACTTCATGCTTAAGCTCCCTTTCTCTGCTCAAGCCTGCAGTGATATTGCAGCATGCTGAATTTGAGAGCTGGAGTCTTTGATTCTATATTTTAAAACATTACATAGAGCTTTTAAAAGCTGTGCAGTTTAAATCTAGTATACCCGAATCACCACCCTATTAATTCCACTCTGAGAGCATTACAACTCTGTTGAACTAATTTAACACCAAACTGAAAGAGCCCCTAGATTCTTAGGTTATTACTTCTGCAACTATGCGCCTCCTAAGCATACACTGTTTATTTACAATCCATTTCCCAGGCCTCCATTACCTCTCTCACAGATCTTAACCTTTGCTGAAAACATACTGCTTAATACCACTTTTGTATTTTCCTCATATAAAAAGACCCTATTTTAGTTTTTAAAAGGAGCTGAATGGTCACACCTGCTAATCATTAGTACCTTTCAATTACACCGGACCTCCTTCTTTTAAAGCGTCTCCTCTGAGCCCCATCTAGTCTATTAAAAAAAAATCAAACCCACAACATGCTATTAGGGTAGTTACAGACAATGGTTATGAAGAAGATGTTAAGACCGTTATTTATTTTTTCTAGGTGTGTTTTTGATTTAGAGCATGTAATGATAGAAAGTACACTTACAAAGACTTATAAATGTATATGGGATGACAGACTAGTGGGTATATAGCAGAGAATAGATGTTCTGCAGCTTGCTCCCTATACATTGTAATGTCTTTACCAGTTCCATACAGCTAAAAAAGAAAAACTTCAAAACAAAACCTTCAGAACTGAAACAGTGTTTTATTAGAACTGGTGAGCTATCTCGGTGAATCAAAGCAATCTAGATAAAGTATAGTTTAAGGATATTGTCTCTCAAAATACACTGTTACCAACTCCAGATAGTCCATTTTAGTCCTAGAGAATAGATAGTCATCATATAACAGTGTAAACTAATGTATCTTTTAATGGATGTAAAATGTTCAAAACTTTTGTAAATTCTGCTTGATTCCTGTATAGCCCAAATTAAGACTTTAAATTCTGTGCTGACTGGAATTCTGCCATCACAAAAGTTTGTCTGTGTGCTGTCAGGCACCAGTACTTCATTTTAAGAATATGTAGTACATTGTTTCCCAATTAGATGTTACACCAAAATCAATGGAGTCCTCCTTTGCAGCAAGATAGCAAAGCAATGTTCCAAAGCATTATTGATTTTAAGAGGGCTTTGCTAGCACAGAAAGACCTATTTGTGTGAAATATTTTGTTGGAGCAGAGACTGGAGTTTTGAAAAGGTCTAAAAGGAAACGACTTTCCTCTAAGGGTTATATGCAGTTGTGGGGAGTGCAAAGGATGCTTTGTAGCTTGAGTGTTACTGCTGCAGCTATCTTATCCCATTTGTCACTGAGAATTACAAGCCATATTGACAGAAATATACAGTGTTTCATAACTGGGGTTTCAAAGCTGAGCATACAAAAGAGAGTTAGGTTTATCTGATGTGTGCCCAAATGTTCCCAATTCTCAATATGCTAAACTTGCTTCCTTCATTCTCTCCTCCAAGGGGTGTAATCTTTGAGTCAAGTTTTAGAAAATTCCCTCTCGTCCAAGTTGCATCAAATTATCCACAGTCATTCTGAGAGAAAAAAATTATACTTCTGCTGTGCCAGCATCTGGAAAGCAGCCTGATTGGCAAGACTAAAGAGCAGTATAATTGCATGTTCAAACACTTTAACTCTGCCCTTCCATATGGAATAAACGTTCTGTTAAGAACAAGCAGCAAAAATTCTCTGTGAGGGAGGTGTTGGAAAGATCACCCCTCACCAGTGTTAGATGTCCAGGGTAAAAATTGTGTAGGTTTGGAAGCCTGTAGTCTTGCAAAGATTTTAGATTCAGAGAGGCTGAGTTTGAACTATTTAATGAGATATATGTGCTGGCACTGATTAGCTGAATAGATTGAACATGATGGTACATAAGTATTCACAGAAATAATTCACAGCCAGAAAACCTGCAAAGTCTTTTTCGTTACAAGGGCATCCCGGGACAAGTCCAAAGCAGACAGAGCAACAGCAAGGCACTTTATTTTGCCAAATACTATAACATAGTCATACAAAATCCGGAGTTGCATAGCATAAAAATCCCTCATCATACCCTCATCTCTGATTAGTAGGAAATGAATGACAGCAGTGGAGCTACTCAGTCTAATTATCAGTTTTGCTGAATCTCTAATAAGCTCTTAAAATCTAATTTTGGAAGCAGGAGTTTTGTCTCCTGCAGGGAATGGCTGATAGGAATGAGTAAGATTTCAGTTTGTGAAGTCTGGTCATTTCTCTGGCATTTAAGTCCTCAGTGAATCAGTAGGTTGGGGATAGAGCAGAGTTTGTGTAAAGTCTAATCCACTTCACCACTATTCTCTTTAGATTTCTAGGGATGCAAACCAATTCCACATTTAGACGTGGCCATGACAATTCTAAGTTCCCCTGCTAAGGTTGGGGTATTTATGAGAATGACTCCATCACTTCATTCATGCCTGTCGATTAGGAGATAGTCTGGCCATCAATTAATTTCTGACAGCCACTCTGCGGTAATTGTGATGATCAGAACTTGTGACTTAGATAGCAAATCAATGTTTCATTAAGTTTCAGGAACCATTCAGAAACTATTTTAAGTATTTATAATTACACTTGCTGTAGCAACAGGAATTAGGCTTCTGGCTGTTCTTAGCTCTAACTTCTCTTCCTTCAGGCTATTCTTCATCACTATGCTAGCATGAAAAAGCACCAAGCCTCTCTTCCTGGCCAGCAACGGGTCTTGGGAAGATGTGTCTGGGGACACAAACCAGTTAATGACTGCTGATATGGACTAATTTCTGAAGGCTGTTTGCAAACTCATTCACTATTAAAAGTGATAATTTATTACTAGGAAAGCTGAGATTCCATGACCAAAGGGGATGTCAGGTGGCTGACTCCTTCCAGCACATATATATCTTCCTTGGTTATTAGATCATAGGAAATCAGTGAAAGAACTGTTGGATTAAAGCTCTGTGACTGTTATTCAAATCCAAATTCAATAAAGGTATGGGAGGAAAGGGAGTAAGCAGGTCTTCAAAATCTCACCTTTTTCTGCCTTCTTTCTCATGTTTTGTAAAGCTGTCCAGCACATACCAGGGTTCTGAGATTGCAGTCCTGGGGTTAAGGAGAATAGGAGGAAGAACCTACAGGGCAGGCCAGGCCATCTTTCAGTCTAAATTGCCAACTCATGGCAACCTCTGAATTGTTCAGTATTAATGGAGAAAGAATGGATAAAGACCTGTATGCAAGAGGTACTGTTTACACTTCTAAAGGCACTTCTCAAAAGGGATTACATCAGAGTAATACAAGGATAAACCTGACTAGAAAAGACATGACCAATGCATCACATTCACCAAAGAACATATTCATTGGCACTTGCTCGTGTTGCCTCACATCAGGGAAGCACCTTACTCATGGCTTCACTCTGTGCAAGAGACAAGCTGCACCAGGCTGCACTTGACTTACAGTTTGGTGTGGAAGATGTAGCCAGGCTGCAGAACGCTGATGAAAAATGAACTTATGTGTAAGTTAGACTAAATACATTTTCTGCATTGATGAGAGTAATTACCTCTTACATAAAATTAGAAGTGAGTAGGAAGAGGGATTTCAACCCAGAAAAATGCTGATTACAAAGTATTTTTTCTTCCAAAATATTTCAGTTTGGTAATTGCAAGTTATCATTTTTTGGTACTTTACTATAATTAAAATTGACTTTTACAAGTGGAATAAGCATTTAAGAAGTAACATGGAAACCTTTTCATCTCAGAATATTTTTCAGAATATTCTAGATTTACAGCTTATGTAAAAATGAAGTTCTGTGGCTACATAGAAAAGCTCCCTACCTCTCTCCTCTTTCATGAGCATACAGTTTTTCCCAGAATTTGGACATATTACTGATGAAACACTTTAAAATCTAAACTAAAATAGGAAATAACAAATGTGAGCATAACTGAGAAAAATAAAATCAGAGTGGCTGAAAAATTTAGGAATCAAAAGCAAAAGGGAAGTCTGGATGAAACTCCTATACTTACCCTGTACCTTTTCATTCTAGGAGATATGGGCTAGTAGTTCAGGTATGTATCTTTGCTTTTCGGAATACCCAAATTTGAATATTCTTCTGACAGACCAAAAAAAAGGGACAATGGTGTTAAAGTTATTCCAGTTTTTCCTCTGTTAGAGGTATGGTTCCCATTGGAAATCCAGAACTTCATTTTAAGTACCTGTCTCTCTAAATATTGAGAATTTGAGGTCCTGGATGCTCAGTATGGTCAAACACCAAACAGGGCAGCCATTCAAAGGTCAGTTCTTCTCTCATTTGATGTGAAAACTGTATCTCTGAGAATTCCTGTTGTGTTTCTGTAAGCATGCCTGAGAATGCCCATCAAAGTCAAACCCTAAAGTGATGCTTACCTCTTGAAGCCTGAATAGCCTTCCTTTCACTCATGACCAATGCACCTTTTATGCATAAAGAGAGTCACATCAGATGCCTCAGTAATTGAGAAGCAGAATACTTAGGGAGTTCAGAGACTTGTGAAATTAAAGGGCAGTTGAATGGGGTTTTCAGCACTGCAAGCTTGAGCTTCATTGTAGGATCTTAAATTTCATTTTGTTGCCTTAATCATATTCTGGACATTGATATCTGAAAAAATAAATTTTACGCTAAAACACTAAGCATAAAATTAAAGCATTAAACACAAAATAGTGGATAGCAAACAGACACTATAAGGATGGCAACACTAAATTTAGTAAATGGGGAAGGAACAGAAGTAACTATGATATCTTTATTTAATACCAGTCCTGTCTGACTGATTAATATATTTCTTAGGTGAGCTGAAAATAAGAAATATATGCACCTAAAATACAAATTAATCAGCACTGTACCACTGTTCTCTATACCGAATTAATTAATTATACCACATGACGGATACAGATTTAATTACTCTGAAGGATTTGGGTACAGAGAGCAGTGTGGTGGCCTGTGAACATACATGACAAGGGACAGAGAGAGTTTTCAGTAAGACAAGTCCCTAGTGCCACAAGAACCACTTTACGTTCGGGTGACCAGGAAGGCTTCCCCCAGGCTGCATTGGTCTGTTATGTTCATCTACCCCAGTTTGGATTCCCGGGTTGCCTGTCAGCCTCTGCCCCTCGTCACTCCCCCAGAGCTTCCCCATTGGTCCCCGTTCCCTGGTGCTGCCTTTTCCCCGCCCCCGGATAAAACTGTGAATTTTGGGATCACGCTCCTATTTGCCTCTGCACCCTTGGACAGTGTAGCAGCAATAAATGCTCCTGTGGGAACGCACGCAAATGCCCTTCTCAGCTCTTTGCTCCCGACTGTAACACTGAACCCACCCGTGCTGCTGTGGGGGCACGCGGGACCCCATGGAGCTGGGCAGGGACAGTGTTAGAGCAATAGAGAAAAGCTGCGTTTTACAAAATTTATGGATGTTCTACAATCACTTAAACTGTTGAAAGATTCCATGAGATGCTTTTTCTGACAGATCTTAGGAAAAGTCTTCAGCAATAATTAGCAAAGTTTGTATGTGTAGTCATTGATTTCTTTCAATGCAGTGTTTTCAGTGGGTTTAATTAGGAATTGTTAGTGTTATGACTGATAGGTTAAAAAATATGGTGAGATGCTTCATAAGATAGAAAGAGATCTTTGTCTAGATCTGTCAAAGCGACCCTAATTTGCTGTAAAATTGATTTCATTCCAGAGTGTAACAGGGAAAATAAAACTTTTCACAGAAAGCCACTTGAAAATCTTCAGGTTTTCCTATGCCTTTTACAAAGAACCTGAATTCCATTCCATTCCAAGTGTCTCCACCTGTGAAAAATGCTGCACACTGAAAGGAGTACTTCAAAATTATTTTCTAGATCTGGGTGGTAGCTCTGTCTTTACCTTTTTCCCCTTCCAGTCTTATCCCCTACTCTGTACCTAGGTTTTTCAAAAGAGCAGGAGTTCTAGACTGAGTCAATAATTTATAATTTTTGCAGCTTGATTCATTTTTTCTCTTATATGCAACAAATCCATTCTTATCTGTTAATGAGTAGCACAGTAGCCATTTCCTGCCTCACAACATGTTTAGTTCCATTCCGCCTGCTTCGGGAAATCAATTTTGTATCACTTGAACTCAAATTCTGATTTCTATCTAAAAAGGATGTAGGAAACTTTGATCAAAGAAAACCTGTGATAGTGATGGACTTGCATTTAAATATATTCATTCTCTCCATTTGTGCCTTTAGAAAATATCGTAACAAAGACAGCTTAGAAAATCAGATACATTCAAGAACAAGGAAAATTCCTAGCCTGCTTGTTCAAACCTTTTTCCTGGTCTCTGACTGGCTGAGAAAGCTTCTCATTATACTACTGAGTAATGAGAGAGTCTTCAATGAAAACAGATCCTAAACTACCTTCTGAAGGTGGAGAGCTGCAATAAATTTCACAGAAGAGCTGAAAATGAGTCCCTAATGATTTGGAATATATTCTCCCATATTAGGCTCTGTCTCTATTTGCTGCCGCTGAATAGAGTCTGCAGCTGAAATGAAAAACAGGAATGTAGGAAAGAAAAGGACACATATGCAGAAATTTTGCATTATAGAGCAAGGAGTTAATAGTTTCTTTCTCTGCTGTTTTAGTGATTGCATTGAGGATACAGTATTTAGCCCTGGACTGCCTAATACAAAGACATGAAAGAACAAAGAGAACCTAGGCAAAGATGAAAACTAAACATATAGAGAGACTGATTTAAGGATGATGAATGAACCAGTATTGGTGTTAGGATTCTTGGAACTGTTTTATTATATATCAGTCACAGGCAAAAATACTCCAAAGAATATGCTGACAAGTCCTCTTTTTCCCCATTTCTGACTTAACAAGCAGATCATGACTTTGTGGAATTAATTTGCTATTCAAACTTATTTCCAAGTTAAATATAGTGGCTCATCCACAATTACTTATCTGTAAGGATTTGCTATTTGAAATTCCAGCTGTGCTGTTCAGATTTGATAGGCTACAGCAAACACATGGTGTGTGTTTGTTCCTAGGAGGATGCCTGTAACATCTCTGCTGGCAAGTTTGTCTATTAAAGTATTTTTGGAAAGCAGGCACAAAAGGGGCAATAACAGTGACAGAAGATTGTGTTCAGACATGCAGAGCATGTTTTCAGGGGATACTTCTATTTCAGGACCCCATCTTCAAGAAAAAATATCCCTTAGGTCAGAGAAGTGTCAGACAGCCAGCACACTAAGAACAGAAGGACCTGAATGTTAACCTGCCAGTGGCAGAAAGGCCCATATGGCCATGATGGAAAGGGTAACAGGTACTGGTCATAGAGTTGTCAGCCATATGGCAACTGAAACCGATGAGAGACTGTACATAAGCATCAATAATAAACACTAAATGTGTTGGGATAAGGACTCCTTTACAGACTACAAATAAAAAGTTATATTAAGCAAAGCAAAACTAAATGAGACAGGAAGAGTGTAAAAACCTTGCTATGTATGGGGCTAAGGAATTAGCATTTTGAGGAAAGGTGTAAGTGCCATCACTTCAGAAACTCAGAATGGACACATGTTGTAAGGAAATACCCCTGTTTTATTAATTATGAGACAGATGGACAAGAGATAATGAAGTATCTATGTACTTTGCATTCAAGTATTCAGAAGAACAATATTTACAGGTTTTGTTTTTAGGCTCCTTCTCTATTCTTGTTACAGAGAGAGTGAAATTTGCATGCAGGGAGCGTGTTTAAATAACTTGCAGCTCATTTCCATTTAGAATGTCTGTTTAAATACCAATTTGACCTCTGGCTGTCTTTGGTGTTGGATAATATGTGTAAAATGGTCACCAAGAATTGTGTATGAAGCACGAAAACATGCTGAATTTTCTTAGCTTTTTTTACCTGATTGTTTTATTTTCTCCTTCGGGATGTCAAAGGGAGAGAGGATATGATATAGGCAAAAAAATCAATAAGGCAGAGAAGAATCAGTATATTTGCAGTAGAAGATGAGGGGAAGGAAAGCTGGGTGACTCATTTCATCATGTAAAATATGCACTTTCTGATCACCCTCCTGGAACCAAAAATGCAATACTCTATTTAGTGCTCAGATACCCTGCTGAAGTAAATAGAGCCTTAAATAGCTCAGATCTAAATGAAGGTTTGTTGAAAACTGAAGATTTACAACAAGCAAAGGTGATGTACTGTTTCTTTTATCATTATTTATAATAAAGGTTTGTTTTCTTTAGTTTGGACTTCCCCTGAAATACTGGAAACCAGAACATAACAGGAGGAATTGAGATGTGATTATGTTCATGAATAGCAAGTGAAATTCTGTGAATTCTCATGAAAAGTAAATAGCTTTTTGGTTTCTTTTGGTTCATTTGGGGATTTTATTTATTTTTTTTTATTATTATTCTTCTTTCATTGAATTCCTCTAGTTTTGGGGTTTTTTTTGTGTAAGGCACATATCAAAGTAAGATGTATTCATAGCTACCTTGCAGTATCATGGTAGACATGTAAGACTGTCTGTGCTGCCCAGAGCTGCATACAGTATTGTGTAACATAGAAAACTTGTGTTAAGGTTCCAAGCATTCCAAATGCAGTGCAGAACTGTCAGTCTTCACAATATTCCATTTAAAGTTCAGTTGAGACATAAAGGGTTTTTTGCCCACAGGAATCAACACCTTCATTTAAAAGTAGAACTAAATTGCAAATTTTCCTATATGAGGCAAGTCATTAACCTTTGCCAAATCATTACCTCAAGAGATAATTAACAGAGATCTTGCAGAAAATGTAACTAATAAAATAAGCTCTCAAAAATTAGTGTGAAGAACAAATGTTCTTCTTAGCCTCCCAGCTAAGGGACTCATGTTCTGGAGAAACTAAGTTTCTATGGACTTAAAAGAAGGTCAGGTGAAGAAAAAGAGGATTATTTTAATCTACTAAACCCTCAGGTACTGGTCATATTAAACTCAGCAGTGATGTTAGAGTAGAAATTTTATCTTGATATCAAATAAACTCTAGGTTATATTAATTAGACCATAATTCAATTAAAAATAATAAAACTTTCCACTAATTATTCAGTAACTAACCTGAGCTTGCCTATGTACTAGTAAGAAAGTTAAAGGCTTAACACTGGAAGCCAATGCCCCTGGCTTGTCTATTGACTTCATTGTTCACTTCATCTAATTTTCTCTTTTATTGGTCTATAAAATATGTACATAACTATTGAATTAATTTACAGGAGTATTGTGAAGATAAATACATGCTAGTAGAGTCCACCAGGTATAGCATACCTTGTGTTCTCCCATCTCCTGGCAACTGCACGAGCTTTATGAAGTTGCAGGAAAAATCATTGTGATTTTATCACTTTGTGTAATCCTTCTTTACATTATTTATAAGAATCTAGTAATATGACACATTGTTTCATGATATAACCCCATAAATAATCAAATAAAGTATAAAATTATATATGCATCAGAATCAAGCAAATTGAATCGAATACTTACTACTTTCACAAAGGCTCAGGAAAGTCATTTTTTATAACAGATTATGAGATCTGGTTTCAGAACAGTGTCACAATGGCCTTTTCCTCCCAATGAATTAACTCAAGGAATAGGGACTATGGTCTGAAGAAAAAATAACAGCCTCAGCAGCCTGTCTGTCTCATTTATTGTGTACCTTTTGTTACTGCACCTGTCAGTTCCTGAGGGAAAAAATAAGTGGAAATGAGGCCATTCATACAAGATAGGTCAATACTTCAGAGTAATTCCTCATGCTTTTACTGGATCCTCTGGGGAGCACTATGGAACTTCTCCCATAGCCTATCTATTTGATGAACCCCTGTCTTTCCTGTACTTGGAGTCAGTCAGAGTGTAAGGTGACTGCACCCAGGGTATTATCTGGGCATCTGGAGCCTCTCTTCTCAATACAGAGTGTATAGGACACTGCTCTGTGCAGTGCTGATGAGGCTAAAGGGAGCAACAGCCATCCTCCACATCGGCTCATGTCTCAATGAACCCATGTCAATGGAGAACAGCCACAGCTGGGAATATGCTATGCATTTATAGGAAACCAGGACTGTATTTTAGGATAATGTTAAGTGCTGAGGTCTGACATTTCTCGTTTAAGCAAATCTTCTTCAGCAGTTATTTGCAAGACAATGTCTTGTACAATTAGAAGCAGCAAACATCATTTGTAAAGCTGCACAATACAAAATAAAGCTTTGCTAATGACCTAAGCCTAAGAAACATGTGTTCTCCACCTTTTCTGCCACTGACTCTTCCTTGATTAAGACCCTGGCACATGGTTTTTCCCCATTTTGTACATTGCTGCTTCAATGAGGCAATGACATGGGCAATGTGACATTGATGTCAATGAGACATGTAGATATGGCCTTCTTTTCTCCATTTATTTCAACAGTGAAATCTATTTCTGTGTTCTGTCTTTTGTATTGTTGGGCCTCTTCACAGGTAAATCTAAAAAAAATACTTGGAAATGCGTCCTTTACTCCAAACCCCTCCAGCTAACAGAAAACAGTGACCATGAAGTCACAGCTTTATTTAATCTGTTAAAAAAACATTTGTGTAATCAATAACTGCAGATCTTTCAAGCTCTTTAAACTGGGCCAAGTAGTTTATTGTGAGTGTTTTAGTATTTGCTATAGCTACAAATCAGCAAAGTACCAGAGTGGTTTGATAGATTTTTGAATTTGGGGTTATTCACACATGAAAGGGGTTAAGCTGGGGCTTATTGGACGGCTGACTATCTAATTCTTCTGATAAGCTTCATGAGGTCTTTATTCCCAGACTGGATAAATACTTACATACTTCTGGATCAAAGACTTGAATTAAAAAAATTAACATTAATTTTCTTCTAAAGCTTTTACATGTTTTGCATGTAATACCCCAGTTCTTTCATGACATGAATCTTTAGGATATTCCCTGAAAGCCATGCAAGTAGGTGAGCATGTGAAAAGTGAGTTCATTCAAAAACTGACTGAATATTGGCAGGAAATTCCTGTAATATTTTGCTGTTATGCATATGGTAGAAAAGGATGTAGTCAGGAAAAGTGTTGGACAGAATAAAACCAAAGAATCAAATGCTGGAGAGTCACATTGATGGATAGAAACAGAATGTCTTCAACTTAAAAAATAAACCTAAAGGTCAGATAGGAGATGCATAAGTATATTGAACTCCTAAAGCTGGAGCAGAACAACTAAAGCAAATTTAAAAATCCAGGAGACTTGTTCTGAAAAATTTTAGCTAAAGTGGCCTCATAACACACTGAATTTGCAAGTGTTATGAATACATATGTTCCATGTCTAGCCTCTCCCAATTTTAAGTGTCTCTCCCTTTTTTATTTGCCAAATTATTTTATTTTACTCTCAGAATTTGATTCAATGCTACATCAACAGGTAATACATAATTAAGAGTGCAATCAATGTCAATATTGAAATATATAAACTCATTAATGATAAAGAGCATCTAATGGTATGAATAGGGAATTAGCAAGGAGATTGGTATGTTCAGTAGGATTTAAGAGATGATAATAATAGGAAAACAAGACTGAAAGGAAACTCCCAGGGCCGGATATTCCATCCACTATAACAGGAAGAATCTAGTCCTTGTCACTGTCTGGCCTCCATTGAAAAGACCGTTTTCCCACACCACAAAATTTCATAAGAATTTTTAAATGAAATTTATAATTCCATATTTTCCTGAAGATCTTCAAAATTTTCTCCAGAAAGAAAAGCTGAGATTTTCTGAGCTGACAAAGATATAATTTTAGCCATTTGTTCACATTTTGTTTAATGATTAATTTGTATCAGACCTCCATCAAGTTGTCCTGTTTAGCTGAGGTTAACTCCCTCGTTACAAAGCCATGATATTGAAGATGTTTGTCTCTTCTTGTTCTATCTTTCCCACAGTGTAGAACATCTCCAATACAATAATGTGTTTGAGTCTGGGTATAAAATAAACCGATACTTTAGGAAGTCACTAAGTTTCAAAATGAATTAACTTCTTGGTTGGAAGCAAGTACCAATAAGTCTTGAACATGATTTCCTTTTTCCCACTGCCCACAAAAATTCGCCCTGTACTCGGGAACACTTTTCCAAATCTAACTGTTATCTAAGTTTCTAAGTGAAAATGCATGTTTTTACCAAAGAACATTTCTCTGATTCTAACGTTTCATCAAAAGCATCTTGAATTTCATTGCATCTATGTGTTACGAGTTATCAGACTTGAAATATCTCTTCCCCAAATCATCAGAACCACTATCAACCCAGAGAAAGAACCTCCCCAAATCATCAGAACCACTATCAACCCAGAGAAAGAACCTCCCTGATTTTTTAATTTACCACCTTTTGGTGGTACTTTTCTATGTCATCTGTGAAGGTATATATTTTACTATTGTACTGTATTTTTTCTATTTCTAAGAAAATGTCAATTTTTAAAGTTTTAAGGTACACAGAACTGTCTATCCATTCTAACTAACCCGACCACCTCTGAGCTAATGTTCTCAGGAATAAACAATCAAAGTAAGGTGGAAGTTATTTTCTCTGTACAGAAGAAGGTAGTGCAATCTTCTTCAAAACAACTGTGACATGACCATACAAGATGTTTAAGAATCAAAAATAAGTAACACCACAGAGAGGGCTACGTTGGAAGAAAGCAGAATCATAGAATCATAGAAGGGAATATTCCAAAGACAGCAGTGCACTTGTGCAGAGAAAGGCACAGTGCACACACCAACCTAAAGACAATCTCTACCCACCAAAGCCATGCTCTATCAAGTAGATTACTTCTTTGAAGAAACTTCTTGTTAGGTAGATATAATCATATCATAAGTCCTATACAATCCTATCTGGGAAGATATGTAGAAGGTCAAACTATAAGCTATCCTGGAAGATCATAACATGAATCTCTCTCTTTTTCAAATTTTCTTTTCTCCTCTCCAAATTCTCCTCTTCCTTTTCAGAATGCTCAGAAACAAATTTCTGCACACCCTCACAAAACAGTGTTCGACTGTGCCTAAGCAAGAAATGCAAGATCCTACAATGCATTTCTCACACCCACGAAAAAGTATGTTCACTTTGTCCCCATTTCATAGGACACCCAGAATGTAACCCACTTCCTTCAGTGCATTACATACCACTCATCTGCAGATGAAATCAAACAACTGCTGATACACCAGAATAAACTTGCTCAGAGCAGTAAGTCAGAAGTACCCATTTACAAGGAGGATAATACTCTTCTCAAATCAATCATCTCATCTAGCCTCTCAGTCTCCGATCTTTCTACACAGAGTGGCCACAGAAATGTGCCAAACACCCTCAAAAGACAAGACTATGAATAAAAATCCATGACTACTAGTATATACATGCCATGGTTTTAAAGCATGAGTTTAAGCCATCTACCTGGGTCTCTGTCCAGATGCAGGTGATACTGTACATACTGATGGGAAAACTGAGCTAGTTCCATCCTGATATTAGAGTCACAGGGCATCATGTTTATCATCTACAACAAAGGCAAGATTTGTTCAAGAATAACATTCCTAAATTAACTGACCTGGACAGCTTTCAGTACTCAAGACTTTTCAGTGAGCAGCAAGGACCAGATGCTGCACAAGGAAGGGTGAGCCAGCAGTCAGGTGTGATAATAAAGTATGTGGGAGCAGTATCCTAAAAAGCAAGAGGGCAGGATGCAGAGCAGTGATTTCAATTCTGAAGAGACAGTGATCAAGAGTGATCAGGGTCAGATACAGCACAGTGACCACCAAGCAAATCTGCAGCAGCAAGGCAGGTCCAAGGCCAAGCCAGGAAGCCAAACCAGCAGGTCCAGGTCAGAATCACAGAGGTGGGAGATTAATCAGAGTCATAGTTGCTACACAGGTCTGGAGTGGCGTGGGCAGAGGCAGCACTAAAGTCTCAGCTAAAAGAAGTTTCCAAGAGAAAAATATGGCAGCCCCCACTTCTAGGTCTATTTGCAACAGCTCTTGGAAGCTACATTCACCAGCTGAATCCGTAGAAGGGGGCCAGTCTCCACAACCTAAGCCTTACCATAATCAAGTGCTTTCTAAACCATAAACGTCAATTGCTAACCACTTCTGAGAGTTGGAGAAATGTCAAAGAATGGAGAACTGCAACTAAAACCGCAATAACCAGAAAGGGAAGTCTTGACCAGGAAGTCTCAGACATCCTCACTGAAAAAGTAGAGTACTATGATATAATGATTTTTGGACAGAAATATGGAGTTGTTTCAAGAAGACAGAATTTATTATACAAAATTTCTGCTTCCTCTAAGTTTTACTAGGTTTGTTGCTTAAGGGCACATGAATTACTATAATATAATTGGACTTTTTGCCAGCATTTGATTTTGCACTGCAGTAAATTTGCTTTAATGTTAGATTTTCTAAATCTCCCTTTCAGAAGCAAACTTAATATTGTAAAGTCTTTCATGTCCACTTAAATAATCTTAAAGAAACATATATGTAAAATTTCTTACTCAAAGAGAGCTGGGTTTACCTTTGATACATTTTAGAGAAAGAAATGCAAAAATGTGGAGAAGACATATACATGAAGCATTTCAACTAAAGCTATTTGGTTAAAAATTTTAAAAGTATATTTTCTCTCCCTTTTTTGAAAGATTGTGTATTTTCCTTTTCCACTTCCATTTATTTCACAGTTTTTCAGACGGACATATGATATAGTCACCTCACTGTCACTTCCTTATTTTTAACACAGTCTGGCAGGTGCTCATCACAGGCGTGCAGTAGAGGCATTCGTTTTCACAGCACCCCTTTGAGACATTCAGTCTGTAGCTATGCACAGTACATCATATTTTACTGCTCACAGAGGTTAGAATTCAAGCTAATAAGACAAGTTGCAGTAAATATTTTGCAGTAAACACGTTTCCAGGGTAGCGTATAAGTATCATTGTTGAATGAGAAGGACGCAAATAAAAAGCCATCCTCGTTCAATCGATAAATGAGGTCGTGAGGAAGAGTTAAGCTGTGTCTCGCTAGTGGTCCACCTAGTTCAATATCCTGCTTCTGCAAAGAGCCCACACTTGGTACTTCAAAAGAATGAAAAGCTATTGACAGAGCCCGTCATTTTGTGACAGAAGACTCTTGTCTGACCTGTTTAAATAACATACTTACAGATGGATGCTGATCTCAGCATGAGAGAAGGGCAAGGTTCAAAATGCTTCAGGAGTTGCTTGTTCCAACTCAAAGATGTTCTACTGTCTGCTTTTTTTTGTACCATTTCCAAATACTTTTGAACTCATATAATGAGGCATTGCAGCAAATGACTGCAGCTCCTCAGTAAAAAAGCAGTAAGTGTCAGCAACCAGAAAGCCTTAGAGGCTCGTGGCTCTTCTCTGCTTTCAGCCATATTGGTCTGGCACGCAAATTAGCACACTCCAAACTGCAAGCTTGGTCTTGTCAACATATCAAACTGGAGTGCTAATCATTAATAACTTATTCTGAGACAATATTGACAGCTGCTTTGCTTTATTACCAGTGCCATCTGTGCCCAGCAACCCAGTCTCCTTTCTACTACTTCTAAGCTTGCACTCCAAATGCTTTTCAGGCTGCAACAAGCAGAATGGAAATAACAGCTTGAGCTTCTTGAGAAATATCACGAGCCAACTCAGGGAGCCCAGAAGATAAGGAATAATATGATTGTAGAGTCATACTGAGTTTTCATCATAAGCCAGCTTTATGAATAACATGCTGCCAGATGCCTTTTCTTACTAGTGATCACTTTCACTGTTTCCAAAGAGCAACATTATGCACTTGATGTTCAACTGGTCTTTTTCTATTCTGAACAGTACTAAAGCCTCTGTAAGACTGATTAGCAGATAACAGTATCTGAATCATTTTTAAGTCTCCTTATCACAGTAATAATACTATTGCTGGGTCACAAACTTCTCTTAGTCGCCAAAGACTGAAGTGAATAAATGTTATAAAAAGGCAGCTCCCAGTCTTCTGCTGGGCCACTTGAAGATTTTTCATTTGTGAGATTCCAAGGTGTTTGCACTTCAGTACAGAATTAATAAAAACACTTTGCCTTGCTAACCAAAGTGCATTCCTGTGAACAAATGAGAAAATTTAGATTTCAGAGGTAAATTTAGCTTAGGTCATCAAAGACAATTCAGTTTTAAACAGACACCTACCAAAATAATTTACAAACTTCTAAAGAAAAAGAACTGAGAGTTCATTCAAGCCCTTTTTGTGGATCAGCTCAACTGGGATGAAAATGCTAAGATAAAATGTATAAATAGAGAGATATTTGTTTGTTCTGTGGTAACAATTTGGAAAAAGAAGGGAAGACCAAAGATTTTCGAAAGAGCCATTGATAAACTTTTAAGTGTGGATGGCTTTTTAAAGTACATGAGCTTTTGATTTTCCTATAGTGCTATTTTGGGCAGAGGTGGAACAAGCCCAGAGGTCTACCATTTTCTTTGGAAAAACTGTCTTGTGTCTAAGTGAATTTTATCATTTGCAATTTTTAAGTCAGAGAAAAGGAAAATATAAACTGTGCTTTTTTCACATGCATGTATGTAAATGTAAAAATTCAAGTACAAACTCAGTCCAAAGCAAAAAGGTCTGGAACAGATGGCTGAAAGTCTTTGGAATGTCAGTTGAAAAGAGGCTGTCAGTGGCAGACAATGACACCGCCACCAAAAAATAAAGGGAAAACTCTACAACAAAGAAGGAGTTTAGGTAACTTGTTAAGAGCACTTGCCAGGAAAAGAAGGGAGTGCTTCCTGGGTGAAGAAGATACATTTTTAACTATCTAAGGAAGGGACTGGGAACTCAGAAAGCTTCTCTGCTTTTACCAACTTTATCACTGATCTGATAAAATACCCTATCTCTGCAGAACTTGCCTCTATTAGATCTTTAGAAATCATAGGTTCAGTAGCCTCACTCTTACCATGTAAGAGTCACAAGTCAGCATGAAGAGCAGGGCTTCAGAAGGTTGATTAGATACTGTCACTTCAAGGTAAGGGGTTTGCAGGCCTGTGGTGACTGGGCTGAAAAAGATGAAAAATAATTACTGCAAATTCAGTGTATGTAATTATCTCACACAGATGACTTGCCAGGACTGATAACATGCTGACAAATCCGACACAAAACTTTTTTGGCTTGAATAGTGGAGGTTGGCATCTGTGGTCTGCAGTGCTCAATGAATGACCGCAATCGCTGTTAGCGCATTGTTCATTGTGCTGCCTCGGCACACTTGACCCTTGACTGTTCCCATTAGTAGTCAGCAGAAAGAGAACCAATCACAGTAACCCTGCCTCCTGTGGTATCACAGACCCAACCTCAATAGAAACAGAATCTACTAGAGGGTTATAATGCTTTCAAAACTGGATGGTGTGTCTCTACCCATCTGTAACAAGACTGAATCCTGCAAAATCAATGTCTGTTTCATGTTACCCAGGCTCTCTGGATCACAACAGGGGACATAATGAAGAGGGGACACACAAGAACAAACCAAGCTGATAAGAGCTAACAGCCTACCAGAGCACAAAGTATGCCCAGGAACTACTCCTCTCCAGCCCTGATCCGGGATTCCACAGGAGACTGCGGGTGCAGGTGAGCAGTCTGAGACCTGGCAGGTCCACTTTGAAAAAGAAGTAGAAGAAAGGCTCTTTTTTGTTTGATCATTACTCTGTCTGTCACACTGACACTGCTCCCTTGGATCGTGTTTTCAATACCACACACACAGTCATCAATAGTTCCTGTTAGTTTTCATAGGTTAAGTCCAGGGAACATTTGATCTTATCTCTCAATTCTTTGTCCCTTTTTGCCATTCACAGCATTAAAAACTTTTCAAAACAGTTTTCTTTCTCCAGTACCTGAAAGAATGAAAACAAATGTAATTGATTATTTCAAAAGGCATAAGGACTGAAAAATCTATCAAGTAGAACTCTAATTAAGAGAGTGATTAACATATTCATAACCAGATAGAAATCTTAAGCATAGGGGTGTTTTAAGAATTGTTATCATTGTTTTGGTCTATTCTAAATACTGGGAGCTTTATTTGTAATTCTCTGGTGTTCATACATTTAGTTACATTTCCACTAAGTTATCCCTTTATTTCATGACATTTGCAGTTTCAGATAGAACAATTATCCTCTCCCTTCAGGCACAATTTTAATGTCTAAACAAAAGGCTGTATCAGTGGTCTTTAGGACTTTAAACGTGTCTTTGGAAATTATACTGTATGCCATGTATGGAAAAGAGAGTGTTAACTATATCTCTATCTAGTCTAGCCCAAATGGTGTGTTAAGGATGTGTTTATTGAACTTGAAACTTGCCAAAGCAGACTGACATAAGGTCCTCCACCAGGTGTCAGATATAACAAGCTGAACTGCAAAGATAGAAAAGGTATTTTCTTTTTCTTGTCATTTTAGGTAAAAACACAAATCTCTTTGACCCAACTCAATTTTTACTTCAGAAACAGCAACTGAAAGAATTTCCAGGTTTTGCTGGAGAACATTTGAGGAGGTCAGTGAAAGTCAGTCTGTTTTGGTTAACAAATATTGGATCAAATATTGACTGAATAATCTCCAAGTCACTATGAGGGATCTCGTCCGAATATAGGTAAGTGTTCTTTAACATATAGAAAATGTGAATGTAGGCAAATTGACTTAGCACCAATACATGGTAAACCTGAGGCTATCTCACCTGATCTGTCCCAGAGAACTTCCCAGATCTGACATTTTGCATCTCTACTGTCTTAGAGTCTGCTAAAACCTGGCCTGTGCTCAGAGTGCTTAGAAACTCCTCCTATCATTGCAGAAGCTGATGCTGATTCTTCTAGGAAAGTATTCAGTGTCATCTGGCCTGCTGGCAATCAGCCATGTAATACCTCTGTGAGAGCAGATGGATTAGATGGAAGCTGCAGAGACTGGAGCTTATGTGAACAACATCCAAGTGCACCCTGGAGTGGTGTGCCCTGGGAATTTGTTCTGGCTTGCTCAAGAGGCAGCCCTGACAGCATACCCAGCAACAAATGCAGCCACAAATTATATGGGTCATTACTCGATATGACTGTGTGCTTGGTCTTAGGGACAGAAATGTCAATGCAGTGACTTCTCTGAGAGGCTGAATCCTCTCATTCTTCCAGCAGTTTTGGACTTGCTGAAATCTCCTGAGCTGTGTCATGTAGTGGATGAAATTACAATAATGATAGAAAATAGGTCTGAAAGGGACCCCAAAAACATATCTAATTCAAAGCAGAACTAACTAATGTTTCCAGTCCAATGTTTCCAGATTTCCCAGTCATTTTTCCAGTCCTTTGCTTTCCATTATTCTTCCAAATAGAAAGCCTCTCCCCTACTGCCTAAATTCTGTGTCCTTTCTCACCATAAATGCTAGTCATTAGCTGACTGTATTTTTAAAATTCTAAGTATTTTTAATTTTCCCAAGTAGACTTTCTCTCTGACTACAACCTTTTGGTCAAGTGACAGAACAGGGCAGGAAAGGGTAAACCCACTCCACATTTAAGAGCACTAGATGGATCTCATGAGGAGGGACAAGATGAATAACCAAAGATCAGTTACCACACTTTTTTTGTCTAAGCTGTAATAAAGATTTCTGTGGAACCCCACTGATTACGGCCATGCCATTTTGTGGACATAAAAGTCCTCCTTACATCATACACAGCTTTGTTATATGCAAGAATGGCAATGGTTTGCTGTTTGTTCCAGTCTGGCAGTGCGCCTATGATTTGTAACTCTTCATGTAAAGGCTCTGAAATTCCTTATCTAGAAAGGGTTTTATGACCATCTCTCCCATAGTCTGTGCCACCAATGTGTCTATCACAGAACTGCCATCAAAAAATAAACCTAATGCAAATGCTCATATGTAACTCCATTAAACTTCGTTACCATTTGATTACTGCTTGGTGGTGAAATCACTGGGCATTGATGAGGCTGGATACATTGAAGCAGGAAACACAGGCATACTTAAGTCCAGGTACAAAAGGCCTGAGCTATTCCCAAGCGGAAGCTGACCAATTCTCTGTACTAAGACTTTGATAGAAAAAATAAATCTATGCCTATGATGAAAGTAACTCATTCCCAAATGAAATTTAAACATAATAGTTAATCTGCTTCTGAGTCAAAGGAAACATATTAAATGGTTTTCATTTAGGAGCAGAAGCTGTACACAGACATCTGGGAAAATGACTACATGGAAGCAGTTTTATGCCAAGATCTTCTGCTTATTTCCACTGGCATAGTGGCCTTTCTGGTCAGGATGCCAAGTCTGCTATAATCAGCAGAGTTAAGGGCTCTCAGTGCTTCAAAAGATTGGGATCTAATTGCTGCAAATTTAGTTAATGCCAAGGGAGAAAGACAGGCATCAAGATTTGGGCCTTTGCCCCAAAAGAGAAGTGCAAATAACATCCATAATCATTAGACTGTTGTCAGGAGAGTGCTAAGAACTGGACTGTACAGAAGCCTGCCTGAAAATCTGATGACCTAAAACGATTAATGAGCTTTGGGTTCAAAAGGTTTCCTTTGATGTGCATCAAGCATTTTCATGAAATACAAGTAACTACACAAATGTGCTATTTAGCAATAATAGGTCGTATCAGAGCTGGACATCTCTTGATCTCCTGTTGAGATGAGAGCATACACCACACACTTCTGCCAACATGAAACAAGTGTTAGCAGATTTACTCTTAATGAGCTCATCACACCAGAGTACCAGTTAAAGGGAGTAGGTCCCAGATTATGTTTCTTTAGTTGTCCTGATGTGTCTTGTTAATTCCACACACAAATGTGGTGTTGGGGGAGGAAGCGACCTCAATCCATAGTGCCTGACCATCTTCTGCACTGACATCTATAACCTTTCTGTCTGCCTGAACTTCAGGTAAATTGACACAAATTAATTTGATCTGTGCCAGCTTTGAATCTGGCCCTGTATATATGTACTTTCTCCTCTTAACACCTTTTCTGACCTCTCTCTCCACTGAAAAAAGATGTAAAGCCAAGTTGGACTTTTTGGCCCTGGTTGGATTTGGTAATCTTAGAAGTTTTTACCAACCTTAATGATTCTAAGCTGGAGGTAGGGAGACAGTTTCCAGCCCTACTAGACTAGTGTTTTCAGATCATATTTCTGTTTATGCATGTTTGCATGTGGTATCAGCCTTAGTCATGCAACCCTTTGAATTCAAAGGTGATAAGATCAAGAAAGGAAGATTAGGAATGAGAGGACAGAGTCCTATGATGCAGGGATACCGCAACATCTGCTGAAAGACCCACACTACATTCTCTTCTAGGCACATGAGAAACCTGGGGTCAGCCAATGGGTATTACTACAGCCCATAATAACATGCACA
Source organism: Corvus moneduloides (assembly GCF_009650955.1). NCBI lineage: Eukaryota > Metazoa > Chordata > Aves > Passeriformes > Corvidae > Corvus > Corvus moneduloides. Next base: position 20,229,371 of record NC_045481.1, read on the forward strand.
GCTAAATTAGCAGATATTTATGTCTAGAGAACACCACAATCCTTTATTCCCCACTCTCCCACCCCTCCAATGACCCATGCCTACCTACCTTTTGTTTTAATTTCTTTCTGCACAACAGAACATCCTTCACATGAAAGTAGGGTACTTGCTAGAGGAAGATCTTAAAGACCCTGAAGCTCTGTTGCATCTCTATTTTATTGTGTATGGGAATGGGGTTTGTTGTTTAATCCAGGACCTCATTTCTCTCTCGGGAAATGCTTAAGGTCGTGATCCCTTTCTCCTGCATGGGAAGACAGCGTCCAGTGCCATATTCATAAGGTGAGGCATAGGTTAAGTTGAAATAACTTTATATAACCATCACATACCAGTATGTTAACTTTCTTGAAGAAGCATCATCTCTCCTGCTATTCTTCTAACATCTCACTTTAAATATTCTGTGTTGGATTTCATAGAAGAAGCAGTATGTGATAGTGTTGTATGAACACTTAACAGCCAATGCTATTTTCACAGAAATCAATTTTCTGTCATAGCCCATTAGGTACTTCAAGGCAATGCAACATTTGAAACTACAAAAGCTTTAGTAAGGCATATAAATTACACAATAGAACCTTATCCTTGTCAGGATATGCTTAAACTGCAACTTTGATGGTAGGGAAAGCTAAAAGGGCTCCTATTCTTCCCTACTCTTCAATTTTGTTTATAGAGCTATCTTGGAAACCACAGCACAAACTGAGTTTTGGAGTAATTCAGCTTAAAATTAACCTTTCTCCTTTTTTTGGTAAAGAGGGACTGAATCCAGAACACAGTGCTGTAAGCCCACTAATAGCTGTGCTGGCACAAAGAAGGGACAACATAGTGCTGCATAAGAGCACCAAAAAGAGCAGGAACTCCTTTAGCCACTTGAGTGGTTGTAGTTAGTGCCTCATCACTTCACGCCTACTCAAAAACTAGTTCTATCTGTGACTAGGTCTTGCAATTCAAAGCGTATTTTGGTTAGTAATCAGCTTCCCAAGGGTTTGTTCCTTGTGATTCTAAATGTATACAGTGATTTTTCATCAACTAGGACTAAATTATACTCCGCAAGAAGAAATTATTTGGAATGCAGATAAAACATAAGAAAATGCTACATAATAATGGTGTCAAAGCTGGCTTCCTTTTGAAAGCAAGAGAGTTATGGCAGGAAGAAGTTGGCATTACTGGTAAATGGTCCACTTCCAGAGCAAAAGCATTTCACTGATAGAAAGCATCAAAACACAATAGCACATCTATGGAGCAGGTTATGGTGGCTACACAAGTCACAGTTCAGTAACAGTAAGAGTGAACAATGAGAATGAAAGTAGCAAGAAAGCTGTTAAGACAAAAAGCATAAACTCTCTCACCTGGAAGTACAAGTTATACACAAAAGAGGTTTTGAGAACAACCTTTTTATAACAAGAAAGCTGTAGAAGCAATACCACTTATCAAGTGTTACCTCTGCTTCAAACAAGATGTTGGGATCCAAAGTGTCTGTATACCACTTTTACTTTAGACATAGCATGAGACTTCACTATCCACCTCCATAGTTTTCATCATGGCTGTCACTCCCAAGTATTTTTCTACTTTCCTTCCCCAGAGCTGATTGGCTCAGCTCCCAAAAGGCATCTTTGGCAGCCCCCAGTTTGCTCTCACCAAAAATCTTTTGCACTGCTGCTTCAGACACCATGACTCATGCCCTGTCATTACCTCACCTCTTTCCAGATGTCTTAGCTCCTCTTTGTTTGTATCTTACTTAATTGCAGGGACTGGATTAAAACAAAATCATTTACTGTTTTCTTCCCCTCTGTATACTTAACTAATATATGCATCACTGCAGTACAAACACGGAAGTTAAGTCTGTGTTTATCAAATAACACTGACAAAACTTGAGGTGTTTGGTCTGTCCTTACACACAAATGAAAGAGAATTCCACCAGCTTAGGAGTGAAAACTGAGTACTAAAGGTAATTGAAAAATACTGGGTACAGTAATTCAGCATCCCCTATTGCCTCATATTACATCAGTTTTTATGTGTTTCTTTATGGCAGCAACCCTTAGAAGTATTTTTACAAGCATACATTAGCTTTTGCATACTTGTTACCTGAATCAATATCCAGATAATTAATCCTACACTCAAAGTCTTAGGCATCCTTACTGTCTTTTATCTTTAAACACAACTCCTGATCATCCCCTTTCTCTAATTGCTCTAAAGATCTCAGGGGAGACAAGATCCACCTCCTTTCAATGCCCTTCATTTCTACTCAAAAGGTGTCAGAAGTTATGCTGTTTCTCTTACAGGCTCAGACTTCTCCAGCAAGCACCATCCTTTCTGGCTTACTTTGTGGCTTTTGGCAGCTCCTGTATTCTATTCAGACCCTAGGTGTTTTCCAGGCTTGTCTGTTATGCTGTGTGAACTCTGTATATCTCTTGGAAAAAAGTAACCACTTAATTCTGTAGTTTTGTGCTACATGCTTCAAGAATTTGTTGGAATATATTCACATTGTACTTTGAAATCCCTCAGGTTTATAAGATGATAACTTTAACACAGAGTACAAGAACCTAAACACAAGAAAAAATACCTATATGAGAAAAGATCAGGACTCTGGACCAGGATTTAAAAGATCTGGGATTACTTCTTGATTCAAATATTCTGCATGTGATCATCAGTTACAGCTGTATCATTATAAAACAGCAGTCTCTAAAGGGATAATGAAGTTCTGCCTTCATTCATCCTCTCTTCAAACCATCGCCTTGGAGATGAATTGGAGAGACTCTATATGCCCCAGGGCGTTAACGTATTGGCAGGATATTTGAACACCCAGATGTTTGAACATATTAGTCCTGTGTGCTTCAGAAAGTACATCTTAGATCTATATTTAGTCTGCAAATTTGCAATCTGTACTTAAAGCCTTTTAAAACTTCCTTGACCCAGTGATGTAGATAATAACATTATCTTTTTTTACCTCTTTCCCTTGCCTTCAACATCTCTTTTCCATCTGCTCTGAACCATAACTACTGAGATTACAGCTTACTCTGTGTACAAAATTCTTGATAAGACAATATTCAGGGTGTACATACAAGTTACACTAATTAGGACTTTGCAAAATGTTCAAACAAATGCCTTATATTCTGAACAAATTCAGTGACTAGTTCCAGCATGTAACTGACTTTCACTTCTAAATATTTTCTGTACAAATTTACAGCCTCTTATGTCAAGCAGCCTTTTTGTTACATTCCTCACCTCTGTTTAAACAGAAGTATCAGGAAAACTTTCATATTTTAAATTCTTTTAGAACTGGAGCAGTCCAATCCCAAAATGTTTTCAATTCACCTTACCTTCAGAGGCCACTGTATGGCATCTCTTAGGAGTTTTCCTTGCACTTGTGCAGTGTACTATTCAAACATCAAACTCACTAAACATCCTTAGAGCTGTGCTGGCACCAAAAGGATCACTTAAAGCCTAAGCAGAAATTTGGTAACAAATGAGGACTCATCTAAACAGACCCCATGACACCAACACAGCAGGAGACACTCAACAAATCAACATGCAATAACGATCTCTCGGTAGTCTTAGCATTTAGTATTTAAGAAAAATAAAACCAGGGCCTCCTTAGCCCTTTGTTGATTTCTGTAACTGGAGAATGGGGTTGAGAAATATACACTTAACAAGGCACTTGGGGCACATCACAGCGTCTACAGGCATTTGGTGATCAGCACATCCCACCTCTGCCTTAGGGGACTTCCTCTGGGTACCTATCCAACAGTCCAGCACAATGTGCCCTGGGCCCAAGGACACAGAATTAAAGCAGGTGGCAGAATCTGAGTTCTTGGAATTAATTTTACTAATTGACTTAATTAATTTAAATTGATTAATTTAATTAATTGATTGTTTTAATTAATTTAAATGTCATTAACCACTTTACTTCATTTGTCCAATGACAGAATTGCAGTGAGAGCCAAAGAAGCACAAAGCAAAGAAGCAATCTGGAAATGCAAATCAAATGCAAGGCAGTTAAAGCTAAATTAATGGTGTAAACACAGCACATTAATGTACTGCAAGGTCATGGCTGCTCGATCAGACGTGGGCTGCATCCACCTTAGCTTTTCAACACTTGATGAGGGATAAGTATGAGACACATATTATGATTGTATTTAACCAATAAATTCAGAACAAAAAATGCACATTCCAGCAGTGAGTACAGCTCTGCCCTGGAAGGTAAGAAGTGGTATTTAGGAGGGACAGTTAGTGGTCTGTCCTGTCCCTGTCTTGCCTCCCTGGCCCATTCCCATGTCCCTGCCATGACTGAGCTCTGTCCAAGCCCCTCGTCACTGGGCCTGATCCTGATTTGCTACAACTTGACCCTGGACCTGTCACCTAATCATGGACTTCCCTGATTGCTGGGACTTTGAGCTGACTCTGGCTGCATCTCCAGCCAGACTGCTGCCTGATGCCTTATGTAGTCCCTAAACTGAACCAGCAGAACAAAGGAGGTTACTTCAGCTCTACAGCCCTTTCAGAGGCTGATCAGGAGAGTCTCAGCTTACCCAGGATGGAGCCCCACTGCCCTGAAGGGGGGGGATGATGGTTTCTCCACAGAGACTGCAAGAGTCTGCTGTAAGTACAGTCCATGTCCTGCCACAGTGAAGTGCAGAGCAGCAGCCCCAGAAAACTGCCAGGACCCAACCACAGCAGTTTTGCTATGTGTCATTCCAGAGATACACAGGTGGTAAAGAGGCAGGGTGGCATCCAGGTATAGTCAAATTAGGGGGAACTGGGGATACCCAGAGACTTCATAATCCAGTTTTATAACAATTCAGGTGTTTCTCCTTTAACTAGTCTGTATAGGTTTTCCCATTCCTAGTCTTCCAGTGACTAGGTGATGCTTTCTTGTTTACAGACATGGACTTTTGGGATCCGAGCAAATCCAAAACAGTACTGTAGATTTAAACTAAATTTTTGGCAGGTTTATTAGATTGCTTGTTTTCTCTAATGGGATGCCAATCCTGACAATATTTGCTACATTGCCTTCTTTTTCTCACCTGTTTTGTGATGGCTGAAAACCCACAGTTAGGAGACACTGTTGCTCTGCCATCGTCTGAAGGATCACAGGCAATGGAGTGGACATCAGCAGAAAGCTCTATGTTGAACCTGTTAAATCAGTTCCAAAATCAGTTTCCTTCAGATATTTTGGTTCTGTAGGATCTCCACATTTGCATCACCTGTTTCAACTCATTTCTGTGACCTGATCTGTGCTCCTGTTACTGCCACTCCCCTGTATGTGGAGCTCACTCTCTTCCATAATCTCTTCCATGAGCTCTACTTCAGAGTCTCTATTCTAGGGACTAAATGTCTGTAGCTGATTTTTAGGATCCCAGAACACCCATTTAAATATTTTTAAAATATGAATGGACCGTATCTGCCAGAGCAACTTGGTAACTGAGCTGATTTAAAGTCCAAGTCTAAGCACAGATTTGCTTCATGTCTTCCCCACAAAATTGCCAAATAAAATACAGACAACTAACACTGCATTTCTTAAATACAAGGTACCACATTCTCCTACTACCCTCCCCCACCTTTGCCTTTTAATTGCTCTCAATAAATTAATCATGTCATTTTAATGCCTGGTGAATACCAACAAAACCCATTAATAAGTCATCTCAGAAGTCAGGTAGTCTGAATTTGAACACAAAGAGCAGATCTCTTAGGGTGGTGCCATCATTCTTTAGCATAGACTCACACTTTAAAGCTTTGGACACAAATATAATGATTTTTTTTCCAAAGCAGACAGCCATAAATAGACCAAATACTTACTATGTTATCTATGTAATTTTTCATTCCTTTGGATTGAATTCCACTCCTGACTTGTGGGTCAAAAACAGTCCAGGAGCTACAGTGCTCTGAAAAATAGCATTGTTGGTTCTCGTGTGGCCTGTACCCTACACACTTGCATTAACTTTAATCATTTAAATAACTACATGGCAATTTTCTGTACTTTGGTGAAGCTTAAAAAAATGAACATTATTATTTTTTAATTTAATGTAATATTTTCACAGAAAATAATAGCTAAATAATTTTTTTGTTCTCTCTCCTTCTGTTCCCAATCCCCCTTTTTTGGTTAGTAAAAACAGTGCTTGGTTTAACTTGAGATTTGATGGAAGATAGCCAGCTGGCAATATCGGTTTGTATTGTTTTTAATTGTAACTAAACCTAGAAACTGTTTAGAGTCCTACTTCTCAGAAGCGCAAATGTACCTTAATTACTCCAGATTTAAAAGAAGATTAAAATTTGGATGTGGAAACTAAGGAACTGCTTCAGCATCTAGGTGAGTACCAGGCTTGGTTAGTCAACACTTTGGTACATCACATAAGTGATCTTGACAAGACTGTCTTCTGTCTCTGTGAAAGGAAGATGAAATTGCAGCTGACAAAGTACACAGGTAGTGGGAGCTTTAGGTCTCACTTGTAACAAAAATGAAGCCAAAGGACTGAGATATTTAACTTTGAAGACATCAAATTCTCTGTTCAGATGTAATTCTGAGCAGTGCAAATGTTGCCAGGGGCTTGAGTGAACTGCACAAAAGAAGCAGCTCCGTGAGGGCTTAACTTCTCCATAACTGCAGAAAACTGGAAAATATCCAAACATTTTTGTGTGCTGTACCTGCAAGGAATACATGATAATAAAAAAACATTATACATATCACATACTTCACAATGAGTGATCTTTGAATCATTTGATGTGGTTTAGCAGCTTCAGTTAACTCAAAGTAGGCTCTTTATGAAATCCTAATATAGAATCATGAATTCCAGGCAAAACAAAACACAAAGGCTACAAAAACAAAAGTGGAGTACAGGAGATTTTGTAACTGAGTGGAAGCTAAGGAGCAGATCTTGTTCTTTCTGGGATCAAACACTGAAGAAAGATCATCTCACAATGATGATCACCAATATGATCCAAAGGAGGCACTATCAACTCTTGACAAAGAATTTATCCAGCACAGGCACCTAGCCCCATAATAAGGTGGTTTAGGGGACAGTGCCATTCTGGCAATATAGATATGAAAAGAACTGTGAAAGTGAGACCAAGTGAGAACCCAAGGAAGCACAGCACAATGAGCTGCACACAAAGACCAAGGTTTACTTTTCCATTGTAAAAAAAGAATATTCCTATTAGGAGTGAATGGCTGTTTTCCATCTCACTGTACAGTAGAAATCCAAAGCAATTAACAGAAAGTCTCACTATGTTTCCATGTATCATAAGTAGTCTTACACTGAGTCTTGTTAAAGAATTAGTAATTTTTCATGTGCTTAAAAATCAAGCTTTTTTTAAAAATCTCCACTGATATTCTCTAAGACTTCAAAGGAATGATATCTGGAAGGCAAATACAGGTGCATAAGAAAAGAAAAATCTCTTGCTTTTTTTATCTTGAAACACTACTTTCAATCCATCATAATGAATAAAATAACCTACAATTTAACAGCATACCAACAGCATTTTTAAGGAACCAGGTGGAGAATCTACAAGCACAGCTGAAAAGTTGTGTGGCATGTTTCATCAGGATTGCTTATGAATATTCATACCACATATTTAGACTAATGTAAAAGGCCACTGTCAAGCAGAAAGCATGAGTCAGATCCCAGGAGCCTATTCAAAGTTCCAGGCTTCTTTTTCATTTTTGATATTGTTTACTTTGCACCTTTCAGTCATCTCGATATACAACCCTAGGCTCATCTTGTTCTGCCCACAGTACAGATGGCCAAAATCAGCACCTAAAATTCAAATTGCATTTGGTAGACATAGGATGGATTAGAGGTAATTAGGGGCTCCTTTTGTTGCAGTAGTTATAATTCTGACATGCTAGAAAATTCTATCGCTTTTAAAGTAATTTTTATTCCTAAGGGAAAATAATCCCCACCCAATGATTTGCTGTTGTCTCAAACAATTCCAGCTTGACTCACACTTTCTTACAGAATCCACAAAAAAAGAAAAAAAAAATCTGTATATTCAGTGTGGTGTTTATCTTGAGCACTGAACTATGGAAGGTGTTACAAAAAAGAGCTCAGGACTCATGCCCTTGCCCCATAGGTGGTTGGCAGGGAAGATACTTGTGCAGCGATGTAGAGCTGTAAGGGGAAGTGAGTGGATAGACTGCAAGTCTGGAGATGACTCTACTGACATCATTAGACAAACAAACACTCTCTGCCACCTGAGCAAATTCTGGAGCAGAGAAGATTAAAAGTTTGGAGACAAATCAACAGGACAAACCCCATTCTTTCTGCCCTAGAGGGAGCAAATTAAAAGCACTCCTATATGGCTATAGGGAATCACTGGCAGAACTTCCGATCCTTTCTTATGACAAAAGATCACAAGCCAGTCCACTTTATCTGAAGAATAATGCAGTGGAAAGCAGCAGGAATATCCAGTCTGATGATTATATGGGAGCTATTTTGATCAGGAGAGCAAACACACCAGCCGGCCTCCGTGGAGTCACACCCTAACATTGTTTCTTAAGCTGGAAGTTGCTGGCTGCCTTTCCATCCTCTGTTTTACCTTAGTCATTCAATTGTAGAATTGGTTTAGGTTGGAAAAGGCCTTCTAGGTCACCAAGTCAAATCACTTACCTAAGACTGCCAAGTCCACCATTAAACCATCTCCCTGAGCAGCACATCTACACATCTTTTAAGTATCTCAAAGAATGGTAACTCAGCCACTTCCCTGGGCAGCCCATTCCAATGCTTGACAACCCTTCACGTAAAGGAATTTTTCCAAATATCCCATCTAACTTCCCCTGGTGCAACTTGAAGCCATTTTCTCTTGTCCCACCACTTATTACTGGGGACAAGAGGCAGATGCCACATCACTGCAACTTCCTCTCACAAAGTCAGAGAGAGTGATAAGGTCTCCCCTGAGCTTCCTCTTCTCTAGGCTAAACAACCCCAGCTCTCAGCTGCTACTCATAAAACTGGTGCTACAAACCCTTCATGAGCTTCATTGCCCTTCTCTGGACATGCTCCAGCCCCTTGTGAGGGCCCCAAAACTGAACACAGAATTCAAGGTGTGGCGTCACCAGTGCCAAGTACAAGGGGATGATCTCTTCCCTAGTCCTGCTGGTCACACTATTGCTGATATAGGCCAGGATGCCTTTGGCCTTTTTGGCCACCTGGGCACACACAGTCTCATGTTCAGATGTCTGTTGACCAACACTCCCAGGTCCTGTTTCACAGGGCAGGTTTCCAACCATTCTTCCCCAGCCTGGAGCAGTGTATAGGGTTGTTGTGACACAAGTGCAGGACCTGACACTTTGCTTTGTTGAGCCTCATACCATTGGTCTTGGCCCACTGATTCAGCCTGTCCAGATCCCTCTGCAGAGCCTTCCTACCCTCCAGCAGTTCAACATTCCAACCCAGCTTGGTGTTACCTGAAGACTGACTGAGGTTGGACTCGATCCCCACATCCAGATCATTGATAAAGATATTAAACAGGACTGGCCCCAATACTGAGTCTTGGAGAACACCACTGATGACTGACCCCCAGCTGGATATAACTCCACTGTTCTTCGGACCTATCCATCCAGAGAGATTTTAACCCGGGGATGAGTGCACCCATCTAAGCCATGGACAGCCTTTTACTTTTATATTTAAGAAAAGAAAGTTAGCTCTTCTCTTCCTCTCTCTTTTTCGTTACCATGCTAGAGATTAAGTACAGATGAGACAAACAAATTAAAATGGATCTGTAATGCATTTGTTATTCTGATGCACCATGCTGTAGCTCTTCTCTGCAGTAAACTGACACTCTACCACAGTATTTCCCATTCTTCACTGTAGACAGCTTGTAACTAATACAGTGATTTTCATTACACATTCCTCTGAATATAGCAAAGATTGTATATTAAACTAGAAACACTGGCAGCTTGCTTGGCCCTGGAGTAAACCTCTGCTTGCTTAATTCAGCACCATCATGGCTGCATGGCAATAATAGTCACTAGTGTTACAAAAAATAAGAAGGAATCAAGGTCAAATCCAATAGACATAACCGCTCTGTCTCCCAGGCAACTTCTAGACAACGTACCGTTGAGCAATCTCTCTTTAAACCATTGCACCAGTTTTGCTTCTCCCTGACAAAAGATACTTTTGTGCTGTTCACTTTCCACACAGGATCAGCTAGTAAACCAGTTCCAAAGAAACTTAAACCTGATTCCCTTACTCCATGCAATTTGGGAATCCATGGAATAATCTTCAGCTGGAGACCAAAACTTATGAGGCAAGGGAACTGCTCTACCGCAATCCAAGCCTTGTGCTACAGAGGACAGAATTCTAGCTGTCTATTCAGAAAACAAATAACAGTGAATAAAAATGCAGTAATGAAGGGGCTAGGAACCTCTGCTTGGACATGGACAACCAATCTAAGCATTTCTCATAGGTGTTGTTATGGGCTGCTCACACTATATTTTATTTCGCTGACGAAGCATAAAGAGAAGCAGAAAGGATAGTATTTAGGATAGCAGTTGTTCTAATATGAGAGACTATGCAAAATACAGTGTTCCAGTCAATTTGAATCTCATGACTCTTCATAATCACAGTGAAAATATCTCTATTGTCACTTCTGTCTTCCAAAAATGATTGCTTATTTGCTTTTCCTGAAAAAATGTAAAATACATTATGGTAGCTGAGCCCAAGTAGAATCAGGGAAGAACTTCAAGGGAAGAAATGCAATTACATGTTTGGATTCAGTCTTACTACAAATCTTCCAACCTTATATTGCTCTTCTACGAAAACTTCAAAAGTGCAACATCCAGAATTCGAGTGCTGAAGTTCTACTTCATTTCCCACATTACTTTTTTTCCTAATAATGACATTGAAGGAAAGCAGCATCTTATGAGTCTGCTCCAGAGACAAAAAAATATGGAACAACTGTAGGCATCGATGTAAATTATGTGAAATGAAATAGCAAATGTTTTCATGCAAAGCTCCACTAGGGAAAGACTGAGTACAGACAGATCCAACCCATCTTCTAAGTTACTGACCAGCCTCATTGGTTCACAGAACAGACTTCTTTATGTTCTGATTTTGACTCACAAAGAGAAATGCAAAAAGATTGGGTTTGGCTTGTTTGTTGCTAAGCGTATACTACTATAGATGAACTTGATGTAATTTCTTTGCCAAAATCCAGTAATGAAGGAAAGCAGCTGCTGAACAAGCAGCATAGAATGACTAGAACTTACAGGGAGGTACAAATCTGAGCCAAGTTTGTTGTCTAAATTATTTTGCACAGTTCTGTAACAATACACTGGACAACAATATGTTCCATTCTCTGGGCCACTATAAAGATGATGCCTAAAATACCTCTTTAAATCTTTTTATCTGTGAATGATTTAGTTCTGTGGATTGACAACCCTAGAAAGCAATAGCTTCTGTATGCTGTTGAACAAGCAGCACCAGCCAAACACAATGTAGGGAAATCCCTCTCCTGGCCTGTCAGTGTGCACAGATTTCTACTTGGAGATGCCAATACATGCCAATAAACAGAATAATCTCTTGGTGTTAATCTAAATATTTCTTTCCTAATATTCAAATGAAAATGATCCATTTGATCTCTTGAAGCACTTACATTGATCTAAACAGACAATGCAAAGTGGAAAGGTTGCATAAATCTCAGACACAGCCCTGTCTATTTTTCAGTCAGAAGCATTTTGACATGCTACTGTGGCCTGTATTTCATGATGAAACATGCTGTGCTTTTGGCAAATGACATCTTGTACCCATCTGGCAAAACATGAATCACAGTCAGAAACATAGCCTACCACTTGTTATGAATTTAGGACAAGTCAAAGCTACAGAATTAAATTAAGCTTTCAGATTTCCCCCGGATGATCTGGTCTCCTAAGCTTCAGAGTGTAAGTTCAAGCCTATGTTTATTATAGGTTGACTTAAACAGTACTAGTAAACATTGTGGGACTCTTGAGTTTTTAGCAGTCAGTAGGGATAAGTGACTACAGGAAGCAGAATGGGAAAATTATTGCCTTTGAGTCTATTCAGTGAGTAGAAAATCCCATTTGTTTCTTCAAAGCCAAAACTGGCCACAGAATTATAGAATAATATTTCTATATTATTGATGGGGTTTATGGCTTGCAATTAGATACAAATGTGAAAATCAATTAGTTTAAATGGAGAGAAACAGTACAGGTTCCCACTGACTTTTGAATAAGGATTTAACCAGAATTTGACTGCCATAACTCACATGTGAGACAAGTAAAAGCTGACCAGTTTTTTTTTAAGCCATTTCAAGCATGTAATGGGCTTGAGGTACCTTTTTAAAGACTTGATATCACATAAAAAGAGGGATCTTTTTTTCCCTCTCTACTATTTCCTTGGTTATTTCTATCAATGATGATATAGCAAAATCTGCTTTTATTTGCTACAAGAGGTGGCAGACTGATTTATCCCAGAGAAGGGTCTTGCTTTCTCCAGTAAATTTACCCCCTGAGTAACATCACAGACTTCGTAACATTATATTAAGAAAAAAAAAATTGGCCTATCTTCATACTGCATCATTTGTTTGGTGTCTTAAATATAAATTTAATTTCAGACTAGTTGGAAAACTAGGATAGTGACACAAAAGTTAACCAACAATTACTGGCCTGTCTTTTCACTTTGGCACATATTTTTAAATTTTTTAAATTATTCCTCATTCAAGAAGTGAAGTGCAAGAAAATAAAAATGTTAAAAAATAAATACTTTTTGAGTTATGTGTATTAACACCACACAGAAATGGCATATAGTGAAACAGTATTTATTGCACAGTAATTACACATCCATAAATGTTTTCAGAGTTTTCATCATCCATGAGGATGCCTTACTTCTAGTTAGAGCACACACTAATACTTTGAACAATGGCAAAGAATGCAACAAAAAAATGGGAACTGGAGCATGCTGGTCAAGTTCTAAACTTCCTTGACTGGAATACTCAGACAGAAAGTATATCCTACCCTTACCCCTATAGAAATGGACCCACTATTGAAAATGGTTTGACAAACAGTAATCTTTTAAAGAAAAAAGACTGAAGCCTAAAATGAACTAAACACAGAGGAAATTTGTGTATTTAATAGGATGTTTCCTCCAACTTAAATTAAGACCATTCTGACAATAGGATTAAGCCAACTTAAAAAGGATCAGGACTAAGCCTTCCAAGTCTAAAACCGATAATTTGGAAGCCCAAAAGTATTCTGTGCATCACAGCAGGAAAAGGAAATTTGGTGCAGCCAGGATTCAGACTTGGGTGATATTCAGAAGCTACCAGTGAAAAATAAACATGGACCATTACTTATATAGCTTGAACTAAACTCCAAAAGCTAAAATTCAACATAAAAACTTTCATAGCCTTGAACAATAAAAAGATTTGACTTGACAGGACTTTGCCACTGGAACTTCTACACCCAGATGAACTGAAATCTCTAGGTCCAGAGAAGTTAAGCCTATTCTTTAGTTGCTCAATTGGGCATTTGAGGTAGAAAGAGTTGAGAAAGAATGCTCCTACTTTCTCACATGCTCTTTTTCCCACAACAGGACTAAGCTCATAGCTTAATCATGCTGTCCATACAGAAGTCTGTAAGGAGGTGAAGTTATATGTGGATCTTCAATAATTAATGTTTCAATTTTGCCTTTTTTTCCAATGAAATGGCTAATTTTTCATTTTAATATATTATTGTCATTGTTCTTACCCATGTGTTATTTGCACTGTGACTTGGATTTAATTCTAAATTCATTTACTTCCTAGGATTTTCTAAGCATCTTATTCCCCATGCTCAGGGGCTGTATTTCTGAGTTTTAAAATTCTATTAAAAGCAAAATAATTGGTTACTTGTAGTATTAGAGTGTGCCTGTACATATAATCTAGTACAAGTTCCAAACCCCTAGGAATCATATGAATTAAAAAAATGTACATACTGTTAAAATCCTCTGAGCCACTCTATATGTTATAAAAGAAAGCTTTACAACACCATTTTAGTATATTCAACAACTAGCTGAATTCTCTTAATATTTTGCCTGGAGATTTAAAAAATAGTAACAAAACAGGCTGTAATTTTGTTTTATTGGGTACCTTTTTCACCTGCAAGTAAGGGGCTGCAAAGCTACCCAGGAGAGCAAGGAGGATCTCATTGAACAGTCATAGCAAAACAACATCCTTTTAAAGGACTTTTCCTCAGCAGAAGAAGCCTAGAAGATAGATAGGAGCAAATAAAGCTGTTTCAATGTAAAGAGCTCCATTAAATGCTTGAATGGCCCTTACTAATGAATAAAGCTCTCTGGGATGGAGTAGTAAGTCAGTAAAGCAGGTGCAATGCTGAGAGGCAGACACTGGAATGCAATTGCCAGTTAGGTTGCCTTTTTCTGCCCATTCAAGATAATCACTTCAGTGCCCATAATGCATCTTTGTGGAAGTTATTGCCACAAATCAAGAGTTTTAAACCCTTTAGCAACAGCTGAAATTGTTCAGTTTGGAGACAGAATGGAGAACACTGAGGAAATACAAATAGCAGAACAGGGGCAATTCAGTTCTGTTACAGTTTTTCTGAGAAACAAATGGGCTGACCAGGATTAACAAAGCTAATATTACACAGTGCTTTGTCCTTCTCTGGTAGTTTCCATCCGAGATTCAGCATTTCCTTGAGGAAGGAAAGCATTTATTTCCCTTTTGTGTTTGGACAGCTAAAGAAAAGAAATGAAGGTGATTTTTTCAAAACTGCACAAGTTTCAAAATGAGCTGAATTCATAACCCTCAAATCCAGATTCCCTTTCTCTAAGCTCACCAGCACTTCCAGAAGGGCAGCACTAGTATTCTTTTCATACCATATAGACTGTTCAATTAAGAATACAAAAATTCATGAGAAGGGAAGTGTCAAAGAATTTGTTAATTCTTGATAAAACTTAATTAAACATTTAATTTCATTTTGACATTTATATGTATAGGAGGGATTTATTTGGGCATTTTTTTTATTTGGGCAAATGTTTTACTTAAGGTTTTTAAGTCTTTAAAGCTAAGAAATGAAAGCTGATTTTTCCACTGAAAAAAAATGACAACTACTTTTTAATTAAAATCATACCTGGTGCATTAAAGTTGCCACTTTTACATTTCCTGCATAAAAAAGACCCCACAGTACTCATTAGTTCTCAGAAATTGTTGGGTTTGTATGAAAAACTTGGTTCAATTGCAACTATTTTTTTCAATAGGAAAACTGGCATCATGAAAGAGCCATGAAAGAGTTCCATGTGCCATTTGCTCTTTTGTTTGGATCCATGCTACATAAGTAGCTTGGTAGCTCACTAAAGCACTGTGATAATGCAGTTCAGCAGTCTCGCCCCAGCTTGAATATGAAGGAGCTATGTAGCGAGACTTACACTGGGAGCCTTTGCCAGAAGCCTAATCATTTCCAGAATCAATTTACCTTCAAAAAACTCTCCAAAATAAGGCTCCCACTGAAACAAAGCATCCCTCATTCTACCATGATGTCAATCCTGTTCACAAAGGCAGAGAAGAAAAACTGGTGAACTCAAAGCTGCAGGACTTTTCTCACCTTCATATACACAGACCACTGCCCTGATATTTTTGAAATCAGCTTAAAGTTACCAGCTTGTAATTTCATATTTTGCTTTCTTAGTCTAAGTTAATTTAAATTTGTGCTAAACTGTATCATAGAAGTCTCTGATAACTCTAGGTAACAACATCAAGCAGGATTTAAATTCTGACAGCAGATTAATCCTTTGAGAATCAATTTATACGTTCTTTTTTAGTTTTGTTTATATTTAGAATGGTTCAGTTACTGCTTCTTGGGGAAAAGAAATAATTCCACTCCTCTAATACATATTAGAAGACATGTAGGATAAGAAATTAAATTCTTCCTCAGAACTTCTCTTGAAATTTGGGATTTATAATTTTACGCTGTATTTCCATTTCTTTGCCTCCAAAAGGCAAATAATAAATGTGACTATGTACCTTGCATGGATTTATCAGCATACAGAATCCTTTGGGGAATCCTACTGAAGAATCTATTTTTAAAATACACTTAACTCAAACCTTTTGAGCATTTATTTGATTACAGCAGAAGAGCTTGTATGCACTGGTATAAATTCTCTGTGACATGCACATCCCTACTGCACCTGATCAGAGCACTATACCTATGTGCTCTGTTGATACCTATCATTGTATCAACAATTCAGTTAATCTGGATATTTTCTTAAACCACCATTTTTCTCATCAGAGGCTACTCCTCTCTTATTTGGCACCCTGCTGTGTGCATAAATTCTAATTACTGGTCTCTCTTGTCACCTCAGTACTTTTCAGATATGATGGAACTTCTGCTGTCCCGCATTTCCTTTCAAAGCATAAGGCGGTTATTTCATCACACATGAAATCTTTGAATGCTTTTAAAAGTAAATCATATCCTTCAAGCTTGGAAATGGAGAAAGTATGGCAGCTATCAGTGATTCACAGTGTGGGATTTTTAAATACTTCATTTTCATCTTACTTGGAGTATTTTATGTCTTTGAAATAAAGAAGCTAACATGAGATGAATTACCTTTCTGCCTAACAGCAGTGTGTCTTGCATTAATGATCAATTGCACCTACATCCAAGAACACACTTGAGCTAAGAAAAGTAATAGGACTTAAACTTGAAATTACACTGAACACAATTGTAGCACTTTTGCACCTCTTTTCACTTATATGAGATCTTACAATACTTCTATATTTAACACAAAGCAACGTTTTCTAAGTTTGCAGTTGGATCCAATGATCTTAAGGTTTTTTTCAACACTAAATTATTCTATGACTTTTCCAAGAAAAATGTCAAGTAATGTTTTTTAAACCCATGACCAGATAATTCTTTCTGGGCATCAACCACAGAACCTAAGAAACTGAGCTTTTGGGCTTCTGGGTTCAGTTTTTCCTTAGACTCATGTTAATTCCCTAATGTCAGTTAGTGTAACTCTCTTCTCCTCTGCAGAATGAGGACACTATCTTTGTCAACACAGTGCTACAAGTCCTACTCGATAGTATTGGTAAATCACTCTCAGTATCTTCAAGTGCAAGGCACTCAAAATACTTTGGCCAACATTTTGCTGTTTCACAGAAGAAATGCACACTGCAGTTCCAGCTGCCCTTTAAGATGGACAGACTTCAGTGATTTTTCTCCCCCAGTGAATCACTAAGTGCAATACAAACGTAAACATTTTTGAAATATCGGGTCTTTCTTTCTCTAAACATAGGTGGAGTCTATATTTCCTTTTTAATGCAACAATACTTGTCCTCTGTTAGACAATAATTTGGAAAAAAAAGCTGAAGACATATTTTCCTGAGAAAGTAAGGACAGAGAAGTACTATAAAAGAGAGTATTACACTGGGGAAAAGGGCGGTTTAGTACAATTTTAAAAAGAAACTAAATATATTACTGATGTTATCATTAGAGTAATAAGAGTAATTTGATTATTTCACAGAGATTCCTATAGGAAGGTGGTACCTTTTACCATAGGATTCTTTCAGTCTAACTCAGAAAGACAAAACAAGAAGTAGCAGATTGCCAATTTTTCAGGAACCTTTTTTTGAGTTAATAAACTTCAGTCCAGCACAAGGTGCTAAATTCAATACTAGAAAACCCATGAGAGTCTAATTGGCCCACGATATCTACAAGGCTAGACAGAATGATCCTTCCTGGCTAGACAAAACTACGACTACATCTTCTCTCCAGCACTATGCATGGATTCAGTAACAACATCCTTCCTAAAAACTCACCTGAGAAGACATGGCTCCTTAATCTTTTAATGAAATTTTTAACTCAAAAAATACTTATCACAGATTTTCACATTGACAGATCACTTAAATGACTGGATTGTGATTCCACAGATTCTAGAGCATCCACTGATAAAGACCACCTCCTATTCCCATGCTGTCAACTTAATAATGCAATCCTTATTCAGGCAAAACTCCAGCTGTTCTCATGGAATAAGGCCTGAGAGGGGAAAATTACTCCCAGCCCTTCTGTAAACAAATGGACATCTACTTTTCTTTCCTGAAAGGGCAGGCTGCACTGTATAAACTGGATACATTATCAGCCAAGTTGAGACTTCTGCCTGTCATTATAATGAAAATTGTCTGGCAGCCTTAGAAGGTACATTGTCATGACACTTACATGGCCTGAAACTAAGTTTGAATGCCAGGTATCTGCCAGGCTGACCACCATTAGTTCTGTGTAACAAATGAAAAGTTAACCAAAGCCTGTTTCTTAGAATATATCCACAGGAAAATATTTTTTTTTATTAAGATATTATTGTGATTGTAATGTATTACCTTCCTGCTTTGAAGTTTGGAAGGGAAGCTGAGGGATTTATTTTGCAATCAGTGAGATGGTCTTTATGGACCTTACAAAAACTTGTCATTAGTTAATAAATCTTGGACAAACTGAAGCTCTCATTCTCAGCAAGACCATATTTTAGCAACCTGAAATTTCCAAAGGACCAGGTTCTAAAGAAAAGTTTCCATCCTCTTGGAGGGCCTTGTGCTGAGTCTCTGCCCTGTTCACACACCTCATGCTTGTGAATTTTGAAGTGGGAGAATTTAGACTACACATGCACCAGAATATAGGTGATGAGGGCATTTCCATGTGTTCATTCACCACGACCTTTGTAATCTTCCAGTGATGTGTTTGGAGAGATTCAGATTCTGTTCCTTTTTCCTCTAGTCACACTAATGAATAAGATCGTATTAAGTTCCCAATACATCCATGACTCCTGAAAGATAAAAAAATCTTAATTCAGAAAATTGTTAACAAATAAAACACCCTAAAATATTGCTGTTCCCACAGTTAGTTACCACTGGAATAAGAAAGGATAAGAGTCGTTTAGGAACACTTGAGAACCACTGAAGATTTGGAAAAACAAATATGTCAACATCTTACCTTCTTACAAAAATGAGCCATTTTCAGCAGTTACAGGTGACTCCTAATATTTTCTCTGAGAATGTTTTCTCTCTTATTGGATTTTCTTCACACTTCTCCTCTACATCTAGGTTACGTCCTTAAATGGTCAAAGTTGAATAACTTGGGTTCTGAAATCTGATTCTATCAGAGTTTTAACAATGGAAATGAAATTATTTTGGCACTCATAAAACTATTTCAATTACACTCAGAGCAGTCTCAGAGATTCACCATGGACACATTCCAGATTTATGGTGCAAAGAGGCAAAATAAATATACATCTTAATCCTGGGATAGAGATACAGTAAAATCAGTTCCTTGGGTAATTATTAGAGTGGTCAGTCAAAGCAATGGAAGATTCATCTCAGTACAATTCAGACAATTGACATCATATGTTTAGGGACAGAACATTTTTGTTTCAAACCCAGTTCCTGAATCACACTTAGATTTTAAACAAACACCTAAAGATACAGGCATGTACAGATGTAGATTTTATTTTTGTCATCACCCTTCTTTTGTATTGTCAGAACCTACAAACATGACATATCAACCAAACTGCTTCTACAAAAGGTGAACTTTGCAGTACTTTTGAAGATAGCAGTCCTGCTACATTCTCAGTAGGACATTCACCCAGCATGATTGATTCCATGCATTCCTACTACTTTTGTGTGGTCTTGCACTGAGATCAGTGACCCTACCTTCATTCACACTGGTAGCACAGAGATTCAAGTCCAAAAAGAACACACTCAGTATTCAGACTTTTGTGGCATCAGAGAGCAGGCAGAAACACTCCAGACAACTGAGTTGGAGGGTGACTAGCAAGGAGACTAGAAAATTATGTGAGCATAGTACAGTTCTGAATAGTCCCTGAATCCACCATTAAATCATGTCCTTGAGCACTACAGGTTTAGTGTTGGACTTCACAGTGCTGGATTAGCAGTTGTATTCAATTATCCAAAAGGTCTAAAATTTGGTGATTTTCTTTCCTACTGTAATGTTTGGACAATTGAACTTAACACCTACAGGACACCATATTCAGATGTTTTCAATGTTTCGAAAGAGTAAACACATAACTCGTAACAGGATTTATCAATCCCTGCTTGTGGCCTAACCATCCTTTCCTCACTTACTTGTTAGTAGAATTGTCAAGGACAAATTCAGCCCCAACATATACAGGGACAGTACCTGTTGAGCTCTGCCTGGCTGTTATATTTTATCCACATAATTATGGTTTCATGGAGATCTGGCTATTTCTGCCTCAGATTAGTCTCTAATACAGGAATCCCTAAAAGAAGAGAAATGTCATTGCTAAGAAGAGTATGTTTTGATTATTTTACCTTCAGTTATTCAGTAGCTGCTAACCTGTTACAACTGGAATACTACTGAAGACACACAAATGTAAGAAAGAAATAGAGCATCCGGAGCCAACGGCATGAAACATGAAGGTAAATACAAAACAAGCCCCAAAAAACCAGAAATCCATTAAAGAGTACTTTCGTAGTGATCACAGAATTGTTTCCAATGATGATCCATCTTGCGCGATCCTAATATTTCAACACCAAGGAGGAATGCACATCTGAGGTTTTCACTATAACACACACACATTTTTGATAGACTATTTGGAAATCCTTTTTGAAAAACCAATATCCTCTCATTTTAACCAAATATTATTTTGTACCCTCCTGCGCTGTACATTTATTAAATGGATAATTTATAAGTTTCCTGCTGACACTAGGAGTGATGACATGAAGCACCACTGAAACAAAGAACATGTGTGTGGTTTTTCATGTGTCTGTATGCAATTTAGCCCAGCATTTTCAGAATCTCAGCCTTCTCATCTCCAATTAGCAAGCACACCAGCAGAATTATCACCATTAAGACTAAAAGGTCTAGTATGATGGTGAAACTAGATTTATTAGATTTTCAAAACAGTATTTATCTAAAACCAAAGCACTCATATGCCTGCTTATGTGAGCAGATGGAAAGCACATCTGTTTTACTTCCATCAATGACCTTATTTTAAAGCAATTAAATATTCCTGCATAGTGTGTGTGATGCAAGCAGTGGAGTTACATGCAAGTGCACCAAAATAGGGAATTAAAACCAGTGATTAATCAACAGGCTGACTATTTCCATTGCTGAAACTGAGAGATATAAAAAAAGAAAATCATTACTACAGCAGATTAACTTTTTAAACCATTTCCACCACAAAAAGAGATACATTATAGCTTTATTATAAACAAACATATCTTTATAAGATTGAATAAATAAATATAAACTTACTAATTTCTTACAGCCTAAGTCTTGCAACTTCACATGTAAAAACCCAAGCCTCAGTACCAAGCAAGAGTACCATAAAATTCCAGTCTTCAGGAAAGAGCCAGACAGATATAATTCTCATTTATTTTTTTCTAGGAGTTTCAATTTTTCTCCTTGTACATGAAGTGCTCGTGATCTGGTCCTGACAGTGGGCAATTCTTGTGATTATATACATTTTATAGAACAGGAGTGTTGTCATTTAGCCAATAAATCAACTACTCAAATATGAGAGTGGGAAGTGAAATTTTATTCTCTGTGACACTGAGTGTTTGGAAAGCAGCTAATGACACTGCCCAAGAGGTAGGCAGGCTAGTAAGACAGAATCATGAAAGCATTTAAAATCTTGGACCCTTAGCTTTTCATTTAGTCTTGCTTTCCTGGGCTATTTCCCCACAATTAACACTATGCAGCATCAAGGATTAGCAATTCTTATTCTCTTGTTCTTATTGCAACCTTTATCTCTTAGGCTGAAGAGGAATTTAGACAAGTTTTCAGTCTATTTAATGGAGAGTAATACACCTCTTGAGATAATTAATAGCATCACAAGAAATCTTTGTAAAAACACATGCCTGTTTCTCATGCTGAATTAACTTTTCCCTCGGTGTACTTCTGCAAAGAGTATGCTGAGCATTAAATTAGTTTCTGATCACCCAGGGCAAGGTCAGTGAGACTGTCACTGCTGTCCCAAGCAGAATAATAGAGCCATCAATAACAGTTAGATCAGGGTTAATAAGTGGAAGATAATGAGGGGGAATGGGAGGTCACATTGAAACACACTGCAAACTCCTTGGTTTACAAAGATGTTCTCCAGCAGGGCTGGCCCTTATTTCCACCTTGTCCATAGAAAGAATCTACTTTTTATTATGCTTTTAAACTGATTCAGTCTTCATCAGACATTCATTTTTCTGACGACTTCAGGCAAATAAGGGCCAAATCCTGCTGCATAATTGAGTTCCTCCTGTTCAAAAAAAAAAAAAAGGAAATCTCTTTTCAAGCCTCCCCAATGCTCTGCACGTAAGAATAGTGAAAACATCACCAAAAAGTTGTTATTTAGGTAGTTCAGTCTCAGTGCTGCACTGTTGTTTATACCCCTCATTACTGCATTAGCAGTGAGCTTCCACAGACACGAATCTCCCATGTGCCAGTCAATGCAGAGGCAAGAGGGGCCCAGAAATAAAAAAACAAGGTTGGCAGTTGATTTATTGATGGAAAGGAGGAACAAGACCTCAGACAGCAGTGAATACAAAGAAAATAGCACTCCCTTCCCCTTACATATACATATTCACATACAAATCCACAGCCAACACTCTGCTGCTCTTTGCAATAAATACAGATCTGCAGCACCTTTGAGGAAGTGTTTTAATCAATGTGGGGATAATTTACTTCTTTTAGAACTACATGTAGTTTATATAGACATATAATTCCTGATATGGATTCAGCCCTACCTGAACCTATTTGGTGAAGATATTCTCCTCACTTGAATATTTTCCAGCAAACCTTCCTGATTCCCTCACATCCTGATAATTGTTCATGCAATGTCCCCAGCCTTATAACTAAAGCCTTACCCTCTCCTGCTTTCATACCATGTGGCACTCCATCCTGGTTTCTTTGGGGGACAAGGACACAAAGAAGCACCAGCTGCATTTTTCAGGATCTATTTTTGGTAAAATATTCATACCCAGGAAAGATGTAGCTAGGTTGCTAACTCTCAATAGCTCTCAAATTACAATAGCAGGTCTTTCACAACTAAACAAACCAGGGAGAGAATTCTATATTATAACACTCTCAGTGTTATAAAAATTTGTGTCTAAACCTGCATAGACCTAGCAACTGACTGGTACAGTTATGAACAGTCCTTTAAAAAAATGAAACTATAACACTGCTTCAGACCTGGCTGTCTTCCTCTTGATGATACAATATGAAACACAGCAGATAAGACTACATAAATCTGTTCCCAGAAGATCTGAAGTCCAGAACTAACTTGGAAGGCACACTGGATAGTCCACATTAAACATATAACTGGATGGACTTAATTTATTGTCAGCATGGAATGTTTTATACAGGTATTGCTGGTTTTGTTGTTTTGGTTTTTTAGGGGAAAAGAAAGGAATTCAAGTTTTAAAGTTCTGCTTAAGGTGTAAAGGAATTTATCATAAATGCATAATGTGGTTTATGTGCTCATATTGCATCTCCTGCTTTCTTGAAAATGTGTTTTAACTATGGTACATCACCTTTTTTTTATAAATAATAAACTTGCAATTTAAAAGTCACAAGACTATTATTGGAGGGAATATAGGCAGATGTTTGCAGGTACAGACAAACACACAGAGACCAAAAGGTGCTCCAGAGAATATCATGGGGGTTTTTTTAACTGTCTGGTATTTTGGTATTGCCAAAGGATTATAATATCCCCACCCTGACGCCACTCAGCCAGGGATCATCTTCTCCCTGAAAAGGTCATTCTGCAACATGCTTCTCTTCCATTTCACTGTGAAAGTAGATTTCTCTCAAAAAACATTTCCCAAACATGGGTTCCCTCGCCCCAATTTGCATGGTTCTAGGACTGCATCATCTTTGGCCTTACACCAGGCTCATTCACACAATCAATGGACCTTTCAAACAGGCATCTCCTTCCTCTTTCCCACACTAGTCTGGATGAATTAGAATGACAGCTTTCCTGTCCCAAGGGAAATTAAACTGTCAATCCTAATCCTGTCGAGCTGTAAGGGGGCACTTCTCCACCAGCTCTCTCCGTGATGCTGTCTACACAGCTGGAATCTCCTCTCAGAAGAGAGAGAAGAGCAATCAATAGTGTCTCTGAAAAAGATGCCATCACCAGCACAGCAGCACTTAGCCACTGCAGTGAACCACACGCTTCTGATTAAGATGCCCAGGCAGGGGCCGATTGATTTGCCTGGCTGCACAGCATACTAACCATGAGTCTTAAACTCAGCAGCTTCTCTGCCCTGCCACCCTCTGCCTTCCTCCTGTCTCTCCTCCTTGGAAAGGATGGAACACATACTGGTGAACACAGTGCTTAAATCCATACATTGGCAGAAGAAATTCTGATAGCTGATCTCTCTCTGTGAACTCAGTGACTGAAGTAATGAAGTGCATGACTACAACTCCTGGAGACACATAAGGAAGAGATAAAAATGGCCTGGTAGATTACACTTAGCCCATCTCTCTGGAGACTACTACAGTTCTTTAAACTGACTAGAGTAATTCCTCAGGAGACTATTCCAGACCCTAGCGGGCTTGACTGTTGGTAACATGGGGTGGGTTTTTTTGTCCCAGTGCTATTCAGTTTAATCTTTTCCAAATTTGATTTCATTATTCCCCATAAAAACTACTTCACTGGACCACACAAATTCACTACTTTCTTACGTTCCTCAGTGGTGCTGCTGCTGCTTTTGGTCTCAGCAATTTGCCACAAAAAATTCTAATTGTCATTAGCTATTTTCTAAACAATGAAAAAAAGTAGAAATGGGAAGAAAGGGGTGACTAGGAAAAGTAGAAAGATGGTAGCCCAGAGACACAGCACTGAAGAACCAGCTGAGGAGTCTGATGTGGCAAATGCTCTATTTCATTTCAGGAGGATATTTCCTTACTGGCATGGAAAAAGCTCAAGAAGGGCTATCGTTTATTTTACTGAGTCAGTTCTGTCACAACCTTGCATCAAGACTCTAACACCTCTTAGAAGTCAGTGCATACAATTTAGTTACAGCCTTGCCTAAGAACCAAGCAAAGTAGATATTGCCCGGAGTATCCAGGAAGCAGGCAAAGGATCAAACAGCCATTCTGCTTATTTTGCCTGGGCTGACTGCTGCTGCTGCCAGCACCAATTAAGAAAAATTAGGGATCTAGGAGCAGTTATTCTGGAGCAGTAGTCAATACAAGATTGATTCCCCCCATCAACCACTCATAGGAACAGCAAACCTGACCCTTCGCAGTTGTCTTCACAGCACAGCAGTTTTGGGGTTTTTTCTCCCTCAGCCTCTTTTTCTCATGACAGGAACAGTTCAGCCACAACTTTGTGCCAACACTTCATCCTTCTGAGAGGCACAACTTAGTTTTACTGGAATATTGAAAAGTGCCAGAGCATCCTTGCTTCTTTCCTTCTTAACTACTCCAAATGTGATCGCATCTTCCTGACAGCAAAAAGGAAATGTAGTATTTCATTGCAATCACTTCTATGCCCTAAGCAGTTGGTCCCCAGGCCAATATCCATTGCACCACTTAAAACCAATCAAAGTTCTCAGAAACGTGCTTAAACAAAACCTAGATTACAGGTTTCTGGTCTGTTGCCCCCTGTGTTATTTGACAAGATGGCTCAGCATGTGCGTTTCCAAATCTTTTTGCAACACGTCGCTCAGATGCAATTTAAGATACAACTTACTACTAGCCATATTTTTTTGGCATTACTCCTTTCCGTAGATTTGCATCTTTCAGAATGATATCTGATTCCTTCCTACTCTACATGTCAGATTCTTTTCCTTCTTACAGGATAACTCTGTGCATGTTGCCGCACACCTGGCGGTAACACAGGCGTCCATGGAAATGATGGCCTCTCTACAGGTTCCTTTCAAATCAACCTGCCATCTCATAAATCAATAAGTGCATTTTTGCCTTACATGCCTATCAAATCTTGTTCTTCTAGTTCAGGAGAACTGAAAGTGATGGTCTACATGCCACATCTCTCTCCTTTCTCCTTCAACCTGAATTTTTCCCTACTTGTCTTAGTAGTCTCCCAAAAAAATACAGAGGTATGGGCTTTCTGACTGTTAGTATCTGGACTTATTTTAATATTATTTAACATTCTTTGTATTAGCAGCACTTTTTAGATCAGCAATCTCTATCTCATGTAAAACAAAGTTAGTGCAGCACTTAGCTTGACACTGTCTCTTTCCAACTTAATACATTACTGTTCACTATTACCCCTTCTGTCCTCTACTCCTTCAACCATACTTCAGTCCAGAGTTCATAGCCCTCAGCTCATACATAGAGCTAAATCGTATTGAAAATAGGCATCTTCAGCAATTAGGGAAAATACAAAGGAAAATGATGCCACTGATTTCTGTGAACCATTATACAAATTATATCCAGAGGCAGGAACACATCTTTGTACTAGTACTATTGGAATATCAAAAAATAGTTTATAATTATACCCTTGGGAGCCATCCCATATCTCAACCACCAGGTGGCAATTCCATCCCATTATATGTTCCATTAAGTAGGCAATGGCCTAAACGGTGTGGAAAGATAAATGTGTTTTCAGTTGATGCAGTCTGTAGAAGGACTGAGAGACTTCCATAGCTGGCAGGAAAAATGGCTTTCCATCAAAGAGAGCTGATGTCTCCACATAAGTGGAATAGTTTTCCTTCTTTTATTTGTGGGTATTCTAGTGCTCCCCCCTAGTCAGAGAAAATCCCTAGCTTCTCACCTGGGAACCAGCACTACATAATATTTGGCAATCAAAATGGAAGTCCTGACCTCACTGAAATTGTAAGGAACTTACCTCCCATTCAACAGGGGTTTTGATCAAGAGAACATGAAGAGAAAACACTTCTTAAGAAACTAAACTAAGTTCCTTATCAGTCCCTTTTCAAATGGAAGCAAAACCTCACCTTTTTGTATTACATGGATTCTGGAATTATTACATAGATATTCCCTGACTCTTTAATATTTTCTTTGCAAACATCGTATTCCCTGAAGTCTCTGATATCTCTCTTCAATCCCAGTGATGTTTGTTTTCATCTTTTCTCCTCAATAGATCTCCTAGGTCTGGGGCTGAGCAAGAAAGAGAATACATGTCCTTCACGAGCCACATCAAGGAGTGGATTTCATCCTCTGAATTATTCATTCTTGATCTTTGCACAGTGCATAACAAAGTAACTAATGACATACTTTAGCAAGTCCACGTGGCAGCAGTCAACTGTTCTGTATTGCAATGTCTCACATCCAGCTCTGCTTTGAGCCCATTTCCATAAACAAAAGAAAACCCAGAAACAAATTTAACAGTTCTGAATTCACTAGTGTAGGTGAGTTACATTGCTCAAAATTAGTAATGAGCTGTATTTCCTATTTTGTTTATAAAGCATACTGACTATTCATTTACTTCTGATTTTTGACTGTTTCATATTCAAGACTATATGGCTTTGACATCAAAAAGAAGGAAGATTCATGTTTTATATACATCTATATGTAAAGCAGAGCTTCGTATATAAAATATACAGGCATTCTAAATCATTGATACTTGAGTTAAAGCCTGCATGTTATCTGACTCTGTTCAGCTGCCAATTTTAAATTCTCCAACGATCTGGAAGGGAATAATTAATGTACCTATCTCATATCATTGTGAAAGGTTTGATAAAAATACCCCACACCTACAGAGGAAAGGGTACAAAATAACTCATTTCTTTTCAAATCTCTTTTTCAAACAGGAAAAAGGATATATTGATGTGATGAGGCTATTTTCAAACCTTCAGCAATTACAGATGATTCATTCTGCACTTCCTGAAGTGTTCCTGATCAAGTTTGTCAAGCAGAAAAGTTGTCTAGGAAGCTGTGCTCTGGCAGTGATTACGCATTTTCCGCTGATGCTGAAATAGTCAATATTTTAGTGGTAGTAAGTTGTGAGGTTTATGTGTTTGCTGCAGATATGACTTGAGTATTCAGTTCTTCTCATGCATAAACCAGCACTGCAGAAAGCCAGCTTGGAGGGAAATCTCTTATCCCCTTATTATATTGCTCTCATATTTGAAGTGTGAAGCCATTGTGTATGACAAACACCTGCAAGCTGAAAAGGGAAGTATTCTTCCAACTCCATTATCACAGAAATACTGTCACATCAGAACAGACTAGTACCATTTTGCTTTGGTAAATTGATCCACAAGCTTAACCTTTGTTTGAAACCTCTAGGGCTTTAACAAAACAAGTGTTGTGCTTATAACAGAAAAGCCTTGTCAATGTATTTTTCCAGTGGGGCTATTACACAACACAGACTAAGGAGGCACTTCCTTAGGAGAAACCCAACAGGCTGACAATACTTGTCACTTCTTTAAGACAATTGTACCTTTTTTGAAAAGAATACTTAAGACATTTAAATCTGTATTGGGTTTATGTGGCAAGGTTTTGGTAGCAGGGGCTCTGTGAGAAACCCCAGAACTGCTCCCATGTTGTACAGAGTTGGAGGAAAAGGTGTTTTTAGTTTTGTCTCTGCTTCCCACTATCCTACTCAATTTTTAATTGGCAATAAAATAAACTAATCTTCCTCATGTGTTTTCCAGACTGCAGAATGTCAGCTTGGAATGTGATTTCAGAAGCTCCATCCCTACTGACAGAAGGCCCACAGAGGAGGGCCTCTGTGGAGGTTGCTGCTCATTCACAGCCATGACACCCTGGTGCCTCAGTTTTTGACCACCTTCCTTGTAAAGACACCTTCATTTGACAGGCAGCAAACCCCTGAATGACAAACAGCACCATGTCTCTAGAAAGACATGTCTTAGTGGTGAACATGATGGTGCTGGTTGGCACCTGGACTCAGTGATCTTATCCAACCTTTCCAACCTTAATGACTCTATGATTCCATAATTTTATGATTCTATGGTTTACATGCCAACCTGGCAGCCCAGACTGAGCTAGGAAAAAGCAAAAATGAAATGGCCCTGTATCAAGGAACCTTCAGTATAAATGAGTGATGCACTTGGTCAGTGTCAACTGCAAATATTATCCACTTGCATTTTCCCAAAAGCCATTAAGAGCCTACAGAGCCTCTTACATCTGCTTTGGGACACACAGGTTTGCCTGCAGCCATTGTCTTCTATCTCAAGAACCAAGACTGATGACAACATTTAGCAACCAGGTGAGTAATTGAGAAAACTTACACTTGGGATAGCTCCTTAAAAGAGTTGTTACAAGATTCATGAAATATTATGCCTTTAGCAAGAACTGCATTATAAATCCCTTCAGCTCCAGACAGATGATATGATACCAGTGGCACATTAGTGGAGAACAACCACTTCCACATTCCACGGATCTGACTCTGACAGCTGTACAGAAGTACATATGCAGCTGGGTCTCCTGTTCAGTAAATAAAAGGAAGATCAAAGCATGTTCACTGATTGAGAGGAGTTTGCCAGAGGATATATTGCATTTGTTTTGTCTTCTGATCAGATGTGTGCACTATTCACTTTTTAAAATAGGGAACTTTAAAGCAGAAACAAACTTCCCAAAAACTTAATCAATCTCTGCTTAATGTTGCTGTACATTAAGATTTTGGCACTAGTATAGAGAAGAAAATACTTTTTGACTACATGCAAAAATGAATTCCCACCCACCACAAACTTCATAGGCAAATTCTAATGCATAAATCCTGATTTTAAAATGGTTTTGATTCATAGTGGCATCCTCTTTTTGCCCCAACCTTGTTCTCAGTATTCTATTTTAGAAAGGCTGTGAAATGCTTATACAGGAATAACCTGAGAAATACAGAGTATTTCAGCCTAGACTTCAAAAACTTCTCTGTTTTGTGGAGTAATTGCTGTACATTTTTGCTACTTCATAGAAAGAAGGGTTATCTTCAGAATGCATTTTGACAGCATATTCTGATGAAAAAAAGTAATGGTGATGCCACTCATAAATATAAATAAATATATTAGAGATGCAGGAAATTTACCTGTGCTAAATACACATACAGATACACTTCCTATGCTACATATATACTCTGTGCTATACAGAGTCTTTGGTAGTCTAGGGAACTTTAAAACCTGTTTCAACAAATCCATGCAGGCCTCTGCAGTTATCTCATTCTTAAAAAAACACATTGCTGCAGTCTTGTGTTATTTTTAGACACTTATAGATATCCTCTATAACAACAGGGAACATGCTAAGAAAATATGGAAAGGTTTATATAAACACTAAAATAATTATTAAAGAAAAAAGATACAATGATTTTTACCAGTTTCCGCCTTTTAGTTGTTATATTTGAGAATTTTAGTATGCAGCTGAAATTTCAGGTGTATTCTCAGTATATTTTGTTTAGCAGAAGATGAGTTCTTCAGTCAGACCAGTGTTTTCACACAGATATTCCCATGCTTCATAAAAGCATTCCCAGCATTAGGTGGGTTTTAAATACACAGACTGGAGTCTGGAAGTCAAACGAACTAAATTTTGCATATTATAACCATTAGCAAGAGAGACCTTCATTATCCAGAGACTAAATGTGTCCGCTGATGCATATTCCCAAACAGACTTCTCTTCCTAAAATGTATTTTGTGCAATACAAGGCTTTCTGACTTACAAGGCAGGTATTAAATTTGTTATGGATGTCTATTTTCTGCCTGTTTTAGCTGAAAGTATTGACTTTTCCTTTATCCACATCATCCTGCTCCAAATGTCAGACACCTCTGAGGCATAAAGAAGCAGGTTGTAGCTTTCTCAAATTCATTTAAGTGTAGTCTTTAGAAAACAGCCTTCAACAACACAGCCAGGACCTGCCCTGCTACAATTCTCACATTCTCCCTCTTTGCTGGAAAAGCCTCTCATTCCCCCTCTAGTGATTGAACACCAGGTTTGTTTTGCACTGTGAACCCCTTTTACTGTCTTGGGTTAAAACAGATAAGCAGAAAATACAGCAAAATTTAATAACAATTTAATTCATACTCCTTGCCCAAATGTTTCACTTCCATTGCTTCTTTTAAGAGAAAGCTTTCTATTCCTCAGACTTTTAATGAGGTTTTTTACACATTTTTAAAGACTTTCTATTTCGATTCCCATCCAAAGAATGTTTCCTTTTAAGATATTACAAGTTATTTCTGAAATAGTTGCTATTCAACCATGTGAGAGAAAAGTGCATGTTGTTTTCGCTCTTGGAGGGGAAAGACTGGATGAGTTTCTTTAGAAGTTTGTTTCTCTTCCGACAGCTGGACACGTCTTCCTTCAGTAAACTCAGACTTTAAAACAGTCTGTTCTTACATCTCCATTTTATACCCAGCAGTAGCTCTTTTCAATATATAAACCACTATCCAGACTGATTAAAAATGTCTACTCTTAATCTAAAAACTCCTGGTATAAGAACATCTAAATTCACCAGCAATTAATCACAATGGTTTTGGAAGCATCTTCAACATTTTCTAGAAAGAGTTAAATGCTACCAGCATACATTAGTTTCTCTGTAGCTCTTACTTGCATGTTACCTCAGGAGGTTTTAAAAAGAAAGCTATACTTTGTGTTTATATTAATTTTAAAACTTTTTTCTGGTTTGGTTTGGTTTTGTTTTGTTTTTTTCTCCTTGGGACTATGTTCTGGACTACCCACTTACTATTCAGTTGCCTATGATGTAGATTTCTCCAGTTTCATAATTTTCACAAGCAGACCACAACAAATAATCTACAATAAAATCATATTTACTTCATGACTGGAGAACAGTTGGCTAATCAAAAAAAAGATAAGCCCTCTACGGTATTAGTAAAAGGATATTTATAAAGCAAGTCTTTATACAGAGTTGCCAATTATCGTAATAGTCTAGTCTGCTCTTGGACCTAACAGTGCTCACTTGGCATTATTCTGTACTTTTTTTTTCATAGAATAACTTTTACCAAAGTTGGTGGTCCCTGTAAATTTTCCAAAAAAGGGGTATTTCCATGGTATACCAATTTCCAAAAGCCATCAGGCTGCAATTTACATTTCTGTCTTAAGCCTCTAACCATGAATACCACTGAGCTGAGGATTTTTCTGAAGCTGTTTTTGTTTCCATTGCCTGGTAGTGTTCTTCCTAACAATTGGCACCCGCAGTGGCTCTCTAGCTTTTTTTAAGGTTGTTTCCCTTAAGAGCTGCACCATAATCCGAGGCTGAATTGTTTGAAATGGCCAAAATTGATTTTTCCTGACTCAGAGTAAGCCCTTTGCTTTATATACACACCTTTCTGCCTGACATTTACCCATACTTTTGCAGTCCTGCTGACACACACAGCATGATGTGTTGATTTTCTGGGATCTCATTTATGAGTTCTTTTAAATAATCACCCACTGGATGGTTCAAGTCTCCCTTATGATTCATGAACATCGCATCACCTGTCAAGGTATTGGCAATGATCTTGCATTTCTATAAAAGAGTGCTAAGTGATTGTAAGCAGGGTGAAATGGGCTATGAAAATGTTTTTATTACTAGCGTGTAACTGTCTTTGGCATGCTTCAAAGGCAGGCAAACCATTTCATCACATCTACAATTGTATAATGGACCCTGGTAATTACTGGGAGGGAGAACTGTAAAAGATTTACTGGAGTCAATGGCAGTCCTAAAAAAAGAAAATACTTTTTCTTTGGCTACATTTAGTACATGAAGAATTTTGGAACAATTCTGTAATCTGGCATTTAGTGGAGCTCACTGACTAAATTGTATGATGTTGTTCATCTGCCATGGAAGTGAAAGGAGATGCCACACATGTTAATGCTGTCAATTCTTAAAATAATGGACTGAAGGAAAGGTGTCATCAAAGTTTTGAAATGTCCAACATAATAACCCCTGCTTTGCTTAGAGAAAGGAACGGAATATTAAAAAAAAAAATAGATGTCATAACCAGTTTGAATTCGTAGCACAAAAGGATATATTTACTTCTTTTTGCAGCCAGTACATAGCCAGGCACTAAGGGTTGTGACAGTCAAGTCATTTTTAGAGAAATGCCCAATTCCCCACTCCAATTCAAGCCATCCTCTTCTTCTTGTGCTCCCAATGGGTTCTGCTGGAACATTCCCATCTTTTGAGATAACTGGCCTTCTTTTGTGTCTTGTAATAAGAAAAGTGTTATCCCACATCCCTTTAAAGTTCTGACTCTGGTTTAGAATAAGGGGAGAAACAACCATGGAAAAATTAATAATTGAAATTCTATGAATATACCGTTCATTTAATCATCTAAAAAGTTCTTGCTCTCAGTTTCTCACCCTGAAACTCATAAGATATCTTTCTTTTTTTGTCTACAATACACAGTAGCCACTGAAAAGCTGGAGATGAATGCCAGTCTGCTATTCCTACTTTGAGGAAGATGTACTGTGATGCTCTAAGAACATTAAGCTGTAAATAGCTGTGAAAATAGATGCCTGGGTCATGCACTGGAAAATATTATGGTGTCTTCTTAACAGCATAAATTTCCAGTCCCTTCTTTTTTACAAAGTCTTTATATACTAAAAGGCCTGTTCCTTATGTAAGTCAACTGTTTCATTTCAACACCTTCAAGGTATCACACTTTTTCTCCCCAGTACATAGATGTCAATCCTGTAGCACCTCAGATTCTTTCCAAGCACACTGATACAAGCTCCCCAGTACCTCAGACTGGGTTGGGAACTGCCAGTCCATGAAGACCTTCATAAAGTCCAAAATGTGTTGCCTGTCTTCTGCAAACAACTGTCATGAAGAAAATTCCTTTCTACTGAAATGCATCAAAGAATCCACCCGCATGAGCTATCAGTGCTCATAAAGATTCTTTTCACAGATATGACTGCTTGCTCTGTAAGAAAAATGACATAACTTTTAATCTGGTTATCAGACACTTGAACTCCCTGTGTAACCTAAAAAAAACTCGAGACAGGGATGTTTGAAGCAGTTCTTGGTGCTTTTTCAAACAAATGGAGCTGAACTCTGCACATGTAGTTACAGCTGCACAGTTTTTTTGTGCCTGGTATGACTTTTGAGATCATTTTACTCCAAACTTTTTCACATCTGTACCTTGCTAGCTAAGGTTATCATGAACCTAACTGAAATTTGGGGTATAGAAAGATTACCCTTTTACAGAACCACTGTAGCTTTTGATCTGAGAATATTTTCTAAATGCAGCTGTAGTACTGATTGGTATCTCTTTTTTTTTGTCTAGCTACTCCAGTGTCTCCTGCAGCTTTTTTGCTGCTGCTGCTATTTCTGCATCCATTGCAACACCAATAAAAAAAAGACAGTACAGCACAGAAAGTACAGGTCACTAAAAGTATTATTTAGATCTGCTATATGTCCCTCTTTTTTGTGGATGAACATGTTAGAAGGGACAAGATTTACATCTATGAAATCTCAACTACAGAGGTAATTTCAGATTGAGTTGAATTCCTTTATTCTTTTAAAGATACTTACTGATATAGTTGAAGAAATCCATGACAGAAAAATCCCCTTTCATTTATTTGCAGCGAAAAGGTGAGTCAAAATTTCAAAAACTATCACTGTAGAAAATAACCTTGCAATTACTCATTATGTCTAGTCTTCAGAAGGCAGTTGGATCAGTACATGCCTTGCACTAATAAAGTCATCGAATATAGAATGATAGAATATGCTGAGCTGGAAGAGACCCAACAGGATGATCAAGTCCAACTCCTGGCCCTGTACAGGATACCTCAAGAGTCACATCATGTGCTGAGAGCATTGTCCAAATGCTTCTGAAACTCAGACAGGCTTGGTGCTGTGACCACTTCCCAGTTTGTCCCAGTGCCCAGCCACCCTCTGGGTGAAACACTTTTTCCTGATATAAAACCTAAACCTCTCCTGACTCAGATTCATGCCATGTTCTTGAGTCCTGTCACTGGTCACAAGCTTGGAGAGAATGGTATCTGCCTCTCCGCCTCATGAGAATGTTGAAGACTGCAGTGAGGTCTCTCCTCAGTCTTCCCTTCTCCAGGCTGAACAAACCAAGTGACCTCAGCCATTCCTCATATGGCTATCCTTCCAGACCCTTCAACACCCTCATGTCCTCATTTGGATGCTCCCTAATAGCCTTTATCTTTCTTACATTGTGATGCCCAAAACTGCCCCCATGAATCGAGGTGAGGCTCCCCCAGTGCAGAGCAGAGCAGGACAATCCCCTCCCTTGCCTGGCTGGCGATGCTGTGCCTGATGAACCCCAGGACAGGGTTGGCCCTCCTGGCTGCCAGGGCACTGCTGGCTCATGTTCAACTTGACATTGATCTGGACCTGCAGATCCCTTTCCATAGCGCTGCTCTCCGGCCTCTCATTCCCCGGTGTACGCACATATCCAGGGTTGCTCCATCCCAGGTGCAGAATCCGGCACTTTTCCTTGTTGAACTCCATGTGGTGGCTGATTGGTCTCTCTAATTTGTCAAGTCCTTCTGAATAGATCCCACATATTGCCCCAGTTCTTCCCTTCTTCACCAGCACCCGTAGTAGGGCCACTCCTCTCTTTTCAGCCTCATCAAGCTTTTATGTCATGAGGAGACAGATCTGCCCGAGGGAGAAGACCTCTCTCCATGTTGATCTTCAGCAGGCTGTCTGCCATTATTAGCAACAAGGATGACACTGTTTTTCAGAAGGATTTTCAGATCATTCCCTCGTCAGCTTCCCCCAGGACATGTTATGCTAACATGTCATCTTCAGAGCCTTTCCTACTGTGTAGTTTGGTTTTTTGGTCAACAAATGCCCCTTAGCTTTTCCCACCCTTGTAGACAAACTCCAAATCTTGGGTTTGGATTTTTTTTCCTAGAAAAGTTATCTCCTGAGGCCTTCACCAAGAGTACTTACTTTGTTTAAAAGGTGAATTATGTCCTTTGAAGCTTCTAGACTTGCTGGTGTTTAACACATCTAGTTATATATTTGCCTGAAGTTAGTAATTCACATAGAATTGTCTTCCTTGTTTCCCATCCTATGCCCATCCTTGGCATATTTTTGCACAAAGCATAAGCTGCATAGTCTGCCTTGCAAGGCTTTACTACTATGAATAAGGTTGAAATGGCCCTGATCATTTCTTCTTTTTTCTTCAAATTCTTATCAGGGCATGTCTCAACAAATATTAGAGCGAATATCATGCTGTATACAACCTTTTATTCAGCAGTAGCTCCTAAGCTGGGAGTCCTGGGAATCTTATCCTCAGCCTGGAAATAAATGCTTAGAAACTGAAACACTTAGCACACACATGCAGAAAAAAATTTACTTCTTATCAAGTTCTGAAGTATCTTAAAAAATGAAATCAAGTACATCTAAAATGGGGTTACTTTAGCCCTTGTATATATTTTTCCACAAAATTTCAAATATTTCCCTTTCTGAGGTCTCATTTTATTTCTTTACAGCTTTTCAGCACCTTGAGAGGAGTCTGGTTTTTACAGAACTATTATTATTACACTTCTATTACATACCTAAAATAGATTTAGATTTGCAAGCAGTAAGATGAACAATATGGTTAGAGGGGTTTTTTTAACATGTATTGATTAAATCATTTACAGCTGGCAGAGAGGAATTTAGAGAAAACAAACACATGGAATGTAGCATCAGCACACAGGCTACAGACATGCAACCTCCATCTTAGATTCTCCTGCAGGACTATAG
The DNA here is from genome assembly GCF_009650955.1 of Corvus moneduloides. Taxonomy (NCBI): domain Eukaryota; kingdom Metazoa; phylum Chordata; class Aves; order Passeriformes; family Corvidae; genus Corvus; species Corvus moneduloides. Next base: position 20,265,976 of record NC_045481.1, read on the forward strand.
AAATTTTTCTTTCTACACTGCTCTTAGTCACAGATAGTCCCTGGAATTCCAGAAAAAAATGGTATATTTTGGTTAATGAGCAAATAAATGTTAGTATGGAGTCATAGATGAGAAATACTATCAATAGCACTGACACTTCAAAGGGGCATATTTTTCTGCAGAAAAGTATTACAAAGTATAAATTGTAACACTGATGAAGGCAATCTTACCTCAGAACTGCTTAAGGATTTCAGTAATCCACAGTTAGAGAGAAAAGCCTTAAAGCAAGATAGCACTGATTAGTGAAGGTAGGTATGTACAATTTTTTCTGTCTGAACTCATATAAATGTAACTGTAAAAGTAGTTATAATCAGCACTCAAGTTTTGCAGCAACCCATTTGAAGGATTTTTAGGTAGAAGAGAATAAATATAAAGGCTGAGTTTTCATCTTCTGCAGCAGGAAAGTTACTTTAAACCAAGATGCAGTGCAGTGTAAAAATGCGAAAAGCCCCAGAAACAATCTGTGAATGGGTGGTGAAGATGACCACCATCCCCCATCACATCTGCAAGCACATTTTACTGTGAAACTCACAGCTTTTTTTCCTTCTTTCTACTAGCAAATGCATTTCACAAAATGTACAACTCTATATTTCTGTGTTACTCTGAAATGCAGAAGAATAATTTACACACTTTTCTTCCAGACAGGGACTAGAAATGCAATGTTTTTAAAAAGAGAACAGAGACTCACAAAATCACAGGATGGCAGAATCACTGGTAGAAGAAAAAGCCTTCAGCTATAGCTGTACTCTCAATATATGTGTGGCAGAAGTAGCAATTAGTGACCACTTCCTGAAAGTTAATATTAGGTAGAAGCTGGTTGGAAGGGACCTCAAGAGCTCTTCAGTCCAGGCTCCTGATCAAAGCAAGGTTAACACTAAAATTAGACCAGGTTGCTCAGTTGGTGTCTAAAAACAATGTGCTTGCTTCTCTTTTCAGTTGTGGGAGGGCCTCAGTTTGGGATGGCTTCTGAAAACTTGAACCAAAACTGACATTGTTAGGCAAGGGAGTCAAATCCGTCCAGATTCACATCGGGTACAGCTTAAATGCTACTTGGCTACCTGGTGACTTTTCAAATTTAATTTGATGAACCTAATGCATGCACAGACAGAAACCAATTACAACAGGACAAATATATGTTTTCAGCTTATTTTATCTCAGAAGTTAAGTTTCATTACAACTAATGTATTTGTTTCTTTAGCCTCTCTAGGTTTTCCTTCAATTAAATGGTTTTTTGATAAGTAATTTACAAACTCTGTTACAAAGAATTCGTCCTTCATACTGTGTTGAGTTCATCAGTCAGCGCAACAACATTAATTAAAAATCATAGTGTAAGAATTCGTATTATTCTATGACTTTTAAGGAAGCGTGATGTCAGGTTTTTTTAAACCAAACAAACAGCCTGTCACAAAGACAGAATCATATCCCGCTGCTAAAATTATACTAAGAGCAGTTTCCAGGTTTAGTTCAGCATAGGAAAACCATAGGTTTTGTTCCAGGTTTTCTTGGTGAAGTAGAAGTCACACAACTAAAAATCCACTGGCCTGGGGTATCTGTTCCACAAGCATAGGACACAGCTAAATATAGTGTGTGCGGCAAGGCTTTTCTGAAAATATTTCATAGCTATGAAAAGCAAACATTCTACAGCTTTTGAAGTACTTGAAATTGCTTTTGTTACCTGTCCCAGGTGCAACATACCTGCTTTATCAACCTTTAGCACACCTGGCATTGTTGGGGCCTCTCAATCTCTAATATAACTGCTATCACTACAAACATTATCTGCACTTCACAGGTAGGCCATGTGCAGGGACACGTTGCGATTTGCTTGACAAAGCTGCTAAACTGAGACTTGAAACCAGATGTCCGAACTCAGAGCTGTTATCTGACTTCTTTTCTCACTGTCATGGTAGGTTTTATAGTTTCACTGCCACATTAACCTCACATGTACCACTGGCATCTGAGATATCAACTATTTCACTTGGCCTGATAATCAAGATGTACTCAAGGAACTATTCAGACCATGCATTTGTCACTAGCACCTGCTTTTTCGTCCACCTGTATGGCATGCTCCATCTAACTTCACCGTGAAGAATTTCCCCATCTTCTCTCTCCTTCCCCTGCTTTTGGCTAGCAAAACAACTATTGCAGGTAATCTGACAGCAGATGATAAATGCAGGGAAGGGCAACTTGTCTTACAAAGATCTGTAGCTAATAAATCCACTCATGTTTTTCTCTTCGCTTTGACCAATCAGTTTAAAATACATTAGCTTGAGCCATACCATTTCTGAGGGCAGTCTCAGCACAAATTAAAGAGCCATCCTCAACCAAAAAGAGAAAGTCTGCTCAATACTCAGTCACAGTCTCCATAGTGACCAAAACACAGGATTTTCTTACTACACCATCAGCACAAGGGGTGTTCATAGGGCCCAAACACAGTCATATTGTCCTATTTGCCCTGTCACTGTAAGTTTAAATTTAAGCCTCACAGAAACTTCACTGGCAGAAAGCATTTAGCATAAACTAGAAATATTCACTAAGTTCTCTGAAATCTTTAAGTCCAAACATTGCATTTCTTTCCACAGCATGTGAGGGTTTCAGACCTTAAGATAGCAGGTGGAATAAGTGGGGCAGAGGGCAGAGTTCCCATGACTTTGCAATCATTGCTGAGCCTTCTCCAGCATCTCTTCACCCAGATCATATTTAATTGAGACAAAAGTCTTCCTCATGTCAAATTAATAAAAGGTAATGCAGTTAGTTTTCCTGAGAGACATGTCACTTGTGAGCAGAAAGCTTCAGTGAAACAATGGTTTGCAAGCTCCTGTGAGAACACAATTCTCATCTTATGCCTTTTAACTGTCAGTTAAAGCACCTACAGTGCTCCTGAAAAAAAGATGCAGTTGGATAGTTCAGCTGGGTGAGCTGTTCATTCAAACCCACATGAGGAGGAGACATATTCATCCCAATGACTCACAAAGGTCACAGATCTCATGCTGACTCCTGTCAGTCTCTCCATTTCATTCTTCTAAATAATAACACTACTGCTGCAAAAGGGTGAACAAATCAGAGTCTATGGTTCATGTCTCCCGCCTCTCTTCACCCAGTAAAGAGGGGGCATAGCTGCAGAGATTCCTGCTTTCTGGGTTTACATGAACAAGATCAAGTCGTGAACTGCAAGGAGAAATCAGCTCAGTATTTTCTCCTCTTGGCTCTTGCTGGACTTGTTCCTGGGATACATAACAACCAAATGTTAAAGGGAAGAAAATTCACTTGGAATGAAAGATGGCATAAGAAGCTCTGGTTCAATGCCTTGGGAAGGCTGTGGAGAGAATGGCTCTCATCACATCCTGCTTGTCTTTACGTAGATGTAGCTACCTCTCACTTCCCATGAAAAATACCCTGACAGTAGTATCTGAAGGGCTTTATAACAAGCTTGTTGCAAGGCACATCTATCCCTGTATCCCTTGCTTCCAGTCAAAGATCCTAACTAATTCTTGCACCTGATTTCCTTTCCCACTGAGAGTGTTGTGAATCTGACACGCTGCCATATATTTGAAATATCATTATGGAGCTCATCTCCGAACCTGCTTCTCTCTCTCCTCCCCCAGACTCTTTTTGAACTGATCTGTTGTCAAGTATCTTGTCTTATATTTGTCTTGCCTTACCTTGGGGCAGGTAACACATCTCTCTCCATGCTTCTAAAATGTGTGTGATTTGATCCCACTCTATCAATGTTTTAGAATAACAGTAGCACCAAAGGATGCTTGCACATCTCAACTGTCAGGGAATCAAAGAAGAACATTTTTCACTCAAATATTAACTGTTAGAGTCTTCTATTTGTATCATAATTGAAAACCATTACCATAATTGGTTAGCAAAGCCACCAAAGGCACAGGCCTAAAATGGAAATGAATGAAGTAGCTATGGAAATGACATCTTAATAAGAATAATGAAATTCAAGCCCCTACTGCAAGTACAGTGTATAATCCATTACATGGAGATTAGATGAGATATAAATACCTGAAGGATATAAGATGATTGATCTGACATAAGTCATCTGGTTTTGCAACTATAAAATGTCAAACAACAGCTATCTGAACACTGCAAATTGCCTAACTACAGCTTTTTCATGGAGGGTGAGAAGGGAATTTAACAACTTGCAGTGTCAGGCAAGGTCTTATTTCATTCTGGGTGTAGCATTTTAGCTGGTTTTTTTTCTCCTCCTTTTAACCCAGAAAGTATTTTCAGGGCCTGAATAAATTTTTTATTAATTCCCTGGATCTGAGACTTGGTGGATGAAGGTTCAATTTCCAGCCTACTCCATAGCGTTAACCTCTTTATAACTCAATTGTTTGCTCATAATATGTAGCAATAAAGCTGGCCTTTACCACTTACAGGTGGAGGAAACATTTGGTAATCTTCATGATATGCCAAAATACTGTATCAGTTCTGGGTACTCTCATATTCAGACAGCTATAAAACCTCAAAAACACAGAAAAAGGAAGCATCAAGACTGCACTGAAGAGCATGGGAGCTGAGGAAGGGTTGATCCCTGAAAGAGGTTGCTACTCCCAAGGTACTCAGGTGAAAAAGCCCGGGGTTTAGTAGGCTTTTGAGAATCTCTAGAAATTCCCTGTTTCTCACTGGTTCTTTGGTGAAAACAATGAGGATTTACAAGCCTTTTAAATCCCTCCCTGTTGAACTAGGGAGAAATCTTCATCCATATGTGAGTTGTTTTAGTGGAAATGACCTATGCTGATGTTTGTATCATTCCTATTTCTGCTGTGTTCCAGAACCTCATGAACCAGTATCAACCATAGAGGCAGCTCAACACAAAGATGGAACAGGCATCTGAGAATTCTAAGTGTGGCAAAAGTCAGGGATTGTTTATCTTCCTTTACAAAGCCTCCCGTTCCTCCCTCATGAACCAGAAAACATGCAACAGAGCAGGAACCCCAACGTCTAGACACTAGTCAGATATTCCCTATTTCATCCAAATCATCCAGAAGCTCCAACAGTGGATGGCTGTAAGGGCATTTTGCAGCAAAACATATTTCAATTATGGACACAATGCTCATAATTGAAGGACACACCATGGTCAGTGTAGTAAAGTTAAAGGGACAACAAGGATGATGCTCCTATTATGCATTTTCTCTGGACAGCTTTTAGCCTGAACCAGTCATGCTGGTTGTTGCAGTAACACACACACCAACACTGTGCCTTAGGTGCAGGCAGTCACTAACCACATCTGGGGAAAAAAATCTCAACCTTAGCATGGGCTAAAATACACACATGGTTTCTTTACAGAGGGCACATTTTCAATTTAACCATGCTATATTCTATTTTACCAGATTTTGGCAGATTTCTGTCTTGTCTGGGTTTTGTAACATGTCAGTCAAAGGCTCCTGATTAGAAAGATCTATTTCATGAGCACAGCAAAAGACTGGAGGACAGCTAGGATAATTCACCAAAGTTGGATACCCATGTACAAGCAATACCCTTCAGATAAATACAGATTTGGAGTATTTAGCTAAGAGTAATGCCATAATCTGCAATAATCATTAATGGTAAAATGTGAAATCCACAGTCTTACTTCCTTATTCATCAGTAACTAAACCCTTTGATCTCCAAGGCTGTCTCCTCTACTCATAACAACCTTACTAGCAGACTTATAGCCATAAAGCAATTACAGGAATTAATTAGTTATTTGGAAGGTAAACTTGCAGCAAGTTACACAGGTTGCTTTAAAGACACTTACAGAAAAGAAAATGACTACATTATTTTCTTGAAGTCTTTCTAACTTTATTCCAAGCCCTGGCTGTTGTGCAATATCCTTCCACAACGACTGGAGAAGTGCTTAACATTATAGGAAGGAACAGTCTACTAAAGTGTGGTCTGCTTTTATGCTGTGCATTTCAGGCTGTCCCCACTTAAGCCATGTGCACTTTATACAGATTTCATTAATGTCAGAGCCATTACATTTGTTCAGCAGCTAATGGGAAATATTAAGTGTACTGGAATAAATAAGGCTAAGTAGAAGAGGCCTTAATGTTTGGCTTTTAGTAAGCTCCCTTGTCAAGCTGTCACCTTTTGCATGTTATTGTCTATACATATTCTAGAGAACAAGCTGCAGGAAGGCTTGAATAGGAAGACACCAGGACACAACTCCAGGATAGCTACAGGCTAGCTAGCTGTGTCAGCAGAAGCAAGTGGTCATTTTCAATCTTTCAGTGTGGTAAGTGTAACTCAAATAGCTTGAAGGCAACTAGCCTGAAAATTGCCACAGTTTGGAAGCCATTTTTGTGTTCAAGAGATTAAGAAGAGATTGGAAAATTTGGGTTTCTATCCTTGGCTCTATCAATGGGTTATGTTGTGTTACCTTAATGGATTTTTTTTCACCTCAGTTACCCACATCACCACATCCTTTCTTCTGCCTTCTCTAGTTAGAATATTGCTATGCAAGTCGGAAGTACCACCCTCTGCATATTTGAAAGCTTCCCAATGTAGTGGGATCCTTTCTGGATAGACAGTCCAGTATCAGAAGGCATAAAATAGGAATACTCCTGGTTCTCAGAGTTTTTTAGGCATAACCTGATTGAGCACCATGTACCAGGTGCAGTCTCAGTAGAGCTATTTGCCAGATCCATTCCTGGCTGCTCCAAAATTTGCTTTGCTGCTATATTACCCTCCTGTCTAATCAGGATAATCTCAAGGAAGTGAGGCACTGGGAAGAATGAAGACCTCAGAAAATATAGCTGTCTTTGGGAGAAAAAGATTCCCTTGTGAATTCAACTTCATCTGTCTGGTTTAAATGTCATAGCATTTTATTCTCATCCTCCTCACCCTGGCTCTCAGCGTCCAAGTTCTGCAAACTGTTTGAATGAGCAGCACATGCTGACACACAACCATGTTGGGCCTGTTTTTATATCTTTGGCTCATTCACATGAATGTTTTTCTACCATTGCTCTATATGGTACTTCTAAGGTATCAGATTCAAATAGTGGGCTGGCCCACTTAACACACCCCAACTACCTGACAGAAAAGACCAGAGAAGTTGGCATGTTCCCTTAGAATTCCAGTATTTTGCCTCTGAGTTTAACAGATAATGAAAATAATTAAAACCCAACTGTTTTGTTGGGGTTTTCTTTGTCATGCAACATTCTTAGTGCAGATAACCACACTAGTGATGTAGCTGCCTGGAGTACGTCCAGACTTATCCCTGTGTTTCAACTATTAAGCAATAGTTCATAACCAGACACCCTCTGGGCCACTGAGGTCCATCTTGCTTGCAGATTGCTGTCTGCATCAATTCAATGTTACCATGAGCCTGGAACCAGCATCTCAGTCCCCTAAGCCGTCTGTTTCTGCAAAACGTTACACACTGGAATGTGCCACTGTTCAATGATGTGTCCATGACAAAGGGAATTGATACTGCTTTTAAATGTTTTTACAACAGACTAACAGATGTTATGTAAGATTTTTCTGCAGGCAGGCCCAACCACGGACGTTTCCTTCAGTATCTGCTGTTTAGTACTGGTGTTACCCACCCTATTTTTCATTTTCTTCATCTCAGCCATAACGGACTCAATTCCTACTCCAGTTTTATTTAATCTTGTCTGAATGTGGGGAGGAAATCAGAAATTTATACAGACATGTACACAAAAATTCTCACCAGTAGCTTTCATAATGGGACTAATACTTTCCTTCTTGTGGAAATGCATTGAGAAATATCCCTCAACTTAGCTGAACCTAATGTATGAGCATGAGTTTACTTCAATACATCTCCTTTGTTTCTGGTCATGTCTTTATCTTAAGGATATTCTAGTTAAAAATGTTATTCCAATATATTCCTACAGATGTTGTTTCATTAGTAAACTCTTTCCACTTTTCTCATAATAATTTGTCTAATTTGCTAATTATCTATGTCCAACATACTGATTCTTCAGCAATTCAAATTCTGTTGCCATCATAAAACAAACAAATGAACAAACCAAACAAAAAAACCAAAGAAACCAAAACCAAAAACAACCCCTCCCCCCAAAAAAAAAATCAACCCAAAAACATAATCTAGAGTAGAACAGCATGAGATGTTTGATGCCGTTTCTCACTTCCAACATGTATTTAATTATGTTCTCAAACAATATTTTTACTAATAGTCTATATCTATTGCTAATATAACATTCTCCCACTTTTTAATTGTATTTGGGTTTTTTCTGGTGTTTGACTTGAAACACAGACTACAAGTCTCCAGTACATATTACCACAGTCTCCCAACTGAAACATTCCATGCACTTGTGTTCTGGTTTTAACTCAGTGTAGTATTTTCAACTTTCATTTCTTCATCCTTATTAATCTTTGTCTGTACCCTTAAGATCAACAACTCCAACACTATTATTACTGGAAACCTGAAGCAAAGAATTCTGTCTGAGGAGGATCTAAATTACTATCTCAATCACATCCTCATTGAGGAATGATTCTAGTTTTCTGTTTTATCTTTTTCTCTAAATGTTTTAAGAACCTGTTGCTGCCCTGTGCAAGACCTAACTCAGCTTGATTTCTCCCATTTCTCTATTTTCCTACAATTAAACCAGATTGTTTTGCTGATTTGTGCTTTTATCCATGTATTTTTAGACATCTTTCACTGGTCTGCTTGAACACACTTCAAATGCACATTCATCTATTTTCTCTTCATTTCTTCTCATCCTAGTCTGTTCTCTGGTCCCTGACAAATAATATCCAAAATTCAGCACTAAAATACACATAGAATAGTTGTGCTGATGATCATTTTAGGTGACAATTAGGTCTAAGCTCTCTTTTCCATGCCTGACAATTAGAACCACTATTGCTCACACTACAAAAGCAGATTCTCTAGTCATCTACAGAGATCCCTATTTTGTGCAGAGGAAGAGGTTGCCTAAGAATGGCAGACTATTTTTTGTATTTCTGCAATGAATGTCGCTCAGTGTTTCCTGTGCAGATCTCAATGATCTCCTCAATGCAGTTCTAACCATTCAGGAAGACTCTCTATCTTCCAACTTCTTTGCAGATTCACTTATCTGCCACTCTCTTTCATACTTGTGTTTACCATTTTCTAAAGGCACTCCTGGGATGTAGCAATGTAGTCAAGTTTGTATATCTATAAACCAGACTCGGATAGTCTGAGTTCCGGGCTTTTGTGCACTTCAAAATGTTTCTTAACTTTTTTCCCCCCTTAAGTTGCTAAGCAGGAAGAAAACTCAAGACTAGGGTCTGTCATCTTTTTAATTATGTACATGAAGAATTTTGTGGATGAGTTACATGCAGTAATGTCTTAGGATTGTTGGAGGGCTAATTCCATTTTTTACACTCAGGCTTGGTCGTCACAACCTTCACAGATACTACTTTTACTTCCCATATATTTCTTTTTCAAAGTGGGTATTAATAGGCATTTTAACCTGTAAAAGATAATCCAGATAATGAAGATGTGTGGCTAATTATGATGAAAGTCCAGCCACTGTGCTTAGGGTAATGCAGTGGGATTTGCTGGTTACTCTGCCTTAAGAAACACTTTAGATTCCTTTTAATTTTTAATATTACTTTCAAGTCCCCTTCAAAGTTGTTTCTAATAATCTGAAAACTTTTAGCTGAAACTGCATGCTTTACCCCTTGGCATTAGACTACAGATACACATCTCCAAGTGCTAGTTGCTCTGAACAGGGTTGGAAACTTACACCAGGCTGAGTGCCTTCATTCATCATTGTAAGCCTGTGAATGAAAAGCAGTATATCCTTGGTGGTAGCAGCTGAGAACAATAATTTCTGTTAAGTATAAAACCAATATTCATGTTCAGAGACTAAACAACCCCAGGTTTCTGCCAACCTTTGGAACCATTGAATGCAATTTAGAGTTATTCTTGTTGAGGAGTACATTTAGTGCAGGTAGCTCTATTTTGCATTTTGGTGAAGTCTTTGGTCTCACTGTAGCTCTCTGAAATACACAATTCTACAGATTCATGAGAATTTCTAAAGCTCAGTCAGTGTAGGTAATTTTTATATATATGCACCCTCTTAACAACAGGCTCTGTCACACTCTGCAAAAAAACCCAATTTTTCAGGGAGAGGTAATTTTTGGCTGCAAAATCATCCACAAAAGTCTATGATTATGTGAGACAATTGGTCCAGAAGCCACTGCCTGGAGGCGAGGAACCACCCTGCTTCAAGGAGCTGTCTTTATAAGATAGGTGGAGTGGGGGTACTCATGGCAAGGGCATAAGCTTGATGAATCAGGGATGATCCTGCCTTTCTGCAGTCAGACAGCATCCTGAGTCCGGCAAGAGTGAAGGGCCTTACACTTACTTTGTTGTTTGTTAAACAATTTCTCTTCTGTTTGTTTTGTTTGGCAGGTAAAACACTGGCACTGTCCTGACTCCTGCTCCCAGCTAATGTCTCTGATTCTTTGTGTGTAGCTGTGTATATGCCTGACTTGTGAAGTTATTAGTCAAAGAATCAGACACACAGAATGGTTAGGGCTGGAAGGGACCTTGACGATCATTTAGTTCCAACCCCCTGCAATCTGCAGGTCGTTTTTTTGGAAGCAGGTGTTTTAAGAGACAGAAGACTGAAGAAAGCAGCTCCTGTGAGCTCTATACCAGGTGGAATATGCCTGGGTATCAGTCAGGCCTGGAGCCTGGAAAAGTGCCTGAATTTAATCCTGGAAGACATCATCCACTTGGCAGGTTCAATGGCTAAATCCCTTGCTACTGTGGTCACTTGAGAGGGCAAAATGACCATACTTTTAAATCTTGTATTAGCTTGTAAGGTTACAAAAAGGCCATCCTTTTGTCCTGTGGGATCCTGATAAATAAAGGAAATTCATTCTCACCATCATTATAAGCCATGGTGCTGAGCTGCAGCATTTAAAAACAAAAAAAGTATTCAAAATGGATAAAAACAGGTTTTCCAGAGTTCTGTGCTCTGATACTGAATGGCAGCTTCAGAGGAACAAATAATCAAGTAAGTAATTTGGAAACACCTTGGTTTGTAAGCATGCATGCAAGGAGAAAAGTGTTTGGAAAACCAAGAATAAACCCAAGTGCTGCATTTTGCAGGGAAATGTTCTGAGCCTCCCAAATTCGCTTGTGCTTATGTTTTGAGGGGTGCTTGTACAAGGCTTCTATCTACCACCCATGTGTCGAAATGTAACAGGAAATAAAATGAAAAACCCTCATGGGTAATTGATATAGAATACGTAGGTGATCTGAAGGAAAAATCAGAACCAGAGATGTGCCAGGGAATAAAAAAAAAAAAAAAGGAAAAAAAAAAAAAAAATTATTATATTTTAAATGCCAGCCTCCTGTGAGCCCGTCTGCTTCCTATCACTTATTTTGCCGCTTTGGGTTCCCACAGTGGACTGCTGCTGCCATCTACTGACACCAGCACGCCAGGGGCTGAGCTCCCCTCCTGCAATCTGGTCACGGGAATCAGGGCCAGGGAGGATGGCAGGGCATGAAAGATTTTGAGTCAATAAGGGACAAACAGTTTCCAAGGAGAGAAAGCATCACAGCCAAGATTAAAAATTCAAGCACAGCTTTGTCCATTAATTATATAATGCAAAAAATATCCATGTTCTGAGGAGGGAAACCTAAATGGAAAATCTTTTGCTTTCAAAAGGGAAGGGAAAGCCACATCTGGATTAACACTTCTGTCATGTAGTGACCTAAGCCTATTGTCAAGGTCCTAAAGGTTATTAGTGTAAGTGACATGGGTGACAGTCTAGGTACAGCTTCATTAGATGATGAAATTACTTGCATGGCAGGAAAGCTAAGGAAGTACAAAAAGCCTGGGGTAAGTCCAAGTTTCCTAATTCAGTCAACTGTGTTACTCCTGTTCTAGGAACAGAGGTTTCAGATGCTGGTAATGGAAATCGTACATCTGACATTAGCTTAAAAGTCACATCAACAAAGACTCCGAGAAAAGACAAGCCCCCAATTATTGCAGGTATTTCTAAATGAAATCTGGAAGGAAAGGATACTCTACTGTGTACTGAAAGACAGACTATGGAAAGAACCGAAAAAAAATTTGGCAGTGGACCTATAGCATATCTGTTACTATCCAGCAAGACACATGCTGGATTTCATAACCTCTGAATTTCACATAGTCCATTGCAGCTGGCAGCAAAGATCAGACCCAGACCTCACTGATCTCAGATCATATTTCTTCTCTGTTGGTGTTATATAGCAGTCTTCACTAGCAATACCAATCTACCCAATGGTTGCAGAGATCTGAGAAGCGAAATAAATTAGCCTTTTCCCCTTCTCTGTGCAGCTCTTGTGAAACTGTTCTCAGTGTTTAAGTCAACTGAGTTTAGTAGTCTCTAACCTGAATTTATTACATGACCTGAAATGCACAGTGGAATAATTTTAAGTTGATTTAGCTAAGCAAAATTATAAAGTCAGGTTTTTAATCCTTATACCATTTGTCTTCAATAGCTACACTATAACATGTAGGCCCTTTCTATATGGATTAAAATGCAAGCCAGTCTGTATGGCTAACATGCATTTCTGGTACTATGGCTTCATAAGAATGCAACATCTATGCATGTTATTATCTTTATTATACACAAAGAAGTACTAAAAGATAAGAGTAACAATTAATTTGACTGAATATCTGAAGCCCAGAGTAGGTTTTTGGTCTTTCTTTCTTTCTAGTCTGTCTCTTGCTCAGGCTTTGTTTTTCTTTAGATTCCTGATTCAGTGAGTCTCTCCCTCATTTCACAGTGGGCCAGAACTTCCCTCCATCCAAAGCTTCTGGAGGACTAAAGGTCATTTACAACTGTTTTACTCAGTGTTTTACAGTGTTTCAGGAAGATGTATGGAAAAACTTTGTTTCCCAGCAACTCATGTGAGCAAGGAGTTTTGCCCTTTGTCTGGCATAAAGCCTAACTCAAAAGAGAAGAGTTCCTAACCCAGTGCTCCACAGATGCTTGCTCCCTCACAGAGCCCACAGAAATGAGGAGAGGGTTGTTGGGCACTGCAGTCCTCTGGGAATTTATCTCTTGGCCACACTATTGAACCACAGAGACACTGAAGCCAGATCCAATGACTGCTTGCAGGATGCAGGATAAATCCAGTAAAAGAGTGATACTGTCCCAAAATCTATGCAAGATGAATTGTTAAGATGGGCAAAGTATTTTCATCCCCAAATCCCCAGGTAAGAAAGGAACAGAACTTGGTCCTCTGCCTTTCAATGACAGTGTTACTGTATGACAAAAGCCACACGTGCAATTCCAGGACACTAATACAGATATTCAATCATGAACTAAAATATTATGTGGCAATGAGCCAATAAACAAAGATGAATAATCTATCCAATTAAACTTGCCAATAGAATTAGGCAGCTACTTTAAATTATCCCAGTCATTATGATGAGTATTCACTGTTTATATCTGTACGATATATGTTACAGAGAGCCTTTTGGAAATTTTACTAAATGTTCTCCATCATGGAAGTATCTGTGTAGTGTTTATTTTCTGCACAGTTTGAGTTTTTGTCTTGGCTTGCACTTGAAGGCTGAAACGAGTCTTCACCACTGCACAGGGACAAAAGAGGAAAAAAAAAAGCTGTAACTTTTTTTTTGCCTTTTAGAATCTGACAGATAAAAATGCAGGAAAAAACGTGATTTGTGCTTACATGATGTACACTGTTACCCCATGCACAGCCACTAGACCATCACAGCTTTCACAAAAAATGAAACACATCAAGGGCCATCAAACACCAAACCTTAAGATCAAATCAGCAAAGAGGGGGTCTTGCAGGTGGTTTTGGAACCATGAACCACAGCAAAAATTCGGGGGATCAAAACACCTTGGTTTTCCGCTTCACACCATGGTGAAAAAAACATGGACTATAATCAAAGCCCTTGTGGCATCAACAGAGTCATATTTTTCAGAAGGGATTTTTTTCTGCTATTTTATTTATCAGTTTATATTGTTTTGTCACTGCATTTACATAAAACTGGGTGCATTTATAAAAGAATGTGTGAAAAAGAAGTAGACTAATGTGGATACCACAGATCTACTTCTGACTCTCCCGTCATATCCAGTTTTGACTTTTCAAAGTCATTTCTAATATGCTTTGGTTTCAGGAATAATGAATTTATGAATTCATAAATTCAATAAAGGTCACACTCTTACAGGTTAATAGTGGTTTGATTTTAAGGTGCACTTTGCTGCCATATTCCAACCACCTTCAATGTTTTACCGTTATGCCTTTCTTAAAAATAGAGGCGTATCCCCAATGTATTAATCCTTACCTACTACCATTATTTCTGTTGCTCTTCTACTGTATGATGGGCTCTTTATTTTATCTCATGCTACTGCTGTGTTCAGTGAAGCTCCTGCTGTATTTCTCTCCAAATATGGATGAAATTCATTGATAACTACAATGATCCTTTTTCCATATACTATATATCAAAATTGTTGCCTTTCAGACAGTCAATAAAGACTGCCAAAACTTTGAATGCTGGAAATGAAAGGTGCACGGTATATTCAAGGAAATGTCAAAAATAGACACAAAATTAAACAGTCCATTTCCTCCCAATAAACTCTGTGACTTCCTCAGAGCTGCAGATGTCCACCAGCCCTGTGTGATAACTTTACTTCTTGGCAGAAGTGACGGGGCAATGACCTGTTTTCTTCTCAGCACCTCTCTAAACTTCATTTTGTTCTAGGTCACATTTATGCAGTTTATGACCCCATGCAGCAGACATTGGGAGGTTGCCTTATTCGACCAATACTTCAGACAATAAAAAATCTGATGAGACCATACTACCTTAACACAGTTGTCCAATTTAACTTGCATTTGATGCAATCATTCTCAAATGGGACAGCTCATGACAGCTCAGGATCATATCCAGACATCTTTCTCATAAACAAAACAGCCACTGTAGTGAACATAAGGTCTGAGTAAACCTCAGTTCCTTCTTTGCACAGCCAGATATCCCTGAAACTCTCGAAAAATTTGATCATAAGCTTTAGGATTTATCTTGAAATCACCCATTCTTTAAATGTAGTATTTAAATGTCTATGCTACATTAACACATATTGATGGGAGAAATTCTTATTTCTATCCAAGTGTTGTGTTACAGCTTTGTAGCTGGATGTGATAATCATGAAGCGGAGTGGCCGGAAAAAATCCTAAAACTAGTTTTATCACAAAACTTTTCAAATACTTTCCTTTTCTCTGGAGCATGTCACTGCTCTCCCTCAGACCTTTCTGCTGGCTATGAGAAAAAAGCTACCTTGTGCATGAAGTACTTTAAGTCAGCTTGTAGCATGATAACTTCTAGCACAGAAAATGCCTGTTGAATATACTATTCACAATCATTAATCTCAGCCTGAGTCAGTGCATTGAAAAATGGGAAGAGAGAAAAGGAAGATGGTCTGGTAGCACCAAATCCCTGACCTTTTCTCATTTTCTTAGATTAAAGAAGCATCTGAGTGGTAAAGACCAATTGAACCTCATTGGCTTCAGCAGTCTTTGCCTTGTGGAGATGAACTTGGTGTTTCAAAGAACATGCAAGACAGACACCTTTGTGAGTACATCGATCACTATTATTTTAGGTTGGCATCTTGCAGTGCTAATTCAACTATCTTCATTTCATTTAAAATAATTTTCCTTCCATGTAACTGTACATAATATAAATATGATATTTTTAATATTTTTCCTCTTCCATGATACAGCTTCTAATTAGACAACTGCAATTTTATTTAGGTGTAAAAAGTCAGCTACACAAAAGGCAAACATCAGTATTTATCACAATGAAGCATATGGCTTTACAGCAAGATCTCTAGAGGGCACAGAAACATATCTAAGAGGTACAGGAGAGAAACCTCACATAAATACCTTATTTACAGAACGCAAATAGGATGGATTTCTTAAGCTGCTTGGCAGAGAAACATGAAAAATTGTCAAAACCTTATCCAGCTACTTAAAAGTTCTGTTTCTGCCACTGACTGTCACCAGCTGCTCCAAAGGAAGTTTGCACACACAAGATATTTGCCTCAAGCTTCAAGGTTCCTGGTGAAAGGCTGAAGTCTAAAATTGTCCCAGGCTCTGAGAAGACTTGCAGAGCATGTCATAACAAGACAGTAACAGGATATGCAGTACTGAGTACTTTTATTCATTGCTCTGCACCTCAGCCTTCATTTCAGACTGTGGTTGTTTGGTTTAGACCTTGAGGAAAATCTGTGAGGGAACCTTTCTCAAAAAATAAAGCAGTGAAACTGGTGGTACTTATGAAAACTTCTAATAATTTTATTCCTAAAATGAATATTCTAGTCTCATATATTGAGAAGCTATTGCCTTCAGTGATAACCTGCCACGGTCATTTTCATGGTGTAATCACTGGTGTGAAAAAAAATACCTCTGCTTTGAATTTCTCAGTATATTTCCCTATAAACATTAAGATAAATTTTTGTATAGAAACATTAGGAAAATTGATATTTAGGACGAGAAGAAGTATGTGCATCAGAGCACTAAAGAAGAATGCTTTTTCTGGATATGTGCTTTTCCCAGAAGCACTCTTCAACAGTCTTGTATTCTACCCAAGACAGATCCCTAGACCAGCTCTTCACTGGCTCATCCCTTATTTCACACTCGACCAATTTTAATCTCATTCAATTGCTGCAAATAGTAAGATAGCCTTTATTTCTTGAAGTTATATTTAGGAGGGTCTCATCTTGGTTCTTTCCAGTGAAAATCAAAGCAATTAAAATTGTGCTGGAGATCTATACTTGTGTGCTCTCATTTACAACATAAAAGCCCAGAAAAGCAACCTTTTTTTTCAAGTGGCTGAAAGTTTATTTGGTTTGAGATCAAATTTATGATTTGTTCTTTTGCTAGTGATTCATAGCCAACTGCAGTACCTGCCAATCCAGTTGGTATTTGCTCTTCCACACTTCATCATCACAATAAGCATTCTGCAAAGGAGCTTGAGCTTTAAACTGATCTCTGTGAGGCAGCAAGGATTCACCTCCTTCTGCTGTAGCTGTCTTCAGGCTACAGAAGAAAGAGAAGCAGAAGCTCTATATTAAACAGCACATATTACTTGAAGAAACTAACAACATCTAAATTATAGAGGAATTTGCTGCTTTATATTCACTTTTATGATTATTATGATACTTAAATGTCATCTGTAGTGTTTTGTTCTTTAATGCTAAAAATTAAATGAAAAACCTGCTTTTCTGCAAGTCAAGGGACAGTAAGATTTACATAAAAAATGAACAGGCACATTGTAGCAGGTAAAAAAAGCCTGGCAGACAGTCAAAATGCATTTAAACAAATAATCTGTAGCATTAATATTTGTAACATAACTGAAGTATAGTTTCTTAACGCATGCATGGATGTGTGTGTGCACTTGCACAGGTGTATATAATATGCACATAGATGTGCAGAGACACAAAGTTGCAACTAATTTCCCAAACTGTGAGACAAATGCATGGACAGAATCACCTCGGTCTCTCAACAAGGAAGATCACTTTTGATCTCATGTAAATTCCCTCAAGTCAGGGGAATTACACCGGAGAGATGTTTGACCCAGAATGTCAACAATTTTGAGAAAGAAAGGATTTATTTATTATGCAGTTATTCACACAGAGGGACTTGCTTTTTCTTTTAAGAGGATGTGTCATGCAGTTTGATGTCTGCTACTTCTTTTTCAGAAACTGCTTTCTCAGTTCAGGCAATGGCAGAACAAGCAGTGTCAGGAACTTACATACTTGATTTGCATATGTTTGCAGTAGGAATATAAAGTTTGCAAGCTAGCCATACTATGATATGTTGCATGTCCTAGGACAGTGGAGAAGATGGGATTCCTCCTGCCTGGGTAAAGAAAGATTGAGATGAATTGTGATGCATCTTCCCTGCACCTGTTTCCTGCTCCTTTGCTAGATCTCATCCCTCCATTTTCCTTCCTTTGACAGTATTTCAGTTTGTTTGGCTACCAGCAGCACATCTTCCCTCTAATGCACATCTAAAGCTCAGTAAAATAGGAACAAAGAGTCCTTTCTGCCACCAAGGCAAATAGTCCAGGCTGACCTGTGTGCCTTTGATTTAGAACTGCCTTCCCTCAAAAGATATTGGCCACATGCTCCATAGTACTTCCCCCAGGTTCCCCTTTCAGCTGTATATGATTTCTCTATGGTCCCACAACTTAATTATAACTGGTTTGTGCACTCCTTCCAGTTAAGAGCCAAAGACCAGACACACACTTACATAGTGGGGATGGTTGGGTAGAAGAAATGCTTTAGCTTCTTGTTTGATCCTCGTTTATTTAACACCATGCACATACTGATTTGACTATTTTACACTCCTACAATCTCAGGCAGCTTTCTGGAAGAGATTCAATAGATGTCTCTGTACCTTCTTTTGCCCCAGATAGCAGCACAGCTGCCTCTAGCCAGTAGTTACCGCAACTCTACAACTGGATTTCCTTTGCTCAAATATAGAATTAATTCCGAGGAAAATTACTATCAGTGCCTCGCTTTCTTCTTTCAAACCGACTTTATTACCTTGTTTATACACCTAAGTCCAAGTCTTCCCCACTTAATCCTAGACATTCAACCAAATGTGCAAATCACCCTCAGCCACCCCCATGCTTAAAGGAAAGAGGTGGGGAAATTCCTTTAAGCAAAGTCATCTCAGAACTGCACTATTTATGGTAGATGTCTGCATTTTTCTTCTAATACGGAGGCCCAAAATAATTTTATTTGAGCATAATATTTGATGAAAAAAACTCAGACAAAATGCAGCCCCTAGCAGAAATAAACAGACTCCCACCATGTCTCTCAATGCAGGTAGGTATTCAGTGATTCTGGATCTCTCCATCAGCAAATCCTTTCTCCAAGACCAAAATCCAAACCCCATACAAAGTTCCAAATCAAACCCTTCCTACATCTCTTGGCAGCCAGTTTCTATAGGAACAACCTCAGGATCCCTGTCATCACTCAGCATATTTATTACTCACCTTATATATCAGACATTCAGAGGTAAGCATTAGTGCCAACACCTCAAGAAGCTGGCAATAAATATGGCTTCAGAGATCAGTCAGTGGGACCAAATCCCCCTGTAAGAACTCTGTGTCTTGGTAGATACCATCTCTTGTTTGCTGTCTTTCAGAAAAAGGAGTTATTTAACAACGAGCAAAGTACAGGACATACATAGACTTACAGACACATCAACAAGAGATTCATGCCTTGATACCTCATGGGACTGTTAATGTGCCTCCCATGCATAGTCACTAAGCAAAGTGCATGCTCTTTAGACTATGGTGATTTCCAGTATAGGGAGTTGGTATGAGCACTCCCCAAAAATGAAATGATGAAGACAGTAACTGAAGTCCAGGGGTAACATTGCTGAGTTCCATATCAGGACTCAAGAAAACACAGCACAAGATAGTCTCTAGGGAGTTCTAATACAATCTTCACCAATAAAAAAAAATGTTGGTTTGGAGTTTAATCAGTATTTTAGAAATTGCATGTAAATTTACAAACTACTAAATCCTTAGTTAGTATGTTATGAAACTATTTCTTCCCCTTGTGAGCTGAGAAACAACAAGTGATGATTTACAAACTGGACAATCAATATAGCAGCATATGTAGAGATACTTCTGATCGTGCCTGTCCATGTGCCAAAAGAAGGGCTTTTATCTTTATGTGATAAAAATCTTAAATAGCAGTAACACTTCGTCCTCAAGCTCAGGGACAGTCTGTTGCCAATCACGAGAAGAGGTTAGAGAGAAATTGCTTACAGAAGCATTGTGATGAACAGATTTATTCTCTAGTAGTGCCTCTGGAATGTATATCACAGAAATTATTGGCCTACACTGTCAGTTCCAAACTTCCAACACAGTTTCTTATATAGTCCTTTAAACTGTCTGGGACACAGATTAATCTGACCACAGTGATACATAACAATCCCTGTGGTCACCAATAAAGCAAAGACAAAGAAAACAAATAAGTGAAAAAATAAGTCATCATTGCATAAGGACTGGATTGATACAATGGCAACACCTTAAATGCACTGTCCCTGTGGAGTGTTTTACATGTGATTCCAGAGCATTTCTGTGTGCCAATCTTCTAAAAGGAGACAAAAACGCCTTCCCCCCTCTCCAAAACACGTAGCTATTCTCAGTGATCAAATTCATTTTAAAAGCAGCACATAATTAAGGATTTTTAAAAAGTTAGATTTTGTGTTATTAAAGCATAATGGGGTCCCCTAGGTTTCAATTAGGAAACTGATTAAAAAATCTTTGAGTTTAAAAAGCCGCAGGTAGCGAGTTCTGCTCTCAGCTGCCTTGAATTAGCATACTGATGGCACCACAGCCCTAGGTGGAAGGAAAGGCAGAGACTCTGCACATATTTTGCCAGGCTAGCACAGTGCTTTGTGAGCACTTCTGCCTCAGTCCAAGGAAAGAATTACTTACATAGCCAGCCCTGACCAGCAACAAAAAAGTTACAGTGAGAGAAATGTACTGAGCAAAGTATTTGCTGTTAGCGATACTTAAAGGAAAAGGTATTGTGATTGGAGCAAGATGAAAAAGAACAAATTCTAAACCAAAACAAAACCTATGTGGTTTCTGGCTTGGATTTGGAAGGACATTAATCTATGACCTTGATTCATAACAGAACTATGTCTTCAGTTTCAGCATATGGCAAAGTTCTGGCATAAACACAGAAAGTTGCTTTAGAAAGGCCCTTGAAATCTGGGTTAACTTTTGTCATCTTGAAAATTTAGGACAATTGGCCACAGTTGTTTCAAACTGAAACCCACAACAAGTGGATTTAGTAGGATATTCAATTTTTCGCTCAGAGTTCTTAAACATTAAGCTGATGCTGGTATAGTGCTTAAACCTAGTTTCATCCTAGGGGTCAGTTCCCAGACCACTCAGGCACTTACTGAACCCTACAAACCTTTGTCAGTTCTGTGGACCCCATCAATGGGAGCAGTGGGAATTTCCTACCACAGGTGCCTGGCCTGCTGTTCTACCTGTCCCTTCCTGATCTAACCAAGTGTCCTTCAATCAGAAGCAAAGGAAAAACTTGCCAGGCACTGTGGTAGCAGCTATTAAGGAAATTGCTTAAAAAAGGTGCTCAGGAGACAGTACAAAGTTCAGTTTTGGTGAGATAAGGGAACGGAAAGCATGCAGAAGGATGGATCGACAGGCTGTCAGAAGATACTGATAAACTGGTGAAACTTATGAAAACTTGCATGCTGATGACTATTACTATGAGAAGAGGATGAAAGTGACTCATGCTTTTGTGGAAATGGGGTATTTTTATGTTAAGAACATCACTTTTGCTTCAGGCAGTTCATTTGGCAGGAGACACTGGAGGGTTTGCACATCATCAATGATTACTCTGGTGGATAAGGTTTAAACAATTACAAAATTGTGCCAAGATCTCTGATGATAGAGGTAAGGGGAAAATAATTGGGGATTATGGGTTTTTAGTATCTTTCTCCATTGCTAATAAAAAAAATAATAGCGTTTTCTTTATCTTGGATAACATTGCAGTCTTTAGGTTCATGAACACAGTTCACTGCAGAAATGTGCCCAAATGCAGAGGGAATCTACCTTGGGTTTAGTTCAAGGACTCCCTGTTCTCTGTAGCTTCTCAGGTTAAAAAAGCTCACTTTCACCTGTACAGTTCTCTTGCAAAAAAACTTTTTTTCAGGTTTTGAAATGGCTCTTCTCCCAAAAAGGATGTGTGAAGTAAAGGAATAAAAATGCAAAGCCAAGATAGTCATGGTTATAGCTCCCATGGCACCTGTAACTCAGATGTCTCCAGCACATGAAGTACTTTGTAATACTGAATTTGCTGCTAAACGTATGCCTTAACTGCACTGTATGTACAGTATGTTCTAGTGGGTTTGACCAGTCAGCTTGTAACTTGTTAAATATTACAGGTCAGCTTTACATCTGTTTCCTTTCTTTTGGTATCTCTACCCTATTCTGGTCTCCATCACAACTTCTGTCATAGGTCCTGGACTAGATCCCCCTTTAATTCCTCCCCTGAGGAACTAACCAAAATCCACAGCTAAGGCAGTACTTCTTATCTGCTGCTTCTTTTGAGAATTCTTCCCATTTCCTAGAGTAGGGTATGCCTGTGCTGAGAAATTATATGTGTCTTTGTGAAACACTTTGTTAAGCCTGTGTAGCTACTACATACCACACTGCATGTGGGCACAAACAAAGCAGTTTTCTGGAGAATGCCGCTTATGAATCCTAAGGTTTGTAAATGCATATTCAAAACTATTCAGAGACTACCTAAGTGTTCTGCACATCAACACTTTCTTTGGAAATGCCACCTAAAAATGTCAAGTGATGCCAACAACCTAAATCCAGACTCTGAAAGTCTCTGTGTATGTGAACTGCCCTTCATGCGTGGAAGGGAAATGATGGCATGAGTTCTTCTTCCACATCCTGTCATTCAAGGGCACCCAGAGACCTCATGGCTTGTACCTTTAAGTGCAAGATTAAAAAAAATAAAATAAATAAAAAAATAATAATAAATAAAAAAAAAAAAAGACATAGTGTTGCCTGCTGTGCTGCAGACAGCAAAAGTAACACAAGAGACCCTTCACACAGCACTGAACATACAGGAAAAGCCCATGTGAGGAAAAGCAATTATTTGTGAAAATCCCTGGAGTGTTGCTAACTTCTATAATTGGATGTGTGCTCTGAAGAAGATGCACAGAAACAAAACAGTCATCCTGGTCAGACAAAAGGTTAGTCAAACTTAATATTATGTCTCTGGGGATACTGTAAATGCAAAGGAAAAAGTATAAAACCAGGCAAGCACGCAATAATACTTTTCTAAATACTCCCTCATGATTCAGATACTTGTAGCTTTGAAACTGCCTTTAAAATATGGAATCCATCCCTCAAGAGGAACTCAGATCATGAAAGGAGAATGAAAAGAAAGCTAAGAGTGGATGCACATACTGCTACAGCAACAGCAGTTGAACTCTTGAATCTATGCACAGGGGAGTCTCTGTTTTGAGGCAGAAGGAGAGGACATGCTCTGATCCTAACCTTTTAGAGATCCTCATGGTTAGGTAGGCCAGCAGCAGCTCTTGACTATTTCCTTTAGACCTATGAACTCACCTAAATTCATAGACTTTTTCCTTTATAGATCAACCACTACAGTGAGGCAGCAAATAGTTTTCTCAAATTTGGTATATTCAGGTATATATTTTTATTTTGAATAAAATGCATTCATGTCTTAAGTGTAGTCAAGTGTAGACTAAGATTCTGCTGACTTCTTAGAATCCCAACTGCCGCTGAAGTTGGTAAAAAAGCAAGAAAGAAATTATTTCAGAAAACTGTATTACAATAGCTTGCATTTATGATGCAAATCAAGTAGTCATCCTAAAAAATTTAGTGAATATATATATAATTGAGAAATGGCAAAACAAAATGACGACTTGACAGTCTTTGCTGTCAGTTCTTTTGAGGTTCCTAAATTACAAGAATTCAGGTACATTAACAGAGTTTCCTTTAAGCTAATTATATGGAAAGCGAATGAATACACACAGTTATGCAGTTAAATAAGGACATAGATCAATGCCCTTTTATTTTAGCAATGTTGTGCAAGATCCAGAAGGGAAAATACATACAGGTCAATCAGTAAGGAGAAGAAGAAATCAGAGAGTTTATTAAATCAGCTCTTTACAGTTGCTTAAAAACGATTCTGCAAAAAATCTTGAGAATGAGTAGCTGACATTTTTCTATGTTGCATCCCTCAAATTTATATTTCATTTATCATAAATAGACTGTAATATCTGGAGTGCAACATGGCATATCTAGTGGCAGCTGGGTTGTCAAAGAATTAGGACTCCAGTTAGGGATATTTATGGACACTGGAACAAGTGCTTTGCAGAAATCTTGCCTACTCTAACTCTGCTTTTATAGCAGTAAATAGTGTTAGCACCATGGGATATTATTACTAATTTATTTTCCTAAAGCTGATAGTGCTTCTAAAATCACTTGAGAGGGCACACAGGAATCCACAACCCCTGTAGCACTATGCCAAGACACTGACTCAAAGGGAGAATGTCCCACATCCTGCTACACTCCTGTAATCCACCAGACATCCTACAGGCAGGCCTGCAAACGTAACAGGAAGCAAAATCAGTGTAATGTTCTATTCAAGGTAAAATGTTTGAAATTACTGGAAGCTGAAGAACTATATTAACAGACAGAATTTTCTTGAGCCGATTTCTAAAGAGCCTTACAGTGTGTCCTGTGGGGGCCTGTGAAATGCGCTGTGGAGAGTTCCAGAAAAGGCAATCACTCCACCTGAAAGAGGAAGCAGAAGAGGAATATGCAAAAATTGTGCAAGGTGAACTGGGGCCACTAAAGCCCTTTCTTGGAGGTGTATGTGTATCAATTTAATATTGCAGTTTATTTCCATTTCATAAGCACTGTTTATCTTGCAAGACTACCCTGGGGAGGAGCAAACAACTCTGGCTGCAGGCCTGTATTTTAACTAGGTTTCTTATGACTAAGTCCAGAGAAGCAGAGTCAGACTATTAATAGGACTCAGCTAGAAAGCTCTGGTGTCCTTTTCTCAGTGCAGACGTGGCACCAGCACATGGAAACACAGAAAGAGAAGCCAGAGAATGAAAATCTCATTGTTCTATTTGTTTCTTCCTCACAACCTGTCTTTTACCAGATCCATTATACACCATGTCATACATTGTTATCTCAATTATAAACTCTTAACACTGGGGAGTAGGAACTACATTTTGGTTCTGTGTTTGCACCTAATACAATGGAGTAATTAGTACTCTACACTTTAAAACAGTCTATTTGTTTCTAAGGCCACTGCTTCAAGCTGCTCTAACTTCATTTTTGCCAGCCAGTTGTGTTGAGGTCTGTAGTCTGCTTAAGATGCATGTTTGCTCTGAGCCAAATCACCTGATATGGGAAGAATCTGGTCCCTGCCCAGATGCAATGAATTGTCTGTTACTATCAAGTTATTCAAAATTTTGCAAGCACCACTGCAAGCAGCTTGTTTTATTAGTTCCCAATTTATATTAATTCCATATGCTGCTGTGTATTAACATCTCTCGTCTCTCTTGCCTTTAGAAATAAAAAATATCATTTATCAGCAGCCTCTTTATACTGCCAATATATAATTGCACATGGGCTAATTGTTAAAGTCTGAGGGAGCTATACTAAGGGATCAATCCTTTTATTGCTGCAGTAATGAGCTTTTAATGGCTGGCTGGCTAGACCTTCTGGCCTTCTCAGGGAGGAGAGCTTCAGCCATACCCTTTCTGTCTGCCCATTAATCATTGGTCTCCCATAACAGCATATCAAGGCAAACAGAATTGAGCTATTGAAAACAGGGAGCAAAAACCAAGACTCATTGCATCTCATTATCCCCACTAATACATACATATAATAACACTGCAGATAATTTCCTTACATGGTTTGAAAAGAAGCCCTGGATGGCTCATGGCCATGGTAAAGATACATCAGGCTTGTCATCCTTCGGTCAGTGTTTCACATCCTGGCCCGTGTAATAGTGACCTATAGTCATTAACAACTGATGACATGTTTAAAACCTTGCACTCTGGGCAAGCTGCCTGACATCACTGACAGCTGTAACTCTCATAGCTGGTCACTGGAGAGCAATAGCATGTTTCTTCTGTAGGCCAGAGAGCAAACCTGCTGATTCAACTGCACTCCTAAGCCTGGAACAACTAAATGAAATTTAGTGCTGAAAGAAATATAACACAAGTGAAGAAAAATGTCAAGAAAAGAGGGGAGGAGTTGAAACTGGTCTGTTCAGGTAATGGAGCTTAATGTCCATTACCTGTGTTACTTCAGACAGAACAGGAATGGAGTTGTTGTCCCATATTATCTGTCCAGTCCTACATTACCAAACAGTAACTTGAAAGCTACACAAACCTCTTTGGGACTTCATTTCTTATTATTAGTAAGACTTGGGATCTGAGGACTAAAATGTTCTACCATAGCTATTGCACCTCCAGCAGAAGGCGTGACATACATGACTCCCCTTTAAACAGGCAGAAGTTGTTACAAACGTGGTTCCTAAACACAGCATAAAGTCTCATGCTTGGCACCAAGGACACCACCTACCCAGGCTGATTCCCAGAACCCCAGCTGAGGATCCCTGCTGTAAACCAATGACTTGTGGAGAAAACAGACTCCAACCTGAAGCACACAACTCAACTGCCTTGCCATGTTTGATAAACGTGTCACCTTTCACAAGACCACTAGCCTTCTTTTTTTATTAGTATTTCTGGACATTATAGATCTCATTTTCAGGAGAGTACCTTTAACAACAGCCAGCAGCCAAGCAGCCGCTCTCACACTCCCCCACCAGCGAGATCAGGAAGAGAATTGGATGGCTAAAAGCTAGAAAACTCATGGACTGAGATAAAAACAATTTAATAGGGAAAGAAAAGACACACACAACCAGCAAAGCAAAATAAGGAATTAATTCATTGCTTCCCGTGGGCAGGCAGGTGTTCAGCCATGTCTAGGAGAGCAGGACTCCATCACACGTAATGGTGACTTGGGGAGACAAATGCCATCACTCCAAATGGCCCCCTTCCTCCTTCTTCCTCCCACTTCATATGCTGAGCATGATGTCATATGGTCTGGAATATCCCTTTGGTCAGTTTGAGCCATCTGTCCTGGCTGTGTCTCCTCGCAGCTTTCCATGCACCTTCAGCAGCCTTGTTGATGGGACCGTACAAAAAGCAGAAAAGGCCTTGGCTCTGTGTAAGCCCTGCTCAGCAATAACAAAAACATCTCTGTATTATCAAGCCTGTGTACAGCATAAATCCAAAACACAGACCCATACCAGCCACTGTGAAGAAAAATAACTCTACTTCAGCCAAAACCAGCACTGTACCTTTTCTCAGTTCCTGACAGCAGGACAGTGGAAGTACACATACTGCCAAGCAATAGATTTGTGGATCCAGTAAAATGGAAAGTGATCAAGTAAGCCACTTTCCTCCAGCCTCTGGGTAGGGCAGGAAACACAGCAGGTCGACATGCACTATTGACAAAGCAACAACCATGCTGCACAGTTGCATGTTGTGTCCCAAGTGCTCTGTATGGTCCAGCCAGGATATTACCAGCAATTGTATGAGCCTTCTCCCTCACTGCTCCATCGACCATGACGTAAGGATTCTGTGATTCAGCTCCTTTTTGGGCAACATATTTTTATCCATTTGAAGGAACCATACACTATCTTGCAGGCAAGAGCAGCACTGGATTGATGGGAGGTCACACACAATTCTTTCATGTTCTGTCATAAAAAACACAGGCCAGGCTAAATAAGGCTAGGCTTACTTCACATAGAGTAAATTATACCATCACATCCTGTGTCACATATTATTTCTACCAAAGTGCAAAGATTTGGATGATAGTACCTGATGAGTATAGTATGTTTGAAGACCTGATGTTGAGGGAAGGAAACAGCAATCTGGCTGTTCAATGAGCAGAAGTAACATCATATTTCCTTGCAGTTACTTCATTATCTAACACAGAACCCACATAACATAGAACCATAGAATGGTTTGGAGTGGAAGGGGCCTTAAGGATCATCTGGTTTGAACCCTCCTGCCATGGGCAAAGACACCTTTCACTAGACAGCTTGCTTAAAGCCCCAACCAATCCGGCCTTAAACACTTCCAGGGCTGGGGCATCCACAACTTCTCTGGGCAACCTGTTCCAGTGTCTCACCACACTCACCGTAAAGAATTTCTTCCTAAGATCTAGTCTAAACCTACTGTTTCAAGTTTCAAGCCATTCACCCTTGTCCTATCACTACATGTTCTTGTAAAGCTTCCCTGTCCAGCTTTCTTCTAAGCTCCCTTTAGGTACTGAAAGGCCTTCTCTTCACTTGGCATGTAGCTATCCTTCAAAGAGGAGGACACAAAAAAGATATTTACAGCCTACTTTTTCAGAATAAAATCTCTTCATTGAATGCAAGGACTGTTCTAAATACTGCTGAGTAGGAAAGAATCTGGAAAAAAACACAGTGATTACAAAAATCAAATGGTTCCTCATTAGAAAAGCTACATTTAGAGAAGATAAAACTGCAGTTAAATTTCCTGTCTTATGTGCCCAAATTGACTTGCTGGTGCTACCTCCGCACATTTGCTCTTGCCTCTGACACACATCCCTCATGTTCTTCCCTACCCCACAAGTTCCAAACAGTTATAAAACAGCTAAGTAACTAGCACAGGAGAAGGCTGAGGGCACTTGTGAAAACCTTTTGAGCATCTCATCCTGTATAGCTCTCACTGCCCATGTAGTCTTACACAGCTGTTCTCATCCCAATCCCTGGCACTCTTCCTCAGACAGGGAAGGATGCAAGGAAATCTGGCTGAAGCCACTCAAGAAAGGTAAAGGCAAGATGTTGTCAGGACAATGATGGCACTGCAGTCCAGTCTGCTGGCTTCAGTGTCTCTATTTTGGATGCAAACGTACAAAAGTAACCCTTTGCATCCTAAGAAGATACAGGAACTTCATGATCTATCTCTTCATTACACAAAGACAGCAAAAGACAGGTCTGAAATTATACATTTACTTCTAATTTGTTCATTCAGAGTTTAAATTTCCTTGGTAATGGAAAAAATATTTTCCTTTAGTTTTGGTGTGTGAAGAAAAGGACATGATAGAGAAAGAAAAGCAGAAAAATGTAGAGACACCACCTGAAAGTGGAGACATGGAAACATTTCATTTTGTTTTAATTCGCTGACCTGAGCAGCAGTGGGCAAACACTTCTGGCAGTGTTACTGGTTTGAAATGACCAGACTCCTGCTTTAGTGGTAGAATGCTCTTTACCTATGGCAGCCATCTGCTGGCTTTCCTGGCAAATGGCCACAGTGCCTGAGTCAGACTCTGGACTCACTGCTCTTGTAATCAAAAGTCAGTCTATCCAGACAATACATGGCCTGTGTGCCTGTGCATGGTTAATCTGGGATGTCTGGAGCACATGAGACCAAGTACACAGAGGAGAGCTTCTACACATATGCTGTTTTTCCCAGTGGAAATATGGACAATACTAAGGATATGGAATCTGAAAAATATATCTTCAGCTTCTACACAGATTGTATGTTTGGGCTTTTATGCTTTCCCTTGCACTTCTGGAAGAAGGCACACTGAATCAACTGTTCCCTGGGGTTTTTAAAAAGACATTTAGAAATTCAGGGACTACACTGAGGAGGACAGAGGGTTGAATTCTCAGTAATTTTTCTTATTATCCAGTCACAAAAGATAAAACCAAGAATATTTATTTTAACAAAAACGCATGACTTTGGCACTGTAGTAGACAAGATTAGCAAACAATTTTTTTCCTCTAATTTTTCCCCTTATCATTCAAATTAGAAGAACTGTCAAAATGCAGTTTTTTTCTTTTTTTACTTTGAAAGATAAGTAGTAGGAAAAATCCTTTTGCAAGGACAAATCAATTGGATCTTTTAAGATAAATACTGAGATAACATGATAATAAGATAAACATCTGTAAGATTACTTCATTAAAAAATTCTTCTATTCTTATTTACATGCTTTCTTAATCTGCATGGAGTTTATCTCTTGATTTCCCATCTTTCATCACAGGACAAGCACAGAATCCACCACAGTCCACCACCCTGAGTAATGGGACACACTGACAGTAAGCCACTGCTAATGAACCAGATTTTAGAAATGAACACAAAGTTAACTGAATCAGAATTATCCATGACCCAATTCTGTAACATATTCTACCCTTGTTGTTTGCTCCAGCACAAAAAGCACAGAAAATGAAAACTACACCAGAGGGGAACTGGTGTACAATGTTTTGCATTATTACTGCTAGCAACAGCATAGCACAGAATTGTGCTCCTACTTTCTAATTTGTAGGCATTTTCTAACCAGTTTGTCTGAAGCTAAGCAACTAAAAGAAAGGCAGCATCCAATCAAAGCCCTGTCATATAGAGGGGAATCTGTCTTTGGCTGTCAGCCATACAAATGCACGGCTGGAACATCTATTTAGTGAGTCAGCCATGGCCCATTAAAGAGCCAGAGCCTGAAATGGGAAGAGCAATGCAAGGCCCTGCCAGCCCTGAGCTATGGAGAGCAGAGCCAGTCTAAAGGCAATGAAATACAATGTTAGTGGAAGCTGAGGGTTGAATAAACAAGTCCTATTCCATCAGACTTTCCTTCTTAAGCCTGTTACATATTGCGTAGTAAATTGGAGGTCATCAGGATTAACAAGCCTTCTGAATAAGACCATAGAACAGCTGGACACCAAGTGTAAAATGCTGCAGTTTAGAAGGCAACATCTAAGCTCTTATCTGATCTAGTAAATTAAAGACTCATACTTGCTTTCACAGCATTCACTACCCATCACTTTAAGACAACCATGCCCCCCCACCCCAATTTCAAATAGCTAGAGGTGTATCTTAAAACAATTAGCAATTAATAGATTTGGCATGAAGTGAAGCAGCAGAAAAATTACTGCCATCAATCATCTTTCAATATCCACGGCAATATCAAATAGAATTCTCATCTCTGTATTACGATGCAGCACAAAAACTGAACTAGTATTGTTATTATCTGAAATAAAACCCTATCTACAGGATTTCAAACCTCCTTTGAAATTCAGTTTATTAAACGCATCTCCCATTAAGCCAGTTTCACTATTTAAACAACATCATGCAATAAAAATACCTCAAGATTAAACTTGCCATCTAAGTGATTTATTTGTAAGTCACAAGGAAAATGGTCTCACGTATCACTTCCAAGCACAGATTAAAATACTGTTGCACAACTTGGCATGATTTGCAGTCTCTACTTGAGAGGAGTTTGGTCCTCATGTACAAGGGATAAATTTCAAACTAGCAATAAGCATCATTATATGAAGATGCTCTGTGTTAGCATTGATTCTTCTGTCACATATAGGCACAATTCTGGTGAAGCAGTGCCCACTGAAGAGGAGAACCTGGCACAGGTAGTACAGACTTGTCATCATCCAGAGCTCATGTAACAGGGGAGTTACAGGTAGGAAAGATGTACTGACAGTATTGGGCTCATAGGCCTGGAGACAATGCACATAGAAGAATTTTTCTCTCTTTTCTGATAGAAGAACAAGAGAAATCAAAGGAAAATAGTGGGCTGCAGGTGCAGAAGAAACAGCAGTTTTCTTCTCACATAGTTAAGCTACTGAAGTCACTGTCACAGAACATGGCAGCTACTATGTATTTACAAGGACTCAGAAGGCAATTAATTGGACTAAGTCCCAGAACAAAAATCTATCATGGTTTAATAAATACAAAGATACTACTTCCAGATGATGAAGTCCTTGAACCAAATATTGTTGGATGCTGGAAGAGTGCACTGGGGAGTTTTCATTGCATCTGGGTTAACCCAGTTTTTATAATCACCCCAGGCACCTATATTGGGCTAGTACAGGCATTTTACATTTTCATTCAAGTACTAAAGGGATACACACCATGTAAAAACTCTGGTCACTTTAAAAAAAATATATTCCAGGTCATTTTTCCTCACTAAAACTAAGACAGACAAAACTGTGTTTACTTCAACCTTTAAATTACACTGCCAAATTAATTTTATTCTTTGTCTCAGGCACACCTCCATCTCATCTGCAAAGACATCCACTGTCACTTACAGATTATCATATTTATTGGTGTATAACCTGTCAGTGTTTATCATAGTATTGAATCCAAGAAGAGTAATTGCAAAGTTCACAGTCTTTCCTATGGAGAGAAGTGGGTCAGTTTTCAGTTCTCCAACTTACTTTCAGGCTTTCTGCAGAATCAGATCAGATTAAATTGATTTCCACTTTGCTCACTTGCAAAAATATAATTAATAAGTAATAGAAATACAACTGCATTAAGAAAATCTGGGACTGAAATATATGGATGCATGACAGAAAGTAAATTCTGTGGCTAGAGAACGCAAGGCCATTATGATAAATTAATTTACTTTTTAAGAAATCCTGTGACATGTTCTACTTTTTTAGATGGGTAACTGTATCACAGAGTGCTTAAAGAACAAAATTCCACCCATTTCTCTATGAGGTCTTCCCTTTGCATATTAAAACTTGCAGAGCTGGTTTGCCCTCTCTAATAGAAGAGCCTTTTGCTGCAACCCATCAGGGCAGTACATATCAGTCTAAGGTCTGCTTCCAGTCATGGGCTCTTTTAAAAAGTAAACAGATAGAGCTTAGCAGGTCAGCAGAGTAGGCTGGTGAGGAGTAGAAGCACTGCTATCCTTGTCAAAGAGCAACTTAAAACCATTCTCTGCTTAATCTAGCAGAAATCTTCCGTATTGGAGAAAAGCGTGCAGGACAGGGACTACCAGTGCCATGGTGAGGTTTTGTCCTGCCTTACTTCATTAATAAGGCACAGAATCATACACAGAGAGACTACAACTGCACATGCAGCTTATCTTGCTTTTCTCACAAACACTGAATTTATGGCAAAAATATAGGGAAGAGACAGAGAAACATAGTATCTGTGAACAGTATCAAGGGAGTCACCACAGAAAATACAAACTATGTCTGGGTATTTCTGAACGTGAAACATATTTTCTCTTTACACTTCATTCAGTAGAAAAAAATCCATTTTAGCTGAATGACTGGATTTCGTATGTGGACTCTAGAAGAGCTCCTTAGCAAGGAAAGTCATTAATCTCTTTTCAAACCAGTCATAACAATTAGCTCTTAATAAGTGTTTGTCATAAGAAAAGAAAGAAATAAGCTGTTTTAAGCTAAGGTGATTTCTGTACCTACTCCAGCATGAGGCCCCTGTGCAACATCAGCAACACGTCAACTGCCTGAGGAAAGGTTTGCTGGTGACCTGCAGCAAGGGCACAGATAAATGGCAGATTTCAGAGCTCAGCTAGAGGTGGTATCACCTCCCATCTTTGCTTTGCCAGGGCACTTCATCAAAGGCCTGCACTGAGAAAGTACTCACTAAGAGACTATGAGTGCACTAATGCACTTATAGTCTAGAAAGGAAACTGTCATTTTTCAGCCAAGGTCTGACAGCCCTTGACAGACCCAGAGGGTTTGCCCATTGCACTACACTGCAATGCACTCACTGAGAAGGGCTTTCAGGAACAAAAGAAGACTGTGGCCACATATGACCATACCCTACATGGGCTAATTCTGGGAGAGGCCTAGCTCTGTGAGCCACTTTTGGCACTGCCCACAGTGACAGACAGATGGACAGAGGGCATTTGACCTTAACAGATAATGCAGATAAATAGAGAAAGGAAACTAACTGAAACAATGAGTCAAGCTAAAGTGAAGCCTTGTTTCCACACATCCATGAATGTTCCCCCTGGCCCAACATTCATGGCTGGATCCAAGACATTTAGTGCTGCTTCAATACACACAGTTAGCACAGGGCAGCCAGTGCTGCTTGAAAAAGAACTACTTAATGGTTTGATTAACAACTTTTAACAATTGCTCTTCTAATTTCCTCATTTCACTGATGTTTATTTTATTCTACTCTTCCTTCCTTCTCTTGTCAGGCAAACATAAGTAGGAGAATTCTAATTAGCCAAGGATATTGCTTTATAAAAACTTTGCTAATGACTTACTCTTGCTTATAAACCCTGGGGCACATCAGCTTCTCATGTGTCAACAGCTTCCTGTGAATTCTCATAATTTTGTCTGTAAAATTTGGTTCATACTAGAAAATTACCTCATCATTTTGTATGAGAACTTTGATAAATACTTGAAAATTAATGGCTGAATCAAATCACTTAATGTCTCAAAAGAAGGCTCAGTGTATCAAAACTCAGGACTAGCTGAAGAGATCTGTTCTGTTCATTTATTTATGAATTTTTTTAAGTATTTTTCAAGAAAAGGCCACACAACTTTAGCACATAAAATACTTTCCAGTTAAGACTTTAAATTGATCTCTTTTTTGTCAGTTCAGCTGTCATGCCCTAGGTATCATAGCTTTAGGGCAGGCTTTTTCAAAATGGGTCAAGGAAATGGAATAAAACCCACTCTGCTAGTTCCTTTGTCAAAAGCATCATCATCAGCATGGTGTTATGGATCACAGAAGTTGACCTAGCTTGAATTATGTCCTTTGGTAGCATTTTTCCCACCATCTCCTCTTGTTATTACTTAAATCATTATTCCTAAGAGATATTTTGCTGTAATTGTCCTAAATGGTTCTACTATAATTTTGCAGCTTACATCAGAGCAAGAAAAGCTTTGCCAACAGAGACAAGGTGCTTTTGTAGGCAACAGCTTTGTCTGTGAAAGTTTCTCTGAAGTCATACAAAAGGGACTCAACCAAAATTATTAACAAATCTAAAATATTGGAAAACATTCTATTTCTCAGAAGTAGATAACTTATACTTTTACAGAGTAATTGTAAATGATAAGCCATATGTATCAGTGTGATCTGCTTGGTAGAATGTGGCAGGACTGAACAAGCATTCATGACCTCAGAAAGATGACAGAACACAGGTAAAAATCTTTACGTGATAAGAGCCATATCAGAACCAAATTGTTTGTATTTTCAGTCAGGTTGTAGTTTCCCTTGTGTCAAAGCCTGAAGAAGGAATTACTATCTGGGGTGTATAGCACCAGAAAACTATAAGGAAAACTGTTGCTGCAGACATAAGATCAGGCAAAAGTTTCATAAGCTTTCAGTAACTCAGGAATTATGTGAAGTGCCTTTGTCTCCAGAACCTGTGTATTTTTTCACTTCTAAGACTTTATAAAACCCAGGCCAAAATCAGACCAAACAACAGCTTTCATCTTACCTTTGAGTAAAGGATGACAAGCATGAACTCTGGTTCGATATTCTTTTTCCAGGGCATAGTTTCTTAACCACTACATCAGTAATCTTCACACTTTCCACACTGTTAACACATTTTTTTTGCTGAGATAACCATATACAGCAAAAGGATATATGACAATTTATCCTTCTTTGTGAGGGGCTACAACCTCAACAGTAACCAGTACAAAGTATCTGTCACCCTGACAAGAACTAGAAGCACAAAACCTGAAATGCAAATTTTACCTATACATATGTTTTTATAAACTATTGACAGCAGCAGATTGAGAAAATGGGAACAGTGCACTTTAACTTCAAAAAAAGCTTACCAGTTTCATTATGTCACACAGTAACTGAAAGTCAGCTGAGCTTTAGGGAAGGTACAAATGGGAACTTTTAAAGATATAATATACCCTTCTGACATTTAAAAAGATAAACATCAAATGAGGAGCAAAGGGAGCTAATTTAATAAAATAAGGGTTTGGCAATGAGTGTTTATTTGTCTTGGAGGACTTTTTTTCTTTTTTTAAAGAGCACCATTCATGTTGCTCATTTTAAGTCTTGGTTCATCCCTGATGGATCATTTTCTACTTACTACACTTATTAAAAAATACTAGACTATTTCACAGCAGTAGTCCCAATCACTGTAGCAATACAATGTTATGTATTATGTTATTCATCTTAAAAATGCTCCATAAATATTGAAGACTAGACCACAACAATGAAATCTACCTTGAATAAAGGTAGCCTGTAGTTATTTCAGCCAAAGAACTGAATTGTCTCTACCCAAACACTGCAGTTACCCATTTGCATCCTTCTTGTTGCTAAGGGTTCAATGTAAGTAGAAGTACGGTTTTACCTGAGTTTTGATTCGTTATTTGTCATCTATATGAGAGCTGAGGCCTCTTTAGAAATCACAGCATGACAGTGAATACCACAGCAATGAAAACTGGCCTTTTACTTTCTAAGGCATCCTTGAAAAATCTTCAACTGGAAGTCCATATACTAAAATTGTTTTCCTGAATTTAAACTGCACCACACTGGATTATGCTAAAAGCTTTAGAAATATCACCATGCAAGCACATGTCAACACATAGCCCTTAAAAAGTTTTTTCAAATCATTTTCTAAGATGCTAGATCCATTTATGAAGTTTCAGAAGAGGAAACACAGAGAAAGGATGAGAAATTAATATTTTCTAGTCTGAACGTTGTTTCTAACACTACTCTTTCATGCCAACAGTGCTATTAAGAGGTTATTTCTCATGAAGACCATTTCCTGTAATATTCAATCTGCTTCAGCTTGGCTATTAGCAGCTGCTTGCCCAGGACTTTGGTGAGGGACAAAAGGGTTAGCAGACACTTTCTGTCTGCATTAGGTTACAAGCACACATTTTCAGGTGGAGAGAAAAATTCTGATATTGCTCTAATAATACATTTGGTCTACATAAATACATTTTGTATCAAAGATGAAGATATCATGTTTGTAATTCATCTATCATCACAAGATATATAATCTTTGTGTCATTTAGATGTCTACTGCATCTTCAAAAAAAAGAATAGAAGAAAGATACACCTTCACTAATATACTGTTTATTTTAGTGTGGAAGCACTTACAATTATATAGATGTTAAATAACCATAGCTGATTAACTCTGTTTAGTTGTACACTACAGTTGAGCACAATTTTAGGATTCATTTGAATTTAATTATATGGTCTTTTAATAATGAACATTTTTGTATTTCATAAAACAGCTACTAGGAAAAGGCTTTTATGACTATTAAGGCCATGTTGATGTCCAAGAGATACCAGGTAGGTATCTCTATGAAATGCATACAACTATTTTCTCTCTTAGTTTCAAACACTGGAATAGGTTCTCATAATCACAAAATGTCAAGCAATACTTTTCTGGAATTCAGACACAAGTAACACTACTGTTGCGTCTTCTCTTCTGATGACTGAGCACTAAGAATGTCTTCACAACATTATTTTACTTTATGGACAACCACAGCTTCAAGGTCTGGTGCATTCTACTCTTCACAAACCTTGTGTTACATTAAGCAATACAAGTGGTAAACAATTAGATGCAAAAGCAGGAGAAATATTCTCTAGACACTCCCAGTAAATCCATGCCTCCAATAATTGCTGCCAAATATAAAGAATAAACAAGCAAGATGGCTCAGCTACCTGCTACTTATTAGTAACTTTAAGAAAACTATTTGTGTGGAAGTCTTCAAGAAGTTTTTATTGATAGCTAGGCAAAAACAAACACATATTGACTTCAAGAAAACCAATTACAAAAACATTGCATCTATCATAATGTATCATCAGCATGACCTCTCAGAAAAGTTAGCCAGACATCTAAAATTATTTCCCTTTACTGTAAAAGCTGTACAGTGAAATAATACTTCAAATTCATCTGCTTCCTCACCTATCGGTTTTACTTGTATTCAGAATTTTTGATTCCTCCTCTTCCCACTCTATGCCTCCATCCTGGTGAACTCAGTAGCTTCTTTTGTCAACATTTGTGAGCATCCTTTTTCTAGATGACTATGCCATTTAATTGTTTTAGTTATGACCTAAAAGCAAGAGGGACCCTTTCTTAAGCAGATTTGAAAACATCAGCCCTCAGCTGAGCCTGAGTCATTCAGGCTTGGAAAATAAGACTTTTAGTTTGGCTATTCTGGGAAAGGCAGAATCAGAGGACTGTACTTACAAGAGCCTCTACTAAAAATCACTGGACAACATTAAATATCTTGGTGGGGTTTTTTCTGTTTGCAATCTGCAGCTCAAAACTGTAAGTGTGCAGGAACATGTTTAAATTATGGGAACTCCCGAAGGGATCCTGCAGAGAGTGCATCCCAGCACTCGGGATCAGGTTGCAGCCATCAAGCTGGGATACACTCTGGTGTCAATACTGTGTGAAAGAAAGTTCAGTAACTGAGAAGTTAAGGCGAAATCAAAGTTGAAAAGCAAGGCAATAGCACTGTTAAGGGTCAGAAAAATTAGTGAAATATGGCCACGAAGATGGTTTTGGAGGAAGTATAGGATTGCTGTCAGGAGTCTGGGTCCAAAAGAGAAGGGATGGAGTAAGAGCGAGGAATACAAAACCCAAATGACTGCTCAAACAAAGGAGCAAGGGTCAGAACTGGGAATCAGAGAGAACTTTCCATGTCACACAAAAACAATGAGCAGCCCAAAGCAACCAAATGGGTTCATTCTTACACCCATTTAGATGCAGCAGATCACATAGCAGTTTTACAGAACAGTTCTCAAGTGGTTAGGATTGTTGGGCTCTTTGCTGTCCAAGCTGAAGCCCAGACAGTGACAGAAGAGTTCAGTTGTCAAGCTGAAATCTAACATAGTAACAACTTTTAAATAAAAATCTTAATGACTTTCAGAACTGCACAGCAAACACTAATTTTTGTGACTTCATTTTTACTCAGTCATAACTGAAAACTTCCTCCACCTCCCAACAGAGATTTTAGAGTCATGATACAGACCTGAATGTTGCAAAATGAATTGCTGTGGGAAATGAAATTCAGTTAACCATAACCAGTGCTTGGGACACCTCTGTAAGTATTACATGTTTGTCATTTCACATCCCCAAACAAATGCAGCTGACAATCTACTAACAAATAAGATTTACTTATAGCTTTAAAATCTTGTTGTATGGCATTTTTTGATTCAGTAATTGTGGGGAGGTGGGGGAAGCCAGATTACAATTTGCATAACAGAAGTTTCCTGACTTTGATTATAATGGACAAAAGGAGATTTTAGGATGCTGCAACTGCCCTATGCATTTTACACAGAGTATGCAGTGCTGGGAAGAACAGTGTCTGACAGGGTTGGAGGAGATGCAGATTTGTTCCCTGGATTTCAGTTCACTTCTTGTTCTAGAAATCTCTGAGAGATAGTACTGTCTGCTCATAAGCTGCCTGCCCTCAATGGCCTCACTCTATGAAGCATGAACATGTCTATTGCGACTGCTATCACAACTGCTTCAAATGGAATTATTCCGTTTAGAATCTCTTATCCTCCCAGAATCAAATGCTACAAGCATGATCTGCACGTAGGTGTAGCTACACCTACGCAGATACTAATCATAGACTAAACTAGACAGATGAATCATCAGAAGTCAGTACCCTCTATAAACACAGATATTTAATGCATAGATAGATGACTGGTAATTGCCTGCTGATAATCTCTGCCAGTTTCATGCAATAGTATAAAGCTTTATTTAAGGCTCTAGCCACAAGTACAGGATAACCTCAGACTTACTTAGCAATTTTTAGTGCAGAAAAAGGCAGGAATTCATAATATGACTGCTAGTTCATTACTACAGCACAGGACAGAAAGCAATCTCTGTATCATAGACTGACAAAGGATAAACTCTGAGATGGAGTAAGGAGATCACAACACTCTCTGAAGGCACACCTGAGTTTGAGTAAAATAATTCTTTTCAGCAGTGTTTTAAAGTTGCATCTACAGGTTCAATTCAGTGCATCTTGATGTAAGAAGAATACAGTACAGTGCAACTCAAGCGACAAAGTGCTAAAGGATGTTTTACATAGGACTCACATCATGAGGAGACTTGCTAAGAACTCTGCTGGAAAGACTCAAGAAAGAGATGAGCAACTTTAACAAGATCAGAGTAAATGAAAGAAAAAATTAAAAAAAAAGAAGAAGAAGAAAAGAAAGGCCAATGTAATAGAAATCTTTTCTGACTACAAAGACAGAAGAGATGAAAGGCAAAAGGAACTTCATGTGTTTTCTACCTTCTTGTTTTTGGACTCAGATGCACTGGCGCATCTCTGCAAATGTCAGCGAGTCAGAAAGCAAATCAAAAGAAACAGCTCTGATCTGGGGAGTGTGCTTTTGAAAGGAATACTTCTGCTAAGAGTGTAATGTGGCACATCAGGCCACCTGGATAATGAGCGGCAGCAGATGAGAAGGAGGACGAATTATGTCAGCTCCTAAATGAGAAGGCTAATGGCAGAGATAGGTCCATTTTGCTGGAGCTTTCATTAGGAATTATTTGTGTAAAAGCACTTTGGGCCTCAGCTTTGGAGCTCTCTTTTCTGTACAGAATGGGCACTGTTGGACATGAAACATTTCCAGAAACTTTTCACAACACTGAGCTAAAGTCCATTTCTGTCTACATTTTCCTAGACCTTCACAGAATATTATGAAGTTAAAGGAAATTATCTAGGTGCCATGACTTATGAACTGCATCTAAAAATGTTGATTTGTCTTTTAAGATTAACTGATTCAATAATTGCTTCTGATATCCAGAGGTTTTTGTTATACACTTTTAACATGCAAGTGATATTCATGTACAAATATAATGACAAATGTGATTTTTCTAGTGACATTGAAAGTAAAAGAAAAGAAATTAGTACATCATTTAACAAAAGTTTAAATAAGCTTTTGAGGTTTTGTTGAAAAGCTTAGGACAGCAAGTTTCCAATGGAAGTTCAGGATAAATGTGGATAAGTGCAATTATTCTAATAAATAAATAAAGAACTCAACAGAGCAAGTTGAAAATATCATAAAAAGGAATAGCCATGGTCTCTTTCATTTACCTTTTAGTAACACATTCCCTTGAAGTATTTACCACTACTGTGAAAAAAAATGGGATGAATGCGTAATCAAGAACAACTTAGCTTGTGATAAATAAAGAATTCATACTGTAATGCTATTGTACTGGTTTTTTATTGAATTTTGTGTTTTACTTCCACAAATATTCATGTAATCATGTGAACATTCATATTATTCAAAGTGCTGAAGGAATTGAAAAGCATGATCTCATTTAATTTATAAATAATCAATGAAACTTACTACATTAAACCTTTTTGATTACAAATGCGTTTGGTGAACTAATTTAGAACTCATGGACATTGCCATATTTTTCAATAAAACAAGTAAGTTCTCCACTGGCTAATCATGACTTACAAGCAACATGACAAACAGGACAAGACAGAGGACAGGCTATGTCAGGTAATGATCAAGCACCAGCATTACATTTTGACCTGTGCTTGGACTAGCTCTACTATATGATTGTCTCAAAAAAATTAGGTTCTTTTTCTCATGAATTTTTGTATTATTCTGCTACCAAGTTTCACTCAGAGCTACAAATGGAAATGTTGGGGGAAAAAGAATACTTGAAAACAAAGCCATGAATGATGCTATTTCAAAGCCAAACAGGGATGAAAGAAAATCAAAGGAAGTCTGTTCTAATGAGATTTCTCCTCCAAAGATTTTTGGATGCACTTGGATACACATTTGAACCTTTCAGGGTTTATCTGTTGGGAAATGAATTGCTGGGCAATCCTCTTATGCTCACAGGTCCAAGTTATGACCTGGAACATCTTGTTGTGCTGGAAGTGATAAAGCAGTGAAACTGATAGCTTTAGAGAATTAAAAGGTTGGAACTGAACCAGGAGAAACACAAGATAATTAATTGGAGCTCATTAACTTTTTCAGTGTGCTTGGTATCGTACCTCAAATGCAAAGCATTTCCATAAAAGCAAAAGATAAATATTTCACTTTACAAATGAAGGTGCAATCTGTTTTTATCTGGACGCATCCACATCAATTCTGGCTTTCCTCTGAGGATGCATAATTGAGATGGCAACAGAATGACAGAGAGTCTTTAATTTGAGTTGTCCAGGGCAGAGTGAAATGATGGAAATACACAGTTTTGCAAAAAGAAAAAGGCTTTGCTGGCTGACAGCTTTTAAGCACAGCTGCTTTCTGGGAACTAGGGAATTGCACATTTTGCTGTAGCTTTGGTATGTTGCCACTTTAGTCCTTTAAATCTCTGTCCAAGACAGTAAAGATTTGTGAATGAAATAGTCTAGGAATAGAGTTCCAGAACACATTTTTCCTGTCTAAGCTACAACATAAGGGCAACCTGTTCACTAGAGTCCCTGGTAATATCAAAGAGTCATGAGTCCCACAGATGGCTCAAAAGTCTGTCCTCCTTCTGACCCAAAAGCTCCAGATGAAAAGAACTGTGGGATAATTAAAATTATTATGGATAGTCATTTTGGGGACTAATGCATGTTGAGATGGAGAGAAAGTTTGAAGAAATTTGGGCATACAATTTTGGTTTTACAGGGTTACCAACACTCAAGCACAAATTTGCTCAATGAATAAGGGCTGCTAGGAGTGAGGGTAATTTCTGCATCATCTTTATTCTTTTCTGTTCTGAGTAACAGTAGAAGATAGCCCACAGCAGTAGAGAAACACACAGCAGCAGACCTGGAACAAGTGGCTGATTTGCAGTTCCCATGAAGACAAGCATGGTTACTAAGTCATTGAGAGAGAAGCATCCTTTCTCTAAAATTTTCTTTAAAATTTTGTCAGCCTTCTTATTTTTTAAAAAAGTCATGTGGTTCAAATCATTGCAATTCTTTTTCTTACAGAAATTCCAGATCCAGATGAAGTGGTTTTAAGAATTAATTCTATCACTGCCTTCTCATTGCAATGAATGGAGATAAACACTTAAGAGCAGAATCTGCTTCATTGTTTGCAAGGCTCAATGTTTTCTGCAAAGAAATTCAGGGTTGTGTTAAGCAAAGAAATGAAAGCCAGTTTGGTTTCTCTCTTCTGTGTCTTTGCAACATTATTCCTACATACACATACTCCCATTGCTTGTTAAAACAACTTTTTCCATTATTATCAACCTTGCCTTCCTGAGCAGCATCCTGTGTTTTCTGAGCCAAAGAAAGTGTGCTTTGAAAGCAACCCTGCATTTCTGGAGTAGACAGGGATTGGTAGCATTTGCATAGGTTTGTTTGGACAAAGAATGTCATATGTTACTTCAAAGACAGCAGGGATGGTTTTTTTCTTCCAATGTTTTCCCCATATGTTACTTGCCAGAAATTTTAAAGGTCTAGAGCATAAGCCAAAAGCAGCTTTTACTTGGTTCTTAGCAGTGATTTCATATTTTCATTAATTAGAAGTAGGAGAAAAAATTGCATAATTAAAATAATCCAGACATACTATTTGGATTTTACATTTATTCCTACGACTGTGGACAGGATTCAGAACAAGACTTACAGAAATAAGCCATGAAGGAATCAGAAAAACATAACTTCTCCCAAAACTTTTAAACATTATGGGTGAGAGATTGTCTGAATCCTGTACTCATTTTAACAGACCATGCCGAGAGAAAGGCTTTGCAAAGGATCAGTTGAAGGTCTAGGTCCTTAACTAGCTCAATGGATTTTTGCAGAGATGAGCAAGGGCCAGAAGGATGCCAGATGGGAGCAGTAGCCAGGTGGCTGATGCAATTAGTCTGACAATACAAAACTCAACACCGAGTCAGGCACAACCAGCTGTTGTATTTATCACATAGAACAAAGGCAACAAACTACTGGAAGGAAGAACCACAAGTCCTGACGTAGGACATGAAACTGGATGATTGTAAACACTATGGAAAACATAAAAGCACAGTAAGCGTGACTGGACATTGCACTGAACAGGATGGGCTGTTCAGAAATGATAGAGATGACACTAAAGAAACAGAAGGTGATGTGGAAAAAAATTCCAGTTTATGTCAAATCAGAGACAGAAACATGCAAATCAGGAATCATAAATGTGGTGGCTTTATTTACTAGAGGTGGGAAAGTGATAATGGCAACTACAAGGTGTGATCTCAATCAGAAAAAATATGAATGAATTAATATCATATATAAAACACCATGACAGATAAGATGATCTTATTTGTTAGGTAGGTGATTTTCTAGGGAAATTAGGTAAAATCAAATTCACCAGACTTAAGGAAATAAATCAATGTGATCTCAGATGAAAAATTATTATTTAAGGTGCAGAAGATACAGAAGAACTGTAAGATGAGTAAATAGCTATCTACTATGAGGGGAAGATTGCTGGTGATTAGAGTTCTACAGCAGTCTAATATAGCAGTAATATTTGAATTAACAAGACATAAAGAGGAGCTGGAAAAGTTATTTTCTAGTGCCAGAAATGGAAGAATTGTCAGCATATATGAAAATTTGGGGGTTTTTCATAGGAAGACCATGCTGCTGCTAAGTTCCATAAGTGTTGAAAAAACAGTGTTTCATAGCACTGTGCTTCTAGGCTCTGTACCAGATTTACAATTTCTGCTATTAAGTGAAGAATCACATTTTTTGAACTAACAAAAAGAAAGCACAACAGTTGTGGAGTGTTATCACTGTAAATGTGACTCTGAGCATGATAAGCTCAATTCATGGCATGTACATGGTAGAGTATTTCCAGTGAAACAGACTGGTATTGTACATTTACATCATAAAAGACTATACCAGAAAACTGTGATTCTAT
This sequence comes from Corvus moneduloides, assembly GCF_009650955.1. Lineage (NCBI taxonomy): Eukaryota > Metazoa > Chordata > Aves > Passeriformes > Corvidae > Corvus > Corvus moneduloides. Next base: position 20,310,167 of record NC_045481.1, read on the forward strand.
TCAGTCTTGTTTGAGGAAAAAATTACTTAAATTTGATCAAAGAGTGTTCCTGAAGGGAAAGGAGCAGTTGTTTTAGGAAATGGCAACTGTTTGTCCAAGCAAAGTGTGCACTGATGGAGGGTATGACTGCTCGTGTAGAAATAGAGAAAAACTAATTATTTAAGCTAAATAAAAACTAACAAAGACATTTACAAACCAGCAACAAATACAGGTATTCTAATCTCTAAAGCAGAGAGGTTCTGAAACAATCAGAAATTGGCGGGAATACCAGAAAAAATTGCCTAGGTTTATGATGGAGCTAATCTATGAAAAATATTTTGTGATAGGACTTCAAAGATCAAGTACCTGATCTTTGTCCTTGCTTGAGTGTGCCACACTGCTCCCTCACTGCTCCAGTGTACCCCCTCCACAGTTTGCCAACTGACAACAGCTGAGTAGGTGCTCTCTCACATTGAGCCTGGGCTTGATGCAATGGCTGCTCACCTCAGTTCTACAATCAGGATCCTCTCATCATGCAAACCACCTTTTGTCAGTGCTCCCTTAAATATTTTATATATATATATAAAAAATATACATAAAGTGTTAATAACTAGCTGTTGTATAGAACTCAGTTTATCAAGAAAAAGACAGTTGCATATAGGGATCTAGTATTTCTTACTAAGAGATATTCTTGAACATAATTAGGGAAAGGACTACACTGGAATCAGTGCTGTGCTTTTCCTTAGAGCCACCAGAACCCAACATGAGATAGATGTCTCCATCAATAACCACAGAAACATGAAAATTGAATATTTGACAGAACTCAAATCCATCCAATCTCAAAGAACAGGCTCTGACTTCTAACTTAAAGGGTATTTCTGCAGCTGAGGGTCAATGGCATGCAGTTGAGCAGTCTGGGTCCCTCCCACTAAAAGACTTAAGACTATGCACTGCTCAGGGCACAGTGAACTTGAGACTGATGATTGTCTGCTAACTCCACTGACTCAGTGACAGCAGGTTTGAAATTTTTATTATCTGTTTCCTGGTACATTAACTGGGCTGACTTACACCCCAAACTGCCACAGCAGTCAGAGAAGTTCATCTCATGGCCATTATAAACAGTTGCATTGAATTCTTGCTCATTATTCCTTGTGAAAGAAAACCACTACGCCTGGATTACTGTAAATCTGTCTCCATTAAAGCAGTTCTGTGTGAGTCACTGTCTGTGGCAGGGGATATGCTATAGCTCTCCGAGTAGATCTATAAAAATCTCCATGGAAATAAGGCTCCTTCGTAATGGCAGAATGTGACCTGCAGAGAGCTCTGTCCCACATATCCTTCTTGCCATGTGAGCACGGGATAAGTAACCTCAGACAGCAGTGTGGAAGCTCTCTTCTCAGCAAGTGGAATTAAGCATATTCACCAGCAGTGAGGCCTACGGGGAGCCAGTGTGCTCAGGACATGATGAATTGTTATCTGCTGTGAATAAATGGAGACTGCAAACCTCAAGAAAAAAAACAAATTGATTAGATGCAGAAAGCATGAAAGTGCAGTCAGTATCACAAGTGCCTCCAAAAGTTTCCTAAGGCCGGCTTAGTTTCTCACAGTAGCTGCCTTCTATAGATCCAATATGACAGTGTTGTGTGTATGCTACTCTTCCAGTGCACTGTGTTCTGTCTCAGAGAGGTGACATGATGTCAACATTAATTTTCTAGAAGCTGTGTTTCAGGCTTTGATCCCTTACATCCTGACCAGAAAAACTGGAAGCTTCACCTCTTTGTTTCCTCCCTATTCAGTGTGGTTGTCTTATTTACAATAACAGATCAAATTTAGAGGATACATATACTTAGTTATACTGAGTCTCATGCTGAAGTGATCAAAGAACACTATGTGTCAACATTTTCTCTCATGAGGATGTTGCATAGGAAAGGATCCCTCTTGTTTTAAAGGCAAAAGTTCCACAAAGTAGAAAAAAAAATTAATAACCATAATATAAACACACACCTTGTCTTCACTTTCTTTATTCAGTGAGGTACAAGAAACCCTATAATGAATTTAAAAATTGTCATTTTCTTGCTAGAAACCTAAATCCTGAGAAGCACAGTCATGACAGAGAGCCCAAAAAAGAAGACATTCCCCTCAAAAGAATCAAATGTCTTTAAAATCACCGGTGTTCATGTAAGGCTGGCTGGTAATGCAGTTGCAAGAGAAGTTGCCCTGTATTATGCATCTACTGATATCTGAGACTTTTCTTGGAGTTTCAGTTTCTAGAAACCTCAAATCCCTGAGGCTTTCTAGAGGATAAAAAGTGGAGTGCATTTTTTTACATGATTAATTTTTCTGAGTACTCCTGCTAGTAAGAATATTCATTTCCTGTAGTAAATCAAGATTCACATTTTGGGGTTGGCATATCAGCCCAAAATTTCAGGATCTAGGCACCTCTTTCATTATAATTTCTTAGAAGTGTATCTCTTTTCATCCACAGACACAACCCTGTTTCCCCATTTCCTGGACCCTATCATAGTTAAGCTGCACAGACAGGCTGTAAGATATCCCCAACTGCTTCACAATGCTGTTAAAAAGAGTATTCACCCTCTGTCTATTGTCATCTCTCAGGAAAAGGGTTTTTTTATACAAGTCAGCCCTCTCTTTCTGTTAGAAAGGAGGAAGAATCATATTCAGAGAGGATTTCAGGCCACCATGGTGCACAAATATCGCTGTTTCCTTCTACTGCATTCAATTTATGATTCTTAATTAAACCCATCTGATGAGTCCATATGACTTAGGATTAAAGGAGGTTATTTGTCAACCTACTTGGGAATCATCCAGTTAAGAGGTACCTATTTAGTTCAAATATAAATTATATCCCTATTGGATCATCTCTGAACTCTTTACGTTATGGCGTCTGTACTGATGCATAAAAGCAATAGCATAGCTGACAGTTGAAACAGATCCTGTGTGTTAGGAGCGGATGCAAATTCAACAGCTCTACCATTCAGTAGTTACATGTGGAATAACAGATGAGATTTCTAAGGACTCTTAGAGGCATTTGGTCAGAGTAGAGGAGGCAAGACAGGAGAATTCTCCATTTGTCACTGGTGATCTCACAGAAGCTAGCTGGCTAATTAGCTAGTCAGATAACATGACATTCAGCTAACAAGAAGACCACGAGGTAAGTAGCCACAATAACAAGATTAGATTCCTTCTGTCAGAATAACACTCACAACTTCCTTGTATTGAGGATGCTTAGAACTGTGGGTAGGTGGAAGAATATTCTCCATCCAGAAATTTGCAAAATCAAGGTCCTGAAGTCCCTAAAAGTTCTTTGTAAAGTTTGGGTTTTTTCATTGCCCTCTCACCTTTTAAGTGACTTCATCTAGCACCATACACAGCTGTGACTTAAGATTTGGAAGAACACCCATGTTTTCATATTCTACACCTACTACATACAGCAAAAACACTGCTTAATAATGTCACTAAACTCTGTAAAATTCTCACTTAGTCAAACAATTAGTTTAATTAGACAAAAGGTTAATACAAATACCCTTTACTGGGAAATAAGCTGTGCTGTCTTATTTGGTGGTTCCCGATTCCTCAATTCCCATAACACACCATTTCTTCTCGATCAACATCCTTTCCAACATAACTGGAGGGTGAAGAAATATGTGAAAATTACATTAATTGAAAAGCATTTTCAAAGGCAGTCAGTGCTAATGAGACCAATGAGAAAAGTATAGCCAGCTATAAAAGTAAAATAGCATGACGCTTAACCCTTTGCTAAGGATGGTAATTAGCAGGAAGGTTAGGCTTAGTATTAATGAGGTAGTATTTTTATTTCACTGAGATTAAGTTTAACAAGGCAATTGGTCTAGGCTAGGAAGGAACAGTTGCTAAATCCCATCCACAGCAACATGAAGAGGCAGATACAAAACACTCCACTTAGAAAATATAAAGGAAACAACTGTTACATGTGGAAACCTATGTTATGGGATACCTCTCAGTATTTTAAGGGTATATGAATGATTAAAGAGGCCAAATCCTGGGTCTTGTAATCTGAAGTCACTTTATAGAATCACAGAATTACAGAATGGGAAAGGTTGGAAGGGACCACTGTGGGTCACTGGTCCAACATCCCTGCTCAAACTGGGTCATCCTAAAGCACAAGGCACAGGATTACACCTTGTTTTTGAAGAGATTCTCCAGACTCCACAAACTCTGGGCAATCTGTTCCAGTGCTTTGTCACCTATACAGTAAAGAAATTGTTCCTTATGTTCAGGTGGAACTTCCTGTATATCAGTTTCTGCCTGTTGCCTCTTGTCCTATTGCTTGGCATCACTGAGAAGAGACTGGCTCAATCTTCTTGATATCTTCCCCTCTCAGTCACCTCCTTTCAAGGCTTAACAGGTCCAGGTCCCTCAGCCTTGTAAGAGAGATGCTTGTAAGAGAGATGCTTCTGTCCCAAGATCATCTCTGTTGCCCTCCACTGGACCTGTTCCAGGAGCTCCAAATCTCTCTTGGACTGAAGAGCCCAGAACTGGACACAGCACTCCAGATGTGGCCTCACCAGGGCTGAGCAGAGGGGCAGGATCACCTCCCTTGATGCGCTGGCAATGCTCTTCCTCATGCACCCCGGGATACCATTGGCCTTCTTGGCCACAAGGAAGGATGCACTGCTGGCTCATGGACAGCTTGCTGTCCACCAGGACCCCCAGATCCTTCTCTACAAACCTGCTTATAAGCAGGTCAGCCTCCAGCCTGTACTTGTGCATGGGGTTATTCTTCCCCAGGTGCAAGATCCTGCATTTGCCTTTCTTGAATCTCAGAGGGAACAGGCTGCCCAGAGAGCTTGTGGAGACATTCAAAACCCACCTGGATGAGTTCCTGTGTAACCTCCTCTAGGTGACCGTGCCTTGGCAGGGGAGTTGGACTAGGTGATCTCCAGAGGTTCCTTCCAGTCCTAATGATTCTGTGATTCTCTGCCCATCTCTCAAACCTGTCAAGGCCCTTCTGAAGGGCTACACAGAACTGTGGGGTATGGGCCACTCCTCCCAGCTTTGTGGTATCAATGAACTTGTTGAGGAGGCATCTGCCCCTTTGTCCAAGTCATTGATGAATAAGTTAAACAATACTGGCCCCAGTATTGATCACTCTTCAAACTGCCAGCCTAAAATCTGTTTTCCGTCAGGAGTACATAAATGCATGATGTGGAGGTAATATGTGGGGAGTCATTCTTTTCATCCAATGCAACCAGCAGTCCAAAACTTTCCCACAGCCTTTAAACAATTCACATTGCACAGAGGAGATCACACACTTCTGCCCCTTGGCCTCATAGTGACTGTTCAGCATCCTCATCTCTGCAGTTATTTCATATTCGTGAGAATGCTATTTCTCAAACTATCTGCATAATGTCTTGTCTCTTCAACAGAGTAAAAAAAAAAATCCTCAGGAGACAAGGGAAATACTATTAAAATGAGTCCTACAGATCATCTCCTTCTCTTCTACTTTTGCTGCCTTCCCAAACTAGGTGGGGATAGATTTGCATTCTCTTTCAGGAGTGCTAAGGAGGAGCTTACATACACCTTGCCCACTGCTTCTGCCAAAACAACTGTGTGACTTTAGCTAGCTTTGAGTCTTAATTTTTACACATTGTGCCATGCTCAGAGTCCCTGTTCTTACTGCATGAAGACGTGTCATGCTTAACTTTTTCTACTAAGCATATCTGTAGCTGGTTGGTGGGATTAGGCAATAAAAAGCACAAACTTCATTCTTCACTCCCCTTCTTCTGTAAGGATTTCTGTTCTTCTGTATGGGCATGAGTCCATATGCATATGGGTGATTGCAGAGCAGATGTCTCTGGAACAAGGCTCTCCCCAAGTATGCAAGTGCCCACCAGTGAAAGTAGTGTTTAAAGTATGGGTTTGGGCTAGGAATCCTTATTGCCACACCTTGTCTATTTCCTCAGCATTCAGCAGAGTTTTGACTTCTCTTTGCTCGGTACCTATGTTCTCTATGCCATGAAGCATACACCAGGCACTCACAGACACTGTCCTCCTTGGCATCCACTTTGGAATGAAGAGGATAATTAACAGGGAAAATGATGAAGAGAGAGTTCGCTTAGACATATCAACAATATGTTCTGGGGTACCAAGTAGCTTTTGGCTAAATTTTTCCATGCCTGTCGCCTTTAGGATTTCGAGTCTCAACATTGAGCACCTTCATCTTCATACTTTGGCAGTTGATCAAGAATCTGAGTCATTTTCAAATACTAAATATTATTATTAAATAACAAGTCCTGTCTATACTGAAATAACACTTCTCATTGCAGTTCTTAAGAAGACCTGAGTATTTGTAGACTTCAGGAATCAGACATCTAGAGCTGTTGGATGGAAAAGTTTGATCAGCCCAACCACAACAGATTTTTCTCCAACATTTTCAGGTAGTTAAAACACTCCAGAAAGCCTTGTGAGCAACAGACAACTTTGAACAAAGAATAATGCCATATGTATGGGCCTACTGAAGCACTGCCAGATACTTCTCACAGTCAGGTCTCTAAAAATCCTCCCCATTTTTTCAATCCAGAAAATTGTAAATGTCATGACACGAAGGGATTACTGAAACCTATAAAGGTTGAGAAATTGGTTATCTCTACCAGTTCTCACACAAGACCCTATTAATGCAGGTTAATGTGGTAATAAACCATTTGTTAACAGCAGTAATTGATCAATTGTAAGAAAATATGCTGTATTTAATGAATAATGTCAGGAAGACAGAGTGCACAGAAACCTGCTGGCATTGCTATTCATATTTTTGCTGTCTGTGGTAGTGAATATGGGTAAATGGTTGCTTTTAATGGCAAATTGCTGTCAGAGCCCATTACCCCGTGAAACAGCAGAAGTGCACTCTATGATAAACTACATAAAGACAGCAGCTCAAAGTAAACTCAAAAGTTTTCTCTATAGCAACTTGTTGCTCCCCAGTGGCTGAAATTTCATATATGAACTCCCCTGCCAAGGAGATTCAGTGGTCTAACAGAAGAACTAGCTTTTCCAAACAGTACAGCAATTCCTCTGGATTGAGCGAGACTAGAAACAAGGCCTTTGGGACTCTGTGCTCTCTTGAGTCTCTGCAAGAGCTAAAACATAATGTGGAGAGGAAGGAGGAAGAGACAAGTATTTCTGTTAAAAACTCCCCAATAATTCTCCTATCTCCAAAAGATAAAATTTCCTGTCAAGCTTGCTCCCAAAACCTAACAAAATGTGCTTCAAAAGATTTTCATTACTTTTATTCTCCCTCCCCTTCTCACATTTTTCCTGCAATTGAATGCAACATTCTAAATAGCATTCAGACCTCCTGTCATTGATTTCTTATTACTTTTCTCTACTCCTATCTGACAGTACAGCTTTTTGGAGGTAGAAGTCTGGAAATGCCATTGAGAAAGAAAAAAGTATAAACAAAATACAAACCCTCCAATGGTTTGCTTCCAAAAGCAAGGACAATAGAGAGAAAGATAAAAAATGTTATGTTACTAATTCAACATCTCTAGTTTTAAAAACTAAATGGAAGTTATAAGTTTGAGGAAAGTTTTGCAAATAGACTTTAAAAACTTGCATCAACTTTTGATATTACAAAGACAGTAGTGGCTCTAGAAACAATCAAACCAAGGTAGGGCTATGAAAGCATGTCAGTAGATAGCACTCAGACAGTAGCCAATCTAGCTAAGGACTCTCATCTTGCCAATTTTGCAGTATTTATATAAGTAGAAATTAATCTTTTCAGATATTTCTAATGAAACAAGATTATTGCAACTCCCATCATTACAGCAGGAATTAAATTCTTTATGTCAAAGAATGAACTGTCATCATTCCATACTTTACTGAAATTTGATAATAAAAATCAGCTTCAGCTTCCATTTACCTCCTTTTTTTCAACAATTCTGGAAACAAAATTCATGTCTCATGGGATCCACTGGATTCCAAGAAAGAATTTAGGATTTCTTTTAGAGTATGCTTATCAACACATGTGCTGTGGTATACAGTGGAAATATGGCTCCAAATTAAGACACTTTAATTCAAATAAAAAAAACTACTCAGCATAATTACACCCTAAATTAAACAAACCAGTGTTCCCCAATTTAACTCTAAAAAGTACCAGTTTTAAGCTACTTGATTCTGGAGGCATTGCTAATAAATCTTACTATTTCCCAAGGAATAATGAATGGCTTGTAATTTAATTTTTATTGAGCTATTACCAAGTCCTATGCTAATTAAATCAAGGCATCAATACCAATTCCTCTAAATGAAGATCTTAAAATATAAATTATATATTAAAATAAGTATATAAATACCATTGTGTTGCCCTGAAAAAAGACAAGCCAAGAACACAGAGTAAGAACTAAGGAATTGAGAACTAGAGGGAATTTTTCTATGCCAGTCTGTCTCACGTAGATTCATTCAATATTTTATAATGCCTGCTGTATTTTGCATGTATTTCACACCAACAACATCCTCTTCATGTAAGTATTAAGGGTTGACAGCAAAGGTGCCTTCTTTGACCAAGGGGCTTGTGAAAGAACCTTTACCCTGGGATGAAATGAAATAAAAGATACAGAGAGATGAGAGATGAGAGATGAGAGATGAGAGATGAGAGATGAGAGATGAGAGATGAGAGAGGATCACCAGACAGAAGAGCTGCCTCCAGGGGTTCCTCTCCTCATGCTGACAGACCTTGTTCCTACTGCACCAGGAGTCAGAGACAAAACTCCAACTGACTGCACTGGGAAAGTGATAGACTCAGAGCAGGATCTTAGGTGTGTGAATGTCACCTTTTAGGTGTGGGTGTGGCAAAGTTTAATGGATGGATCACATCAAAAACAAATATTGAGGGAAAGACTTGTGACTCTTCCTCCGTTTTCTCTGCAAGATATTAATATGTCTTGTTACCTATATTAGAATAATCTCTAGGGATCTCAATCAAGCTGGAGATCTACTTTATTAATTATTTATATGGAGAGAATCATGGAATACCTTACAATTTAAGAATACAATGTTGGAAAAAGAGAGAAAAAAGTGATTTGTGTCACATTTTGGAGATCAGTTAATGCCAGAACATTCCCAGCAGTAACTCTGGTATTTGCTCATCCACCTCCCAGCAGAAAAACTGGGCATAATTGCATAAATGGAACGTGAAGGGCAAAAAGTCTGAAGAGATCATCCAAGGTCACATGAGAATCTGCAGAGATAGCAGTAAGTAAATCCCACTATAATAACACTAGTTCTTTAGGTGTTTCAGAAATACCTCCCACTCAGGAACAGTTTGGCTTCCATGTTTATTAGGGTGTGCCAGTGAGACAAAAATACTGAATCTGAATATCTGGTCAGATATACTAAGATTAGGAATCCCAACGAGAGATGATGCTGTGTATTAAAGTAATAGGAGATGGTAAAACATTTTGTCCTGAAATGAGGCAACAAGCAAAATAACAAACAAAAAAACCCACACATTAAGACAATTTGTAGGAATATTTTTCTCTAACTACCAGCCATTCTCAGTATGTAAAAAGCCAAAAACAATGGTGTCAGTGTATGAACACTGAATATGAAAGCCAACTGCAGCAAAGGAAAGAGGAGAGTCCCTGCTCACTTTTCAACGTGTCACTGCTCTGTAAGTACAAAGTGTGCCACATTCATGTTTAATGTTAGGGTAGAAGTGGAGTGCCCTTCTTCAGAAATATCTGGTGGGTTGAGACTGCTTTTTACCTTTTAGATATGTATTTTCTTGGCTTTGGATTTTTGAAGTAAGTTCCAAGATCTTCAGCAATCTTCTGTGTTTGAACTGTATTTTGCTTTGGTCTGAATGCCAGCGTGTTTCTTGGCATTAATTCTGCCTGTTTATTCTATATACATTTGTTCATTCAGTTGGCTTGGTATGTTACAAGGCTGCTGGCAGTTGGGGCTTTTTTATTTAGTATTATTAGGTTTTACTATTTCTACAAGTCCCACCTAGCAAAACTTTCACCCTCATATTAAAATGCACAGAGCAATATCCACCAATTAATACAGGCTCTAGAAGTGATCATGCAGACACCATGAAATAAGTATAATGAAGGAAATGTATCCTTCCAGTGCTGAACTTTCTATCACTTTTCGTCTTCTCAAAGAACAAAAATGTTTCTGGTTTTTTCCAAAGTCATGTCCTCTGGTAAATTACAGGATGAACACACATGCAGAATATGCACACATGTGCACAAGCTCACTGAAAAAGAGTCAGCTTTAAAAAAAAAAAAATCACCTTTGTGTCCAAACACAAGGTACTCTCTCAAGAAATAAGAACCAACTCAAGATGCCAGTAAAATCAAAAAGCGGATATCAGAGCAACAGCTGTTCTAAAAAGGCAGTCCCATGACACAGCTTTCCAGATTGCATGACTTCATAGGCACATAAGACACCTCCCTCAGCAGCTGCAGAGAAAGGATCCAAAGTCACCACAAAAAAACCCATCCCAAATGTGCTGGTTAGTGCTGCTCTGTAGATGGTTACACCTACTTTTCTCCTGGCTTGTCCCTTCACACCCTGGCTGTTGCATCTGAAATAAATCTGTCTGTGGTGTAGTGGGGAGCCCAAAGCACTATGCAGGAGGAGAGAGTGCACTTTCCCAAGGGATGCCAAGCAGAAAATATTCACCCATAGCTGCTGGCAGGCAGCATCACAGTGCTCTTCCTTTCCCATGACCCTGTACAGGTTGCTGATGTAGCCAGGCAGCAGAGAACAGAACCAACCATATACAGTTATACAGTGTCAAAGATGAAGAAGAAGGGAGGCCATGGGAACTATGCAGCAAATGTAAAACTTACACTGAGTATATGAGACTGACTAAGCTAGACCTAAGAAGTGTGGGAAAAGGCCAGCTGAAAGGTACTCTAACCCCTGAAGACACAGGAAAGGTGTAAGGGAACGTATGGCAGTCAACTCATCCCAAAAGCATTGCTGTGGGAACAAAAAGAACTCATTAAAAACATTTTAGAACATTTTAAAGGGTATTTAGGAAGAAATTTGAACATTTTTAATAGTCCTTGTAAAAAGGGAATAAAAATCAAGTGGTCAGCCTTCTTTTAAATTATGAGGAAGGAACTGTAACCATGGTTGGTATTGTTCAAGTTTCTCTGACACTGCAGAACACTCAGGTATGGGAAGCACATCAGGGTTACAGCTTTTGGTCCCCTCTGGATGTAGAGCTTACATTGACTGCTGTGAAGTGTGTGGGCTTGAGGCAGGTTTTCTCCCTAGACTTTTGCAGACTAAATGTCTCTTACAGAGTTGTGTGAGAACTGGATGAATTCACTGACCCTGGCAATATATTCCTATTCTATGAATGTTTCTTCCTGCAGGGTTGATGAAGAACAAATTCAACACTTACAATGATTGCACAGAGGACAATTGCATAAAAGGTAGAACAAGATTTATCATGTCTGGCTATCACATTAAACATGCTTCTGCTATTTTACCTACGTACCACAAGCACAACTTCTTTTGTATTTCTAGTTATACTGAGTTTCATAATAAAGGTTAGGGTTAATACAAAGCAGCCATGTAATACATCCTGAGGTTTCTTTGGGTGGGTTTTGAGGTGTTTCTTTAATGAAAGAATGCTCTATTTAGCATACTCCAGCATCTCATAAATAATTGTATGCACTGCACTGTAAACCCTAAAGTGAAATTCAGCTATTATAAAGAAACTACAAAAAAACTCATGTTCAGAAAAACAACCCATCCATACACACTTCTTTCCTCATAAAAATCTCCCAGACATTTTCTAATCTGTATTAATTACAAACTTCTATTCAGGAAACAAATGGTTTGTAATTATGCAATATAAAGAAAAATAGCCACACACAAAAATCTCTTTTCCCCCTAGACTGACAGTTTTTCAAATGCTTGCCAGCAGGTTAAGAAATGCTTCTTATAAAATCAATTACAAGAGTGCCACAAATAGTCATTTCAGTCCAGTCTCCTACACCATAAACATTTTTTGCCAGGACAATCATGCTTAAAATAAATGTTCCTGTGTACTCCTTTTATTTTGCACTCTCACTCCTGCAAAATTTCAGTTGCAATAGTCTCAATGTATTCAGCTCTTACCAAAAAAACAAAAAAAAAGAGATGCATTTCCATGGAGGACCTATCTGCTGATTATGCTTCTTGCTTCTCTTCAGTAATTCTTACTGTCACCATCCTTTGAGATGGCACTTGGACAATTACCCAAGTCCCTGAGAGGTGCTTCTGTTTAACTGCAGCAGGAAACATGGACAGAAGCAAATTCCACGTCTTTACATGGGCAAGCACGGGGGCTGCCCCAACCCATGCTGGTCCCCAGCTCTGCTCTGCAGCAGCTCACAACCCCTGCCCACTGTGAGGTACAGCTGCACACCTCGGCACCGCCTGCCAAACTCAGGGTCAGGTCCTTCTGCTTTTTCCTTTCCACAAAGTAAACTTGAGTTCCAAACAGATAGCCATATAATACAAGAAAGCAAACCACTGTAAAGCAATCTAAGGATGGTGATCCATTAACATGACCATCCCTTTCTGTCTAGCATGCCCTTCATGATTTCCCTGCTACAGAACAGCACAAGTTCTACTTACAAGCTACATTTAATCTTCATGTACTACTTCTGTGAGCCAAGCTTATACCATTATGTCAGCTTGCTAAACAAAGGAAGAGCAATTTTGTAGCTGGAGAAAATGAAGCACTGAAAAGCAATGCAATCCATCACAAAGCAAGATCCTGTTGGAAAGACTGGATTCTTCCTTGTTTTTTCACTCTTCTTTCCTGCACTGCTACATGTAACACAGAACAAGAAAACTACCATGAGTATAAGAACAGGGAAAATTTAATCGTACTTCAGCCATGTCTCCAAAACATGGGAAATGGAAAAGCTGTATAGTAGGCAGAGTGGAAACCTGCATCTGAGAAAATTTAGTTCACCTATCAGGCATCACAAATCAAAATACAAAGAATTTTTCTATTCAAACTCACTGATTTATTGTTATAAGACTATATGTAATTAATATGATTAATTCACCTTTTATTTGTGCTGGCAAGTCCAGAAGGACTAAACTTGGATTCAGAAGTGGAGGAAAACAATTTTTTTTAAGTTATATTTTTCTGCCTGTTGTGGGTTTTGGACACCTCCTACTTTCCACAGTTCTTGAGATAGATTCACAGGTTCATAAGACAACTTTCCATGAATGTACAAGTGAAGGAGAGCCCGTGATAACCCACCTCACTGCATTCCCTTTCTACACAGGATAGATATTAAAATTATTTAGCTCTTTGCCACACTATAAGGTCATGGGGACCCTCTCATTTGAAAGACTTACTCAGTAAGTACTCCTGCCCCTAAAGTTGCTCCTCTAACCTCCTGCTTACAAAATTAAAAATCTACATGAACAGCAAGGATCTAAAAACATTTTCTTCGTTATTGGTTAAACATTCGTGTTTCATATGACTCTAGCATTTATCACTTTGTTTATGCACAAATGCTTTGTAATGTAGAGACAGGTAAGTCTGTCTTATCAGCTGACACTGTATCAAGGTGACACTATCAAGGGTACTTGCAGTATTTAACAATATTATCCTGCTGAAAGCCTTTGGGGGCTCTTATTCATGGAGCAGAGGAGCAAAGTGAATTATATGGAGAGATCCACAAATGTGCAGTAAACCCCTCCTTCACAGCATGGTACAGCTGCATCTGCCAAACCTCGCACCAACTCAAATCAGAGCCGTACATACCTCAGAGGGCTACAGACTAAATCATCAGAGGGACTCTGGACATCATTACAGCCCATGGAAAGGATAACTTAGTGCAGACTGCTACTTCTGACAGGCATCACTACCACTAGCACCATAATTTTCCCCCAGAGATAGAGGAGATACTGTTTTTAAAACCAACAGAATACGGCTGAATTTGCCAAGCCACACACTAGACTTTTAGTAATAAGAGCAGATTTTTAGACATGACATATGAAAGAGGTGTTTATGGTCACTCATTAAAGAAAAAACGTAGCACCTCAGGAATATATGTGAATATATTCTCCAGCTCACCCACGACCACCAGTTCCCATTCTATTGAAGAATAAAGACCTTCTAAGGCTGTTAGTAAACAACTAATTTCTTTGATCTGTTATTTTGATTATGGAACAAAGAGTTTCTGTGCAGCATAAAAAATTAGTTCACCCATAATACAGTATGTCAGACATACTGTTGTCTTGAATGTTTTTCATCTCCCAGCTCTCTATAAGATATGCAGTACCATCTACTTTTTTTCTGAGCAACCACATATGGACCCCGATCTCTCTGCACAGTACAGAATAGGCAGTGAGAAACTGCAAGTTCCAAGAAATTAATGCAATAAGCCTTACATTCTACATTTATTTTATTTTTAGTCTTAGCTAAGCCTATTGTATGTTCTTAAATGGAAACCAATACATTTTATCTAGTTTTAATCTTTATTTGAACTCTATCCAAACCTCTTCTGTCTTCTCCAAAATGCTTCTGTGTTAGTAGGTATGATACTTCATCCATACATCAGAACTAACAGCTAGTGCACTATATATTGAACCCATAAAGTATGCAGCTGACAAGTACTGACATTAAGTATCAGCAGAACCGCAGGAGACATGAGCGCCTGGACTCTAGTGGCAATGATTTCTAATAGCAGAAACCTTCTTAGCATCGTGCCTCATTACTTTAATACTTTGTGTGAAGTATTATATCCATTATAGATAAAGGATGACATCTTTCATTAACAGCTCTAAGACAAAAAGCACTTAACTTCTCATTACTGTGAAGAGAGTCATATTCCAGCACTAAACTTAAGAGCCACTTACAAAGCATTCAGCACCTTGTGCTTTCTTGTAGACATTCGCCTTGAATTTAGTCCTCACCTCTGCTTACAGCAAGGATGATGCATTAGACAATTCCACTATTGTAGATTGTCATGGCAGAAGAGACATTAATTTACTGGGGGATAAGAACAGTTTGCCTCCACTCCTTACTACCCATTGCTTTGTCCTGTTCTTATTCCTTGAGCTGACTTAGGGAATCTGTAAAGTCTTGCATTAAAGCCCTTGGGGTTTTTTGCATGAAAGATGCCCTTCTATTCCAGATAGAAGAATTTCAAGAAAATACATGAATACTTCTTAAGGAAATGAAAAATCGAACTTTTGGAGAGTTGTGCTTACTTTTTGCCAAGCTACATGCTAAAGCAGATGATCAAACAAATATTCATGTTTTCTTGTGTCATGGGGTAGCTATTCTAAAACTGGAGATAGTTTGGAAAAAGGTAAGCCCTGAAAGAAAAATGTAAAAAAAAAAAAAATAGAACAAACATATTTTACTGCACTTACTGGCAAGAAGAAAGGAATTGGCAGATAAGAAGCATGAAAATTCCTTTTCTGCCCTACAGAACATTATGCTTTAAAATACATGTACACCACTTGTTTCATTTTCTAATCTTGTTCTATTTTCTGACAACATCATGAAGATTTGATTCCTGTACCCTTTGCTTGCATTGTAAAGCATTTTACTTTGTGATTACTTCCAATCAAATTCAGAGAAACTATTTTAAAAGTGATTGCTAGCCTGATTATGGGTGACAAAACTCAGTCTGTATCTTGCCAAGGTCATCAGAGAGGAAAAAAAGTGATTTGGCAAATCTTTTTTTTCCTTTTTTTTTTAACCTCTGAGAAGCATAGAAACAAAAAGGGAAAGAAAACAAAATATCTAGTTCTCAGTACAAGCTAGAACAATCTAGATGACAGACCTGCATCCTGACTGCAGTTGTACAGGCCCAGAATGTTCAAAGTATCTCTTCCCCTCTCCCACTGCATTACGTGGCTATGGGTTGGGTAAAGGGTTTGGACCACACCTTCCACACACAGAGACATACACAGACTCTCCCTGAGGCTGTCACAGCTGTGACTCTAACCTGTTGAACTTGGTCCTTTTTACTAACTTTGTGTTTATTGCGCCAAATGCTCCCCTTCTACCCTTGTATCACCATCCAAACTACCTTAACACCTGAGGCAACTTCAGGCCATTTCCATAGGCTCTTCAGCTTTTGTTCACATAATATGAAAAACCTTCAATAAAAGAGAAACTGAAATTTACAGTCCTAATAAAAGTTTGTTTCCATTTCAGTAGCAATAGCTACTGTATTTTTAGCTGTCTAGTAAGTTACAGACTTCCTTACTCATTAACTCAAGAAATAGACCAACTCCTTTGAGCTGAGGCATAGTAAATCATAAACTATAGAGCTTCTCATCACTATGAGACTATGCTATGTAACCCGAATTCTCTCTTCAATCAAAGCAGCTTCCTCATTAACTGTGTTTGACATTTTTTTTCACCTCAGTTCTTACCTTCTTTGTTCCTTTCCCATCAATTTCAGCCAGCATTCTGTTTTCTAAACTACCTCCTACTTTTCTAGACATCATATTCACTATGCAGGTATGCTCTGATGACAGAGGCTGAAAACATTATGTACACTGGTATCATCAAAATGCATTGCATTTTTTGAAGTTTCCTTTTCTAGCCAAACATGACCTGAAATGGGAAATATGGAATTCTAATATTTCAGTCAGGAAGAAAAAATACGAGCACTGCCTTGGGGTTGAGGGGAGAACAATTGAATTGGATTTACTCTATTGGATGTACTGTTCTTCCAGAAACTGTACATGAATGACCGAAAAATGTCAGAAGTAATATAATATCACAAGTTACAAACAGCAAAGCTTGATTAATTGATAAAGAATTTTTTTTCTTATTACTGTATCTATTTAAATTTCTGCATAAACATTAAAGAAAATGGAGGTAGTAATAAGGTGCCAGGTAAAATAAGAATTGGCTAACAAGCAATAGGAAAGAGCTCTCGAGCACAATATTCAGTTCCCCTCACCAGCTTGTTAAAGGGATATGAAAG
Organism: Corvus moneduloides; assembly: GCF_009650955.1. Lineage (NCBI taxonomy): Eukaryota > Metazoa > Chordata > Aves > Passeriformes > Corvidae > Corvus > Corvus moneduloides. Next base: position 20,327,122 of record NC_045481.1, read on the forward strand.
CTCCCCAAGTATTTCACTACATTGCTATCTGTATACTTTTATCACCCTGCCAAAGTCAAAGAATAACTTAATTTTTTTAGAAATTACAGGTATTGGTTTCTCTCTTTTTCCTGTCCTTGTAGGAGAAATACGACTTATGAAGGCTTTCTCTGGTTGGTTTGGGCTTTGTTATGTTTGAAAGAAAACTTCTCATTCTTCCCTCCCATTTGTTCCTCTCTGTATTTCAAAGAGACCAGAACTAAAACCAAGGAAAAAGAGACTCTGACAGGCCCAGTCTTTCTAAGGTCGACCACCATAGTAAAGAACACCCTTGGTGGTTTCCTCACTCTACTTGAAAAAGGGCACAGACAAAGCTCACATGTTCTTTGCAGAGACAGTGCACACAACTGAATCCACACAGCCACATCAGACAAAATTTATTTGTACAGCAGGAATCACATCATCAGCCTAAGGAAATAGGGATCATTTGGGAATTAAATGTACCTAAACTTCTGGATCACTACAAACAAATGACATTACCCTGTCGTTCCAATCTCACCACCCAAATTCAGCTCTTACATACTCTTTAACTACTAATGAGAACTCCTGGTCCCATGGAAGAAGCTGTTCAACCTGCTCAGGGCTCATCTAAGGGACATAGCATTTAAAAATATCGATTCGCTCTCTCTGCTTAGTGGAAACGTCCACAGACAAAGAAAGGCTGGCTGCAGCGCATAATGAGAAGTCATTTTGGTAGGATTTCTCTTTTCTACTTTCCTAGTTTGATTAACATATCCTGATTTCAAACTATTTTTAACAAGTCATTTTTCTTCAATCAAAGGGCAAATGCTTTTTCAAGAATGTCACTCATCTAAATTATCCATCATTTTATAGTTTCCTGACAAGCCTCAAGAGACTCTACCATAGAAATAAAATCTACAGCTGAATTAACTCAGACTGCTTTATAGGGGCCTGCTATTACAGCAGTGCACCAAATCTTGACGATCGTTGAAGGCTATGGTCCTTAGACCTAACTTAAGTTTTTGCAGTAATTATCTACACTACATGAGAATACCGGGACCAGAACTTAACTTCTGTTGAATCTACATAATGCTGAAAGGATTTTAATACAATCAGTGAAATTATTTTGCATTTACAAGGGTAGAATTGAAATAAGAACAATCTTAGCAATGATAAGAAAGCCCTTTTGATTTTAAAAATGGGATAATTGGGTGAATTTGAAAACACATAGACAGACAGTTATGTGTTTTGTGTTTTTATGGAATTGTTCTGAGTATGAAATAGCAAGAACATCTATTTTCTCAAATTCAGGCTTTCCCGAGAGTGCAAAACCACCACTACCAGCCGAGATTTCTTGCTTCGCTGATGGTTACCGATCTTGACACTTGCTGGTACTCTGTGTTGTGAATAATTCAGGGATGCAGAGTTGTTCAGTGACAAACTATGGAGAGTAAAATGAGATCTGACATTGCTGCTTACCTGTTTGTGCTTCACAGCAGAATTAATAAGCAGGATCTCTCTGTTAAGCCTCAGGATTACTGAGAAGAGATCTGAATCAAAATGCCCTCATAAACGCTCCCAGTGTTTGCTCCACTCCAGCTGAAAGGAAGACAGCAAAGAGGGTCTTTGCCCAACATTGCTCGGGAACTTAAAGTGATTGTCTGACTGATGTAAACAAAGCATTTGACTGAATCTAGAACAATGCTGTCTGCTTCTAAGACAGAGAATTAGAAAGAAAATAAATTTCTTCTCTGGAAAAGAAGGAACTGAAGGTCCCAGCCACCTTCTGCTAGATCCAGCTATGCTGCTGTAGAAGGGAATGGTTACCATGTTCTACTCCACCTTTTACTAAGAGTGAAAAACATCTACAGAGATGTCAGCTGAGCCCTTCAACACTTCTTAATTTGTTCAGACAAAACCACTTATGTCATCTTGGGCCTGGTTTGAGTTGACCTGCATGGATTTAGTTGATCTGCATGATGCTGGGTTAGAGAGCACTTTCAGTACTTACTCTAAAGGAAGTTGATAGAATACTTCATAGAGTGAGGTTAAGCTCCAAAATGGATCATATCTCTTTAGGCTAAAATCATTTGAAGAGAAGGAATCTTCATTTACGCCTGATGTGTCTGTGGGGAATCAGTTGTGTGCACCAGTGCTGCATCCTGTCCACATCCTACACTGGGCTCTTTTTCCAGTAAGGTTAAGAAGGCCCTAGATTGTGTTCTTTGCAACGTTACTTGACCTTAGAAACATCAGCAGAAATACTAGAGCAATGGAGCACAGATGAGTCAGTACCTTCTTCCACATCCATAGCTGGGTCCAGAAAATGATGTCTATGAAGGGGTTGGAGCAAAATGCCAAGAGTTTGTAGTCCAACCTGAGAGTGTGTTGCCAGGCCACTGCTGGAGTTTTTTCTGGGGCAGTTACAAGTCTCAGGACTTCTGTAACACAAAGGGCTTTTCAAAGAAAAGATTGGCATGAACTGAACCCCAGTCAAAGCAAGTCTGTACAGCTACTGACTGATAACACTGATAACCATGCAGAGAGTCTGGCCTTGTGACCTTCCAGCATTAAGGGTTTTTCTTTATTTCCGTAATATTTATGTTGACTTCATATTTTTAAGGCGAGGGATCTGGGGACTAGAGTAATCAAAACACACTTAAATGAAAAAATGCAAATCCCTGTAGTGCCTTGAGTTTTAGCAACATGAAACAACTGTCTCTTCCCTTTATTTGCATAAGAAAGACACCAAATCCCTCTTTTCTCTAAGCCCGTAGGGAAGATTTCCAATGCACTTGAGGCACAGCAGATTCATCCTGTCAGATGGAGAAGCAGAGGGCATTTATACTGCTAAGCTTTCTATAGCACAAGAGTGTGGTAGTAAGCATTCATTTTCTTTAAATCAAAAATGAAAAGGGTATGCTAGTAAAAAGCATAAGCTTTACAAAATCAAAATGCAGTTCTATAAACCTTAAAGTGCACCTGTGATTACCAAGCATGAGTAATAGCTCACTGCTAAAGACCACTAGAACTTTCCCTGAAGGGCATCAATTTATCTGCATCAAAAATTTTCTCTACAGCACTAGAAACCCAGTATTAGTCATGTACAAGACTGAGAAATCTTAAGCAAAACAAGTGTCAGCCATTAAGTTGACAATTTTCATTTTACTGCCGCAGAGGCAAACGGAGTCATACAAAAAAAAAAAAAAAATCCAACATCAATAATGAAAAATAAATGAGATGTACGACCCGCATTCAGTTTCACTGATCTGCCTTTTCATGGTTGTAAATTTGCAGCCCATTGTATCTAGGGACACCATGTAGTGTCTAAAAATCATGAGTTTAACAGTTACTGGACCAACTTTGTCACTTGAGATGAAAGACATTTTGATTAGGTTAAAAGTATTTTCAGTAATAATAGTGTTGGGAAAAAAAATGCCTTTATATAGTATTTGCAATTATTTTTTTATTTTTCCCCTAAATTCTTATTCTGTGATTTTCTTTTTTTTACATTAAGGACATTCTGCTATCATTAGCTGTTTTAACACTTGCAGTCTTTGTAAGGACACCACTGAGCTGTAGCCTGAGAAGGCTGACTTTGTACTATGTGTTTACTCCCATATAATGGATGCTATACACTGTGTTGTTAACATGTAGTTACCTAGGAGTTCTCAACCTCACAGAAAATAACCTGCTGCTGCAGAAACACTTCTATGTGCAAGATGACATTATTCTCTCATTTTTATCTTTATGAACTCTGGGTTGGACAAAGATGTTTTTTAGTCTTGGAAGAGTCTATGGCAAGTCAAGCTGGTTTACCAAGTACATTAAACTTTATGAGTTACCAGAGTTACTAGATGATTGTGGAGGGAGGTTCTCACGGTTTACTCACAGCCAGTAGCCAAGTCCCAAGCAGCCGCTCACTCACTCCCTCACCAGAGTGACTGGGGAGAGAATCAGAAGGTAAAAGCTGGAGAACTCATGGGTTGACATAAAAACAGTTTAATAGGAAAAGAAAATGCCATGCCCACAAGCAAAGCAAAGCAAGGAATTAATTCCCTGCTACCCATGCCTGACAGCTGTTCAACCATCTCCCCATCACATGTAACAGTGACTCAGGAAGACAAATGCCATCACTCCAAATGTCCCTCCCCTCCTCCTCCTTCCCCCTGCTTTCTCTACTGAGCATGATGTCACATGGTCTGGAATATCCCTTTGGTCAGTTTGGGTCACCTGTCCCAGCTGTGTCTCTTCCCAACCTCCCAGACACCCCCGACTTCCTCACCATTGTGGCCGTACGAAAAGCAGAAAAGCCCTTGGCTCTGTGTAAGCCCTGCTCAGCAATAACAAAAACATCTCTGTATTATCAACCCTGCTTTCAGAATAATCCAAAACACAGCCCCATACCAGCCACTGTGAAGACAATTAATTCTACCCCAGCCAAAACCAGCACAGAGGGTAGAACTTCTTTGGAAAATTTTGACAAAAAGCAAGTACAACTGTATCCTTTTTTTCCTCGCACATACACACACAGTGCATATTTGTTTATTTATTTATTTATTACCATCTATTCCAAAGCTAAAAAAAATCTCCAGGAAATGCCATATATTGTCATGCTAACATCTAAAGCTGAAAGCTTGAAGCTAATCATTAGGCTTAACAAATATCAAGGGAGCTCTACCTATGGATCAGCAGTTCTGAGATGGGCAATAGGGCTGACACTTTGCACACCTGCTTGTGTCTACTGAGGGTTCTCACTCTTTGCTTTTCTGAATTTTCTATGCATATTTCAAATAGACAAGGAAAAAAAAAACCTAGTAATGGAGATTAGCTGAAAAACTACTTTGTCCGACTTCCCTCTTAACTCTTGATGTGATACAATGTTAATTTTTCATGCCCAGCAGGGAGCCAGCAGTCTGTCACACAGGTGGAGTATTTTTTCAAGTTGAAGAAATGAACTTGAGTCATTCTTAGCAGTAAATATTTTATGCCAAACAACATACAGAAAAGCCCCATAGCAAAGACTCAGCCAACGGCATTTTGAATTTTCCATGTTAAAATTGAAAACAATGTTTCCTGATCTATTTTTATTCTGACACAGTAAAACCAGTGACCTGAAAGTCAACTTGGTTGGTTTCTTTCCACTTCAATTCTGGCCTCCTGGTATACTCATAAATGAGGAGATCAAGGAGGAGGGATCAAATATCATTCCTGCAGCTGCAAGAGTACTGAGATGACAAAAAAGTCCTTTCAAGACCATCCTTGACCCAGATACATCCCCAGCTCTGTCAGCTTATCACAGCCTAGATTTGAGGAAGAACTGTGATTGTGATGGCAAAAATTACTCTCAGAGGCTTATTTTGATTGGTGGAACCCTCAAGAAGCCTTTATAACACAACAATGAAACATGAAATATTTACGTCTTTAAAATAAATTACAATTTCCTGCTTCCTGCCATGAGTCAGATCCCACATCAGAAGTAAGTCAATGTTTTGTAGAGGCGAAGTCAGGCAGGTTCTCCAAAAGGTAGAGGAAGTTGCTACCTATCATCAGGCCAGAAGGCCATTCCACATGTCTGCCAGTGAAAGTTCTGTTAAAGCTCATATATAACAAATTGCCTAAAAGCATTTTTCCTGGGACTGTACCCAAAGTACATAAGAGTAACAAATATTTAGCAATAAGGTGCATTGTAAGTGCTTCTCTGCTATTGTTTCAAACCCACAGAATTTTAGCCTGGAAGTACAGCTAAATTCCTTACTACACGTCATGCCAACATCCCACAGTGCTGTTGCCTCAGTCGCAAAATTATCAAATTAGTATCATCAATGAAATAATACTCTGTATGCAAAAGTAGGTGACAGTAAATACAATGGCAACTGAACTTCGATCTCTTTCTCCATTTAATTTTGTTGCTTTTGCCCACTAAATTAGTCCAAAGAAATCATGAAAAGTGACATGGTTGCTTGAAATGTATCTGAATAGTTCTGACTTGTGAGTCTCAGAAATAGCATTAGCACATGTTCCCTTCATAAGTTCACAGCTTATGATAATATGAAAAATAAAATCATAAGAGCATATGAGATCTACTGAAAAAATGAAGCAAAAGGAGAAATATCAGCTTCCCATTGGTAGAAAATAAATAATGAAGTAAAAAAGACAAACTTGTAAAAGCCACTGCCTACATACTTCTGATATACCACCTGCTCTGACAGTAACTTTTACATGTCTCCATCTCCTATAGGATCTTACTCTCCGACATAACTTCTCTTCTTTCTCTGGACTATACACCCCCTGAGATTTTTCCGTAAAGCATTGCATGCATGCTCACGTTAGAGCATGGTGCTAGTAATGTCAAGGTCACCAGTTCAATCCCCATACTCCCTTCCAACTCAGAATACTCTCTAATTCTGTGGAAATGGCGTTTATACCATTAATGGTGTCTACTCAAAAAGCGAAACGGTCCTCAGTGGCTTAGCCAACCTTATTTTAAATTGGGGAAAACTCTACAAAAGGATGAAGAGTATACAACCAGATCATTTTGGAGTATCTTCTATTGTATAGACGCATTGCATTTTCTGACATAGAATCATAGAATCATAGAATTATAGAATTGTCTCAGTCGCAAGGGACCTTAAACATCACCTAGATCCAACTCCCCACTGTGGGCAGGGACATCTTTCACTAGACCAGGTTGCTCAGAGCCCCATCCAGTCTGGCCTTGAACATTTCCAGGGATGGGACATCCATCTCTTCTTTGGGCAGCCTGCAGTGCCCCACCATCCTCACAGTAAAGAATTTATTCCTAATATCTCATCTAAACCTACTCTCAGTTTGAAGCCATTCCATCTTCCTCTCTCACTCTTGTAAACAGTATCTCTCCATCCTTCTTGTAGGCTCCCTTCAGGTACTGGAAGGTTTCAATTATATTACCCAGAAACCTTTTTTTACAGGCTGAACAATTCCAGTTCTCCTAGCCTTTCATGTGATATTTTTTTCCCTGTAACATTTCACCTTCATCCCATTTCACAGAATCCAACTGAAATTGCAAAAAAAGAAATCTCTCATAATGCAAACACTTCACAGAAAACTCAGCTGAACCAAAAAAAAATCAAAACAAACTGGACTTTGGATATTTATCTAGATATGAAATTTCTTAAAATCATTTGGTATTTTCTCATTCAAGGTACTTCCTTAGAGTAGGACTTTCTAGCAATCTCAGTTTGCCTTCAGTTCCAGGGAACAACAAGGGCTATTTCCTTCTACATGCCTTTTAATACCTGGCTTCTATATCGAATATATGAAAATGTTTGTGAATCTCAAGTACTCATAAATTTGTAATTTAAACATGTATAGGAAGTAAATAAAGGATGTCTGACTGTAGGACCCTGAGTAATCACAGCATCTCCTATTTGCCTGAAGAAGATCCTTCTTGGATATTTCTGTTTGCTTGAACACAGCCATGCCAACAGGAACAATGTGACACTCCAGTTCTTTGAGGTGGTCCTACATCAGCAAGTTCACATGCTGATGCCTTCTGAGAGGCTCATCACACAGACTGCATTGGCAGAACAATGGCAGCAGCCCCAGATTCTGTCAAAGTTTCCCGTGCAGAGCTGTGGGACGTAACACTTCCCCTGCAGACTGAGGGGTGTGAGACATTAAGGTATACTATTAGGTCAACTTTCTAAATTTTACATCGAGGTAATTTTCACAGATAAGCTACTTTTCTGCCTTCTCCATCCATAGCCCTTTTATAATTTCTTTCAATACTGATTATCTGTAGCTGTACTTAAAGTGTGAGTAGAACAGAAAACTAGTCAAGTTGGCAGCCTGTAAATCATTGTGTGGATATCAGCTTCAATGACCTTTGCATTATTTATTTCACTTACATATGCTAATGATCTCAAAAACACTATACAAACTGATCAATGAACCAAACATAAGGCTGTCTTTAGCCAGCCACTGCAGTGCTGTATAACAGCACATAGCAACTGGGTGCAATACCTTGAAGAGAAGGTAACAGGCTATTCAAATGAGAACACATGGAGATTTTACTTCACTAACCTATAGCAGTAACATTCAGCCAAACTTCAGTGTTCTCCTCCTCCTCCCATGGCCTCACTCGGGAACATCTAGAGGTGAGGCTAAGGTTGTGTCTCCAGCTGTACAGTGTCCAACCAGCACAGCTGTCGTCTTGGTTCTCTGCCCTCCCTGACAAAGCATAAGTCCTTACTAAAATACCAGAGATTCAAGCTGTTAAGTGCAGCCTGGCAGCAACCCATTCTACTACAAATTTGGGCTCTCCTTATCTCTCACAACATCTCTCTCCAGGGTACACTATAGCCATGGGAAGTGGCAGAAGTTGAAGCTCAGTAAGTGTAAGAATCTTAATTGCTCAGGCTAGTTGTAGTGGTTCTGTTCAAATTATCACTTACTTATTTACTTTCTGTGAGATAAGAATTAGGAGAAAGCAAAGCAGGCACAAAACTTAAAAGAATATAAAGAAGTTTATTAACAGACCTAAAAGGAAGGGAAAAAAAATCATACCACACCTTCAGAACACTTCTCCTCCCCCCACCTTTCCCCCTTCTCCCACTGTAAAAAGACAACCCTTGAGATGTTCAGTCTGTTTACCACTTCCATAATAACCTTGTTCAGTTCATTTAGGGAGAGGAGTCTCTCTTGCTCATGCTATGGAGACATCTCCACAAGAAATTCTCTCACGGCTTCAGTATCCTGAGACCGCCGCCCATGTTGGTTCTCTGCTCACATGTGAGAGTCCCTTCCCCCGACTTGCAGCTTTTCACACAATTGCTTTCAAGGGTCCAATCTTGAGCTACTGGGGTACCATTTTAAGATTGAGCTGTTCAAAAACAAAGGTTCTCTTCACCCATCTCTGGGAGCATCTTCATCTCTAAGAATAGAGGCCCTCCCCCTTCCCTGGGAGAAAAAGGTTCCTCATCATCTTCATCTCTAGGATTATCTCTGGGAGCATCTCTAGGAACAGAGGTCTTTCTCCTTCTGATTTGAAGCAAGAGTCCTCATCACTTCCATCTCTCCCTGTTCAAACTTCTCATCAAATTACAGCTGCTTCAGCATTTCCTTATTCCAGCACAGGTGCTTTTGCTCACAAGTACAGTTTGAACATTCCACCCCCCATGCTTTCATGGAATTACAATGGGTACTCTGATATATCATAGTTTATCACCACCAAAGCTTTACAACAGAATTTCAGCTTTTAAGCATCTCCTCTTTCTCCTCCCTCAGGATTTCAGCTCTTCTTTCTTTACTTAATGTTTGCAGGCTTAATCTATTCTGGAGGAAACTTACAGCACTAAAAGGGTTAATCTCACTCGGCCCCACAGCTGAAGTTCGCTTATCACTGTTGGTCACATGATCTTTACTGGGCAGCGGGCATCCTCAGCTGAATCTTCGGCCGCACTGGGCAGGGGGAGAGCCAGGCTGTGCTGTCTGTACGTAACACTGCTGGGGGGGAGGCCTAGGGTGGAACAGGTCCTCAGGGCTCCAGGATGGCTGTGTCCCGGCCCTGCCCGGCTGAGCAGGTCCTGGCCTGGACCGTGCAGGGCCCGGCCCGAGCCCTCTAGGTCCCATATGGGCCAAGCCCAGCTACCTGTCCCAAAGCAGGAAGCAAGAGAGTGCTTTCCCGGGGTTTGTCCATTCTTAAATGTGGACGACAGAGGCAGTCAAAATTTTAAGTCGCTTAAAAAATTGTCAATATTCAAACTAGCCAGTTGATAGGTTCTGCTAAGTCATAGAGGAAGCTGTAAGCACCTCTTTGCAAGAAAATCACTTCCGAGACTATGCTTGCTAACCCATGACACTAGTACAGTTGATATCATATCCAACACAGGCAAAACAGACTGAGGTCCTTTGGTCAGCACCTGTTCTGCCTAGTGTCTTGAACTGGCTCCAAGAATGGTTTTATGCTCCAAGAGCAAACCCTTGACACAGAGAACATCCAATTTCCTAGAAATACTGATATTTAGCTGTACTGTGTCTGCAGCCTGGTACTGGTGACAGTCAAGCAGGCAGATGACCTTTCTACTGATAATTGGCTTCAAATAAAATTAAAAGCACAGATAGCTATAAATTGGATTAAATTTTTAAAAGTCACCTTCAAGCTTGGTTGACAGCTCTAGCTGGAGACTAAACACTTCCATCCACTGGTTAAGTAAAATATAGCCAGTTGCAATGCTGTCTCTCCAGTGAGATGAGAGCAAATGATTCCGTCACTACAGTGAGATGGGACCAATTCTGTAGATGACAAAGGAGTTCATAACATTTAGTTTATTCTGTCTTATCTCTCAGGTGACAGTCAGCCAGGGCACCAGCACTGATATCTTCTCCTGCCTTCTAATAGCTCAAAAACAATTGAATATTAAGCAGTACTGACCTGGACCACATTTGAACTAAAATTCTATGTTGTACAGAGTCTCCACAGCTGCAAGCAGTTCCTTGTCCTACTTACAGCTAAACACCTATCTATCCTGCACATAAACTTGAAATTTTACCTGAGTGGTAACGCAGCCAGGGGCTTGTCAGCACCAGCCCCGGCATGCCCTCGGGCAGAGGGGACGCAGCGTTGGCCTCCACAGCATCCTCGCTGGACGGCTCAGTGGAATCAGCGTGAGATGGGTGCGTGCGCTGGCTCCTCCTCAGAGGAAGCACGTCGGGCAGCCGATGATCAGGCTGGCGTTAGCCCAGAGGCAAGGAAGGCGGGAGGGGCTTCTGGTGTGAGTTCCAACAGGTTTATTTGCAGGAGGGTCCAGGGACCAGCAAAGCCTCGAGGAGACGCGGGCTAGCCCCCTTTATGGGGGGCTGGAACAAGGCAGGGAAAGGGAAAACAACCAATGGGGTACAACCAGAGAGGAGGATACAATTTTTCAGAACAAATGGGGAAAACAGGGAGGCAGGAGTCATAACAGGGAACCAATTAATAACTAAAAAAGGGAGAATTTTCTGGAACAGGGGGAGGTAATTTAGGATTGGGAGCCACCCAGGGGGAGGTAACCTAGACCTCAGTGATCTCTTCTGGTGACTGACATTTGATGGTTTCAGCCCGAGAGCAGGCTGACCCACTCCAACAGAGTGGTATATTGTCCTGATTTTTCCTCACATGTAGACAACAAAAACAGATGAATGAAAACTTTTACAGACACAGAAACACAGATTGAAAGCACACTATACAGGAATGGAATTACCGTAACCAACTATAGAAGTATCATCTCACTAACAAATATTCTGACCTTTGCAAAAAAGAAAAAGGAAAATAAACAAGCATGCGCCTATTATAGACATATAATAACCACCTAGAACTCCTCTTGTCAAGCATCTTATATGAGAAACTGCTTTGGCTCCTCAGCTGCCTTCAAATGAGATGTGTGAGAGGATGTCAGTTCAGAAAGATCCTGGCCAGCCTCACTGTTCTCATAAAAATTTTGCCATTTCTTCATTCACCATCCTGTAGTTCACAGAAAGTGGTTGAAAACAAAATTACAAAGAAAGTCAAAGGAAGAACTAAAAAATAGCTCCAATTTTGAAAGTTATTCCAAGGTCAAACAGGTATAACCTAAGCCTTACCCAGAAAACACAGAATTCCAGTACGAAAAGATGCCAAAGATGTTTTTGCAGTTTTACCTTAGAGTTGCTTGCCGTGCTCCGGCAAAAAGAAAGAATACTTAATAAAGTATGTGCTCTTATATTCAATTTGTTCTGGCCTGGCTAAATAATAGGCGAGTGTGTTATTTGGAACAGTGACAATTACACCTCTTCAATAATCACATTCTGTTGTTTTTAAAACTTTTGAATGATGAATTACTGATGTGATCTCCAGAGAGAAGTGTATAATCCCCTTGCTGTGCTGCAAAGTGCCCCAGCAGCGCCATATTGCTGAACATCCCACAGGCACCAGCTGAGCTGCCAGGTGTTCTTGGGGCTCAGGGCACTCCAACAATACAATCACGTGTCTAGCAATAGTTGGATTCAATCCCAAAAAGATTTCTTCACATTTACTCATATGTGTTTAAACAGTGTCCATAACATATTTCACCCTTGTCTTGGGGTGACTTGATGTTGTATTCCCTATCGCTGCACTACACCCAGAAATTAGTATATATACCTTTCTACGCTTTTAAACTGACCCTGAGCGAAGAGAGAAGAAGAAAAAACCCTCAAGGATGCAGACAGAGAAAACACACTCTCATTCTCTGCATTTTTTTCTTCCTTTTGGCTTGTGTGTTCTGCGGCTGAGAGAGTGGGAGTGGAGAAAGCACCCTGCTTGCTTGTTCAGCCATTTTTCATTTTATTTTCCCTCCAGAGAGTTGAACTTTGTTTTTCCGGGAATTTCGGATTTTTTCCCTTTTCTACTGGACTGCTTCAATATCAGAACACATCGGGAGGACTTTCCACCGAGCACAGAGGGCCTGGCCCTGGCCAAGTCCCAGCTCCGAGGAGGAGGGAGACCAAAGGGAGGACTCTAACACTTTCCCAGGTTTTTCTCCACAGCGAGAGATTTTTATTATTTAGCATTATTATCCTTTTCCCATGTGTTTGTTAAATAAATAGTTTTTATCTCTTTCACTTTCCTTTGAGGAAAAAGTTTCTTTTTTCCCGAGCCTGGTGGTTTGTAACCTGCCTTCTCTCAGAGGATATATTTCTAAATTTGGCCAAACTGGCACAACCCTCCAAAGCAAGAATCCACAGAAAAATCAACTACCATTAAAAAAACCCAGGTACATGTTAGGAGAGAGATTTCTCTGGCACAATTGAGAGCTACTCTCTTAATATATAAGTGCAATACCAGATAAGGATCTGACCCATCCAATTTGAATTCTATAATATATGCATTCTTTAAAATTAAATACTTGAACTGTCAGCTCCATCTAACTGCCTCATTACTGTTCATTCATTTCCTGTCAGCACCATAAAAATAGTTAGGAGAAGGATTTTCCATAAGGAGAGAGCTCACAATGGAAAGGTGAAGTTTCTATGAGGAAAAGGGAGAGCATGTAGGCAGCAGAGATGACTGCAGGGGAAGCAGATCAGTGGGCCACTCAGTACTGAGGTACAGGATCAAACAGCAGAAAAATAAACTATATCTGGGGAAATGAGGCTTGGAAGGTGTTAAGAGTGCAGGTAGCTATTTAAGTAGTTTAAGTTAAAGGGGACATTATGTACCAGGAAAGACAAATTTCATGTTCTATGTGTCCTCTGAGTGTAAAAAAGGTCCCTAACAAGCCAATTCTCCACAGTGTAAGGAGACTATACTAATTCATACACTCCAACCCAGTATTATCACATCTAGAGATCTCCTCTGTGCCACTAGCAGAAGAAAGTTTCACAGGCAGTATTATGTCATTGAAAGCAGCACTGAAAACTACACACTTGGCATCCAATGAATAGGTCCTTATTTTCCTGCCTTTCTTATGCTACAGGCTGCGAGAAAGTCTGATCATCTGAATTTCAGAGCAGCTTCTGCACAGAAAAAGGCAGCCTCAAGCCATAACACCTGCCTGCCTCTACTAGTAGTCACAGTAATCCCTTATAGTACCCCCACCATGATGGAAGGAAGGCCAGTGCTGTCCCCCTTCTCTTTTTAGAAGAGCACAGGCAGCAACAGAGAGTCAGCTGGAGAGTGAGAGGACTTCAGAGTTTAATGCTCAGCTCCTGCTGAACCCCCAGCCAACCTCCATTGCTCCTGTGTGTTCAGAGGAGAGCTGGCAAGAGAGAACTTGTCAATGACAAACCAAATGGGAACCACTCATGCTAACCAACTCTTGTCCTATGTCTTCTAGTAAAAGGGCATTTATCTCTGTCCTTTGTTTTACAAGGGCAGTGGATTCAAACATTTTTAGTAAAGAAAAAAAAGCTTACAGCCACATCCCTACTGCACAGTGAAGTGCAGTCCCTTCTGACACTAAGCAGCATTGCAATGGCTTTGCCTTATGCCCAGCCTACAGCACGTGAGTAACTGTAGACCTTTAAACCACCAGACAGCTGCAAAATCTGGTCATCTTATGTGGATGTCTACAAAGTTTATGTGTATATGCAAATCAAACTAGCTCAAGAATAGATGTCAAAATAAACAGTGGAAATACAACTGATCACACAACTATAGCATATCTTTGTTTCTCTCTTCCTAAGTGCTGAGTACAAGAGTAACTATTAAATTTCAACCATCACTGTGTCTTGATTTGGTAATTGCACTTCTCTGCATTGTGAGAGCTTAAATAATGGAGTAATAACTCAATTATGTCTGATTATGAGACTAATATGATTGATTTTCTAACTAACAAGGATACTAGAGGGAATTCTCTTGGTCCAGAGAAATCAGTGTCTAATGACACAAAGTCATGTATTGGCAGAAGCACCATAAAGATGTTTTACATAAAAGCTCATAGTCTAGCTAGCTTCAGAAAGCCAACCTGAAATCCAACTATATCAAGTTGATAGCACCTCTTTCAATACCACATGATAACACATGGCCATTACATTTTGTTATTGTACAGTTTTCATACATAGCTTGTTTCTGCCTACATTGCCAAGAATCTAATTGTAATAAGTGACTACCATATTACCAGCATGAATAAGACCCTGTTTGTCTAGGGCTGGATTTTTCAAAATAATGACTGCAAATCAGAGTCCAATGCTTACCACTTACTCTCAAATTGTCATTATGTGCCTGCATAAGCAAAGACCTCCAGGGGGTTTCATCGTGCAATAGATATGCCAAATGTTGAGAATCATTCCACTTCAGCATGTCTTCATAGGGAGAGTTCTCGGGAAACATCTATTCAAATAGGGAAAAATGATAGGAGGTCACAGAACATCTCAAACATAAACCACTGCACTTTATATATAAGAATTTTCACTGTAGCATTTTGGCCTATATTATTCTCCACCTTAAGTGCCCATTTAAATTGCATTTTCAGCTTTCAGCAGAACCATGTGTAGAAACATTTGTGTGTCTCATATGGTTCTTCCCCCTTTTCCAAAAATTATCTTTTCCCCACAATAACACAAAAAACTCACTTTCTATTAATTGCTCAGTAAAAGAGGGTACCTTGGGGCTTTATTAAGACTTCTGAGAGACTGAACCATGTGTGACCTAAATTGGCTACGTAAGTGGTTTCTGGAGGGCATAGAGCAGTATTCACAAATGTAATCGCCTTTCACCTTGATGTTAATTATACACTTTGCCATTCAAAATAAGTTATGGCCATGAGCTAAAGCATTTGTAAAGTAAACATGTCAGGAAAGCAAGATACAGGAGAATTAATTAAAATAGTAAATTCAGCACTATTAAAAATGCCTTTTCTTTTTACACTCAATCTCTAGTGTGGCCTAAACAGAAAACAACCACTGGTCTCTAAAAGGAAGGCAGCAAATTTTCACTCCTCTAGGTTGCTTTGTTTAAAAATAAAAATATAATGCACAGGTCCTTTCCTCAGAATATGAAAATAAATGGATCTTCCTGGTTAACAACAATTTGAAGAGCTGGAATTGCCTCAGGATCTCATAAAATACATTTCCCCTAGAAAAAAAAGAAGTTTTATATAACCTCATTTTTACATTTCATTTTCTGTTTGGGGTTTTTTCCTTCCCTTTTTTAAATCAAGGATATTTATACAAAAACAGAATCTTTATTTCTGAACTCTGCTCTACTCCACCAAAGTCAATATTACACATTTTTGAGCATGAGTTTTTCTGGTGGGGTTTGTTGCATGCTGTTTAAGGGAGGACAATAAGAACCCAACAAAAATCACCATAATCCAGAAAGGAAAGCTTCCAAACCAAAGAGATGGCATCCAGAATTTATTGATTGCCAACAGCAATTAATGATAAGTTTAGAAAAGCATATTCCAGACCTGGCCAACTTTAAAGCACTGGCTCAGCTCAGAGACAAAAGTACTAGATTTTACAAACAGATTTTTGGGGAATTTAAGAAAGATCATAAAACAGTTGCTTGAAAAAAAAATATGGAGGTTTTTTGCTTTAAGTTGGCATCTGCCACTCTGTTAACAGGATACAGTACAGCTGAGGATACAGAACAAAGAGACAGTTCAGGATTTTCCTGTCATTTCAAGCTTTGAAACAACCCTGCTCACTTCCTACTGAATAGACCACCTCAGCCCCTCAGAAGTCTCACTGGAGCACTGCCTCTGAATCCAGGCTGTGGTCTCTTCTACATTGTCTCCTACTTCAAGCTCCAAAATTCAGTGTGAAGAATTCCATTTCTCATTTGACTGAGATCTCCATTTTCACTCTCTTTTCCATCCACCGTTTTGTTTGCCTGATACCTAAATGCTAACCAAGTCCTCAATGCTCCTCTGTAAGCCCACAAAAAACCAAACTAAAATATAAAAATAAATGTATGTAGCTTCAGAAAAATAAATGACAGACTTATAGAAGATGAATCCACTGAAAGGTTCAGTACCTAGGACAGTATTTTGGGGAAGTTTATTTTGTTTTTCTTTATGCTTTTTTCTAAACCACTGCTGATGAATTATGTTAAATCAGACTGCTGACACAAATAATCCTTTGATCTGAGCTAGCAGAGTTGTTCTTATGTACTGTCTATACAACACCTCCATTCTCTGTTCACGCTTTTATGTTTCTTTACAGAAGCTAAGACTAAGATTCTTGCAAAACAATTTTGTTGATATCTGACATACTTTATAAACTAAGTAATATTTCATATGCCTGTAACATCACCCATATGAGTCATACTGGATATTAGTTACAAGTATAATAGATTAATACTAGAAGTATCGTTGTGAAGCACTTTCTTTAAGATTACAATACTAAAGTTGAGATAAAGAATTTCTCACCTCCTTCAGGATATTGACTGCAGACCAAAAGGAATGATGAGAGTATTGACTAAGCACTCAATAAAATAAAAAAAATTAGGGGAAATTTTCAAGACTCTTTTAAGTCATTATTTTCACTGATCAAGTTTATTTTTTCCTTTATAGGCTACAGTCTAAGTCTTAACTCAAACCTCTAGAAAGTACTAGAGTCCCCCTGTACTGGGCACTTGTGAGACTGAGACCACTCACAACAAGGACATGGAGGTTCTTGAGTGTGCCCAAACCAGAGCAACAAAGCTGGTGAAGGGTCTGGAGCACAAGTCTTATGATGAGCATCTGAGGGAGCTGGGGTTGTTTAGCCTGGAGGAAAGGAGGCTCAAGGGTGACCTTATCCCTATCTACAACTGACTGAAAGGAGGTTGTAGCCGAGGGGGGTTGGCCTCTTCTCCCAGGTAACAAGTGTTCAGACAGGAGGAAATGGCCTCAAGCTGTGAGGTTTAGACTGGATACTAGGAAAAATTTCTTCTCTGAAAGGCTGGTCAGGCATTGAAATAGGCTGCCCAGGGAAGCGGTGGATTCACCATCCTGTGAAGTGTTAAAAAGGCGTGTGCATGTGGCACTTGGGGACGAGCTAGTGATCAACACGGTGGTGCTGAGTTAACAGTTGGACTCAGGGATCACAAAGGTCTTTTCCAACCTTAATGATCCTATGATTCTATGAAAGACATTCTCAATTTTTAGTTCAAATCCTCATCTAAAATCCTCTGTGAGATGATTAGAGATTTCAGTGCTTTTGTCTTGTTTGTAGCACTTCAAGTGACACATACTACTGGAAAACACACTTAGTACTAAACTCTCTTAATATCCATGAACATTTCGAGGTATTTTGAAAGACGATGCAAAATTCTCCACTTCACTTATTAGAAAAGTTATTACAGTTCACTCTTATTTCCCTTCAAATTTCATTGATTTCTACGTCCTTTCTTAGGAAAAAGTGTCAACACCATTACCCAGCTGATCATTTTGCTGGCACTTTGGATAAATATCCTGTGCCCCAATATTAATAATCTTTCTGAAATGTATCTTTTTTGACAGTACCATGTTCCCCTCTATTTTCAAACTGTTAAATAACAGCTGAGGAATCTTATATGCAGCAGTTAATTCAGATGCATTATTATGTTCAGGTTGCACTATTGTACTTTAAGACATCACTCTGATTGGTCTGGAAGTCAACTTTGCCAGGTCTTGCCATAAAAACTGCTAGCTTATAGCACACGAGAAACATTTCAGAGATGACTCTAAGCCAGTCTCCTAGTGTGATGTTTTAACTATATAAATCAACAACCACCAAAAATAATGATTCAAGGTATCAGGTTCCTACAACAGTGATGCAATCTGTTAATCTGCTCACTGCTACTTGCAGAATAAGCAAAGTGGAGCTGAGATAAACAAGCTTTAAAATGAGGAATAGTATCTGAAAGAGCTAAATTGCTCATAATAGAACTGAGACAGAATGAACAGACAGTATTAATGAGTCACAGGCAGACAGACCTTCACCTCATTGCAGAGTTGCAGAATCATTAACTATTGGATGTCACATCCTAAGGTATGCTAAGAGATACATTACTTATACTGAAATATTTTTAAAGTATCCTTTACTTAGAAAGTATTTTACAGAAATGAATATATGCATGTAAAGAAGCATTAGTGCAACAAATACATTCTAACCAACCTGTAAATGAAAAAGAAGGAAGAAGGCAATAAATTACTTGGAAAATGCTGAATATCTACATGAGAGATATGATGCAGGTAAGAATGTATATGTGAAAGTAACAGAGTAGCTGCAATTGCCTAGGTCCCACAGTGACAAGGGGGTTTATGCAACTGAAGATGAGCGATATTAGTTATTTCTCAGTATTTATTAGTATTAGTTGTAGTAAACTATTAAACACATTTCTGATTAGCTGCATGACACAAAAGTTACAGCTGCAGAGAATTATTTCAGCAGTCATTCTTAAGAGCAACTTTACTCCACAGAATATGAAATCATAAACAAATCAATATTTTCACTACCATTGTCTGAAGTACAGATAAAAGCCCTGTAATTACCTCTAGATATGAATATAGACATCTAGATATGAATATAATTACATCTAGATAGAATAACATCTAGATTAATGTAAACTGTAAAAATTATGACATGGAAAGTAGCAATAGAAATCAATCCCAGACTGATATGAGAACACCCTTTAAATTCAATCCTTTGCTCTCTTCAAGCCTGAGTCTCCAAAAAGATTGTCTAGGTCACAGCATTAATTAAATATACCAGCAATATTCATTATCAATCATAAACCAGTGTTTCATTTCAGGTATTTACTAGTACATCTAATATACTTCAAAAAATTATTATATGTCTTCTTCCATTTTGATCCCATTAAATTGACTCGGAGCCTTTCTATACCCTGCCTTAGTCCTGAATGGGATTCACAGACTCTCCAATAAAAGAATTCAAGTAAAACCAGTATAAATAATGAAAGGGTTTATGCAGTAAATATATGAAATATATAAAAGCTAAATGAGCTAACATTAGGCACAGGCCTGGTTTAGTATGCTGACTTTGGCAAAATGAGAGCTATCTCCAAGAATGAGGAGCCAGAATTCTCTCTGTTCTTCTTCCCAGCTGACAGAATTTACAGCTCTATGAGAAAAGTAAAGTTTAATTCCCACAGGCCATTTGGCCCCTGTTCCCCTGCTCAGAACACTAGCTGGTCTGCAAATTAAAACAACATTTTCTACTACAGGGTATATGCCCTATATGCCCCACTAAGTCTACGTCAACACTAGATGGTACAATCACCTTGGGGAAATTACAAAAGGCTACTGGGGCATCACATACTTGTTGATATCACTCACTGCTCTTAGAGCAAAAGCCTTTTGTACCACTAACTAAACTTAAACTTTCAATCTTATTGAAATGTAAGAGAGAAACCATACTGCTCATTTACAGTAATACAGGCAGTATTTCTAATGTTACAAGATATTGTTAAAAAAATACAAACCAATGACCTCTTTCACATAAGCCACAAAAAAACACGTTGGATGCTTTCACTTGCAGCTATTCTCTAACTCATTTGGATTGAGACCAGTTTCCAAGCATTAAGAAACTTCCACCTCCAACCACCAAACCAGAAAGGTTTTCTGGTCAGCATTTCTGTTCTTACTCTATTTGAAAGAAGTTAAATTTACCTACACCTACTGAAAACATCATAGCCCCATTTTTAAGAAAGAGAATTGAAAAATTTTTAGTGAGTATACCAAGAATTAGCTGAAATAAAAAGTAAGGATAAGGTCAGAATTAAAATAAATACATGTTCATAATAACAGAACTCTTTCCATCACCCTTGTGATGATTCAGTTTTAGTGACTGCCCAGACCTCTAATTTGTTGAGGGCTCTCTGTGGGGCCTCCCTGCCTTCAAGGGAGTAAACAGCTCCTCCCAGTTTTGTATCATCTGCAAACTTGCTTACG
This sequence comes from Corvus moneduloides, assembly GCF_009650955.1. Lineage (NCBI taxonomy): Eukaryota > Metazoa > Chordata > Aves > Passeriformes > Corvidae > Corvus > Corvus moneduloides. The sequence goes on from NC_045481.1 coordinate 20,347,479, forward strand.
ATCCTTTCAAGTCTTGAGTCCAAGACATTTAGGAAAATGTTGAAGAGCACAGGACCCAGGATGGAGCCCTGTGGAACCCTGTTAGTGACAGGTCATCAGTCAGATGTCACCCCATCCACAATAACCCTTTGTGCCCAACTCATGATCCAGCTGCTCACACATCACATGATGTGTTTATCCAGCTGTGTGCTGGATATTTTATCCAGAAGGATCCCGTGAGAGATAGTATCAAAAGCTGTACTGAAATCCCAAAAGATAGCATTAACTGGCTTCCATTGATCAACTAGGCGGGTTACTTAGCCATAAAAGGAAAATGAAAGTCCTGATAAGCAGACTTTACCTTTATGAAACTATGCTGGCTGTGGCTGGTGACTGTGCTGTCCTTCAGATGTTTTTCAGTAACTCCCAGAATAACCTTCTCCATAACCTTACCAGGCAGTGAAGTCGGACTAACAGGCCTGTAATGTCCAGGGTCATCCTTATAGCCCTTTTTGAAAACTGTGACAATGTTAGCCAACTTCCAGTCAACTGGGACCTTTCAAAATTCCCAAGATCCTTAAATACTGTCAAGAGAGATCTCAATCTCATAAATATACGTAAGAGCTAATTCACAGAATTTTCATTATGTCAGACATTGCCTACAGCTGAGAAAAATTAAAATAAAGCCAAAAGAAATGAAACTATTTTACCACACATACAGGGAGTTGGTGGCAGATCCTGGAATGCAGAAGCCTGGTTTTCCCTTGAACCGTGAGGCCAAAGTCACACTTAATACCAGGGAAGGCACTGTAGTTGCAGTGTTTTACAGTACTATCACTATAACTTTGTGCCGCTCATGTCTAAGACAAGAAGAAATAATAAATAACACCAGGATGAAAAGTAGACCTCATTCACTTCTCAGAGGGCTTTCCTCAAATGCAAATTCCAAATATTCTGAACAGAGTTTTCAGAAGCTCCCTTGAGGTCTTCCACAGAATTTTTCCCCTATAAATGATAAAACACTTGAGCGGAAGCAGTGTTTCTGTTGACACTTATAAGCATGGCCAGCAGTTGATTATAAGCCATTGTGCTATCAAGTTTGAAGCATACCAGGCTATTTCATTTTCATGGAGAAATTTCCATTAGGAAATGCTGCAAGAGACTAGTTTGTATTTATTTATTGAGCACCATTTAAGGACTGTTAGAGTCTTTTAAGCTTCCCCTACCAAGACATTACCAATTTCTTGTTTGAATAAAATGATATAAAAGTAAAAATTAGGCAGGGGATAAAATTGCCGGTACATGGTTGTAGTGATAAAGGCCAGTGCAGCACTGGATAACATCTTTGAGAGTACGTGAGAAACTGTCTGCTGAGCCCTTGGCGAAGGAGAAGGACGCAAAGAGATGCTGCAGACATCACAGCAGGAGTTCCTCTGCAGACACTGGGGAAAACAATGGTTTAGCCGGCTCTCATCCTCCATTTTGTGCCACTGGCGAGCAGATGTGCCCCTGCAGCCCTTCAGCACCCACAAGGGAGGCAGGTAATGCTTTAACCCCAGCCAGAAACAAAGTGCCACACAGGGGCTCACTCTCCCCACCAGCTTGCTGGGGGAGAGAATTAGAGGAGTAAAGACAGGAAAAGTTGTGGTTCAAGATAAAAGCCAATATACCAGGGAAATCAAAAGCCACGCATGCAAGCAAGGCTGGCAACACCATCACTGCTACCAGCACCAATACTGCAATGGGCTCATCTGCCTCTGTGCTGCCTCCTGCCACCACATCGCCTGCACTGCTGGTCAGCCCAGCCTGCCCTCCTAGGTCTACCGTGTCAAGACAGTGTCCAGCAGGCCTGCCAGATCATGGTGGTAGTGAAACAATGTCCCTGCAGCCACAGGGCAGCTGCCCACTCCATGTGGCCATGGGGTTGACCAGCAGCATTGCCGTGCAGCCATTGTGACACCACTGGTGAGGTTGGCTCTGTAAAGCGCTTGCATCACAAAGGGCTCCAGCCTGCCACCCCTATAAAAGCAGGGCAGCTGCTCACAGCACTCAGCGAGCACCACCATGGCTGGCTACAACCGGCGGGCCAGAGGGCGCAGGAGCAGGAGTCGCCGCCAGCACCTGCGGAAGACACGGCGCGCTGGCCACAGCCACTCTCGCCGCCGCAGAAGGCGGCCAAGGGGCCAACTTGCAGCACATGGCCCAATCATCAAGCGCCGGCCCCTCAAGAGACGCAGACGCCGTGAAGAGGAGCCGGATGGGCCAGATGGGCCGGATGGGCCGGATGGGCCAGATGGGCTGGATGAGCCGGGGGAGCTGAATGAGCTCCATGAGCCAGTAGATGGCTTTTAATTTTAGAGCCAGAGACCCTGAGAAGACCAGCCACCACATGGGCCTGGCTCCAACAATAAAGCATAGCAAGCTCGCATGATGAGTGTGTGTGTCCCCGGTGCACTGTGCACCAGCAGTAGATTGCTCGGTGTCTGCCCATGTCCCAGGGGTATGGGCTGCCCACAGGTCAGCATGCCCATGTCCATGCTCGACAGCAGGATGTGTGTGTCCAGGCATGATGTTCCTGCGTGTGATCTGTATGTATGAGGATGTTCGTGTGTGGCATGTGCATGTGCAGGGCTGTCCTTGTCCAGGATGAGTTGTGATTGTGCCTGCAGCCCATGTCTGTGCCTGGGCTATGGGGAGTGCCAAGGACACATGGATAATTTCTGCTCCTGCCACTGGTCCCCTGGGCTCCCTTTTTGGGTCCCTCTTATTGCAGGCTCCCTAGGGGCTGGGCAGAGCCCACAGAGGGAAGTACCCTCAGTGCCTCATGCCCCCTCCTATGCCACTGCTGGGGCTTCGAGGGTAAAGGCCAGACAAAGCAGTGCAAATTGCTCTGCCTACCCCACTCCTGACTCTCAGCCTGGCCATGCCCCCACTCCTGGCAGGGTTGTCACACTGCCCTTCACAGATCTCCCTATAGGGAGACTTCCTGACCCTGCAACATGCTTCTCAGTGCTGCTCCCCTCTCCCTCCTCCTGGTGCTCTGTGTCTATAGTAGGCTTGGGTTGGTGAGGGCTTCAGAGAGAGGAGACAGTCTGGAGAGCATCTGGGAGGCCATGCCACCAGTTGCCCCAGGTTGGCCAGGGCTACTGCCATCCAGGTCTGAGAAGGACTCACCGCTGGCCAAGGCTGAGTCCTGTTGGGGTGGCTCAGCCTACTCTCGGGCTGAAACTATCAAACGTCAGTCAAACCAGGGCCATCCACTGGGTGGATTTCCCCACCCAGGACGGTGGATCGGAAGGCAGACCAGAGGAGATCACTGAGGTCTAGGTTACCTCCCCCTGGCTGGCTCCCAATCTTAAGTTACCTCCCCCTGCTCCAGAAAGTTCTCCCTTTCTTCATTGTTAATTGGTTCCCTGTTGTGACTCCTGCCTCCCTGTTTTCCCCATTTGTTCTGAAAAATTGTATCCTCCCCTCTGCTTGTACCCCATTGGTTGTTTTCTCTTTCCCCGCCTTGTTCCACCCCCCCATAAAAGGGTGTGCCCAATGCTTTTTGGGGCCTTTCCTGGGCCCTGGACCCTCCCGGAAATAAACCTGTTGGAACTCACACCGGAGGCCCCTCTCGCCTTGTTTGCCTCCAGGCTAACGCAAGCCTAATCCATCGGCCGCCCAACGTGCTTCCTCTGAGGAGGAGCCAGCGCACGCACCCATCTCACGCTGATTCCACTGAGCCGTCCAGTGAGGACGCTGTGGAGGCCAACGCTGCGTCCCCTCTGCCCAAGGACACGCTGGGGCTTGTGGTGACAAGCCCCCAGTTGCATTAGAGTCCATTTGCAAAGGTGATACTGCCTCGGGGATAATATCTTTAGGAACACATGCAAGAAACAGTCCTGCAGAGGCCAGGGCAGGGGAGAAGGAGGAGAGGAGGTGCTCCAGACAATGCAGCAGGAATTCCCCTGCAGACACTGGGGAAAACAATGGTTTGCAGGCTCTTTGCAGCCCATGTTGTGCCACTGGTGAGCAGATGTGCTCCTGCAGCCCTTGGACATTCATGGTGGAACTGGGTGATGCTTTAACCCCAGCCAGAAACAAAGTGCCACACAGGGGCTCACTCTCCCCACCAGCTTGCTGGGGGAGAGAATTAGAGGAGTAAAGACAGGAAAAGTTGTGGTTCAAGATAAAAGCCAATATACCAGGGAAATCAAAAGCCACGCATGCAAGCAAGGCTGGCAACACCATCACTGCTACCAGCACCAATGCTGCAATGGGCTCATCTGCCTCTGTGCTGCCTCCTGCCACCACATCGCCTGCACTGCTGGTCAGCCCAGCCTGCCCTCCTAGGTCTACCATGTCAAGACAGTGTCCAGCAGGCCTGCCAGATCATGGTGGTAGTGAAACAATGTCCCTGCAGCCACAGGGCAGCTGCCCACTCCATGTGGCCATGGGGTTGACCAGCAGCATTGCCGTGCAGCCATTGTGACACCACTGGTGAGGTTGGCTCTGTAAAGCGCTTGCATCACAAAGGGCTCCAGCCTGCCACCCCTATAAAAGCAGGGCAGCTGCTCACAGCACTCAGCGAGCACCACCATGGCTGGCTACAACCGGCGGGCCAGAGGGCGCAGGAGCAGGAGTCGCCGCCAGCACCTGCGGAAGACACGGCGCGCTGGCCACAGCCACTCTCGCCGCCGCAGAAGGCGGCCAAGGGGCCAACTTGCAGCACATGGCCCAATCATCAAGCGCCGGCCCCTCAAGAGACGCAGACGCCGTGAAGAGGAGCCGGATGAGCTGGATGAGCTGAATGAGTTCGATGAGCCGGTAGATGGCTTTTAATTTTAGAGCCAGAGACCCTGAGAAGACCAGCCACCACATGGGCCTGGCTCCAACAATAAAGCATAGCAAGCTCGCATGATGAGTGTGTGTGTCCCCGGTGCACTGTGCACCAGCAGTAGATTGCTCGGTGTCTGCCCATGTCCCAGGGGTATGGGCTGCCCACAGGTCAGCATGCCCATGTCCATGCTCAACAGCTGTGGGTAGCACAATTTGTAGGAGGGTTTGGGATGAGACATGGACCATGAGGTCATGGACACATGCACACCTCATCCTGGACATATCTGGCTTTTATGTCAAGCCACAAGTTTTCTGAGTTTTACTCTTCTGATTCTCTCCCCCAGCAAGCTACCCTTGAACTCCCAGCAGTACTGTGGGAGAGGACACAAAGCGCCAAATGTTAGTCTCTGTGTGGGCTTTGCTCGGCCCCTTGGGACTTTGCAAAATGAGGGACCCAAAAACGGGCCCCAGGAGGGAGACCAGAGAAAGCATCAGTGACATCTATGTGGGCTTGATCACATGCACTGCCCCACAGGGAGAGATTACATGTATTGTTTATCGTCATCTATTCATCCCTGAACACCTTCAGAACTTCTGGCTGAATACCATCCATGCCAAGGCATTCTTACTAGTATGTTTTATAAAATTTATGTATATTTTCACAATAATCTGTATGTGTATTAGCAGCTATGTAATTTAGTATAAATGTTCTCTCTCCTTAAATCTCCTCAGATGTCATTCTAGCAGTGGTATTCCACTTAAATATGCAGAAAGTAGTTTACTAATGAAACTTATTCCATAGATTCTATAGACTTATAGATGTTTGCCTAGATTTAAAATGCAATTGGAATGATTAATGGAAGAAAATTCTGTCAGAGGCTATGAAATATAAAAACTTCAAGCCCAGGAATACTTGGGAGTATCCTCTGAGGAACTATCATTATAAGTTTGACCTGCTCAAACAGTGCTTCAGCATTCACTGTTGGCCACTACTGGGCATTCTTTTGAAATTATGTAATAGTATGAGAAGTACAAAGCCAGACAAAGAGAAAGAAAGTTCCATCTTTTGCCTGATAAAATGCTCCTCAGACACTCAGGAACACCCATAAGTGAGAGCCAATTCTCAGCATATAAAAGAAACATTTATTTCTTTATTTCCTTTCTGTAGCAAAGAAAGATGTCCTTATCAGATTGCTACATTAAATCAGCTCTGGTCTGACATGCACTTCAATAGATGCGAAGTTACCGTGGTGCTGCTGGACAAGTGTCCTCTGCATAGAAGCAATGGCTTTAATTTGACATTTGGTGAGCCCAAAAGACTCTCTGATGAGTCACTGAGGTACAGAGACTGAACTTGGTATTTAGTCTTCTGGGAATCTTGAAGACATGGTGTTAAGTGCACTGCTGTATGTTGTGCAAGGCTGTCTGGCTGAAAATGTTCAGTGCAAAATACCCTTGCAGGCTCAAGAAAAGAAATAGATATGAAGGATGGGAGGAGTGAGCAATCCAACACTAAAGATTATTGCTAAGAATAAAGAAAAGAGCTGTTTAGCATTTCAAAAGGTGTCTTTCTTCTTATATATGTTCAGAGTATTCCAAATCTGTCAACAAACCCAGAAATCCTCAAGCTAGAGTAGTAGCTGGCTTGTTCCAAAGGAGATCACCCTGACGGATGGTAGTATATAGAGCGGGTATGTCAGTGTGGGCCAATCTGAAGCTACAGGAGCAATCTGTCAATTCTAACAAAGATAAATACAGCTTCTGCCTCATAGTGTTTTGCAATGCTGGGCACTGGCCATTGGTTTCCCCAACATGATGGATTTTACGGTCAGGTGTGGTGATATCTCATGACCTAAATAGCTTTCAGAGAATGGCTGGTTTGTTTTGGATGATGATGGATTATACTCCAGAACTCCCCGTGAAAAATGATGTCTCATGCTTGCAAGTATTGCATGGACATGGATAAGTCCCAGCCAGCTCTTGGACTTGGTAAACATCCTTATGTTTTTATTGCAAGTGTCTGTCCATATTTTTCCCATGCTTTACAACTCCTTCCTTTGTTTCTCAATCATCCTACATAAATTGATAATCACATCCTCCTCGGTACATCCTTGCAGTGTTACATATGGAAATATGAAGAAGACACTGAAGTCAGAAATACTGCTAAATGAAGGTACCAAGCAACATCTGATTTCAGCTACAGATCACGAATTTTAGCCATAGCAGCAACAGTGACTGCAAACCAAACTCTTACTTTCTTATGCTATGTCACTACGGAGCTACACCAGTGATGCCTCTCCCTGCCATGCACAAACCTGCACAGGAAGTACCACCGGTTATGTGCTCCCACACCCTCTAGAGGAAAATCCTGTAAGAGGGAGTGTTGGGCAGAAAGGGCACAAGCAGGAAGTTCTGAAGGGGATGGAGCCCACTCTGCACAGAACCAGACTGAATCCAGCAAATTTCTCTGGTTATGCTGTATATACACTAAAGCTAAATTTAGCCCTGTATGCTTTACCTACCAAACTAATGGAAAAATTTACTACCACAGAGTGTTGATACTGCATCAAAGGAGAGGGTCCATGTCTGAATTATCTGGAACAACAGTTCTCAAGCTACATATCTATATAAATTTAACTGAGTTGTGGACTTTAATAAGGACTAATGAAGCAAGCTTTCTTGCACTATAGGCTAATGCACTCCAATAATTTCTGGTTTGAACAGACAGTGCTGCTGTTTTCCTTCATTTTTGGTATTTTCCACTCTTCTTTAAAAAATTTCAGTGTTTTGCCTTTCTCTTAGCATTAGGAATGAGCATTTTCAATTGAAGGCTTTTCTCTCTCTGAATGCTCTGTGTCATGTTTTGAATATCAGGCAGCATGCTGGCAGCAGGGGAGAGCAGGGAAGCACCCACAAGCAATGCCTAATGGAGAAGACAAACACCACTAACAGCAAGAAAAGAAACAAAATTCCAGGATATTCCTTCCATCTGTTTGCTATACTGTGACAAAGTCCATTTTTAGTGTAATAGCCAAAGGGATTTTAAAAAAGCTTCAGTACTGAAGGAACACATTTCCACTAAAGTTACTGCACCACAACCTCTTTCCTGTCTGAAATGCATTAAATACTGCAGTTCTTCAGAAAGCGAGGGACTGTTTGTGGGCACAAGATGAATCCAGGTGAGTGTTACACAAGATTTTCGTGCACTGATTTTGGGCATGCCTGCCTGTGACCTGCAGTACCCAAGCTGCTCCAGTCCTTCCTGAGCCCCTCACATGAGTCACACCTCACATCTGCATCCACATTGTTTCTGTAGTATCATAGAATCATAGAATCATAGAATGGCCGGGGTTGGAAGGGACCTCAAACATCATCTAGTTCCAACCCCCCTGCCCTGGGCAGGGACACCTTTCATTAGACCAGTACTGAGCCTCTATTGAACAGAGCTCAGCTTGTGCCAGACCCTTCTCCCACGATTCATGTCCATACCCAAACTGATTTCTGCAGATAAAAGATCCATGTTACAGGAGCCATTTCAAGCTCCTTAATAAACTAGCTTAAAATAGAGCTGAAACCAAAATCTACCATTGTGATAGACAAAACTGCAAAAGGAGTCACTGAGAATAACACTAATGCAATTATTTCCTGTCTAGGTATTATGGCTCCTAGTTCCTACTGTTTTGTTTTTTGGAGTGTGAGTGTTTTACAGGACTGGAAGTAAAGGCACAAGATAATCTGCTGTCTGTTGGATTAGTAACCCTGCAGGCTGTAATCTTTTCTCTGGAATCAGAAACAGAGGGAATGCTGGAAGACAATTTTTAATTTTAATTTTTAAGCTCAGTCACATACCAGCCAGTAATCATATATACAGCTCTTGCTGGGAATATCCAAATTCAGCCACAGTCACACTTTAGCTTCAAGCTAATCAACTGTACTCCAATCAAGCCAGCAACTCTGCTGCCATGCAGAAAATATCAGATCCATCAACACCAGAGGCATTTAACATGACATACAGACAAAACAAGCCCTAACCCAAATCTTCACCAAAGAGGCAGTTCCTGTGACATAGCTCCAGTTAGCAATTTACATGTGCTGCAATATCAGACAGACTCATTTCATCTTGTTTAAATGCAGTCCTACCATCGGGTTAATGGTCTCACTGAGAGCTGATTATGATCACTTGTTTTGTTCAGCATAATAACCAAAGCCTTCCTCGATATCTGCTCCCTCTGTACACATCAAAACTGTGTTTAAAGAATTCCCAAATCAGGCCATGGGAGCATATACATGCCATGGGAATTTTCGCAGGAAACAAATACAGTAAATCAAGCCAGTAAATTTATACCAAAGATGTAAAGATAAGGGGTTTGTTTATGGGTTTTTTCACAACCTGACATTTAAAAACAGTTCCAGAAACTTTCAGGATTTGTTTCCTTAAGGGATGGGGAGTATTTTACAGCCAAATTCCTCTGTACTAGCTCATGAAAACTGCAAGAAAAAAAAAAACACAAAGCCATTCACTTTTATTTGTTACAAGCAGAACTCTCACTGCAGGATGTTTAATATATATTGGAATCCTGATATATCATCCTCTGTGCATGAAGAATAAGGGCAATTTCAAGAGTTCCCTCCAACTTAACTAAAAAGAAAGGGGGGAGGGGAAGGGGGAAGTGAGAAAAGATAAGTTTGTTGCTTGCCTTTCTAAGACACTTAGAAAAAAAGAGAGAAAAGCCAGTTTCCTAGTTGCCAATGTGCAAGACATTATAGAAAATCCAGTGTATCTGATGACAGAAGGGGCAGAAGCCTAATCCTGCCAGATTCAAAATGCATAGGTTATTTGAGCCTAAGAGAAATTTCCTCAAGCTATTACCACTGCAACACCCATGAGATTCAGTAAGCAGTTCTTATTTTATTGATAATGTTTGTCCCTGCCCAGAACTTGTGTATGGCTTTATTAATCTGAAAGACTCAGTAAGTGGTTGTCATGCTCTAAGGTTTCCTTAAACAGACTGATATCGCCAGAGCTTTCTAGCATTCAGTCTGTTTGTTAACAGAATGGCAACTTCTGTCACTTCAGCAAGAGACTTGTGGTGTACTTTATAAATTATGTCGCATTAAAAAAAGAAGCAGGCAGAAAGTTTGTAAGGATATTTGGAGAGTCTTTTAGTTTGCTGATGCTCAAAGTCCCCAAATGCAATACTCATTGTGATTTCTGGACCATATGCAGAGACAAGGGAAAACAGAAGATGAGCTGAAGAAAGCAAAAATCAGCTTCAGCAATGCAGGCAGATGTCTAATGGGAAATATGTCTTCCTGAAAGGGTAGTGAAAGTCCCATGGAAGTGAAAAGCAAATTTACTCAAAGATCAGCCTCAGGACTGAATTTTTTTAGTAACAGTAGTAATTCAGGCCCAATAAGGAGGAAGATGTATCCATGCCTATTTAATCTCAGCATAACTATGAGTTACCTATGCAATATGAACATTAAAGATCCAAACATGATTCTGGGAGGTTTCAGGTAAATATTAACAACAAACAGGCAAGTACAAATGTCACTATAATCTTAAATATGATGCCGTTGCTGTGCAGGTCCTCTGATTATTAACCCTGAGATTATTAACCCTGAGATTAGCCCAATTGGTTAGGGCAAAGTGCTAATAATGCAAAGGTCACAGGTTTGATCCCTGTACAGGCCATTCACTTAAGAGATGGACTTGATAATCCTTGTGGATCCCTTCCAAATCAGAATATTCTGTGCTCTATAACAGGAGGAAGGGTTTCTCAGTTATTCACACCTCAAAGAATGACATTAGTGAAGTAAAGGTTCAGGGAAGGGTAATAAAAATTTTCAAGGGATTTGAAAAGATCGCACAAAGAGACACTGAAATGGCTTCAACTGCTTGCTCTAGAAAGGGGCTACAAAGGATGAGACAAGATAAAAGTACATCAAAGGAAGCATACCAGTAAAGGGAGATGGGGAGTTTCTGCTTTCTGTTGCATAATACTGTAACAGGAAGATGTGCAATGAAACTGTGAAAAGTAAAAATTGAAAACTAACAACAGGAAATCATTCTTTGTACAACATGTAGACCCATGGCAGAGCTTATTTTCATTGCAGGCTGAAGTTGCCAAGAGCTTAACAAAATGTTGAAGGAACTGGGTGTTTACAGGGCATAATACCATATTCTGAAACCACTGAGTTGCATGGACTCATCAGAAGACATTTCTTCCTCACTAACATTCATGTTATCAACACCTAAACCTGCCTAGACAAAAGAGAAACTGAAGGTAATCTTTGGGTGTTACTTTGTATTCAAGAGAATTGTATTCCGACATTGCAATAGCAAACACTTGTCCCAGTTAACCTAATCACAAATAACCAGAAGACAACCAAACTTAACCCAAGCCAAGCTAAAAATAAAATTAATCTACTTGCAAAATACACACTATTTCACACTATTTTAAAATACAAAAGTTACAGTGCAAAAAGTAAGAGAAACATTTGTTTCTACCCACCCATATATAAGTGTTGTTTCTACCCAGCTGGCAAGCAAGTCTGAACTCCTACTTACCCATGCAGCTGAGAGATTTCCTTTGGAGAGACCTTTCTCCTAAAATTACTGACAACCCCAGCACTATTAACAACTATTACAAACTATTCACTTTCTGTGAGGTAAATGTGTACTTTTATGCCTGACCAAGCAATGTTCAAACCCGAAGATGAAGATTTTTCACACATTAGGCACACACTGTGACCCTTCTTTGATATTTACTTAGGTTTTACGAAGTCTTGCTAACACAAAACAGACTCCACTACCATTCTGGGAACAACAGACGTGTTTCTGAGTAGGCTGCTTGCTGAAGAATTGTATTAAATCCTGCATTCATCGTGGCAGGAAAACTGTGAGGATAGATGTGAATGACCAGTTGGGAATCTGACATGGTCCAAGGAGAGGAAGTCTGTTGCAGAGCCAGACTACCTGAGCCATGTTTACTGTCCATCTCAGAATCTGTCCCCAGATACGTTTCTCTAAGATACACACGTCCCCATGGGAAGGACACCTGGTGTCTCTACTGTACCTTGCAACCTCTCCACTACTCAGACAGGGATATCTGTACATGAGAGAGAATACCAGAATAAAAGAGTAAAAATAATCTCTTGCCGGAGCAATTTCCTTCTCACTCAGACAAATATTTTCTGCTTTCCTACACAGAAAACACAGTGCATGCAAGATAGCTGCCTCAAGGGTGGATACTTAAGTGATAGGACAGACATTTATCTGCTGTATCTGTGGGTAAGAGAGACCCCAGCCTTAAAGTTTGCTGGCATTTCTCTTTGCTAGTATTTTCTGTACTTCCATTAGAAACCAAATTAATTTAATTTTTGAATTCCCTACACAAACAACCTCCCTCTATATCCCTCCACTCCATCGCCTGTCAAACCTGGCAAATATGAGCATCTCAGGCACAAAATACTTCAGCTGACAGCATGACTTCTTCAACACTTAAAACTTTACTCCCAGCAAGAATAATGGAAGGGGAGCTTCTTGGGCTATATCCATCAATTTTTATTAAGCGTTTCCTTCAAAGTTGTTAGGTTACTCATTCCCCTATCCTCTGACAGCAAAGCTCTGATCTGGAGAAGTGATGAAAGGTTCAGGGAAAAGAAGATGAGAGCCAGCAATGTGAACACAATCACCAAAACTTCAATCTCACCCAAGGCTATTAGAGCACGCATTGCTGGTTGCAATGAGTCACACAGAAATATAACTGCTCTGCAGAGTTCAATACACCTTGAGAGAATCAGATTTTTGTAAGCTGTGGATTGCATTTTTTTCTCCCTCTTCCTTCTTTTTTCTTTCCTTGCCTCCCCAGTGTATTCCATACCCACTTGCGCAAATTTCACCCCTGTTTTGCAGGCAAGGAACACTCTACTAAGCATATCAGAGGCCTGCCACACAATGGACTGTGGTACCATTTCAACAGGGTTGTGGTGTACACTGCAGGAACAGCTTCAGTACTTGATGCAGATGACTGGAAAGCCAGTAGCTAGAAATCAGTCTCAGTCTGAAAGGGAAGCATAGGAAGCTCTCTTAATGTGCTTTCAACAGAGTAATGTCCCCTGAGCCACTGGGGGACTTCGAGATAGAAGAGAGAGTGGAATGGACCTAGACCTTGATTTGAGCTGTGATTCCTATGCCCTCAGGAGAACTCAACAGGAGAAACAAGTTAAGTGACTTGCTTAAGTCAAAGGACATCTGCAATAGCCTTGCCTTTCAGGAATGTAGAGCACTCACTGGAACTGACCCAAACTGAGCTGTTCTGAATGGTCCTGTGGCAGTGGTGACAGACCTAAAAAATCTCTAACTGTCCTATGTAGGCAGAAATGCCCTATGGACAGCAGAAGACAGAGCAGGGTCTTCCACCTGACCTGCTAAGTGACAGTCACCTGAATCTATTCTTTCTGTGGATTATCCAACTGTGTCATAGATGCAAAGAAAGTTCAGGTCCAGATGGACAACAGATTAAGGCACAGCACCACAAACATGTTCACACTGTTTTTAGGATCATCTTGGTTCCACTAATGGCACTGAAGAACAGCCCAGAGCTGGAACTAATAAAGCCTGCTAGAATTAATCTGGCATTGTGCTAGCTTTAGGATTTGGAACACACAGATGTCCCGATGCTTTCCTATGTACCAGCCAAAGGTCAGCTGCACTTCCTTGCTTTAACCTGACTTGACTCCACAAAAACATTTCAGCCACTCTCCATTCCCAGTCTCCAGGAATTGTGTTCTTGAATCCAAGCTGTCATGTACCAGCATCACTCTGTGTTGAGACTGATGAGCCATACTTGAAATCAGTGTACTAGGGAACATAACGAAGAAATTCCCCAACTCTGGATCCAGCAAACATGGTCCACAATCAACAGTGATTAGAGCAATGAGTCCCAAGCCCTATTTATGGTGGGAAGCATCAAATTCCACACCACATACTATAAGACATGCTATTTAGGTTTCTCTGTTTTCTTGGATAGCCCAACCATGCAGTACATAAGTAATGAAAAGATTTAAAATATGTAAATGTATACCAGAAGTGACATTACATCTGTGGCTTTCAAGATTTTATCTGCTAAATGTGAATCATTATTGTTCACCTCAAAGACTACTGCTGCAGTAGCCAATTGATTTAAGAGCTAAATTCAAGTGAGTTCAGTTCCCACTGACTTTCAGTAGAGTCAAGGTAGGTCCCATTTCAAAATTCATAAAACTCCTTATGAAAGTTGCTTAATCCCATATTTAATATATATAGGTCCTACTTAGAAAGTAGAGAGACCTGAAGGTTTTGATCTGTGTACTGAAGTGAGAGATTTGTTTAGCTTCAGGAACAGCTGTGTAAATTAGCTTTTCCCCAGTACCATCAGAAACCTGGAAGATACCTCATGACTGATGCAAGTTGCATCCTTCTTTCCTCTCCAAATCCTCAAATATATTGCAAATTATATCTGGGAAGGAATATCTGTGCAGCAATATTTTAAAGAGAGTCCTCAATGACAAGATGAGATTCTGGCTCTGCTACCAGTTGTGACACAAGATCACAATTGGATGTGACAGGCTTAGCAGAAGATGTTTTGGCTGTTTCAAAAACACATTCTATCTGGTAAGACTGTCAGACCAGGACTCTTATTCAAACCCAAACTTTGCCCAGAGTAAGCAGGGTTTGATTCAGAAATTTGCTCCTGCCCACTAGTATATTACATAATTCAGAGAGCATTAATTAGAAGTGCTTGTGCAGGAGGGAACTCTGCTCCAAAGTCTGCTATAAAATGGTTGCATGTGCCTTGCCAATTACTGCTTTCTTTATGCCTTTTTTTGCTCCCCTGAAAAATACGGTAATATTTTTTAAATTGTGGAACACTTTGAGACATTATGTTAGAAAAGTAAAAGAGTACAGACCAAGTCTCCAGATGACACAAAGCAAAATTATTCTCTCCGCTGTTACCAGTCAACTAAAATTTTGAATGAAAAAATTTTTAACTGGAAGCACCATTAATATCTTGTGACCCACAGGATATCACAGCAAATAAAAAGGTTCAGACCCTTGCAATTGTAATGAAACAGATGTGGAATACACAAATGTAGAAAACTGAGGTCTAGGACAGAGAAGTGACTTGCTTATGACAGCACTGTTAGCAGGACAGCTGACAGCCACTTCTTGTTTCACATCCAGGTGTCTTAGACTCTGAACTCTCCTATCACAAACACCATTGGACACTCAGCCCTTCAGTACTAGGACTGTAAAGAAGACCTTTAATTCCTTGCAAGCACTACTGGCAGGCCTGTTTCCCGAAGTATTCTGTGGTCAGCTACTTCTTCATTTTGTGCTGTTCATGTGCAATCATAAAGATACAATGTACTCTTCAGCTACTCAGGTTCTCAGAATTCAGTCACACTAAACTTCAAAGATATGAAATTCAATCCAGGTCACAAGCTCCAGAAATCAGGAAACTTCTCATTTCAGTGGGACAAAAAGTGGACCGCACTACCCATCTTTATAAGAATCTTCAGAATGACAGCTCTCAACATTTTTCATCACTAATTATCCAACTTTCTGATTGTGTTTGTCTCACCTGATATTTTTCCAGCATATCTCTGGCACAAGGTGGGCCGGCTTTCTGCAGCTGAGAACTCTGCAAGCCTTAATCCTTCAGCTGTGTCCCAGTGAGAACTCAGACTCTTGGCCAGCTGGAACAAGGATCCTATTCCCCCACCTCCCTAACACCAGGCACAGATTGTGGCTGTAATCCTGACTGGTATGTCAAGAGTTAGAGAGTGAATGAGCAAGCACCAAAACATGTTTGAATAGAAAATGCTACTCCACCCACTTAGCAAATACATTTCAGATATGATGTCACAATTGTGCTGTGCTACCTCACCCTACATTCCACCATGACAACCAGAGCAGAATTTTGTTTCTCTACAGACCTTTTATTACTGCTAATTCAACCACAGTGGCATGGGGGTGAGCTGCATCTGGAACCTGGCCCATGACCCAGCCATTCAGCATAGCTCGATTACTGTTTCACAGTCTCAGCAAATTTATGCTTTTCTAGCAGCAAGTTAGTTAAGACTCAACCTTCCCACAAGGAATTAAGTGAGAATGAATGGCTCTGTGTCCAGAATTCCTTGCCAGAGGGCAGATTCATTTTAGTCATAGTTATTAGTTCCAAGATCTTGCAGAGGAAGAAAGCATTAATGAAAAGACGCTGAACCGCATCTTAGGCTCCCAGCTGTTTTGTGATGTGTGTGATGAAACAGGCTGGTTAAAAATATCCCATCAGAAATACAATCCAACCAAATATAGCTTTAGTTCCTTTATGTGACTTTAAGAGAGTGTACACAGAGAGGAGACATCTTGGCATACAAGCTCAAGGGCTGTGCTATGATATCCTTCCTTTAATAAAGCCTTCTTGCAGCCATGTGCTAAAGAGAATAACGTTGAAAAAAGGAAAAACAAAACAAACAAACAAACCCAAGCAAAAACAAAAACAGAAATAAAAACCAACCAACAAACCAATAACAAAGAAAACAAAAAACCAAAACAAACCAAAAACAAACAAAACAAACAATAAAAATGAAACAAGCAAACAAAAAAAAAAACCAAAACAAAAACCCAAACAAATGAAAAAACAAAAAAAAAAC
This sequence comes from Corvus moneduloides, assembly GCF_009650955.1. Lineage (NCBI taxonomy): Eukaryota > Metazoa > Chordata > Aves > Passeriformes > Corvidae > Corvus > Corvus moneduloides. The sequence continues at coordinate 20,363,982 of NC_045481.1, forward strand.
AAAGCAAAACCCTATGAAATGTATTTTAGCCCTGGATCTAAAGGGCTAAAATAATTATACCTGCAGTGACCATCAGGATTCTGTTGAAGTGTTTCAGGTATAGTTTCATAAATCTTACTATCTTCTTCCACAACAGAAATTTTCTTCACTGAGAACTTTAGTTCAGCCACTTTTTTTGAAGAATGCATTACCTGCTAAGCAGATACAGCAACAGCACATAGCTAGTCAAAGCAGGAGGTGAAGGAAACTGCTCCATCCCTTTGAGCAAAAAGGAGCTTTTTTAGTTTAAGAGACAGAAGACTTGACATAAGTCAGAAGATTTCATGTACTTCCAGCTTTAGACTTCTGAAGAGTTTGAATTAGAGACGCCGCTAACCTCTAGTAGGGATTCCAGTAACAGTTTGTCTCTAGGGACTCTGTATTCTTGCTCTCACATGGAATATTACTGAGGTCACTGATGTGGGCAGTAAGCATTTGTCAGATTTTTTGGCTGTGTTCCAATTCTGTCTAAAAACTGAGACAGAATATGAGAAACTAAGAGTTACTTATTTCTTTCATTTTATAATAGGGTTCTCTTATTCTCCATGGAAATATGCTGGATAGGATAATGTCAGGTGTGGGGTATGCCCAGCCCCTGCCATGGAGATAAGGAGATTGCTTAGCCTCCCATCAGGACTCCCTGGAAAGGCAATGACTTCTCAGCTATGGCAAGAAGAATAAAGACCCAGAATCCTCTGGAAGACCCTATGCAGATCCTTTGTAACCCATTGGCCTTCACCCTCTGACACCCACCCCTTGTATCCCTATAAGAGCTAGCCCTCTGCCCCCATGAGGGCGGAGAGAAGCCCGTCAATGGCCTCCCCTTCGCAGGGTACAGGCTAATAAAGCTGCCCCATGCGGAACTGCTGTACGGGCCTCTCGTCTCTCTCCTCCTGGTCTGGCCTGGAGACTGCCCAGCAGAGCTGAGCTGGAATCACGAGCTGATATCACTAAAGAGCTGATAGCCTCTCTGCATGGGCACTCCAGCTAGCAGCTGAGGGAAGACACCGGGCCCCGGGAAGACGATCCTCCACGGGACCATCTCTCCGGACCGGTCACAGCTTCCTGGGTCAGAGCTACTGGCCCTACACCAGCTGCCTTAGTCAGCTATATTCTGCTTCAAGGTCTCTACCCCATTCCAATGCAATGCGTCACTGTATTCTATATGCACAGTAATAAGGATGCTATGCAGCAAAATTACTGCTTCTTTCCCAAAGACAAATGTCAAGTTCCCTACTCCTAGCAGGATTCCATCTGCTTCTGCCCCCAATATGTTCCGGCTTTGTGACACACAGAAAATGCAGAGCTGCCAAGCAGGAAGAAGTGGATGTCAAGGAGCATGGAAAGTCTTCAGGCATCCTTCTTATGGCATCGCCATTCTTCCTGCTGGGCCCAATATTTGCATGGTCTCTCTTCCCAACAGTGATGAGGTCAGATGTTTGACCAAACCAAGATGCAGCCAGCACAGCTGTTGTCATTTATTTCAGGGACAGTACATATTCATGCCTGTCACTTAGGACCACTTACAGAGTGGTTCCTAAGTTCCTCCATCTGTTAGTTAATATCCCTGAGCCAGTGAAGGCCAAACACAGACATGGCCAATATTAGGAGATTGAGTTTCCTTGCTTGGTTACCACCATGCTTTTACCACCACCCACACTCTTGCCCCAGACAACCACCAGTTTATTCACACTTAATGCTGGCTCTGCTCAAGGACATTTATATTCTACTTAGAGCATTAAGATCAAGATGGATTCCAGGTAAACCAGAGTAAGACTCCAATAGACAAGTGAGAGCTTTTACATACAAAATTTCTTTACGGTCAATCAAAAGGACATAATTTGTGTGAAAATGAAAGAAAAAATATCACGTTATTAGTTTAATCAATGCTCTAGCAAAATAATGTAAAAATAAGAAATACTTCTTCAATTCAAATGATCCCATTCCTATTGTGGATTATCAATAATATAACAAATGCCTAAAATGAAGTATTCCAGTGTCAAGTTCTCATCCTTCTGGTGCAGTAAGTTGTCAGCCAGAAGAATGATGTTGATGGTGACTTTTTTCTTCCCAGGTCTTATATCCATTCTATGAGTACTTTTGTGTGTTTATACTGCACTTTGTATATAGGTTACATTTTTTCCTCTCCTAATGGTTCTCAGCATTAGCCACAATTCCTTCTCTATACCAGGTATGATACAATAAAATGTGGCATGTATTTTTGGGAAAGAACCAAACACGTAAATAAGTGATGTAAAAGTGAAGTAAAACCTAAAGTAAATTGGTAATAATATAGCTAAAAAACAAGCTCAAAACAACACAAGTCACCTTACCACTGAAAATTTATGCTAGTAGAGTTGGGACATGCCTGTCACTAGTCATCTGATTCCAGAACTAGCTACAGTTTAAGTAATTTTATACGTACAGCTAAAGTTAAGCTACAAAGACCATATAAACCCAGACAAGGGCTGACAAGTTTTCCAGACTAGTGTGGTTATTTATTGTTAGAAAACTTGAGGTCTGTTATCAGCTCTAGGAAAACCAAGTTGTCTGGGGGACAGGACTACAGAGCCATTGTAAGGAAACAGACAAAGCCAGGAAGGCACCATTTCTAAATACTAGAAAAATACAAATATTCAGTCCCAATCTGGATTGCAGCTAATCTGCCTGGATCAGTCCAAAAGGACAAAGCAAGAACCCAGAGACCAGACTGCAAACCAGACGGAGGACAGGAAAGCCAGGGTGAGGTTTGGAACAAAATTACAAATCTGAGTAGGAGCTGAAAAACCACTTGGGAACCAAGGACTACCATGGAAAAGATGGAATTCAGTAGAGAAGTGACTAGTTTACAGCTCATATGGAGGGAGCTTTTGTGTAGATCCCCACTTCATGCCAGCATAGCACTGTTGGGTGTTGAGATTGAGCAATTCAACACCTTCCCCTCTGCTTGACTGCAAATGCAGTTGCTGTCTCTCCATGCACTCACTCCAAGTCAAGAAAACAAGAGCCAGACATTAAAGTGGGTCTCCAACAAACAACTAGGCTTTTGTATGATCTCTCATGCATTCTTTTTTTTCTAGATATTGTTGGAAGCATAAGTTTTCAATTTAAAAGATAAGGAAGGCACAGCAGTTAGAGGAGGACATTCAGTCATAAATATAACCACATTATGTAACATTTCTTCTAACTGGAAGAAGCCACCAGGGCAGTATCTCTTACATATGTAGATCTCACAATACTTCTGATGTGGCAGCTCAAGCACAGAAAGTTGAGATAGAAACAATTCTACTTTACAGTTCATCAGGAGTAACTTTTTTGATTTTTAATCCTTCCTTATACCTTTGTAACAGTAGAAGTAAAGCCTCTCAAGCAAAATAGGAAAGAACAATGCCTGTGAGCACCTTTTTCTCCAAATTGGCAGACACATGTGTTAGCCGACCTCCTCTCACCACTAGGGAAGGGCCACAAATCCAATCCTTGAAGGCAAGATCAGATCTAGTTGTGCTCCTGACAGGTAAGAAACACCAAACTAAGGATAAAAGATGGGTTGCTTGTCTCCACAGGACACCAATGAGGAAAATATAATCCCAGCAACCATTAATTTCACGTCATCCTTTCAGCTTGTACTGATATGTAGAGACTGACAGAAGAACATGATGCAAACACATAAACGAAATTATCAGAGGAAAAACCTGCTGTAGGTAGACTTTATCATAAAATTTATTAGCAATTATTTCATACTCGTAGTAAAGATATGAGAGATCCCTATATCTTGTTTTATGATAAACGACTGTGTGAATTGTAACTAGAACTGTCTGCAGCCCTTGAGACCCATGAGAGGAAAAAGGGAAGGGAAATGGGGCTCCAGCACTTTCTTGGTATTTTTTGATTCCCCTGTATTTATATTTTTCAAGACAAGAGACCTCTACTTGTTAGGCATAGGATAGCTTCGCCTCAAGGTTACAAGGTCTTCAAAAACCTAATAATGAAGCTGACAACTTGCAGAGAAGGACATGTCTGGAAAACAGGAAAGCATTGTGAAATTCAGGCAAAACCACACAAAATTTAATGCATCTGCTCCTTAGAATTGATTGATTTAGAACGTGATTGAAAGAGAAAAGTATTTATATTCACAGAAGTACACCCATTTCCTTGAAGGAGCAGTCATTAGCCTGAAGGTTAAAGTAAAATATTCTCTACTTGCTTTACTAAAGCTCTAATTATTTAAAGTGTGAGTTTAAAAAGCCCATACCACTCAAACGTGTATTTTTTTTCATACTGTAGATACTTAACAATACAAATAGCTTCACAGTTATCTCTCCTGATCACTTTCACATGCATGAAAACAAGTTTCTTGTCCTGATATTGCAAATGATGCAGAAAGATGTTTATTTAATGTGGGACCAAACTGTAGGTTTTCTAAAGCTTTATGCTTTTTCACTTCCCAAGACATTCACAAGCCTATGATGCACACACTAGCACAAAGAACAAGAATGAATCCCTAAATCCAAAGAAATTATTCAGGACTGGTTGGGCATTACTGTGTAAGAAGCTCAGAAAATTCTGCATACAGAGAAAATAAGCTTCACTCGTAGTCAGATTTCAGAAAGAAATCTAGAATTGTTGTAATGATACAAGTTACGAAGTGCATATTTCCACCATCTACCTTTTTTCTGACAAAACTGGATCACCTTGGCCCTACTTCATTGCCTTGTCCTAATAGGTAAGTGTAGTATTGCCTGTACCGTATACACATACTCAAAATGCTCCCATTTTAAATTGCATTTCTTCCCCACTGCAGATGTGAGTAAATTAACTCACTCATGTGAGCAGAGTAGGAGTCAGGCTAAATGGAAGTTAGAAAGAAGTGCTCATCAAAATTCCTGCTGAAATGCAAAGAAATCTAAGCTGGCACTGCAGCCCTGAGAACCAGAGAAGCTGCAGTGCCCTGTGCGGATGTGAAGTGCTGCTGGCAGCAGGGACAGCAGTTCTGGCAGCACTCCTGTGCCAGGGACACCTGCAGGTATCTGGTGTATCTCTGAAGCCTGCTCAGGTGCACATTTGAATCCAGGCAGCCAGTCCTTGAAACTAAAGGCAAAGTCAAGAGACAAACTTTTAAGTGCTTTTTGCATAATGAGGCTATGGACTTGTTTATTGCTCCAGTACTTAAGAAATACGTCTGGTAATACCCATATTCCAGAATTCCCAATCCCATTGCCCTCCCCAGCAAAAAAAAAAAAAAAAAAGTTTATATTCTCTACTGTTTAACCATCATCCTGATCACAAGATTTTCTCACTGTGGGTAGGATTTACCACTATTTTAATACAGGCTGGAGGAAACCAGGTAAGTTTATCAATAAGATTTTGCGAAGTAAGACGTGGGCACTGCTTCCCTGATACAGTGCTGGGTGTGTGACCAGCCACACCACTTGCTGTGACAGGAGGCAGGTTGACAGGCTGGTGGGTTAAACAAGGATGGGCTGACAACTCATGAAGCTCAACAAGGGCAAGTACAGTGTCCTGCACCTCAGAAAGGAACAACCCCATGCAACAGTACCTGCTGGGGATGACCCAAATGAGATTTTCCTACTAGAAATAATTCAACTTTTCAAATAATGTGAGCATAAAGGGATTCTCTATTATTTTTTTATGGAACAGTGCCCATATCTGCCATTGTAAGTAGTCGGGGAAGGAGGATAAAATCTCCTTTTGTTTCTCAGGAAGTCGGATAATTTTCTTTATGATGAGTTTTTAAATCTTCGGCACAAGTTGCCAGCACATATGTGTTGAGCTTCTTGGCATTCTGCTCATGTCTCTGGCACTAACACCTGCTTAGAGCTTGTGGAAAGTGTTCTCCTGTTCCTAAAATTTCATCCTCCTTCTCCTGTCCACCCTCAAATCTCAGTAGATCTCACAAAAATTGGCTGATACCACTTCTCTTGCTGATACACAGTGAGCTCTTCATCTCATTTTTCCTCAGCAACACATTTGCTAATTCTTCCTTGGCATTGCTTATAACCAGATATTAACAGATACTGTGAGAACCCAAGAGTCAATGATTTAAAACAGGCACAGAGGGAGGACATAGGAAAGGTGACTTTTACAGTGGCTTGCCAGCTATCAGTTTTGACCCAGTATCAACTTGTTTCCTTCTCCATTCCCTCTTGTGCCTGGAGCAAGGAGCAAGCTGCTGCTTTACAGGCAATTTTCTGCTTAAATAGCTTTAGGTGAGGAAATATAAAACAAAGGGGTCACCAATAGGTGCCATTGTCAGCTACAGAAAGATTCCCAGCCATAAATTTTAGGACACATTGCACATTCACACACTTAGTGCCCTTTCCCCCTTATGGTTAAAAAAGTGGAGCATCATTAATTAATATAGGAAATGTATTCTCAGTGAATCCTCCCTCCATTCTTTCCCTCTCAGGTCCCTGCTGCCAGCACCTAGGATATACTCAAGGCCAGTACTCAATCTGGCCCCCTTAGGAAAGATACTTTGGGTTTCTAAATATTTCAAGACCAAATATGTCAATATTAAAAATCACTCAATGTCTGCTGACTCAATTTTGACAATTCAAGCTGCTGTTTTCATCTCTTCTCCCTAGTAATAAAGACGTTTCCAGCAAAATGGTCAGCTAAATTAGCTTTTGCATACATGATATAAAATCATCTACCTCAATGTCCTGTGGTTGTATTAAGTCTACAGGGCTAGCAGGGGAATCACTGAACTATTATTTCACTGTTTTACTACAAGAAGGATGAAGTACTAAGATCTTAGGAAGCTGCTGTTGAGACCTAACTCTACTTATGTCAAGATTTAAACAGGGGAAAATAAAAACATCAAAAACTATGAAAAGTGTCAGTGAAATATTTTGTTCTGATGATGCGCTACCATGATTTTCAACATTTGTAAGTGAGAGTACAAAACTGGACAGTAGGGTATAAACAAGCTCACTGCCTGTTGAATAAAAAGGTGTAATTTAATGATGTTTTTTCAACAGGAGACACAGTTTAAGATAAGAAGTTATCTATTACAGCTTTGATAGTTGGCAACATTATTTGGCTTGCTGTATGTTTTCATGCAGGACTGTTTTATGTGGTTATTAACTAATAACTGCTCACAAATAGAGTAGAGCATTGACATTACATCACTATCTGCAGGTTTGCCTATATTTAAACTTGTCAGGAAAGTGGCAATGAAAGAAGTGTGGCCTTTTTCTCGTGGCTTTCAAGCACGTGGGAGTTATTTCTGTTTTGGCAGACAGTGTTCATTTGCTAGTGTAAAGGTTTTTCTGAGCCTCCTTAAAATTATTCAGGAGCAAAACTGTTTGCTAATCACCTTGTAAAGACGTGAGAGCTCTTTCTAAAAGACACTGGGAAAGGTTTAAACTCCCACCAAGCTGGGAATATAGGACCCTCTATGAAACAACACAGCAGAAATCACAAACACAGAAGGGATTGGAAGGGACCTCTGGAGGTCACCTAGTCCAACCTGCCAAGACATGGTCACCTAGAACAGGTCACACAGGAACTCTTCCAGGTGGGTTTTGAATGTCTCCACACAGGGAGATCTTCCTGGGCAGCCTGTGCCAGTGCTCTGTTACCCTCAACATAAATAAGTTCTTGTTCATGTCGATGTGTTTGCCAGTTATCCCACAAGGGAAAATTTCGCTTTCATTTGCATTATTTTCACTGCTCTGGAAAATTAAGCTTTAAAGTGAAAGCTAAAAATTGGGGGCCTGTTTTTTAAAGGAAGAGAGAATACTCTGCCTACTCCATCAAAAAGGCTAGTCAGCAGAGAGAAAAAAAGATGTCCCTTCCATGAAACAGGTCTCTAGATGCAGCTAGACCATAGCCATCATGACGGCATTCCAGCACTGTCCTTCAGCTCTTGGACTTCATTGTACAGCTGGCAAAAATTTAGCTGAAAGGAGGAGGCAGAAAGAGAGAATTCAGAGCTAAAGACAAAATCCCAGTGAAAATGCACTACTCAGGTGTACTGCTGCGGACTGGATTATTTCAAACTCTGAACAAGGCAGGACTGGGCTGCAGAAGCTATCAGCACAATCCCCAGCCTACAGACTGGCCATTTTGCCCCCTAGCACATGGCCCACAAAACACTGCTGTGCACATACACTGCCATAGCTGTGTGTAAATTACATGCTATTTATGTCACCTCTGAATTTGGCTTGTTGCTTTTTCCTTTTAATTCAAGTTGGCTTCTACATATGGCAATTAAAACTAACCTGGCAAGTGGGAAAACACCTGTATAAACCTCTCATTATTCTGGCATTCCACACTAATCATACCATGTTTTAAGAATTCAGTATTGCCTGAGGTGGACAATTTTTGTGATGTTTTACAGCCAATGAACTTCCACCAGAGGAGCTGCCACTTTCCCTGATCCCAAAGTTTTAACATTACGAAATCCTGATTAGCTTTGTGGATTAATCAGGTTTCAGGCCTAACAGCCAAGATGGATTTTACGTAAAGCTCTAGTCACAGTTGACTGGGCAATACCTGTTAAAATTTACAGGCACTGGCAGATCTGCTTCAGATAGATCCTTGGAAGTAATTAACTGTCTTGCTTCACGGATGCCATGTGTAATATATTCCAAAACACTAAATTACATAGAATTTACTGATGTCTTGAGTTTTTTTATTCGAACTCAAGACTGATCACATTCATCAAGAGGGCCACAGGCCTGGAACCAGTTTCCAAAGAACTGCAGTTTGTTTATGATGCAAAGGTAGTGACTTTACTCTGCTTTGCTGAGAGAACAAAGCAATTTTGATTTGGAACATGTTTTGCTTGGGCAGTCTGAGACTGATTAATCCTGAAACTGCAAAGTTCAAATCAACTAACAGATATTTGCCTGAGCTTTGAAGAGAAACTAAGCTTCACAAATCTTGCTATCAAGGCAAATTCTTTATAATTAAAAAGAATCTGTTCTATGTACAGGATGCAGTTATAAGGACTGAGAAATACAAAGTTCTTCTACAACCCCTGTTCTGTTATTCTTGAGGTCAGTAGTATTTTGGACAGGCAGAGGCTGCAGGCTGACAGAAAGGAACAAGATACCAGAAAGAGGGCTTACTTGTGTTGATTCCAAAAGGGTTACTATATGGAGGTATTCAAGGCCAGGCTGGCTGGGGTTCTGGGTAGCCTGGTCTACAGGAAGGTCCTCTGCCTGTGGAAGGGGCTTCGAACTAGACAATCTTTAAGGTCACTTCCAACCCAATCCATACTATGAAAACTTTGTGCTGCTTACTCCTTTGAGCCTTGAGAGCATTTTCTGCATGACCTGCCCAGATCAGTGATGATATCCATATTGGGAATAAGGAGGGAAGCAAGTGATTCTGTGAATATCAAGAAGGGAAAAAACCTCTAGTCTCACTAGTGTGATCCTAAGATACTCAGCTATTAATGAACTGAAGACATTCAAAATAGTCCCTGCTGGAGAACAAAGGGAAGAGCAAGGGAAAGGAAAATTGCAAGGCATGATGTTTCATTTTTTAATAGCCAAAATGATTCAAGAACCACATGCAAGTGTATTAGTAACCTCACTACAGTGAGAATAAAAATAATAGTAAAGAAGAAATGTATTCATTATTTGTGGTTTGACAATTTCTTCTATTTGTTGGGATGAAACACCATATGAAATTAGTAAAACTAGAAGTTCAAACACGATTCCCCAGAAGAAATTTCACAGTGCTGATGCCCCTAACAACCTTGGAATGTTCAAGTATGCAGCAGAGCAAGGCTTAGCTATTTCAGTAGCAGAAGGTCTTAGAGCCTAATATTTTCAGTAATATCAACTTCAGTACTTTTGCTTTCCTATTTTACCTACTTTCCTTTTTTATTTTTTTTTAATAAGATTGGCCAATTATGGATTCCTGTGGAAAGATGGACATTTCAAAAGTCATATTTCTAATGACAGGTTTATCATCTGAGTAGTGCAGAAGATGAATTTGCATCAGTTACATTAGATGTCTGGAAACAAGAAGAGAAATCAAAAATTCAAATCTTTCATAATTTTTTTGCTCTCAGTATTCATTTAATTTAAGAGAATCTGAATCCTCTTCTTATATTCTCAAAGCAGCTAGTAATGGCTTTGAGTATGACTTGGTCCAAAAATGTAAAGCAAATTCAATCAAGTTTTATGTAACACAGACAATAAACAAACTTCTGTAACCTACTCTAATTTCACTGGCATCTTTTAATTCAAATTCTATTGTGGGAATTTTTAACAATATAAGCTGTAAAGTCTGAATTCAGATCCATTTTTCCCCTTTTTGCTCAGACACAGTTTTTCAGTGGAGCCTGCTATAGAAATAAGAGTATCCACAAAAAAGCTCTAGGTCCTGATGCTTTTTAGTCAGGTGTTTTTCAAAACCTATCAGTTTAGGAATACATACCTCATACTTAGGATTCTTTGGAAGGCATTAATGAGCATCATCACACCTTCTCCCTTTGAACAGCTGAATATTCACCTTTGTACCATCCTGTCCATAAGGAGCTTTTTTTTTATTTCATCAGCTTCAACTGATCCTGTTTTGCAGACAGGCCTGTGTGAGAGTGAAGGACAGCAGGAAAGGCTAGGCAAAGTGAAGGACAAAGGCAGCATGAATACAATTCCCAACAAATCCTGGACAAAAATCCCAAGAAGGATGCAATAGCACAGGGTGCTGACCTTAGCCAGCAAACAAACACCCATTCTTCCTTGGATCACTCAAGTCTCCTGTGAGACAATAATTTAAAAAATCAAAGGAAGGAAAATAGCTTACAGATAGAGAGACTGACAATTTGATAAGAAAACCAAAAGCTGTGTAACCAAAGCAAAAAGTGGGCATTCACACCTTGCCACTGGCAAGCAGGCAGATGTTGAGCCACTTTCTGGGGAACAGTGCATCCCCACATGTAACAGTTGCTTGGAAAGAAAAATGCCACTTTGCCATGAACTTTTACTGTTGAGCACACCATACAGTATGGAATATCCCTTTGGTTAATTCAGGTCGCTCTCCCAGCTATGTTCCCACCCAATCTCTTGCCCACTGCTAGACTATTCATAGGGGGAAGCCTTGACACTGTGCAAGCAACATGCAGCAGTAGTCCAAACAGCGGTGTTACCAACACTGTTTTAGCCACAAAGCACAAGCACCTTGTGAGCTGCTATGAAGGAAGTCAACTACATAACTTCACCCCAGCCAGGACCACAACAAATATACATACCATGGCAGGGTATAAACCCAGTCTAGAGTACTCCACCCTAGAAAGAGTTGGGTTTTCTTGTTTTTAAGGAGTGTACCTCATGCATTTAACTCCACCTTTCCATGGCTGTAGGATAACTAACAAAAAATGCAGAAGGACAGAACTTTGGTTTTGAGCACCTATGTGCAGAGTAAGTACTACAAAACATGGCTAATATGATTTCATTACATAAAAAGAATGAAGTAAAAGCAGGACAACTTCTCATTCTTGCAGACTACTCTTTGACTTTAGCATTTCCACTTCTTAGGAATCCTCACTTTATTATCACTTCTCACTCAACCTACCTCCTTACAATCACAAGAGATCAAGCAATTTAAGGTTCTTTTACCCATGCTCAGCACCATCTTTTTTCCTTTAATTTTCAACCTTAGATGGAAATGCTCTCCATAAGTGGTTCTGCTGCCAGTCTTATGCCTGATTGCTTTAATTAAAATGCTAGAAGGGATGCTTTAAGAGTCTCATCATCAGGCTTGGCATAATTGGACTCCCAGAGCCAGTGTCAAATGCTCAAAGGGCTGCCCCAACCCTTCATCCTTCTAAGGCAGCTGTAGGCAGTACTATACAACATGCTTTGCAGCAAAAACCGTTTTTGAAAAAAAAGCTTCAGAAGAAAGGTTTTGTCTTCTTTCTTGAAACATAAAAAATCCCCCTGGCACTTTTTCACAGAGTCCAAATTTCTGTTTATAACCACAGCCAAAGCAGCCCTAACAGTTATGCCAGAAGTAGCTTTATTTTAGTAATGCCAAGCGTATTAAGTTGAAAATTGCCTGGTGATCCTCTGGAGCAGAATACGGTATGTAAATAGCCTCACTATTTATATCCTATATAGGGCTGGTTTCAAACTAAAATGAGAAAATCATAATGGGAAAAAGAGGTCACTGCACTCAGATATTCTCTAGCACTTGTCAGCATCAATTAAGCACAAAAGATCAAAGCATCAGAAACAGAACAAGACTGGTTTCAAGGTGTCTCAGATCCTACTGCATTGAGTTGACAACTGGGTGTTTACCACAAAGTCTTGCCAGACAGAGCCAGAAGTGAACCACTGTGGTCATTGATATGGCTCTAGTCTCTTAATTACTACATTTTCTCTTTGTTCTTGGAGATTATGTTCTAGCTTTTCCTGAACTATGAGTGCTGTTTTACATGCAATGCTTTCACAAATTAGAGAACAGTCATCATCTTAATTGTTAAAAATTCTTGCCTGTTGTATAAAGGTTAATATTATTACAAACGAGCAGCTAAAATGTTAGTTTCTGGAAGACCAAGTTAAGCAGGACATACACATTACTAAAATCTCACAGCTGGGGCCTTGTAGGGAGAACATACACAGATGTAGCCAGTTTAAACAAGGCACATGGTAGTTTAAGTAAGCAGTTACCATAAATGATGCATTTTCACCACTGCTGAGGTACAAGTCTTCAGGCTTTTCTGCACTCCCTATTTCTGTAAGTGGTGTTGTACTGCCATCAAGTGGGGAGAACTCATAGGAAGAAGCATAGTCATGAAGATACATGAACAGAAGCACTGCAGTGAGTGAGAGTAAGAGAATTCTGAAATCCCAACTCCAATAGTCATATTTTGGGATCCAATTCCAAAGTAACATGCAGATACACAGATAAATGCCATAGTTTCTACATAACAAAGAAACAAGACCAGGAAACTTGGGCTGAGAATCAGTAAGACACATGCCATAGGCACCAAAGACTGTGATCAGAGCACAAATTAAGCCGCATGAGGAGATACTGACATTGTAATCTGAATTATCTGAAGGCCCACATGAACAGAAACATTTTCTAGGGGAAAGAAAATTTTATATTCAGTAAATAATTCACTAACTGGGAACTATTATTAAAATGTAACTCCATGGGTATATCCCTTCTTTGGGTTGGTCTACTTTTACAGTCTAATGCACTTAACTAAAGGCAAACTATGGCCTGTTTTAGTGAACTAAACAAATTAGTGCCTTATCTTGTGCCACTGGCTTTAATCAACTTGGGAATGCAGTGCCCGTTCTAACTTAGAACCTGTAAAAGGGTTCTATTTACCCCATATTTCCTTTGTAGGGTTGGTCCACTAGGGTCCAGAAAGGACCATCTGTCCCTCTTTAAAAGAGTCACAGAGTCAACTGCAAGTGCTGCTGAGTTCTTTTCTCTGCAATGTCCAACCCTAATACAGATGGTGCAAAAAGTTCTCTGTGCCTGGCTCTGAAGAGGCAGCAGAAGGGATATTCCTGGGCAAAGACGGCCTCTCACTTCAGTGAGAGCCAACTTTCAAAGATGACAAGAAAGTCTTTTGAGGTTTTGAGGAGGTTTTAAGCTAAAATGTATTGCATCAGTTGCCTTTAGCCAATGAGTTTCAGGCAGGGACTTGAGATAATGGCATGGAAATATGACTGATCTATCCATTAATACAGCATGTCACCACCAAATGGTATTATTTATGTTTTATGAGTCTAAATGTGTTTTGTATGTTGCTGAGTGTGCTTCCATTAACTCTCAGGCAGAAAGGAACACGTTTGCATTTGGCAGCAGATTGTAGACAGTGTGTGAAACCAGAAACTGGGAGAAGTGCAGTTCTCAGCAACAGGCACTAACTGGATAGCAAACCCCTGCCTGTGTCCTAAGGTGGCACAGTAGAGTTTAAGATGTCAATGCTTTTCTTGAATACAAATTTGCTATTGCAAAAGGGAGTGATTCAGTTTACACATACGGAGCTGCCAATAGGAATCAAAGCATCCTTCCTCCCTGGGCCATATCAAAGGTGAGATCCAGGTATCTCAGGATCTACCTCCATGGTAATAACCAGACAAATCTGATTCTCTGGGTAGGTTATGGGCAGTGCTTGACCACAGATTTCAAAGAGCAAGGGACTGATTCACCCTCCATGACCCTGTTTTGAGTACAAAAAAAATTAACACACACTGAGTTACTATGAGGTCCTATCCTGAACCATTTTTTATGATTCTAGGAAACTAACAAGTGACAGACCAGAGGTTGCGCATCTCCTTTGGCATTTGGAGGACAAAAGGATGCCCTTCTCTGGCTCAGTAGTTAAGGTAATACAGAGAAAACTATACAGAAAACCAAGGATATGCCACAGATTTTGAATAACATCCTTGCTTTGACAGAGTATCAAGCACTTCAAATTGTAGGACCCAACTAACTTGACTAATTTCTATTAAATTAGTCAATGAACTGATATGCATAGTCAGGATTTGTCCCTATCATTATTTGTTCCATAAATTATATCAGTTTACAGTGCAGGTTAATTCAGTGTGAGTTTGGTTCTAGGTACCAGAGATAATTTATTTTTTTCCAAACATGTGATTCTGCAGTCACTGAAATCCACAGGCTGTCCCAGAAGAGCATCTTTTCATTTAACGGGAGAGCTGGCTGACAGGCAAAAATTGACACTACAGTAGGTAAGGGAAATGGGGAATTTTCAGAAAATAGCAATTAACTCCTCAGGAACACCACACAGTCTATCTGCTTGAATCAGATAACAATGCATAAGCTGAGGAAAAGGCCAGAAAGAACTGCCTAAGTAAGAGGGAGGTGTAGGAACAGACCACTGATGAGGAGATAACAGTGCTGTTATTGTTAGTATCTTTTGCTGCTTGCCTGTGTCTTTAATTAGAAACAGCTAAAATGCCTACATCTAGGACAGTGAAAAAGGTAACTGAGCAAACGTCACATCAACAGACACTTCAGGAAGAATCATAAAAGCACTTGAAGGAAAAATGGAAGCAGATGCACCACTGGAACAGAAAAGACCAAAATATCATTAAATTGTACTTCAGAAACTAGAGGGAGACAGACAGAAAGAATGAGTTTACTGAAGTAAAACATGTCAGATCTCCTCCTGTGGGAGGCTGCTGGTCCCAAAAGATTAAAAAAAAACCCTACTTTTACTTTTCTTGGTAATTGTATTTGCTCCATAACAGCTTATATAAAAAAGTCCCCACAGACAGGAGGGCAGGCAGATGAATCAACAGATAACTTTACCCCGCAGTTCCACTGCAGTTGTGATGGATGTTTAAGTATTTCCAGTCACAATGTCAGAAAAAAAGTGAGGAAGAGTCTTGCCTCTTAACTGCAAATGTTTGGGAAGTTTGGAAAGGGTGGACACCATTACTCAATGGGAATGAAATCATGACAATGGAACAAACCCTCTTAAAACAGCAGTAATAGAACATCGCTTGGGAACTTCACAGCTTTGGAAACAGAAACCAGCCAGATTAAAAATGCCAGGTGTTAACCAAGACCCAGACCTTGTATTACTATTCAGACTTGTACCAAATCAGCCTGCTTCTGAATTTCTCAGCAAGGTTCTACATTTAACAACTTAAATCCAAGTAACCTTAAACTGTGTTTAGAGAGCAGACAATCCAAAATCCAAATCTGGAGCTAAACCATGGAGAAATAATCTTCAAAGTATCACCTGTTCTTCCAAGAATTTCCAACTGAATAGAATTCACAGAACCACAGAATCACAGAAAGCCTAAAGTTGGAAGGGACCACAGTGGGTCATCTGGTCCAACCTCCCTGCTCAAGCAGGGTCATCCTAGAGTACACAGCACAGGATTGCATTCAGACAGTCCTTGAATATCTCCAGTGAGGGAGACTCTACAGCAAATCTGTTCCAGTGCTTGGTCACCTGCACAGTAAAGAAGCTCTTCCTCATGTTCAGGTGGAACCTTCTGTGCATCAGTTTCTGCCTGTTGCCTCTTGTCCTATTGCTTGGCACCATTGAGCAGAGCCTGGATCCTTCCTCTTGGCACCCTCCTGTCAGACACTTATAGACACTGATAAGGTCCTCTCTCAGTCATCTGTTCTCAAGGCTGAACTGGAGCAGCTCCCTAAGCCTCTCAGCCTTTCCTTGTGAGAGAGATGCTCCAGACCCTTAATCATATTTGTAGCCCTCCACTGGACCCACTCCAGGAGCTCCAAGTCTCTCTTGTACTGAGGAGCCCAGAACTGGACACAGCACTCCAAGTATGGCCTCACCAGCACTGAGCAGAGGGGCAGGATCACCTCCCTTGACGTGCTGGCAATGCTCTTCCTAATGCACCCCGGGATACCGTTGGCCTTCGTGGCCCCCAGGGCACACTGCTGCCTCATGGACAGCTTGCTGTCCACCAGGACCCCAGATCCTTCTCTGCAGAGCTGCTTTCCAGCAGGTCAGCCCCCAGCCTGTACTGGTACAATGAAAGCTGCTTCTGTCCCTGCAGCAAAATTAATGAACTAACGCATGGATGAACCTTCAGATTCTCTGGATTTAAGTGCCCTTGTCCCTAAGCCATTTGCAGTCTCTGGTGTCTATGATTCTTTGAGCAGGGCATCCCACCTTAGCCCTCTGGACAGACTTCATGCTCTGAGATCCTTCAGTCAGGGACCAAAGGTAATAGCAAGGTAAAGTCTTCTGTTCCTCACTTTTAATATAGGAATGTATGCTAGTGATAAAAAGCACTGGAAAACCATCCATAATTCCACTGTGAAATTAACTGGGTGCTTGCAACCAAGTTGAAACAATTTCCAGCTATTTTATGCTACTCATTTAACTTCAAATATTTCAATTTTAAGATTTCTTATAAAGAGAAGGTACTAAAGGCAAAGAGTCGCTAAGTAAAGTTTCTTCCAGTTTTCCACCCACCAGATGGTTATTATTTTTAATAATGCATACAGAGCAGAAAGCACTTCTCTTCCTACCACTTGATACAAGATGCATCTTCTGGACATTATAAGCTGTCCCCTATCACAAATCTATCATGTTTGTACATACCAGGTTCCTCCCACACACACCTGGGCATCAGCAGTGCTTTTGAAATGGAACCAAATTAATTTCCAGGGAGCTTGCTGTAGTTGTATTTTATTCTTGTGTTGTCATGTCACAAGTTCAGAGCTATTTTAGCAGACTATTAAACACTCTTCTGCAGAAATTAAGTTACTTCAAATGAAAGGAAGGTATAAATAACAGGTACGGTATTTCATTCTTACTCCTTGTAACACAGACATCGTTTGGGATCATGACCTTGTTGCACAAGGCAAACAAGATGAACAAACAAGGATTCAAAGCAGTGTAAAATTACAAGCAAGTGTCACAATATAAAAAGCTTCATCAGTTAGTGTCAAACTACATTGTTACTGGCCGGTGGCTGCACAGCTCCATTCTCCTATAATGAGACTGTTGCAAAAGAGCATCTGATACCTGCTTGGTGACTGTGTCAGAAGACTATGGCTGATGTTGTCACACAACACTGTGATATCTTAAAGGGAAACTCCTGAGTTATTGATGCTTGATAACAGCACATTTCTGTCATAAAGGCAAACCATCTCTGGGCTGCAGCACATGGGATCATTAATATCCGATATGTATCCAGACACTGCAGAGTATAGGCAGAAATCCCAAAAGCAAGCAGGTTTCATATAATCTGATTTTGGGTGCCTAAATTAGAAGGTTGATCACCTCATAGCATCCACAGACAGAAATACAAGCATCCAAAATACAATTTATAACTACAGCTTAAATGACATTGTCCTTGGCTGCCTCCCGAAAGAACCCATTGCTACCACTAGGGGACCTGGGGAAACTAGTCTAAGATAAATATCCACGTTTAGACGTTCAGTGTTTGACACAGACTGGCTTGATTTACATAATTTTTTGCAAACTTATAATTCATAGGGCACAGGAGGACACACCAAACTCAAAGACACAGAAGGACTGAACAAACCCTTATATCTGTAAGTTAACATAAATCCATTTGTATCAGTAGACCATCACTACTTTTAAACTGTCAAAAAACCACAACAAAACTAGTCTGCTGCTGTATTCACCTCCTGTTCCAAACACGCAGGCAGTATCACAATAAGGGTATAGCCAGTAAGTAATTAAAAGGTTTAACACATAAATGCAAGAAAAAAAAACCCAGAGGTAAGTCAGTGCTACATTTGTTGGTATAACAGTGCCTTCATTTCTTTCAAAATGCATTTTTAACAGTGTAGAAGTGCACCTCGCTGACCTCACTGAATGCCCAACTACATTATCACCATTTTAGTCCTGCTGCTAAAAGGAACTGCATCATTTATACGTCTAAAAAAACTTATCAAACCAAGTTTTCAAATCAAATAGAATAATTTATTTGCAGTATTCTTGAAATACACTGTGGTCCTCTTTCCTTTGAGCTGCAATTCAGAATTATCAAGATCTCACACAAGGCTACATGAAAAAGATCAACAGTAGGCAAACCAAGCCAAGTGCTTCCCCAGCTCTGCCAAGAACTAAACACAGAACTCCATCAGCAGGAGGGCTTTCTTTGGTAACAAAATCTGTCTCAGACTGTATGTAAAAGATTTCCTAAGGCTGCAAATTAAAGCTTAAAGACCACAAGAAAAGCCTCAAGACAATGACAGCTCCTAGAGAAAAAATGCTGTATAGAATTTCCAGAAATAAAAAGGTAATAATTACTTCTAGTAACAAAAGTAATAGCAACAATAGTCCCTCTTTTTAATGATTCTCTTCCCCTAGAGATCTCAGCATGTTTTATAATTTATATAAGCAGCAGTGTGTGGTTCAATTAATATTGAAATCCAGCCATCTCTGAGCACAACTGCAAAAGACAGCATTAAATTACATTTCATTATGTACGAAAAGAAAAAGCTATATTAATTTGAAATCACAAGGGAAGTTTCACAAGACATTTGGAGAAAACACCAGGGCTGCAAACTGCTCCCTGGAAAAGTGCCATTGAATATTTAACAAATTGAAATGGTCAAGACTTCTTGCAAGTCAAAAGGAAAAATTACACTGCACTTCATCTCCTTACCATGCCAGCACTGCACTGAAACAAGCTAGGGAGGCAGTTCATCAGTGATTGAAAGGGAGAAGCCCAAACACTGTATGGGAGTGCTCTTAAGAGCAGCTCTTAAAATGGTTTGAAAAATGCACAGGAACTACTTGCCCTGGAAATGGATTTATTGGGAGCATGAAGCAGCCTGCTAGTTGTGTTCCACATTGCATGTACGCAAGCATGGGCTGACATATGGACTATACATTTGACTGATAATGTCATATTAGTCTGATTTGTCTCAGCACAGTATTAAAGACAAAGCTGCAGTATGATGAACAAAACTGTAGCAATACAACAGATTTCTGAAGGAAATTAGTCTCATTTGACAAGGGTATGCAGCCCAAAGATAAGTATCTTCCTATCACAATACTGCTTATTAATTAGAAGCAGTGAAGAAGGAGACTGATCATTTTACTTTCTTCCCGTTTTATTAATATGCACAGTAAGTCAAAGCTGCTGTTGTACAAAGCAAGATGGAATACTGCTAGTCCTATCCCAAAGTAACACATGGACCTCCCGTGATGCAGCACATACAAACACTTCTAACTCCTTCTGCTCAGCTTTTCCATCACCCATCATTCACTCTCGTCACTGAAAGCCACCAAGTGTGTGGTATTTCTCAAGTACAGATCAAATGTTACACTCAGAAAGTATAATAAAGTAAATAAAAAATTATAACTGGAGGTAAACTGAATTAAAACAGGAATTTAATCCTGTTTTTTCTTTTAAAATTATCCTTATATTCATTTTCACCATACCAGAAACACTAGTTTGGAAATCCTGTATAAGCTGTCTCTTTGAAACTCCTGTCATCTTGGATGTAACTAGATTTTAGGGCTAAACAACCCCCACCACAAACAGATTTAAAAAAAAACTAAAACCAAACAAAAAAACCCACAAGCAAACAACAAATGAAAACAAATCCCCCAAACAAAACAAAAACAAACAAACAAATAAACAAAAATAAATTTAAAACAGAAACAAAACAAAATAGGCAAATAAGCACATCAGAAACATACTTGGGCTCATTTCATATTGTGGTATTGTGGCCAATAAAAGGGCATCAGTCCCAGATCTGATAATCTAGTAATACCCCACCATGATTAAAACATGCTTCATTTACTTCAATATAGCTAAAGCCAGCAAGACAGAATTGTCTTTTCCTTTTAACCCGCTGTGATGGCTCAACTGGCCACTGATTACATGAGGCTTACAAGTCATCTGAACACATTAGTATGCAACTATTTAATAACACTACAGTGATTAAGTGTCTAAAATTATCTTAACCAGTTCAGTGAATATCTAATGAAAAGTGATCTAAATTTACAGTGGAAGTGCAAGAGCTCTGATTATGGCAAGAGTATTACAGCTGTTTCTTTTAGTCATAATCTTCTGTCAAATTGATGCCCATAGATATTACAGTATTGTGTAACAATGAAAAGTGGCCATACTGTTGCATTCTCAGAAGTCTTGCCAGCACAAGGAATGGACTACAGAGACTTAAACTGCCCATTGATGCTCATAAAGAGTCATCTTATATGGTGATATTGCACTGGAAGGAAATTTTGCTGCAGAAAAGACAGCAATTAGCACATTTTACTAAATTCAGAAACTTGGCAAAGAACAAAAGCCACAGCTTTTAGTAGCTTGAGAAGATCATGTTGAACATGAAGAAAAATGTCTTTTACCAGAAGGGTAATGTAGCATTGTAAGACGTAATCCAGAAAGATGGTGGAATCTCCAAGCTGCTTCCAGACAAAACTCTAGCTGACCTGGGCTATCAGTACCAACCATCCTACTCTCAGAGGTATGTTGGGTGAGAATATGCTCAGAGACCCCTTCCAACCAACTTTTCCAAGATTCTGTGATCTTGTGGGCAGATGCAAACCAAGCCAAAAACTAACTGCAGCAGGAAATGGCTGCAAGAGCCTCTGGTACAGCAGTAAGGCCATACACCTGGACAACTCTCAGGTAAAGGCTCACAAAAGATCTTGTGCAGATGCTTTTGTCAGCAACTGCAGTTTTTTTCAAGAGGCTAATTATGGCACTGCCTTCCACCTCTTAGAAAATATTTTAAGAGAATGACAAAGCACACCAGCCACATTCTCCTCTTTTCCCTGAGACACACTGTTTTGCCTATCAGACACGCCTTTACTGAAACACAAAGATGTTCCACATGTTCCTTAAAGTCTGGCACACCAATTCCCTTCAGAACAGCTGGTGCTGGCATGTAGCTGGTTACAAATGCACAAAGAACCTTAGCATAGCCATGGGAGTTCAGTAAATGAAAAATGCTCTCTTCTTTTTCTGTTACAGTCTTCATGGTTTAACTCAGAAAAAAATTCTCTGCTTCAAAAGCCTTTCATGCATATGAATGTGATTTTCAGCTTGTCTCTCAACTTCACTGTTACAAAGACTTGTTAGGAAAAAATAGTAACTGGAAGGACTCGAGGGTAAATGAAATACACAAACTGACAAACCTTTCTTCTGTCTGGTTGCACCCTTCACCCCCACTGATAGAAAACATCATTTTTCACATCACTTAAAAATTGTGTGCATGGACACTTCTGCATATGGCAGTAAACTTACTTGCATCTCAAGCTTTCCTGTAGTCACTGGTATGATTTTGTCTAAAGGCTAAGCATAGTTTTAATTAGCTAGTGCAGTTCCCAAGAGAATTTTTTTTTTTTTTTTTTTTTTTTTAGTTGTGGCCCCAAGACTTTACAAAGAATCTTGGGGTAAAAAACAAAAAAAAAAAAACAAAAACAAAAACAAAGGCTGTGGGTGGTGTCCAGGGGGTTGCCTTTGATTGCAAAATTTTTAATCAATTTTTAACATCTGATATCCTTCTCATTTCAGTAGTAGAAGAAAGAACTGATAGATAATAAATACAGCTCTTACTGTGACTACAGTGGAAAATCTTTGAATCAAGCTAGCTATCAGCTACTGTAAAAAGAGCACTCAGAAACTCATAAACCTCCAAAAGATGTATTCTGTAGTCCAGAAATGGAGAGGGCTAAAAACAGGAGTCCTGAATTCTTATGATCTGCAGCAAAAATGCAAAGAACTCCCTTTAGCCTATGTGAACCAAATTAAAAGGGAAGTTACTGAAATGACCAGTAGATCATATGTGGCAATCAAAGTGAGGTCTTGCTCCCAAATGAAGCATTTTATTCTTCCCCATAATGAAAAGGGCTAGGTGAAACTAATAAGTAAGGTATAACTAACAGGCATGAAATATGTACATGCTAAGACTGGAGCATCTGTTTGGAGTGGTTCATTCTCTAACATCTCTTTTCTTCTTAGCCTTTTCTCGAGTTTGAGGGTTTAGTTTTTTCCTCCTACCTCACTAATACTTGTCTCCTTGTTACTTCAGTTTCATCTTCCTCCCCCCAAATCACATCTTTACATTTTACCTCACACTCTTCCTTAGAGATATCTAGGATGTTCATTAGACAGTCTTGACAAACTCAGTCAAACCAGCATGCCCCAGCAAACCACAGGTCTTCACGGATTTTAATGCCTGCAGGCTTCATCTAGAATGATTTTTTCAATTTTAATACAGATTCTAGGAATTATATTTAAGTATGCTTTTTAACAAGAAAATCTTAAAATGTTAAAACATCAGAAGTGAGGGTAAGTCTACCACACTCCCTAGTGAACTGCTTGAAATAATCTTCACTTAAATACTGCATCTTTTTTAGAGTAAACTCATCTATTTCATTATGTTATTGCAAAGAAGACTGAAAATTTCCCCCACTAGGGCATCACGTTCTCATCTGGAGTTATTTTTATATATTAAGTCAACTTTGATACTCCAGAGAAAGAAGTGAAATATATGTATGTATTTAAATCCATCTCCAGCTAAGGATCATTTTTATGCCCCTCTCTGAAGTTCCATCAATGTTGTTGTGTTGGTTTTGGATAGAAAGTTCTAAACTGGACATAGGAAGGTAGCACTCTTACCTGTATTTCATGCAGAGGTAAAACTACATGTGTTTGTTTACCTGCTATTCCAATTTTCAGCAGAGTCCCAATGTTCATAGCAGACACCTTTTGAACACCACTTTAGTAAAAACCTGTATCCTGATAGGTACTCACTTTCATAATTACTACTCTAAATTACTCCTTTTCAGGAGTTTCTTGGAATAGGTATAGCCAGTATTCTCTACTCCTACAAATACTATGTTTTATATATCTGTAAGAAATGTGATGACTTTAATAATTTAGATTACACTATAATAATGCAGCATGATAATTACAATATTGTTTGCTAGTAAATAACTTAAATAACATTTAAATGCTGAATAATATAAAGCAAATAGGATTCCTGAGGTACCTTCTCAGGAAACAGACACCCTGTTTTCTTCCCAACAGCAACTTTTTAGATCTGCCATGAAGCCAGATTTTAATCCATCTAATATATAACCTCTTAGAGCCAAGTTTCATTGGTTGTCCCCATCAAGATGTTACAGTGATAAGACAAATGCCTTT
This sequence comes from Corvus moneduloides, assembly GCF_009650955.1. Classification (NCBI taxonomy): domain Eukaryota; kingdom Metazoa; phylum Chordata; class Aves; order Passeriformes; family Corvidae; genus Corvus; species Corvus moneduloides. Next base: position 20,387,636 of record NC_045481.1, read on the forward strand.
GAGAAATTCAAGTACACTATATTCATTCTGCTTTCTGTATCAGCCAAATCTCTGATCTTGTGAAGTGATGACAGCTTTTTTTGACAGAACACGTTTCCATAAAACCATCTTGACTGACAATAATATGCTCTTCCTCTCTAACCTTTTATAGATGGTATCCAGACTGTTCTGTTCTGATGCCAAGACTTCTGCGAAAGTCACTATTCTGTTGAGTGGTGGGTAGTTCCTTATAATCCTCTTAAGTATTTGTATTACAACAGCACTCCTGCATTGTTACAGAGCTTCTCCACTCTCCAACACTCTTTAGTATTTAATTAATGGCTCAGAACTCAAATGCTAGATTTATTTATCTAGTAGCATTTCAGAACTGCTGGTCATAACATACTTACTTTTAGCCAGTGCTTCCCATATTGCACTTTGACTGTAATGAATAAATGTATACTATCTACCAGAGGAGAACTGAAAAACAGAGCACAAACAACTGCTGAATATTTCTAGCTGTTCTGAATCACTATTTATAATTTTACTTTCAGTTTAGCAACAGATAACTCAGCCCAATTTACATCAATCAACTGGAGATTGATTCATAATATACCTTAATCATAATACACCTTCATAATATACCTTAAAAATGCCATCTTACTACTGTTAGATTTTGGCATTCACTTTACCCCCTATGGCTTGCTTTAACACAGGTACACAGTATTATTCAAGTTAGACAAAAATGTCCTTATGTCAGTTTTACACTGAAAGAACTGGGAAGAAAACAGTACAGTAAGATTGTCTAAGTAACAATGTACATGGAAGAAAACATACTTTGTTGAAAAAAAATCAAATGAAACTGCAAGCAAAATTTAGAGAACTGCTACTTCAATGCTTTTCACTTGACTTTGAAAGTAGGCAATTACTTTTTATTATTTTTACAAGATACAGGGAAATAGACAAACCTAGAAGACTCTTAATTGTTGTACAATGTAAAAATAGAACTGCCACCTGTGAGAAACACAGCTGAAATAAATCACTTTTAAGAGAACCAGAAAATATTTCACCTTGGATACTAACACCCCTGACACACACTCTCCATTTCATGTTTTTGAAGCAGTGTACAGGGAGTTGAGACAGAACACTCTGCAACCCCAACCTTTCCCAACACAAACAGAAAACAAAGGTAGATTCTGAGCTGTAGTGTGTTAAAAAGTGACCGTTGGAGCTGGACAGACACAGAGGTGTTCTGACTCCTCTTGGTTTGATCACTGCCTAAGGGTTGTTGAATTTCTAATACAGTTTTTTATGCAGCAAAAGTTTATTCAATTCTGTTTCTCTGAGGAGTGGGAGGAGATGGCGAAGAGGCATCCATACCTCTCCCAATATGTTCAGTGCTGTTGTTCTTAGTTGTGCATATGCCAAGGACATGAAGCATATGGCCCGGGGGCTGGCACTGTCCCGTTTAGCAGATGTCTTCAATACATTCTGCCATAAAAATCTTTTGGGGGACTGGTTAACTGCTTTTTATCACACAATTCTCTCTCTCTAGATGATAGAGAGTTATTCACCTTAGCTGAAATCTCACTAAGCACCTTTGGAGAACTTGTGCAGCTTTTCATATCCAGCAACTAGAAAATAAGACTCTACTACTCTCTCAAATTAAGTCTGCACCTAGCAGATAGATTGACTGCAAACTGACTACTAGGTGCCACAAGAAGACATAAATCGTCCTGAAGTAGTTATGCCGCTTTGGTATTTTGGACCAAGGAGTCAGAGACAGGAATCAATCTTCAAAGGCAAGCACTCTTCCCCTTGTGGCGTTACTCCAAAGCAGTCAAGGATGAATACATCAGTAATTTGTGCAGGGCTGGCATGCCAGCAGATAAAGAGGAAGACACACATAGCTTGCAAAAAAACCAAGAGAGCAAGTAGATATTTGGAAATCCACTGTAAATTAATCTTGCATGTTGACATTGCAAGGATTTACCAAATTATTCAAATGGTGAACAATATTTAATCCTGTAGGCTGTTTACAAATTCTACCTGGATTGTTTTACGGCCAGTTAATTCCTACTTTGGGTTTGTGCATTTGACAATCCCTTCCCCACGGGGCTTCCAGTGTTTGGGCACATCCATCAAGATGACGGACAAAATAATCCTGATAGAAATTATTCCTTTTTGACTTTGTAGAGGACACACCAGACAGTGGAGTAATGGCTGGATGGGAGAAGAAAATGCTGTTCCACAATATCATTGCCCTATACAAAATCACAGGACAAAATTGGAAGTCAAAACATTAAAGGCAATTACCTCCTAGTCAGTGAGCTCAAAGGCAGAAGAATACCCTAAACTGACTTAAATTCTACTTTTTTTTTCTAGCTCTTGTTATAAAGGCTGAACACTTTCACCAAGTATCATGATCTGGTTTAGTTGAGCTCAACACCTGTATCACTGTAAAACTTCTACATCCCCACAAATTAGACGGGAAAGAGTAGCACACTTTGTGACCCCTCATGAAAATACAGAATAAGACCCAAGAGAATCCAGAAGAATTGCCCTTCAAGTGTCTCAAGCTTGGAAACTGATGTTCCACAATGAGCATTTTCTTCCCCTAATCAGTGGTAGAGCATTCCTGTTCCCTAGCTGGTGATATGAACGTGCCAGGCTTCTCCCAGGTAATTTTTCTGATTACCATGCAAACAACTCACACAAGACAACTCTTTTTTGATTCCCTTATCAATGTGGTCAAACATCCTGACTAAATATGAAATTAGATTGCCTCAACAAAGTCCAATCTTCAGTGAGCAAGGGTCTGCCTTAAAAAAAAAGAATGGGGAGGCTTTTTTAAATGACTCAACCAAATAAATAGTATATTTTCAAACAAATTAAAGAAAATCTGTATTATTTCCTCTCCACCCCCTTCTGTGACCCCTTAGGTACAGATTCCTTGTGTCTGAATCACAGAATAATCCATCCTTTAAGAACAATAATAAGCTTAACTCCCCAGTGTTTTTACTACACAGTTGTAAATACCCCAATGGACAAAGCTTCTCCTCCCGCCTTTGGGGGGCTATTCCTTAGTCTAATACATTTCACCATCTACTTGGGATTCAGTACTCCACAGATCAAAAATTCTGAACAGATTAAGGAAAAAGTGTCTAATTCTCCTGACAAATTACAGTCCACGTAACCTTAATGAATTTTCCTGTATCCTTCTCTGAGAAGTTAACCACTTAATTTCTGAGACTTTCACTAGTGTGTTACCATTTTGAAACACTGCTTAAGAAGCAATGTTGGGGAGGATGAAAGTTTGGTAAGAAAGTTTCACAGGTATGTAGGCTTGGCAGAAAGATCTCTGAATGTAGAAACTGGGGATGAAATAGAAATGAAAGCAAGTTTTGATATAGAGTAAAAGATGTTTTGCTGAAACACTGAGCACTGAGTAACTGAGAAGGCAAAGGTGGGAGATGAGCTGGAAGGAGATTTTTATGAATAGGACAAAGGTATGTGACTACAAACAAAGACATGTTTTTCACCAAGTAAATAAGTCTCAAGAAGAGCATAAGTAAATAGAAAACATGTCTTTACCAAAAAGAGAGATATCACAGGCAAACAAGAAATGTTGATGTAGGAAGAAGAAGAGAGATCTGAGAATTTTCCATTGTAAGCTTAAATTGTAACATACTTACTCTTGTGATTGGATAATAATGACTATAATATGGTGATGGTAGTAGCTATGATAGGCTATAGGCAAATGTAAAGGTATTGTGTATGGTGCTTATTGGTTGTTATGTGTTAAGATACTCTGCAAAGAAAAGTATAAAATGCTTTGTAACTTGAACAGAAAGTGGCTTCAGGTGTGCCTACAGCTGGAGCTGGCAGCTGTAGGGCTGGCTCTGGATACCCACTCCCTGAAATGCTGTAACTTCGCCTATGCAATAAACAGCTTTCAAGAGAGCCGCCTGAAGTCCAGACATCCTTCGTGAAACTTTCTCCTATAAAGCATATATGAAAAGACTTAAATTCACAGAGCTATTTTTATTGTCAATTGCTTCCTAATCCTTAGAAAAATTTTTCATTGGCCCCTACCTCACAAAGCACTTAAAAGCACAATCTTCCCCAACTATATGCCCCGAAGTCCCAATGAAATAAAGCATGCTTTATTTCCATTCAAGACAATACACAGACAAGAGTATCACACATAACTGAACTATTTCGATCTTGTATGAGCCCAACTCATGTGCCCAAACCACTCAGACATCAGCTGATGACTAGACTGAGCAGATTACATGAAGAATTGATACAGGTTTTACACGTTTGTCATCACCTGTTCAAATTGAGGCATGTAAGTGTCCATGTAGTCATTGCTATCTACATAAACCCTTACTCCCCTGCAGCCCATGAGCACTATGGGGCTATTGAATCCATGATATGATCACAATCTTTGCTTGGATATTAGATCTATGATATGATCACAATCTGTGACCAGTCTTGTCTTCTGACTGTTTAGCTGTTCATCTCTGCAAAACTTTAATAACTCCATGATTTGACAATGGTAGTGCAGAGTGATTACTTCAGGTAACCTCAGCAATGTCACACTTACATTTTCAGAAATTAGAAGCTACTTTAAACATTTTTACCCACAGTCTCATGATCAGCCTGTTAAATTGTTTTTTCAGATAAAAAGCAAAACCAAAATAAACTACTGCCTTGACCAGGATTAGAAAAAGAAAAAAAATGAGGGTAGAAAAAGTGATTTTCTTGATGCAACTCTTCCAAGAAAGACAAAAGGCATTTGCAGTTATACTAAAAAGAAAAAAGTATGATCTCTGTGGTGCGTGGGTAGCTGGACTCAAATGAAGAGAAGCAAAAGGAAAGCGAAAGAATGTCAAGCATTGCCCATTTTTATATCTTCTGTGGAGAGAAAGACGCATGCATGTGAATGGAAGTGAGGCAGTGGCACAGTGCCAGACTGGTTTGTTTTATTTGAAAAAGCACTGAAGACTGATGTATGAGATCATTTACTAGAGAAGCTGGGAGAGCAACTCACAATAAACAATTTAGTCTCCAAATGTAGCTCTTTTACTATTCAAACTATCCACAAAGATCAAGCTATTTTTATAGATGTTTGCTGTTTGTACTTATCCAGACAAGTATTTCCTTCTAGTCCATACCAATGCAAGTGGAAGGATTCAGCACTCACAGTGACAGCACTCACTGTGACTGCTCAGGCAAGTCAGCTGGCATTTCTATTGCTCCAGCTTAGCTGCATATGCTAAATTCCTTTATACAGAACTAAAATTTCTGAAAGTTCCATCTCAGCATCTACATGTCTGAGGTTATTTGTCCCAAAACTTAGCATAAAAACCCCTGCTCTTTCTGTACACTTCACAACGGATTTGAAGAACATGTCACCGTAGAATTTTATTGCAATGTTAGTCATTTTTTTACTTATTTCTGCAGCTTTGCTTTAAAGCACACAGAGAAAAACAGAATTTAGTAGACAGTCTGAGAGACAAGACAGGTAGAATTAGTCCTTTTTGTTATATCTGCTATGTCCCTTTCCTCTATCCTTTGAAATTCAATTTCTTGTTTGCTGATATAGCATCTCATAAAAGCTTAACCAGAATACACATAAAACATTTCTTCGTAAATCTGAGATTTATCTTTTCAGAAGGCAGGTGTAAGTGCAAGAGAATCATACAGCTACTTTTCTAAATGTAACTTGATTACAGACCTCATACAGCTCACAGAATATGTCATGGTGATATCACGTATCAGGCAGGTAATTTTATATACATTCACTGTAGTTCACATGCACACTCTGTTTATTCATATTAAGCTGCAGCTGTTGAAGTGCTTATGTTTCAAAAAATAAAACCATTTGGGGTTATGCTCTGGGATTTTAGAAAACTGATGGAAAAGGAATTGGTTTTTTCCCCCCAGTGAATCGCAATGGAAATACATCCATTTTCCATGAAGACTGTGTTTCTTTGGGATAATACAATTCTACATATATTAAAGGTCAGCGTTAGGCACAACGTTCCTTACTAAAAGTGGACATACTGCTTCCTAATATCATACTTCTCTGCTTTCTGTAGGACATACAAAACTAAAGATACAAAATAAAAAACAAGGTTTAAACATTATTCAAATCCTAGGTGCTGAAACAGGAAAAATAATATTTGCTGTAATTTGGCACTGGAGAATAGATGAGATAAAAGGTACATCAAGTAGTAGAAGATTCAAAGACATCTGGAAGAGTTCAAGAAGGATTGTGCTATCTCAGAATTAGAAGGTTATCAGTCATTAGACACCATGTATCCCCTGACCTAGGGGAAAAAAAATATCAGAGAGCACTGTACTCCATACTTGCTTCCGGTCTAATAAAAGTTCTCCTCATAATGGGCTTCCTTTCATAAAATCTGACACAGTAAAGCATTCACTAGACTTTGGTTATAGGTACAAGGGATGCCATGGATTTCTGGGAGACTCTTTACATGACATAAGAATTCACAGAGTTCAAAGTTTGCTTCAGAACATAAAAATAATTAAGTTCTTGTAGGATTAAGCCCATCACTAAACCTCTAAGGCACATGATTTCATTGGCACAATGCTAATCATCACAATGCTTTCTAACACAATGCCTTCTGTCCTGGAAAACCTGTCACACTAATTTCATCTTAAACTAAGATTTTTAGCAGTCCTAATAGAAATTATACAATTACAGAAGTAATCCACATAAATAGAGTCAAAATATCTGTTATTTATTTATTTATTACTCAAAAGTACAAATAAACACATTAGCAAGAAGGGAGAAAATTGTTTGACTGCAACACCTACTTTTCTAAAGCTATAAAGAGATTTTTAATGCATGAGAGGTTTGTAGAATAATTATATTTCCAGGAGATTACTCAAGGATTACAAGTCTCTTTCAAATGAACTAGTCTTAACCTAATTAATATTTCTAATTTTACAGATGGGGTAATTGACACAGCTGACATTTTCAAATTAGGTCTCCTATATTCAAATTACTATATCCACATTGAGAACTGAAGGAATGCAGGATCTTTGAATGTCAAGACAATTTTTCAGGAACCTATGCACTGACTAAGGTAAGAATTACAGGAGTTAATTTTGGGGAATTGTGGTTGATATGATGAGACCATGGATATCATTAGGAAGAAATGGGTATCTGTTCAGTAGTTTGACTACTGTCTGATATAAAGCTAATAGCTTTGTGGTCTGCAGGTCCGACTGACAGGAGGGCTAGAGACTTCTGATCTAAAGTTCCCCATTAGCTCATAATGCTGAGCCCTGGAATATAGTTGTTGTGCATATGGGTAGTTAGCCACACCACAGAAGAAAAGCCACTCTCAGTCCAAGCATTAAGCCAAGGCTCAGTTCATTAACAAATCCTGGAGCCTAATTGTTTCTCCGCGAACTTTGGGGAAATTTGAGTTTAAAGCAAGGAATCAGCAGGCTACACTACTTTTCAGTCACAAACTTTCAGCATGGCAGAAGAAACAAACTCGGACGGCTCTAGTCTGTAGTGATCTGTTTACCCGCTGCTTTCCTGATCCCATATTGTTCACCCCCGCTTTCCCCTGCCCCTAGCCCTGGCCACTCCCTTGGGCTGCTGTACCCCAGCTCCGCCCATGTACCGCCCCTGAGCCCCTGAGCGAACCCCCTGCGCCCAGATCGCAAAGTCTCTCTGCTTCTGGGGATCGCTGGGAGAAGATATAACCATTAGAAGTCCTCTGAAACCCTCATGGAGAGACCCTTCTCGCCTCCTTCGCCGTCGCTGTGCTGTAGAGCTGATAGCTAGCTGGAGCAAAACTCTGGAGCCGTCCGAAAAGGACTGCAGGAGGACAGAATGGCTGCCCTAAGCAGCTCCACTGGGCTCTCAGGAAAAGCTGCAGCTTGCTAAACTAAACCTAGCACTACACTAGTCCATTACAACCAGAAAGGTGTAGGACACGTTCGCAAAGCAGCCACTTAACCATACGGCCTTAAATATCTAGAGCTGTCTCCAATCCCATTTTGCTTTATTTGAAATATATGATTGTAATACTCATGCACAAAGAAACCCTGATCTTTGAATTGCTCCTCCTCCTGAGTCATTAAGAAGATACCAGTATCTCTACCTTACTGTTCCACAGAATAAAATATCCTAGAAAATACATATAAATTTACAGTGCTATCTTGATACTAATTTTATTCAGTTTCTTTAAAGTCTCAGTATCTTTTGCCAATCCCTTCTACTAGCAAGTTTTCATCAGCCAGTACAATATACATTAAATGCTGATCTATTTCTGCCCTCACAATATGCTGGTTCACTTCAGCAGTCAATAAACAAAAAGAAACAAAGACATAAAATTTGGGATAAAAACAAACACTAATCATTACAAAACTGGAACTGGATGCACTTGTAACATCAAGCTTCAGCTACATCTCCAGCAATACTGAAAGAGCAGTTTTAAACCAGACAGCAAGACTTAGCAACAGGTAATCTGGAATGTGTTATATAAAAATTACACCATTCATCTTTCCATCTCATATCAGAAAATTGTGCTTTTTCAAAATGAAATTTTTTGAGTTAAAAATTGCTTAAAATTCAAAAGTGAAAAAAAAAGTTACCTGAAGAAGTCAGTCCCATTTAGATAAAACAACAAACAAAAACCTAAAAAATAATACCCACAAGCTAAAAAACACCTAAGTAAAAATTGAAGTAAAGAAAAAGGATAAAAACATAAATTGTTCCTCTTGTTTTTGGATATAAATATTTCAAACATGTTTAGGGATTAAAATGTCTAAGTCTCTGAACATTTGTTTTCATGATGAAGAAATCAGCTATTATTCTACAACTTGGTGAGGCAGATGATGCACAATGATGCTACATGCTATTTATGTACTGAAGTCAATTTTCCCTTGCATTTGATTTCTTTGTGATGTTTACCTAGAGATTTAAATAGCATTATTATTAAAATACTTAGAATATCACTCCACAAGCAAGTTCTTGTTCAGTAGAGAACGGATGCATTTCTAATGCCATTTCACAGTTGAGCTATATAAGTCTTGAGAGATTAATGCAAGACATCTCAAAAAGTGGACTCTGAACCAGAAAAGCTTTGCCTGTTATTTTTACAGAATGACAGAATGGGGTTGAAATGGATCTTTGGAGACCACGTCGTCCAACCCCTTTGCTAAAGCAGCTTCACCCAAAGCAGGCTGCCAGGATCGCATCCAAGCGGCTTTTGAATAGGAGATTCCCCAGCCTCCCTGAGTAGCCTGTTACAGTGCTCAGTCACCTCACAGCAAAGGACCTTTTCCTCGTGTTAGGACGGAGTTTCCTGTGTTTCAGCTGGTGCTTGTTGCCCCCACCCCCCCGTCGCTGGGCACCACGTCCCTTGGGACCGTGAGCAGCAGTGCCGCCGCCGCAGTGCACAGCGCTCCGCCCCTTGGAACGGCAGCAGTGTTCAAGGTGTTTTCAGACCCCCTTGATAAGCGTAATCGGCAGTGGAAACCCCTCAGATTAGCGGCAGGGGCCTTTCTTTCTCTCCGCCCGGCAAGCCTCGGCCCCGCGCACCCCGCACCGCGCCCCGGGCAGCCGCACGCGCCCCCGGGCTGGCGCCGCAGCGACACCTGGCGGCTCCCGCAGGCACCACGGGCGGCGGGCGGGGAACCCGCGCTGCAGGCAAAGGTCACAAACAAACATTCACAAACAAACACACACACTGTAGGCACGCATATCTGTGGAACATATAGATATGCACACATAGCATAACCTATGTGTATATCAACAACCTTAAAATCCCGCTTGCAGCGTCCAACTGTCGCAGCTTTCAGAAGCTTTGAGGTATCTGAGTCAGTACCCAGCAGGAAACTCTATAGTAGAGAGGACCACCACACATTCAGGACAAATCGAATTTACATCTCAAGCACTTTTTTTTTAATTGTTAAGATTTTACTCCAGTGTTTAGAACAGGCACTGCTGAGGAACAATGCCCAGTTGCTAATCCGAATGTGACATGTATGGGAGCAGCAGTAGTACAGACTTTCTGCTCAAGTCAAAATTATTCTTAAGCCTGAACTCCTCCTGCACAACAAATGGATAGTTGGATCTCTAATCTAGTCAGTTTATAGCCGAGGGTACTGAAGTTTGCAACCTGAACACTGAGCTCCATCAAAACTGTTTGTGTGCTATGGCTTACAGACCAGCTAAGCAGACAAAACCCGAGATCACAGGAGAAGTAAGCTGGTCGCCAGTGTCCTGAGGGAATGTTATGGAGTAAAAAAAGACTGATATGCCAAACATTTAAAACTCACAATCAAACCAGAGAAAAAAAAATCTGAAGTGCAGGCTGTCTCCTTGCCAATGTGAGAATCATCTGTCCTTCCATGGCATGAACTGATGGATGCTTGCCCTAATCAATCCATTCGAAAGCTCAGACTCCTGGAGCAGTATATGAATAACCTGCCTTAAATCACATCTCACTGGCAATACCTTAACCTGAGTGCCAGAACTCTGAAGCCATCTGTGACACCCGTGTGTCCTTTAACAAGGTACAAAATTTATGAGATACATAGCAATAACCAAAATTAATTCCAATTTATTTCCCTGCCATTTTTACAGAAATAGCATCTAATTCTGTTTTTGAAAAACAGAAATATGAGCTACTTAGGAGCAGAGAGCTGTTACCATAGTAGAATGACTGGGCTTATGAAGCCAAACACGGTATTTTATTGACACAGTTACATGTCATCCAGATCTCAGTTGGCTTGAATTTGTCTCCTCAGAACACACTGAATATACCAAATGAGCCTGATTCTGTGTCTCAGTCCAAAGTAATATGTTTTTTACAGACATTACAGCCCATTAAAATGGACTAGAAACACATACTCATTAATGTTGTCAACCATTTGCTTGGTAGGTGATGCAGCTGTGAATCTCCAACAGGCAAAAGCATCTGTGCATTATTTACCTTATTCAGACACCAGTGCAAGTCCAGTACATGCAAATAATATGACACCAAGTTGAGTGATGTGGCAACACACCTGAAGGACAGGATGGCATCCAGAGGGACCTGGACAAGCTCGAGCAATGGGTCCATGGGCATCTCATGCAGTTTAGCAAGACCAAGCACAAGGTGCCGTACCTGATTTGGGGCAACCCCTGTTATCAACACAGGCTGGGGATGAACAGATCAAGAGCAGCCCTGCCAAGAAGGACTCGGGGGTGTTGGTGGGTGTTGCAGCGGGGATTACTGCAACAAGCATATTTCAAACCAGGAGTCCCATGGAAACGAAGTATATATGGACAGATTCGTGGTAGATGTTTCAGAGATGTTTATTTCTCCAGCCGCATGGCCGGGGCTCTCCTCAGGAACTCCACAGTCACGGGACCCCAGGGTCCTTGGCCACCCTGTGGAACACAAACCAACCAATGGGAAACAAAGGTGACCAGGGGCAGGGAAACCCCGTGTCTCCCCTCAGGGCCCCTCTCCCAGGGCTCCATGGCAGGGGAGGGACCCCAACAGGTGGGTGAGAGGGTGGCCATGAGCCAGCAAAGTGCACCTGCAGCCTGGAGAGCCAAACGTGTCCTGGGCTGCATCCAAAGCAGCGTGGGCAGCAGGGGGAGGGAGGGGATTCTGTCCGCCTATTCTGCTCTGGTGAGATCCCACCTGGAGTGCCACATCCAGCTCTGGGGTCTCAGCACAGGAAGGACACGGACCTGTTGGAACAAGTCCAGAGGACCACCAAATTGATTAGAGGGATCAAGCACCTGTCCTATGAGGAAAGGCTAAGAGAATTGGGATTGTTCAGCCTGGAAAAGATAAGGCTTCAGGATGGCCTAAGTGCAGCCTTCCAGTACCTGAAAGGAGCCTACAAGAAAGATGGAGAAAGACTTTTTACAAAGGCATGTAGTGACAGGACAAGGGAGAAGGGCTTCAAACTGAGTGAGTAGATTTAGATTAGATATATGGAAGAAGTTCTTTGCTGTGAGTGTGGTGAGGCACTGGAACAGGTTGCCCAGAGCAGTTGTGGATGCCCCACAGGTGTTTAAGGCCAGGTTAGACGGAGCTCTAAGCAACCTGGTCTGTTGGGTGACACACCTGTCCATGGCAGGAGGGTTGGAAGTAGATGATCTTTAAGGACCATTCCAACCCAAGCCATTCTGTGATTCTATGACTCTATGAAATGGTAATTCTCCATCTTCCCCATACTACTTCTGATTTCATAAACATTTAACAAGTTGTTTTTTTTTTTCAGTTGCCTCTTTCCCAAGGAACAAAGAACCAGTCCATTTAGTTTCCTCTCACATCGAAGGTGGTCCATCTTTCTGAACATCCTCAGTGCCTGTGTGTGGATCTTCTATTAACTTCTCTTATGTAATTTTTAAGATACAATGAACGGAACAGCGCAATGATTTGGACATACGCTCCCTTTTTTATTCTATTATTTTCCTAGGAATTCTGAATGTTCCCTCTGTCTTAGTATTACTGATCACAAAACTGACGTATTCACAGAACTATCAAAGAAAATTCAAAGACTGTTGTAGGGCTACAGCCAAAAAATGCAACATATTTGTTGTGGCAGTTTGTGAGTGGCACAAGAGTTTCTGGCACACCTGCCAAGCTGGGGAAAGCCAAAGCTTCTGCAAAGCCAAAGCATCTGTAAATTTTATCTTCCCCACCAACACCACAAATATGCACATGGGAACATCTGGGCAGTCTCTCCTCTAAGAGCTTTTTACAGTGATCTCCCTCCATGTTGTTCCAGCTCTTGCAATCATTCCTCAAGCACATTTTCTTCCCAAAAAAAATGTAATTGTTGTTCCAATTTTCCTTGCTCCTTCCTTTACTCATCTCCCTGTTCAATTACTGATTTATCTTTTGTCCTTGAGCCTTCTGTTTCTCTCCCATGAGACTTTTTTGGTTAAGAAGTATGTAAAATTGACTCTCAAGCATTTGAACAGCATGCAGTGAAAATGAAGCCACTTAGACCTGTATTAGATAATATGAGTTCATGAATGTCAAATTCAGTATAAACTCAACTCTCATTCATTCACACACTGCATGCAAGACCATCTCACTTTGCAGCTTACACTTTTAAGTACAGTTAAACCATAAACAGAAGCAGCTAAACCATTATAGGAAACAGCTTTTTCACCAAAGCAAATATTTTCAAAATAAAATAGGTTTGATACTTTCCCATTATTCTCTCTCTAGACATCTGATCACTAGACCATTGTTAGTGCATCAAGGGCCTGACATGAGAAACACAATGAAACTGATAGCAGTGGAGACTTTGTGTGAATCAGTGTGACAGTATCATTTGGTGGCAAGGTGCTGTTCCATTCCTGAGGAGCAGAGCCCAACCCACACACTTCAGTCCTGGCTTTCTACTAGTCCCATTTTTTATATACCAAGTTAGTTCTTTGATAATGTGCTTCAAAGAATCTTGCATGGGCTGACATCCATTCTGAATACGTTAATATCAAGTATTAGGTTCTTTTACAGGTAAATTATTTCTACATACATGTTTCCAAATATATACAGTTAATAACTTTTACCATTCTCTGTTCCCAAATAACCTAAACAAAAAAAACTCCACCAAGTATGTTCATTATTCACAAGTATTTCATGAACCATTTTTCTGAATAAATTATACTCTGCATGAATGCCAAGATTGTTTAAAACTTGTGATTGTTTTCTGTTCTTCCACCTGAGTCAAATTTTCTAAGCAAACCATTACAAATAGTAACTACCCATATTTAAGAGCTAACTCTGAGAAAGCCCAAGAAATAACAGTGTTGGCATACCATAAACACAAATTAGATACCTGAGAGTTCACAGAAAGCTAGGGGACAGTTAATATAGCAAAATATGATGCTTTCAGAGATGCACTTTTCTTCATTTGGCATTGTGTACCTCCCAGAATTACAGCTCTAAAGATGTTTCACAGTTAATACCCAGCCCTATTCCCATAATAAATATCCTGCTGCTTGTCTGATCACTGAGCAGAGCTCTGGCTTTGGTCTTGAGCCTGCAGTCAGCACAAAAAGTTTCAAGAAAAGGGCTCACAAGCTGGGAAGAAAAACATCAAAACCAGGTCCCACTTACCCTTGAACCCATTCCCACACTGTACTTGTTATCTTGTCCTATTTTCCCTTGAAAGCTTTCAGCCCTGTTGAGATTTTCTTACTTTTAAGTAATTCAGGCTACTCTAGAAATTCCCACTAAAATAACTGACACTGCTAAATCCATAACTGCAACTGAAGTGCAACATACATGAAAATTTTAGCTTGCGGGCAGCATTAGTTTTAATTTTGTCTGCACTGCAACTCATAAGACACCTCTCTGGAAATCATGTGAAAAACACACTAATACATCAAAATTCACATGTGTGTACATGTTTCAACTTGTTTATCAATAGCCTGGTGTGCTGGTTTGGCCAAATTTGGAAATATATCCTCTGAGAGAAGGCAGGTCACCACCCCTCCCCCACCAGGTTCGGGAAAAAATAAATTTTCCTCAAAGGAAAGTAAAAGAGATAAAAATTATTTATTTAACAAACACACAGGAAAAGGATAATAATGCTAAATAATAAAATCTTTCACTGTGGAGAAAAAACCTGGGAAAGTGTTGGAGTCCTCCCTTTGGTCTCCTCGGAGCTGGGGCTTAGCCCAGGGCCAGGCCCTCTGTGCTCAGTGGAAAGTCCTCCTGATGCGTTCTGAGGTTGAAGCAGTCCAGTAGAAAAGGGAGAAAATCCAAAATTCCAGGGAAGGAAAAAAAGTTCAACTCTCAGTCTCTCTCTGGAGAAAAAGAAACTGAAACTGGCCAAAAACTGACCCGGGAGCAGCAAGCCGGGTGCCTCCTCCCTCCCCTGCCACAGCTGGGAAAAAAACAGTCACTGTCTCTGCGTGACCTTGGACAAGCTGCAAACTGCTCTGAAAAAGTTTTGCTCAGTTTTTCCTTCCCCCTCTCAGGCTCAGTTTAGAGGCATAGAAAGGCACAAGAATTAATTTCTGGGCATAGGGCAGTGATATGGGATACACATCATAAAGTCACCCCAAGACACCTGGGCAAAGGGAACCCTCAGCAAGTTTGCTGATGATTCAAAACTGGGGGGAGTGGCTGATCCACCTGAAGGCTGTGCTAACATTCAGTGGGACCCTGATAGGCTGGAGAATTTGGTGGAAAGAAACCTAATGAGGTTCAACAAGGGAAAGTGCATGGTCCTGCACTTGGGGAGGAAGAACCCCAAACACCAGCACAATCTGGGGGCTGTCATACTAGGGAGCAGCTCTGCTGGGAAGGACGCGGGAGTCCTGGTGGATGACAAGCTGACCATGAGCTGGCTGTGCCCTTGCAGCCAGAAGGGTCAATGATATCCTGGGGTGCAGCAGGAAGAGTGTGGGCAGCAGGTGAAGTGAGGTGATCCTCCCCTCTAGTCAGCCCTGGTGAGACCACATCCAGACTGCCATGTCCAGTTCTGGGCTCCTCAGTACAACAAAGACAAGGAGGTACTGGAGAGGGTCCAGCAAAGGGCCACAAAGATGATGATGAGTCTGGAGCATCTCTCCTATGAGGAGAGACTGCAGGAGCTGGGTCGGTTTAGTCTGCAGAAGAGAAGACTGAGAAGGTATCTCATTAATGCATGTAAATATCTCAAACATGGGTGTCAAGAGGATGGTGCCAGACTCTTTTCAGTGATGCCCAGCGACAGGACAAGGCACAATGGCCAAACACAGGAAGTTCCACCTCATCATGAGGAAGAACATTTTTACAATGAGTGTGGCAGAGCACTGGAACAGGCTGCCCAGGGAGGTTGCCAAGTCTCCCTCTCTGGAGACATTCAAAACCCACCTGGACAAGTTCCTGTGTCACGTGTCCTAGGTGACCCTGCCTTGGCAGGTGGATTGGGCTAGATGATCTCCAGAGGTCCCTTCCAACCCTAACAATTCTGTGATTCTGTTCAGCAGTACAGAAAGGGAACAGACCATCACTTGCAATTTCCAATTATAGACACTTAACAGTTAGACTGCCTCTTCTTTTCTTCATTTTGTCCAATTTCTAAAAATTAGGGACTAGAATACAATTCTACTGATTTTGCACAGCCTTAAAACAATAATTTAAACTTTTTTTAAATTACAAATACTACGTTTTCACCAGACTTGTACACAGGTCAGCCTGATGTCACTATACTTTTTCCCCAGAGTAGGCTTGCATTTGTTATGCTGTAACACCTGCAAACTCATTTGTGTTTGCTATTCATTGTCATCTAAAGACAGGACATTGAGCACACAGACAACTGGGTAACATTAGTTTTAGTGCAAACACACCAACTGTTCTTGCTGGAGGGTTCCCACACTAGGCAGCGAGCTGATGTTCTCAGCACAATTTGTACCCATAAGAAATCTATACAAGCAACTTACTCATGCCTCTGGGACTCTAACATTACAGTTGTGGTAAGCATGTAATACTCAGGTGTCATTAAATCCTGTAGGAAATCTCACTGAAGATAACTGGAGCTCTTCCCTTGAGAAAATGAACAGGAAAAAAAGCAAGTGATAACAGTAATTCAATAACAGAGGTAAAATCAGAACCAATACAAAAAGCAGCATGATTCCAGGATCTTAAATAAACAAGAGTATTTTTCCTCTATGCCACTGTAAGAGTACATAGACTGTAAGAGCATCTGGTTCATTAAGCTCTCCTGTTAAGGACCATTCAGTGTAATAGAAGTAACGAGTAACAAGGAAAGCAATAAAGCAAACATACACACAAACATTAATGAGCAGGTGATAAGGTAGACAAAGACCAGAACTCTTCAGTCACTGATTGATGGGCTGTTAAAAGGAACTACTCAGACATAGGCAAGGGCAAGGGGGAGGGGGGAGCAAAAGAGGGAACAGAGTAGAAATCAAGACTTCATGAGTATGACGGCGTATTTGAAAGTCTTTGTGAGAGTGTACCAAAACCTTGGAAAAGTTGAAAGAACTTGTGGGGGTTATGTAAACATTATAGATTCTTTATGGGAAGTGAAAACAGTAAGGAAAGATAGAGATATGGGTGGATAGTAGAGGAAAAACATAGGATACTTGTCTGAGCCACATGATCAACGTGATCAACACATGATAAACATATGATCAACACAGTGTATCCTTTCTTCTTAATAAATTCTGTTACTGACTTTGCCCTTTTAATCTCACTCTGTTCTACATGAGTGGGACAATGTCCAATTGCCAGCAGCTGGAGAACATACCACGGGTTCACCAGGTTGTAGATCCATATAAGAATGCAATTGAGATCTGAGTGCTAGCAACAGGGGAAGGGATCATTCGCCATCGGGAATAGCATGTGTGTTGCTGGGGTCTAAATGCCAGCAACTGTGGCTCACAGGGCCCATATGTTTAAGGGCCAGCAGTTGGAGACACCAGACTGTTTATATTTCCCTAGGGAATTTAATTGTGCATACACATGTGTGCATGCACATTCATGTGTACACATACATATACTTTGCTAGCCAACCTTAAGCTGGACTAGCCATGAAGTAGAAGATCTGTATCTGGAAAGACTCCAGCTCTGAGCCAGCAGCTAGGTAAGGGACACAGTGTGTGTGCGTGGACATTGGATCACCACCCAGTGAGAAGCCAGTATCTGAGGGATGCATGAGAAAGTGTGCTTGTGAGAACAGCACATGAGTGTGTGCATCTGTTCTGCTATTGAAGATCAAGCCAGACTCTCCTGGTAAGCAGGGGAGGCCCCACATAATGGGTGAGGGTCATGAGTCTAGGCATGGATACTAGAGCCCACACTGATACTAGAGAGATCTGTTAATGCTGGTGTATTTGGGAAGCTAGAAAGCAAGGGCTGATGTTTTCACTAATGAGCTTCAGCCCTAACCATTTGGAGAGGAGAAACAGGCCTGGGCTATCTGCATTTCTGTTTATGCGAATGCTGGTAGTTCACAGTGTTGCCTAACCTCTGCAGCTTGTTACTGGTCTAGACTGGGTGACAGCTCTTCAAGCTACATCCTTCTTGTTCATCTTGACCAGAGTCTTCACAAAAGCCTTGCAAACAACTTCTTTTCCAACATACACTGCAAGAGACTTCTTTCCTCTCTCCATCACTGCCTTCTCTCTCCCTCACTCCCTGTTACTGGGCACTTGATTTTACAGAGCAGGTGATATTAACCATAGCAATTTTCACCTTTTCTCCCTTAGCTTGCTTAAATAACACCTGTATTGTGTCTCTTAGTTTGCATATAGGCCTTGCTAGAATCATAACCCTCCAACTGCCATGAACACTGAAGATATAAGAGTATTATTCTCCTTGTAATTGTTTCCTCATAAATTAGCATCCAAAAGCTTTAAAAACACATATTAAAATAAAGTTTTTAAAAAATCATTAAAAAACTATGAAAATTAGTGTGCCTAAAACTATACATTTTGTACACTAATTTTAAAAAGAAAGAAATAATATATCTTTTTGTCAGAAAAATCTGTCACAAAGCCAATGTATTTTAGGACAGAAATCTTCCCTGAGAGGCGTCTCAAGCTTTCTCCTTTTAATTTCTCTAAAGCAAGCTGAAAAAACTTTATGAGAACATTCTGCAAGGGCAACTCCCGGGAAATTGCTCTTCAAAATCTACCAAGCTTCATACATCTCCCACCTGTGCAGTTTTCATTTAAAAAATACAAGAAAGTTTCTACAATCAAAGTAAAAAGTAATATTGGTACAACACAGATAGTTGTATGATCAAACTACAGAGACAGAAGACAAGAAAAAGGGTATGAGAAATAATCATAAAAAATGCATATCACTAAAGTACTCCAAACTTAACTCCCACACTTCCATTCTCCTAGCTAGAGAACATCTAGAATTACATCATGCCAGACAAGCTAGGCAGCACTTATCAGGTCAAATTTTAAAATCTCTTGAAAATTTAGATCAGATAATAGTTTGAGAAAACATAGCTACGAATACCTAAAACACAGAGGATGCAATTTAAGCCCTTACCATTTGTCTGGTCATTTGGACTGCTGCATAAAAGACCACGACATTTTGGCATAGAATAGAGAGGAAGAACACTGCAAAAATACCTAAGCTTCCATTTAAAACTTCAGAGAAAAAAATACAAAACGGGCTAAGAAAATTAATGGGAATTTTATGGCTGCTGCACACATAGATGGAACCACAGTAATAAATTTACAGCATATACTAAATTAATCAGAACTAACTCAGTCTGCAACATCTAATTTTTTCGTTTGGAAGGTTATTAATTAATTCAGAAAAACAAAATCTGTTTCCCCCATTATATTTTTCCTCTTGTTCCTTCAGTTCACTTAACCCCACACACAGAGCTTTTGTTGTAGAATAGATTTGGTTAGAAGTGATCTCCAGAGGTCATCTTGTTCAACCCCTGCTTGCAGGAAGGCTGATTGGGTCAAGTTGAGGAGAGATTTGTTCAATGAAGTCTTGAACAACTTATGGGCTGGGAGTACCATAAGTGCTCCAGGCAGCTGTGATGGATTGACCCTGGCTCATCACCAGGTGACCACCAAAGCCTCCCCTCCTCAGCTGGACAGAGGAGAGAAAATATAAGGAAGGGGCTGAGGGTCAAGATGAGGACATAGAGAGATCACTCACCAATTATTGTCAGACTGTCAGGGCAAAACACACTTGACTTGGGAAAATTAATTATGAATCAAATCAGAGTAGGGCAATGTGAAATATAACCAAATCTTAAAGACACATTCCCCCCCAGCCTCATCCTTCTTCCCAGGCCTTACTTGCAAATTCTGTCTCTCCCTCCTAGTGGTGCAGCGGGACAGGGAAAGGGGGTTATACTGAGCTCATCACTCGTGGTTTCTGCTGTTCCTTCTTCCTTACGGGAAGGACTCCTCCCACTACCTCTGCTCCAGCATGGGCTCTGTCATATGGGAGACAGTCCTCCACAAACTTATTCAACGTGACTCCTTCCCAGAAGCTGCCGTTCTTCACAAACTGCCCCAGTGTGGGTACCTTCCACAGAGTACGGTCAGTCCTTCAGGCACAGCCTGCTCCAATGTGGGTCCTCTACAGGGTCACAAGTCCTTCCAGAAAACCTGCTCCAATGTGGGCTCCTCTCCCCAGTGGGCCACAGGCCCTGCCAGGAGCCTTCAGCAGCATGGACTTCCCACGGGGTCACAGACTCCTCCAGGCATCACCTGCTCCGGCGTGGGATCTCTGGCTCCTCCATCAACCTCCATGGGCTGCAGGGGAATCTCACCTTCCACACCTGGAGCACATCCTCCTCTCCTCTGCTGACACTGGTGCCCGCAGAGCTCTTTCTCTCACATACTTTGTCCCGCAGCCATTGCCATTGTGCAGTAACTTTTCCCCCTTCCCTAGAGGTGCCACCACTGCCAATGACGGGCTCGGCCTCGGCCAGCGACAGGTCCTTCTTGGAACCGGCTGACATTGGCTCTGTCAGACAAGGGGGAAGCTTCTGGCAGCTTCTCACACAAGCCACCCCTGTAGCCCCCCCATGGCTACCCCAGCCTGCCCCACCCACCCCTGCCCTCATGCCTTCTGGGCAGGCCGGAGCCATCTCCTGCCGTACGGTCGAGGCTCCGGGTCACCTCACGGCCCCTCCGGCTGCCTCGCAGGCTGACCCGGCCCGCTCCCCTGAGCGCTCTCACCGCCCACGCAGGGGGCTCACGCCGCTCCCCAAACGGGGCGGGCTCCCGTCCTCCGCCCCAGGCGGTGACATTCACAGGCACGTGGATTTATGCTTTTCCATTTACCAACACATAGGTTAAACTTAGGGCTGATCCGGGCACAGAGAAGCGCCCTGGTGAAACCCCTTCAGACCTGTTCCGAAACGGCACTCCCATACCTGTGCAGCTTCGTGTTGTCAAACTGTTTAGCCATGTGTGCTGTTTAGCTGTACTGTAGCTAGAAAAAAATTGACTGGTACTTCAGTGTTCTCCTACTTAGAATCAGAACCACTCGTTAGTTCTATCCAAGGCGCTTACATGCTATTTAGACACCTCCTGGCTGCAGCAGTGCAGGCATTCCCTTGCCTGCAGACCCTGCCCCAGCGGGCAGAAAATCCTTCAGCCAGCCCTGGCCTGGGACTGCACTTGCCACAGCTTCTGCCACTGTGTCCCACGGGAGAAAGGCAGCCGGTGGTGGCCACTCTCGCCTTGCAGGGATCCCAGGTGTACCGCTGTAAGGCTGAGGTGGCTTGACACTATTGAGACAGTGTGGGAAAAACCCACTTTATAATTTAGCACAGCACTGTGTAACGGCGCAGTCCTGTGAGGCGGTGGCATTTACCACCTAGCCATGTTTCAGTCCACTAAAGGCTGAGTTGCTACTTCCCTTCCTCGTTTGCTTTTTAATTGACCCAATTCCTGTGAGAACCGAAGAGTTGTGTCCCTCAGCGCTCAACCCCTTTCCAGAACTGATGCCTTTCTGAAGATAAAGTTTTACTAAACTCTTTATGTTTCACATACTCCATCTGTGCTGGTTTAGACACAGTTAATTTACTGCTGCTCCCCATACTCCCAGTCAACGAAGCGTACCCAGTTCCCGGGAATTCTGCGGTCTGGAATGGGCGGGGCTTCGGGCGGTGACGCGGCGCTCGCTCGCTGCGCCTCTCGGCGCGGGGAGTTATGGGTGACGTAGTCTCTGCCCCGCCGCGGGCCCTGAAGGTACACGCTCCCAGGCGGCGCCGCGGCCCTCGCAAGGCTCTGTGGGTGCTGTAGGAATGGCGCGCGAGCCAATGGATGGAGCCGCTTCGGAAGGAAGCGCTCGCGCAGCGGCTCTGGCTGGCACACGTGAGGCGCTATTTGCGAACGGGAGGGCGTGGCGGGCGAGCCAGGCCTCCGCCGAGCCAATCGGAGCGGGCCATGTAGCGCCAGCCGTTCCCCGGGGTTGCGTGTGCTGCTGCCAGCGGCCCGTAGTCGGCCGTCAGCGCGGCAGTCGATTGGTGGCGGCGGCGCGGCGGGCGGGGCGAGGGAGCCGGAGTCGGGGGCGCTCGGCGCGGCCCCTCAGAGCCCAGCGGGATGGGGCGGTGGGCGCTCTGGCTGGCCTTGATGCTGTGCCTGGCCGCGTTCTGGGCCGGAGTGCTGCCCGCGGTCGGAGCGCTTCCCGCGGCCGGTGAGTACTGCGGCCCCGCCTCCCTACGCCCCCCTGGGCCCGAGCGCTGCGGCGGCATCGCCCCCCGGGGCCTGCGGCGGGGGAGGAGGGCGCCGAGGTATCTCTGCGAGTCCTGGTGCCTGTAGCGAGGCACGGAGGCGGTGAGAGCGGGGGAGGCGACCCGGTGCTCTCGCTGGGGCTTTGGGGTGCGTGGGGGCAGCGCCGACCTCGCCGGGGCGCTGAGGCGGCGGAGCGGAGGGGAGGCCGGGAGCGGGGCTCCTGTCAGCTGCTTGAGCTTTGCCTCACCGAGGCTGCTCCGTAGGCCTGATAGGGGAGGATACATTGCTCAGTGCGGTGCCTACCTTTAAACAGCTCGTTAGGAGCCCGCTTTGGATTGCTTGCACCGCTTAAAAGCGAAGTGAGGCGTTTTTTCTCCCTAGAACGGATTTTCTCCCCGAGGCGCTGATAATGCTGCTTTCAGCCTTATCAGAATGGCTTTCTCATCACGATATATAGAGAATACTTACGCATCCTGCTTTAGGTCCCCATGCTTTTTTCCTATCCCTGTCTTGTTGTTATGCATTTCGGGGTTTGTGTGCTTCTCATATGTTGTCATCTACTTCCTTTCCTGGGGTTTCTACCTCCCACATCCTTCTTTCCACCATGGCCTGGTGGGGGGGATGTGCAATGTATTTATTTATAAAGCGAGAAGCCACTACCTTAACGACAGCCATATGCGATGCTACTGGGGATTTGCTTTTACACTATTTCAGGAAAGTAACTAGACGTTTTCTCTACCGGTAAGTTCAGTAGTTTGGGGGTCATTTTCCTATATGCAGTAGGAAGTTGAAATTTAAAGCAATATTACTTAAATTTAAAGTAATATTACTTGACTTCGGATTATATGAGCTCTGTAGGTCACTTTATAAGCCAGCAGGCCACTTTCCAAGTTACAGAAAAGATACATGCAATTTCTGTTAAACCACAGAGATGTAGCCAAGCTTTTGAATTATGTGCTCTCATTTATAGTGTATATAAAGAAAAAGCTAAGGTGAGATGAGGCTGTGAATGTCAGATGAATCATCTGTTGTATACGTGGAATTTAGGTGACAAGGGCTGGTCAAGTGTGCAGCAGTGGCTGTACTACCACACAGCTCTTCTGTCTTGACTGTTTGTCCACTATCACAAAATTATTTGTGAGTATGAAGTTCTGGTAGTTTAATTCAGCCTGTATAAACAATATGCTTACAGTTGATTGAACTAATACAATTAGCAAGCTGAAGAAAGCACAGTGCATGAATGTAGGTGTAGGAGCTGTTTACAAATTTAAATTGCTACTGTGATGCCAAGCTGTTCATTGATATCCACAATTAATTAGGAGAGGGTGTTCTGAGTCCATCTTTGGCAGAAATCTATGAGAGGAATACCTTTCTTGCTCCAATTTTTGACAAGAATCATTCTGAAAGAAAGTTGTCCTCACTTCATGCTTTGATTTCCCACAGTATGTCTTTCTGTAGGAGAGACTGGTATAAACCTTGGGACTGTGTATTAAATGCTTCCTTGAATGCTTATTTGTTTCTAATGTGTGGTCTGGAAAC
The DNA here is from genome assembly GCF_009650955.1 of Corvus moneduloides. Taxonomy (NCBI): domain Eukaryota; kingdom Metazoa; phylum Chordata; class Aves; order Passeriformes; family Corvidae; genus Corvus; species Corvus moneduloides. Next base: position 20,411,355 of record NC_045481.1, read on the forward strand.
AGTAATCTGGGAGGGGTTTTAAGAAGAATGAGTAAAAATGGTTCAAGTTTTACATTTCCTGACTTTAGGAGGAGTTTTTAGTGAGGATATTTTTTTAGTAGTCGGTATTTTAAATATATATTTGTTTAAATCAATTTATTGAAAACTTGAGGTGAATACGAGAAAATTCAGGGCTAAAGAAATGGGCACTGTATTTTTTCTAAACATATGATATTACTGCAGATTATGAAGGAGTTTAAAATTGGGACTGGGGAAAGATATTAAGAAGCATTTCCAAAATCAGCTAAAAAATGCTAAGCGTGTGTGTGTTCTCCAGACAAAACTGGCTGTCTTCTGCTCATCGCAGCAGTGATGGCCTTCCCCTGTTGATCAGTCATTGAGAACATTGAAAAAATCCCTTTAATTTTTTTTTTTTTGTGATTGCCGGTATTGTTTCCTCTTGTTCACAAGACTAAGAGGTAGAAATGTTCTCATTCTGCTTGAAGAGAGTAAGTGATGCTTCCTCTGACTATCCTGCATGTTCCATGGCTAACTTCAGCGATAAGCAGATGTTTTCATACTGAGCACAGTCATTTACCTGTAGGGAACCTCAGAACGTATTCTTCTGTAAGACAGAGCTCAGTGGTTTTCCCTGACCTTTCTGGTTTTACTTAACTGACTGAAAAACATTCCCTAAACTATTTACCTTGTTGCTTGATTGGGATCTCAGTTCCTGCCGAGGAACTGCTGGAGAGTAAGTTCTGTAACTAGGTAGCCAGCAGTTGCAAGGACACTGGAAAAAAGTTTTTTATTCAGGATGAGGCTTGACCTATATCGCAATCTTCTAGTTGCACTAAAATGAATATGCTGCACAGATTGTAGCTGGGAACAATTTACTTGCTGCCAAGGATACTTTGGAACTATTCTTGCTGAGTAGGTGCCACTTAAGGATTTTACTTAACTCACTGCATGTTTTAAAACTTTGTGTAATGGGAATAGTATCTATGCTATCGAGTCTGTTTCTGTGCTGAATGTAACAGTCAAAAATTGATGAAAAGCAGTCTGAGGTATTTTTTTTATTAAGATTTCCTTTTTTCCTGCAAAAACTGGATAAACAGAGTTTGCATTCCTTTTCAATGTCTATCTAGTTAATTGCACAAAAGCAACATTGAAAGAAATTGCCAAAAATACCACAAAAAATCTCTCAAGGATGCTCTAAAGCAGTCACTGCCAAACCATTTCTGTTTGTGCACCTCTCTCCATAGAAAGATTTTTGAGCATGCATTTTACATGTATTTTTTGTAAGTTAAACATTGATGTATTCTGGTCCTAACATAATATGTACATCATAAAACATGCACAAAAACACAAATGAAAAAATAATGAAACAAAGGTGGAATGACCACAATATTAAGAAAAGTTTTATGTACTGACAGTATGAAAGGTATTTTCTTCCTGCAGCCCCTGCATGTTGTGTAACATACTCCCTGAGGTGTGCACGCTCCACGTGGGAGATCCCTGCTCTCAGCAGAATCTCACTAGTTGCTTTGTTGTTATAGTGTTTGAGGCTTGAAGAGCTTGGCAAAAACTAGAAGGAAACTGACTACAGTAATCAGTTAGGGATTCATCAGCGCTGTGGGAGACTGTTTTGCTTTCTGAATTTTTGGCTACTTCCTGGCTGTGAGTGATCATTTTAACATTGAAACTAGTGGTATTTTTTCTCTGGTAGTAGCAGCCCTTTAGCTTTATGGGATGTCAGTTGATCTTCTAATACAGCAAAACTTTGGAACTGTTGAACTCACTCAAGCTAATGATGTTATTGCTGAATCACACTGCATAGCTCTTTTGGTTTCTACCCTTCTCTCCTTAGTGCTCTCTTGAAAACAGTAATTCTCACAAAATGGTGGGATCTTTTTCTCTAACGTAGGCTGCCAGAGTACTTTTGCTATATTTACGTAGCATGCTTGAACACTGGCCTTTCTGATTGAGGAAAAATGAGTACTTTTTAAAGCTGATTTTAATTATCCATGAAGTGGCGGATGGTTGAAATAAGATTTTAGCTCTGTGAAGTGCTTTAGAGTCCTAGCTGGGCATGGGAGCACCCAGCAATGTCTACATCTCAGCACTGTTTGTAAGTGAAGTATTCTGTACAATGTTGTCAGCTGCCCACTTAAGCCACAAGTATTTTTGCCTACCTTTTCCTTTTAATATATCATTGCATCTCCCTAACTTGTTTAACAGATGTTGAGATTAATTTCTACTTGGCCCTCTTAGAAGAGGTTTATAGAATTAGACAGCCTTGGTAACAGATCCAAATCAAAAAAAAAAAAAAAAAAAAGTAAGTTACTTTTTTTTATTGAAGTGTGGAAAAACAAGCTAAACTATCAGCTTTAATCTCTGAAGCAGGTGCACAAACATAACATCTGTGACTTTGTTCAATAGCTCAGCCTTGACTAATAAACTGTTCTTAGGCCCAACTGTGACCTTCCACAGACTTTTCATTAACACTTTCAGAACAGTTTTTTTAACTGTTTCAGAGGTATAAGTAGTGAGTGCATATTGGTCAGCAGTTCCATGAAACAACAAGGCTGTAAGTGATCCCTCTTCTAGTCACACTGTTCATTACCACTGCAACCTCATCTGCCTACCTTAGAAAGTAGTCTCAGAGCTAAGAGAAGTTAAATTAATATTTTGGTTTTGCTTTAGTGCATTTTGGGACCACTGTTTGAAAACAATTGTTCGAGTACAACTTCTCAGTAACAAAGCTGGTTCCTTCACAGAGAATTTAAATGATGCAATAGAAATGAAAGAGGTTTATTTACTTTCAAGGAGGAAGAGCAAGTACTTTGTGAGCTCTACCTTATGTTGCTCAGGTGTCTCTTGCCTTTCAATTTAGTAAACCTTTTGCTTTGCATATGAAGTTACAGTAAAACTGTCCTTTCATATGTGTGCACAGATAGTATAACCTATTTATATTTGGTCTTGTGTGGTCTTTTGATATAAAGTCAACTTACCACAGATTGAAATCAGTTAGGGAAGCCTTTACCAAAATATTAGAAAGCTCTAGAGCTGTCAGGCATATAGGCTGGTTTTGTGCAGACAAAAACAGTCACCTTGGCTGGTGTAGCTGTTCAAAAAAAATAAACATAATGTTTCCTACTGTAATAGAAGGTACTTTATAAGTGCTCTGTATATATTACAAGGAGCATACAAGCTACTGGGTAGGTTACCCTGTCTTAGTTTTCCTGCTCTCCAGAAGCATGTCTGGATGTCCTGACAAGTTCTGAAGTTTAAAGGTGGTGTGTGGTCTTAGGTCAAAATTATTTAGGATAATCGAATGTAATATGTGGGAAATGTGGTAAATTCCAACTTCTTTTGTAGTTTGAAAATAGAAACACCAGCAAGTAACCTAAATGTATGTGTACTTTTACTGAATTTAAAGACCAATTGTCATGTCATGATCTGGAGTGTCGAAGTTCAGTGGTAGAAGTTCTTATGACTTACTACAATCACCCTTATCTGTTAGATTCCTCAAGCTGCTAAGCCCTGAGGTCTCTGCCAAAAATGCAGCTAGCCTTGTTTATTCCTTATGCCTCATAATGGTTTTTTTCCAAATTGATGTTTGTTCTTATGTTGTCTTGGTTGCTCCTTGCAGGGTCTGTTTCATCTGGAGTGCTCTTTGCTGTCTCCACAAGTTTTTCTGAAGTTCTCTACACATTTTCGTGTTTGGACCTGTAGAGTACAGCTGTTTGCCCACATCAACTGTTCTAGATCCTTTTTAATTCCATGTCTGTTGGCAGTCAAACTCTTTGAGCTTTACATCCTCTTCACCGTCCTCAACAGGCTGTTATTTATATGTCTCAGTTACACTCTCAATCATCTTATCACCATAGTTTTGCAGCTTCACTTTTAAGTCTCAGCATTTTTTCTTAATTTCTATTATGCTGTTACAGCTTAAGGTTGAATTCTCCATCATCTTTGTACTTGTTCCAATCAAAAGTTACACTTCAAGTAACAATATGGCATCTAGATTCCAGAAAGTGATTTCCAAGATAAAGCCTTTCATTGCAAGGGTTATGGTAGTAGGCTTCAAAACATGAACTGATGAAGTGTCATGTTTGGAATTTGTCATTCAGAGATGGTTTATCTCTGCTAAGTCACATTACTTGCATGAGAATGAAAATTATGCAAGTTTTGTTTGCTGCTAAATGCTTACAGGAGTCAGCAGAGTTCTATAAAACTGTTGAAGTGTTTGTGCAGATACATTTCATATGTTACAGTTAGCTATGAAAAACTATCTCGTGGACGGGGCATTAACTTCTATGAGTTTAGACACTTTTTCTAGTCACAGTGCAGGCCTCCAGACTGTCATTGCTTTGCCACTGGTACAGGGCATTATGCACCTCAGAGCCTCAGAAAGGGGGATTTCTAAATGTGGGAGGAGTTAGTGGCAGCTTTGCTAAGTGGTCTGTTTATGTTTTGAGCTTTTATTTCAATGTAAGTGAGTTGTGTACCAGAGAGAGGGAGGCCTGTAGCATTTTCTTTCAAATGTAGGGGGGTTTGCTGAAATGAGGTGGTAACAGATACTGGTAACTGTCAACAGTCACATCTCAGTGATGCTAATTTTAGAGGCTTCCCATCAAAATGATAGCACAGACCAAGTTGTTTGAAGCACAGTGAGTAGCCCATTTTAGTTAAAGGAACAAAACAGTTGTTGCAGAAACAATTCTGAAAAACAATGGTAAAGCTGTCATAAATAAGCTTTTCTGATTATCCTTGCCTTTTCACTTGTGTTCTTTTAGATGTCTGCCTGTTAGCCTTTCTTTTTTACAATTTCTTCTCTTTCCTGTCTTTCTAATCAAATATCATATAGCTTTTAGACAAAAAAGATGACAGTTAAACAAGACTTGCATCTCTTGAAGAGTATCTTAAAGACAAAATTCCTCACAGTTTTGAAGAGAAACCACTGTTTAAAGGTTTGAATATGCTGGTCAGGTGGAATGAATTGGCATTCTATAAAGGACAATGTTTAATTACAAGCATGGGGGTATTAATATAACTTTCTGGTCACAACTGAAGCTGTTCATACTAAAGCTGATTAGGTGACTAAAAACCTTATGTTCCATAGACCTTTTTCACTTGATGCACACGTTTTTAAGTAGTTTAACTGGACTGGAACCATTCAGACTGTGATTTGGGTTTAGAAAAACCACACTTTTTTTCACTATGGAACGCACAGTTGTGTTGGCATAATTTAAGAGGATCACCTGTGAAACATCTGATTTCTCCTCATCACACTAATAAGGTTTTTCTGAAGTGCATTAGTTGACTTAGTACACTAGAATATTTCAGTACCACAGTACAATATTGTGACTAAACGTTTTATTTTTGAGATAGTTACTCATGGAAAAGCATTTTACTGACTTACATTGTATCTTCTAGATGAAGAAGGAAATCAAGATGAATCACTGGAGTCAAAGGTGAGCAGATAAGTTTCTAGTCATTCTCTTTTACCTGTGGAGTGAGAGCAAAGGTCTGAAATTCAGAACAATAATTTGATTTTAGGTTTTAAGCTTTTCTGTAGCTCTTGCTGTCTCATTAATTTCTTCTGTGCATCAGAGAAATTAATACGGTGTTACAAGTTTGAAACATTTTTTTTCAAAGACCTGAAAGGGATAGAGGCAATGAGAGCTGATAGAGGTAGCTTAGCTTACTTTTGATTCTGTTTAAGTTAATTAACCATATCTGTTAAGAAGTTTATAAATGAGTGTTTAGCCAGCTGCTGCTTCTCAATTTCTAATCTTCTAAATTATGTGGCTGCTTTCCTTCAGACTTTGTCTGCGGAGGACCAGGTAAAGGATCATTCTGCTGGAACTCGGGTGGTAGCAGGTCAGATCTTCCTTGAATCTGGGAAATCAGACTCTCAATCAGAGAATGAAGAGAACTTTCACAGTCGAGAAGAGGAAAAAGAGAATTCACTGGAAGAGTTAAACTCTCTAGAAATGTCAAATCTGTTAAATAAGGATTTGGAAGAAGCAGAAATACAGAGTCCAGGTAACTGCTCACAGACTTTTGAGCAAGTGACAACAAGGATGCATCTGAGTAACTCCAGCATGTGGGGAACACAAACAGTAATTTTGAACATATGGAATAACTAGTGTCTTAACCTTTCTGTAATGGAATGATAATTTCTCCCTTTTTCTTTAGAAAGTAGCATCAAAATGTATTGGAATTGAAATCTTGGGTAGTTCTTTTCAGATGCATTTGAAAGAATTTTCCATTTTTCTTATTGTTTCCATCTTGCTGGAAGGCTTTAACTATCAAATAAAGAAAGCCCTGATTTCTTCAAATAGAAGTCAAGTACAGATCCTGTGCTCTGTGTATGTACACCGGCAATACAAAGAGAAATTTACATCAGTCTTTTTCAATCCCCTGACTGTTTGCCTGGTGAGTCAGTTGACAGAAAAGGAATAAATAGTAACCTAAAGACAAGCTTCCTAGAACAGCACTGAGAGTCTCAGCAGCATCTAAATTGCATGTAAACTTCATGAAGTTTTTAAATATAGGTAAAACCTTATGTCATGGGCCTTAATTCCCAGGAAATTCTAATGTGGCATTTTTACCACATAATTTCATGATTTTTTGATTTGCAGTTAGTAGTAGATAACTAGATGGCACAGTTGAGTACCTTAACCTACGCAGCAGACTTTTCACTTGTCCATGAAAACGAAATCTTCAATATTACTGAAAATACAGTTACGTGGCACTAATGATATTTGTCTTCTCAACTCAGATTGAAATGTCAAAAGAAAGCAGGAGTTACTAAATGAGCTCTGTAATGTACTGACTGTTTTCTAATAAGCTGTTTCCTTATTAGAGCAGAACTAGTATCAGTTTGTGAAAACTCAGTAATAGACTTAACAATTGCTTTTGATGCTGTGTTGTACAGGAAAAAGGTATATAAAATCCACTAAATATCTTTCTGCCACAAAACAGTGAGCTAAGCACCATATTTAGTCAGTGCAGTCTATTTCAAAAGTAAATGTTAAGATACTTTTAATCTCATACAAAAATATATCCAGATGACTGGCTTCTTGGCAGCTAAGATTTTTAACTATACCTATCAACGTACTGCAAGTGACTTTCAAAAACCATAAATTTAAGTCTTGCAGAGTTCTTGGAACATCTTATGAATTAAATAAGCAATGTGAATGGAAGGATTTTTCATTAAAAAAAGCAATTCTGGAAGGAAAGTACTTGTTTTCTGTCAGGAGAAAACAGCGCTAAAAGACAGCTTTACTGACAAACTCTTCAGGTGAGCATCTGTCTGAGGTACAGATGTTACACCCCCAGATAAGCTACTGGTGACAGAGCTGCGTTAAGGGACATTAAAGCTTTTCTAAAAACAGTTTAGCTACTGTGTATGGTCATGCGATTGTGTGGGAAAAAAGTATATTCTTCATGTTTCCATATATATTTTGTAGGATTTGGATATTAAAAAATCAGTAATTTAGAATTAGTGCTAGTAAAGCTTTTAACTTTTTTAGAAAGTTGTCCTGCTCTGTTCTGATGAGTGAGGAGACTATGTGTAAGGAAAATGGTGGTTTTTTAGTTATTGCTATTTTGTGTTCTAGGGTTTTATTAAAGCTCCATACTAACAATTTTTGCTGAAAACTGCTCACAAGTTTATACAGAGCTGGTAATTCCTGTTGCATTTATTTTCCTATTTGGAAGAATCTTACAGTAATATTGCCAATACTTATAAGTAATTTATATTTGGGCTTCCTGCGGCATAAAGTATGAAACGAGACATAAGTAAATTAGGACAAAATATAATGAAATACCACTTATTTTATTCAGAGATAGTAAAGAAGTAAATTGCTTCTGGAGCACTTGGTTTGACAAAAGCTAATTTATCCTCTGGGTAAATTGTTTGCCTCACTTTGTATTTATCATTCTCTTACATAAATAACTGTGGTAAGCATTTTAACCTGTGATTGTCTTGCTGTGTTGCTCTTGGGGTTCGTCTTTGTTACTATCTGGGAGCAGAAACAGCATTATGGTTGAATTTAGAATTTAAAAAAATGCAAAGGGGAGCATTGGGGCAGAGTTTCATAACTTTAGTATGCAACTAAATCTCATGCAGAGCACTGCATAAAACTGCTTTCCACACTGGAGACAAGGTACAGAACAATACAAGTAAAACCTTGAGTTCTTGAGTAGTGTTAAAATCCCAGACCTGGAGCTTGTTCAAATTACAGTCATAAGAGGTCCCATAAGTTGTAGTTACATGAACCCTTAGCAGGAGTTTGTATACTACTCTGTAGTTAACAGATGTCTGAAACTATTCCAGGCTAGTTGCATCTTAACACATTATTTTTGAATGAAGTTACTGAAAATAACAGTTTTCCTCTTGTGATACAATTAACTTGGAGTGATGTGGTGAAACCTCTGCCAAGGCATCCAGTTATGGAGAGAAATTTGAACAGGTCCAGCTATACCTGAAGACTTTTTTTTTTGCTTCAGAAAATCAGCACGAAATATTTAAACTAGTATAGTCTTTAGGCCTTTCAATTATAGACCCTCAAAAAAAGAACTAGTTTTCCCTATAGTTACAAAAATTATAAAGTTAACTTGAAAAAACTGTATAATTGACATTGTCAATTGCATGATTTTACAAATGTTTTCAAATGAAGATGAACCCAACTGTTGGATTTAGCTTAGTGAAAGAGGAAAACTTTCGTAAATGTCTAATTGAAATAATCCCATCTTCAAAACCCAGAGAATTCTTAGTCTTCATAGAAGATTGATTTGATTTTAAAATATTGTGATATTGTACTCAGTAACCTTTGAAGTTCTAGTGCAGGAGAAATGATAAATTGTGCTGTTCAAAGCTATTTTGAATGCAACTAAATATACTGGCAAAATGAAATAATGCTTTTAATCTAAGTATTTCCAAGAGTAGAAAATGACCAGATTCATAGTGATGAGAATCTTTTAATCTACATCGTAGTGATTTCCCTTATGTATTTTCATATAGTTGTATGTTCAAGTGTACTCCCTGCTGACATTCCAGTACTTTCAGAAGAGCATTTCGTGATGTGTGGTGTTCTGTCATGATTGTGTCCAACCCTGGTGCTAAAATGAATGTGCTCTGTAATGCACTTCAAGGGTGCATTACAAGGTCTTTTGCAGAGAAGATAAAGTGCAAGGAAAGACTGTTTATTTTGGTAGGCCCTAATGTAACTGAGATTTGCCTTCTCCAATCAAAACAATAATTTCTTTGCTTAGAACTAAGAACATAAGAAACTACATACCTTCTGCTTCATTTCATAATTAAAACTAAGAACTATATTTTTCATGTGCTATTTAGAAAAACTGCTTTTTCAAGCTTTTGTAAATTAGAAATTTTACTGAAACTTGATTAATTGTAGCTCATAGAAATTAAAACCAACATAGGAGCACTTTTCTGTATGTTGTAATACATGATTTCAATTTGGGCATAAAGGAGAGTAGTCTAATTGCTGGGTGTGTACTTTCAGTTTTGACAGCTATTGGAGGCACTGCAGATGGTGAACCTTGCCACTTTCCGTTTTTGTTTATGGAGAAGGAATATGCAGAGTGCACTGCCGATGGGAGGGAAGATGGCAGGCTTTGGTGTGCAACAACCTATGATTACAAGAAAGATCAAAAGTGGGGCTTCTGTGAATGTAAGCAACCCTTTGTCTTGTTCTTGTTCAAGGAATACTTTTTTAAGGTAGTGTTTTCGGTCCTCTTAACACTCCTTATTTCAGGTTGTAGAAGTCCCTGGCCACTTTATACCATGATAAACAAGTAGTTGTGAAGGCAAAGTTTTCATGATGGAAGAAGTTTTAATGCAAATGCCACTTCCCAGAGCTGATTAGGAAATCTTGCAGTGAAAGCATCTGTAAAACTCTGTTCCTGAGGCTGTAGGAGGGTAGGGGTTTGACAGTTGCCCATTATACTTAATCATTTGTTGTACAAAAGCAACCCTTCTCTAGGAAATGTCCTTCTGAAGGAGGAACCTGCACAGCTTGCTTTTGAGCAATGAATGAAATGAATTTTATCAGCAAACTTGTACATGAGAGACATCCCACAAGAAGAAATTATCTATGAATATATCCAACACATCCATTAGACAGCTTTTTGTAATCACTTTGTTTATTGGTCTTCAAAAACATGTTTCTGGCTGTATTTACCCTTTAGAACCAATAAGAATTTTGAGAGGATAGTCTTGAGTGGTATAATTGGAGCTCTTAATGTATTTTTTTTTTTTAGCTGAAGAGCAGTCTAATAAGAGAAGGCAGATGCAAGAAGCTGAGGATGTTTATCAGATTGGAATGAAAATTCTTAATGAAAGCAGTAAAAAGGCTCAGAAGAAAGTGTAAGTATACCTCATCCACCCCCACAGGAGAAGGATGATATGGCTGGTCAGTCTCCTTTAACTCAAAAACAACTTGAATGAGCTGCCCTGAGATTTCAAGCTTTATTGGATTCAACATCAAACTATACAGTGATAGAAAATAAATAGTAAATTCAGGGTATTTAGAAAAATTTATGCCTGCATTCCTTTGAATGCAGTAAAAATTGTGTATGATTAATTTCTGAAGAGTGGGTGTCATCAAAACATTGACTTAATACAAGATGATGCTGCAGTTCTCTAGTCCCAGTTTTACATGGCAACTGCCCAGGAGAAAAACTGAGAGCATGATATGAGGTAATTGTCCTTTTTCAGATGTTTCTTACAGTCTGGTTCTCATTCCGCTTCAAAAACGATGTGGGGAAAATTGGCAATTCTTGTCCTGCTCTGTTTTATCTCCTGCTTTCTGATGGTTTTGGTCACCATAAAAATAGTATTAAACTTAAGCTCAACAAATCATTAAAATTCTGATAATGAATGTTGTTAGAAGGAAGAGGGTAATGCTTGTAGACAAAAACAGATAACAAGAAATTAGTGTACTATTCATTCTTGTCTCTACTTTCTCTTCTGTATGGATCCAATTACGAATTAAGTAGCTGTGGCTTTACCAGTATGATTTAGAATGGCTAGGTTAATTTAGATCTTATTCATGTTGATAACTTCTTAGTAAGTAGTGACTTCTGCCAACTAATATGTGAGGACTTATTACTATTTTAAATTTGTTTGTGGAAATAAAGGAGTGCATTTCTACTTTGTGTCAGAGAAAGTGAGGCACATCTAAAGTTGTCTGCACCTTGGCAAAGACAAAGGGAGACAATATCTGTTGGATTCTGAGTAGTATTTTTTAGTATAAAATAGTGTAAGAGTTGTAAAACAATATTAGGTGTTAGTTCTCTTGTACACCTTACACTTTCTTAGAAGATGAAGTTCTGTGAGGAATCATGTATGCCTCTGTCCTAAAGAACAAGGACGAGGCTGAGAGTAGAAAAGAGGAGAGGTAAATAAAAGTCTTGGAGTGCTGTCAGAGGTCTCTGAGAACAAGCCGAAGCAGGCATGTTTAAGGTTAAGGGGTTTTTAATTGCTGTGAAACCAGCTGTTGTGAAATTACTTTGAAGGGCTACCTTAAGTTCTGAGACTGAAACAGAAAGAGGAGCTTCCAGAGATCCTCCTCATCGTGAGCATGACTTCATCACAAAATTGATCACGTATGCAGTTGTCTTGGGCCCAAAGCTTGGTGTTTTCACTGGATGGTTTTGCACTCAAATCAGAGAGACTCCATAGTCTTTTTCAGGCTGCTTCTTTCTAATGTGATCTACGAGACTATTACGGGAGTGGTTCTACTGGATACCTGGCACAGAACTTAAAATTGTTGCTAGAATTTAAAATGTAGCATTTGACCTTAAATTTCTTGTATATGTTAGAGGGGAGGAAATGCATACTGCTTTGCTTATGGAATAGAGTGAACATTAAAATTCAGCTTGTCCGTTAACTAAATCATGAGTTGTTGCTTATGTTGATGATTTGAGGCTGGAAGAAATGACTGTAGGTAGATGCGCTTTTAGAAAATAAAGGCTAAAACAGAGAAACAAAACACCTCTCCAGAATCTTCAGGTTTATGAATGGAATCTGCTTCTTTGCTTCAAGTTGACAAAGAAACTGTTTTCTCTTAAGAGCATATCAGTATCTTCTGAAAGCAGCTGACATGAATCATACCAAGGCCATGGAGAAAGTGTCTTATGCTTTGTTGTTTGGGGATTACTTGAAGCAGAGCATCCAGTCATCAAAAGAACTATTTGAAAAACTAACAGAAGAAGGTTCTCCTAAAGGACAAATGGTATGTGTATCCTTAGATTCTACAGGTGTTTCTGTAGGTTTACAAATTGTTTATAGATTGTACTTATTCTAAGGTGCTTTTTTAGATGGCTCCTGCACCCTCACAGTAAACACAAACGTATCTTCTCTTTGAGTTTTGAAAAAATGTTTAACTACTGGTAATATGGGATGGTGGTGGTCTTTTAATTTAATTTCTTTCCTGTTACATGACTGACTACATTAGATGTATAAGTCAAAAAACAGGTAGATACAGGTGACTGCAGCCGACAAACCTTGTGAAACTGTGTACTTTTTATGTGGTTTTTGTGCAATGTTGTGCCTTTTCATTTGCAATTTAATCTGAGATGGGCAGATATACACACCAATTTATAATCTAGGAAATAACTCCTAGGAATCTTGACAGCTATTTACTGGATTAGTAAATAGATTATTAGTAAATTAGATTATTACTGGATTGCTTTGTCCCTGTGCCTTTGAACATAGAATGGTTCATACTTACTGTTACAATATGTTATAAAATATGGGTGGTTTTGGTTTTAATGTCTCAGTATCTGCATATACTTATTGTTTAGTTCTCTCTTGTTTTGGAAGTGTCGGCTTCTTAATGAACTATTAATTTTCTCTTATCTCTTTGGCTACCAGCTGTTCCCTGTTTAATGGTAGATTACGGATTTACCATAGAAAGCAGGAACATGTTTTCTATAGAGACTTTATCTCTCAATGATGACCTTGACTTTTATTGGTCTAGAGTTTCAATACTGTCTGCATGACATAATTTTTGTGTATACTTTCAGATTGCCTAGAATAGTGCTAGAGCACTGTGAAATATAGACATCTTTATATATATACCGTTTTCTGTGCTACTAGTTTCTATTCTGAGCCACCAGCTGTAACAGGTGTGATAGGTAGAGCAATAACTATGTAAATCTTGAGAGCAAAAATAACTTCTGGAAGAACCTCAGCCAAACAGCTCAGTGCATTCTGACTGTTTATAGTCACAGTTGCAACTATCCTGTGGCAGAACAGATGCAAAACTGTAAATTCACAGGATCTGTGAATCAAACAGTACAAGCCCTCTAGACAAGGCTGTGGTTCATGTATGTTTACACTGGTGTATGAGGCAAACTGGTACATAAATAACCTGACAGATACTGCTTGTCTTCAATAAAGATAATAAACTTTAAACTGGGATACTTTCACTCTTTAGGACCTTTGGATCTATACTTGACATTCAGGGAATTAGTAGTTTGTTCCTTGCGTTCAATTTCCTCATCTGAATTCTGGTGAAACAGTAATTTATGTTAGCATCCTAAACAACTGAGTAATTTAGAAACTTCATACTTTGAAAGGGGCAGGGAAGAACATAGATAGAGGCACTACCAAACTGAAGGTAGAGCTTGGCATACTCTTTGCATCTTTGAGTCTTTATGCCTATGTATTCCAGGAAAACTGATCCTTGATTTTTCAAAGGGTATGCTGACAAACTTTATTTTATTTCTAGGCTCTTGGATTTCTGTATGCGTCTGGCCTAGGAGTCAATTCTAGTCAAGCTAAGGTAATTTAGAAATTTCCAGTGTGTGCTCTTGTATTTTCTCTTACGGCAGATGTTAAATAACCAATGATTTTGTTTTAGGCCCTGGTGTATTACACTTTTGGAGCTTTAGGAGGAAATCTGATCGCTCATATGATCCTGGTAAGTAAGATGGTTAATAACTTTAAATATGCAAGAGTGTTTGCGTACTCCTACATTTTCAGTGTTAAGATTTCCTTTCATATGAATACCCTGTCCAAATATTAGATCATTTTACGTGCATTGGGTGGGTAGTAATACCTTCCCCATTATTCATTTTTAATGTAAGGATGAGTCTGCTCATTTTAAGCTATATGCCACTATGAATTTAGATGGACTATGTTTATATCTCTTGACTTAAATCAGAATTGTCAGACTTAACATTTTTGTAATCTAATGAGAACTATGAAAGAGATCTTTACAGAAGATGCTGTTTTAATCAGTATTGTGAGATTTAAGACCAAGTGCATATGTAAGTAAAAGGCTTTACATGTTCACCCTTAAGCATCATTCTGCTTATTTGCTTTTTCTTGAGTAATATCCAAACTATACTGGCCATGTTTAACCTTTAATAGTGTCCATCTTTTGCTTTTTTTGTAGCTACAATGGACTTGTGGCCTTTGTCCGGCCTATTGTCTCATCAAATCTTGCTCAAGTAATGTGAAAAAAGTTTGTAACACAGCAAGCACTATGTTCTCAAGTAACTGATAATCCCGTATTTTTATATTTTCCTTTCTAGGGTTACCGCTACTGGGCTGGGATAGGAGTCCTTCAGAGTTGTGAATCTGCTCTCACTCACTACCGACTTGTAGCTAATCATGGTAAAAACCTTTTACTAGGGTAGCGTTCTTGACTTTGTGTGTACTGCTGTATCATCCAACTAGAGGATACTAAAGTACTCCTAACACTGATAGTATAAACAGAGAATTCCTGCTATTAAACAAGTTATCCATTTGGCTCTGAATCATGATATGCTATTTTTGTCTCTATTGAAATGTCTTAGAGGGTGTCAAAGTAATTAATTCTCTCTTGAGTAACAGCTTGAAGCTCTGTAGACATCTGGTTTTACTAAGTTATGGTGTAACTTCTGTATTGAAAAAACCCGTGTGAAAATTTATCTCATCTGTTTTCCAGTTGCTAGTGACATTTCCTTGACTGGTGGCACAGTGGTTCAGCGAATTCGCTTAGCAGATGAAGTAGAAAATCCAGGAATGGCAAGTGGGATGCTAGAAGAAGACTTGATCCAGTATTACCAGTTTTTAGCAGAGAAAGGAGATGTACAGGCACAGGTAAGATTCACTTCCCCTGATGGCATTCAGACATTTTCAAGAATTACAGGAACAGCTTTATGAAATGCAGAAAGACATTGGAGCTTTAGTGTTCTCTTCATCCTGAATCAACCTGAATGCTATTTCCCCATTAGTTTTTATGTGAAGAGACTTAGATTTTAGTGTGTTTAAGGTAGAACTTGGACAGAAAATGCAATTTTTTTTTTAAAATAAGTCCATAACATTACAACTTAAGCAGCTTAGGAATGAGGTCTTGGCTTTCACTAGAAATCAGCCAGACTATTTCAAGGATAACTTCAGATGTTGTGGAGGAAGGCTAGATAAAAAAACTGGCCTTGACAGGGGATTTCAATTTCTCACTGCTTCTGCTCTTGCATGACTTCTGCAGGCTGGACCTCTCCTACACACAGTGCAGGTGGGGAGGATGCTAATAGAGACAAATACTTACAATCCAACTTGGTCACGTATGACTTAAGACATAGGTAGGCAGGACTCAAATGAACTGTTGTTACTTTGCATCTAGGACAGTATCTCACTTCTATCTAGGATAAATTTCCCTTTAGGCTAGTGTGAAAAAGTAGGATTGTATTGTAGTTATTGAAGCAAATCTGTGCCTTCAAACTTTGTGGCATCTTTTAACTCTGATACTGTCTGTCATTGTGCATGTAATTAGCTCACCTGTATCTGTATTGCTAGAAAAAGGAAGTCTTGAGGGAAAAGTGACTTTCTTGCAATGTAAAATTTATTTTTAGGTTGGCCTTGGACAGTTGCACTTGCATGGGGGAAGAGGAGTAGAGCAAAATCATCAGGTACCTTTTCTCTATAACTCTGATGCATATTACACTTGGCAGAGGGGGAGAAAGTATAACTGACAAAACAAGTGATGCAAAAGTGTGTAAGTGCCACTGTATGGTATGTAGCGATTTCAATAGCTTTGTTCAATAAAACTTAATCTTTATGTGACTAGAAAATGGAACTGATTTTTTTACATAATTAGTTTAAGATTAACTATCTCAGAAATGAGAATGTTATCACATGTACAAAAGCTCAGCCAGCTCCAGTGCCACCTGATAAGAACAGTTCTTGTTTTTGACAGTCTTTATGATGCAGTGAGCATGCATTAGTGATGATAGTCTAGAACATTTTGCTTCTGCAGACAAAACAGTGCAACTTTAAATACTAAAGATATTAAGTGTGCATAGAAAATAGAACTTCTGCTGATGTAAGCCAACCTAGCTACTCTGCTTATGGGAGTTAAAATAGCTAACCTTGTCTTGAGGTATGTATTGAAAAAATGGAGAGCTAAGGATGTGCAGTCCTGAGGATTATTTCATCCAATACAGTAATTATTTAACGGAAATTATTTACTGGTCATCATATTTAAAATACCTCAAAATGACTGCTTCAGAAGGGCTCAGAGATGATAGTGAGTGGTCAGAAGGAGCTATAACCAAATTCTGTGTAAAAGTAGAATAGGAATTGGCAAATCTCACCTATTCTAAACAGGATTTGATGGTACAATAAGAAACTAAGATTTACCTGTGTAGCTTGCGCATAGTAGCAGTTGTAATTTGTTGGTTTTTTTCCTTCTGCTTTTTGGAATACACTTATTAGAGGGATTGCCGCTTACTGTTGAGATTATGAGTGAAGAACCCTGTTACATATATTAAATTAGGTGGGAATGATAACTCTTATTGCCAGAAGAACCTGGTAATTCGGCAAACAATCTACCTGTCTCTGCTCCATTTGTGAGAAAAGTTACTCAAATCATAGTCATGGTAGATAAAACATTTGTTTTCTTCTCTACAGCGAGCATTTGAATACTTCAATCAAGCAGCTAATGCTGGCAATTCCCATGCTATGGCTTTTCTAGGAAAGGTAAAATATGAACACCCTCAAATAAGGAAACTGACTGCCTTGTAATGAAAAATAGCATATGTTTCCTACTTTCTGATATCAGGCAGTCTAAAACTTGAATTCTGGAATCTAGGTATTGACTTTTTGCTACTGTTTTGAATTTTTCTGCAAGATTTGAGTCTTCTAGTCTGTTATGTCTTGTCTAAGTTTCCTTTCCTTTTGTTTTTTTCTAAATAGTGCTTGAACTAGAGAGGGGTTTTTTTTAAAATCAAATAATTAAATACCTCAATGTCCTTTTTCTGCGGTGGAATTCAAAACTCTAAATAGGCAGTTCTTCCCCACACATTGTGAGGGGAAAAGCTACACTTCTCAAAACTTTGCCCAGTAGGAAATAATAAGTTGAGAGAGGAAATGGGAAGGACATTCTTCCCCTTTCAGTCTATGTAGAGAATTGAGGCATCTGAGTAAAAATGGCCAGTAGGCCTGTACTTGCTCTATGCTGAAGCCTGAGTCTATCTGCAGGGTACACCATTGTTTCAGTTTTCTCAGATTTAAGGCCTTTTTGTCTAGGGGCAAATCTTACCTGACCAATCTGGTTGCCTTCTGTGATGGAGTGAAAGCAATGGTCAACAAGGGAAGAATGACTGATGTCAGCGATCTGGACATCTGTAAGGCCTTCGGCGTGGTCCCATGCAGCATCCTTCTCTTCAAACTGGAGAGATGTGGATTTGAAGGGTGGAATATTTGAGGGATAAGGAATTGGCTGGATGGATATAGCCAGAGAATCGTGGTCAATGGCTCGATGTCCAGGTGGAGGCCAGTGTCAAGTGGGGTCCCTCAGGGCTCTGTCTTGGGACCGGTGCTCTTTAATACCTTCACCAGTGGCGCAGACAGTGAGATCGAGTGCAGCCTCAGCAAGTTTGCAGATGACACCAAGCTGAGCAGTGCAGTGACACAACAGAAGGATGGGATGCCATTCAAAGGGACCTGGACAAACCTGAGAAGTGGACCCATGAGAACCTCATGAAGTTCAACAAGTGGAAATGGGAGGGCTGCACCTGTACAAAAATGAGTACAGACTGGGAGATGAACTCATTGAGAACAGCCTTGCGAAGAAGGACTTGGGGGATCTCATGGGTGAAAAGCTGCACGACCCAGCAATGTGCGCTTGCAGCCCACAAGGCAAACAGCATCCTGGCCTGCATTTAGAGAGGAGTGGCTAACAGGTTGAGGGAGGTGATTCTCCCCTTCTGCTCTGCCCTCATGACACCCCACCTGGAGTGCTGTGTCCGGGTGTGCAGTCCTCAGCACAGGAAAGACATGGACCTGTTGGAGTGAATCCAGAGGAGAGCCATCAAGATGATTGGAGGGTTGGAGCACGTCTCCAGTGCAGGCAGGCTGAGACAGCTGTGGTTCTCCAGCCTGGAGAAGAGAATGCTCCAGGGAGACCTCATTGCAGCCTTCCATTACCTAAAGGTCTTACAAAAAGAGGGAGAGCAACATTTTGCACAACAGATAGTGATAGGACAAGGGGGAATGGTTTTAAACTGAGGAGAGCTTTAGGTTAAATGTTAGGCAGAAGCTCTTTTATTCAGAGGGTGCTGAGGCAGTGGAAGGGGTTGCCCAGGGAAGTTGTGGGTGTCCCATTCCTGGAATTCCTGAAGGCCAGGCTGGATTGGGCCCTGAGCAACCTTGTCTAGTGGCTAGCATCCCTGCCCATGGCATGGTAGTTGGAACTAAATGATCTTTAACCCAATCTGTTCTGTGATTTTTAGTCTAATACGTGATTGGCAAGCTGCTGGCAGTGATGATGATGCATTACTGCTTAGAAAGGTATTTAGGTCACTTGTCTGAGATCTGGGTTGCAGACTACCTTCAGCCTGTGATGAACTAAATCCTTATTACTCCATTTGAGTACCCTCTAAGGTTAGGCTACAATAAGCACCAGCTCTAGCTCATCTTTTTCAGGCTGTCATTGCAGTAGAGGATGCAAAATTCATGTCCTTAAATGTGCTGTTCAAGGCACCTGACAGAAGAAATTCAGTTCCTGCTTTCTCTATTGCTTGAGTGTTTTGTCACTAATACATGTTGAAGTGTACTATATTTAATAACCAATTTTTGCTTTGTTTTCGCAAAGTATTTTGACTGCCAATACAGTTTGACTTCCACTGGTCTCAAGGTTTTTGCCTGATACATGTTTTTACTGCACTGTGGTAGAAATTAAAAATGAAGGGTACTGTCATGAAAACTTTTTAATTTTATGGGCAGTTCATTTTCCATTAGAAAGTTAAACCCTCTGAATTTTACAGCAGAGGGATGTATTTGCTGCTTCTGGACAAGTTTTACTGATTATTCAGTAATGCAATAGTCAGAATAATCTAAGTACAATAGACTCCCTCACAATATGTAAAATGAAGATGCTTCATGGTCTTCATGCTCAGCTGACTACTTTGGCTGTTCTTCAGTAAAGGCTTTCTCTTTCAGATGTACTCAGAAGGAAGTGATGTTGTACCTCAGAGCAATGAAACAGCCCTTCAGTATTTCAAGAAAGCTGCTGATATGGTATGATTATCTGTAAGCTGCAACTACAGCATGTGCACTAAGAAGTTGATTAGCTCTGAAATGCTGGAAATGCTTCATGTGCTCTTCCATGTGCACATGCCTACTCCCAGCTTCTGTCCCAGATTAATTAGCCCATAATCTTGCTTGCCTAAGATGTCAAAAACTGCTCTGGCCATGGTGCTTCATGAAGATGTGTTCAGCATAAGGAGTCTAACTCCCGTGAATAGAGTCTAACTCTATTTCATCAATATGAAATACTGTCCACCTAAATAGTTCCAATTCTGTGAAGTGCTGATTTTTGTTAATCTGAAGTTGTCTCGTCACAGGAATTTACAGTGCTTCTGTTTTGTGAATATATGATAGTTTTATATCTCTCATCTCATTGGACTGTTTGTTTTCTGGGATGACATTTTTTGATCATGTTAATCCCGTGTATCCGTCTTTGACCTATCCTTTATGGTGGTGATTGTACAGTTAAAGCGTGAGTAGTCCTCCAGGAAGGGTGTTTAGCATGTGAAATACAGTAGATCAAGTTCTGAAGGGACTGTTGTAAGAGAACTGCATTCATGGGTCTTACATTCCACGATCAGAATGCTGTTTCACATCTGTGTACTAAAGTGAGGATGTCTTAATGTGCTCATTCCCTACATTCACTGAAGGTTTCTGATGTGTCCCATTGCCTGTCCTGGCACTGAAGGAGTGCCATAGTGCCTGCTTTTGCAGGGGCAGGGGTTAGTAATGCAGCCCACAGGACAGCCACCATTCTGCCCTTAAGACAGGTTCTTAGAGTTCCTGGAGTTGATTTGGGAACTTCTGTAGCATTCAAAACATTTTGAAGTTAGAAAAACTAAAGTAAGCTATTAATGCCCCATCTTTCTAGGGTTGTGGGTTCTACATCTTTTATGACACTGTAGAAGTGCACAGTAGACTTTCATAACTAGTACTGAAAGTTTTTCCCCGTTCATCATCTGTGTAGTTACCATACATGAACAAAAGTTACCATAGATGCTGTTTCCTCCCTAAATAACTATTACTAGGAGTAAAAAATAAGTCTCTCTTAGTACTGTATGCTTTAGTGATGTTAAAGGCATGCCAGATTTGAAAGATGTAGGCGTAGGTTTTGCCTTTCTTTGCAGAAGTGTTTTTCTGTGTTTTCAGGGTAATCCGGTTGGACAGAGTGGATTAGGAATGGCTTACCTCTACGGAAGAGGTGTTCCAGTGGTAAGCTTTTGACAATCGTCTTTCTAATCATAGGTGATTGTGTGACTTTTTGTTGTCAATAGATTTTTTTTTTTCTGGAGTGAAGTACCGTAGAAGGCTTAATTGTGAAGATTTCTGTTACGCTGAAAATTCCTTGAGGAAATCTGTAATGTAAAAAAATGCGCTATGAAATTATCAGCTATGAAAGAAACATCCTGATTTTCCTCTCAAAAGTTTGAAAATGTTGCTTAAGCTATTAGAAATGCATAGAAGTGTGCATTTTAGCAGGAGATTTGAGCTTGTCTATAATTTTCTTGTGAAATAAAACAAATCCTAACTGTCCCCATTTTGTGTCTCTGGTGGGAGTGGAGGAACACTTTGAAACTTTTAATTAGTTCATTTGCTTTATTTCTTTTCCCACAGGAGGGTTTCTTGTCAAATGTTTTATATTTAGCTGTACAAACAGATATTCAAAAGTTGAATTAGCCCAAAGTTTAGGAAGTAAATAGGTGTTCTAGAAACAGAACAGAGCTTCCATTCTGTTAAGCATAACTGTTCATAGCAATGCTGTATGTGGATGCCAGCTTTGAGATAGCTGCAGAATTTCAACAGGCTAAATATAATTGTAGTCTATTTCATTTTTTGCTTCCAAATTTTGAACAGGGGAGTATTTTCACTGGAAAATCTTGCTGTAATTTTTCTGTAAAAGAAAACTGTCCTTACACGTAGGCACATGCATATTTTCTCTCTTAAACTTTTTTATATTGCATATTTTCTCTCTTAAACTTTGGTGTATTGCAAGGCTCTAATGACTGGACCAAATTCTCCTGCAGAACTATGAGCTAGCGCTGAAGTATTTCCAGAAGGCTGCAGAACAGGGATGGGTTGATGGACAACTTCAGCTAGGTTCCATGTATTACAGTAAGTGGCATCAAAACGATTTGCAGGTCTAAGCACCTGCCCTTTCAGTCACTGTTCACTAGGTGGCAGAAGTGTGCATACACTGCATGTAGAATGGGCTTACTACATTGAACTTGTTTCTGGTTTTTCCTAACATTTTCACAATGCTTTTCTTGACTAATTTTAAAAAGTACTGTATTTCATACAACACTGCTTTTCAAGAGGAATGAATAGCAATGATTTAATCTTTCTTCTAGATGGCATTGGAGTCAAGAAAGACTATAAACAAGCTTTGAAATATTTTAACTTGGCCTCCCAGGGTGGCCACATTCTGGCTTTCTATAATCTGGCTCAGATGCATGCTACTGGCACTGGAGTGATGCGGTCCTGTCATACTGCTGTTGAGGTAAGGTCACCCATTTATAAAGGTCAATAATACTGACTTGCAAGAGATTGGCTATAACCACATAAGCCTATATAGGACATTTCCAGTAGTGACTGCAGAGTCAAGCCTATCAAAAGGGAAAGTGATATATTAGCAAACTTGCTTGTATTTCATGAGAAAAATCTTTGGCTTTTGTGTTATGTCAGATTTGTATTTGCTTTATTAACTTTGAAGAAAATCAAAAGAATGTAATACAAAGCAAGCATCAGTATTTTATAAGTACCAAATTCTTCTTTTATACCTCGATTTAAGTATAACAAAAAAACTAATGCTAAAGAATAATTCTGAGTAAGCATCTGAATCTTACAAGTTACTATCTTTACTTACCAGGAACCTTACACGTTACTAAGCATCTATCTGCTTAGCAACTTGTATCTTAAATTAAGCCTGTCTTAAACAGTGGAGTTTGCCTGTCATGTTTTTCATGTGAAATATAAATATTTTGAACAGGCATCAGAATGTTAAAGGTTTACTTCTTGCAAAACCTAAATTTTTGAAGTTCCTGACAACCAGTATCCTCCCCCTTCCTTTTTCCTCTGCAGTTGTTTAAGAACGTATGTGAACGGGGGCGTTGGTCTGAAAGACTGATGACTGCCTACAACAGCTATAAAGATGGTGATTCAAATTCTGCTGTGGTTCAGTATCTTCTTCTGGCAGAACAAGGCTATGAAGTTGCACAAAGCAATGCTGCTTTCATACTTGATCAGAGTAAGAATCTGCATATGTACTGAAAAGGGTTTTTCTGGAGTTGGCATGTTAGAACTTAAATGAAGCTCTTGTCCTCTTTCCTGCTCTTCACACTGGAAAGAAATCAGTTTTCATTCTCTCTTCTAAGGATGACTTCCTAGACTAAAAATTTAATTTCTGACGTAAGGGTTTTTAAATGGCTTAGGCAGAGTCTTTAGAAACTTGCACAGTGCTAAAAATTCTCTTCTCTGGATTTCCTAAGCACAGTTGTAAACGTAGGAATTGCATTAGGTTTACCTTTGGCCTGTACTGTGAATGCATGTCTGTGTCCTTTGTTCTTTCTCTTGTAATTCATTTTCTCAGCATCATCTTCTTTGTGTGACTTTACTGATGCTACTCTTGAAGCAGGGATGAGGAGCTGCACAGGTGGTTCTGTTAGATTTGAAAAAAACTTGTCCCATGTGCCTTACTGGAACTAGATGGCTAGAATTTGAATTTATTAGAGTTTGAAGTCATAGGGAGACAATGGAAGTACAATGACAAATCTTTCTAGAAACTGCAAAACCCAGTATTTTAAACTTTCTCTATACCAAATCTAGGTCTCATTGCCAGCTTTATATCTTAGTATTGAAAGCACCTATTGGTGGCTGATGGGCTAATCTAACATCTTAATTTCCAGTTTGTGTTTTTCAAAGGGGTCTGAGTGAATCATCCTTAGATAAGGTACAGTAATGACAGTCTTGGCTGGAAGTGCATGCTTGCAAAGAAATAGCATTTTTCCCTGGGTTAAAACTCTGATTGTTTTTACTCAGCTGTATTTGCATCTCAGCTGAAGATTGATTTTAAATTATTTTATACATTTTATACAGAAAACCTGTGTGTCAGCTGTGAGATAGTACAACTGAAACCATAATTACACTCGAAGTTCAGGTTACAAATCCCTTGAATTGTCTGAACTCTGATAGTTCATGAACCCTCAAATTGTGGCATGAGCAACTTCTGAAGTAGCTGAAGCACTGCTGTGTAAAACATGCAGTCTCTGGCTGGTTAAGGAGTTTAAGCCTTTGTTTTACTTTGCTAGTCTTGGGTTTCAGATGGCCAAACTATAACAGGTTATACTTCAACCTTGTATTTGTCACAGTCCAAATTATGTGCTCTTAAAACTTGCATCTTCTGCCATTCCTCAAGTATGCATCAGAATCTCCTACAGCTGGAATGGCAGAGATGCTTGGTAAGCAGTAATTCAGGGTGAAATTATATAGTTTGTTCCTAGCTCTTCTGTGGGCAGATAAATGGAAAGGCCATATGAATGATAGGGGTTTTTATAAGTTTCAGATGGGTTGAATCTTGTTTGTTCTATAACATAGATTGCTTCAAGTTTTTTACTTATTTCAGCAGACTGAAGATGAGCAGGGGGCTTTTTGTGGTCGTGGGTGCATATACCATGGTTCTATTTAACTGGATTCTTTTCTTTTTTAGAAGAAGCTAGCATAGTAGGAGAAAATGAAACCTATCCTCGAGCTTTGCTTCACTGGAATAGAGCAGCTTCTCAAGGTATGTCTTTACTTCACAATTCCAATCAGTTTATTTTTATGTTGAGGAATACATTCAGTGTAGGTTTGCAGCTGCAGTAGGAGCTGCAGGTTGAGGTCTGGGTGGGAGGAGCTCGAAGCAAGGAGCCATGAGCTGCCGACCTTTTGCATAACAAAGGTCCTGGGGACCTGTGGCCCAGCCAGGTGACCAGACACTCAGAGACACAGCAGAGTCAAGGACCCCAGACTTAAGTATGAGCAGAGTGTGAGGGTATAAAAGCCTAGGGATCCCTTTGTTCAGGGTTCCTGCTGGGAAGTATGAGCTCAAGCTGTTTTTTGGCTAACAGTGTCAATATGAAATTGTTTAAAAGCTTCAGGCGTCTGAGACTCTGCTCTTGGAAACCCAGGGTCGAACCAGTAAGGAAAGCTTGCCTGACTGTGTGAGTGGCACAAGTAGGGAGTCAAGTACCCATCAGCCCTTGGAGCCACCCACTGTAAAGAGGGAAGGGGCTTCAGTCCCCACAGTAACAATATGTAGTGGTGAGAGTGTGATGGCCTGAGTGCCTCCCAATGGTCAGACAGGAAGGTTTCCTTAACATTTAGTAGAGCCATTAATGTCCAGTTTCACAGGTTTTGTTATGAAACTTGTGAGGAGGGAACGTTTACTTCCTTCTGTTCAACAGAAATTGTATCCCAGGTAGGATAGATGGTGTTCTTTGTTCCATTGTTAGCTATAGTGTCATTGCAATATGCTTGCAGGTCTGAGCCTTTCTGTGATTCTGAAGACTAGAAGGACTAAAATACAAATGTACCATGTGTTTCTTTTGCCGTTCCGTATGGAATACATAGCAGCATTAAACAACATTAGCAATGTTTATGCTGGCTTTTCTAAAAATATATCTGCTTTGAAAAATAGATCCAAAATCCTAAAGAGTAATTTGTTAATAGTCATCATTTATAAGAAATGCAATTTCCTATTCAAAGTAACCAGAGTCCAGTGATGAAGAATGCAGCCTTGATGTCCGAACAACACAAATTTAAACTCTGGTGCTCGCGATCCTATCCTAAAATAAGCAAAAGTGAACTTAATGATGAAATATCTTGAGGTGTCTAACTTCCTAATGGGTGCATCTACACTAATATCTGTGTACTAGTTTTTTACTTCGGAGTATCATGCAAATAGAGCCTAATTCAGACTTCCAAGGCTTTTAGTTGAAAGTTAAGAAATTGAGATGATGACATGGATGATGAGACACTATTTTTCAAGTTTCCAGTGCCACTGCTTTTGAAACAAAGTTGAATCCTTTAATAGCCCTATAGCAAATGAAAAGTTTTTCTGTAATAAGTGACAGATTATGAACATGTTACGGATTTTCAGCTGATACCACTTCGCAGTAATAAAAATATTGGTAGGATTACCAGGAAAAGATCTTATCTGCAAATAGAAATTGGTTGTGTTTTGGTTAGCTTAACCAAATTTAAAAAATAAAAGCTGTATATGTGAGGGAGCGGTGAGAGGTAAACAGTGTGTACAAACTGAAAAGTAATACTAAAGCTCTTACTGCATTTTCATAGGACGCCAAAAGGGTTTCTTTGCCTAGCTGTTTTATCCATTTTTGTTGTTTCTTGATTTATAGGATATACTGTTGCAAGAATTAAACTTGGAGATTACCATTTTTATGGGTTTGGTACTGATGTTGATTATGAAACTGCATTTATTCACTATCGACTGGCATCAGAACAGCAGCACAGTGCTCAAGCAATGTTTAATCTGGGCTACATGCATGAGAAGGGATTGGGCATCAAGCAGGTGAGTAAGCTGTAGACTGAGAGTCTCCTTCATTAGAGTACATTTACTAATGTTTGGTTACTACTGCTGGGCTTTGGGTACTATATAACCACTTAATTGGAATAAGCATATCTACCAGTACATTCACCAATAGGCAATGGACAAGTATACTGACTTCACACTTAACTATGTGAAGTAATGATGCGTAGACAGGGAAGAAACATTTGCCCAAAACTGTGAATACTGGCAAAATGAGTGCCATATGCTTCTGTAATGCTTTCAAGACTTTGAAGTGTAGTGAAGTGAATGCAAATCATCTCCAGGCTAGTGGCATTTTAGTACAGGATTATTCTCGTCCTCTGAAACACTGGTTAAATTGTTTCCTGTATCATGACATTTTGAAAACAAGGTAACAAAGCATAACCACGACCAAATTATATGTGGTTTTTCAAGTTAAGCAAACTACATCACCTAAAGACGACAGTGTATCTGGGTCTAGGAACCCTGTGGTGTGTTGCTGTCCATGAGTTAATTCTTATGGGATCCAGAGCAACATATTTCTGTGTGTGTCAAAATAATGTAATTGGCAATTGCATACTAATTTTGAGCAGCCTACCTTAGCATAATGTATGAATTTAATAATAACTTGACCTGAAACTGTAAGAAATGGCTTAATTTTCTGTATTTTCAGTGAGCTTCAACTTTTTTTTTATCTACATATGCACCTTTTAATTATTCTGTTGGTCTGTTAAAAGAGCAATTTTTGTTTATTTTCCCGTAAATTCCTGAGAAAATATCTGAACAAAGCAGAGCAAATCATAGGTCAATATTGTTACTTTGACAACATCAGGCAATCAACATTTGAAAAATGCGTAATGACCTAGATGTAGGAGTGACAATACAGTAGACAAACTGCATTTTTTTAAAGTTTGTTTTCAAATGTTGCTTTAGGATTGTTTTCCCTTTGTAACTGAGCCCTCAAAAGTAGTTAACTTCAGAAAATAAGTCTGTGGCTAAAAGCAACAGTGCTAAAGTTGGAGGTTTTCTTAAAAAAAAAATTATTTCAGGCATGGACTTTTTTCTTTTGCTTCTGCCTTGAATACAACACAGTTTAGATCAAATAATAAAAAAGTTTGAAAAAATTATTGCATCATGTTCAGCATGATGGGAAAAATTATTCCTAATGCTATCATTTGCACAGAGTATTCTCCAACCTGAAGCAGAATTGGCTACACGCAGAGAGCTAAAATGCATGCACAGAGGCTCGTGATGAGCATATGTAGCCTTCCTTTATGCAGAGGAGTAATACTTTCTCTCCTTCAGATCTACTATGGAATGAAAAGTTGAATTGCAAGGAAAATAGGTAACTTAGATATAGGAAAGGAGCACTGAGAGTGTCTAAGCAAGGAAACTGCATGTATAAAACCAGTCTTAGTAATTCTGGATATGTAATGTCCTTGCTTTCTGCATTCCAAAACTTTACAACTGTAAGATGAGAAGATGGAGATTTAGGACTGACTAGATAAGGCATGGGGCTGGGCCAGGATATTCTGGAAAAGGCTAAGACTGAGTTTTGCTTGAAGCAGAATATTTGGCTTTCCTTTCACAGACTGGAAATTGCTGAATTATGAGCACCTCTGAAAATGACTGACAATTAAAATCATGTTTCCTGATGCAGTAGGATGTCTACTACTAGAGGCTCTTCCACTAGAGGCCTGTGGATAGGACATATAAACTGTAGTAGCACTGTAATATATAACAAAATTGGGGGGTTAGTGCTTTGATGAAAGGAATGTGTACTTTAAATCTCTCCTCACCTAGATCCATGTCATTAAGATTGCAAACACTCCAGAGTTCGGGAGAATGTTCCAATAAGATGGCCTGCACAACTTCAGGGCACTGTTCATTCTGGATAAACATGGTATTTCTTAATGTGGGGATTTTTTTTCTCCACTAAACAGCTTTTGCCTTATTCTCACTTATTGAATAAATAGTCTTTTTCTTACATATAGAATTTTATGTTACACTTCCTGTACCAAGATGGTTTTCAAACTGAGATCAGGTCAATGCCAAATATTAAGCCATTTCAGAAATCTCAGACATGTACACTTAGACACTCTTCATACATTTAATGCTGTCCAGTCCCTGAGGCTACATGTCAGAATGAAGACTGTTTCCATATACTGCTCAAAATTAAGAATATGTTAATTATATTATGGTCTTAAGATTTGGTGTGGTATTGCAGTGCTATTTGTATGTTATAACTCAGATTCCTATGGTTTGCACTTTTCTGTCAAGTAAGAGTGAAGTATGCATAAGCAGAATGAAGTGCTTGCTAATTAGAAATGAAAACAAGCCATTATTTAGGATCTCCTTTTACACCAACACTAGCACAGTATAAAGGAGGTAAGGAAGCTCTTTTAAATAGCTATACAGAAGATTGACTTGCCAGCCTCAATGAGTATTCAAAGTTGTTCTATTGAATTAAAATACTAACGTGAGCTATTACATCTCATTCATTTAATGTATTGATTTTCATACTGTGATTTCCCCAAGTGTTATGGAACTAAGCTTTGCTGTATCAATGATCAGAAAATCTTCATGGTATTTCACCATCAGGAAATTATAAAATGAGCATGTGATGTGAAGTCCTGGAGATTTCTCTTATTTTGAGTGTCCAACTTGGAACATTTTCAGAGGCAAGTCTTACCCAGGCTTGTTCTTCATGTCGTTGGGTGAACACAGCCAGTTTGTATCCAAATATCCTAACATTGCACAGTATGTATCTGTAGCAGAGCCAAAAAAACACTGAACAAACAAGGAAAGTTAAGCTATTGAGTACGTGTACCCTCAGTCCTTACAGTCACCACTTTGTTTCAATTGCCACCAAAGAGAGCAGCACTATGTTAAGCTCTTCCTTAAGTTGCTCTGTTTGTGCTCATGCTTTTGCCAGGCACTAATGCAAGTTATGTGCGTTTTGGACATAGTGAAATCTAATTTGTGCATATGGGCAGAAGTGGTTAGAAGCTGCACTACGCAGCAGGCATACTGTAGTGTAACCAAAAGGAAATGCTGCTGCATATTCCTCTGGAACTTGAGTTTTCTTAGTCTGTCATATTTTGTGTGGTATTGAAGATGTTAGAGTGTACTAGAGTTACCTAAATATTTGCTTTGGTTTACAGCGAATAGGTTGAATATGCTACTACTAATCTCTTTGTGAACTTCCATTCTAGCATCAGTTAAAATAGCTTCATCTCAAATTGAAGCTTCCATTTAGTTGCATATTCAAAGGTAAACATATCTCAGGGAAAAATAATTATGGTTAATTTTTCAAGCTTTTCAAAACTGAGCTTTGAATTTTCTTAACTTTAGGATATTCATCTTGCAAAACGATTCTATGACATGGCAGCTGAGGCAAGCCCAGATGCTCAGGTTCCAGTCTTCCTAGCACTTTGCAAGCTTGGAGTGATTTATTCCTTGCAGTATATACGAGAAATCAATGTAAGTAATGCAGAATTAAAAGAACACAGCAAATGTGTTTTCCATTTTTAAAAGAAGCTCAATTTGTAATCTTTAAGTAGAAGTATTGCTTGAGCCTTCTGCAAACTTAGATTTGTTTTCTGTTGTTGCATGTTAAGAAAGTCACTGAAGCTTTGATTCCTATTTGTTCAATTCTTTGAAACTGAAACGTGTACAGCCAGTGCTCTTCTGTGCTCCTCTTCCCTTGAAGAGACTTTCTCAAAACTGTTTGACTGTTCTTATCCATGACCATCTGCTACCAAAGTGAAGTAGATTTAACTGACATAATTGCTCAGGGAAAAAAAAACCTTTTTATATCCCTAATTCTCATGCTATTTTATATTCAGCTGTAACCAACCCCATTAGAGTTGTGTTTGATCTATGTGAGGGGGGAAAAATGTATTTGTGTTAGATAGTTTAGGTGTTTTGTAGAGTTTTTACTGTGTGATGGCCCTGGAAAAAAATTTGTCTGAAATTAAAGTCTTTCCAATATTTCTCAGTGTTCTGACATCTTACTGCCTTTGTGGATTAGTTAATAAATTAAAATGATATGGAAGTTACTACCACTTAGAGCAAATGTAGTTTCAAGCCATTCAGCAAAGTTCGACAAAATGTAGTAGTCTCGAGACTGAGGACTTTCAGGGGTGGACAGTCAAAATATTCTTCAGCCAATTGGGCAAATACCCATGTAGCACTCACAGAAGCTAGTGTGCAGAACACAGCTTTTCCCAGTTTTAAGTCTGCTGATGCAGATTTAAATTGGCACTGACTGTAGTATCATCCAATACAGTAGCGAAGCAGAAAAGTGCATATTGGCTAATGCTTATGCACACAGAGTCTTACAAAAAGGTATTTCAATCAAAACTAACAGTAAGTCACTTTATTTCCCTGTCCATTACCTGCACAGACCTCAGCATTGTACCACACAAGTGTCCTGGGGCTTAGTGCTCTATCATTTATGGGAAAGCCCCAAAACTCCACAGTGAGAACGTTAGTCTCTAAAAGAGAAAATAGAATACCTCATTCTATATAGCATGGCTCTTCGTCTTAGTGGTATTTTAATTCCTGGAAACTAAGAATGTCACTGATGTGGTACTATTTTTCAGAGAGGAAAAGAGCCACTAAGTTTTAAAAGTGGTACGAGTCAAATTTAAAATCAAAGTAACTTCCCATTTGTATTCTTTGACATGATGATGTGGACTTCTTCTTTCTTAGATAAGGGAGGTATTCTCACGTATTGATATGGACCAGCTGCTGGGGCCTGAGTGGGACCTCTACCTTATGACTATCATCGCCTTGCTCCTGGGAACAATTATAGCTTACAGACAAAGGCAACACCAAGCAATTCCCAGACCAGCAGGACTGCGGCCAGCTGTGCCTCAACAAGAACCACCCCCAGAGCATCAACCACCACAATAGCAACAAGAGCCTCAGTGAAAGAACTGGATTTTTCCATAAGGAACAATTTTCATTGTGAATTAGGACTTTGGATCAACAGTCCCTCCCCCAAAAGAGGCGCAAAGAAGTTTAAAAAAAAGTTTGAAAGCTGCTTAGAATGATGCCTTTTTTCAGGGATAAGAAAATTATTTTGAAACTGATTTGAATGTTATTTCAGTGCCAATGGAATAACACTATGGCTTTTTTCATGGAAACACAAGAGTGCTACTACAAAAATGTTGCCTGCTGTATCTAGTTCCTCTTTATTCAGAGTCCTTTTCATCTCCCAGAGAGACAGAAGGATAGCAGTGGAAGGTTTTTGCCTGCTTGATAGCAGTTGCCCTTTATAAAAGTAATAATAGTACATTTATGGCCAATTTAAGTCTAAGAAGCTGAACTATATTCAAATTCTAAAAAGATTAGAGCTGTTAGGAACTTAAATCCTGATCTGCATCCCAAGTATTTCTAGTCCTTATTTCATTATTTTTTAGTATTTCTTACACTTTGGTCTTTTATGCTATCTTGGATGGTTTAACATAGATTATTGATAAACCCTGTAAAAATAAGCCAGCAAACATGCCACTCTCCATTTGTGCTTTTTTGTTTTGAGTATTTTCCTCCATTCCCCTTAGACAGCTCTCAGCAGTCAGTATGTAGCCTGTGAGGTGGAGTGGGACAGATTGGATCTGTACAGCTTGTCAGTTGAAAACTGTCCTCACAGCGCCCAGATCTCACATACTTCTAAAACTTTTCAGGAGCCTGTGTACTTTGCAATATTTTATGACATGAAACCATATTGGTAGTGTTCCTAAATTTAAATTTGTCTTTACAAAGAGGGTGAGTCTAGATTGCAGAAAGCACCAGTATTACTGCGCACATTGAAGAAAGGAGAGAGCCAGATATCTCAGTGAGTTAGCTGACTTGCTTTTAGAGTTGGAAGTTCTATGCTTAATTTTCAACAATCCTGTTAGGGATTTGCACTGCAAGAAAGAAATGTGTGTATCTCATGCATGCATCTGCTTAATGCATCTACAAAAATGAGCCACAAAAATGCATACTCTCTACAAAAGGGCATGGGTTTATGCCAGCGATGCTACTCCAAAGCTACAGGGGTGCTCTGGCTGTAGCCAACCTCTCTTGTACCTGGCATAGATGAAAGTTACAGTAATGTTTCTGGCTGTGCCATCTCAAGGACCTCTTGTTACAAGAAAATCCAAAGAGAAAGAAGACTAGTGGTTTATGGCTTCTTGATGCCAGCAGGTCAATGTAAAGGCCTTTTAATGAGTGTAAAGAATATGACCTGTGGACTGATGATTTAAGACTGCAAGAGGAATCTTCACTTAGTGATGATTTTCATTGAACTATAATTTCCGGGCCTGGGGGTGGGAAGCAGTGGGGGAGTAGTTTAGAAGCACGAAATGCAGAAGTGTCTGTTCTTTTTTACCAATGGTAATTAAATATTTGTTTCTGTACTAGCATTAAACCCTCTGAATATACCATCTTAAAGCTGAATGAATACAAATGAGGAGGCTTTAGCTGCTTTCTGACAAAAGCTGTTGTGTTTAAAGGGTTAAGGGCTTCTTTTAATGCAAATGTTTTTCCAGTGTATTGGCAACAACATATCAATACACTTCATTTAGAATTGAGATTTTGGTATGTTTCATACTTGGTACATTTGCAAGGAGATCATTGCACAATAGATCTCTAGTTTGGGATAGAAGATAAGCAATCCATTCTTTTGTAAATGGGAATGTCACGGATGACTAGTATTAAAGGTACTAGTATTATAGGTAGAACTTCTCAGTACTTCTCAATGTTTATGCTTGTCATATGAAGACAAATCTTTAATTTTAGTATGGAGGGTTGCAGCATGTGGTAGAGGAATGTCTTGTTCAGTCTTAATCATCATTAGCAGATGAAACAGTATTGAACTTAAATATAGTGTCTTATATGTACAGCATTTCCCAGCTGCATTTCTAAGATATCTGTGACTTCTGAACACTCCCTCTGAAATATTTTTGCCACTGTCACTTAATAACTCTTTTTAGCTTGGCATGAATAAATTAAAGATTATATGGAAAATGTTTTTCAGTTAAATACCATTGGTTCATTGGTATTGGTCTCTTAGGCAATTTAACAATTTTGTTACTGCATTATTAAAATGTTTTGGTTGTTTGATCTATTATAACTAAATTCTAAAAGCTCTGTCCTACTTGCATGAAGAATCTCTCATCACTGCTGCTATAAGACAGTCTTACAGATGATTTCCAGTGAATCTGATGCATTTTTACATCCAAGAAATCAGCAGAAGAAAACAATTGAAGATCAGCAAGCTATTTCGTTTTAAAAAACTGCTTTTTGAAGGAGCAATAAGGAAGTCTTTCTCCTGCTTTTTTCCCTTCCACCAAATTACTACCACTAACTTTTCAGATGACATTCATTTGAATGCAGTGGTAGAAGAAAAAAGGTACTTACCATAAATAATGGCAAGTTAACTCAGGGATTAAAGAAATGAATAAGTTTTCTAAATCAGTTATCTACACCATGACTTAAGTTTTTATGACAATCCCTTGCTACTCTGTTCTGAAACCTGCATTTTGAGGAAAGTATATTTAACTCTTACTAGCAATATGTTCCTTGTGCACTCAGTTAATCAAGCATCTTTTTCCTAAAGAAGCTGAGTTGCTCAGTTTAATGCAGTGAAGTACTTTTTCCTTTTGGTAGCACACAGGTTATCTTATAGTTTATATGCAGGAGTATTTTAGAAGGGAAACTTGATTTAAGAGAAGCCTTTCTGGGTGTGTTCAGCATGGTTTGAATCGAAAAGTTGTATTCTTTGTGTGTAGAGTAACATAGGCCAGAGCCTGCCTATTTGACCTTCCCAGACACATGCTCTTCTTTCCCTGCACAGAAAATGGAACCACAGAGCAGTAAGTGTTATTGGTGGGATTTCTATATGTAGGAAAGCTGTGCGAAAATACGGAGAGACACATTGTTCTGCATCTCAGATTATTAATCAAAGACATTAGCTGTTCTTGCTAGTTCAAAGAAATGCTGAACTGTTGAGAAAACAAGATTTTAGTTCATCACTGGTGAAACTTGTCCCAGAGCTATATGTTGAAATAATTTTCTTGCTTTATGTTGTCCATCATGGGACAGTGTAATAAAAGGTAAGGCCTTTGATACAAACATCCCCATGAGACACTTATGACAGTTTTACTCACTTTTTAGCCATCTTCTGTAAGTCAGCTGCTCTTACTAAAAAAAAAAAAAAACCACAACTATCAAATGTTATTAATTTGGAGGAAGAGCATTAAGATATGGCTTGTGAAAGGACTTTAAGACTATGCATTATCTAATTTCCACCTATTATATGCTAGTTTTGGCCTATAAAAGGGGATTACACTCACCTTTGCAAGTTGCTTTCCTTTTAGATAGGCAACAATGAACTGAAATTCTATTTTTGTTTCAGAGAATATTAAACTGAAAAGATTTAGTTTGATTTGAACTACTGCAAATGCGTATGGCAAATAGGAACTATTGGGGGGAACCCTTTGTTTTTATCAGCTACAGTTCTTTAAAGGGTCTTGTAGGAGTTTTGTAAATTTATTTTGTATTTAAAATCAGTATAAAGGCTGGTCAAATGTAATATAATTGTGTAAACAAATTCTGTTAATAGAAAGATGTACAGATTCATTTTGTACTGTATCTTTAATCTTGTGAAATAAAGATACCACCTGTGTGGTTACCCTCAGTGTTCACAGTGGTTATGATAACAGAGGATGTGAATTGCTGGTCATATGCACTGGTATATGCCACTGTTAAATGCATCCCTTCCTATAAAGATTGTCATACTTCTTTCACTTCCATTCCATAGGAGGAGCATAGAAGGTGGAATGGGTCATTATGTATTTTGTCTTCAGCTGTGCTAGAAACTTGCCTGCTGTGTATATGTGTGTGACAGTGTATATAGCATTTGTACCATGCCTGGTAGACACAGAACTGCTGTGTGATTCAAGAGTCGTGACCAGTAACTTCAGAATTACTACTGCATTTTCAATACTGATACAGGGATAATTCAGTGAGTTGGAAAGAGATACTGGGGGAGGGGAGGGACTACTCCAAGCTGACAAATCCGTTTGCTTTTCAGGCCATTGTTGACCCATTCATCCCTTCAGGCTCCACCTGTTGAGACCAAGTCCACCCTTGTAAATGCATTGAGTTGGTTGGCTTTCCAGTGTGCTTGTTCACTGGGGAGAAGGAAAGTAAGGATGGGGGGGGAGCAATGTTAATGGCTAGGAAAGGCATCAATAGGTAAGTGCTCCTGTGCATCAGCCCAACTTACATAGTTTCTGAACTATTTGCAGGCTTCCCATGTTGTCTGCTCCTGCCAATAGCACTTGTTGCAGGTAAAAACAGAACGATGGGTACTAAAACCAGCTTGAGTTCAACTAACAAAGCTCAAGCTTAGTGAGGTCATACCTCACCTTCCAAAAAAGTCCATTGTTTGAGATGTGATTGCTGACATACTCAGTTGAGGTGAGATCAGGTATAGATACTTTATTGACTACAGGCTATAGGTAAAATATGGAGTTGTGTTCTGTGGAGGGAATTAATTGAGCACCAGGTATATATATGATGTGGTGTGGGGGAGTGTTGGGGATTTCTGTTGCTTTTTTATTTTAAAACGCCACAGAATAATATTCATTGCAAACTAGTGTATTTTGTTTGGTTTTGGTTTTTATGTTGCTGTATTCTCTATATTTTAGTCTTGAGACTAAAACCAATTAAAATATTATTAGCATAGTTTGTAAACCTATAAGACCCATTTCATTAGTTACTTGGTATAATGACAAAATGTTCTTCCTCTTTAAATTATCATTATCTTAATGGATTTTCTGAATCATGACTTTGATTCCTAGTTTTATAAAGAATAATTGAGGAAAAAGTCACTCCAGCCTACTTGTTGTTAAAAGTCTTCAGACAACTGTAATCAACTTCTTCTAAAGCCAAGGGTGAGGGAGGGCAGTGTACCATCTGTCCAGGTAATGAAAACTGTAACATACAGTCTTATACTTTATTTTCAGAAAGAAAAGTAAGTGAAGATGGAGCACCATTATAACTGCACTTCAGGTAGTAAGAGAGATAGATGTGATCGAGCTTCTACAGCACAGCACCTGAATCTTGTAGTGAGCCTCAGGCAAAGTATTTTAACCCCAAAAGGTATCAGTGTCATTGCTACTTAAATCTGGTAAGATTTCTGAGGGCAGCAGCACTTCAGAGATGGGTTGCTCACGTTTTTACTTCTTTGGTATCCAACTTTTTGAGCTTTCCATATAACATGGGTTGCGATTCCAGATTTTTGAAAATAACTTTGAAGAACATCAATTTTTTGTGTTGCAAAGTACTGAAATTACAGCACTTCAATTGTGCTGTCAATAATTTTCTGTATTTCCTTATTTTTTATATGCTTTTCTTCATTCTTCCTCCTAAACACAGGCTGTTCTGTAAAATTAGTTGTTCTAGTTCCCATCTGTTATAAATGTGGCTCCATTTCTGTACAAGATTCATACCAACTTTTTTTATTGCATCTAATTAACTGCTTCTGGCGGGGGGGGGGGGAAGAAGTTGTACCTGGAGTGTGTGTTTGCAGCCACAAGGAGATATTAGACAATATTGGCAACTTGGACTTGTTAAATACTTGAGGTCTCAAAGATTGAGACCTTTAGAGTCTCCACCCTTAGAGTCACTGTCATATCTTGGGAGTATGCGTGTGTGTGTCTATGAGTGTGTGTGTGTGTATATACACACACATACATAGAGATATAAGAAGTCCTTGTTTGCAGGAGCTTCAGAAACTCACTTAACAAAATTAAATAATTCAGTACTCTTACTTTTCTCATAGTTGTGGAGCAAAATTCAAAACTAAAAATACACTGTAGCTTCTGGTAAGACCTGGCAAAGAATTACCTTTCCATGACTATTAAAACTTTTTTAGTATGTAAATCCATTAACCTCTTGTGCCAGTCTGTCTTGAAACATTGTTTGGAATATTATGTGAGTGGCTTCCAGGAGAGTGGCCTCTTTGCAAAGTTAAATCCATATTTTCTTAGAGTACAAAATCTTTCCCACTAAAATAAGTGAAAATGTTTAGCAACAGGTGATGAAGAAGTATTTTTTAAATCACTCTTTCACTGGGACCATCTGGTGCGCTATTTGAGCTATCCAAATAGCTTGAAAACTGTAATTTAAAATATTTTACATTATTTGTTTCTGTCCAATCTTACTTTAATGTTTGTTAGGCTCTAGACTTTGCTATATATGAAATTCCATTATTTAATGGCACTCTAGGTGCTTCTAAATAATTTATTATTATTATTACTATTATTACTACTACTACTACTATTTGGAAAGTTTTCCAGATCTAATCAACAGCAATTTTAAAGGAAAAGCCAATTTGCATTGCTAGTATTAAAAAGGGATATGCGATAAAGTCAAATACTCTTCATAGACTTTAAAGTCATTATTATAGCTGATGTTAAAATTACTGAAGAAGTATGTGGAATGTTCCCATTTAAGGGTTACAACTTTGCATTATAAAAAAGATACTTCTTGAACAATCATCCAGCTTTGAATTCAAAGGCTGAAGGCCTGGCAATCTACATGTTGGGGAGTTTTCCAAAGTGGTTTAGTTACCTTCATTACTGGGGCTGTGAGGTCAGGAGGACTCTAGTTAATTCTTTTCAGGCTGTATTTAATTTAATCTCTGATTTTCATCACATTAATTACAGGACTGGACAGTTCATTAGGAAGAATAGGCACACCAAAATATGTCTGCATTTTATTGTGGCATCCGGTGTTACGTTAATGTTCAGCTGTAACTGGATAACTAAAGAATTTCACATTTTTTACAAATAATTTTGTGTTTGACTTGGTTGTTGAAATCTGGGAAACATTGCACAGAAGGGAGGTGACTCTAGTAAGAGAATTCAGACCCAGTGAGATAAATGTGGTGATCTCACTTTACGCAGCTGTGTTGGCTTTTCCTGCCTCCTTGCTAAACAAACAGCCTTACTGGGTTCCCTACTAGAAGTCTTATTTTTTGGAAGGCAAAGGGTGCAAGTAGGTAGGAACTTCTCAAAACAGAGCAAGAAAGGATTTCTTCATTGATGTAATCTCTCAACAAATTGAACAAATCGTTGTATATTAACTTTGCCTACTCTATCTTTCATATTCAGTGAATAGCTCCATAGAGACACAAAAAATACTTCAGGTTTTTTGCACGTGTAATTGCAAAACACTGGCCTAATTATTATGTTTGGGTTTACAAGCCCCAAAGAGTTTATTCTTTACTATATTTGTCATTCTCAGTTCAGTTCCAAAAGATAGATTGATACAAAATACTTCTAAATGATTCTGGTGATACTAGTTCAGCATTATAAAACACAGCTCTCATGTTCAGAGTAAACAGTTTGCAAATAATCCTTTGGCTGAAAACTGAAAAACTCTATGGTAAATACTGAAAATTAATAGAAAAGTAAACTAAAAATAAATCACCTTTAATATTTCAGATCTAGTTGTCTCATTTATCCCATTTAGCACTGTGAAAGGTGCTAGAACAAACAATAGACTCCATCATTTTAAAATACTATTCCTTATTTAAACACAACAAATAAAATATTCATTTCCACTGTCTCTGTGGGATTTCTAAATGCCAAATCATAAAGGCTTTCTTGCAGTTACAGAAAAGGAAGCTTTCAAATTACATAAAATGAATATGTTTGATAAGCCTTTAGCTCCCTCTATGCTTACATTAAGCATTTGATGCTTCCGAACTTCTCCACTAGCCATTACACTGCTGGCACTGCTATTCTGCAAACTCTTCACTTGCTCAGATTGCAGGCAGAACAAGCTCTGTGGATACTGGTTAATTTGGTTCGCTGCTAGATGGCAAAACAAGGTGTCTGGTCATTGAGAAATGTTCTTCTGTGGGGAAAATGCCCAGTCTGTGAAAGGAAAGTGAAGGTGATGGCCTTCCATGCTAGAAATAGTGCCTTTGTCCCAGCAATATTCATTTTAAACTAATCTTGTCATTACTGAGACGTGCAGTTAAACAAGTCTCTCCTGAACTACGCGATCTTCCAGGCTGGGCAGTGGCGGCTGGAGCAAAGACCCCTCAGGTGCATGTACATGGTCCCAGGCAAGGGAGCTAAGCAAATCTTCTGGCACTACACGTTTG
The DNA here is from genome assembly GCF_009650955.1 of Corvus moneduloides. NCBI lineage: Eukaryota > Metazoa > Chordata > Aves > Passeriformes > Corvidae > Corvus > Corvus moneduloides. The sequence continues at coordinate 20,450,634 of NC_045481.1, forward strand.
TCCTACTGCTCTGTGTGTTGAGTCAATAAAAGCTCACTGGCTGAGGAGTATCACTCCTGTGAGACTGTACTTTGTGATAAAGTCTAAAGAAATATGTGAAGTACACATTTAATTGTGGAAGCAGGTCCAGATAGGTAAAGAAAATCTCAAAGTGCTTCTGTATGCTTCTGAATGGAGCCTCTGTTGGCACACCACTAAGGGTTAAGCCACTCCACCTCATTTCATTTAGTATGATGAAATGTATTGAATTCTGTTAACTGACAAATTTAATTAAATCTGCAGAAAAGCCTGCATGAGAATCGTTGTTTTGTAGTGGAATAAAATAGCATAATTTCCCAAGATATAATGAATTATTAATATCTTTATAATGAAATATTAACATAAAAAACCTTAGTTAGCTGTCAAAAGAACAAAAACAGGCGATGTGTATATTCAAAATAAATTAGAAGTGGGATCATTCTAACCTTTAGTCACTCAGTGTATATGTTTCTAGTTATGATTTCACATGCTCTAACCCTGTAGTCATACCATAAATACATTTTTAACATCAATCAGAATACCAAGAGTAGAATGCTGTATTTTTATGGTTAATATGTAACTTTGCCATATTCTAGAAAATGGAAGAATATAATCTTTGTGAAGTAGGCAAATCAGACTCTCTGGAGTATGTTTGATTTTTTAATTTCATTTTTTCTCCCCTATGTCCTTACTTTGGGGGGGATAAACATTCAAGTATATTCTAACTTCTCTTTCTGTTGTAGGAACAACAATGTTCAACTGGAAATGGAATATACTTATTTAAATAGAATAATTTTGGGTTTTATTCTCTGATGTAGAAAAATATTTCAGTGGAAAGGAGCTATAATAACCATTAGCTGCCTGACCACTGCAGGGCTGACCAAAAGTGTTTTCTGTGGTTTTGATTCTGAGAATACTCAAGAAAATATAAGAACCTGTATCAGGTATGTTATCTGCTGCTCCTTCCATTCCAGATCTTACTAGTAAAAGAACTTCAGAAATATAAAGCAAAAATTTCTTGCAAGTCCAAACAGAATAATAGTACTGAACAGAGTTGTCTGATGTGGTAATGATGTAGTAACTTGGATGGAATAAATTGTGTAAGAAAATCAAATGTTGTAAAACGAGGCTTTGCTCTCCCCCCACCTCTCTCCCCCTCCCCCCTTAATACAGGAACTTCAATTTGCCCAATATCAGAAAAAGTAATTGGTGCTAGAGCAAATTTAAGCCTGGTAATCTGCTTAAAGGAGGAAAAAGTGCTAAAAAGGATAATGTATTATATGCAAGCCTTTTTCCTTTAATGATTTCTTAAATGAGGAAACATCTATTTCCTCAGCCTTTAAACCACCTAAAGGCTATCAGTAAATATGCTCTGGAGTGAAAAGAAAGCAAGGATGGAAAATATATTTCTGGTGCTAAGTCCTACTTACAACCTGGTTGATGACATTTCATGCTGTGTGCTTTAGCAATGCAAGACACAGCAACTACTGCCACTGTTGGACTGTTTGTGACAGCATTTGTAGCTGCCTTTGTGACTACAAGTTCAAATACTACTGTGAAAAGTTACTCTGTAATGGCTTCTACTTTTATTCAGAAAACAAAGAAGGGGAAAGGGCAAAACAAGAAATGGGGTTCAGGACTTGACCAAAACCAGGGAAGGATTGACGGCCTTCAAGTCTCCAGGATCTCTCACAGTACATCAGAGGTCAAAAATGTTATTCTGGATCATGGATTTATTAAAGATGGGGAAGATAAAGGGAAACAATTGGAAAACTAATCTGTAGTTCTTTTGGCTCATAAAACAATCCTGAGAAGAAACAAAGACACCAGTTGTACCTGAGTAGAGCTATCCGTGACCTTGTTGAATTTACCCTGTACACGTGTAAATGAGTCTGACTCCCAGCCTAAACCCATTTGGGCCCACAGGCAGCGTATTCAACTAAACATCTTCCATGTGACTGGCTTTGTCTGGGCAATCAACATCTTCTACTGCTGCATCAAACAGGATCTGCAAGTCCGGTTTGTGAATGTGCGAGTTGTGTGCTATTTTCTCCCAGCCACCTCTAGCTGGCACTCGTGTCGGTGCTTTGGGACACGCGATGTCCTCCGCTTGTGCCACAGGAGCTTTGGTTCGAGTGTTCTTTGTAGTGTGTGTGTCCCCACATTGCTCTGCACCAGGAGCAAACCTTCGACCTTCTTTGAAAGCCCCTTCGAAACAATCAGGTGCACCAGGCACGCTAAGATGCTGAGTGTAACATCAGTTGTAATTACATGGTTGCATCTTGCACTTTGTATTTGAGATTTTCCCAGCGTTTTTACACTTTCTAAAATTCTTTGTTCACCCAGAGAAGAATTAAACTTTTTTTTTTTTACAGTCAGTCTCCATTACTAATTAAGGCTGTTATTATACTATTTATTGCTAATGTTAAGGTCATTAACATTTCTCAGCTTGCAAGGTTCAATTTTCTAGGAAGCTCTTTGGTGGCTTGCTACTCCCTCAGCTCTCCAGAGTCATTCTCTGAATCTACTAATGGATGTAAATGTACACATCTGTGCTCACGTTTGGGCTAATGATGCACATGTTCATTTTGCATAAGCTTCCTTTCAGCTGGAGTATAGGAATTGTACTGGGGTTAGAAGTTAATTCCTCCATAAAGACATTTCCATATGCAAATTGCTCTCTGAACTATTTAAAAGCAGAAATAAGATTAATATTAATCTTTACTATGCAATTTATATTATTAGGATAATAATACTATTACAGCTTAAAAACAATTTGGTTCATAGATGTTGTATTAACTTTCTTATACCTGCCTAATACATAATCCGTGAAATTCATCAGGGTGCAACAAAAGAATTGAGGTGCCTGTTAATTGGTGTTCAAAGTGGGTACACTAATTCACCAGTTACAAATAAATAGTGTTGTATTTAAGCATGCCCGTTGAATGACCCCGAACAGAAGGATAGTTGTTTGCATTATCAATTTTTATTTGCACATTGCTATTTATTTTTGCCCGTGGGTGAGCGGAGACGGCAAAGTCCGTTGACTTTGAATCGTATTTAGAACGGTCCTGAGAAACTTGGAAGGGCTCAATACCGAGAGTGCGGAACAGCCGCCCCTCCGCCGCCACCTGCGCGCGGGGGCCCGCTGGCGGCGCGGGGCCAGGGCCGGCTCCGCGCGGGCGGGGCGGGGCGGGCCCGGCCAATGCGGCGCCGCGGCCGCCGGGGAGCGCCCAATGGCGGCGGCGCTGGCGGGCGGGCCGGGCCGGGCTGGAGCCGGAGCCGAGCGCGCCGGGAGCGCGCCCGCGGAGCAGCGCTGCCGCCGGTAGGTGCGCGGGGCCGGGCGGCTGCGGCCCGCGGGGAGGAGGGGGCGCGGCCCGCGCTCTGCCTTCTGAGCGCCGGGAGAGGGGCACCGCGGCTCGGGGCTGGCGGGCAGCGCTGGCGCGGGCGGAGGACATCAAAAACTGCAGCCGAGGAAACCTAAAGCGAAGGCAGGTGGCCCTGCTGGCGGAGCTGGGGCCGCCGCCTGCCCCTCGGTACCTGCGGAGCGGGGCCGCCCGCGGCTGCGCGCCCTGACGGGACCGGGGTTCCCCTCCGCGCTCCTGCCCTTTACCCGCCCGGGGTCGTGGCGCTGCTCCCGCCGCGAGTATCTGTACCGAGTGTGGACCTGTTCCCCTCGGTGCTCGCAGCCTCCCTCAGGGCCGTTCTCCGGGGATGCGCGGCTCGTTCTCCGGGGATGCACCCCTCGGGGATGCGCGGCTGTGCCCGTGCGAGCGGGTCGGGGCTCTGCGGCTGCGGAAGGGTTAACGCTCGTTAGCAGCAGCACGGGAAAGCTGCTTGTATCCACCTACCCCTCAGCTGCTCCATGGAATTACTCACGGTTTGGATTTTTTTCTTGCTTGGGTCCGCTGAATTGTGCTGCCTTTGAAACGTTTTTCTGCGGCTAAGATATTGCAAGGAAAACAAAAATCGCTCGCTCTTCTTTCTGTTGTCACGTTTCAATACGCTATGTAAATTGTAGGTTAAAAAAGCTCAAATTACATATTTCCATGCGAAGTGGAGTTTTGTGTTGACGTACGACCAGGCAGCCTTTTCTCTGCCTATTTGTTTAGTTCATACATTAAATATTCTTTCTGTACTGCAGCTCTATTTTTCTGTATTGATTTTTGTTAATCGTTTTGTGGATTAACTGGTTGTAATCAGCCTCAACTTTTTGGATTTTTTTCTTTCCCATGGTTTAATCTTTTTGAGACTTCGGGTTTCCAGACACACAAAAGTTTAAAAATGCTCGACTGCTTGACTAGATCAGGTGATGCTTTGCAACTCACGTCTTCTCGTACTTTAGTTGCGCCTTTTGCTGGGAAATATCCTTAGGGTAATATTGCAGTGTTGGTTTGAGGGCACTTTTAGTATTGTCAAGTATTGCCAAATTGCAAAAATTTGGCAAACATTGGCATTTCTTTACCTGTGAATCAGATATGAATCATTCTTGTCTTCTGTGAAATTTTGCAAACTTACTAGTCTGGGCAAGTAAACTTCAGCCTACAGGTTGCTTGGAAAATGCTTGTGTTTGCTAATTCTGGCATGTGACTCTGATTTAGTTTTTTCTCTGCCAAGGTGATCAAAACATACCCTGCATTACACAGACAAGTGAGATCTGGACTTTGCCTTAATATTGTCCAGATAAAAAGGTTCGTTTTAATAAAGTTTGTGTTATCACCAAAAAGCTTGAAGAGCTATTTCCCCCACCTGTATGAGATTAATTATGTGGGATTATGCAATGCATTGGACTTTCCTAAATACTTAATTTCCTAATGGGTAGGTTCTCTCTTCTCCAAGAATTTTCAGATTTGATTGATTATAATTTACAGCAGTGTTTACAGTGAATTACTTTGTTATGCCATGCTTTTTTTCAGGTAAATCTTCAACCTTTTCTGTATACTATTAAAGGCTTTTAATTATATTCATATTTAGCTTTAAAGTACATAGCATGTAGCAGTAACTCCCTGGCAGATCTAACATACAGGTTTCCTTATATATAGGAATACAGCTGGCAACTTTAGCTCTCTGCTCTTTTATAGTTGTGGCTTTTAAATTATTTTTAAAATATCGATGTCATTAGGAGCATGACCATTAAACTTTTCAGTAAGAGAAAAGGGTCCGATTTTTTCTCTCTCACATGATATCTCAGTTCTGACTAGTTGTACTGTCTTATAATTTGTGTCCTTCATTATCATTAAGAACAGAATAGCATATCTTGGTCTTTAACTGCAGAGCTTTCCTTAATTTGAGTTCCTTGTATCCCTCACTACATGAGTGGCATAATTAATACTCTGTGTGGTTGGTTTAGATTACAGTCCAAGGGATGCAAGGTAAAAAGATAACAGCTACATCTCAGTAGTGGCCAACTCCCCATCTCAAGTCCTTGTTGGTGCTGCCTTGCCAGCTATCTTGTTAAGAACTAGTAGCTGGTACAGTTCCCTGGTTGAGAAACCCAGACTGTGAGTGGGTTAAAACCATATTGTGAGTGGGCTAAATACATCATGTTTATAGAGTCCATAATTTTCAGCTGTTTCAAGTCTGGCATCAGCAAGTAAAGATAAGAAATGGTATCTATGTGTGTTACAAACCTCTCAAGATGTTTTGCTCTGCAAGGCTTCTGTTGCCCCGGAAGCAGTGCCTTTTCCAGTCAGGGAGACAGTTTCCAAGGTGGCATCTGCTATAAGGTCATGGCTTGTGGATTCTCCTGCTCTGACACTTGGCTCCTGGTAGTACCCTTTCTTCATGCAGCTTTTAACCCAGGTATTGCACTGAGGCTTTGTGCAGTAAGCTAACAGAATCAGTTTTGAATTGTTGAAGTCCTGTTAAAGGCCGTCTTTGCAATACCATCAGCTTTCTGTTTGAAAGCTGGAAAATTAAAGAGATCATTAGGAACTAAGCTATAGAATCTAAGGATTCATGTGGTGGTGGCAGTCTAACATAATCTTGGCCATCTGAAAGTTGTGTTTATCTAAGAAAATCACTTAAACTCCCTCTGCAGGTCAGCCAGGAAAGGGCGACCTTCAAAAGGCAATTCTTGGCAAATTTGTCTGAACTATTAGTTGCATTACAAAAAAAAAGACAAAATACTCAACTGCAAAACCAGATTATTTTGTCCTCAGATGCCTTAGTAGGTTTCTTTGGAGTCTAACATGACAGATGTTTTCTTACAGAATTGTGAATTCTGCTAATGGATGTAATAACTTCACAAGTGGTTAACCTCAAGGAAGGAATGCCTGTCCTTGTATGTGTTGGGTATGAGCATGTGTCGTCTTCAAAACTATAGCTGCAATTATGGCCACAAGAATTTGAGTCCTAGGAAATTAGAAGCCATACAACTCCGCTCGTACATCTGGAAACCCTAGGGATTACATCTTTGCTACTTGTAGGTGGTGAAAGGTTTGCCAGGACCTTAAACAGGGCCAGAAATCCATCCACAGATGTCTATATGGGTAAGATTGCTTTCCGGTAGGGATTATGTATCCCCTATTGACTTCTGCCATCAATTTTCACTGTCTTCTAAATATGCAAATAAGTAGAACAGTGTGGAATGTCCTGGTTTTTTTAAAACTGAAAGGGGGGTAAAATTTCAGAAATTGTGATTCAAAAAATTGAAAAAACAGTCCCATGGAAATACCAGGGGACACACATCAGTGTTCCAGGATTCTCTTCTCTTCTGGAAAAACTATGGATGTAAATACATGAGCGCATTATTTAGGGCAGGAATGCACTTTTAAAATGAATGTCCTGATCACCTGCATTTCTGCAGTTCAATGTGCATCTTGGAGCACATAAACTGATTTTGTTTGGGATAAGACTGAGCAAAAGGAAGAGCTCATTTAATGTACTCCAAGTGCTAATGCAAATTAAGTCTACAGGATCATTTTGGAGATAATTGTAAGTAAAAACCATAAAAAAGGTAGTGTGAGAGCTGTACCCTTAATGCTAAGTATTTCACTCCACCACTGCTCCTACTGGTAAGGTTTTATGCTGCTTATTAGGGTAAACTTAGGATACAGTCTGTTGACCAACTTGACAACCCATTTTTAAATTTTGCATAATCATCAGTATATATTGACAGAAAAAAAAATCATAGCAAAATGCTAAAAGAGTTAAGAGGAGACATCAATGCTAGGACAATGTGTTGCTTAGATAAGCACAGAAACAAATAGTGCGTTCTTTAATAGGTAATAATCTTAAAAGAAGTAGGTTACTGAAATGTATAGCTTTATTATACATCAGTTCTATAGAGATACAGTTCCTGAAGGGAAGCCATAAAATTGAAGAGCTTTTGCTCTCATCAATCCCAAAATGCCTTCAATAGGTGCTTTTTTGACAGGAAGTATTTCCCAAAATATTGAAAATATTTCTCAGCAGTGATACTAAGGCTTGTCAGTCAGCTGTAGTGAAATGTCTAAAAATATGTGTAAGACTAGGTGTGAAAAAGACATACAAGTCCAAGTTAGTTACCATAATCTCCTTGGAGGGGGATTCACCTCACTTGAAAATAGATCAGGTGAAGGATCCTCTGGAGGTGTTGTGTTCCTTCTATTGACTATAAACAGAGCATCAGGTGACTATCTCAGATGTCTGGCTGGGTGTCTGGAGTTAAATGAGGTGTGATTCATCTTGCTTTATTAAGGTAACTGAACTAAATGTCTCAGCACAATTCCTTCAGCTTGAAACAGAGGGCAGAACTGACCAGTGTGCTTCAGGATCCTACAGAGGTGCTCTAGTAGTTCAAAACTCTCCTGCTATTCAAAGAGCAGACAGTGTGCTCCAGAGCTGAGATTCAAAGTGGAGCTCCTGGTCCAAGGGCAGCAGACCTGCCTGGTGAGCTAGAGAGAAAGGATGTCTTTTTGCTGAGCGGTTTCTTGATTCATTATGCTCCTTTAGGCCAAGTTTTAGTTGGCATTTATAGACATGAATATTTACAGAAACCAATTCTCTCTGTGTGCTCTTGAGTTTGCCAGCTGTGAAATTAAGTGAAAGAATTATCTTCAATTTATTTTTGAATTAGGGGGTGGCTATATGATACAGTAATTTTGCCATCTGAATCAGGGGCCTCTGGTGAACAGAAGGTACTATTTCACAGAATTTCGTGGTGGTTTTGTGGTTGTGTGGGTGATGGAAATGCATGAAAAAACATCTACTAAGCATTTTTGAAGAGAAAAAGTATTACTAGCTGCAGAACTGAAACTAGAGCTGGTCAAGCTCCGCAGCACAAGGCCAGTTTGTTTTCTAATAGAGCAGTTTCAATTGAATGGCTGTAGGGAAGAATTTGGCCTATGAAGTTTAATGATTAGTGGCTGTTTAGTTGCCAGCTGTTCTTAAGGACAGAAACTTGCCAGCAGAAATGCTTCTTTTTCTCTGGTCCTTGCTAGGTTGTTTCAAGTTCACCACAGTTCAAGTATTTACCTGGTTAAAACTTATATTGTATGCATAAAAATTATACATGGTGAAAACATCAGGTGCATGCAAATTATACAGTACATCAGTTAGCATGAGGAATGAGATCTCAGTTGATAGGTGCATGGATTACTTTGGGGGCATTCACAGCCAGAATCTCAAATGTCAGTGAAGAGGATAAAACTGAGATAGAATAGATTTGGCAGATGTGGTCTTTCCTCTCCTAAATAACACATCTCTGTCCTCTGCAGTTTAATCGTCCGGTCTCTCTGAATGAAGGCTGCTGTAATAGTTCACCGCACTGCATGTGGGCTCAGAGTTTGACACCAGCATTCACCCTTTTTTTCCCAGAAAAGTTTGCAGATTCTCTCTGTGTCCAATCCAGGCTATTGATATGAATGTGCTTGGAGCTAAGGCTGACTGAGGGTAGCCACAGATCTTTGGGAGCCACAGCTCCAAACAGCTACATTAGCTCTTCAGTGACACTGAAACAGACAGTAACTTTCAAGGGATAATCCTTTCTTTTCAGGAAGTTTGTCTTGAAAGAAAAAGTTCTTATTCAGCTACTTTTTAATAGTTTCTAACATACTTTTGCGTCTGTGTGAATTATGTGTCAAATTTACAACTCTGACACAATGAGTCTTGGTAACAGAGTGTCCCTGTCCCTTTGTGGGCCTGTGCCTTTATGAAAGAGGAAGTAAATGCCTCAAATATTTTTAAATCTACTTGTCTGCATCCCACTACCAAAACTTGTCCACTGGATATGGCAGCCCTTGCCAAAGGTTAGCTGGATTCAGCCTCCCCAGAGCGGGCAAGAGAGCAGTAACACTGCAGTAGCATTGCCATGAACTGGCATTTCCAAAAATCATGCTGCTGTGCTACTGAGACATACTGTGGGCTGAGGAACAGAATGACCACGGTCACTTTGGGCTGCGTAAGGCTGGGTGGGAGGTGGGGTGACCCGACCACACTGCTTCCATTTCCAGAGCAGGTTCAGAAAGCAGCCATGCTGTCAAACACACTGCACTGCTGGGAGTCTTACCTAGGAGGGGTTGCACAGGCAGGGTATTCAGATTCCAAACCTTTTAATGGAGAAAGGCCTTGCTGGTATGACCTGAGTGCCCAGCATCCATCTACAGTGCTTTACATTGTTTTGTTCGATGAAGTGAGTGAAGTCTTCATAACTTTTTTCTTTGTTTTCCTGACTACACGCTAGAGTTTTCAAGGCAACAATAAACCTGTCTTAAACTTGTGGTGGCTTGGATGGAAAAGGAGCCTTGGAGTTTCTTTAGTGACTTCTGATTTTATATTTTGTTGGGTTTTTTTACACAGTTGCTCTACTAAAGCACTTGCATAACACAGAAGAGGTCATGCATTAACCAGAAAGAAGAAAGTTACAGAATATCTGACAGCACTCAGAAATGGAACGTGAATTAAATTCTTGTCTAAAAATTTGGGATACTGCATTACCCAAGCTCAGCTGAGAGCTGGAATATGTTCATGACTTCACTTGTCATACCATGGGACTCTCATTGTACTCTGTAAGTTTCCACATGCATAATGTAGGAGAGCACAGTTCTAACTATATAGAATGGCTGGTCACCTGCTGCAGTTAAACTTTACATGATTTCCTCTTCATTAGGAACTGTAGTGATAAGACAAGGCATAGTGGGTACAAACTGAAAGAGGGGAAATGTAGGTTAGACATTAGGAGGAAATTCTGCACTGCAAGGTTGCCCAGGGAAGTTGTGGATGCCCCAACCCTGGCAGTGTTCAAGGTTGGATAAGGTGTCCCTGCACATGGCAGGGCGTTGGAACTAGATGATCTTGAAGGTCCTTTTCAAGCTTTAACATTTTGATTCTATGATGAAATGATAAAATAAGTCAGCTATTTGAAACTGAAGCATTAATTTTTTGCGCAGGAAAGAACAGGGAAGTGTCTTGCTGTACATTTATCTGCTTTTCCCTTTCTCTTTTTGTTTCTTCTTTCTTTCTTTTTTTTCTGAGTATTGATTTGGTGTATCCAACTAAATTATTCTCTCTCCTCAAAACATGGAATTTCAAAAGATTGAACCACATTCCTATGTCTGTGTGGAAACTGGAGATTATCTTTTTCCATGCACCTATAAATAGTGGTCTTACTTTTGGTTCTGTGTAACCTGTGCATGTACACACACCTACAGCACTTGTGTCCCACTGGCTCAAGCCAGGCATACAAGAAGGTGCCACTGCAGAAGCTTCCCCAGCAAAGGGTTTGGTCTCCGGGGACCTCCCTGAGGGTGTCTGCACAGCTGTGTCATGCACCCAGTATGCACTATTCCAGTTCTGACAGTTTACTTTGACAGTAATTCCTCTTTTGGAATGCACGAGGTTGCCTGCTGTCTCACAGGCACTATCATCAGGGTACTACCATAGAGTACCACTTAGTGTGTGTTAGTAAAAACTAAACAACCCAAAACCTCAGTAAAACCAAACAAGAAAAAATGAAGGATTTTCTCATACCCTCTGTTCTACATCATGCTAGTATACCATGCATTCTTATGTTTTGACAACTAAACAAATACAATTGGACACAAATGCATTAGACAGTACCATTGCAAACATATTCTTTTGTACTGTGTATGAATATGACTTGTCAAGAACTTTGTTTCTACTTCAGATAAATTTTTGGCAATGTTCTATAAAATACTGGGTACCTTTAAATTCAATCTTTGCACAAGCATTTTTTTTCTAGAGTTGTTTTGCATTCTCTTGAAACAGGAGTAGCCATGCTAAAGGAATAGAAACATCAAGTCTAATGGGCCTATATTTAGGCTGTCTAAAATAGAGAGTGACAACAAACATGATGTTTATGGGTTGCCCTGAAGGGCTGCAGTGTCCTGGCATCACATTAAGTTGCATTTGACTCTTCAGACACTGGAAATGAGGAAAGACTGGTTGGATCATCGAAAGAATTTTCTGCTAGAGCAAGCTTGTTCCCTGTGACATCTCTTCCAGAACTTTGCCTGGCTTTAAATAATCAAGCAGGGTTTCCTTAAACTGGGAGACAATTTCACATTTTAATGTTGCCTTTATCTATAACAATCGAGAAGGATCTCCTTTATAACAAAAATCCCTGTTTAATTCTTTTGCTTGGAAGGGTTGTGCCGATACAGATTAGAAGTTACAAAAGATGCCACATAGAAGTACAATTACACAGAAATTATTTACATTTAATAGTTGTTAGCTATATGGAAATACAGAGAAGGTTTGAACAGAAGATGACTTTCTCAGTGTTCCTAATCCCCCTTTCGAGCCAACATTCAGCACAAGAAAACTTCTTTGCTTTCATTCAGGGCTGCATCACTTCCTCAATAGTCCTTGTTTTCCTGATGCTTTCGCAGTTGGATTCTGTGTTTTTCTCTCACTCTGAATCTGTTCTCCTGTTCTGTGCGTACTCACAGCTCAGACAGATCAATGCCCATCCTCTGTGTAGGCATACAGCTTCCAGTGAAGCTTCTCTGTCTACAGAATTCAGTTCCTCTCTTGTCTTGAATGTGGCTAGTGTTTGAGGGCTTGAGTTCTTTCTTTCTTGGATTTTTTTTGGTTTGGGTTTTTTTTTTCCTCTTCCCCTAGCTTTCTTAGTCAAAATGAGAGTTTAACTGATACTGATTGATGGCAAACACATATACCCACCATCTTCAGTGAAGATGTTGTCACCCATCTTCTAGCATTTAACTTATTTGTAATCAGAAAATAAAGCCCTCGTTTCGTTTGTGCAGTTGAAACTTGAGGCACAGGGGGAATTCTGCTGGCTCTCCTTTTACTGATGGAAGCAGGATCAGTTTTTGAGTTGTACAGTGAATACTTGAAATGCAGTAATTTGTTGCAGTGCATATAAGCAGTGCTAGAAAGTTAATATCTGTCAGAACAGGATGGCATTTCACACAAGCCAGGTTGTGTGTTTTCTAAAAGAGTGTTTATCATCCAGCATGATATTCCAGTAAACTTGTGATCACTTACTTCCCTGTTTCTTTTGTTATTAGTCCCAGTATAGAAGAAGGACAGGTAGATAGGATTTTATTATCTGTGTTTACTTCTTGATGGCTGTCTTGAGTGATGTCAGGCTGCGATGGCATAGTTGGTTCTAGAGGGATTAATTGTAGAACATTATGCCTTTTGCAATAGTGAGATAACTTCAAAAAACTACTTGGATAATCATCACAGCAGCAAATAAAGTACAGGAACTTTTGGAGGGTTTGGTAAATGGAATACATCTGGGTAGCTTGTCTGTGCAGAATTTAAATAAGAACATACAAAAGCATCAATATCAGATGTTCAAACCACGTTGCTCAGTGGGAATTTTCTTTTGAAACACGTTCCTTGTATGTAAACTTTTTGAGGTTTGAAAGAATAAATCAATTTTTAAACCCAGTTCCCTGCACATACTGTGGATAGGAGCATCAGTTTTATAGTATTGTGTCATGCAATAGTTGTGTCTACTGCAAATTCACCATCCTGAAGCAGAGAAAAATCTGTGTCACATGCAATGGGCAGGTGTGGAAGTCTGGGATCAGGATGCTGCTTTTGACTTCTGCCCTGTGGAGGCCTTGAGAAAACAAGGAAGAGTAGTAAGGACCATGTACTCACCCTCACCAAAGGGAATGTTAGCAACCTCTCCTCCCTTACTGCATTTAGATTTCCTGTTGCCTACTGTTACTACCAACAGAATTTTGCTGAACAAAGTAAAACCTGATCTGAGCTATTCTAGTCTTTGGGAAGAAAAACCTGAAATTAGTGGTTTTTCTCCTATTTTTTTCTCCTGTTTGTACAATACTGCCTGGGGGAATAAAAGTGCCAGATTTTAGAGATGTAAATGTTCTGCTAAACAAATTGACACATTGCCTCTTTCCTGTAATCTTGTCCCAGTCTAGTTTTATTGCACTGTTGCTCTATATGGTAAGAGAAGCATTTGACTAATTGTTGCCTCAGATCCTAGTTTGAGTTGAAAGGTTGGCAGTTTGGGAAGTTGTCCTTCAAGTTCCCATGCAATTACATGCCTGGAGGCTTCAGTTACACTTTGAAGGAATCATGTACCCAGAGTGAACTATATTGAAAGTCCTGAAATGCAGAACTTCTGTTTTCCTGATGTGACTGGTGATGTGAATTATCACTGTCAAACATTTTGTCTCACATCCTCCCTTGGTTTTTGCCTGCTGTATATTACTTCTAATCGTAAAAATAACTTTTTTTTAAAAATTAAAAATTCCTATTCTGTTTTGCACTGCTGGTCTTCTACAGTGTCTTTGTACATTTCTCAAGTTTTTAGAAGTACAAGTAATAGAGGAGGTTGTACAATTTTTCTCCAGCATCAGACTTTGAATCCCTGTCTCTCATTATGAGGCATCCAGAATCCATGAAGTATTTCTGAGGCATGGCCTTGACAGAAGGAGAGATATTATTGCCTTCTGAACTGCCTAAATTTGCTGGTATTGCCTGCAGGAGGGCATCTTACATGTCTTCTCTCTCTCTGTGGAAAACAGAGGAGCTTCTGTGGCAGATAAATTTTGGTGTAGGGAAAACAGCAGCTGTTGACCTTTCAGATGTTAGCCTTGACGCAAATATTCCTGAGGGAGATGCTTATGACTTTCTTACCACTGCATCCTGTACAGACTCTCCTCTCTTACTGTCACTGAAATGTGAGCTTCCAGGAAAGTTGGGATGTGTGTTTGTGGCATATGGTTTTATGTGTGCTGGTTGTGCTAGAGAAAATAAGGTCATTCCAGGTCACCTCAGCTTTAACGCTGCTTCTGCCATGGACTTGCAGTGTGGATTTAGGCAGATCACTTCATAGCTGTTGAACTAATTGGGAATGGTCATTAGTGTGGCTGCACTGGGCCCTGGGCTCAGGAAGACCCCCAATCTGCTCTTCTGTCATTCAATGTGCCAGATGTCACCTTTAGTGCCACACTCTGCCCCACTCCATCTCTGTCTAAAATCACCAGGAGACAGTAGTAATGACCTACCTTGTAATGGGACAAGGTGGATTTGCCCAGGCTCTGCAGACACAGCACTGTCAAGACTCTTGTTACTATTCACTTTGGTATAATCCATAACAGGAAAAGCCATCCTTTCTTCCAGAGAGGCTGCAGGAGTTTCATAAGGCATGTCTCCCTTGGAGCCCTAATTCTTCCTTTCATATTGAGAGCTTTTGTGTGAGTGTTAAATGCACCAGATAGTGACTGAACTTGTTAAGCTACATCTGAACTCATATAAAAGCATATATCAGAGTAGGTAAAACTGGTCTGAGATCTAAAACAGAGTTTTACCAGAGACTTGCTCAGGGCAATTTACAAGCTGGTGGGGCTGTATACATGGAGAAAATATTGTCAATATTAAAAAATACAATACTCAACCAGATATGATTTTATTTCTGTCATCATCTAGGTCATTCATAAGGTAATCTTACCTCAGGCATTTAGGCAGAGGTTGGTAAAATTATTTTTATCAGTAAGAATGATATCCAAGTCCAGTTCCTTTGTTTCACTGGGTTTCTCAAGTTCATTGTTTTGTTTTTTTCCTGTTGTTTAGCACTGTGTTTTCTTTATGCCGTTGCACCTTGAAGTACTTGGGACTTGGTTTTGATGCTCAAGAACAGAGTTCCAATTTGGAGTTTGTTTATTATTCAGATCATGATGTGCTGATGGTCAGTGTTTGTTACAGGCCAAGCCGAGAGGAAGAGCCATGAGCTCTTTCTCACTTGGAAATTTGCCCAAGGCAGCAATCATTCCTCAGTTCATGCTACTAGAATTGTTTCATCTGTACAGGTTTGCCAAACACATAGTCAAGATAAAATTACTTATTTTTCCTTGAGGCTTTCCTGGTGGGAGAGAAGCTTGATTGTTACGAGAAAAGCCCTGGTCAGAGTCTTTCCTTTCCTTACTGTCCCTTTGGCGTAGTTTCTTTTCTCTGCTGTGTGGAATTTAACAGCTTGTCTAGTTGTTTTCCCTTAATGGTCTCCTACAAAACCAAATGCAAACTACTGTAACCAGTTAATGTTTCAGTTCCTGGGATTGTAAGGGAATGTATAAGCAAGAGAAACAGTATTGCTGTATGGATTACAGGATTTTTTTTCAATAGTGTTGCCATTACTGTAAGGCAATATATTTAGAGTCTATACACTTAGCACAAGCTTCCTATTGATACTGCATTTGGAAAACAAGAAAGCAAACAACTGAATTTCATTCTCAGTATTTTTATTCTGATTTTTTTTTCCTATTTTCCCATATAACTGTAACCTAGTAACTCTGGGTAGTGATCAGAAAGCCAACTGCAGCCTGCATCATATGGATGTAACTTGAAGCAATTGGAGAAATGACCCTTAGTGCTTAAAAATATTAATTGTGCTGAGCTGTTTCTTCTAAGGAGAGTTGAAATCTACTGAGAAACAGTGTTCGAGTTTACTGTGCAAGCACATGAGTAATTAAATACTTTGAACGGAATGTTTACAAAAACATCATGCAATTACGGATACTTCTGAATTCCATTACAGATATTTCTGATACTTCTAAACCTCAATAAAAGCCACAAGCATTTCTCCATATCAACATTACTACTGTTGGTGTTTGTACTCCCACAGTGTGTAAAGTGAGGGCTCATTGTACAAGGTGCTGGGTGTCACACTTCTGGCACAGGATAATTATGTGTCTTTCTCAAATACATGTTTTTGATGTAGCAAGATAAAGGGAGAGGAACAATGATACCCCTTTTCATCTGTTGCTAGAGGGGACTTGTACAAAAGGACAGATGGGTAATCATGTCACAAGAAGGAATGGCTGTAGACTGAATTTACGTAGTTTTGAAATGAGAGGCTTGTAGTTACCAAAGCAGTTTTGTCATTTTAGAATGAACCTTCATCAGTTTTAAGAAGGACTTGTATAATGGGGTTTATCAAAACACTAGGAGGACTAAAGAGACAAGGAGTTTTTTTCCAGCTCTATGATCTCTACCTTTTGGAAAATGAAGTAACTGTCACCTACTTGTCAGTCAGATTTACATGCACCACGGTGAAACTGTAATGTGAAAAAGGGACACCTGAAGCAGAAATTTCAGCTTCTTAGAGGGGTTTTTCTGCCTCATGGTCAAGTCACTGCCTTGGAATTGATGGTAAGAATCATTGGGGTGAGCAGGTATAACATCTGCTTTACTTTGTATTTACTGTGTGATAGTATCAAATAAACAAGCAAACTTCTAATTCACAATTTTTTACCAAAAATCTGATAAATTAGCTTACTTTTTTTTTTAAACCAGTTCAGCACCAAAAGCTTAGTGCACATAATTGCACAAATCCAGAAGTAACAATCTAAACAATCCTGTTCATGTAGAGAGAAATAATGCTGGTCTGGCCTGGTAATATCTTGCTCCAAGAAATGTGTTTCCATCTGCTCTTGTTTGGGCTGTGCAGCATGAACTTTTGCTTTAACTGTAGCTCACTTGGAGTTTAAAGAATTTATTTGTTCTTAGTCCTTGTAGGCTCCAAAATTAATTCCTCTATGAATAACCAGAGATGTTTGAGAAGTCTGAAGAACAGGAAGGAGCACTCTGAAATTCACTTGCAGAGTACTTGCTGCAGTGTTTAAATAGTGGTGCTGACTGCTTTGCTATGGAGAGGATCCAGGTTTATCCACAATTCAGATGGTTCTTCTGGAGGTGCCAATTACTACCTCTGTAGTAGTTCTGCTAATGGCAGCATCGTTGTGTTAACTGAATGCACAGTGGCACTGGTATTGGGCTGGCTGAGGCTCATTGGTTCACAGTGGGATGGGCTTAGGTCTTTCTCTAAGGAGGATTTTGGAGAGGGAATGAGAGGTGAAAAATAATTTGTGGATGAAGTATTTTTTCCACACAGTCTGCACAGGTATTAGCTATACATGATTCATAATTCTGTACAGGCATTTAGGTCAAGGGGAGGGATTGAGGCTTTTTTGTGAATGTTGAAAGAATGCAAAAGTCTATAGTTTTCTTTTTTTTTTTTAACCTAACATATGCATCCTCAAAATGCCTCTATTCTGAATATCTTTGAAGTTATTAGCTGCTCAGACTGCCTTTCCTCTCTTTCAGGCTGCAGGTGTGATAACCCTGATAAGTCAATACAGTCTCTTTCATTTACCAAACTAGGAAATCTCTAGAAAATTCCAGTCATGGGGAAGTTGTATAACCTTCAATGCACAGTATTCTGGTGCTTTTCTGGGCTTATAGACCTCACTGTCCATTTTGAAGTGCTAGTTTTTCTCTCTGGTAGTAAATGGATTTTAAGAATTATGGTTGTCACAGGGCAGTAGGGTTCTAGAGGAAATCCATCTTAAAATAGTGGTATAATTCTCCCGTATATCTGCACACCTGAAACATTCCATTTTCTTGCCTCCTTTCATATCTTTTTTCCCCTTGAAATTTAAAAAAAAAAAAAAAAAAAAAAGAGCTCTACTGCAGTCTCTGTGCATCAAGAGCAAGCTAAACTGTTTTCTTTTTTCATTTCCTGCCACTTCATGCTTCTGTCAGGACTTTTCCAGGAGAAAGGGCAGGTCAGTATCCAGTTGTCTGGGAAAAGAAAACTTAGTTACAGATATTTAAACAAGCCCAAAACAAATAGCTTAATTGGTCACATGAGGAAAACAAGATGCCAAGGTCATCCTCTCCTTCCCTCATATGGCATCCAAGTGACCCTAAACATCTGATTTTTTTTTTTTTTTTTCTCTTAGCTTGCCTCTATGTTTAGCTTTGTAGTTTCTATTAACAGTATCCAAAAGATATGTTGTGCAAGGCAGGCAAATGTACCTGCCCACACTGCATGGAGACAGGCGTCCTGCCATGGCAGTGGAGGAAGAAGGGCTCAAGCGCTGCTGTTCCTCCTGCAGGAGGGAATTGGTTGTGTAAGAAGGGAAAAATATGCAGGGTGACTTGTCAGGGTGCCATAGACTCTGGAAAGTCTGTGGCTAGGGGATCAGTCTTATGGCAGGTTGCACTTAACCATCAGGATTATCTCCAAGAATCCTTTTTTGTGTTTGCAGGAAATTGTACATTTTGCATTCAATTCTGCTCAAAAAGATTAATCTTCAGACACTGAAAATGAATTCTCTCTAGTTGTCAGGCAGGTTGGTGACTTCCAAACTTTTGAAGTTTTCAGCCCTTTCTGGATTGCTGATCTGCCTTCAGCAGACAAATGACCTTGTGGCCCTGAGTAGAATAATCATATTGGAAGCTATTTGATGATCTGCCTCCTTCAGAAAATACTTAAAGATTGAATGCATTTAAATACGTCTGTTTTTTAGGCCCAATTGTTGTTAATACAGGGTGAAGAGAAGTCTCGGTGAGGTATCTGTTCCTGTACACTAATGTGAAGTTTCACCCTGAAAAGCCCTTTAGTTAGGTGACAGACAGGAGGCCAAGAAATGCTGCTTAAAGCGCTTTCAAATAGTCAAGTGTGTGAGCTTCAGTATTTTCAAGTACTTCAGTACCATGGCAACAAGAGCTTCAATGCTTGAGAAAATTGGGGACAGAATTAGCATACTTCCCTAGGAGGAGTCTTCTGAGAGTTTTGAAGTGGTTTGCAAATCTGAGGTGGTCATGGGTGCCTGTCAGAGAGAATTTCTCTGCCTGGACCTGACCCTGCCAATTACTAGCGAACAACCAGAGCACTTGGCAGTGCTCCATTCCATTTAGCAGATTCCCAGATCTTTGTGGGGTGCATACCATTGGAGGCCCTACTAAATTCAGTTGCCACATCTGTGAAAACATTTGCTGACCTACAGCAAAATCATGCTTAACTCCAGACAAGGTCTAAGATGGTTTTCAAAATTAAAATGTGAAGTTCCAGTCAAGCAGCTTGATGAGAGGGCATCTCTCTATACGCAGACCATGGTAACAGTCATTGGCCACTCATCCTCATTCCAGAACCAGCTACATAAATGTTTTTGATAATGAAACATACAATTTATTGCTTGCTCTGGAGAGGGATTAGACATTGTAAGCAGTAAGGTGGGCAAAGACATGTTGACAGCTTGGAGAAGGGATTAAGTTGCATCATAATCAAAATTTGCTAAACCTGGGAGAATCTCCTCATCTGCTCTTGCTGGGATTATGAAAGGCATGGCCCCTTGAGTAAGGACTAAAATACTGGTTTTGGTGCTGGACTGTTGTAACATGAAGATGTTTGGAGACCCTCAGTTGCTTTATATTAAGGAGTTGCTCAAGTGTAGCCCTCCCCTAGACACGGGTGCCATTCCTGTCTCAAAGGCAGTAGTGGTTTGACAGTACTGTGACTGTGGTACATAAATTGCTTTAACATTGTACATTATAAAAAACTGTGGCAGTAGTTTCTCCCATTTCATTTTCTAAAAAGACATCATCTTCTTTCTTGTCTTAACAGCACTTGAAAAGAAAGTGCAGAGGAGGTGTTTCCCTCTACTGGCTCATCTTCACCGTACCTCTCCCATTCGGCTTCCTCCTCCTTACAATCCCCAAGTGAAGATGAGTGACCTGCTGCAAATATGACATCTCTGACAAGTGTCATTGCCTCCCACCAGTCTGAGTGGGTGTCCTTCACCGATGAGCTGCTCCTCCCTGTTAACCCACGAGGTAAGCTTTGTGATTTTCTTTGAAACTTGAGACTTTCTTTGCTTGATTTAGACCAACTACTGTCATATATCTAACATCAGAGAGCTTGCCTTTTACATGGAAGCAGTTTGTGCCGAGATTGAATTATCTCCTGTTACCCCTATGGAATAGGAGAATTTGGGTCAAAAAGGCAAATTACCCTCCTCATGTGATGTAATGTAGATCTACTACAGGTTTCGGAGCTGTCCTTCAAAATGGAAGACAGTATCCAACCAACCATGGAGGAAATCTCACCTGTTATAATCAAGTGCAAGACTTCCCAGTGTTAATGAAAAACTGCATTAGGTGGAGGAAAATTTCCTACATTTAATGGCAAATTTTAGATGTTTCAATAAAAAGCAATGAAATAATGGTCAATCCTGTAAATCTTTCTATGTTGCCTCTATTTTAGGTAGCACTGGGGATCCTCCAGTGAAATGTTTTCATTCCTCAGACACATCCTCAGGAGAGTACCACAATGCAAATGGAGAATTTCAAGACCTTTTCCACACAGCACTGGAAGAGGCACCTGACCAACCCAAGGTGGATTCTGCTGTGCTTGGTAACCATGTGTGTCCAAGCACTGATCTGTCATCATCCATCAGTGCTTGGGTTCAGTTTGAAGAGGCACCGTGGACCAGTGCTTCATCAACCCACCCCCAAACAGGTGAGGCAAAAGCAATGAAAAGGTCTGCTCCAGTAAGATAACAAAGTACAATGAGAGCATACAAGATTTTTGTCTTGTTCTTTGGCTTCTCAAAGTTGTACTTTGAGTAGTTTGTACAGTACTGTTTGTACTGTACTGTTTGTACTATTTTAACCCAATTAATGTTATCAGAGTTTCAAAAAGGGCTCGCACTATTCTTCTGGATTGAACAAGAAATATTTTCTTTTTGTAAAGAAAATGAAAGCCTTCTGTGATTCGCTCTACCTGTGTCTTGACTAGGTCTTGGAGATTGCCAAAATGCATTCATGGGGAAAGAGCATAGAAGTGTTTTCAGTAGTGACATTTCTTATATAGAGGTATGAACAGCCATCAAAAAAGTCTGAGCCATATTTGCCTCTGTAATCTGGAGCTGAAAGAATGGTGATCACCTCTTGATCATAGTCTTTACCTGCTCATAGTTCCCATATTTTTTTTGCCAGAAGCTTATTGATACCAATAACTGTTGTGCTAGTGCTCATTGGTACTTTCTGCTGTCTTTTGATGCTATGATTTAGCAGCTGCAGAATTCCAAAGACAACAGAAGTTTACCTTAATTCCAGCACTGTGTACACTTTTCTTCAGATGTAGCAGTTCTTTCTGACATACTTTAAACATGCATGCAAATCCTCTGGCTTGCCTCATCAGCTTACGCTAACTGATGTGGCTATAAGAGCTTCTTGCTTTTCTGCATGAACAGACTTCTGTCCTTCCTTGCAGGAGGTTGTGGAGTAATTGCCCAAGAAAATAATAGTTTACTTTTTCATGTTTACAGTGAGATTATCTCTTATTAATTCCACTTTATGATTGCTAATTATTAAAACAGTTTAAAGAGTTATAGCTTTCCTCTGCTCACTGAGTCCTTCAGATATTCCTTGTAACATGAATAATACTTCTGTCAGAAAACTTGGATTGTCAGCTTTAGATTGGGTTTTGGGTAAACCCCATCTGGTTTTCCATCTGCTCTTTTGATGGGTCCTACAGACTAGTCCTTTTGAGACAGTGGTTAGACCTTTGTACAGAAGTAGGAGAATCTTCAGGCTACAAGATATTTCTCTGATTTTCTTATGTTGATATTTATTTGTTGGTTCTTAGTTGTAAATACTTGTTGATCCTTGTGATGTGGAGAGAAGGAAGAGCACCTATGAAGTGTAAGTATGTAAAACTGAGGTGCTCTACCTCTCTCTCTAGTTTCATGGCTATGTGATCCTTATGCTTACTCATACAGCCACATACTTTTTCAAATGGGACTGTTGGTTGCTCTGACTTGGTATTTCCTTCCTAATGTTGTTATATCCTTGTTAACTGAAAAACTCATAAATGCACCTTCTTAAACGAAAAATAAAAATCTTTGCTCAACCTTAATAAAGCTAATCATAAGAAAGAGACTTCCATAAAATGAATTTTATGGTATATTACTTGATGTCCTATGCATAGAGGGATGTGGCCCAATGTTAAGTTATGTGCTTAGCAAAAGCACTGCCTCTTGGTGTGTGTTTTCAGTCACAGGGGATACTAGTCTGTAGGCAGAGGTCTAGGATATCGAGATGAGGAGAGTAGAATAGACTTTCCAAAAGCATTGCAGTTTTGAAGACACTCATTTGTGCCCCTGTAGAGGCTTGTCCTGTGTGATCCATGTCACTGAGGGAGGATAGTTACACGCTAACTTTGGCATCTGACTGAGATTCATGGAGGAGGGTTGTTCCCCTAGCAGTCAGACCAGGATGTACTCCATGTAATTCTTGCATGGGAAGCTTTTATTCTATGAACTATATAGGAATCCTAAGGAGGTGTTTCCTAAGGATATTTTAAAATGCTTGCTTATGAGCTGGTCCCACTCTTATTCTGGACCGCGTATGATAAATGGCCAGACCAGTGCAGCTGACAGCCTCTAAAGGGAATAAGAAATGACAGCTTTTTGTTTCTGGCCCTTTGCTTTGAGGGACATTTGACAACAAGAGGTAGGGTAAACTTCAGCCTAGTTATTCTCCATTATTGTGCAGATCACGATTGTTTCTGTGGGCGGCAGCAAAGCTGGAGACGTTGTGTACGCTGACACACTCCGTGGAAAGCCCATGGTGACAGCAATTATTCATTTCCAGTAGCAAACGTTCTGCATAAGAACAATAGCCAATACCCAGACTGGGGCGGTGGCAGGGGGGGAAGAGTATAAAGGCCGAGTACAAACAGAAGGATTGGTGTGAGAAGGATGGACACATTTGAAATCTGCTTCCTGTGCAGGCAGCTGTGAAGAGCAACGTCCTGGAGGCTCAGCACCTCCGGTCGCGTTCCTGTCAGGGCTCCAGCGCTGTTGGGAAATCGTCTGTCTGTCTGTCCCTGCTTGAGCAGCTGCTCAGCTGACTAGATAATTACCCAGGCTGATGGCCAGGCTGCCTGGAAACACATTTTGAAAAGGGCTTGGAAAGTGGGATTTCCAGAGTGCCGTGAGAGCAAAGAGGATGGGTCCTAGGAGAGAGAGATGCTGTCTTACTCTGACATTAGGGCTACAGTATTTTGGTGCAGGTTTCCCCAAAACCAAATATTTGTCCCAAACTGCTCAGAGTCTAAAAAAATAGCAAGACAATAAAGACAGCTAGAATGTAGTGGTTGTCCTATAGGAAATAAATTTGAAAGAAAACCAAGGCTAATGCTGAACCCTTGTTGTTTTGGGAAAAGTGAAGACATTACTGGGGGAGCAGAGATCAGGGGGATTGATGGCAAGAAACAGGGCTGAACAAACAGGCAAAGAATATGGAAGATGAGAAGAAAGGTCAAAATCTGAGGTACAGAAATGAAAAGCGCCCATAGTAAGCCTCACAGTGAGAACTATCTTTATTTAGGATGTTCTTGTAAACCCTTCCTTCTACCAGGTTCAGGCAGAGTAAATGCTAAGCAAAATGTTTGTTTCAAAATATTTCTGCATTTGGGCTTTATGTATAGTTAACTGACAGCTGCCAAATCATGTGGATTTCTCCTTGAGCAGCAAAAATTCTTGGGTGAGGCTACAGAAATATTTAGTCACAGAAATGATGTATTGTGGTGACCTCTTCTCTGTTTTCCTTTTGCTGTGAAAAGAAGAAATTTGATTTTTGTTATGGTTATTATCAGCCTAGTCAAACTGTTGCTCCCAAAGTGAAAAATGAGATTTTTAGGCTGACCGAAATGCTCCTATCATGAACACTACACAATCTGTAAATGATCACAGCCAGCGGGTGACAAAACATTTGCATTTGTTACACAATGGGCCTCTGGCTCACAGTCTCATATTCTGTCAGTGTTAGCTGCACTCTTCAATTCAATGAGGTATTCAGCAGAGCACCAAAATTAGACTAAGGCAAGATCTGTTACATCATCCATCCTACACACACAGCCAGTCTCACTTCTTCCCAAGAGCTTTGTCTGGTTTTAAATGGCTGAAATAACTTGGACTCCTACCATGCCTCTTGAGAGCCTATCCAACAGCATATCTGAGCTTAACTACTTTGTGCTGTTCTCTCTGAAAGTGGGCAATATTTGCGACACAAGATCCGCAGCCAGAAACTACACCTGTCACTAGAAACTGTGATGCTATCCTAAAATCAGAAAAATTTGAAGTCCTATGTAATAAGAAAGGAAATTACACCAACATGGTTTATTGTAATACAGTGTAGGGATCAAGGAACAGGTCCTCAAAACACTAAAGAGGAATTAATGCTTCAAGGTAAATCTGCATATTAAAAACCAATCCATTGTTTTAAGAACAAAGATGTCAAGAAAAGTAAAATGCATGTTGAAGGAAACATTTTTTGGTCTGGGAAACAATGAGTTGATTTTCAGTATCCAACACATGCTACAGAATTTGCATTTTAGGGATAGTTCTGGCACTGGTCTTTCAACACAAACAGACTTCTGAGAAATTCCTGCAACAGAAAGGCTCTGACTCTCCAACTATTGGCATTAGAGACTGAATTCAAAATTTTTACAAAAAAGCCCTGCCTCATGTAGGAATTTGGCCGCAGTACTTCCAGGAATCTGAAAAGCAGCAGCAGAAGCATCTGAAGAGAGATCTTAAACGTGTAGATGTTTACTTTTGCTTGTCTTGCTTTTTGAGATTGCTAAATAGCCTTTTGGCTCAGCATAGGGGAAAATACACTTTTGCTAGTTTCAAGGGTTAGTTTTGGGGAACCTAGAACAGTCACAGGTAGAAGTTGACTGTAGTAAGAATTTAAAGAACACCTGTTGCAGAAAAAGCTGTCGGTGGTTTTGATTTCCCAAAGTACAAGACTCTTTTTAGAAAAAAACCAAACTATTCTATTTGTTCAAGATGGCCCAATTTACCTGGAATAAAATTAATTTGCCCTTAAATAGAAGTATTTGGCAACACTAGTCCAGTCAGTCACCATATTAGATAAAAATTGGTTTTGGAAAGCACAAAACTAGTTGGCAGTATATAAGTTGTTATATCTTACATGGTTCTAAATTAGCCTGTTTTTCATATTGCTGTGACTGACTTAAAACAAAAAAATACTACAAATCTAAGATCTTTTTTTAATAGAATAATTCCACAGTTTCTAGGATATAAAGCACACTTTAAAATAAACTTGGCTCTTGTTAGTGATCCACATACAGAGCTCAGTTTTTCAGCTTGTCCTCTACATCCAAATAAGGTGCTGTGTGTCAAAGCAATTTCAGGTGAAATTTTAAGGATGGCTTTTCAGGTGCCTCATGCCATGTTTAACAAAAGGACTGAGAGCAGGACTGACATTATAATCACACATTCATCATCCTTTCTCTACAGGCATCGAGCACAGCTCCTGGAGGGAGGAGGGGTGGGCTTTGGTTGTGTGTCTAACACAACAGCTGTCAACCTGTGCAATAAGGAGACAGATCTGACTTTCATCTCCTCATCCTTAGGGATGACTCTACTCAAGCCTCTCAGTATGTAGGCTCACAGCTGTACACATATAAAAATACCGGTGCCTGCTTACCTGAAGCCGTCAGTGCAGAGATACAAAATAAATTCACACTTCTCAAGAGGCAAGGCAGAGAGCACTGTTAGGATATTCCGTCTGCGCGCACAACAAGGTTTCCATAATGAGGCAGTGCCCCATCACATCACTTGGATGGAGAGAGATAAATCTTCTTTAACGTTAATTTTTCTTTTTTTTCCAAAATTCTGTCAACCTAGTAAGGGTTGTTTATTTATTACACGCTGAGAAGAGAATCTCTGTGTCAGCAGTTGTTCAGTAACTGCAAGATTTGGGGTGCATGAGGATCTCTGTTGGTGTAACAGCTAAATATAGAGGTACTAACTTAGAAAATAGCTATTATGCTGATATTAAATTAGAACTAGTCTCTACCTGTACAGTTTTCCATAGTTCAGGAAGACTCTTTAACCATAACTTTCTTTTTATTAGTATTATTTCCTCACTAGAGTCATCCATTGTTCCTACCATTCAAGTGATGTTGTGGGCAAAGAGTATGCAATAGAAAGAGTACACAATACAGACTCACAGCAGTGGATGTGTATGACTGTGTTCTGAACTTGAGGGGGTGGTTAGGCAGGACTTAACTGTTTGACATGCAAGTCTGGCAAATGAGTAGAACAGGATTTTTGGTCTACACTGAGCAGAAATGTTATGTAGTGTATTCAGATTGGGACTCTCCATTCCGCATGTTCAAAAACAAAAGCTGTTCGTAGTGCACATCAATAGGTCAATTTCTGGTTGTTTTTATGCTACCCCTACATGTGGAGCGTTCCTGAGTTGATGACTGCATTTGAGTGGGTGTCACAAATAGGGAATGCTTAATTAAGTATAATAAAACCACTTTAAAAAAATCTGTGGTACTGTAAAAACTCCTCTGTGTTTCTCAACAGACATATTCAGGTCTTGTCAGCAGTGTCAGAAACATGAAATTTTGTTCTGAAAAGTCACAGCTTCTCCAATACTTGAGCAACAGGAAAGCATATGGCTACCAGCAGTATGGGATCTAAGGCAAGATAGCTGAGTACTGCTGGAGGTTAACAGTGCCTGGCACTGGTTAAGTTGCTCTGTGTTTGTTATGAAATAATTGTGTTGCTGTGGATGTTGGAATTTATATTTACAGAGCCTCAGTACACTGATCTAGCATGTCTTTGGAATAGTTGTGATCTTTGGGTAGATTGCCCTATATGTCTCTAACCAATACCTGTTTTCTGCAATCAGTGTCTGCATCAAAAGCACCCAGCTGGACTTCCCCTTCTTCCAACTCTTCTGAGAGGCAAGCCCGTGCCTCAGAGAGCAGCTGGACAACCAACTCAGAGGACACCAGCAGCCCAAGCATTGCCCCCTCCTACACAGACCTGCAGTCACTTAATACCGAGGACTTGACCAGTGGTAGAACATCTGCAGCAGATTCAGCTGGTAAGAGGGAAGCCTTCAAGCTTCCATCTCGATCCTTTTGATGCTACTCAAACTCACTGTTCAGAACTGAGCCATTCAGGGAATGGATCCAAAGCAGAACAAACTCAAGGATTAGGCAGACTAACATTTTGTTCTACTCCAATTCCAGAAAAATCACACTTGGATTTTACACATGCCTGACATGTGCAGGCTCCTGAAGTTAGAGCCAAATGCGACTATGTACCTGTTGATAGACTTGGTTTTCACGTGCCACATCAGCTTAAGCTGATCTGGGAACTAGTATGTTGTGGGAGAAGCTGGATGCCTTTCCTGAATTTCCATGCAGAAATTTTCTTAACATTGTATTGAGCTGAGGCAGGCCCAGCTTTGCATGGCCCTCTCTGTTTCAGTGAGTGCCAAGACACAGATCCAGTTTGCTGGATGCGTTCTTTGCATTGTGCTTTGCGCTGTTACTGAACAGTAATGCAGAGAGAGTGTAAGACATGACATAGGATGGTTCACTAGCAGAGTTTAACCATTTAAGGATCTTATATCTGACCTTGTAGGGCTCTATTCAGATACAATCCTGATTGTGGAAAGGTATGCTACATGGCATTGTAGCTCTTTGCCCCTCAGTTGTACTCTGGGTAATCTCTGAAGCAGGAGAAATAAAGCAGAGTGGTGCCAGTCATGCCATGGAGAATGGAAACTCCTGAATGACAAAGCTGACTTTCACAGTGCATAAAAAAAGCTGACATGTCAGGACACAAAAAGTCAATACACAGCTCCAGGAGGAAGCACCTGCAGTATGTTGGAAGCTGTTCAACCCAAGCTGAGGAAGGTCAGTAGCTAGCCAGTTTGGTGATGAAAATTGATTCCCTAGTGTCTTGATAGCTCAGACCTGGGAGATATTTAATGTGTTTTCTCTCAGGTGGTGAATGTAAAAATATGTTGGAAATAAGATCTGTTTTGTGAGAATGGGCTTCCTAAGCCTTGCTGAAGTCATATGTCCCTTCCATAAGAAATATATACATGTAACACCTGCAAAGAGTATTATTTGGTGGTTCAGTGAAGCTGGGTTAGACTTCTGGGCAAGTTTATAAACAGCAACATGGTAGGTGCTGGCTCAGTACTTTAGACAAAGGATTTGTGGAGAAGTAGTAGTTACTTTGGATAAGTAGCGCTATTTCTTTTTTTCAAACAATGAAGTTACCACAAATCTGTGTGACCATTTTTATTTTAGAACACTCTGCTTCTCTGTACCTCTGCGTTTGGAAACCACTTTTTGGTAGAAAGGTAGAATAGGCAAGACATAGTATGTGCTGGATATTTCTGTTTTGTTGATTTGTTGTAGGCTGCTGTCACTGGGGCTGTCTCCATCTGAGCGAAGGAAATGAGGGATGCCCAGTCCATATGTAACTTTGCATCATATAGGAAAGTCAAAGACAAAAGGGCTGCTGTATATGCCTGGCACACATATGGGACTTTATGTCCTATATATGGCCCAAAGTGAAGTTGATACTTCAGTAAAAGCTTTGTGTGCAACCTTCTTACTAGTTCTTTCTCAGTCAGTCACAAACTGACATATTTATTAGCAAGATGAGTACAAAAACACATTCCAGTCACCTTAAAAATTTTTGAAGTAAAAAAGTAGGTAAGATAAAGCAAGGCTGTGCTATTAGTTAAAACATAAGATACCTAAAACATAAGATACACTTCCAGTACCTTAGAGGTACTGGTACTTGAAGTATGAAATAGTACATTGAGTCTTCCTATCACCAGGTGTGGAGTTTGCAAAAGGGCAGCATGAACAAAGTGCATGTTTGTCCTGTTCCTGGCATGCCTCACAGCCCACTCGCTGAGCTGGCTGCTGGCATGAGGAAGGTTTGTGGAAGTGGGGAAGTTGAGGACCCAGTGGCCATGGAATTGTTGTACAGTTCTTGCTGCTTTTCTGTTCAGTCCACCATCATCCCACCATCACAGTGGACAAAAAATGTGTGATCAATTTCTTCTCTCGTTCCTCTCTGCCCCTCTCCAGAAATTCAGTTCTTTAAACCTGACTTGATTCAAGCATTTGATTTGCATTTCTCCCCTCAGAAGACTGGCTGCCTCAGTCTCTAGTGAAGTTTGAAGGCTCCATCAAGGCAATGAAATGGCATGTATTTTTGCCATGAAGGCAAAGAGAGGAATCCTCGTGCTCTGTATGATGATGAAGTCACCTTAACTGTTAGCCAGGATGTTGATTCCAAGGTCAAGCTTGCTGAAGGGAAAAAAATATCAGACTAATTTCATTGCTGAAAAACCCTATGAAAATAAGTAATCAATGTTTGATCTACTTCGTGATGGTGAAGAATCAGGTCTATAAAATAGTCTGGGTTTAATACTGTTTCAAGTGGGAAAAACTTAGTGTTGAGAAAAGCATGAAAAATTCCACTCTGTGGTCAGATGCTAAGTAAAATAACTGTTTTAGCCATGGTGAATTTTTATTGTCTGAACAGGATGAAAGGATACTCTGTTCCATAATTTCACCATTTGTCTTGAATTTATCCTGCATGCAAAATGCTTAAACACCAACTGCCTGTGATAGTTCAGGGCACAGGGTTTTGTGTGGGAGCAGATGAAAGCCTGAGGTAGGTCTGACTGCAGGCCTACACAGAGACAAGTCCCAGCCATAAGAATGTGCATCTTGGTGTCTAAGCAGGTAAAATTGTTTGGGAATTAACTTTCTCACAACTGACACAAGATTTGAGTGTAAAACTTATGGGCTTGAGCTTTATGTAATGCATGTGTTTATGCACGATATGGCTTAGGAAGATATCTGAGAATATCTGAAAAAGATGAGAGAGACTTGAATGATCCCAACCTGAAAGTCTACCCTTGCTACAGGGGACTGCAGAAAACCTCCCGACTGATGGAGTTGGGATAAGCAGAGTGATATCATGTAAAGGCAGCAATGTTCACAGTGGTGAAGGTAAATGTTGCATGAGCAGAACTGAAAAAGATTTGCTTTTCTATCAAAGTGCAGCTGAGAGATGCTGCACTTCATTGCCTATGCTTGTTTGAACTCTGGCACCAAGAAGCCTTTTATATTGCCCTCATCTTTGTCAGCATGAGGGGCTCTTTAGCCTGCAGCAGCTAGCCAATAAATGTGGGTCAGGTGATAGCAGACTGTCCATTTAACGTGGGCATGTTTACATGGTTGCAACAGCAAGCACTTTGCAACAGCCGGGGTTTCAGTGTGTGTGAAGCTGTGCTTGGTGCTGGTGAAGTGGCCCCTTGCCTCAGAGTTCTTACCATGCCTCGCCGTGTTGCTCAGCTTGGATCAATGAGCATGAAAAGAAGTGGGAACTTTTGGCCTTTGTGCTGTGCTCTGCAAGATAAGTAACACAGGACATCTCTGTTACTGATACAATACAAGTATTTGTTCCTTCTGTAGCAGATGCCTGTCTCAGCTTTCAAAAAAGGCCAAATATCTGCGAGTCAGAGGAGCAAGGGAGAGGCCTTCTTGTAACTGTGGTTATAGATCTGGAAGCACCGAGATCTGTTCTGAGGTTGTGCCCAAATACCCTAACAACTTGATTTATATTTCTGCATTTCACCATTCTTCTTTAAAATAATTTTATTAATATAAATTGAAATTAAATTGTATACAAAATATAAATACTTATATATGGTCAGTATGTATATAATAAAGAAGATAATATCTATATTTACATCGCTTATAAACTATATTCTATTACAAATTTAATAGAATATATAATAGAATCTATCTGTATTATATAATAAAGTTATATAATAAAGTATGTGTACGTCTGTGTGTAGGCATAAGTTTCCTCATAGCAGTTTTAGGTGCATCATTGCTAGTTGTGTTGTTTCTGTTGTGGTTCGTATCTTAGCAAAGCTGCAGCTAAGCCACATTTGATGTTAACAGTTCAATTTGCTGACCAGTTGTTCTCTTTGGCACTCTCCTGAATCTCTGGGACTACTGGGATACTGAGGAAATTGCTATGTTATTATTTTCTGAGAACATCTGCATGTTTGGAGATAGAAGGTTGTGTATGTGACCCCTAACTTCTCAAAATCCAGACAGTTAATAAATAGCACAAGAAATTAATTCTGAGAATGTTGTTATTTTCAAAGTAAAACACATGGTTTAAGGGGGTTCTGGTGCTTCTGTTTCAAAACCTGGAAATGGCAATTCTGACAAGCTCAGCTCCAGCTATCTCTTGAAGGTAATAGAGGGCAAGTAGTAACTTTTCAAACCTTTTCCTAATGCTTTTCTGCAGTAGTTTTCTTGCATGCATTTCTTCTGTAACTGCAGCCAGCTAGATACTGAATCCTGATATGATGATGGCAAGAATGGTGTTCTGTGAGTTTCAAACAAGCAGCGTTGAACAGATTATATAGCCATGCAATGTGGTTGCACTGAATGTCAGAAACAGGCTACAAGCTCTGAAGTTATTCCATGTTAATTACCAGGGAAAGGGGGAAAATTATATATGCTGATGATTACCACCTTGCATCCAGAACTGCACTTCAGTTATGCTGTGTAACTACTAACCAGCTTGTGTTGGTGTCCCAGTTCCAGACTCATGAAAAACTTGCACATGAGAGCCTGCCAAAGCCAGCTGGAGAGGCTGCAGAGAGGAACATCCAACCCTTGCTTCAAGGAGGAGGGGACTCCAGAGTACCATGAACAAATAGCACCTAAAATATACTCTTAAACAACTCCAACCTGTAAGAGCTAAATTCAGCACCAGAGGCAGGGGTTTTTTTATTCTTCATGTCCAATACCAACTAGCAATTCAGGAGTTTCATATCGTAGTTGTCATCCCATATTTTTCTGAAGCATTTTTAGCTTCTTTAAGATTAATACAGGGCAGATCTGGGAAGCTAGGTCTAGATAATTCATAGCAGTAGAAGTGCTGTGATCCCAAAGTAGACCTGTGTACTGGGAATTAGCTACTCTTCAAAGCTTCCTGGCCACAGTATCCCAATGACCTCTGCAGTAGTGTTCAGTCCTCATCCCTGTTCTTCAGTGGGGAAGCCTGCAGCTTGGTTGTGCAAGCTGGACCTAGGTGAAATAGAAATGGCTTTTGCCATATAGACTGACAGTCATGCTCTGATGAAGACTGCAGTTAAAAGCGGTGGACCAGAGTTACTGTCTCAGTCCCTCCTTTTGGCAGGAAGGAAGGCACAGAAAATCTGCCAGGAGAAAGAGGGAAGTGTTAGAATGGGGAAAGAACAGGTACAACAATAAACAAAGGTTTCTTTCTATCAATTCAGTAGAGAGAATTACAAAATAATCTTGGTGTGCAGTCATCTGAGTCATAGACTTTAAGGTCAGAAAGGAAGACTGTGCTGTCATTATTATTGTCCAGTCGGGCCTCCTTCATGTCTCAGGCCAAAGAACCTCACCCAGTCATTTCTGCACCAAACCCCTAAATTCAGTTTGAAATATACAGCACAATGCAGGCTGTGCAGAGAATGCATTGAGAGCGGCCCTGAGGAAAAGGATGTGGGGGTGTTGGTGGATGAGAAGCTCAACATGAACTGGCAATATGGAAGAAACTTTACTGTGGGAGTGGTGAGGCACTGGAAGAGATTGCCCAGAGAAGCTGTGGATGCCCCATCCCTGGAACTGTTCAGGGCCAGGCTGGGTGGGGCTTGGAGCAACCTGGTCTAGTGGAAGGTGTCCCTGCTCATGGCAGGGGGGTTGAAACAAGATGATTTTTAAGGTCGTTTCCAACCCAAGCCATTCTATAATACTACCATATCCTGAGAAAATACTTGCATAATATCGTCCTGATTAACATCAACTGCAGCAAAGTTAGCCCCTGTTCAGCCATTTCCATCCCTTTAAAACTTCATTTTTAGAAAGGATTCTCCTAGTGATAACACTTAAAGCAAATTTGAGATGTCACTGAGCTCAGCTCTGCCAGCTCTTGTGGGGCTAAATGTAGTCTGCTAACTTCAAAAGGTTCAATATCTGCCTCAACTATGCCCCAGAAAATAACAATGATTACTTATCTGCTCTGTTACCTTGCCTCCCAAAGGAGTGGTTGATGCTGCTGTAGGACTATCAGATTCTTGCTTTTTCTTCAGGAACAATGCGAAATATCAGGGTGTAGGAGGACAGGATTTAACATTGCTCTTAGAGTAAAAAAGGAGTTAGAAGAAAGCTCAGAAGTGTCTGCTCCTACTAATGCCTGCTAGGCTGAGTCTTATGCTGCTTACCCCTGTGAATTAATTAGTCCTTCATTGCTCCTCCACATTCTAAGAAAACCAAGTCTAAGACAAGGAGGAGGCAGAGTATGAGAGGAGAAGGTGACAGCATGAAAGAACTGAGCCTCATTTTCATTATTGCTTGGAAATGTTTTAATTAAAAAGTTTTTATCTAAATAGATATATACTAAAAAATGTAATAAATTTGCTGTTTAATTGAGTGTTTTCTTGTCTGCATGCTAGCATAGAATCAGTTCTGATCTTGTGTATGTCATTGGCCCTGTGCTGCAAACAGCTAAAGGAGCATCTCCTAGTTCAGGTGCTGAGTTTTGTTCTCATGGCTATTCGGAAGTGCACGGTACAGTAACTGTGGACTTGTAGCAGGGTTATCTTTATTATTGAAGAGCTAAGTGCTGAGCCTACATGGTAATCTTGATGGATTCCACTCTTTTCACACCTATTCACTAATGTTTTTATGTAGTCAGATCAGCTAAAAAGAAAGCAGGGAGAAGTCCAGGGCCAGTCACAGGACTGACCTTCTGATCTCCCTTTATATAGGCAATATCCTGAGAAAATAGATGTGAGGAGATGCTTTGTAGTTTGTCTTAGGCCCATGAGGCAGACTAGGTGGTACAAAGCCCTTTATTTCTGTTTGTAAGGCTGTGATTCCTCAGCCAGAGTGTTTATGTTGGCCCCAGTTGCTCTCTAATGCAGAAACCCACATGCTGATGTGATAAGCCCGAGGAGTTCAGTAGGAGATTTTGCAGCTGGACAGGACATTTCAGTGTAAAGCTTAATTGGAGATGGAATGCTTAATTGGAGATGGAATGCTTAAGTGCAACAGCTATCTGTGATGGCTGTGTCGACAGAGGAACAGCTTGGTTTGTTTGGAGCAATTCTGCAGGATGCTAAGTGGCTTCCAAGCTTAAAGCTGCTGGGAGAGAAGAACACCAAGATATCTCCCCACATCCAGCTCTTTCAAAGTGGAAAACATCAGTGTCAGTCTTCAGCGACATTCCCTCCCTTGCCTGTTGCATTCGGTTCCTGGCAGCATGCTGCTGTACTGCTGACAGGAGGCAGGAATGGCACTGTAGCCATAGAGTAGCTCTGGAGAAGCACTGTCCCAGCTCCGTGCTGCTCAGCAGCACAACCAGTGCCCCACAGCACTGGCTGCACCCCAAGGAACACAATTCCACAGCTCCCAAACCACAGCGGGATTCACCGCAGGGAGGAGTCACCCACCTGAGAACTGGCATTTCCCACCCTCGATTCTACATGGCAGAGAAGCAAGCAAGGCTTCAGCACTAGTACCAATTAACATGAGCTGTAAATCATTGCATGTGCTCTTGATTAGAGATCCCAGTTCTGTGTGGAATTTCCTGTCTGATTATGAAGGGGCTGAATGGAACTGGCAGAGTGAAACAGCCAGTGAAAAAGCTGGCAGCAGCAGAGAGCAAGTAAGAATGAGAAATTTTGCAATACCCAAATGCATGGATTTGCTTGTTTCTCTCTTGCTGTGATATCATCTGAACCATAAGAAAGGCTCAGGGGATCACTGGACTACGCAGCACAGGAATTGGAAAAGTGATGATGAATGCCTGTAGGGGATCAGTTATAGAGTAATCTCCTCAAAGAACAGTGTGGGATAAAATGGGAAGCAGATTTGTCAAAAACATGAATAGTGGATAGAATCATTTAACCAAAACCTTCAGCTTCTATGCTGACAACTTATTTTCTTGTGCTCACTTAGAAACGTGTGATAAATGTCCATTTTTATCAGGACTGATGCCTTTTTTCTTTTATTCAGCCCCAGTGTTAGGGAAAAAATGTAACACTTTCTGTCCATTCAAGGCAGAAATGAGCAAAGCTGGATGCCAGTACTCTAGGGAGATTGCTGATTTATGTCTTTACTTCAATATCTCTGGTTTTTACCTCATCTAGCCTTGATCAAACCATACAATACTGGAGCACAGATTATGACATGAATCTTACTTAATAACCATGTTCATCTGTTATTAGAAGCAATTTGGTCTTAAGTGTCCTTATGTTTGAGAGATGAGACCAAAATCCTCTGCCTATATAAACTGGTATTTGCATTATGACTGTGCATATTGCATGAGAGGAAGAGGAGGCTTCATGCTATTTCTTCATTCTGATCTTGGTTAGCAAGAATGAGAATTGCAGTTCTGGGTTTTGTCACATGGATGCCAGTCCAATTGACTTGTCAGTACCCTTGTGGTACTGCAGTATATTTCATGGAGACTAATTTGAATTTATCACTTAGGACTCAATTTTTTAAAACTATTAAGAGTGCTCAGTACTTTTTGTGAAGAAGTCCAGATCTGGGTTTTGCACCTAAAACTGTTTTCAAGATTCTCATGTCCCAGCTATTCCTTTTACAGCTGAACAAAATTTCCAAACAGCTTCAGCTCAGTGTGCTCCTCTCCAAATCTAGCCATTTAATTTAGTGTCTAAAAGGAGATTAGAGATCCTGCCAGCATATGTCCTGTAGCTCCGTGTTCTCAAGCCCATTACAGGCTTTCAACAGTTTATTGAAGCTGCTGTATTTTCACATGTAGACATTTCAGAGAGCTTTAAACATGATTCACTTAAGATCATAGGAATGGAATCTATTTCCCAGGACCCTGATGTAAATGTATTCATGACCATTTCCTACCCGTGTGTTCCTGTGCCAGTATTGTCTTTCAAATAGCTTTTTGCCCTCTCCAGTGTAAGCACTTTAATATATTTATACAGGGTAATTATCTCTCTCTCTGTGTTCATTTGCTAAACTGAATGAGACAAGCTCTTTAGTATTCTGGTTCTCCATTCTCCTCCTCATCCTAGAAAGCTTTTCTCAGCTCACATTGCTGTTTGAATAAATATTTTGGGTATGTGGTGATCAAAACTGTGCAAGACTGAGGTCTCACCACAGCCTGATACCAAGATACTAGTTTTCCCATCTTCAAGAACTGTTGCCTTGATACATCCCAGGATCTTACTTCCTTTTGTGCCAGTGCATCAGGCAAGTACCCTTGCACTATATTCAAATCGATTGTTATATCCTAGATCACTTTCTCTCATATGTAATTAATTAGTTCCTTCCTTATAACAAATGTATTGTCCTTAAATGTCTGATTGTGAAATTTATGTTGCTTCCTACATTTCTTCTTATTTCTGATACTCCAGCACTCAAGATGAATCCCTCCTTTCAGTATGACATTCAGATTTTCTTTTATATACCCAGATCCTCCTAATTGTCTGTATTCAGCAAATAACATTAGACTGTTCATTTCTGTGCCATGATCATTATTTAAAAATATAGATAAACATAGTGTTAATCATGTAAACTTAATCAAGAAATTTTACTTGTAGCTCCTCTAACCTAATATTTCACTTAAAACTCAATGGCTGTCTTCCTTTTAGCTTGGTTTTTAGTGCCATCTTAATATTGGTATCAGTCTCCATTTTAACTCCTTCCCAGGTGGCACCACATTAAATGGTTTTTCTAATACATTTTTTATCTAGAAAATTTGTTGTTGATTAAACCTCATAGGTTTGGCTGGAACAAACTACCTCTTCTAAAGTTAGATTTCATCCTCTGTATTATCTGATGCTTTTCAATTTTTCCTTCCAAAATCTTGCATACCACTACAGTCAGACTTCAGCCTTGTACTTTCCAGAACAATTTTTACCCCTTAAAGATATGGTTACTATATATGCTCTTCTCCATTTGTACAGTGCCATTCCCATCTGAATTGATTCCTTTCAAATCCTTGGGATGCCAGTAACTACAGATGTCAGTTCTTTCAGAGTTTAGGGAGGGACCTTATCAGCCCTCCTCATCTGAGCACAGTAACCTCTCCAATATGTTTACTTACCTCATTAATGGTAATTTACATTTCCACTCCCTCCTTTTGGTTATCTAGCCTGGCTCCTGGGACCTTATCACTTTGCTCTGCATCACTATTCTTATTAAAGAGCCAGGACAAAATATTCATTAGCTTTGGCACAATGTCTACATGCATTAATGCTTAATTATCACCATATCCCCACTTCCTTGTTCTTTATACGTGCATATATTGGTTTGGTTTTGCTCCAGTATGTACCATTACCACTGAAGATTATTTCTGAGAAAGGTAGGGCCCATTGAGACAGCTTTCCAGGTCAACTGGTCCTGTGTTGGCTTCATTTACCTTTTATCTTAAATAAGAGTTTTAGTTGTAGGGCAGAACAGTGAGACTGGTAAAATAAGTAATATCTGTAACAAACAAAAATACTTCTCATTTTGGTGTCTTAAATGTTGGACCAGGGATGAAGCTAAAGCTGCTTTGAAAAATCAAAGATTAGGGCAAGGTCCTTTTCTGTTGAATTCATGTTCTGATTAGGTGCGTGCATGATAACTAATTTGTGGCAGTGAAGAGAAGAAATAAATCTTCAG
The DNA here is from genome assembly GCF_009650955.1 of Corvus moneduloides. NCBI lineage: Eukaryota > Metazoa > Chordata > Aves > Passeriformes > Corvidae > Corvus > Corvus moneduloides. The sequence goes on from NC_045481.1 coordinate 20,488,462, forward strand.
CACTTATATTAGTGCAGTGGCACAACCATATTTCCACAACCTGAATGCTCTGGTCACATGAGGAATGTGTGTGAGGAGCTGGGCAGGGGCATCCAATGGTGGGAAGCAGGGCTCCATGGGGATGAGGGGCGTGATGTGCCAGGGAGCTGTGGGTGTGGTCAGTAGTCCCTTTTCACTCTTCCTCCACTGCTCTTCCCTTTCTTACTGCCTTTTGCTTCACCACGCCCGAGAACACAGGACCTGTCTCCACAGCCTCCCATGCTTGGCTCCTCATAGCGGAGGGTGGGAGCAGGAGAGGAGCTGGGACCAAGGTCTGTTTCTGCTGCAGGGAAGAAGCAAGACTATGAAGTCAAGGAGAAGAGCAGGAGGCGGAGGCTCTCTGGTCCTGGTGCTGTTTAGAGTGTGGGAACTGCTGTTTGCGGGAGAACCTCACGCACCCTTGGCAGGACAGGGCCGAGGACCAGAGGGCTGCAGCAGGTAAGAATCAGTTGCTGGAGGCAGAGCAACCAATCTCTATCCCTGGCACAGGGCAACCAGGAATCTGCCACAGCTGGCAGTCTAGTACCACTGGGTACCTTTTTCATCTTGCTTTTAGCTGCCTTTATATATGTAGACACAAACATGCATACTGGCACTCAGAACAGGCATCTTTAAAACTCTGGGTTTTGGCAACGTGAAGGGAATAAATGACTCTTCACAACAACACTGACATGGTCAGAGGGAGCAGGGTAGCTGTGACTCTGTGTTCAGACTGATCTGGTGGATCTGTGAGTCTTTTAAAAAGCTGGGGTATATGCCATACTGGCATTAAGTGCAGCCATCTGACAGTAGTTAAAATAATCTGTGCAACTCTGTACAGAAAGAATATGTACCTAGCTCAGGCAGCTGCCAAGCTTTAGGCCAATTTCCATATGCAGAAAGGTAAATCTAGAATTAAAAATTAATCCTCTTTTTCTGAAAAAATTTTGGTTGCATAATGGTGAGTGTGGTGGTGAGATATGCACGTTCTTACAAAGAAATATGTGGTAAGAAGAGTGTCAGTTTTGAATGAAGCGAAATAAATTCATGTTCTTGCATAAGTACCAAGAATGTTCTTGATTCTCTTCACCAAAATTTGGACCTCTTCCTGAGGAGCCCAACAGAAATGTTCATCTGGTGCAGAAAGCATAAGGATTTCTGTGTGTTTGTGCTTGCTATGTCCTGCCTCCACTACACATGCATTTGTATGCTTTGTGGTAGGCATGAGTCTTCAAGAGGGGCTGGGATGGAAAGGGAGCACATGCCAGCACAGAGTGTACAAAGAGGCACATGGTGCACCCGGCAGAGCAGAAAACTGGAGGGTGTTAATGCATTTGTCACGCCAGCCACAGCTCCAGCTTCATCGCTTCCTGTGCCTCAGGGCTGCACAACACTGCCTCCAGCACAGGCAGTCGGCTCCACAAGTGGGACACGAGGTTGGCCCAGGGCACTTCACTGCATCTCGTCTGCAGCAGGCCCTTCACCAGCCAGCCAGAACTAGGATCTGGGTGGGAAAGTTTACTTAAAAGAAGTAAGGGGGGCTTTCGTGGAGGCTTTGCTTTCATGAACCACCACCCCTCCTCCCCCGGACTGATTTGCTTGTTCAGGCTTGGTTGCCTCCAGCAACACATTATTAGTGTGAACTATGGTGTATCCTGGGAGACCTGCAGGATTCCCTGCAAATCTTCTGAGTTCTTCATCACCAAGGAGGGAGAGACACAAAGGCATTTCTCTCTGTTGATGCAGTTGCATGTGCATTGTTCCCCTTCTTTGAGTGTTGGTGTGTCTCTTTGGCAAATGCTGTAATTGGACTGCACAGTCTTCATTCTGCATCTTCGTCTCAGTGAGTAGATTATACTCTTCTTGGTAAAGCCACCAAACTGCACTGCTTTAAAGGCTGTCTGTGAAAACATGCTTAGCTGAAGGGGTTTTAGCAGAGCTGTGTACTTATTGTTGAGCACACAGACCAGCCCTTGCTGATGGCCCCAGGCCTTCAGGGTAAATCTGGCCTTAAGATAAATACAGATTGTATCATGCATGAGCAGTTTTCCTTGATTTAGCATGGCTGCAAAGGCAGTGAAGACACAGTGACACAGATTAACAACGTGGGTATGTACTCAGGGCTCGGCTAAGACCATACATCTCTGCTAAAATCAATGCCACTGCAAATTCTTGAGATATAACAAGTGTTATGAGAGCTTCCCCACAATGTGATCAAACTCTGCAGGTATGCTTTTGATCTCTGCTTGGTTTGAAATTACAGGACAGCTTCAGTTCCTTTGGCTGTTCTGTGTCCCGGGCTTGCAGGGACCAGCCTATGTGTCACAGCACAGTTAAAACACCTCAAAGAGCAGTTGATTTCCTGATTAGTCATGTATGTGTCCAGAGATGGACAGCATCAGATGAACTGATCTCCCATAAAGGTCAAGGCAGCTTAGCTAAGAGAGGTCAGTTCTCCAGCAGATAAGGCATCAACACCAGATGGCATCTCAGAGCAGTCAGAGGCAATGTACATGAGGGTTCCCATGACAGTGATGCTCTCGGTAGTGGGGGGCTATTGAGAGGGCAAGGGAGTTAAGGAAATGCAGAGCAGGTGTTTTGAGTGTGATCTATTTTCACCAGGTGATTCAGTTGCCTAGAGACTCAGATGTTAAAGAGTGGTGACTGAGGCTTCAGCCCTGTCCTCTGTCCCTCTGCAAAGCTGCTACAGGTCTGGCAGAGGCTGGGGGACTGCTGGGGAAAAAGGGTGAGCTGTGCTCTGCTGAGATTGACAGTCCAGCTGCATCCACAGAATAAAACTAGTTTGTCTCACATGTCTGAACAACCCAAACCTGAACTAATGGAGCAAACAGGTGTGAAAGGAGAAGGGTTTTGCCAGAGCCAGTAGCTCCTTGTCTGCTGGATAAAAAGAAAAGCAGGTCAGTAGAAATCAACACATCCCTCATCAGATGCCAGGGAAAAGAGTCGCTCTTCAGTGAGCAAAGGCACTTGATGTTAACCTGTTAATTCCTGGATCATTCTCAAATCGAACAGCATGGGAGCAGGACCCAGGAGGCTTCTCCTGCTAGACCTGAAACCCAGCTCATGTGCCTCCCGGTATCTTTCTCCAGGAAAGAAGTAAGGGGGAAGAAAATAAAAGGATGGATGGCTAGCCTATACTTTTTCTGCATTTGAATTATTTCTTAGTCAACAGCTTTAATCCCCATGCTCCAGCCTGTCTCCTGCTTTACAGGAAAGTTTCAAGGTGGCTCTTGAGCCTCCCAACTGCCAGTATGCTAAGAAATGCTCTTTAACCCACATGGTCCCTTTTCCCTTCCTTCACCTTAGATTTTCTCACTTCCTGCCCATATTTTCTCTTATGGGTGCTGCTCTACTTCTATTTCTTTCCAATTTAAAATAAATTATTAAAAGCTTTGATGCCAGTGGCATCACCTTGTTTCTAGTGGGTGACCTGCTGCATCCTGCATTCCCTTCTGGCAGGGAAGGGAAAATGGGTAAAGGGACTGTCATTCCCCTTTACTTAGCAGAAGGCCCTTCTGCATGCAGAAGAATTTCTTCATAATCTACTTCAGAACTTAAATTTCTCTTTGTTGACTGGATAATTGAAGTAGCACTGTTGCAAAGTAATGAAGTAATGGTAATCTTTGAGAAAACACGTACCAATTCTAGCAGTAGCTAATGCTCTTCTGGAGTGCCCTGCAGTCTCATTTAAATTTCATCAGTGATGATACTTTTTACACCTTACAGGAATCTGAAGCTGCAATATTTCCCTAGACATTTTCTATTTTGTATGGTAGGAGTTTGACTCTTATACCTGGATTTCTACCATTGCATAAAAAAAAGTGTATTATCTTTAAAACTCTATTTTATGGATGAAAATGTTGTGGATAGTTTCATTTTTCAAACTTCATTAAATCATTCCTCCACCCCTCAAAAAAAAAAAATCTTTATTTTCTATATTCCAACATTATGATGCTAGTCCTCACTTAAATTAGCATAAATTGGGAAAATGCCACTCAAGTTGATAAACAAGTTTTGGAGGCAACTGGTCTCTATGCTTAACATCATAACCACCTAGAGTCCCATGCAATAGTCTAGAAAGACATATAATACAGCCAAATTTGCTAGAGTCACACCAAGCCTGTCACCTACCTGAAATGAAAGTGTAAAATATGTTCTTGTGCCATTTTTAATCTACTTGCTTAGTAATCATCGGGAAGTAAATATTCCTCACTGTCTTTCCTGAAAAGTTTAAGAACTTAACAGTCCCTATATATTCCTTTAGTTTTTTGTTTCAAAAGCCTTCAACACAAAATATCACAGTTCTGTTTGGCAAATGCAATATTTTGTATTTTTTTCATTATAAGTGGAGCTGGCTTTGCAATGTGTTTAATAAAGTCCGTTTCCACATTGACTGTGTACAACCAAAAGGGGAGATGTTTAGAAAGAGGAAAACACTATGGTGAATATACAGAAATGATCTCCAAGTTGTATGCTGCATCTGCCAGTACAGTTTACTTTAAAGTAATTTTCAAGTCAACACTTGTACAAAACAGTGAACAAATGGTAAAAATGGTGAAAATACAACTGCTGTTAAAAAATAACTGCTAGAATCACTAAGGCAATGAACTATGGCTGTGGCATGTTTTGTGCTCTCTGTCTTCTGTGATGAATGACAGGACTATAAGGACAAAGTAATTTTTAATTCCTGTGATGAGGTAAAATGGTGGGAACAGTGAAGATCCTCTAACATAATTTTCTACTCTGTGTTTTCTCCCACAGAAATTTGAATACAAAGGCTGCCTTTATCAACTGCATGGGTTTTTTTCCCCTCAGCTTCTCATACTTTATAATTTGGCTATGAATTTTAAAGAATGGAGCAGAGATTAGAAATTAGCACCCTTTGTGTCCTATTGAAAGCATAACAACCCCTCCTCCTTAGACACTGCAAAATTCCTTGCCAATAAGGCTGACTGAACAAGTCTTCATTAAACTGCATGTTGCTGGGCTGGAGAATTCATTTGTCTCCATCAGCCATTCAGACCATGACCTGGACAAATCAACCGTGATGCCTCAGATGTGAAAAGCCTTTGTTTGGCTTCTCACGTTCCTAACACAATTAGTAGCTCTGGAACTCATCCCTTTGGCCAAGGTAGAGTCATGCTGTCCCTTGCTGTAACTACTGGTCCTGAGGTAAGTCACTCAGAGCATTCCTCAAGTGATTCAGTAGAATGGGATTTTAACCATGTAACTCCAATCCCATGGAAATGAGTGGCAGATGAGGATAAAGCTGGTTAGACCCAGTTAGCATAGTCATTCTGTACTGTCCATGCTGGCAATCTAATAGGAGAAGTAACTGGACAAAATTTCCTCTAAATTGGTGTAAAGAAACTGACTTATGCAATATGTCTGTCATTAAGGTGACTGAGGCTTTTCTCAGCTTCGAAACACTGTGGTCCAGATGTTTAGCACCTCTTTTTTCAACCAGGAGTAAGTTACAGTAGATGTGACTTTTGTGTAACATGGCAGAATACACGAGCCTTTCATTAAAAATCACCTTCCACTTGAAGATAAAGTTATTATAAATGATACAAATAAAGGAGACAGCTTTTTGTAATAGTTATTAAAGGCTTAGGAGCTGTTTCACAAATACATAACTCCTTGAGCATGTCAGAGTTTGCTTTGCTCCAGAAGAATGAAAGGCCAGAGTTTTAAGCTGTATTTCCCCCTCATAAATCCTGAGGATCATGCATTTACTTTGGCACTGGTTTTGCTGCTTCTTCAGATTAGGTCTCTGTTCTCTTCAGTGTTACTGCACTGGAGAAGTGGTAGGATTTCCACTCATTATGGCCAGGATTTCAGATTTCTTGCCTCAGGCACTGGCTGAAGCCTTTCTCTCTTTTGTGCCTGAAAGTCACAAGGCAGTGGAAGAATGCAGCAGGTGACCAACCCAAGGGTCAGCAGGTGAACCAGGGTGCTCTCTCTGTCTATGCATATAATTATCTATATTTCTATATATGTGTGGGTGTGCATGTATATATACTCTTATTTGTAAATTCTTGCAGGACAAACAAAAATCTCAGTTGTTTATTTTTGTTGGAAGGGATGGGTGAACATCAGACCAACCCAAAAAGTGTCTCTTCAGTCAGACAGGTCTTAACAGTGCCCTGCATTCCCCCTGGCTTCCTTACCCACCCCATCCATCCCTCTCTATGCACACAGATCCTGGTCTCCTCAGCCCACAGCACAGATTACTTCGCAGCAGCAGGAGAAATGTTTTCTGTTAGCTGGAATCCAACCAGGATGTGAGGAAAACAGCATTCTCAGACACTTCTGAACCAGCCTTGTCTTTGGGGCACAGAGCTCCTGCCTCCAGCTCGAAGTCAGAGAAGGGCTTGGTCACTTCTGATAGGGGATGCATCTGAAGGGATCCATTTCAAATGGATTTAAATGGCAGGCATGGTTAGAACACCCTTAGGGGTGAAGGAGGCATCTTAGAGTTCTCAGCATGAGAACTGGACCAGTGGGACAGTGGACTGTGACCTGTGAACTTCTCTACACAGTTTTCTTCTCACAGACCTTAAAAGCTTATTGGCAAAATGCTGCTTCAGGCATGTGGAAATATGTAACAAGCAGAAACTCGTCGGAGACCATGTCTCATAGATTTCCCAGGTATCAGTGGGTTTGGCTCTTCATATTTTCAGTCATGAGAAGCTGTATTTAGCTCTGACTAGTGCCTGGATTATGCCATGTGTTATATAGCTGAGGAGTATCTGCCTTTCAGTTAATCTTTTCTCCTTATGCATTTTGATGCCTTTCATTCTCTATGTGGTTATTTTTGCTTTGATTATATCCTGGCCTAAACAATCTTGTCCTGCCAGGATGATACTCCAGAAACCCATTCTGAACTACTGAGCTTTAATTTTGCCATCTTTTCCTCCCAAGAAAAGGATCCTGGAATAGCAACTGACCAGAACTCAGTGGTTGCAAGATAAATGATAAACACAAGCCAAAGGCTGCTGACCGAGGATTGTGTTCAGCCTGGTCTTGGTTCCTTCTGTCTTTCTCAATGTCTGCAGGATGAATACAGGCCAGCAGTGACAAGATACTGCTCAAGAGCAAGTCCTTATCTGTTATCTATGCTTCAAATGCCTCAGGAAAGAGTTGAAACAGACTTTCATACAGCTTTCATATTTTGTAAGGATTAATAGGAATAAAAGAAATATGAATGTGAGGTGTGATGAAAATTAGACCTGCTCATTTAGAGAGGTCCCCAGAATTTAGAGACTCCCCAGCAATTTGCTCTGCAATGATCCATTAGGCTGCCAAACAGACCCCAGCAGTAAAAGGTCCTTTGGTTAGCTATGTACAACACTATCTGCCAGAGAGGTGTCAAACATCCAAGGGACAGTCTTGGAAGTGGTGAATTAGACACACAATATTTATCAGCTGGTTTTAGTTTTTCTGTAGGGGTTGTTGGAAAGGTATTGTGACCACACTGGATTTTGACTGAGCTTCCATCAAGGTCCAAGGTAGGGTTTTGACAGACTGGACCCAAACTGGCAATAGCAGGGTGGGTAGGATCCTTCTCTAAGACGAGAGACATGAAACTCTGGTTGAGCTCTTGTGTAAAGAAGAACAGAGCTGAACTTAAGTTTCCCACAGCCAAGCAGAGGCCAAGTTACCAGCTTAACAGGCATTTTGGAATGAGTTTATCCTTTACATTTTTCACAAAGACTTTTGAGAGTTTTTGAGACATTCAGCTTAGAGATAATAACAGCTCTATAGTGCATGTATTTTTTGGAAAGCAGATTTTATTTCTTTCCCCACAAATCTGATTCTATGCATAATTTGAGTTAATTAATGTGCACATTTTAAAAGATTTTTTTTGTATTAGACAAAAAGTCAAGGGACTACCACCTCGTGAGGAAAAAGCTGTTTCCTGAGAAACAAGCTTGCTTCAGTATGTCTATGACATCCCTGCACCCCATGCAGTGCTCTGTCGTCGTGGCCAGATTAATTATGGACCCTAATTGGGAACAAGAAACAAAAGACAGAGTCTAGGGAAAGATGACTTCATCTCCCTGCTCATCTTACATTACTGTGCCACACAAAAAGATTGAGGCAACAGACAGAACAGCAAACAAAATTATCTACATAGAGTTTTCCCTTGGCTAAGAGGAAGGATAAAATGAGAAAAGGAACACTGTTCACCTGGAAAGTCACAAGAGCAGCTCTCAGTTTTCATCCTTTCCAGCCAGCATGTTTGTTTAAGCCCACACCTTTAAAAGTTTTTGTTCAAGCAGTTTGTCCTTGGGCTATTTTCTCCATCTCGTTCTGCTTTAGCCTCAACTTGCTATAAGCCTGGGAATTTTTAGCCTCTGTGAAAGAAGCTTTTTCCTACACTGATAGAGAACGCCCTGTCTGCTACATGCAGTTGTTACAACAAGATGTGGGAGGGAAGTGAGGCATGGCAGTGTTGCATAAAGGACAGCTTCACGGTTGGCAGACTGGGGGGCGATTACAAAACAAATGTTCGGCTCTGCCATTAATTATCTAATTTCAGATGACTAGTACAGGCTCAAATTTGCAAAGGCCTAGGCAGAGAGGCTGGCACAAGTAAGGACAGCATGTGGCCATTCCTAATTTACTGGTTGTTTTGTTTTTTTCTGAGGAAAGACATTTAACCACTAACCACCATTCTGACTCCTTGCCTATCAACACAAACATATCCCTCTAGTAAGGGGCAGAGGTGAGGGCAAGGAAAGAAAACAATACAGGCTGAAGCAGGACATTTGGAAATACCTAGAGGTGTATTTGGCAAGTGGCACACTCTGTGTTGGTGGAGCTGGCTGTTTGGTAGGTAAGTTGGGTCTCCTTCTCCCTCTTTTTATGGCAAGAACCGGCAAGAACTTCCTGGATCATTAAGTCTAATTCCTGCTATCAGAAATAGACATATCCTGTTATTGCTGTCATAAATTTGTCTTGCTTGGTGTTTAAAAACAGGTGCTTTATTCCTTTCATTTTCCATCTGTAAGACTGCACTGGAATCTCGTATCCTTCCAGTGATCAGAAACCACGCTCGAATTTCTGTCCTTTGGTTTGAGAGAGACTCATGTCTGTGAATGAGAAACATAGGAAAATGTTTCCGAGGAGATTAGAAATGACTGGCTGACTGACTGAGTTCTTTAAAATGTGGTATGTGCTTTGCATTTAAAAGTTATCTCTATATTTACCCAGCCTGGAGTAAATCCAAAACAGTTCACTTGAGAGGACAAGAGGAAATCCCAATCCTAAAGCAGTTGGTGACTGAAGAGTTAACGGGACACAGTGGTTCCGCTGCTACACGGGGAGCAGGTTGGTGCATTTCTGCGAGGTGATCAGCTGAAATGTTTGGCAGTTTGGTTTAGTTTCGCCGAAAAAAATGCAGCTTTTTTTTACGGAGGAAGAAAACCCAAAACTTTGGGGGTTTTGTTCGGCGAAGTTCCGCTCCCGTTTCGCCGGCTGCTCCCTGCCTGTCTGTCCGTCTCCCACCTCCTGCTTGCCTGGGTGTGCCAGATCTGCCCACAACCTGCACATTCCCCACCTCCCCGCCCTGCCCAGCCGAGAGGGGCGGGCTGGCCGGCGCGGGAGCCAGGCTGAGCTCCGGCGGGCTGGGCGCGGGCGCCTTCCTCCCCCGGCGCCCGCAGCCGCGGGACCACGGGCACGACCGGGGGCCAGCCGGGCACGACCGGGGGCCAGCCGGGCACGACCGGGGGCCAGCCAGCCCCGCCGAGCGCCGAATGGGAGGGACCTGACCCCCGGGTGAGCGCAGCCAGGACAGAACCCGTTCATCTCGGCCGCCTGGGGGTAGGGTTTTTTTTGCATCGGTGGGAGGAGGAGGAGCGCATAAACTTCTTTCAGAAGCAAGGTACTGCAGCAGCGGGGCAGGTGCGCGCCTGGGCAGGCGGAGGGATGGCTGATACTACAGAGAGAGGAGATTGGGAGAAACATCTCCAACACATGAAGTCCAAGGGAACCTCCAACACTATATCATTGACTTGGGAAAGTTTTATTTACAGGCAGAGTTTGATGCTGTGAGCGCTACTGGTAGGATGAGGCAGAGAGTAGACGTTTCGTCCCCTCAGAACAAGTGATTAAAAAGGGAATTGTAAGTTGTATGTTTGCAACTAAATCGGCATTTGATGTCCTCCTGTGCTTTATTCATAGCGCCCACTGCACTGGTACGAACGCGCCGTGTTGTAGAGCCGAGGAGGATGTGGGGGAGGAGGGTGCTTTGGTTCGTGAACTTTCGTGGGAGGTTATTTCTCCTCTGATCAGACGGAGGAAAAGTTGGCTGTTTTTCTGTAGTAGAAGATAAAACGAAACATACGAAAAGAGCTATATTAATCTTCTCCAAATATTGCTGAAAGGATAATGGAAATCTGTGTCTGTGCCCGCTGAGGTGTTCAAGAAAGGGAAGGTTTGGAAGCAGGTTTTGCTGTGAGATTAACAGCTCTGAGCTGCTCTGTATAGAATTTCAGTGGGTGAGTGAGCAATTCAGATTCGTCAAGGCTGCTTTGTTAGGGGACTTGAGTGCCTCGGTATTTGTTGAAAGCACAAAGCAGTGCGTTGCCCTTGTGTATGCAGGAATAAGCAGCTGGATTTACACGAAAGTGTACATTGGGAACCGAGTTTTGAAGTGCAAAAAAGCAAAATTCAGCTAAGTTGTGCTCTATAAGAAAGGATAATCTGATGGAAAAAAATTTATTTCCTCTGTTATTTTCAACATCATTTAGTACTGCAATGTCAATATGTGTAGGATCATGTGTGTCTGAGTACTTTGAGAGCAGGTTGTGTGAGGACATCCTTGCAGACACGTTTATATTTGACCTGAGTATCAGTCTGGCTTTCTTTGTAACTTGAATTTTTCATTTTTTACAGCCAGTTCCAAGATGCTCAAATTGACATCAACACCTAATTTAGTTCTATTAATATTTTTCTGTGAGGGAGCAGCACTAAAATTCATTCAGCTGTTTTGAAATTCATCACACAACAGGGGAGTGAGATGGAGGTGCTTAAATAACCATTGCTCTATTTTTTCCCATGCAGATTAAAAGTTCAAAAAGCTTTAAAGTGATAGCTGGAGCTTCTGCATATCACAAACCATAGCACAACCCTGACTTATTCCTGTGAGAACTAGAATAATCTCACCTGCCTAAAGCACTCCTGTGACTTCACTGAGCAGAGTTTTTCATAAATCAGGTCAGTGGTTAATTGCCTCTGCATGGTTTTTAATCTCAGTTTCTCCATGTTCCCTTCCAACTACCACAAATCACTTATTAGATCACAGCAATTTTTCTTTTATAATTTTCTGTGTAGGTGCTTACAGACTGGTTGTTCCTGAATCTCCCGCAGAGCCAATTAAATAGGTTGAGCTTTTGTCTTTTGCTGTGTGGTAGAGTTTTTATTCCTTCATATTGCTGTGAATCTTTTCTGAACAGTCCTCAGTTTTTCTGTGTTCCTGAATTCTGGACAAAACATCAGGTTCCACCAGGAATCAGACCCATACTACATACACAAGTGAAATTATTTCCCTTCTCCTTCATGTTTCTCTTCCTAAATACTAATATTACATTGGTTCCTTTAATCTCCAGATCACATCAGAGGTGATAATCATCCAAATCTTTTCCAGAATCACTGCTTCCAAAGGTGCCATCCATCCCATAATGTTGTCTACTTCCCTCTGACACTCCTTACCTGAGTGAAATGCCTCATTATCCCTAAGTACATACTACTGAACATACCATTTATGGTAAAACACCTTTACAGTCAACAGTAAATGAGGTGTACAAAATTATTTCCATCTAAAAGTGTCTCCTACTGGCTCAATGTAGCAAGAAAGGTTCCCTTTTGCCACTTCAGCAAAATCACTGCTTGCAGGATACAGGAGTTCTGCTTTACATATCTTTTATCTGGTGCATCATGCAAGTGCAGACATCTGAGGAATATATTCACTCAGCAGTGAAATCTGCTTGGCATCTGGCCATCCAGGGGTAGGCAGGGCGATACCCCCTTTCCAGGTGGTCCATTGTTTGGAAATGAATGAAGTAATGTAAATGAAAAGAATCAACCTGAACTTTCTCCTTCCTAAATTTAAGCTGAACTCCAGAGCTCTACCAAAGCTGGAAGCTGTTCACTTGAGCTTATTGTCTGTTTTGCAGCTGCCTCAGCATGTACAGGTTCCAGCTGGGACCAACAGAGAATCGCTGAAATGTTGTCAGGAATGCTGATCCAGGAGTCTCTCTGTCCTGACCTGAAGTTAATATATTCTCATGAGTGCTCCTCTTCTCAAGAAATTTTCAGCCTGCTTTGCAGGCCAAAAAGACAATGAAGAACACTCAGACTTTGGTGTACTTATATAAACTTACAGTTTACAAATTGTTGGAGTGGACAGCTGCTGCAGGCAGGATCCTTGTTCTTCCAACCAACTCAAAAGTAAAGCTGCTCTTGGCTTAAAAGGGAATTGCTTTGTCTGCTTGACGTTGTTTCCTCAATTTCTGTACCCAAGCATTACAGTGAATAAGAAGGGAAATAAGAAGGTATGAAGAGAAATAAGAAGATAATAATTGATCTTTTTTCTTTTTCCATCAAAGACCATTGAGAAAAAAGTCTTGCCTATCACAAAAGCAACCAGAACTTTTCAGTTTGGACAGTGAGACTCAGGTGTGGGTTATTAAAGTCTCCATACTCTAGAGCTACATGTATATACAGAGACTCAATGCTGAGAGCCAAAAGTTGGTGAAAGCATATAGGATTCCAGTAGCTGCCCTCCTGTTAAACTCTACCCTGTGTTTACAGAGGATAATGCTACCAATGATGTGTGTATTTTATTCTTTGTGTTGGGAAAGTGTTGCCACTTCCATTGAACGACTTTCTAATGGTTCCCTACTTAGAATGCTGTGCTGGAGAAGGAGATAAAATACATAGAATAAGTCCTTGCTTTATGTTAAAGTTGCAAACCTTCCACTCAACATCCTTGATCAGCCAGAGTTTCCTGTGAAATGACTATAGCCAGGGACCTCCCGTGGTTTCCCCACTATTTCTGGTGGACCCCGAAGGATGCCAGTTCCCGGCACGCAATGCTTTTAACGTGTTTGGTGCATGTTATTTCGATCTAGTTCAAATTCCGTAATTAGCGCCCAGGCTTGTCCGTGCAAGCCAGTGCTGCGGAGGAGCCTGTCGCGACCGCCGGCCCGCACGGAGCGCCGCTCGGCCCCGGCGCTGCCCTGCCCGGCTGCCGGGGACCCCTCGGGCCCGGCACCGCCACCCAGCCCCGGGCTCTGCGCGCACGGCCCGCGGCCGGGGAGGGGCAGCCCGGCGGGGAGGGCAGCCCGCTCACCCCGCTGCTGTGGCAACGGGCCGGGAATGCCTCTGGCTCAGCCATCCCGGCCCCGCTCCGGAGCGCCTGCTCTGCAGACAGCTCCATTGTCTTCCGGACAGTTGCCTTTCCATCGGCTTCCAGCGGAATAGCCTCTTTCCGAAGACAAAAGGCTCGGCACAAAGAGACTGAACAGGCCTAAAAGTTTAAAGGGGAAAAAGATCCCCTTAATTTATGTTTTAACTGTAGGGGAGAGAGGAGAAAAATAATTCTGGCTTCTCCTAAGGGATAGTTCGTGAAGGAGGAGAGGGGTCATAACTAGGTTTTGTTGGGATTTGATAATTGCTTCCTGATGCATCCTGAAACTATTTGCAAGGAGACCGGCTCACCCACAGGACTGTGGCAGGGTTTTTATCCCTGCACAGTCGGGCTGCTGCCATCTGACAGCTGTTCAGATCGTGTAATGAGAGATCTGAGTTTCAATTTGCTTCATGCGTGAACCAATTTTCATATCCAAAATCATCAGCAGAGCTGACCCCAAGAAACAGTTTTGTTCAGATCCAGCTCAGAGAGCTCAAGTGCAGATTTGCCAAGTGTCAATAGATACCTTGTTTTCTAGAGCTTCCCCCTTATGTTGTGGTGTGGTGATGATGGAGAAATTTAGGGGGGAGGATACTGCTGAGTTAGTAAATACAGGATTTAATCTTGCAAGCTGTCAGCATTTCTAGAGCCTTAAAATTCTGGTTCAAATAAACACACTCCCAGTACATTCTCTTTTCTTGTCTCAAGCAGAAACATGCTTTCATTAAGCCAATGTGAAGGCAGAATAATTCTTCATGACTTCAAGTGCTCATATGTGTGTTTCTGAACAAAGGCTACAAGAAATGCCATTCCACGTGAGAAGTTAAATTCAAACCTTAGCATAGGATGCATATCCTTGTCCACATGACTGGCCTTTTTGTTTCCACCATTTGACCTTGATGTGGCCTAGATGAGCGGTACAAATCTGCAAACTGGAGAGATGCAGTGCAAAAGACCAGAATACATTACATTCCTAAATGCCTTTAGATATTTCTTCTAGACTTAGTAACCTAGTGGAAGTCCGCTGGTGGTACTTTCTCATCTGACAGCTATTTCTTACACTTTATATAAGTATTTTATCCACCATATCCAAATAGATCAGTGGACAAAAAACATTTCTCCCACCCCCATTTTCATAACATACTGAAACAATTTCGCAGCATTATCTCATGAAGAAAAAAAATCTCTTCCTAGGACATGATCAACTTAGTTCTTGAAATGTTAGAATAGACTGCTCACAAGTGAACTGAGCAGTAATTCTTGTCCATAGCAATGTTGTTCTTCTTAGGGTAACCCCTGTCAAATTTCCTCCACCAATCAGTGCCACTATGTGAGATACTGCTTTGGGGTATTTTAATTACTCGTTACGTGTTGCCCATTTATCTGTTGAATGTTCATTGATCTTTTGTAGAAATACATTAAAATAGATATTTTACAATTTGAGTGCCTTTTGTTTAAGCTCAATAAAGTCCTTATCTTATTATCCCATGTTCCTCTTTCTCTAATCCCTGTTGTTTCCTTTGAGCAGACCTCGGTTCTTTCAGGACTCTTCTGCAAAATCTCACATGGCCCTTCAGAAAGCTGAGCTTTGTTTACAGGGCACAGCAGCTGTGGGGGCCCTGTTGTTTTCCTTCACATTGGTCACATTCTGTGCTCATGTCTTGTCTCTCCGCCACCACCAAACCAGCTATGTAGTTTGGTGATAGAGGCAGTAAGGCTTCCTATCACACTGTCCACCTCTTTTTTTTTTCCTCCCTAATCTTGTCCTGTATTCTGAAGAGATCTGTTAGGTCCCTTCCACATTTCAAGAATGCAGAAGTTTTTCCATTTAGCTTTCTGTGGTGTATTTTGTAGAGGGATTGTCCTGACACTGTCAGAGCTCCACCCTGTCCAGCCGTTGTACCCTGCCTAATTTCTACTTCTAGTACCTCAGGACAGAAATTTTCAGGATTCCCTGTTCCTCCCCACTCTGCATTCCCATCAGGGGAATGGTGAACATCATTTGGGGATGAAATAGGACACACAACTAAGACTGGGTGATGATGAGGGTTGCTAAAACTTAACAATGAGAAAAGAAATCAGTGCATCTGAGAAGTTATTCAGGACTAGCATATAGAAATTTGGACCTTGTATACTCTTGTGTTTTGCCCCCAGCCAGAATCGTAGCTTGGACTGAAGATTCCTGTTAAAGATGGAAGGATGGGAAGTTACAATCAGCACAGAGGACAGAAGTATAGCTTTCTTCTTCACTTCTCACCACAGTGCTGTGATAACATAATGAGTTACATCTTTCCATTCTTCATGTGCAGGTCTCTTTTGCTCAAACTCTCACGCTTAACAGAGGCCCACACCTTTCTGTTCACTGTAATCACACCAGCGTGGTCCAGGAGAGGAAGGAAGAAATTGCTTGTTGGATCATTTCTGTTTGGCTGCTTCTGTGCAGTGACCCTGAACAATCCCACGTACGGTGGTGGCTACACACACACATACAAAAAGGAAAAACAAAACTCCAAATGACATAAGATAGGCAACAACCCAGTATTTGGTTCTGTTGATTTCCTGCAATTGTGAATAGCTGCACAACAGCTGTGGTTTTATGGTGGGAGCCTGGACTGGTAGTGCTAGTAGGGGAGTCTCAGGCCTGGAACAGATAAGTGTGGAAAAGGGGGAATGGCCTCATCAATCAGAGCAATATATTGTAAAACGAGCCATTCTGTCATAGCAGCCTCCCAGGCTGGTCAACAGCTGCCTTGACGTTGGAGATGACATGCTGATAACACCAGGGAATGATAACAAGACTCTCAGACTTGGGCAAGGGCTGTATAGCAGGACCATTAATTAAAATGTTTTTGGATGAACAAGCTGACAAGTTTTCTGTGTTCCACCCTCTTTGGGAGTCCTTTTGTTATATGTATACAACAGGTGAGCTGGGTCAACTCCGGTAATTTCCAATGTTGGCTGAAGTTGTTGATGGTACAGTTGTGCTTCTCAGACTGGCAGGGCAGACACGAACTCTGACTGTACAGCCATGCTTTTCTTAACACTCTCCAAGACAACCCCTGCAGCATTACTTTTTTGTGAGTGGGCAAAAACTGAGATCAGTGTCACTGTAAAGGAGGCTGAAGTTTGGTTACCAATAGTGGGAATATTTCTTCTTACTGTGTCCTGTCTCTAAATTGTCTTGCTCAACATATATGCAAAACACATCTTTAAAGGCCTCAAGAAGTGAAAACCGGCAGTGCAGCACCCTGACTCCACCCTGCAACCACCTTAGCAACAGCCCAGTATGAATTTTGAAGATAATAACAGAGCAATAACCAAATAAAGTGGTGCCTATCTGAGTGTAACAAGCATATTTCAGAATCTGTTGCTGCAAGTATTTGCTTTCCAAGGTCTTGATAAGACTTTTTCACTTGCCTCCAATATTTTTTGGTGGAATCCTCCCTGCCTGTAAATAATGGGGGCACTACCCCGTTTCTCAGCCTGTGGGAGGAACAAACACGAGGAAGCAAGAGCCCAGCATTTCTCCTTGCAGTTCACAGCCAGGCCGGTATTTAAGCATTGAGCCTTAGCTGTTTACTCCAGTTCCTCCACCTTCCTCTTTGTTCTCATCCAGATGCACATGCTTGCAACAGCCAATGCACAAAGAGCTGCCTTGACACACGAGTTAAGTTTTGCTCAGCCAAGGGCCACAGCTTCTACTGTCTCCAATTATTTTATTCCCTACAGGAGCTTCCTTGCTTGTCCCCTTTATCCTGTATGGTTCCTAGAAAGCCCACAAGCTTTCACATGACTTATGATAGCCTATTTATCAAACACACGTGACAACAGCCATTAACCCTTCCCATTACATCAGTATTTTGCTTTGCTACAGATAGAAAACTTGTGGAGCAGAGGCCATAGACTGCTAGCTGAAGGTCACTTAGACAATCACATGGTTCAGATTAGCACCTAAGACTTTTGCAGCCCATTCCTGTGTCATATCCTTTGCATCATCCTGCTTCTCAGGCACCTTTAATTAACATTTTTTGTTGAGGGTGTGGGTGTTGAGCTGGCAGGTGCATCTTCAGTGATAGCTGTGGGAGTCAGGCATTGCACATAGATCAGGCTGTCCTTTCTGTTTTCTCATACTATTTCCGGCCAGTTGCCTTCAGTCCTTTGTGTTATGTGTCAAAAGCCCCTCCAAAATGAAAAAAAAAACCAAAACAAATTCAGATACATGTGGCTTTGTTACAGATCTTCTCACCTTTGCACTGAGCACCTCACCTGCTAGCTCATAAAACTTCCCTGTAGCCTGGAGCTCACATATGCTTTGAGCCAAGAAGAACTGGCCAAACTGGCTACTCTCCTTGTTACTCTCCTGCAGTTACATGGTCTTCTCTGCATTTTAAACAGGAAACGTTTGCATAACAAGCTACAGGGGTGAAAAGTATTAGCATTAGGCAAAAGTTGAGCACTGCTATCTTCCATAATTTATAGCTATGTATCAAGTGTGTTGACTATGAAACACATTTGTCTTTACAGTTCACCAGGTAACTAAATTATTAAAATATATAACTGAAATTGAAGTTTCGATAGGATCTTACATTAGAAATTCCTAAATGGGTCTTTGGGGTTTTTTTAAATATCACCAGTGACATAACTTGTAAATCATTTTGATACTGCTCAGGGTAAAGGTAGTGTATCAATATGAGATTACCTTGTGACCGGATGACCTGAGATATGTGGACATATCTGGCAGACAGGATGTGAGCTGCTGACTTGATATGATATAAAACTTGATCCTGGGAAATGCCTTGGGCACAGGAATGAGGAAGTTAGCGCTACTATTTTTAAATGCTGTGAGGAGCCAGAACTGTTTGCAGTAGTGCGTTTTGAAGATGTAAAATATCCTGTCTCTTTCTAAATGGTGTGCAATGTTTATTTTTATAAGCAGTGGATTGAGCACTGGTACAGGCTTATGCAACATCCCTGTGTACTGACTTGGTTTTTTTTGCTAAAGAGTCAGCACAAGACTGAGCTGATAGTTAGGGTGACACTGGCTTCAGCCATGCATGAACTGCCCACCTAGGAATCAGAAAACCAGTTATTTTGCATTGACTACCAAGTTGTCATCAGCTGATGTTACCATTTGTGGTCATTACCAGTACAGTTTCTGAACTGATGGACTGACAGTAGCAAACCCAGAGTGTTTCAGCCACTCAGCACACATGATGGTCTCCTGCTCTGGATTCTCCTGTGGCTATGGGAACATTTCTCACATTTATTCAGCAGGGCCAGACCGCATACCTGTGCAGTACTGCAGCGGCCATTTGAATCCGTAACTCAATGCATGGGACCACAGAGTGTTGCTTTGCAGTCAAAGGTTATGCTGCTCAGTGGGACCCCAGATACTGAGCGGATCCAGTAGCTGGCACATTTCCACCTGCAGTCTGGCACTGCAAATGTCAGGCTTATCCCATGTGGTATTACCTCAAGCACTCGAGACAAAACTAACAAGGTCTGCAAACCTCTGTATTTTGTTACTGGTCCACCATATATTGCTTGAAAAATTATGGCATAATGAAGTAACATATTGTCTGTGTGTGAGGCATTTATGTAATTTCCTTTTGCAAAATAGAGCTTGTTCAATGGATGGTAGCATCAGCTTCTCCAAGATGGAGTGGGATTGTCTTTGCATTTATAGGGCTGACTACAGATTTATTCTGCTAGCTGAATATCAACTTCATGAAGCATCCTGGGCTTGCAGAAGCATTTCTCTTTCCTTATTCAGTCTCATTTCTTCATGAGGTCAATAGTCTCATCTCAGTGGCAGTTCCACTGTTGAAGGATATGCTGTATGTACTGTGTCTTAAAATCAGAGAGGGAGGCAGACATCTGTGGAGAGAAGCAAAGTACAAACTACTCTGAGGAAAACTGACTTCATTTATCTTTGCCAGAGTACTTTTAAAGGAACCACTTTCGAAAAACGTCGTGCACGTCTTGTTCGTCTCATTTGCTCCTTGTTCTCCTTGTGGATGAAAGATGAAGTAGCGTGATTCATTCTTCTACAGAGAATCTGTCATTCTCTCATTGATCTCTCTGCTGGAACAGGTTCAGCTTTGTGTTTTCCAGCTCTGCTCTGTCCCTTCACACACAGGCTTTGCCTTGCCTACCCAAACTGGGAGTGTAAGTACTCCCATGGCAGTAATAATGACTTAAGTCTAGGGTATAGTCACTGTCTTGGTAACGTCTGGGCTGAGCGCACCTTGCTGAGAACACAGTTAGATGACATAGTGGTAAAAATATGTCAGTCTTTTCTATGCCATGTCTTCAGGGGTAGAAACGAAGGTGCTTTGTAATGAATCATGTAGGTGTGCTTGCTTGCTAAGACGTTTACTTTATAAATATACCTGTTTGTTTAATAGAAGCAAGGTCTCAGGTAGAAGAAGGAGGTTTTAATCTTTTCTCCACCACTTATGTGAGATCTGTTCACAACTTGGCTCTGATTATAAATAAATAGTATTATGTCACATGTATCATGTGAATTCTTCGAACAGGCATAGTCTTGTCTAAATCCTGTAAAAATCTGGAACACTTCCTCCAATTATATCAGTGTTAATGTACCACCTTCTGGCCAGCTAATGGAAACACATGAACTGATCTTCAGGATCTTTCTAGATCTGTGACTCTCAAAATCTAAATCAAAAAAGCCTTTTTTTCTGTAGTAGTTGTGGGACCCAGTCACTACCATTGCATTACACAAGAGAAGAACTCCACTCTTTTAAGTATCTTAAGAGAACAAAAAGTGTTTACTTCAATTTCTTTTTAAAGTAGCCATCTTTACTGGAAAAAAAAAAAAAAGCTGTGTTTAAGTGATAAACAGTGCTTTTACTTAGAAAACATTTACTATGAAATGTTTTCCAGCTATGACTAGGAGCAATTTTATTACTTTTAAAAGTTACTGCCTCTACCATGTAATTCTTGCCTGACGTGAAGATCTAAGAGTTTCTCCAAGACACTAACAACCTTGTCCATTACTTGCATGAACTATGTCAAATTTGGAGTCTACTGTTCAAATGATAAATTGGTATTAATTGGAGACACAGGCACACAGGCACTTGCATTTCAAAGCTACATATCTCTCGTTGCTGCAATGTTCTCGTGATTTCTGGATAGGTTGTATGCTTGTTCTTGACTGCAGTTCTGTCTAGGAATATTAGTACACTAAGTTCTAAGTGTTTACAGGCTAAAAACGAAGCAGTAGATCTGGAAAGAGCATTTTCTGAATATGGACATCTGTTGCACAAATTGCACAAATGTAATTTATCCCATTTGTGCACAATGTATTACAGATGCCTGGTTTTGTCTTAAGACTAGCTAGATCCATTCTGATTTCTTAGGGCACTGCCCAGCACGCGCTGCAGAACATGTAAGGAACTTCTACAAACCTGTAGTTGCAGCCAAGATCTGTACAAGGAAAAAGGGAGTTCACTGTACACAGACTATGGATTGCTGAAATATTTTTTCAGTTATTCCATACCACATCTGACATGTTGGTGGTATGGAATTTTTTTTATGAACCAGAGTTTTAACTACTCGATAAACATAACACAATAAAAATATTGAGTATTTTTAAATTAAATCATGTGGGAAAGTTCTGTGTTGTAAACTAATTTTATCTTGAACATTTTCTTTATTCAAGGAAGAGTGAAAGGGTTGTGATTGAATTAATTAGTTTCTCCAGTTGAATAAAGATAAACAGAGAAGAGGAAATTGATAGCTTCCTACATAGCTGGTTGCAATGAGACTTACAGCTGCAACTACCACTGTTCCGGTAGTCTGATACCAGTGTCTTAATGGTTTGGAAGATGCTCTTTTCCTTCTCCAAGCAGCAAGTGGTGGCATGAGTGGAGGAGACACGAGACAAATCATTCTGGGCAATGAAGCGCTGCAAGCACAAACGCCTGAAATACAGTAGTCCTACCTTCCCAAAACACAGACTTCTGTGTAGATAGAGAACTGTAAGAAAAAGTCAAAATATCAATGGAATAAGTCAAAAAAGCTTCTGGGGTCCTTTAAGATCATATGTAGAGGACTGTCCTTTTCAACAGTTTTTCTTGCAGTGTGAGGGCTGCTGCAACCTAGCTGTGAGGGCTGAGTCATCATTTTCTTGTATTTCGTCTTCAGTTTGGTACCTCCATGATGGCTTACATTTAAAATGAAATACAACAGTTCATATAGAGACTTATGGGGATAAATTAATTGAAGCTAGATGAAATTCATTGTGTTTTAAATAGATCTGGAAGCTCTGTGGTATAACTTCTTTGTAGCTTCAGATGATTTAAATTCTTTTGACAATTAAGCTTCTAGGACTTGTGATGAATTTCGAATAGTTAACCAAGCAACAGGCATTGTATTTAAGTAGTTCCTAACCCACTGCTGGGAACAGTCTATGTAGTACTACTGCAGTATGGATTTGAAATTCAACTACACTAGGTTTAAGCAGGCCAGTGATTTACATGGCCTAAATTTAGACAATCATGTTCAAAGAGATGTTGTGATTTGGCAGAGTATTATGAATTGAGAAGTTACCTAAGGATGAATCCATTCAACATGACATGAGAAGTCAGTCAAGTGGGAGAGGTATGAATAAGAGAGGGAACCGCAGAGATAAGATCCGTGACTTCAGTCTTTCATCTTGTACCTTCTCCTGCTGGTTACTTAGTCTGTGGTGATTTTGAACTGTCCCTTAGCTGTGCCATAAAACGTAACTTTTGTACTAACAGTTCAACATGCTGGAGAATTAAATTGCTGTTAAATTTTTGTATGCAGTGTGTTCAGTAGCAAGATTAAAAGGCATGGACTGTGTGAGCAGTCACCTCTTCTACATGCCAGAACTTGCAGAGATGCTCAAAAGTCTGAGGAATGCTTACAAACCTATCTTGCAACCTGATGGGTGTTGGTGGTCAAGAGGTTTGGGGTTTTCCAGCCACTCTCCTAATCTTTCTGAAAAGAGGCAAGGTGCATGCATCTTCTTCCGTCTCCAAAATCTGTTCTGAAGCTCATGGGAAGAAAGTGTCCTGCAAGCTTGTGAGAGGGCATTTCTAGGTATTTCCTTAATGTTACCACTCACTAACGAATAACAAAGGTACCTAGGAAGCATGCAGAGGTAATAACTGCTATCCTCGCAGGGATTTCTTCTGTGCAAAATAAGCAGGTGGTACCCTCCTGTTGACAAGAAGTCTTCTGTGCTTTGAGCTGTATATTCTTGCAACTGGTTTCCATGGCACTTTTCTACTGTATGTTGATGCTGGTGTCTGCAGCAGAAACAGATTTGACCTTCTACCATTAACAGAGCTGTGATAAAAGGAAAGCTGACAAAACCAGGCCTGGCTTCATAGCTTGTAATAAACTTGAAAGTCTTTTCTGGTGTGTAGGTGCAACAGGACTATTCATTGAGTTAGTTTATAGGTTTATATCTACCTCTGTGACACTTAACCACTTACACTGTGTTCTGTGAGAGTCCTGGAAATGTGCTGGATACTGAGGTACAGAGGGACGGTGTTCCACTTGTGACACTTTTACAGTCAGAAATTAGAAAAAAGTGGGAAGAGAACCAGAAGCTGTGATGTGATGTGATAGTGATGACGTGTTTTCGCAGAGCCACATGAGAGGTTGGTGCCAAGGCTGGAAATAGGAGTCCAGTTGTATCACTTCAGAGTGATGGCCCATTCACTTTAAATATCTTTTAAATTACTCCATCTGTCTTGGTAAGATCAGAATCATGACAGACCGCCCCAAAAAATGTGCACAGACACAGTTGTAGTGACCTGGATATGGGAAAGAAATGCAAGAAAATGACCAGATACAGATGTCACGGAAACTATGTGGAAGTATGGCCTTTGTCATGGAGACATAACTGTGCAACAGCCTGGTCCTTGATTTCTTCCAGGTTCTGTCTATCTCCATTTTCTGCTTTTCTGTAATTGCTTATACAGAGAAACCACAGGTTTTGTTGCTGGCGTCCTCATGACCTGGCTTATCTTTGAAGACCAGGTCTGTATACAAGTGTCTGGTGGACTTTATGTAAAGAGTCCTAGAAGAGATCCAGCTATGCCAACAGAAATCTTAGCAGTGCTTGCTTTGTCTGAGGGACTGGTGTAGGCTACATCAGGGAAGTGAGCACCCCTTTGGAAGGTGTGACATAT
Source organism: Corvus moneduloides (assembly GCF_009650955.1). Classification (NCBI taxonomy): domain Eukaryota; kingdom Metazoa; phylum Chordata; class Aves; order Passeriformes; family Corvidae; genus Corvus; species Corvus moneduloides. The sequence goes on from NC_045481.1 coordinate 20,512,111, forward strand.
TAAGGCTATTAAAGTTCAAAGAGCTATCTGAATTATACATAAATTAATATATTCAGGTAACAGAAACAGTCACGTCATGAAGCTCTGAGCTAATTTCTCTCAAGAGGCAAAATAGATGAGTACTCAGAAATGTGAAAATTCAGACATTTGCTCGGATCCATTTCTGAAAGTTGTTATCTGCCTTTTTTGAAAGATGTGTAATACCCTCAGATCTTCTTCCTACTTCCATGGCACAGTTTTGATCACAAACACTTTGCAATATCAACGTCCTTTAGCAGTTGGATGGCTGCCTTTCCCCCAGGCACAAGTAATATGATACTGCCTGGTGGTTTTGGCCAAAGTAGTCATGGTTTAGCCAAATAGAAAAACAAAAAGATGATACATTAAAGAGAACCGAAGCTTTCTTTCCTTGTCATGTCAGTCACAAGAGGCTAATCACAATGAGAGGTTCTACACCCATTGCAACAATGATGTCTTCCAGTTTATCATACTGAAATGATTAACCATTTTGCTACTGAACACTTACAAAGACAAAATTTTAAGAGGCCTGTGGAGGAAAAATAAAGTTATGATGCAAGTTGGCCTTTTATTGTTGACTGGGGACCTAATTGTCCAAATTATTTAATGGCCTGGTAATGCAGGTCAGACAGTGTGCAGTAAGGTGCAGCCAGTGCTGGTTGCTGGCACCACGTAGATAAGGGAATGAATGCAGAGATGCAGAGTTGTGTGAGCAGCTCAAGGCTGCTCCCTCCACAGCTCACATTGCAGGTGTCTCTGGGAAAGGAGACCAAGCTGCTGCCCCTTTCACCTCCTTTGTAAATCTGCTCCTGTGTTTTGTTGCTGGCTGGAGCTACCTGTCAGGTTGGAATCTGCCAAGGTCACACAATTAAAAGATATTTTAATTTTGCTAAGTAAACACTTATCAAAGTCATTTGCTTAGGAAAGCTAAGTCAGGAAGTCAAGAAGGAAAAAACAAGTGCTTTCTTTTGATCAGTTATGCCTTTTTTATGCAGATCTAGTCTTTATCAGCCAGGAGTCACTCTAGATTGAGGACTGTCCTCACCCCATCAGCAAGCTCTCCTCTAAGAATCATAGAATCCTTAAGGCTGGAAAAGACCTCTCAGAGCATCGATTCCAACCATTAACCTAACACTACCAAGTCCACTACTAACCCATGTCCCTAAGTGCCACATCTACATATTTTGATTGTTCTGTAGGAAGGAATTTTGAGAGCAGGTGTGAAAGCAAGAAATTAGTCTAGGAACTTGTTTCCTTAAGTGTCATCTCCCAGACTTACAAGAGTGCTGCCAAACTGAAGGACTTGTGCATTTTAAACTTTAGCACCCATGTTCAGGAACTCATCAAAAGTCAAGAAGGGAAAAATCTGAAGTAATCATCTAAGCCATCCTCTAACATTATCAAGTTTTTTTACCATGCTGTATTTGCAGCAGAGGTGCCAGTATTTCTCTTGGGATTCACTATTTCATCTAGATCTCAGTAACTTTCTTTGGCTGCTTAGCTCATTAGCATATTGGTATTTTTATCTTCCTGGCTTAGTCATTCTCTTACAGACAAAGCTAAAAACCTGTTTTTTCTAGAACCACCTCTGTATTTTTCAAACATTTGTAAACCCAACCATAAGGTGCTTTGGCAGCAGTAGAATGTACGTTTGATCTTAGTTCGGGAAAGAAAGATTATTTCATTTCCCAGGTTTGGCACTTTCACATATCAAATCAAATAACAGTTTACAGATTTTTTTTTCTAGAAAATAAAAATTATGCAATTATTACATATGAAACTATATATTATTACATATATGAAACCAGAATCTGTTAATGATTCTGCTGTGTTTCTGGGCATCTGGATCAAAGAAAGCAATACATATTACAAAACTTGTTCAGCTTAGAAAGAAATTTTTCAGGTGATTTCTGTGTGGTTTTCACATGAACTGTCAAGGAGGCATTCTCACCTGCCTGTCAAATTTACCAGAGGTTTTAATACTTTATTTGTGGAATCACATTTGGTTTCTGCAGTTCAAAGATTAAGATACAGGAAGGGAGAAAATTATAATTGCCGGCAGAGAAGAGGTGGTCTACTCTTAAGCAACCCAGATCTTATAAACACTGGAATTTTAGAAGTCCTAAAAGAAACAGGCTGTGTTTTCCCGGAAATACCATAAAACCTTTGCTTCAAGGGGCTGCACATTGGATGACCAAAGTCTTGGAAAGATGTGGGACAGCATAGACAACATATTGGTGTGGACTGAGGATCAGAACAATATCAGATTATTCTTGGTGGGTTCTTTATTACTTTCTCATTCAGAGTGTGGTTGTGGATAATAGTCAGTTGGGTTGTTGTTTTTTCCCCGCCAAATCTGTTTATAGCCTTGTGGCAGTACTTGGCAGATAAAGAATCCAGCACTGCACCTGGTGGTGTGACAGTAGTAGGGGCCACAGACAGGCACTGTGCAAAGCTGGGAGTGAGATGGCAGGATAGAGAAGAAAACCTGAGAAACTGAGACAATGGCACTTCTTTCCAAATACACTTTGCAATGCATGGGTAGTCTGTAAAACCTATCTGTTCTTGTCATTGCTTTGTATTACTGTGGCTTGAAAAGCAAATTGGTATCATTAACCTTCATATATAATTCTAAATTGTAATAACCCTTTGAACTTGGATCATATGTTTTGTCCTTAGATCAGAAGGTTGGGTAAACTTGCATATTGCTGGAATGAGAGGCCCAGAATATCAAGTTAGCCAAGACATTATAATGAGCTCATGGCAGCACTTTGGCTAGCATGAATATTCCCTATTTCATATTCTAAATGGTAACTGAAATAAAAATTCAAATTGTCTGTTATGATTGAGGCAGAATGGAAATCAAGCTCATCTTTTTTGGGAACTGGTGGCAATTTAAATAATTACTTAAAATAGTTTGTTGTTGTTGTAAATATTGCTCAAATCACAGGTGCACAGCTATACCACAGTGCTACATTTTGCACTTACTACTCGCTTGTACTGAAGAACAGTGACTTATGTAAAACATGGGATGTCTGGGAGAAGCAAAAAGCACAAATGCCAGCCCTGCTGTATCATGTAGAGCAAACCTGCAGTGCAACTACAGAGTATAATTTCATGCTGGCTGCTCATTTTTAGGAGCACTCTGATTCATTAGCTCAGTGGGAAGAAAATGGGAGGCAAATCATTAAATTTCTGAACACTGAGGATTTGTGCTCATTTTGGAAAACACCTTATTACCACTGCAGTGATCCTGGGAAGAGCTGGGACTGAAACAGCACACTGTGATACAGTTTTCTACAAAGTGTCTTGACAGAGCCTGAGACTAGGAAAAGAGCAGTCAAAGGTGCCGTGTCCTGAGAGAGAATGAGGGCAGCTTCCACAACACAAGTCAAAAATATATTTTTCCTTATCCTAACATATATGCCTAGATCACAGCTTCTCTGAGAGATGTTTCAGAGATATATCCAAGGACTGTCAGACTCTTGCACACTGGGTAGTGTTCAGTTTCTTTACTGAACACATCCTGGGCAAAAAACGCACCTAGGCACCTTTTACAGTGCCATCACCATACCCCTTGTGTTTTTGTGGTAACAGCAAATGCACAGACAAGTACATGGGGACAGACTGGAGATGTGCTCTTCCTCAATGTTCATTCCTCTTCCTACTGGATTATTCTCTAGAGCAAAGGGTATGGGGACAGAAAAGGCAAAAATTATAATAAGAGTGAGGGAACACTCCAGGCAGAGAACAAAAGATACCTGTAGAGAAGAAATGCATCCTGAAAGTTCAGAGAGGGAAGTTTTAAAAAACCACCATGACATGGTTTCTCCTTTAGGTCATTATGTTGGGATGAGATCAATACGATCATTGCTGTCATTCCTTTAATATTTCTTTCTGGATTCCTTTTCTGTGTTCTACTGTGTATTTTTTCATTAATTCTTGTCAGACTCCTCAGCATTTTAGCCAAGTCTTTTGACTATCTTATTCTTGCGTGACATATGAATAGGCCTTCCTTGAGCATGCAGACTGTGGGGGTTTTTTTGAGGAGAGAACTAGGTAACTTCAGAATAATTAGCTGAAATTTCCTCCCCTCCCCTCTTTTTTTAAAGACAATTCCTCGTCTCTCCAGGAAGATGAAGAGATAGATATGGAGGCTGTCAACTGGCAGCTGAACAACACCTCCATGAATGGCCATTCATCTACCCCAACCACAGTTCGCTTTCCCAGCTGGGTGACTTTTGATGACAATGAAGTCAGGTTTTCACCACAGAGCCTTTCTCCCTTGAAAACAGATACCCCACCTGCAGAAGCACAGGCTCCAGATGTTAACTTTAATCTCACTGCATCCTTGAAGAAAAGAGAACGTCCTAAAAGCACATTGGGAGACCTCTCCAAAGTTCAAAAACTAGATCTCTCCTCCTTAGCCAAGTTGCCTTCTGTTGAAACACCACCCTGGAGCGCTACTAATCCCTTTCTGGATGAATCTCTTCGAGATGTCCAACCCTCGCCCATCAATCCATTCAGCTCATTCTTTGAGGAGCAAGAGAGGCGTTCCAAAAGCTCTTCTCTCTCCAGTGCTCCAGGCAAAAACCAAAGAGACTCTCTCATTATTCTCCATCAAGAGCCTGATGCCGTCAGTTTCCATGAGGCAAACAAAACTGTAACCCACACAGATGCTTTAGAGCAGCTCAAACAGCTCCAGATCGGAGACCCAGATCACGTGAGTAGTCCTACCTTGCCTGATGATGACCCCATGATGCCATATGATCTGGATGCAGCTTTATTTAACCTGGCACCAGCTCAGCCAAAGGATGGATGGCCAATGATGCTCAGAATCCCAGAGAAGAAGAACATCATGTCATCCAGGCACTGGGGACCAATATATGTCAAGCTGACCAAGAGTGGGTGTATACAGCTTTTTTATGAGAAGGGACTAGAGAAGCCTTTCCGGGAACTCAAACTTGAAATCAATCATGAGATTTCAGAGCGCAAACTCCAGAACTATGATGAGAATGGAAGGATACACAGTGTGCGGTTGGATCGTACGACGTACAAGGAGAAAAAGAAGTATCAGCCTAAGCCAGCCATTGCACACACTGCAGAGAGAGAGCAAATTATCAAGCTTGGGACTACAGATTATGAAGACTTCCTTAGCTTCATCACTGCTGTGCAGGATACACTGATGAATTTGCCAGCTTCATCAGCAGATCTGAGCACAGTGGGACTGAATTATCAAGAAGAAGAAATCACTGTGGATGTCAGGGATGAGTTTCATGGCGTCTTGGGCAAGGGAGATAGTGTGATTCTCCAGCACAGTGTGCTGACTCATATCTATGTTCTCAGCTTCCTTTCTGGCCTGGCAGAATGCAGACTGGGCCTTAACGATATCCTGATCAAAGGGAATGAAATAGTTGCAAGGCAGGATATTATGCCCACTACTACCACTAAGTGGATTAAATTATACAGCTGCCGGTTCCATTCATGTGTGGATGAGGATGTGTTTAATAACTCCCGTATTATCCTGTTCAACCCCTTGGATGCCTGCCGGTTTGAACTGATGAGATTCAGGACTGTCTTTGCTGAGAAAACTTTGCCTTTTACTCTGAGGACAGCTGCCAGCATCAATGGTGCTGAGGTGGAGGTGCAGAGCTGGCTGATGATGTCCACGGGGTTCTCTTCCAATCATGACCCTTTAACTCAGGTCCCTTGTGAAAACGTGATGATCCGCTACCCTGTGCCAAATGAGTGGGTGAAGAACTTCCGCAGGGAGAGTGTCCTGGGGGAGAAATCTTTGAAAGCCAAGGTGAACAAGGGAGCCACTTTTGGATCAACCAGTCTGTCTGGTTCTGAGCCAGTAATGAGAGTAACTTTGGGAACTGCCAAATATGAGCATGCCTTTAATTCCATCGTATGGAGGATAAACCGACTGCCTGACAAAAACTCAGGTGAGTGGTGCATACCATCTCCGCAGGAATAACCTAAAACAAGTTCTGTGTTTTGAAAGATAGGAAGTACTGAGTTTAAATGGTGAGAGATATATCATCCTTTGTAGTATACCAAAAGACATAAGTTAGTTGCATGAAACATTTATCTGACCCTTCATTGCAATAGTTTTACATATACTACAAATATAGCTAATGACAGAAACAGTTCAAGGTTTTCTAGATACAAAAATATGTGTTCTCTGTCTGCTTGGAGGTATTTAAGAGAGGTGTAGATGTGGTAATTAGGGACATGATTTAGTGGTAGACTAGATTCGTGCTAGGTTAATGGTTGGACTTGATGATCTTAAAGGTATTTTCCAATTAAGTGGTTCTGTGATTCTTTGGTTTTGAAACCTAGGCACCAGCTCAGTACTGTGTGCTCAGGGAAGCAGGGCTTTTTCAGTCAACTTGCAAAAGCAAGATTCTGTGCTATGGGGCTGAATGACAGGATCAGATAAATTGCTGTAGTTCAGATAAATTGCATTGATACCTTTTCCATGTATTGCCAAGCATACTAGGCCAGTGCTATATATTTCAATGTATATGCCACAATTAATGCCCATAAATTCTCTGAAACAGGGATTGTAAGAGAACAGAAAAAATTGCTCAACCATTAAAAAAAAATAGAGAAATTTCCAAACACCATTTTGCAGCTATGTTTCTGTAATCAGTGCAGACAGGCAATAAACCTGAAGAGGGAATACCAGCATGAAACCCACTTTGTATTTTTATCCCAAGTCTTTGTATTTCTAGTAACATGGTCATAATTAAACAATTAATGTAGGCAAGCTACTGTTCCCTTTGGCCATTTCTACCAGTCATTCTATTTGCTGCCTGTCATCCACGGTGCACAACAAAGCTGGACAACTCAGGTTTATTTTTATTTGTAGTGAATTCTACTTCTTGACTTCTCTGATCTAGAATAGCTTTCTACAAATGAGATGGACTTTTCGGTATTAATGCTGTAGTAATGCATCTGGGTGACTGAGAGGGTTTCTGTATTCAGTGTTTCCTGAAGGAAAGTTCATTGTAGTACCAGATTTGGCACTCTCTAAGGACATATGTTTTTCTTGAGTTTGAGTTATAGTGTCAGCAAAACAGTGATCCAAGTGTCCTAATCTTTTGGGTCACGTTTCAGCCCAAGGACACTAGTTTACACCGCAGGTTACAAATTTGGAGGGATATCACTGACAAAAGGGAAGGCTCCATGTTTCCTGTAGTGTGAGGCATAAGGAGACAGAGCTTGGAAACTTGAGAGAAATATAGCAATGAAAAATTAACCTCAGACTGTTTATGAGCAGTAACATGCTTGTGAGGAAAATCTCAATATGCCATCTGCACGAGCTCTGAGAATGAGATGCTGTGAAATTGGGCCTTCTGTGGCGTCTTCTCTCCAAAAATCTCAGTGTACCATACAGACATTACAGCTGAGGAAACGAAAGCCCTTAGACTTTAACACAATCACAGAACATGCCAGTACCAAACCAGGAGAAGAGGCAAAACTCCTGTCTCTACTGCCTCCTGCAATGTGATGCTGCCTTACCCATTGCTACTCTGTGGGAGATACTGATCTGTGCCTCTTGTTTCCTTCTCTCCCATTGTGACTCTTTATTGTATATACACTGTGACAGGGGGAAATACATTACAGATTTCTTGCTGCTGTTGGACCCCTGCCACAGAGCATCTATCCATCAGTGTCATCATGCAAAACACAGGGCAGTTGATATTTGTTTACATCCTGAGAGGAAGAGAGTGTCCTCACCCCTCCGGTCAGATCAGATGTAATTTCAGGGAAAGGAAGAGCCTTGGAAGCACTGTCTTGGCCAAGACACATGAGGTATGTGAGAGGGAGGGAATCCCAAAGTGATGACAGGGCAGGCCAAGTGTAGTTTAAATCTGACCTTGCTCTTCAGGGACTACTTCTGTTTATTGGTGGTACTTCATCCTATGGTTCTCTTTTCTCAAAGTATATGGCAAACAAAGAGGTATATAAGTGGTACTCAGAAGCATTCATTCCCACTCCTTCTTAGATTTGCCTGATGGACCACATACGCTTTTGTCCAAGTGATACTGATGTGGGATCTAAATGCCAGCCTTGTGCACGTTTGGTTGTATCCAGCCCTATCCACAAGTCAAGTAATAACCCAACTTCTCATATTTGCAAAGTCCTTATAAATGATGCAGTTCTCAAGCGCTAAACATAAAACTCCTCCCTTGACTCACACTTTATGGTCTCTTACTGTGATACCTGTAACTCACCTCTAAGAGCACTCTGGGTCTTCTGTAAAATCTGGCCTGCTAATGAACTGCTCTGGTGCCTGGGACTCCAGGGCAGGAGAGTAGTAGTGGCATTACATTGCAGCTGAGGGAAGTGCTGCAGGTGGCCACAGCCTGCAGCTCCACCTGCTTCCAGAGGCCCCACAATGGGTCCACACCACTCGGGGCATATGCATTGCATGGCTCCAGCACATGTGCCTGTCTGCCAGACATGCTCCCAGGAGTCCCTATGCAGGTACACATTATGGGACTTCTTGTTCATCCACCCTGTGTGCTCTGACACATAATCCCTTGCAAACACAATCCCAGAACTCCAGAGGTCTCCAGATAGCCAACTGGACCTCCTGTGCTTCACTCCATTCCCCAAATGTGGACTGGTGCAGTCTCTGTGTAGAGGTGAGTGGCATGACCCCCAGGCCTGCCATCCACAGGAGAGCATGTCCCTACCAAAGCTTTCTGCTTGTGTGCAGGTTGTAGTGTCCTAAGAACCCAAATTGTTAAGAATTATTTCAGCAGCTTTGCCCACTTATCTAAGTGTTTTCTTTTCGTGCTTTCTAATGGGATGGGGCTCTTTGCACTCTCACTCTAGGAGACAGTGTTATCAGCACTGTCTGTATTATTTTGTAGCCAAAGCATCTGCTTATGACTGAACATTGAAAAGCACATGACAAACGAAGGACAGTGCATACTCTGACTATGATTTGACCTAAGGAAAAAATATAGACTGTATTCTACTGAGCACATTGCTGAAGTCCTGTCCAAAATAGCTTGGTAAACTTTATTGCCTTTCTTATATTTAAAGTTAATATGATCAAAAGAGTTGATAAAGAAAGCCTATTTGCAAGCTATTTACAGCTACAGTTGCTGCTGGCTGGGCTTCACATGTTCTTTTTTTTTAATCCACCAGTAGAATACTAGGGAAACATCCAAACAGTCTTCAGTCATGGGAAAATGCTCTTTCTGTGAAGCAGGGATGTAGCATCTGTGTAGAGCCTTGGATCAGGATTTGAACTTTTCTCTAGTTTGGCTGTGGATCCCAGGCATGCTGCCTGGAATACTTTCTGGAGTAAGTTAAATCTTTTAATCTAAACATGTTGGGACATTTGGAGTGTCATGAGTCATTTGGAACAGACTCCCTCCAATCACAGTTACACATACATATATATGAATTATACTATCAGATCCTTGATTGTCAGAACAAATGATTAGTAGCTCAAGGAAACAAGAGGTGCAAAACAAAACCAGGGTATTGATTTCCTTCTGATTTTAGTAAGAAGTGTACCTGTCCATTAGAGAAAGAGCTCTGAATGAGCCTGTTTAACAGTCTGCTGAGGTGGTGCCTCATGAGCCTCATGCCCAGGGCAGTAGTGAGCACTGATGGGCTAGGTAATTTTGCAGTAGCTTCAGTGGAGAAGTTGCTTTCATAATCCATTTGCCTTGTTATTTACCATACTGAGCTGGTTTAAATTAATAACTTCCATAGTTTTTATGCATTTGGGGATAGTGTCACCTTTTTTTGCCTCTCATTTCCCCCTCCTTTCTTTTTTGAATATCCACATTCAGGTGTGTTAGAAGAGGTTGCTGATTCCAGGTGTCCAGCTGAAATTATGAATAGTTTAAAAGCTCAGCTCTCCAAAGCACGTGGCATGCAGTGTGCTCAAGCCCAGTTAAACACTTCCCAGTGATACCTTCACACACATTCACCCCAAAAGCAGCTGAGCACATGCCAGCTCAGGAGTGCAGCAGCACAAGCTGAACATTCCACACCTGTGGATGTGGCTTGCACCAGAGCACAGAGCCGCTTCTCCTGGGCTGCTGGGGGTCTCCAGTCTGAAGGAGGGAGCAACCCACAGCAAGCTAGAGAGGAAAAGCATTGCAAAGCAGGTGAGCAGGAAGAATTACAATGAGGAGTCTACTGAAAGTGTACAGTGTGAGGAAACAGATATGAACGGATGGGGAACCTGAGACTGGGGATTGTTTCCCAGTACTGAGTGCTGAACACAGATTTTTTAAGCTAGTTTTAGGCATCTTCATAATGCAGTACCAGAGAGCAGTGCTGTGTCACCCAAGGGCCCCATGGCAGATGCTGAAGTGCGCTGCTACCATGGCTGTGCCCACCACAGCCAAGTCCAAGAACTAGCCAGAAGCAAAAGCACTGCAGTGTTGGAAGGCATGGTGATCTCCCTGAGAGCTCCTAGGGCTGCTGCTCTCCTGTGGTGGGCAGGACCACCAGGAAGGCCTGCTGTGCACCACAGCTTTTGATCCAGAAAAAGCATGCTCCATGTATGAAAAGCCAGAAAGGGCTGTCAAACAGAGATCCTGGCTTACTCCAGAACCAGGGCAAATGAGTGAGTACTCTACTTGGGATAATTAATCCTGATGAAAAGCAGGAGGTGTATTTTAATGCTTGCAGAACTTGAGCTTCTATATCTGCTTGATACTGTACCCATTCATTCATAACTTGGCTCCAGCTATGGTACTGCATATCCCTGGTGTCTGCTGAACTGCACAGCCTCTCACTGGATTTGCTGCACACACATTAGTTTACAAATCTTCCAGCAGTAAGGGAACTTTGGATAGACTGTTTTGAAATATGAGGCTGACTCTAGATTAAATTCTTACCCAGACTCACACCAAGTGGCATTTTTTTTCCATCTCTGTTTCAGAGGTCAAGTGGGATGTTGCACTAAGCCTTCTAAAGACTGCCTAATTTCATCCTATTGGATGACTGTTTTTTCTCTTTTTCCAGCTTCTGGCCATCCTCACTGCTTCTTCTGCCACCTAGAGCTTGGCTCTGACCGGGAAGTGCCTTCCAGTTTCGTCCGCTATGTAGATGTGGAATTTGACATGCCCACCACTTCTGCGTCCAAAGCCACTGTTCGGTCCATCTCTGTCGAGGACAAGACCAATGTGAGGAAGTGGGTCAACTACTCAGCACACTACAGTTACAAGGTAAAACTGAGCAGTGGTTATGACCATGGTTACTTTGCACGCTTCATTGTCTTGAAAACTATGGGCAGACAAATAAAATACCATGGACGAAAGAAGTGGGAATTTGGCACATGCCATGGTGTGTGCAGTAGCTACCCATGTGCAGCTATTGATTCATGGCAAATAAGCAGTGGATTATCCCTCAGCAAAGATGGAATAAATTTGCTTGCTGTTGCCCGTGGAAGAGCATGCATACGGCCAGCTCCCGGGGATTAGCTGTTACGGAGAGAGTTTGAACAGGGAGTTTTACTGCTCTTTATAGTGGGAGTGCTACCGTGGGAGTTCTACTGCAGACAAAAGGATCATGTTATTTCTCTGCTGAAATATTTCTTCCTTCTGCCTGCCCTAAGGAGAGAAGCAGATGGGAAAGTACACTATGTATATACCTGCCAAAATATCTCAGTAAATTTGCATGTTAGCTGAATACTCAGCAGAGAAATTGGCATCCTACCTGCCTTCTTTAAGAGCAATGATAAAAGATTCTGAAAAGACTCTTATGGAAAATATTTTTACTGGTAATTGTAATTACATTTTTAGTGGTTACTTAAACTTCCTGGGGATGGTATTTGATCTTCCTAAGTATCCCTTTTAAGAATTAAAACATTGGATTATTCCTGAGTTTTCAGAGACGTGGAAATTTAAAACCCAAGCATAGATCCCCTTGGCCCTCTCCCAATACAAATTGGTATCTGTAGGCCAAAGCACCTCTGAGCCTGAGGACAGCAGGGAGTGTGCTGATATTTGGGGTAGTGTTAGGCACTGCTTCAAGGAGCAGGGAATTGGATTTGATGATCCTTATGGGTCCCTTCAAACTCAAGATCATTTAGAAAATTAATCTCTTTGCTTTATACATAGTCTTTGCAGAATTTATAATTAAGGCTGGTTCTCTGGTGTCACTTAGGAATCTACCTATCATCTGCCGATTTGGTTCTGGGTTTGTGTTCAGAGTACAATTGGGAATGATAATGAATATAAAATCATGTGAGTTCTCTTTATCTCTTCTGGAAATTATTTCATGACACTGTTGAATTGTAGAACTGCTTAGATTAGCCTGAAAATCCTTATAGTAAATAAAATCCAATTTTCCCTGATCCTCAGTCTGTTTGTCCTCACAACCCTCTCAGTTCACCAAGAGTTTCTTCACCTGAGCACAAGAACCACCACTGAGGAAGATTTTTGAATATTTTTTGTTTTCCTTTCTTGTTACGAATTTTCTTCTTCTTTTTCTTCTACCAGGTTGAAATAGAGCAGAAAAAAAGCTTGGATGAGGATCTGAAGGGAGAAAGTACTGCAAATGTCAATGAATGTGCTACACAGTAAGGGAAGATCAGTCCGCAGGTCCCAAGATGGGTGGTCAGATTAACAGACCAGGAAGAAAGGACTTGCAGGGTTTGGGTATTTTTCTTTAAAAAAAATATGGACTACTACTTTTAAAATAATGCTCTGAAGAGTATCATTTTTTTTCTTTGTGATGATCCGTACTTTGAGAAGAAGCTGGTCAGTGGTTTGTTTGGGTGGGATCCAGGGGCTTTTGCTGGAACAATATAAGTACAGTTGTACAGTCAAGCCTGCCTTTTCTGCCTTTTCACCACTTAGGTTCTGCACTCAAGTATGGTCTGGCAACCATCACAGCCACACTAGAAAACAGCCTTTATCTCACAATCTTGCCCTCCCACATTAAGCATTTTGTTTCAATGCCTTTTGGTTTGGTCACTGGCTGAGTCTCTTCCTTCTGAACTGGCAAATAAAATTCAGGAAGGATCAAGTGAAAAATTATATAAAATCTCCTTTCTGAAATGGTCCACAGAGTGAAAACCCTGAGCATCATTCTGGAGAATCAACACGCCCTGCATCCTAAACAAAGAGAATGGTCTCTGTGTTTAAGCAGATGAACTACAGACAGGACAGCTGATCACAGAGCTGTTGTTTTGTTCACCCCTTCCTGTCTCATCCCTCAAATGACACTGTGCAGATTTTCACGGAGTCTGCACAAGTTACAAGAAAGTCTCTGCAATTGCTTAAAATTTTTACTTTTTAGTCCGAGCCGTTCTGGTATCTTGACTGAACATGGTTATGGCTGCTAGCAATAGGGAATGTGTGTTACAGTAGTGGAGATACTGGAGGGACTTTGTTAAGATTAGATCATTCCTGCCTAGAAAGATATTGAAGGGGAAAACATGGGGGTTTAGTTTTGGGTTTGGGGTTTTTTTATGTGTTTTCCTGGATGAGTAAAATGGGTGGTTATTGAAAATGTCAGAACACAATTACTCTAACAGACAGTGTTGGTTGTTTTCCTGAAAATCCTTGAATGTCTGTCCAGCACAATATTATTTTCATGTTCTATCTTGAACCCACAATATAAGTAATTTGTATCTTTATATTACTCACATTAACTGGGCCCCAAAATCTCTTTCCAAAAATTAACAACAAACTTCTGTCATGGAGATTTTTTATCCCCACTTAGCTGGAAGCAGTAGCAAGTCTTAAAAATTCTTTCTAAATAAAAATGCAGAAGACATAAATCACTCATTTACACATATTTTCAGAGAAAACAGTGTTAAAAGTACCCATTTTTAGTACTTTCTATGGCTTGTGTAATATTATGTCACATAATGTTAAATGTAAAATAAGTAATTTATTAAATCATTTATCTTTTGAAAGGTTACTACTGACTTTAAAATACACATTTGGAAAACTTTGGCAATGTAATTTAAAATCATAATGAATTAAAATGAAAGCTTTTTTACAAATTTATTTCATTTTATATTTGATATAAAAAAATTAATACACCCTTGATTTACTACTTTCACTGTGACTCCTATAAAAATTACTACAATATTAAAATCCGAAGTAAAACATGAAATCAATTTCATTGAGTCTGAAACTGGTAGAGGTAGAATTTAACATAAATTGTAGGGAACTTACAAATGCCTTTTTTAAATGCACCTATATTTCAAGCCTGCATCACCCTAGTGACACAGGTAGAGCGCTGTAAATATGTAAATAAGAAGTCCTTCTAGGACTTCTTAATAACCCTGTAATTCTCTGTTGCAGGTAGCCCTTCTGGGCCCAGGATGCTCCTTGGAGCACACCAGTCAGTACTAAGCATTTACAACATCTCTCTGTAAATGAAAGAATGCTATTAACTTTTATGAAGAATTTTGAGATCAATGGATTAAAATTTCTGATATTATTAATGATAACACTTGTATAGATTTAGAAATATCCGAGAGCACGGGGCTGAATTTGTGACTGGTTCTCAGCTCTGTCACAGGCTGGCTGTGGTGAGTTGCACGGCAACTCCTCTCTACAAAATTCACTCTTATGTTCAAAGGCAGTCAAAGAATTTCTGGGTGGTTTTCTTGCTTTTCACTGCAGCTCCTAATGTACAGTTTTTGAAATCCCACCATCAAGAAATCAAAAAAATCCAAGCTGAAGCAGTGCTGAGATGTTGCTGAGGAAATGTGAGAAAGTTTTGTGAAAGAAATGGAGATTTTCTGCTCCGACCTGTAGGCTCAGTGTCTGAATTTTCACCTATTGCCCCTCAGCTCGTGGAAACACAAATAAGTAATACAAGTTAGCAAAGTTAAGTTGTACCCCTTAAGAGGGGAGAAAATAAAAGGAATATAATTTTCCATCACTGTTGAATTGTTAAACTATTCAGCCTCTATCATACTTGTGCCGCAGAATATTCTATGTTCCAGAAACTGAAAGATAAACGTATTGGAGATTTATGGATTTACCTAATGTCTTTACCAATTCATCAATGATTTTTTTTCAAATTCAGAATCAATGAATGAAAAACCTGACTCTAATCTTTCTTAATGTAGTTAGTTGTACACATAAGTATCTCTTCCAGTCATCATGAATTTAAGCAGGCAAAACTGGAAAAGTGTTCTCGTTTATATGAAAGCTATTTTAATTCATTCTGATCTCTAGAGAGTGTTTTTAGATGTACCTGCCACTGAATTTTCAAGAGTTTAGGATGAATACCTCAGCCAGAGTTTCAAAAGATCTTATTTCCTAATAAAGGACTGTAGTAAGCAGTTTGATTTTTCAAAAGAGTGCTAATAACCAAAATCTTCAGAAAGTCTAGTGTTGGTGTCACCAGGTGTCTCAACTAAATTCTTTTTTCAGTCCAGCACCATTACAAGCATTGAGAATTTGAACACTGGGATCCTAAGTGCCCTTATTGAGGTCTCCACTGTTCTTTATTGATCAAATTGTGCCAATTTTTCAGTTACACACTGTCACATGCATACTTTATGTACATATACTCTTCACCCATGTGAGTATAGTAGTAATTTGAACAGACTGTTGATTGGAGTGAAGGGAAAAGATCTGAGAGGTTTGTGAGTTTGAAAGTAGCAGAAATCATTTAGATACAAGCAATGCCTGTAGTGGGGATGGTTATTTTTTTTTTTTTTTTATCATGTGGAAAAATCTCTCTGACTAGTTTCAGATTAATACTTCTTTTGAGAAAGATGCAGTCACTGTCCTTTGGTATATTTGAAAGCTTTGTAGTACTCAAACACTCCATGCAGGAAATGTGCCTTCAAGGTAAGCATACATTTACTCCCTGAAGTTTTTCTCACTTTCAGTCCTCTTTTTGTTTCTCATTACAGTTTTAATATTTGTACTGTGGTAAGACTTGAGGTATTGTATGGAAATTTGCCTAGAAACATAAAGTGTCTCTGATCACAAGGGGTAAAGAGGAATAATATCTCCAGGCAGCTGAGCTTATTTTAGTTAATGTCTCTTACATTTATTAACTATGGACACTCTGCTAGAAAAGGAAAATGGGTAAATTCAGCTGAGAATACTAAAACTGACTGATGTTATTTTTGTTCTTTCTTTTATTTAGACTCAGATTTAGTCATCCTATGAAGGAGTCAGATGTAGCAGCATCATTAGAAACTGCAGAAATAATTTTCCTTTGCTGGTGGCTTGCTGGCTGACATTTAGTTGATAGGATATCCAACACCTGTCCCCATATTTAGTGGTTGCTAAAACTCCCTCTTGAACAGTCACCTCCCAGGATAGAGAGCAACTGCATGCAAAAGAGCATGAAAGCGAGTGGGAAAAGTGTACAAAGTTCAGCCTGGAAGTGCTGACTCTATTGCTTGCATAAAATTCTTGGTAATTTCCTTGCCCCTTCAGTGCACTAGTCACACCCTTGATAGGTCACCTGTGTTCTAGATGGTGAAAAATTTCTTTCAGTGACTCCTAGCAGTTTGTGTGCATAGCTGTATTAATCTCCAGAACTGACCAGCACAAGAATTTGCAGCACACAGAGATCACTTACGGATACGGATGAAGTACTTACCCTCTTCTGCCACTAAAGTGAAATCTACATCATTACTTTTCTAAGATACAAAATTTTGTGTGATAACATGCACAACTGTTCCTGATGTTCCTGTTTTGTTCAGCCAGCCACCCACTCACACGTTCATCCATCCATCCATCCATCCTCCCATCCGTCCTACCCTCCCTCCCTCTCTCTTTCTTACTTGCAATTCATTCTTTGCACTATTGACATTGATTGGTTTAATTATTATTTTGTAACATGTTCTTACCTTCTTACTTTGTAAAATAAGTCTATACACTGGCAAACTTCATAGAAGTGGTTTATTTTTTTTCTTTTTGTTTTATCAGTTGAAATGGGATGTCATGTTTTGTTTAAACTGTATGAAAATTCAAATAAATGTTAAGATGAAACAGCATATCCACATCTTTACTGTGAAATTAAAGTTGTAAGTGCTGTATATTCTGATAAATCAGAGGTCTTGAATTCAGAAGAGGAAAGGGAATATTTTGAATGGTATAAAGGACAACATAAAGTAGAAGTTATGGGACTACATACAGAAAAGAGATTATTTCATTTGATCATACAGATTGAGCAACAGACTGCAAAGGAAATGGAGCAGGCCTAGAGCTTGAGCCACGTAACAGATGTTTGGATTAGTACTGAAGCAAAAGATGGAGGAGCAGTTCACTGTTTCAGCTTAGGTGCTGGTGTGGGTCACAGCACATGTGTCTGAAACATGAAGTGCACCAGTCCCAGAAAAAACTCCTGTCCTTTTGGTCACAGTATCAGAAACCTAACAGCAACTGCTGTATATAAGAAAGTGATTGGAATACTATTTTATACACTAGCTATAAAAAGTGTCTTTCTCAACCCTGAATAATGGGACAGCAAAGCCTAATGGACAGGGGTGACTGTAGTACTGCCTTCGGTAGTACTGGGGTACTCAACAAGTGGCAGACACATGCTGGGGTTCAGGAGGTCTGGGCAGACTGGTCCTTCCCTGGTTGGGGGCCTCCTACAGCCTCCCAGTTGTTACTATCCCAGAGGCTGTAGATAAACTGGGAGCAGTCAGCTCAGCCTAAAGAGCTTCTGAAGGAAAAGGCTGAATACAGGCTGAATGCAGCTGAAAGTAACTCCCTAAACTGAGAGCCTCTTTTGTAAAGGTTTTTCTGATGCAGGACTGAAAAAGAGAGCTCAACTCCTCTGTGGAGGCAAACAAATTTGTTAGGGCATGGTCAGTTCAGCAATTGTACTAATACAGAGAGTGCTCACATTGAAAGGGAATGAAGTGGGAAAACCTCGTACCAGTGTACAGATGCAGGCAGAGTTATGACTTCAGGTCAAGCAAAACAAAAGCAAAATTGCAGACAGTTTTCAACTGAGATTAATAGAGTTCAACTGCTATGGCACCCCCGTGCCCATCTCCTTTTTATCCAAACCTTGCTTCTCAGCAGGAGTCAGCAGGTTGGTTTGATTTTTTTTCCCCAAGCTGTTAAAGGTACCCTTTGCCGTGGCTGTCAGGAAGTGACGGTGCAAGGAGAGTGCTGGTGGCAAAATGGGATATGCTGAAGTTACAATCTCAGCAGAGAAAAATGTGTGCTAATACCTCATGAAGTCCTGTGGCAAGTCAGGAACTATGCAAAAAAATGTAACTTGGGGAGTCCCAGTCTACAAACACTGATCTTGGGAACAAAGGAATGGATAGTGTAAAAATTAATATGAATGTTACGAAAGATTGGAAGGCTTTTGAATGAATAGAATTAGATTTGGATCTGAACCACATTGTCCAAATCAACTTCCAAATTGTTCAGGACCAGCAGATGCAGCATGATGAAACTGTGAGTCGACTGACATGTCTCTTTGTTAAGTTAGGGTCCGTGGTATGGGCCCTACCTGGAAAAGTGAACCACAGATTGGAGCAACAGGGCATTTAGCTGCGTGCTCACGCTCCCTGGGTTCTCAGAAGTGAAGGGACTGTTGCTCTCTAGTGGTCACTGCCAGGTTCTTGCCTGGACTACTGACCTGCTGCACAAGCAGCCTCAATGAATCACAAGGTCTCACTGGTTTTCAAGACTGTGAACACTATGCAGAATTTGGCACGTCGGAAACCAGTTGGATCTCAAAATTGGGTGTCAGAGTTGACTGCTTCAGCTGATTCCATGTTTAGCTGAGAAAAGGATAACAGACAAATTAATTTTTCAGTGGTGTTGACTAGCCTTTTCACCCAAGTAGTCCTTACCTGTCTGCACAGTCATGCACATATTCCGTTTAAATTTACATCCATAAAGCACTTCAAATACCTCCAACAAAAAATGCTGTAATAGGATAATGTTTAACTACTGTCTATTAAAAAATGAAAGCATATGTGTGTGTTGTATAGGCATGCAAGGACCTATACAAGAATGCATTGATGGAAAGAAAATTCAACAAAAGTGTTTGACTTTTTTATTTTCTGGGCACTTTTTTAAAAGACAGCCACCCCTCACCACCCTGAGGTAAGCCACTGTGGCTCAGTCCAAGTCCAGGCAGCCAAGCCCACTAGTCCCATCTGGTCAACCCCCATGCAGCTGCTGCCTCATTCTGGAAGTACTAAATTCCCAGAAGCTCTCATAAATTTGCATGAAAGATGTCTGCAAACTCCTACTGTTCCTGTGTGTGACCCAAACTACCACAGTTCTAGACGGCCAAGTCCAGCTTGGGTTTTCAAGCCAAGTATTCCCCTACTCTCCCTCTCCTGAGGATTCCAACCTGCTGCTCCTGCTGCTGTGCTCACAGTGAGCATTGTGTGCTATAAATTTGTGCACTTGTCAGAACACTGCGCTGCTGGGAAGCAAAGGGGTTTGGGATCCCTTTCTCCTCCTTATTTGAGGCTATATAGAGGGTCAGTACAGAGGTAGAGACAATTCAAGACTGGAAAGAAGGATTGAAAACCTTGAGGGTTTAGAGTACTGACCAGGTTTGTCAATCCTTGACTGCAGTTTATGAAGTTCCATTGAGTATATTATGGAAATAGTCCTTGGAGCAGGAATTAGGCACCAGACCTACCCTCTCCCTCCATCCAAATTGCTTTCTCTTTTGAACTCACTGAATCTAGAAGGCCTGTTGTCCAGTGAAAGTACTTAGTAGGATAAATAATAGCACCATTTGAGGCTAGTTCCTTATCTGTTTGCTGAGGTGCTATGGAAATTGAAGTGTTTAAATACATCCTTGTGATATATTTTCTAAGAAGCAAATTGTTATAAAAAGTCTTCTTCCAGCAACAAAAGGATCTTTCTGTATTAGAGCCTGGCACAAATAGTATATGCCTTTGAAGAACGGGGGCAGTTTTCCTTCCCATCCACAAAAGAGCACATGACAATCAGTTTCAATCTCTCCTGAAGTAGTTTCTTACCTAAATTTTAAGAAAATTATGTATTAGTTACTAATTTTCAGCTTACAGTAGCCATTTAGTATTTACCATGCATTGAGTCTACTTTCGTAGGTGTTACAATCATTGCTGTCATGCAAGGGCTACTGGACAGTTTTAGCTCAAAGAAGGAAAATTTGAAAGTGTATTTCTCTGATTTGTTTTTTTGCTGGGGTTACTATACTGCCATAGGAGTTCTGCCTCCCTCTTGTGGCTACTTCTTCTACTTTCAACTTGGAAAAGAAACATTCACAGTGTAGCCATGATCAGAGTTCCTTATAATTGCCTTCCTGATATGTCTCCTCCTTGAGTTTAATAAAAAAGCCCCATTACCAAAACAAAACAAAACAAAACAAACAAAAAAAAAACCCAAAAAACAAACAAACAAACAAACAAAACCCCACTCTACCTGAAAGAGAGATTCTTTTTCACATTCATGTGGGAACAACTGAACACTTTTGATAAAATTAGTAGTAATTCAGGCTGGTCACATTTTGTAATTGAGTCTGAATGTTTGGATTCAACTCAGCCAAATGTAAGAGCTCCACCTAGGAGCTACTAATTTATACTTCAGGAGACATATTTTCAACTCATGCAAAAACTCATGGCTTGTATGTTTTAGGATATCACTTTGTTCTTTCCTGTCACCTTCCATTTATTACGTAGCCCTTTTCAAACATTGAGAAATCAAGCTATCTGAAGAGTTAAATAAAGGACTGTACCTCTAAGATTATAGGAAAACCAAGACAGCATTAAATGGCTGCCTTGGAATGATAGAGGCCCAGCTGAATGTAGATCTAATGTCCCTCCATTGCTTCTCCAACCCAGAAGAACATCTTCTCCCTTCAAAGTCCTTAACAGACTTACGGCATTTGCAGGGTGACTGGCCTTGAGTGTGCCTGCTCTGTGCCCTTCATTCCTTTGCAATTTACACTGATACAATATAGCACTTTACAGCCTGACACACCATTCAGAAAGAGATGTGAATTTTATCTTGAAAGCCATAGCTATAGAGTGGGCAGGAGGGACATGAACATTTGCAGCAGAAGTCTACAGTAATGGAAAGAGATTAAGCTGCACAGTTCAGACACTACTGCTGGTCATCTTGCTTTGTCAGGTCTAAAACAAAGTGTCTTTCTGGTTCCACACCGCTTGGTTGTGTCCTCCAGCTTCATCTCCAATTTCATATGGCTTTGGCAGCAGGGCAAGGGACTTGCTTTGACCACTCATATATTTACATGATGTTCAGATGATGTGGATAGAGATCTTGTCACTCTGGCTTTGAAGGTACTCTCATTTGCTTCACATTAGATGGTACCCATAAGCACCTCCTTGACAGCTGGCCAGTGAAAACATTCATGGGAGCTGAGCCCAGCTGAGCTCAAAGTTCAGACTACCAGGAGCTGGCTGCAGTGACAGCTAGAACTTCTTGGAAAAAATAATCCCTTGTGCCTACAGACCACATCCAATAAAGGCAGCATCGGGTCCTCACCCAATAACACTGTGTCTGCATCTGAACAGATGGGTCAGAGCATGGGTCAGTCTCTCCAGCAAAAATGCAGCTGCTTGAAAACTCTATAAACTGGAAGTTCTGTTTTCTGCTTAGCAAGTGCTCTGCTCATACCATAAAATAGTGCAGGTATTGCAGATGTGATGGGATGCCTCACTAGAAATATTTTCTTTCAACAGAGACACAGCCACACTGACTACTAATCTGCCCAGAGTCTCTGTGGGAGAAATGAGGTGGCTGATATCAGTAGGCTATATTGCAAATCTAGGAAGTTCTGTAGTGGAAGATGATGCTTAAGATGGAAAAACTCCCTTTCGTCCACAGCAGCAAGGCAGGGAGCAGGAAGCAGCTGAGGGAAAATGTGAGTTCCAGTCTATAAGTGTAGCTTCCCATTTTTTAACATGTTTACAGCTGTCAAAATCTTGGTATGGCAAAGACTCACAGGTTATATAGATTATCATGAAGACTGGAGCAGAGAGGAGCTCTGGCAATGGGTCACAAGTCAGGAATGACAGTCAATGCCTAGAGCCCTGTTGCAGTGGGGATCCTGCAACACGCATATATCAAACCAGGAGTCCCGTGGAAAGGAAATATATATGGACAGACAGATTCTTGATAGCTGTTTCAGAGATGTTTATTTCTCCGGCCGCATGGCCGGAGCTCTGCCCAGGAACTGTTCCAGTCACGGGACCAAGGGTCCTTCTGCCCGCGCAGGGAACACAAACCAACCAATGGGAACGAGGCTGAGCAGGGGCAGGGAATCCCCGTGTCTGTGCCCTCAGGGCCCCTCTCCCAGGGCTACACGGCGGGGGAGGGACCCCAACACCTCACCCGTTTTATTTTAATAAAAGGAGAATGAAAACAACTGGATAAACATAACAAGAACAGTTTCAAAACAAAACAAGCCACCCTCCTGAGTCTTTAAATGTCCAAACAGATTCTCTGGAACATCTTAGGGCTGACAGAAGGGAGACAGAATTCTCTGAGCATGCTTTGTGGGGAAACTGAGGCAGGAGAGGGTTTAACTTCTTCCCTCCCCCTTTTCATCCCCCACTCGGCATTGGAAAGGGATTTTTGGGGAAACAATTGGCAAAAGCATGGTTTTGTGAGGGAAACCATGGATGAAAAAACGGATTGGGAATACACTGGGGGTAATAGGACATAGGGTAAAAGGGAAAGGTGGGATTAGGAGAGGGAGACTGTAGGGGGGACTTACAATAGAGATACTGTCTAACATGACTACGATTTTTTGCATATATACTGCCTTTTACAGGAACACCATCAGGCCCAGTGACCTGCGATGCTTGTAACCCTTTTCTACCTCGTATAATTTTGAATTGCACCACCTCTCCATCTCCCAAGCTTGGGATGCATTTTTCAGGGTTATTCTTTTTAATAGCAGTTCTATGCACGAATATGTCTTGCTGGTTGTCACACCTTGTTATAAAACCATAATTTTGCTTAACATTATACCATTTTACTATCCCTAAGGTCTTAGTTACTATGATCTTTTTCCGAGTGGCTGCTGTTTTCTGTCTCGCTGCGTCTTTGCTCTCTCCTTCGGTCGCTCCCGTGTTGGAATTGTCGGGGCTGCTGGTGCCTGCGCGCTCTTCCCGGGGTCGCGTTCGGGGCTGCGCGGGCCGGGCCGGGCCGTGCCGCTCAGTTCTCCGTGTGTCGCCTCCTCTGGTCGCAGCTTCGCTGCCAATGCCGGGCGCTGCACCCACGTCTCGGCCGGGCCCCCGAGCGACGACCCCCCCGCGCTCCGCTCCAGCGCGCGTTTCGGCTGGGCGCGGCTCCGCTCCACCGCCGCTGCCGCCAGCCGCCGCCCGCGCGCCGCCCCTCTCAGTCGGGCGTTCACGGGGCTCGCTCCACCACGCGCTGCGCGCGGCCGGGCGGGCACCGCCGGGTCCCGCCGCTCCCGCCGCTCCTCGCTCCGCCACCGACACTGCGGCTCGCGTGGCTCCGCCCGCGCGCGGGAACTGCCTCGCTGCTGCTCGCAGAGCGCTCAGTGCACGTGGCCTGGGCCGCACGGTCCCTGAGCCAGGCTTCCCTTCGCCAGGACACAGCTGACATTGCTCAGCAGTCTCGGTAACTAAATAATATTCACGAAAATATTCTTCCATCGGCATATATTTTGACTCAAATATTAACTGTGTCCAAACGGTTTTCCAAAAGCCCTTGGTAAGAATTAAATCCCAAGAAACATAGAAAAAGTTCTTAAACAACCATGCCAGGAAGTGTTTCAGTTCTTTCCGAGCTTGAATCAAGCTAAAATTTACAAATCGTTGTTCAAGAATCGTTTTAAGTTTAAGATAAATGTCCATATGCGGCTCGGAGAGCCAAGAGTCTTCCCACTGTTCCTCCATAGTTTAGATATGGAATAGCAAAGCAAAACCAAGAAGAGGAACCCAAAGTTTCCAGGGTTTACTCACACAAATCAGTCGCTTAGGGATCGGGGATCGTTCTGCCCGCATTCTCCACCATTTGTTGCAGTGGGGATCCTGCAACACGCATATATCAAACCAGGAGTCCCGTGGAAAGGAAATATATATGGACAGACAGATTCTTGATAGCTGTTTCAGAGATGTTTATTTCTCCAGCCGCATGGCCGGAGCTCTGCCCAGGAACTGTTCCAGTCACGGGACCAAGGGTCCTTCTGCCCGCGCAGGGAACACAAACCAACCAATGGGAACGAGGCTGAGCAGGGACAGGGAAACCCCGTGTCTGTGCCCTCAGGGCCCCTCTCCCAGGGCTACACGGCGGGGGAGGGACCCCAACAGAGCCCTATATCTCCATTACAGGAGGAACTGGGTTGGCTCATGCCTGCTGTTTCCCTTTCTCTCAAAGCCAGGGACTCCAGTTGCCCAGCAGTTCTCACACTAGTTCAGCTTTGCAGTTAGATAATTAGCCTCAGAATGAGAACTCCACATTAACTACTCATAAGCCATAGCTGAGTTTATGCTCACTGTTCCTCACTGGAAAGACTGAATTCAGACAAAACTAAACTGGAGTTGTTTTCTGCAAATTCCACCCAGTCCTGTGAAAAACAACCCTAGGACTCATCAAGGGGGAAAAAAAAGGTAAGAAAAAGAGAGAAAAAAAAAATTTGGCTTGTCTGTCTGATGCCTCTCATGCTGGGTCCCAGAGGGGACATAGAATCACCTCTGAACAGGCTGCAAAGTGTAGGGCACACCCATGATTTTTCCATGAAAGCTGTAGGACTCCTTGCCCTTAAAGGAGCTCTACAAAATTCTCAGCAACCCAGAAGCTGGTGTGGATTGCAAGGCCACTCACTTGGGCACAAAGGAACAGAAGTATTAAGTGGGAGGCAGTGAGCATCCGAAGTGGAGCAAACCTGCCTTGCACAAAAGCATTTTTAGCAGACATGTAACCATGTGGCTGAGGGACAAACCACTGAGTAAAATACACCCCAGCACATCTCTGCTTGGTGGCAGTAGGCTGTGTGCCGTCTCCCACTCTGCCAGCTGTGCCAGGGAAGCTGAGGCTACACAAACACACACACACACTCCCAAAGGAATCACAGGGTTATCACTCACACTGACCAGCACCATGCCATAGGTACACACTGCCTATCTGTATTCTGGCGTACCCAGGTGAATTATTCTATTTTAGGGCACCACATGGAGCCTGAGGTATGTAAGGCCTCCAACAGCACACTATATAGGTCACTCTGCAAATTTTTTTCTATGGATATTTCATCCTCTGATGCTTGTATATATCAGGAATAACTTTGCTGAAGTTAATTCATTTCTGCTCTGGACCTTTGCACATCATAGCTGCTGGCTGGAATATATGGCAGTAATCAGTAAAAATATTTATCAGCACGCGAGGTGCAGCTCTGCTTTGGATCAGTAAAGTAGGACATTGCGTGTAAGGAGACTAATTGGTATTTTAAGTCTGCCTTTTTTTATCTGACTTTTTTGTTGTTTGGTTTCATGGATCAGAGCCAGCAATATTTTGGCTGTTACTGGAACATCATCACAGCTGAGTAGCTGTGATTCGTAACAGTTACTGTCTGAGTGAATAATGTTACTACTTTAAAAGCACTTCAGCAAGATACTAATGCAGAATGTGTAACTCAGAGGCACGCCTTTACCTCACACCCTTTCAGAGAAGCTCTAATCTTCAGAATTTTAGGGACTTTTTTTAGCTATTTAAGAATCAGTACTCTGTATTCAAATTATGAATCATTCAGTTTGCGGAGACTTCAGCGTTATGCCAATCATGCACACATGTGAAAAATGAAGGGGTGGTCTATGCTCCGACCAGTAATCTTCCTGCTACAAGCATGAGAGCTTGATTACAGCAAGCAGGGTGTGCATTTTAGTAATGGCCAATTCTTCTTCAATAAAAGGAAGCCTGGAGACTTTTCTACATGACAAAGCATTTGGCAACAACGTTGTTTTGAAGCATTTCCTCCCCTGGTCACTTATTTCTACTCCTGTCAGCTCTTTCAGTTGCACTAACACGTCTTTTGTAGGGCTGCCCTATGAACCAGATCAGGAAACTGATCCAGGTTAAAAATTAGCCAGCACAGGAGGGGGGAAAAAAAAAAAAAAAAAGCACAGCAAGGAACTGGCACAACGGCAAAAGCAGAGCGTGGTGGCACAGAGACAGAACGAGCACACAGTGGTATGGGAAGGAAGTACGAATGCCTGAAATCCTCATTATCACTGAATACTTGGGGGTCGTGAGAAAAACAGAGTCAGCATCTCAAGTTGTGCCTTTACAAATTAAGTGTAGTTTTGTCAACTAGAAACATGGAAAAAAACCCACAATCTCTGATCCACAAAATCCACGGAGGTAAAAACCTCTGCTAAGGTGTAAAATAAATACAACACATAGCAAGAGCCTGGAAAAGACCTACTTGTCTCCTCCAGCTGTAGCTGATCATTTACTTGAAACAGCTGTTAAAAAGACCAGGGTGCACACCTGTGAAATGATTCCTTCAGGAAAGTCAATTTCCTAAGCAGAGGAGACACGAGTGGCCTTAGAAAAGGAATAGTTTTGCAAAATCTGACATGGAGTTTGTGTATAAATTAGATAGGGAACTATGATTCTGCAAGAAGAGAAATCCTGGCATTGACAGGAAAGGGTCAAGCAACTCTTAGTGGCAGGTTCAGAAGAAAATGCCTGATCAGTCTCCTGGCTTTTGTGGTGCTGTTCTCCAGTGTTTGAAGAGGTGAGAGATCTGTTGAAAACAGATGAGGACAGAAGGAGCTACAGTAATGAATAGTAGCCGGTCACCTGCTTATGTAGTCTTCTGTGAAGTTGCAACTTGGGTATTTTGCTTGGGGCAGGGAAGATGGCTTTCTTATGTTGGTAGCTGTGTGGCTCCAACTGGATAACTAAGTTCATAGGTTTATCGTCCAGTTTAGACATGCCCTAATGAGAAAGGTGTATATATAAGTTGTTTTCAAAAAACTCTTATGTATTCTGACAGTAAACAGTCTCTATTAAAGAAAAATTATTCATGTTTCCTACTTTGGTTCAGTAAGTACTTGGTAAGAGCAGAGCAGGCCTGAGCCTCTACAAATCTAACAATGAAATAAAAGCTTAATGTGTAACTCAGAGGCACTCCTTCACTTCACACCCTTTCAGAGAAGCTCTAACCTTCAGAATTTTAGGGACTTTTTAAAGATTTCTTGAAGGCCTTGCCTGCTCTAGCACCTCAAAGATGAGACTTCACTGAAACATTGCCTGGCCTCTGCAAGATCATGAGATGCAAAAATACACTGCTGTAGGATAAGGTTTAGTTCTCTGTGGGCTATGAGGAGGGCTGTTGAATTGTACATATACTAGATCCTTAAAACTGGTGTTAGTGTGCTTTGATAAAGCATATTGTTGTGCTTCAAATTCTAGATATGACAGTAAATCCAACTGGAAGGAAGAATAGAGATACCTTGCAATAAGGGTGATGTGAGCTATTTCATTCCATTTCTGCCTTGCTAAAAAAAAACCTTTTTGGAAAGCCTGTTGCTGAAAGCAAGAGGGACATGTTTACTGGTTTTGGTTTCCAGGTACTAGATAATGGTGAGCAGGCTGTTAGGAGAATGTCAATTAATATATATAATTTATACCATGTAATTAGGGAATTTTTATTCAATACCTGAACACTGAAAGTCATGTCACCTAAGTTTTGCTATGTGTCAGCATCCCTTCTGACTCTTGAGGGCTCCTTGCACCCAGAAAAGCTTCACTATGATGTGTCTGTTGTTAACTTCTGCTTGTGCCCAACATTTTGGATTGTGGCTTGGGCCACTTATTTTTGTTTTTAGCTCTGCATGGACACTTAAAAACCCCAAAGAAACAAAAAGAACAAAAAAATCCACCCCTCACAAACAAACAAAATTTCTCAAATTTTATTTAAGGCTATGTTCTCTCTTTTGTACAGTGAATGGAAGTAGTGAGAGAGAGGAGAAAATAAGCTCTACTCTCACAATGTGTGAACATAACTTCAAGAAGCATTGCCCATTATGAACATTTTTTAGACTGCCTTAGTTCTGTGTAGGTTCCTGTTTTATCCTTTAACACATGCTATTGCAATTTAAAGTTTAAAAGTGTTCTGAAAACATGCCATTTCAGAGATTAGGTGAGAAGGTTTAATTCCATGACTAATAATACTACTGTGTTGCCAAAGCCTTCTGAAAAGTGTTCAATGGCTTAGCTTGTTTTTAAGGTAAGAGTGTAATAAATATACTGGGTGAAAATGTATGTTGTCTCCATGCCTGAAGTAGAGTTTGCCAGTTCAAGAGCAGATTGGTAGTGTGGACAAGACAATGATGACAAATCTGGAAGGTGTGCTGACGGTGAGCCTCATTCTGTCATCCTGTAATATAGGTAAGACCAATTTTTGTTTTCCTTGCTCGACCACTCCCCCTCAGAGGGAAGGGGAACCAGTAGACATAATCACAAGTCATCAACAAAACAAGTTTTGTGTTGTTTCAAGAGCTAGGAAATTAAAAACCACTGTTGTCAGCAACACCTCATACTAGGTACTCTATTCTTCCCTGTATGATCAAAAATTATTTCAAAGAAAAATGAGTGCATGCTGATACTGTTCCGGTAGTGATTTTTCCATGTGTAGGAGGTCAGGCATACTCATGGTCTGCTCTTGGGAGGCAGAAGAGTAGTTTCAGATTTATTTTTTTTTTACAATTTTCAGATGATCCACAAAAACCTCACTTAAAAAAACTAACTAAACAATGCAGACAAATAGAAATTAAGATTGCAACTTACATTGAGTGTGTTTTAACTTAGCATCAAGATTTTGTGGTTCTTTCTTCCAGCTCAGTTGCTAGCTGGTGGTTTTCTGTGGCAATCACAGGCACTTTGTATCTTTGACTTTCTATATTCAAGCGTGTCCCGTCCCTCCCCCATTAGCAAATACTTATGTATCAGTTATCCCTTTGCAAATGTCTTCTTGAAAGATACACGGTGTAGAACAACCCATTAGTAGTTGCCAAGAACTTTAAAATGGAAGGGTGGTCAACCCAGAAATCATACTGAAGAAAATTTATTTCTTTCTTCCCCACCCCCTGCTGCTTCCTATTCACAAGTTCAAAAATCTCTATTCTAAAAGAAGTAGCTCCATGATGGACTACAAAGAAGATGAATTACAAATATCCCCGTATCCTAGACCCTTTTTATTAATTTAGCTACTGTTGCAGTGGTAAGTCATTTGCTCTGCTGAGGAGAAGCAAGGGATGCTTCTGGACAGGTCAGGAATCATTCAGGGCACTCCATGTAGACTGTGTGTATCTGAGTGCAAAATGGTAGCTGTAAAAGACAGTTTGTCTTTGTCTCAAACATTTGGTAGAGAAAGGAATATGGTTGTGTCTAGAATTGAGTGGGACCTTTTCTATTTTATTTTCTTCTCTAACACAGCAAGGATCAGCTTTTGATCTTGTGCACAAATTGGTTTTTCCCTACACCATCCCATATTTGGCACGATTTTTGCATTGAAGGAGAAAGTTTACCCAAATGTTATCATCTTTGTTCTTGATGTAATGTCTGTCTTCACTATTGGGTTCAAGCCTAGACAGCCCAATAGCTAAAACAGAAGTGCCCACCCAACAGTACAGCTATGTTATTGCTAAACCTGGTGAAGCCACTGTGAGCTGTCAGTGGTAGAAACCTCAGGGAGAAAGATGACAGACAGGGTAACACACAAACTTAGTAAGATTCATGCTTGCCCAGCAAACAAAGGAGAATGCTGGCAGATAAATACAGATAACTATAAAAGTAATGCTGATATGTAGCTTACGCCTTCTGATGCTCCCCAGACTATCAGCGTTGCTCCTGCTCTATACACAAGCATGTATGTTACTCCTGTCTAACAAAATGCTAAATGAAGTAGAATCCCTTAACATCCATACAGCAGGCAGCCAGGGTGAACAGACTTCAGGAAGCGGCCAACTCGCTTGACTCCCCAAGCAGCAGCTGAATTGTCATGAATTAAATGGACCATTAGTCTGACTCAATGGGGCATTTCTCATGAGGGTTTGATTTTGTTCACAGCAATACTCTTCAGAGGCACTCAGGGGTTTGCAGTGCTCTGCCACAACTGGAGTTGTGCCTGAGAAACTGTGAGAGGGCTGTGCACACAGGTCTTGCCTTCTGGGAAGGCAGTCTGGTGAAATATGGAAAGGAGCATGATACCAGACCGAGGCAGTACTGCTAACATGCCCACATATTAAATTTTTTTTAACTAAATAGCCACTCTGAAAAACTGGGAGGAGGCTCCAGGGTAGGAAACTGTAGCCATGCAATGCCTTGGCTTGAAAAGAAAAGGGGTATGAATGGCAACCCGATTCCTTCCTGGTAAGATGCCAGTCATTTCGGCACTTTTGTTTCACAGTGAAGTACAAACTTTTTGCAAGATACTACTGCTTTCCTATCAGAGGCATCAGAAGTCAAGTAACACCAGCAACTCAAGCAATCCCTATAATTCATACAACAGACCATGAATTAGGGCTTCTGAGTGGGCAGATCCTCTTCAGTCCTGTTGTCTGTGCTATGCAGGTGGAAAACTCCAGTAAAAAGGTGAGGTTGGACAGGTGAAAATGGTAGAACTTTGTAAACTATGCTATTCTTTTGGCCAGGGCTCCAGCAATGTACACAGTGAATAGTGACTTAATCAGCTGACCCACTCTAAACCAGTCATGCCCCTATACAAAGTCTGCACTCTAGCAGGGAAGGTAGTGTTTGTTACTGTAGAAATTAAAGATTTTGAGGAATCAGAGGGGAAGGCCTCGTGTACCCACTATACCAACTAACAAACTCCTCCCCATCAGAAGACACCAGACAGGAGTCCCTGAACTTGTTACTAGGGCTAGTTAATGGGGAGGACTTCAGGCTGAAGGTTACATAAGAAATGTAGTCTACATCACCATAATGGTTGAAGAGCTATAACCTACTATGCCTTGTGTACGCCAAGTCAGAATTCAATGTTATTTTTCATATATGCTTGAGTGGACTTTATACAGGTGAGTTATTGGTGGAGATCTAAGGGATGAGTGGAGTTCAAAAGTTGTGCTAAGGACTGAGCGAAGGCGGGAATGGTCAACACTGACGTAACAATACTCAGAGCTGAGAAGATTTTCCCGTATTACATGCCTCTCATAGGTTACCATAGAGAAAAAGGATAAAGAGGGAATGGAAGAAAAGACAATAAAGAGGGAAAAATGGAAGTTAAGCCAGCTGGCAGAGCTCCAACAACCTTTTGCACAGCTGAGAGATCCTGTTGTCACCATCTCGGTGAAGAACTGTTAAAAGCAGCAATGCTGCAGATCAGTGATCACCTGTGGGCCTTGACAAGCCCCTGAGGAAGGACATCTGTAACTTCTTAGGTTGTACTGCCTCCCGCTTCCTGGCCAGCTCCAGCCTCAGTTACCAGCCCAAGTAATAGCACATTGCCTATGACAGCAGCACCTTGGCCCAGGCAGTCTTTAAGCAACTGCTTGAGAGGAAAGGCACCAGTGCTCACAATGCCAAGCAGGGCTCAGGACCCCTTTTTTGTGGGCCAGGAAGACCCATTTCTGCTTTGCAGCGGTTACTTGCAGTTTTTAATTGCCTTGGAGCAACCTCCTAGGGACTGAGGTGAAGCATGGCGTGTTGATTTCTGTGAAGCCTGGCACCAGTTGTGACCAGCAGCATGGACAGCAGGGCCTGAGCCACCTCCTCTGTGAGGGCTGCCAGCCCTGCTCCCAGCGCTCTGCCCTGGCGTGGCCACCGTATGTGGCCCTGGTCAACAGCAGCACTGTGTGCCCAGGTGGCCAAGAAGGCCAACAGCATCCTGGCCTGTATCAGCAATCGTGTGGCCAGCAGGACCAGGGCAGTGATCTTCTCCCTCCACTTGACGTTGGTAAGGCTGCAGCTCGAACCCTGTGTTCAGTTCTGGGCCTCTCAGTTCAGGGAGGACATTGAGGTGCTGGAGTGTGCCCAGAGAAGGGAACGAAGCTGGTGAAGGGTCTGAAGCACAAGTCTGATGAGGAGCAGCTTGAGGGAGCTGGGGTTGGCTAGCCTGGAGAAAAGGAGGCTCAGGGGGCACGTTTTTGCTCTCTACAACTACCTGAAAGAAGATTGTAGCCAGGTGGGGATCGGCCTTTTCCGCCAGGCAACCAGTGACAGGAAGACAGGGGAGGTTCAGGTCGGCCATGAGGGTGAATTTCCTCACATAAAAAGGGATTAGACGTTGGAAAGGGTTGCCCAGAGAGGTGGTGGAGTCAACATCCGTGCAGGCGCTAAAGAAAAAACTGGACGTGACGCTTGGTGCCCTGGTCTAGCTGACACGGTGGTGGGTGTTCGGTCACTGGCTGGACTCCATGCTCTCACAGGTCTTTCCAAACTAAACAATTCCGCGTTTTCCTCCCGCGCGCCGCCAGGGACCGCCCCGCCCCCACCGCCGCCTGCCGCGCGCGCCCCGTGAGGTCGCGCGCCGGGCGGGGACAGCGCCCTGGAGCGAGTGGGACCCGCTTCCGCCTCGGTAGGGCCCGGCCGCGCAGCCCCGCGCACCCGCTTCCGCCTCGGTAGCTGTCATGGAGGCAGGGGCGGGGCGCCCCACGTGATGCCTCCGGGCCCGGCGCGGTCTCGCGGCAGCTCTCGCGGTGCCTCGCGCTCCCCCGCCCGCGTCCCCCGCTCGCCGGCCGCTCGCGCAGCGCTCGGCTCGCGCTATATAAAGGGGCGAGGCGGCAGCGCGGCGGCTGCAGCCCCGGGGCCGCGAGCGAGCCCGGCACAGGCCGCGGGGCCGCCCGTGAGCCGGGGCGGGACGCGCGGGCGCTGGGGGGACTCAGCCGGGCAGGTTTATTGTTTTAGGGGCGACTCCCCCCCCCGCGGTTGGGGGCGTCCCGGGGGGCTCGGGACATGGCGAGCTCGACTAACACAAACCCCGTGGTAAGGACCGGGTCGGGGGGCGAGGGGGGCCCCGGGGGCAGCACGGAGGGAGGGGGCCGGCGGGGCCCGCCGCCCCCTCCCCCGCACTCCCTTCCCTCCCGCCGCCCGCCTCGGGCGGTCCCGGCCCCTCGGCGGGCAGGGGCGGCGGGGGGCGCGGGGCAGCCTCGCCCCCGCGGCGGAAGCCAACTTGTGGCGCCCGGCGGCGGGGAGAGAGAGGCGGTGGGAGCGGAGCGGCGGGGGCGCGGGGCGGCGGCCCGGGGGCGGCCCCGCGGGGAGGCCGGGGGTCCGGCGGGGAAGGGAAGGAAGGGGCGTCGGGCGGGGGGCGCCGCCGCCGCCGGCGGGAGGCGCCCGGGGAAGGGGCGAGAGCCGGAGGAGCGCGGGCGCTAACGCCCGCCCCGAGGCGAGGGGAAGGGGCGCCCGAGCCAGGTTTCGGTTTTGCGGTGTCGGGGAAGCCCGCCCGGGCTCCGCTGGAGCCATTTTATGTTGCTTTGTAAGAAGGAGACGATGGTTGAAAAGCACTTATCCCAGTCCGACCGGATCGGCTAAGCCAGGCGAAAGCCCTCAACTCTGGCGAGCGAGGCAGTATTTATTTTTAAAAGAGAGAAGGGGAAAAAAAAGAAAAAGCCCCAAACCTCTGCCCCGTTCCCTTCTCGTGCTTTCTGCACCTTGGCGGGTGGCTCGCTGCTGCACTTGTACTCACAGAGGTTTGCAACAAGCAGTCACACAGACCTGCGCTGCCACCGAGCCCCCACGGCCGCCGCTCCGCTCCCCGGCGCGCCCCCGGCCGCGACCCCCGCCCCGAAGCGCTGGAGGAGACAAACCCGGCGTCCCGGCGGCGGGCTCGGCCCCCTTGTTTGTGGCTCTCAGATCCATCATGGCTTCCCCCTGCCTTTCTGCCTCCCTGCTCCTTGTGTTCCTCCTCCCTGTGGCTGCCCTGTTTATATAGCGCTATTGCCGCTCTCTAATATAGACTCTGCTAGGATGGGAAGGTGCTTTCCAGCCCCACGTCACCGCCTCTCCATTTAAACACCACATCAGCCTTTAAATAGGGAGCGAGCCGCGGAGCGCGGGCTGGGAGGTGCATGCGTCCGCGGCGGAGGCTGGGAGACGGGCGGCTTGTCCCTCGGATCCCGACCGGCCTTTCTCACCGCTCTCTCTTCCCTCAGCGCCGCCCGTCCCCGTCGCCACCGGCCTGCGGAGCGGTGGTGCTTTGCGGGGGTGAAGGTGTCTCCTAGCCTGTGTCAATGGGCTTTCCTTTGCTTCTGTGCATTGCACAAAGACAGTTTTCATCTCCTCGTGCATTTGAATCTGTTTACCTTTTCCTTCCTTTTTTTTTTTTATTTTTTAAAATATTTTTTATTTTGCTTGGTTGGTTTTGGGTTTTGGTGTGGGGTTTTTGTTTGTTTTGGGTTTGGGGTTTTTTGCCCCTGGCATACGGCTCGCACACGTTCCTGTGCTCCTGTAAAGTCTTCAAAGTAGCTTTTCTGCTGCGTGGGGAAAGGAGTATTTAAACGGTTCTTTCCCAGTGTATCAAGGAGAGTCGTGGTATTTATTTTATGGTGCTTTGCCAAGGTCTGACTACAGCTGTCTTCCCCAAAAGTGAAGCTAATATTCAAGTTTTATGTATGGGTCATGGGCTGCAGATGTTACTCAGTGATTTGTGTGTTTCTGGTGTCTAAAGTCTACAAATATTTTAGTGCAGTCCAGCCAGAGCAGTGGTTTTGGAATTTTCACTACTCGGTTTCATTACAATATTTGGTGTAGTACAAAATATATGAAAGAAAATGCAAAGTGTCTTAGTTTTCTTTTCCAAATCTGAAATTTTACAGACCTGCTTGTCAGTTAGGTTTATGCAATTGCAAGGAAACATCTTTGATTTGATATTTTGTCAGCTTTTGCATCAGAAAATTCTAGGAAAGTAGTCAGCTGTTACACAGAGGGCAGTTACTCAGCAGGCTGCATACTGAATGTGTGTGATTTGAATCTTAGTTGTCCTTCTGTTTATAAACTTCTTGCTTTGTGTTTTGATTGTAAGAAAAGGATCTATTTCTGTGTAATAAATTAGGGGTTTTGCTTCTCTCTCTTGACCACGGGGGTACTGAATAGCAAAAAATATATATGTTGAATAATCTCCAGAGTACTTCTAAATATTTTTGACTCAACAATTTACTACAACTCGTTTTCTTTCACTGTATTTCTGTACTGGAAGTTCTTTTTGAAAGGTGTCAATGTTTGGAATAGTAAAAGCCAAGCTTAAAATAAGCATGTTTCAAATAGGTATGCTTTAGGTTAGTTTTCAATTAAGTAGTAAAATCCTACAATTTTGTCGAATTGGGTCTCATTCAGTAGCAAGAAATACATAGCTTACCCAAGGGTTGCCAAAGATGAGTAGGAACATTTTGAAATGCTGCAACCATGTGACTTCAGGAAGCTGGACTTGGAGCCTAATGTGTCAATGGCATCACGTCAGCATCTGATCAAATCCAAATTGCTAGAAATCTGTTCTCTGCAATAAAGGACAAGTACTAGATGTTAACGGTTATATGTAGTATAAGATTTTACAGGGGATAAAGGTAATTTATTTGTAAAAGTCTACAACAACATAACAATGTAGATTATTTGTGTTACTTTTTTTATGCACATCTTTGATGTAATTGAGACTAGAAGTAGTTACCTTTACGTTGTGCCCTTCTGGCTGCATGTGGCTGGCTTACAGCAGTAACTGCACGTCTGGGAGAAAATTAGCAGTGTCTCAGGGACAGCTGCAGAAGCAACCAGGATCAAACTGTTTTCAAATGTACAAAGCATGCTGTGGTCTGTCTCTCCATAATGTGTTGGTTATTAGAAATCGAAACTTCTGAAATCCCAAGTGTTGTGATAATAATTACAAAGGATTGCAGTTTTTGTACCCTTGAAGCGGAAGGAATGTAGGAAGTGTAAGCCCCCAAAGGCATGTGGCATTTCTTAAAATAGCTTGCTGCTTGCTCCTGGATTTGGAGTGTGTGTGTAGCAGTGTCACCATACTCAAGAGTTTTCTTTACAAGATGCACAGAGAAAGTAAAATATAATCATTCCCTTATGTTCCTGGAGGGGGAAATAGTAGATTCCAAATCTTTTCTATGTGTTTGTGGTTGTATCTAATAAATCAGGAATTTTAATTGTTGTCTTTAATCTGTAGTAAGTGCTTGGAATAGTGTTTATTGAAGAGTGATTTGAATATTTTGCTCTTAAAAGAGCTTGACATTTACAGCAATGTACTCTTTATGAGGGAGACACTTTATAAACCAGATGAAAGCACAATTATTTTAATAGCAATTTTTAAAGTTTCCATTTGTTCTCATTGCTTTCTCTAACCTAATGCAGAAACTTGTTGGAAAGCTCACCTACTATCCCATCTTTAGACTTATTCAGGAATTGTATTTATTTTTTGAGTAAGCAGTGTATGAAAATAGTTTTGTCATTCAACTCCAGTGTCTTAGATGGCTTATATAAACAGCTTCAGCATCGTATAAATAACGCTTAAAGCTAACACTTAGTGTATGTTGAAAACAATACAGTGTCCTTTCTTTTAAAGCCTAGAACTTATGACTGTTTTGTAATTTTACAGGATATGCTCTTTGAGGTAGGAAAAGAGCATTCTGTGATGCTCTTCAAAATTCCACTGTAAATGTTTCTTGAAGGCATTGCTGCCCCCAGCGTGGGAGATGTTCCATCCACCTGGGCTGGCTGTTCAGTAGGAGTGTACAAAAGAGAATTTCAACTGGACAGGATATTTCTGAGTATTATGTAAATGTTTATAGGTAAAATCAGACAGATACTGCTTCATTATAAGCATGCAAATATTTTGTTCTCTCTTTTCTTCCTCCTAATCACAGAGCCATGAGTGTACCGTGTATATTACTGTGTGATTAGAACAGTGTCTGAAAATTCTGACCCATTTTGAGATCCAGTGCACTGTGAGGCTCATGCAGAGGCATACATGCGTATACAGACTGCTGCTGGTGGGCTTGTAAACCTGCACGGTCCTTGGCTCACTTCACCCCTGCAGGACTGTCTTGTTTTGGGGAACTTAGCCACTTGCTTGGACCGTTGGAAGTAATGCAGAAGGATCCTGTGTCAGCAATGGCAGATTAAACATATGTGCTCTTAACCTGCCTTTCTGAGGTCTTGCTAAACTAATGCTGGACGCTAGAAACCAGTATCTGCTTTAATTTGTTTTTTCTCTTACCTACATAGGGAATAAAGGAAATTTCCAAGCAGACTGTTGGGCTGTAGAGTCAGTTTGGTATCTTTCTTACAGGACTTTATAGACTCAGAAGGCTTTGTAAATAAACCTGACAGAAATACCTGATTGTGGAGATAGGAGGAAGTATCTACTGGTGGAAATTTTTAGGGCCTGTTTGTGTAAAATCCCATTTATTAGAAAAGTAGACCTAAGAGGTAATTTAGGGAGAGGAGGATTAAAGGAGAAAATGCACCCTCCATCCTGCAGGAATTTTGATTGTAATTTGAGGCACACAGGTACTTCTCTTGACTTAAATAAAGTAACTTACATGCTTGAGGTTAAGCATGTTTATTTGCAGAATGTGGTTTTGGCATTAAGGAACAGATGCTTTTAATATAATAAGGAACAATATATGGAATAGGTTAAGTAGTATTTCCGTGCTAGTGAATCGTATAAGCTTCATGCAATTTGTTTAATTATAGAAATAATAGGACTTAATATTATTAAGTAGAATGTCTTTTTGCATCTGTTACGAATTAAGTGGAAAAATAATCCTGTTAATGGTGCTTGGTATTTGAGTTACTACACAGGTTTAAAATACTAGCACTCAAGGCTGGCTTTGAAAGTCTGTTTCAATGTTTATAAGCTCAGTTAATGCAGTATTTGAAACCTGGGTAAGTGAGCATGCAGTATGGTATGTTTTGTTTCTTTTGGAGAAGCTGTGGACATAGGTGCTGTAAATGTAGTTGTTAGGGATGGCAAACTTACCCTGTGACTTGAAGCCAGAAATTTTTAGTGGTATTTTTTTGAAAGACAGGTAACAAAAGGCTAAATGATAACATTTCAGCTCCTTGATCTGCAGCAGCATGTTTTAAATCTGAAATGTGATCAGTAACATAGAGTGGTTTGTTGGGTTTTGTTGGGGTTTTTTGGTTTATTTTTGCATTTCTTTCTCTTTTTTGGGGGGAGGGACTGGGCTGGGGGTTGTAAAAAAAAAAAAAAAAAAAAAAAAAAAAAAAACTACCAAAAAAACCAACAAACTTGAGCATGCCCCAGTGCAGAGGTTTTTTTAAACAGTAAGGACATAATGCCTTAAGCAGCCCTCAGACTGCTTATTTCCAGGTTCCAAATATGTTCTTTTATTCCCTTGTAATCTTAATGCATTTTCTTAAGTTTTATTTTCCTTTTTTTTTTCTCCCTGCATCTAAAGGTAAAGATTTTCAGCTTCCTTTTTGTGCTTTATTGACCACTCACATTTTCAGTGGATTAGTAAATCATGTGCTACTAGTCTCCCTACATTATTCCATAATTTAGGCATAACAGTTCCATAACGTGTGCAATATACTCTTTAGCATGTCTGCAACAAATTCAATACTTCTGGAATGCATTAAGCTAATGTCCGTGCATAAAATAAATGCTTCAATGCATGCAGTAAATTTGTGTAGTTCCAGCACCTCTGTGCTAACTACTTGTGTTTGGTGCAGATTTCCTCTGTGTGCATTGGAGGTACAGCCTTCCTGGAGTGTCAAACCCACTGCACCAGTATAGGATGATTGTTTTGCATATATACAGCGTGTCTGATGTATGTGGCATCATTCAGGATTTATTGCTTAAGGGAGTTAGGCAGTGGGGAATGACAGTTTGGAGAAAGTTGCGGCTGCTTTCTGATCAGTTTAAAATTGGTGTACTCCCAGCCCAAGGAGCAGTCTTGGTCACTGAAGTATATATGGTTCACAGGCTGCAAGACTGATCAACCATAATTTACAGCTTGTAGTGCTACCTTGCAATTAGATGGCACAGATATTTAAGCCCAGCCAAAATCCCATTGAGGTTCATACATACAAAGCGAGGTCTAAGATGTACTGTTTAAAAGGTACAGCATGTGCATAGTACAGTTCTCGTGTGGTTCTGTGAATTAAATTTTGTGCTTTAATTGATGTTAAGTGTTTGCATTCTCTGTTTTAAATTGTACCTTCATTTTAAAATTCACAAAATAGCTGAAATTGGAAGGGACCTCTGGAGGTCTTCTTGCAATCCACTTGCACAAGCAGGGCCAACTAGAACCCAGGACGATGTCCAGATGGCTTTTGAGTGTCTCCAGGAATGGAGGCTCCAGAAGTTCTTTTGGCAACCTAAAGTGAACTGTCAATTCACTTTATTTTTGATCGTTTAGGTGTGAAAGCAGTGTAATAATAACATATTTTTAGTATTTCCCTAAAATGAAAAAATTGAAATGTGAAAGCATAAGTACTGATGGAAAACAGAAGTCTTCAAGAGTTTCTCAAAACAAATACGTAAGGAAGAACAGGACATTCACATGAATCCTTCCAGTTTTTTGAGCCTTCAATTTTTTTTCAGCTCAAGATCATTCTGATCTTGGTGCCTGTTGAAGTAGTAAGCGCTAGCAGGTTTCTTTTCCTGTCTTTAATATACTTTCAAACTTTAAATGTTCATTAATGCATTTTGCACACAACCAAGTATTTTTGTGTATTTAGGATCTATATGTACAAGCAGAAAACAAATTGAGTGAGTGGAAAACAATCTCCTTTTCTCTGTTTTAAATTATGCTCTTCATGGCTTGGTAACTCTTGTGCTGTAGTTACGTCACAAAGGATAGTGAGCAGTCCCTTCCCTTTTCACCTTGTTTGAGATGTTCTTCCTGATTTACACCTGCCTGGATATTTCAGTCACTCGGAAACATGTGGTGTATTCTGAAATGCAATTTTTCGTCGGGGGGAAATCTTATTTTAGTGTTAAAGTGACAGATTTTTTTCAAAACAGTGCTGACTAGTTACTTTTTTTTTTTAAAGCCTAAATTGTACAGGTCTGTAATTGAAGATGTCATTAATGATGTCAGAGAAGTTTTTCTGGATGAAGGAGTGGATGAACAAGTTCTCATGGAACTCAAAACAGTAAGTTGAACTTAAAAGTTCTTTTTAATAGACCAATACAGCAGTTAGTTTCCAAATCTGGCTGCTGTTGTTCACAGTAGAAATACTAATTTTTAGTTGATTAAGCACTGTAATCTGCATATCTGTAGCCCCCATACCATTTGAATTGTTATATAGACTGATCTGCTCACCTTGTTATTTTCCCTAATCTGATATCAGCAGTCATCTGAATGCAGTGTTACTTTGATCCCCAAAACACTGCATCTTTAAAAAGGAAAAATATGTTTATTTTAGAGACAGACAGTTCTTAGTGTTTCTCTGCAGGAAGAATAAAATGTCTGCACTGCTTGATGTTTCTGTCTTTTTGAAGAGGAGTTGCATTGTTGATGCATTTTCAGATTTTTGTATGTATGGTTTGTTGTTTGCAAAAGTATTGTCGTTTGGAGGTTGGTACGTAATAAATCACACTGTATGCACCACACTTGCCTGAAGCTCTGATTCAGAATTGTTTTACGTGGAGTGTAAAACCAAAGGTCCAAAATAAAGGCAGGATGTTAACCTGAGCTCCAGTGGGTCTCCTATGTCTTTTCCTCAAATTCTTCATGAGTTAAAAAAGCCCTTGGAAGGGGAAGGGAAAAAGAAGGGGGGAAAAAAAAGGCAAAACAACACTGTAAAAATAAAGGAAACTGGGAAAGTAGGTGACATCTTGTCTCATCTTCTTCAGCGAGCGTGGTATTCCACATTCACAGTATTTTTGAAGTATTAAAAAATAGATGGAGTGGGAAACAAATTGAGTTTGACTAGACAGAAACAGGTGAAGACTTTTCCCATGAGACCATGACCTGTCTTGATGGAAACACAGTAAGCGCTATAAAAAAAGTGCTTTGGTATTTGTGTCACAGATGTGTTCTGCAAATGATGTCAGAAAAAATTAATGAGGAAAGAGACAAGAAGAAAAATGAAGTATTGAAGAAGAAGGGAGCCCTAAGCAGATTTTGAAATCATGAGTCCTGGGTGCCCGTAATCTTTTTGACTCAGATGTATTACAGAATACTTGTGTTGCTATTTTCACAAGAGCTGCACTTGTGCATCTGCGTCTGTCCTTTGGTGATATGTCAGCTGACATAAAGAAGTGTAGGGCTGGAGAAGCTGAATTTGATATTGTGGTAGAAACTGTATAAATGATTGTAGAGAGGCATTATCTTAGGTATACTGGTAGCTTCTGTTGAAACATGTTAGGAGGCAGTGGTCTTTAAGCAACTTTTATTGAGGAGTTCCAAGAAGAAATGGCTTGAGGAAAGTTGTAATAAAGAATTATTTTTGTGATTAAAGAGGTAAGAAAGAATGAATATAGGGAAATGGAAAACTTGAAGTCTTACTTAAAGTTCCTAGTTTATCTCAATTCATGCTTCTATTAGGGTTGTTGTAAATCTTCCACACTTGGAAGAAAGAAAGAATGTTAAAGCTTAATCTTGGGCTGACAAGGGATATTTAATTTCTTTTCTTCACTCTGTGGAGTTACCTTTTGTCTGTATCTGCCTGAACGCTTTTTGGGCTTTTTGCACAAAATAAACAGTGAAAAGAAACTCAATTTTGGAGTACTGTTGTTACATCGTTACAAATCCTGTTGAGTAAAAGTCGTACACAGATATTTCTCTTTCCTTTTCCAAACTAGCTGTGGGAGAACAAGCTGATGCAGTCTAAGGCTGTAGATGGCTTCCATTCAGAAGAGCAGCAGCTTTTATTGCAGGTGCAACAACAGCAACAGCAGCAGCAG
Source organism: Corvus moneduloides (assembly GCF_009650955.1). NCBI lineage: Eukaryota > Metazoa > Chordata > Aves > Passeriformes > Corvidae > Corvus > Corvus moneduloides. The sequence continues at coordinate 20,553,916 of NC_045481.1, forward strand.
CAACAGCAGCATCATCACCACCACCATCACACACCTCAGCCGCAGCAGACTGTGCAGCAGCAGTCTCAGCCACAACAGGTCCTTATTCCAGCATCTCAGCAAGGTCAGACATAATCTCTAAACACTCTGGCAAAAGACTCTGAAGTTAGTCCAGCTCCTTAGCATATCCTAAATCTAGGGCAGGATGCTTGTCTGGTGGTTAACTTTTTGTCTTTCTACTTGGCCTCTCTATTCAATGGGTCAAGAAAGCTGTCTTGGTGAAAAGTGTTTTGGTATTTGTTTTAAGTCACATTCTTTAGAAGATTTTGAAAAAGCTGAATTCTTCTCTTGGTCTCCTACAACATAACATGCTTTCAGAGTGCATGACTTTCAAAATTCCATTAGCAGCTCTAAGTTCAAACCAATATATACAGAAGCAGTTGACAGTTTAGTCATGAGGTGGTAATGTCATCAGGAGCAACTTTTTTCAGAAAACCATTATTGGTTGGCATAACTCAATGCTAGGACATGAAAAATACTTGTACAATAGTCTGAATATATGTTGGGGGTTTTTTTTTGTCTTAAAAGATGGCACACTCTGTAGATGTGGATGTACAAGGTATGTTTTAGCTAGGAATAATGGTATTGTTTCCTGTAGTTACTGTCTTGAGTATTCATTAATATTTTAATGAAAAACTTTTTCAGCAGTTATAATTTCATTTGAAAACTGAGATAAATACTACTGGATTTTACTGCATATATGCACAGTAAACATATCTGTTACATATGAAAGGCTTGGTTGAGTTTTCAGTGTGTTAAGTTCGTGACCTAAAATATTTCTGTGGTAGTCACAGACTTCAGTCTTCTTGACTTTCATGGATCAGAGGACCTGTGTTGTCATAGGCACAAAAGATAGATACGGGTTGATATCCTTCCCCACAAAACCAGCCAAAACCCAACCACCATACATTGAACACAGTACAGAACTAATGTGACTAGTTTTTCCATGGTGTCGTTTTGGTTGTCCTTTTGTGGTTGGTTTGGGGCACTTTTTTGAGGGGGAGGGAAAGATCGTGTTGGTTGCTTATTTTCTTTTATAGTACTTTTTATTTTGGCTAGACATAAATCAGTTTTGTGCGTTGGGATGAAATTAATTTTGAGATGAAAGCGTCTCAATAAACGCGGCGGCTGCAAAGGCTCGGGGCCTCCGCAGGGGCGGCCGCTCACCGCGCCCTCTGGCGGCCCCTTGGCGGAGCAGCCGCGGCTCCGTGACCGCGTTCCCTGCCCTGGAACATGGAGGTTGTTCCCTCTGCTCCCGGGGTAAGACGCTTAAAGCTGATTTATTGTTGCCTAGTGTTTTGGCTTATGACCAAATGACAGCATGGAGACCAAATAAAATTAGGATATCAAAGTACTTCCATCGCAGAGGTGCAGTTTCATGAATTACTTGATTTCCCTGTTCCATGGTGGAGATGGTATAGTAGTTCTTCACATGACCTGGTGCAGTCCCAGGGAGGGATCAGAATGGTTGTCATGGTGATTCCTGCTGTCCTTTCAGGTCCTGGCACAGGTTCATGAGATTTCCTTAAACTTTTGCCCTCCTTCATTTCCTTGAAAGTTGGAGATGCCCTCAGATCTCTGTACAAGGTTGTGAGATTTCCTACCCCAGACTCTTTCCCAGAAACTCTTATTCCTAATATTCTTAAGTGTCATTTGTTTAAAGGATTGGATGGACAATAGTTTGTCAATGATTAATTCATTCAAATTGCTCTGTCACTTTCAAGTTTACTGTCACTGATAATAGCAGTGGCAACCTGCTTGTTCCATAGACTCGGACACATGCACTTCGAGATGATCAACAGGTTGTTTGTACAGTTTAGCTGTCTCTTTCCTTTAGAACACCAAAACTGCTTTGTTGTGTGGGACAGGTGGTTTATCACATTTCATCTGCTTCTGCTGCATTAGAAAAACAGTGAAGATCATGAGTGTACATCTGTGCTGACTGCACATAGCTCAGGCTAACTGCAGCATCCTGTTACTTTTCATCTTGGAACAATCCTTGCTTAAGTCTGTTTTAAGAGTTAACTACTTTTGTTTTTGAAGAACTCTGATACTGGACATCATCAATTTTATCAACATTTCACTAATACCTTTAATTTCAGAAATATATTTTCAGTCTTGCTTTACCTAGATTCAGAATAGGTAAATGAAGCCCTTGAAATAAGATCTGTAAAGGCAAAGTAGTCATATCACCCCTCAGAGCTGCTGTTGAATATTGTCTTGAGAGTAAAACTTAGTAATGCTAGAGACTGCTTATTTGTTTTTGTGATGAAGCTCAACTGATGTTTGGGTGATAGTCTTTCTAAGTTGCTCTGGCTTGGATGTTATTTTGGGCAGATTGTGTACTTTTCATTAAATGCTGGGGTTTTTTTTGTTTCTAGCTCCTCAGCAGCAGGTTATTGTGCCAGATTCCAAGCTGATACCACATATGAATGCATCAGGCATGGTAAGAGAAGCAGAAGTTTATACAGGCTTACACTGTCATTATGTAAATTGTTTTGATTAAATAGTAAACACAAATCTGATATTAGTCATCAGATGCTTAAAAGTAATTTAAGACACACTGGTAAAGCTATCTGCCATCTTTCTGGGTTTTGCTGCTGCACTTAGTGCAATTTAGGAACAGCAATCTATAACTTCAGTTCTGATAACAAATCTAAGACTTACCTTAAATATGTTTAACCAAAACTTTTTTAAAATCAGAAATTGGAATACTGCTGGTATGAATCTGCATGATGATGTGCTCATGTACCAGTACCCCATCATTAAGTGATGCAAGCATAGGGTATTTGCTAGATGCAGGAAAAAGCATTAAATACGCTCAAACTAAAGTTTACATTGAATGAGAGATAATTTAGCATTTCACAAAGATCTTTGCTGGTCACATTAATTTGATTCACTAATTATGTAACAGTATATAGAACTGAGTCTGGTCATTTACAGTTTTCTTGCACTCTCTATCTCTAGAGTTTAATATTGCTTATCTGATCTTGCTTTAAATGCTCTGGCTTAATTTAAGGGAAAATAACTTGTTTGCAAAGCTTTGAAAACAACCCCTAGTATAAGTTAAATATGTGTATTATGATCATAATTCGTAGCATTCTTACCAGTTCTATGATAAAAGCCCATAAATCAAAGTTTTATGATGCAACAAGTTTTAAAGCTGGAACAGCCTTCTTAGCCTTTACTTTCCCCTTACCTGCTGATCTTGCTACAGAAAAGAGCCTGAACTTTGTTTCTTGAATAGCATGATTTACCCACAAGCCAAGAGCACATAAACATTCACCTTTTTCTTATGTTTGACAGCCATTTCAATGGGATTTGTAACTTCACAAATCCAACAGTTATATGTGTTTTTGTCCTGTCTCGGTTATCTCAGGGTATCAAAAAAATGAGTATGCCAAGCTTTTTAAACTCCACTGCTGTCAAAATGTTGATGAATTGTATACCACAGAGAACTACCATTCAGCAAAGAGTTACAATCAACTGTAAATACTGTTTGTGTTTATTAGAAACGTTTAAGTAGTAATTGTTATATTGACTAGACAGATGGGGAGATCCTGTTTCTTCTAAATGGGAAACCTGCACTCTACCCAGTAATAAAGTTTAACTCCTTACAGTAACAAAGAGTAATTGGCCATGGTTCCCTTATAGTAGGGGAAGGGAGGCTTTTCCATAGGCAGCTGAAGTTGGACCCTTGAAATGGAGAGGCCTCTACAGAAGTCTATCACCCCCTGCAAGTTAAGGGCTTAATACAGATTCTTGTGTTTGGAGCTCCCAAAATTGTGTTGGAATTCAGTTTCCTTGCAGGTTCAAATCATTACTCACTGATAGTTCCACTTTCTCTTCGAACCAGCTGTCTTGGGAGAAAAAATTAGTCATTCTGGGAACAGTCAGTACACAGTATGTGTAGATTCACTCAAAGGAGCTGTGTGATGAGGGACTTGAAATGCAAATCACTTACAGAATGAAGTAAAGTGCAAACCCGATTACTACTCCTTGTGAAAACAAGACAGGCGAACATAATCATTGCTTCAGTACCTTATGTTTCTTCGGATTTGTAGGCCCATAGCCTTAGTTGCTTTGAAAAAGTGTAACTAAAGTTGCCACATGAACAATGTAGTGTTGTACTGTATTAATAAATCAGCAGAGAAGGCAGAGGTTTATCTGCTGAGCTTGCAGAAAAACAAAGAAACCACATGGAATTGGGTTAGGGTGTGATATTTAGCGATTTTGCTTCAGTCTTCTTCCTATTAAAGAAGGAAAATAAAATAATTTTTATATGTAGTATTATGTACAGTTGAAATGCCTGCATTTCAGTAGCTGCAGGAGCTTGTGTGAAAACACTGTAAACAGCAATAAAAAGGTATGTTCAGGCAGAATGTTGTGAGATGAAACACTGTCAATATTATGGTTTTGGTTAAAAAGCTCTTCTTGTATTTCAGAGTGCTGCAGCCACTGCAGCTACATTGGCTCTCCCCGCTGGTGTTACTCCAGTTCAGCAGATACTTACAAATTCAGGTAATTGTAATGTTGAGAACAAACCATAGTTTCAAGGGGGTTTAAGAGGGAAACATTCTGGGCCTTACTTCTTGTTATTTACTGCTAAGAAGCGGAGTCTGGGAATCCACCCTTACAAGGTAGTGCAATCTCTTTATTTGATTCCTGCACTTTTTGCTCCCTGACCTTCTTATGAACCTTGTGGTTCTGCCCTAATGGTGTTGTAGGTTAGAGTCTGTGTAAATTTTCCCCACTTACAAGCACAAAGATTGGTGTTGATGTCTTTGCCTTTTGTGTACATCTGAGCTTTGTGATGCATGATCCGAGCTGAGGTACTGTGCTGGGTATAAAAGCAGTATCGCTATTTCTGTGCAGAAACTTCAGATCCCATTATGAAAGCAACACCATATGGCTTCAGAAGAGCAATGTCTTAAGGTTTTTTGTACCTGCTAAGCATGCAAAGTGGAATTTCTTACTTTTCTAGCAATTCTAACTTTATTTCTTATTTATAGTTTCTAAATACTGTTATCCCATGCATTCAGAATATAATTAAATGTTACTTTGATGAGCAGCATATCTGATAATTTAATGTACTTTTATATTATGTTGATTTTGTAAACCTGATTATAGATCTATATTGCATAGAAAATAAAGAAAGGCCTGAGAAATCTCATTTTCTAGATCTATTGCTGCTTTTGCCAGAGTAGTTCACCTAGTATGCTCAGAATCACCCAAGACTTAACCCTCCTGTTTTAAAAACTTCAATGGTATATAGTTGACATAAAATTTAAATGTGCAGCTGTTCTAAAAATCAAAATCTTCCCAATTTTAAGGAAGCACATCTATGTTTGTTACGGCACAGAATAATCTGCAGCCCATATTTGTTACTTTTGTCGTAATTCTTCAGTTTTGAACATTTATAGTAATTTCTTAGACTAGGGTTGGGGTAGTCCCTTCTTTCAGACACGTTTAGCTCTTTCAGTAAATAGAGCTTTGCATTTTGCTGTGGAGGGAGAACAGAAATCCATCTCTGAGGGCAATGTATAAAGTTCAGGATTATCTAATTTAATTTCTTCTCTGTTTAACTCCACCTTTCTGATAAGAAATGTGAAAAACTAATGCTGGAATATATCTTAGCTCTTGCTTTTTTTCAGTATTGCAGGCTATTTCCAAGTATGTGTTTGTGTCTTGGACATATTTTGTTAAGTGATGAAGGGTAAAAGATGGTAAAGCTAAAGGATAACAAAAGGAAATCAAGTGCAGATATTGTGGGAACAGAAAGGAGAGGTGGACAATAAGTGTAAGGATAGATTTTTTTTTTTTTTTTTTTTCCAAAAAAACAACTGCGAATAATGCTGCAAAGAAAGTTACGGACAGAGGAATTACTTGAAATGTGGCAATCAGAAGGGAAAAATTCTGAGGAAAGGTCATCATTTCATAGGACCCTGGAAATACCATGGTGTTGGCAGTGGATAGAATTTTTGTATTGTGAATATCTGTATTTCTGTTTTGGTTTATGTTGATTTCTCTTTCCGGCTGTAAAATCTGTCTTTTGAAACAGGAGGTATGCTCCTAAGTGGGAGCTATTATTTAAAATACTGTGCTGTGCTAAAGGATTAGTCTGTGGCCTGCAAAGATAAATTTATTTTTGGATTGCATACCTCATTATCATATTTAGATGGTAAAGAACCCTATTCTTTGTTTCTGGCACAGCTGCAATTGCATAATATCTTTTCACTGAAGAAAGTGAATCGTTTTAATGTTTCTCTCTTTTAATTGCCACTAGTATTCTTCCAGGAAACGAGCTTCTAAACTAAGATAGTTTTAAAAGTGAACTTGTACATTTGATTAATTTGATCCTTATTTTACTACAGGCCAGATCCTCCAAGTAGTTAGAACTGCAAATGGAGCTCAGTATATTATTCAACCACAGCAGCCAGTGGTTCTACAGCAGCAGGTTATACCACAAATGCAGCCTGGCGGGGTACAAGCACCTGTTATTCAGCAGGTAAAGGAAATTTTTCGAATAGGAGCACTTGGAAGAAAAAACCATAATAGTAATTATTAAAGAAGCTTGCGTTTTTGTGAGCAAGTTGAACTAGAACACAGAGTCAGAAATGGTAAAATTAAAAAAAAGAGAAAGTTGTGTCAAGTGTGGTGGGGGTTTTTGGTGGGTTTTTTTGTTTGTTTTGGTTTTTTTTAATGAACAATCTTGAAATGTTGTTTTTAATGTCACTTTTATTCTTGCCAGATACTGACTGCAGTTTAAAATTTCTTTTGTGCTTCTCCTGATGACAGTTACAGTATGTGCATAATCCTAGTCTACATACTTGTAAATTAATTGAAATGATTCTGCGTCACATAACACGCAGAACAAAATACCTAAAACTCACAGTCCTTGGTTATTTTAGTAGTGAATACAGTATGTTTTAGAAAGATTTTTGTTCAGCTACAAGGTCAACTGTTTGTCCAGACTGGGTTAGCATTGAATTTAACATAGTCACATTATCATAGTGTCACAGTTATACAGTTTAAGCATGACTAACAATTTGTAGAGTTTAATTTTTTTTATAAAGAAGGTTTTTAAAAATCATCTTTTACTTGAATTAAAACATTCCAGTGCTATGCTTGGAACTCAGGTGTGGTGGTAGTGCTCATGTTTTAGAATGGATAGACTTTTAAAATTTTTTCTTAAATTTAGCAATGCAAAATGCAGAAAATGAACATCAAGTAGTAAAAGAAGGTATGTGATTAAAATTATATACCTGATATAGGTGGAATATTTGTAACTCTTCCGTAATTCGTTCAAACCAGATTGATATGCTTTAATTTTTTTCTTTGAGGCTGTGATGTGGTAGTCTGTGTCGTTAGCAGCCACAGTACTTACAATGATATTCCACCAGGTTTTGGCTCCTCTCCCTGGAGGGATTTCCCAGCAGACAGGAGTGATTATTCAGCCTCAGCAGATCCTGTTTACAGGAAATAAAACTCAAGTTATACCTACAACAGTGGCTGCCCCTACACCAGCTCAAGCACAGATTCCTGCAGCCGGTCAGCAGCAGCCACAGCAACAGCAGGCACAACCACAAGCACCACTTGTTCTCCAAGTTGATGGAACAGGGGACACATCATCTGAAGAAGAAGATGATGAGGAAGAAGAGTATGATGATGATGAAGAGGAGGAGAAAGAAAAAGATGGGGGTGAAGATGGCCAAGTTGAAGAGGTAAATGTAATGTTATGGTTGTGTTTCAATTCAGTTGTTTTCTTGGTATTTTAAAGAAAACTGTCTATTCCAAATAATAGTATGTTTCAGTAATTTTGAGAATATAACTTTTACCCTTGTACTTCAGATAGTTTATTTCTAATATTGAAGTTGTGAAAATGGTGTGTATTAGCAGAGCACCTTGAAATGCAGCTGGGGAGGATGTGGGGCGACCCAGCAAAAGTTAGCTGTGACCAGCGCCATTTAACAAACTTCAGTAGGAATATTTTTGATGTTATGGAGAGGTCAGTCATGAAATCATGAAACCTTCATGAGCAAACAGAAATAGTCAACTTCACTTGAGACCAAGTGCATACAAAAGCAGGGTGTTAAGGTTGATAAAAAGGAGAGCAGTATTTGGCTCACTGATAGCACTAACAGATGTGGTCTACCTGTATGTCACTGGCTATTCCATTGCTTTCTGTTACACAGGAACAAGCTGAGAACTCAAATTTGATTATAAAGCGTCTTCTAGAAACACATCTGACCTTGATTTAATAAAATACAGAGACAGGAACAGGATGGAGTTGTTGCATTCTTAATAGTATGTGCTTGATTTAGACTTTGAGTTGGCTTGGTTTTGGACTTCAGGCAGTGGTTCTTACTGAGTTTTGGTGTGTTGCACCAAAAAGCCCCACAAGAATAAGAAATTGTATAAAATGGGTAGAGGGTGCGGGAATACTACTAAGTTAAAAGTACTGATACTTTGTCTCAGACAGGAAGCTTGGTACTCCCTAAATCTGTCCCTAAAATGCATTTTGAACTGCCATATTGCTTCCAGACTTCTCTACAGCCTTTCCAATTATTTTAGATTCCATTTAAAATGCCAGTATGAACAGTTTCACAGTCTGTATCACCCATGCAAGATAGGCAAGTAAAACTTGTAAATAATCAGATTTTCTGTAGTACATTTACAGTGGTGTCTTAACAGTATTTTTTCTGTTACAAATTACAGGTTGGGTTCACATCACTTTTCCATTATATCATTCAGCATTCATGTCAGTTTGAATGTTTTAATAGTTGCCTTATTAAGTATAGGTCATTATTCTTAAATACTGAGTGTTCCTTAACCTTAATGCTAGCATTCTGGAGGGAAGTTTTTAGATGCCAAGATTTCATTATCAGCATGTCAGAAATCTTTTATTTTTTGCTTCCTTTGCTCCTCAGCAGCTACTTTGAGTGGACCACTTCCTTAAAGATTTTGAACTCAGTTAAACATAGCATTACTTTGAATGGAATTAGGACCTCTAGTACACCTTCTTCTCTCACTAGCAACTAGTCCACTTAGCATATATATTTGGGAGTATATTTGTTGTTCTGCATTTATTAGTGGTTGTTTTAGCTGTTGAAGTGTTTGTTACATAAAAGCGTGTGTGTTGAAGTTTGTTTTCAGTTTTGGTACATCAAATGTGAATAAGCCATGGAGTTTTATTTTTATGGTCACATTGCTCCTTATGTGCCCTTAAAAATTAAACTCCATGGCTTATTCACATTTGATGTCACCTTTCCACTGCTTAGATGCTTTCTCAAAATGAAAACCTGCATACTTTTGTATGAACATTTGCAGTGAAGGAGCAGGAACAGAGTAGTTGTAGTGACACAAGGCTGCAGTGCTCAGAATCTGGCCTGGACAGAAGTTCCAGACTAAAATTCATAAGAGTTTATCTTCTCCAGATGGAGGGTAGGAAGCATCAGCACTCTGTTGGAAAGCCTAATATTCCCCACCTCAATTGCATTTTGGGTCCTGTATTCATAGACAACACTGTAGCCTCATGTTAATAATCGAAGTAACAGCTCTAATCTTGCCAAACATCATAATTTTTTGCATGTGTTTCTTTCAGGAACCTCTGAACAGTGAAGATGATGTGAGTGACGAGGAAGGACAAGAACTGTTCGATACAGAAAATGTTGTTGTGTGCCAGTATGATAAGGTAAATCTCTACAGAAAACCATCCAAGAGTTCTACTTTCTCTGTTCTTCCTATCAGATCATAATTTTTAAGTAGTGTCTTTGTGACTGTTAAGTACAGATAGATCTGTACAGACTATAATATGAATGGAAATACAGGAATTACCTATTGTTTTTAAAACAGGTTTGTGTACCATGTTTGTACTAAACTTGGTAATGAGTAAAGCTTAGAAGAATTTGGCTGCATTTTATTTTTCTTCATCCTGTCTTTTTGTGCTCTTTAACAAAAGGACAGTCTTCTGGGATCAGGAGAGGTGAACTACTGTAAGTTTGTACATTTATTGTGGCTATGAACAGGAAAAGTAGTCATCAGGATTTAGACTTGTGCAAAACTGTTCCTTGATCACTAAAAGTATCTTTTCTGAATGATAGGATAGTTACCAGAGGAGAAGGCTCTTTCTGTGCTATGCATTGTGCTATATGAAATGGCAGTGTGGAGTGCTTGTGCTTGTTTTGCTTTAAATTCTGCTGAATGGTCTTGCAAGAATTCAGTCATTACAGGGGATCGTGTTTTCCCTGGAATGTGCAAGGATTCATCTGTGCTGGTTTTTTTTTTAAATGTGTCTAGATGATATCAGAACCTTTTGGCTGAGGTAGTACACAGATTATTCAATGTGGATTTTTTTTTCTTTTCCTGTACTCAATTAATTGGACTATAATGAATAGGTATCATTTTTAAAGCAGAAAAAAAAAGCTGTAAGCTTGTTGAATAAAAGCTCCTACGTTGCAAAGAATGGCTGTGTTAGCAAGTCTTTGGTTATGCTCAGACTCTGCTTAGACTTGCCATTGGATTCAACACAAAATTTAAGATGAAGTGGTATCAGTATCTACCAGCCATCCATCTACCAGTGATCCAGCCATCTGTCTCCTCCAGACTGTAATCCAAAACTGTTTTGAGGCAAATTGTAAGGAATAGTGAGGGACCTCAGAGCAGCAGTCAGAAAAGCTTATTGGGAGCTGCTGAAGCTGAGCAACAGGAACTACTCTGAAATCCTCATCCTCTTAAAAGTTAAGAATGGGGACTTGGTAGGAAACAGTGCCCATCATTAACTTCCAGTGCCACATGCTCTGAAAGGACTTCATCTCTTTTCAACCAATCATTATTCAGTTTGTCTGTAAAACACATAGGTTCAGCTTAGATCTGAGCAGCTCCCTCCTGCTGTGTCCTCCATCAGCTGATGGTGGTGGAACTATGAGACAAGGGCAGACAGGTAGTGCTGCTCATGTAGACCTTTTTACCATCCTTCTCTGAGCTGTCTCTTGAGGAAGAGAGAGTGCCTTCTCAAATGGCCAACAGAGGATTTTTTCCTCTACTTGTTAGAAATCGATTTGATTATTTTTGAATCCTTGAAAACTTTCTTACGACAAGAAGTTTCATAAATGCATTGTGTGGTGTGTGGAGGATCACCTAGTTTTTAAACCCATTAGTTTCATATGATACTTCCTAGTTCTAAAGCATCTTCTTTTTTGCTTTCTTGTGCTGTTTACGATATTGCAGACCGTCGTAACCCTCCTCAGTCATATCTTTGAAATCAGAGCTGCACTTTGTTGTTATTTGTACAACTGTTCAAACATTTGATTGCTCTTACTTTCATTTGCCAGATCTGTTTTATTTTTCTGTAGATATGGTTTAGGGAGGAACACAGGTAACACTTCAATTTATTTACTGGTGTAGCAATGTTCTGCAGTAGTTTTTGCACTGGTATGCTTTTGGCCCCACTGAACACAGAGCTGATATTCTCATGGGAAAGTCTTAGAACACTGGAATCTCTTTCCTGGCTTGTAATTGTTAATTCAAACCCACCACTTTTATTGTCCATGTAAATTGAAATTGATTTTTTTCCCCATTGTTACTGTCTTCGTATGCCTTGAATGCCACCATTGTGTTCTTACACAATGAGTTAGGGCAGTAACATCGTTCTGCAGCTCTTCAGTAACTGGTTTTTTGTATGATCAGTACGTTTCGTCATGTTTCAGATTCTTTGTGAGCTCTTAAACTCTGTAGATTCTAACCAGCACAAATCTTAGCTGGAATGAACTCATTTTGTTGTAAAAACTGTGTTCTTACCCTTGTTTTCCCATCTTTATTCAGTTATTTATTTGTCTGAGGACCCTCCTTCTAACCTCACAGCAGCTAAAATGTTTCTGATCAGGGATTATTGTGGAATGCAATTCAGTAGGGCAAGTAGTGTGTATAAGCCAGACCTTTCCTTGTTCATTTATTTGCTGTCTTTTGCCACTGATGGTCTTTTTTTCAGCTTTAAGTGAGAACAGACCAAACAGTACTGCAAATAGTTAGTAGAGTGATATGGTCATAGCTGTTTTGGTGCTACGTTACTGTTTCTACAGCACTAATGGTAGATGGTGAGACTTCCTATGCTTGGTAAAAATGGAAAAAATGCAGCAGGGCTTCCTGTGTTTATGACTTACGTAAAATTCTAACTTTTTCTCGATCATCTTTGATCTAGAATTGCATCTTTGTTCCATCTGCAAAAGTTTATGATAGACTTTCCTTTTGGACAGCATTTCAGCTTTCTGAAAAGTCTTTGTATTCTTTGAGTATCTGGTCATCTGGTGATCTTTCGCTCTTTCAGATGCAATTTTTGATAGACTGCAAGTATTTGTCTGCTCTGTGCTTGCAGTATGTGGTGGGGGTTTTGTTTTGTTGGTTTTTTGTTTGGGTGTGGTTTTTTTTAGGTTTTCCAAAGGTTACTCCTCTACCTTTTGACTGAAATTTGTTCAATTTTCTTTAGTTTTAAATAAAACAAATAGGATGGACATCAGGAAGAATTTCTTCACAGAAAGGGTTGTTGAACATTGGAATGGGCTGCCCAGGGATGTGGTGGACTCATTGTCCCTGGAGGAGCTTAAGGAAAGACTGGATGTGGCACTCAGTATTTTTAATAATTCAGTAATGCATGTCTAATAGTTATTTTTCTTGCCATTATAATTACGCATTATTACCTATTTCTGAGGCAAAGTAATAGTTTAACATTTTTGCCCTGTTTTTAGATTCACAGAAGTAAAAACAAATGGAAATTTCATCTCAAAGATGGCATCATGAATCTTAATGGAAGAGATTATGTATTTTCCAAAGCCATTGGGGACGCAGAATGGTGAAGTTTTAAAAGACAAAACAAAAGAACTCCCTGTAAAAGGAAGAAAAAAAAAGCAAAACAAAAGCAGGAAAGGTTGAGACTTGGATGTATACTCCAATCAAAATGTGTATCTGCACATCAGAAATAAACAAAAGTATTGGAACAAAGGTAAAATGTGGCAACAAAGACACTACTTCAGATGAGCAAGCCATGGACTGTAGCAGCTATAGCATTGTCTGGGAGCTGGTTTTGTGTGTTAGGAATACCTTAATTATCAATTCTACATACAGGTACCTACAGCTGGTATTTAGCATGTAAGGCTTTGTCCCCCCTGCCCTTGATTTAAGATTTTAAAATACTTCTTCCACTGATTGAAGGAACTATTCCCTTTCATAGATTATTAATCTGAAAATGCTTATTGTGTGTACAAATCTTTGCTTTGAACACTTCCTTTTGGTAGTGAGGATGGTCAGAATCTTACTTAAACTGCGTGCAAGCTTTGTACAGAAGGGTAAGAATTAAGGTGTTAAATTTTAAATAACTCGTATAAGGAAAATATTTTTAATTCTGATACGCTCATTAATTATTATATCTATTTGTTGTTTTCAATGCATTTCCCCATAAACAGGTTGTTGTTCCTAGCAGTCACAAAATGGTAAAATGATGATTTGTATTTCAAAATTATTTTAATTTCATGTGATAGGTTTTATTTAGGGCTGCATTTTTCAAGTTTGAAGCACGTCATCCCCCACAAAAGTCAGATTACTTAATTTGTTAATTGCATTCTTGCTATTCAGTGGTGGTTCAGCATCACTGAACTGAAACAAGTAAGTTTCCATTGATCTAAAAAAAAAAAAAACATATTTGAAGGGTTTGGAGACCCTTTGAATCCAATACCTAGGTAATGCCATAATAGATGCATTCCCTTACCTGCTTACTATGTATGTAGTCCAGACACCCACAAATAATTCAACAGACCACAGGAATGACTAAATTTTTAATACAGAAAATCACATAAAAATTCTAACATCCTAGCTGCAACTCTTAATCAAAGATCTGCTTTACTAAAAAGTGTAGCCAGAAGTTACCTGCCGCAGTTAATGTCTCTAATGTTTCCAGATGGCATGTAATTTCATGAACAGAGCTGCACAGCTTTGAGAACACAAATTTTGTTAGAGTATCTTTAGGCTGTCTCGGTAACAGCAAATCAAGCAGTCAGATGCACTAAACCTTGTGTAGTCACTTTTTCACTTGCCTTTTTTATTGTTTATTTGTTTGGGGGTTTTTTGTGTTCGATTTGTGAAAAGCAACAAAGTTATTCCCCCCTCCTTCCCTTTCTCACCTCAGAAGCTGAACAACTTTTCTTTGTGCGTAGGTCATTCTTGCAAACCCTGCTTTTGGAAATGCAGTTACTTTTGAGTGAGGAGAGGGAATGGGCATTATACTTCAGAAACTGTTGAGGAAGGAATGTTCATGTGGCTCAAAATTTTGCATTTTGTTGGGTGCTTGAAAAGATTATAAAAAAAGGACACAGCAAAGATAATTTTAACTAAATTAGGGAAGACCATGAGAAACAGACCTGGTTTCTGACTTTATTTTTTTGCTTGAGAATGAGACATCTTAAACATTATTTAACAAAGTCACAAGTGTATTTTAGCAGTATGTAACAACTGCTTTAATTTTCATTCTCTGATTTATTTGCCTCCAAGTGCATTTGTAGTCAGTAGTACATAGAAAAATCACGACGAATTGTAAAGAAGGTTTTATTGCTGTGATTTTGTACACCTGTGCTCTCATTGATAATGACTAAAACTGCCTGTAGGCGTGTCTAGAGCCATATGGTTATTAGAAAGCAGTCTACATTCATAAATTTTATGAAAAGTTAATTGATGATTTTTCTAATTGATTTTTCAATAATGGGATCATCATTTAGAGTGCATTTTTAGCTTGGGGCTTTCAAGGTATCTCAAACTGATTGGTGTTTGCTTTCTTCTGAACAAGGCAGATATTTTATTTTTTTACCACTGTTGACACTTCTATGTACAACTGCAAGGAAATCAATAATGTACCAACTAATTCCTTCCCTCACCTATTCCATGTCTGTTACCAGTAAGTCTTAAGTAGTGGACTTCAGAAAAATTTCCATAATGCTGCACAACCAAACCAACAAAAGGAAAAAGCATCCCTTTAGCTATAGTTTCCTTTTTATACTACTGGAACCCAGTTTACTTGTGCAACACTTCATTTTCATAGAACTTAGTGATATTTCTCTCCCACATACATATACTAGAAGCTGCATAGCCTCTCTATTTATTTTTAAGGGGTAGCTGAATTTTAAAGGTAATTAAGCTTAATTTGTTCTGAAGGATGTTAGAAGCTTTCTGAACTTGCACAGCCTCTTGCAAGCTAATTGTATGGTATGCTTTTCAGATATTTGTATTTGAAGACAAAACTTACCTGTGAAGTTTTGGGAAAGCCAGTCAAACCATGCACATACCAAACTGTGCTCTTATTGCTACATCAAGTGTTCCTTTTTTTAAGTCAAAAAGCATGTTTTAATTTCATTTTATTGTAGCAGCTTGCTGTAAGAATGTAGTTTGCTTAATTTTATTATTGTACTTGAATTTTTAATCATGGTTTTAACTATATAACTGAACAGACCATTTCATTAGGTTCAAAAGAAACCATTCCTTTCAGAGGGCAAGGGATTCCCATGTTCATAAGTGATTTTTTCCCCCCTTAGAAATAGCTTTTTTTTTTTTTTCTCCCAATTTAAATAGTTCAGTATTATGGAAACAATTAATGGTTTCAAGAGGGCTTATGTTAAAATTTGCACAGATAATGGAGCACCTTTTTTTATGATGGAAAAAAAATGGGGAAGATAACTTCAGAATTACAACCATGATGGCTGATGGAAACTTGTAGGGCAATTGGGCAAAATTGAGTCTTGTGCCTTTTCAGTTGCAGAATACCTGTTTTGCCAGTCTGACAATGATTCTTGAGAGAGTAAATTTCCTGCAGTGCTTCAATCAGAAAAGCAACTTTTTTTTGTGCTAATTCTGTTGGGTTTTAGTGTGTGCAATCATTTAAAACCATCTAAGTGGAAAACAAATTGAAATATTTTCTTTTAAGGAGATAATAGAGAATTTAGTCACATAAGGAATTTTATTGGACTATTTAAATAAAATATGTTTTTATTCCCCCTCAGTTGCTAGTTAGCAACAAGATTTCTTTGAGACTTCATACTCCTTGTTCCTGCATTGTACTTACAACTTGCATTTAAACGTCATTCAGTTTCCTAAACACTATTTAAAGTGACAGTTGTGGTCCGAGTTTATTTCCAAGATTGATATGCGATTCTGAAGCACATTTTCTAGAAGAAAGCAAAAAACATGTTGCGTTATGTAACTGATTTTTTAAATAAATGTTTTCTTATCTTTCTGCTGCACAATTAGAAGTGTTAAAGTAAACTTCATTGAGTCTGTGAAAATAATTTCACCACTTGACAGTTTGCAGTAATTATGTCACCACATAACACTACCAGAGTAAAGTTTCTTAATTTCAGTGAAGGAGTTAGAGACCTTGTTAACTAAAGTTCGTATTGATTTAATCTCTTCAATTTGTAAAAGCTCCTTTAAAAACAGTAAAGCCCCCCCAAAATTTCCCCCAAAGCAAAAGCTTCCTAATAGAATGCAATAAGATGTCCAGGAAATGAACAGTGGTTTTAGGGCAGTGCACACTGGATTGATACTGGGCTGCCTTACACAGCACCGTGGAGTTTACTGTGTGCCATCCCACACCACCCATGTACCCCCATCTGAGATTAGAGTTCTTCTCAGACTTTGAGATTAGCGACTATACAAGATGAAGAAACTTGCATATTGTTCTGTATTGGTGTCTGGCATTTAAAGTCTCGTTTTCCCATTGCTGTGATTGGTTGGGAAATGTGTAAAAACCAGTACATTGGTTTCCATGTCGTCTACTTTTTTCAGGCAGTTCATGCAGTGTGTTTTTTAATTATTATTTGGTGGATTAGATGTTGTGGAACAAAAGGAGCTTTTTGAAACAGGAAAAAACTACCTGGGGTTAGCTATATGTACAGTCATCCAATGAGACATGTTCCAGAGTGCATAGGGTACCAATAGATTATGGAGTGGGGGGACTATCCTTTTTTGCTGTTCTGAGCTACTATTGTCAACTGCTGTTGTACATATACTGTTATGTGTAAGGGGGTAAATATATTTATTATGTTTGTAAAATTCATTCTGTACAATTGCAGATCAAGGTTGCTCCTCTGTGATATACAGGATATTATGTTTCAAAGGCCATGCTTGGAATACAATTAGAGAACTTAGTATTTTGATGTACTAAGACCTATTTTAAGTTTAATATTTTGCCTTTGCAAAAACTTTAATTAAAGATGTTATTTAAAAATGTTTGCCACTTCATTTACTATCTTGCATGTGCATTTGTTTCATATGTAAGGCTTATTACTAATCCATAATAATGTTGAAGATTCTGAATTATTTTCATCACATGCAGGTAATTTCACTGTCACTTACTAGTTGAGTTTGCCTTGCAGACTTTCAATTTAATATCATCACAGTATTATAAAAAAAATTCACAGTTTAATCTTGAGGCCAGACTTGGATATTTGTTTAAGGATTTCTCCCCGTGGTAACCTAAGGCTAGGTGTTAAGACAAGATTGGTTGAAACACTTGGTTGTTTGGGCCAGTGGTTTCCTGAGGTTGCATTGGGGAACAGTGCCCAGTGGGTTGAGGGAGGTGATCCACCCCCTTTACTCAGCCCTGGTGAGGCCACAGCTGTAGAGCTGTGTCCAGTTCTGGGCTGCTCAGTACAAGAATGACAAGGAGCTACTGGAGAGGGTCCAGCAAAGGGCTACAAAGATGACCAAGGGTTTGGAGTATCTGTCTTAGGAGAGACTGAGAGCTGGGCCTGCTTAGTCTGGAGAAGACTGAGAAGGGATCACATTAATGCCTATTAATATCTCAAACATGGGTGTCAAGAGGATGGTGCCAGACTCTTTTCAGTGATGGCCAGCGACAGGACAAGGAGCAATGGCCAAACACATGATGAAGTTCCACCTCTTAATGAGGAAGAACATTTTTACAATGAGTGTGGCAGAGCACTGGCACAGGCTGCCCTGGGAGTATGTGGATTCTCCCTCTCTGGAGACATTCAAAACCCACCTGGACAAGTTCCTGTGTCACCTGTTCTAGGTGACACTGCCTGGCAGGGGGGTTGGACTGGATGCTCTGCAGAGGTCTCTTCCAACCCTAATGATTCTGTGTGACATCATGATGTTAGTCCTGTATGTGGAAATGCGAGAAAATACCAAGAAGTAAAATACAGAGTGCTTGGATGATAATTGGCTGATCAATAAGGTTTTTTCTTCATTAGTTAATTTATTCTGACAGAACTGCTTTCTGGCATAAGCAGGTGATACCTTTCTAGTTCCTGTCTAAAAGCGGTATCTTGAGACATGAACTTGTGATTATTTTTAAATCTAAATTTTGAACTTGAAACTCTAAAATAATTAGAAAGAAAATAAAGTGTAGGCTATACTGCCTGTATGGGGGGGTTGTATTTTAGGATGTGGTGATTTTGAACTAATTTTTTATCTACAGTGGCATCAATGTGTAGCAAACCAAGACTCATGAGGAGTGGTGTGTTTTGGTTTGTTTTTTTCCCTAGTACTCAGGGGTGGATCCCCTCCTCCCCATCCCCCAGTACTCCTCTTTACTCTCCAGCCCTCAACACTTAAACAAATCTAAAAAAATACAATACTGCTTTTTCGATAATATTTGCCTTACTTGAAAAGGAGTTGGAGTTGATTCTGGATAAATAACTATTAAAAAATCCAGTGTTTTTCCAAAAGAGATCATTGCTGTTGTAGCTTGCACACCACATAAGAAACAAACAGGTCAAAAAAATGGCCTGTTATTTTGGCCAAAAGGACCCTGACAAAAGAGGAGGCAAAGCAGAATGCAAAACAAATTAATGGCAAATTTAAGTTAAAACACAAAAAAAATTCATTCCTTTGAGGAAAGATGAGAATGTTATAATTGAATGTTAATTGTGCTCTCCCAGCTGTGGCTGAGCAAAGTATTGAAGGATGTTTTTTTTTTTTTCAAAATCAAGTATATTTAAAAATGCATCATTTTTTGTTATCTGATTTTTATATGGCTTGATTATTGTCATTGCAGAGGTATGAGAGGATAAGAATCTTAGTGCATTAGTATAGCTTTCAGTATATCCCCGTTTATTTTCAACTGTACATTATTCCTTACAACTTGTCTTAAACTGTATCAGCTTTTGAGTATGTGTTTTGTTTTTTCTAATGCAGACTTCTGTTTGTAAAATACTCTTAAAGACTTGCCCCTTGTTTTCAGAGCAGATTTCAGCACTCTTTACCACTAATGGGATTATGCCAAAATCTAATCCTTTCAGAGGTAAGGACATCTGTAGTACAGTCAGATAAACTGCAGTTCAACCACGTTTGACCTTCGGTGTGGATATATAATATTCAGAAAATAGGTTTAGGGCAGTTTTTTTCTTTAGAGTGAAGACTTTCTCAATTATTTTTTGTGAAGTGCCTGTGCAATTACACCTTTTTACATATTATAAATGTGTATGCCCTCGTGTGACCTGAAAGAGGGTTATCTGAAATAGATAATGTGGAGAGAGAATAAATTAAAATAGTGCTTTACATTACAAATGATACTGAGTTGCCCGTTCACTTCCATGGGTCAAAAACTGCTTTCTGAAGATGGATATTCATGAACTGCTATTTTAATAAGCTTTTCAATTATAACTATTTAAAAATACATCTAGTTTTTGTTTTCCTTTTTAGTTCAGGTTGGTAAATAAAAATTTACTGAAATTGAAAACATGGTGTTTAATTTGGATAAGTATATTTCAGTAGCAAATCCAAAACAAGGACTATCATTAAATTGTAAAAATAGTAAATAATCTCATAACAGCAAAAAATGTTGTGTGGATGTGTGATTCTGCCAAGGTAGAAATGTTTTTCCTTTGCTAGAGGAGCCGAATGAAGAATTGTGTTGTGGAAAAATCCCTCTGAATGTCTGGAACAGAAGACAGTTGGAATCCCAAGAGTCCGGACGCTGCTTTACAAGTACTGGAGCTTGCTGGAGTTAATGTCAAGGTAAAGAACAGCCCTTCCTTGCTTGTGATGTGGAAAACCATTTTGACCAGCAAAATACAGATGGCAGTCCTTTCTGCTAAAGCTCTTGGCTGCCTGAATTTTCCAATTTCTCCCAGGAATCCTGATGTGAGGTCCCTGCAGACAGGGCTCCTCATGTGTCCTGCTGTACCAGCGTCTGAGTATTTCATACAGACCTTTCCCCTTGGAGGAACAACTGGCTGAGTCTAGGTGGGCTGTCTTGTTCCAACAGGTAATGTATTCTGGGAAACATACAGTTGTGGCAAGTACAGCATTTCTAAAAAAGGATTTATTGCAGAATTCACCTGGTGGGAATACTGCTTGTAGGTTTTGTTTTGGCACAGATTGCCTTTTGTTTCAGAAAATTCAAATTGTTGCAGGATGGAGGCCTTTTCCTCCTGAGCTCACCTTGTTCATGCTCTTAACGAAGAAAAAGCATTAGTGCTAGGAATAACATTTCTGACATCCTGGTTTTTGTGGGCTGAATTTGTCTGTCTGATTTTACTAAGTAGTTTTAGTCTTAAAGCAGCATCTAGTGAAATACCACGTACGTATAAAGAGTTGGCACGTGGCTTGATAAGTGTGATGATGATACTGGTGTTAAAAATCAGGTAGCTAAAGGTGAAGTATATTCACATCTGAGATGGTTTCGCATGTATCACTTAAGTTGGTTTTGGGAGGGGGCAGAGACAAAGTGGAGCAGTTCTTAAACTTAGCAGATCAAATTGCTGTTAGTCTTTATTCAGAGTATCTTTTAGCTTTCATTTTCTGCCCTGAATGATTTTCACGTCCTTAAACAGCTTTATTTCTCTCTGAGGTTCCTGTGTTGCCATGTAGCCTAAATCACTTTAGATAGTAGGTGGGAAACATAAAATAATTCTTCAAATAGAGTGTGGGGTTTTGCCATAGCAGAGAAAGGAGATGTAAAAAGAAACTGGAAAGAGGAAACAGAGTACAGAGGAAAAGATAAAATAATGCAGCCAGCCTTTAAAAAAACAAAAGGAGAGATTGCAAGCATACTTTCTTGTCAAAGGAGAAGTGTATATATGAAACAAAAACCCCCTTTTTTATTCTGAACTTTTCATGGGCAAAGTGCATGTGCCAGTGTGTCACATGCTCTCTTTGCTTTCTAATGAAAATACTGCTCTTGCTGTTTTATACTGACAGTTGCAGGGTATAGTCAGAAATCTGTAGCTGGCTAAAAAAGAATTCATCTGTTGTTTCCGCAGCTCCCTCTAGGCAGCAGCAGTAATCCACATATAACTTAGGGAATTCTCACTACAGTCAAACTGAAACCAGCACAAATAAAGCCTTGGTGCTGCTTGGTATTTCAGATGCTATCCTGTATATGTCAGCAGCCAGCCATGGGGAAGACCCCATCGGGTAACACCCTCAGAGCCTGCAGTGAGAAAGATTTTGGTAAAACTCATGTTACTGCTCAGGTTTAATTTGTTGCCGCTTTGCCTTCATAAAAGACATGAGTACTGTACTTTTTCTTCACTTTTCAAAGAAAAGCCACTGTCATTTCAGCTGAAACTGTAAGACAACCAGCATGGGTTTGGCAGTCCACCAGTTAACAGTCTCAGTGTTCGAAACAGAGCGTCTCTTCCTGGCAGCAAAGTAGGTCTTATAAAAAGTATCACAGTATATATGCAAGTAACAATCCAACAATTTCAGTCACTTTGTAATGACTGTTTAATGAGCTCTTCAATAGAGGTTGTTAATGAAGTTGATGTTCAGTTCACAACAGATTTCATTCCTTCAGAGAGAAGAAAAATTAAGAACCCAAAGGAGACTGCTCATCACAGCTGCATATTGAATAGCTGAGAACCGTAATGAGTGTGAACCTTCTTCTTGAACTCATTAGCAAAGCTTCACAAGCTTCAGTGGAACTGCACAGGTGTGCAACAGTGCAGCATGACTTGAGATGGCCACAAGTACAAGCCCTGGCATTGCATATAATCAGGACGGTGCAGAGAAGTCCTCCCAAAAAGGTGGGGTATGATTCAAGTTGATTATATTAATCCCACAGAAGTTAAACTCTTGGAAGGAGTAAGTTCAGGATGGTCCCAGTGAGATCCAAGTCCTGTGCTACAGTTCATGAGACTTTTCCACGTTTTGGAATAGTTACCCAATATTTTCAGGGTGGAAAGTAAGGCCAGGCAGTTACAAAACTACACAGGACTGGTATCCTGTCTAAGCTAAGAACCTAGAAATTACTAGGTTACTGTGGAAATTCATACCAATGTGTGTACGTGGGGGGGGGCAGGTGTGGGATGGGAATAGGAAGTTAGAGCTGATGGGTTCTGATGAAATACTCTGTATATTGACCTCATAGAGCCTTCATTTGTCCACTTTCACATCATGATTTCCAGTCATACAAAAGTAAGTCTGGTCAGATGGAAGTGACTAAACAGATGAAAAGTATTCCAGCTTTCTGGAGATGTGTTATTGACCAGTGTGAATTCTAGGTTGGCGATGCTGTCAGAATATTCCTGGTGTGCGTCACTAAGACCTCTTAACCATCTTCTGTTCCAGGGCATGATGAGGGCCCTTCAACATCTTGTGCCTTAGTCCACAAAGCCTACATGTAAGTGCAGTATAATGTCATATGTTTTCAGAATCCCTACAAAGGAGGAAGAGAATGCATAAGGGAAAGGCATAATATGCAACTAAAATTCTGCCTCACTGACCAATTTTAACAGCAACCCTGAAACCATTTGATTACTGAGTGGTTTTAAAGTGCAGATGCCTGGTATCTGTTAGAAAAACAATACAGATTATGCTGTTATTACTCATCAGCCTGCCCAAAGAGCCTGGGAGGGAGGCTTTGGTTCATTTTAACACATAAGCATAGGGCTCCTACTCAAATCAAGTTTCTTTTTCTAAGGACATTTTTTGGTACAGTCTTTGGTTCCAAAGACTGTGCTGTGAGCATTAATACTTTATTTATCCCACAAGAAAGGAAGCAAGAGGGCATTTATGTTAATAAACCAAAATGCTATGGTAGTGATGTGAAATTTATCTTTGATTGCTTGTGCTATTTTCAGAATCCAAATACCATCAGCAGGGCAGGGTGTGCTTACTTTGACTATGACCTGTTGCAGATGATGTCATCTAGAACCAATATCTACTCTATGAAAAACCCCCACGTCTCTCTGTTGGAGAGAGAGGAGACTAACAAAGGTCACCTAAAGCCGTTAAATTGTTTAGAGAAAGTTCCAAGTGTTTGTAACTACGGCTCCAGCTCAACTTTCCAGCTTTTTTCCTATGTTGTCCAAGAATGAAGAAATCTTCATGGTGTGTTATTAATGTAATGCACATAATGCAGATAAAATCACAGAAGTTTATGTAGAGAAAATAATGGCATTATCTGCCACCCTAGATCAGGATTTTCTGTCCTCCAATCTGAAATCTCAGAGCCATATGATGTTCCAAAGAATGGTAACATTGTATTTTCCCATTTTTTGTGCAGGGTTCTGAGAGAAGGTGGTTACTCTCTGCCCTCATGTGAAAGCACTTGAGCCATGAGGGGTCAATTAATTGAGGCAGTGCTGTGAACAGGGAATATGTTCTTCACCCAGATGGATTTTTTTACCTACCTGAGCTCTGAGGTCAGACCTACTGAAGGAAGATGGAATTGAAGCTGTCTTTGCAGTCTGAATAGGGAACTGCATGAACAGAAGAAAAGTGGCTGCCATGGAACAGACCAGAAGTCCACCTGTGCCAAAGTCCTGACTGTGATAGCTGCTAACAGTATGTGGTGAGCGAAGAGTAGGAGAATTGGCAAGTACATGTGATACACTCCCTGAGTACTGCCTCCCTTCTGCCATGTAGTTGCAGTTCAGAAGCATCCCCAGTCATACAGGTTTTGTGGGTTTAGTATCTTCCCTCAGCTTTCTCTTCTGTGAAATTTCAGTCTCTCCATAAACCTATGTAAACTTTATTACCCACAGCAACCTTTAACAACAAGTTTCAGTAAGTCAGCTGCTACTCCTGACTTCATCCAGCTGTGCTTTCCTTGCACCCTAAAACTTCATATAGTGAGAAGCACCATTACAGGGAGTGGTAAAGTGTGCAGATACTGAAGTCAGCTGTGGTTTTTGGGACAGGGGAGGGTATGTCAAGAGCTAACTGATATTTGATTGCTTTGACAGTTTGCAGCACTGGGAGTTGTCACTCAAGTGTTTTGTTTGGGTTTTTTTCAGGTAATGCAAGGATCTATATAGCAAAGATAACTTCGCCCTTCCATCCCCCCCACTGATAAGAACTACTGAACATAAAATTTGGCAGCATAAATTTTTAACAAATACAGACCAAAGGGGAAGGCCCTGAGGGGAGACCTAGTGGGAGGGAGGGATATTGTTTCATGTAGCAGATGAGAAGATTCATTTAGTTATTCCAAGAATTCCTGCAGTAGTCTCTCTCCACCACACAAACTTCATAGTATGAAGTGTTTTCTCATGAACTGTTCAATCCTTAGTCAGTGCAGCTGACCATATATGTTAGGTTTAAAAAGGAGAATGAATAGATCAGATTCCAGATTTAGTCTTTTGAAGAGGACCCCATGGCTGTTAGGTGGCTGTTCGGATTATTTTGGATGTAATGAGTGATGGTTTTAGAATCCCAGAGCTCAGCAGTACTACTGCTGTTCCTTTCTATCCCTACTACACTGTCTGAAATGGCTATTTAGGACATCCCTCTCACAGCTAGTGATGGAGCTAAAACCCCAAAACTGCATCAGACAGGGTGTCATGGGGTAGGTCAGCCAAGGAGAACAATGACACTGAATGCAAGAGAAACAGTATTAACTTCTTTTATAGGAAAAATATTTTAAGATTTCCCAAAAAAGCTTGTTGAGCCTCTTCCAATTTCAAACAAAACATTTTATTCCCATGCTTTGCATTATTTCTGAAGTATTCTAGAGAACATATATACTAAATGCCAGAAATAATACAACTTGCTCACACAGATTTAAAATATCAAGTATTACATAAAGGTGTGCACAAACCCAAAAATGTCTCAAGGGATTGATCAGAGCAGAAATGGAAGCGAATATCTATAGGATACAAACATTTACAATAAAAGATCTGGCAAATATTTAAATTCTATTTGCCTGGACCTTTCCAAGAGCTTCTAAAATATTTTTTACCAAGTTAAACACAAGAAGGAATATGCAAGACAAACTGGAAATATCAAACTTCATTGATAAAGGCAGTATCTCGGAATTCTTTTAACAGGCATAATGTGTATGCAATGATGAGAGACAGAAAAGTTGAATAACGTGTAAATATATCCATCATCCATTAGTAACAGCAAACAGCTGTATTAATTTACAAGAACCTGTACCAGTCCAACATACCACATCTTTCCAATGTCCTACTAGTTTCTGTGAAATAAATATTCTGGAAAGATCCATGTTACTTTGTTGTGGTTGGACACTGGCCCAATGCCAGGCACCCAGGAGAGCCGCTCGCTCACCCTCCCCTGCCACAGCTGGGCAGGGGAGGGAAAAGGAAAAAAAAATTAACAAACACTTCATGAGTGAGATAAGGACTGGGAGAAACACTTCAAGGGCAAAACAGGCTTAACTTAAGCTGTAAAATGAATTTGTTACTAACAGAATCAGAGGAGGATAATGAGAAGTAAAATAAGCCCTTAGAACACCTTCCCCCTGCCCCTCCCTCCTTCCCACCGACAGCACAGGAGACAGGGCCTGGGGGTTTGGTCAGTCCATCACCGGGATTTCCTTCCGCTGCTCCAGGAGAGGAGTCTTCCCCTGTGAGGCCGTGGGTCCCTCCCATGGGAGACAGTTCTCCTGAACTTCCTCGGCGTGGGTCCGCTCTCCCGAGCAGCGGCCGCACCGCCCCTGCTGCAGCGTGAGCCCCTCCCACGGGCCCACAGCCCTCCCAAACTGCTGCGCCGGGGCTCTCTCCTTCCTCGGGGTGCAGTCCCCCAAGGACAGGCTGCTCCAGCCTGGCAGCAGGGCCCTCTCTCTCCAGCGGGTCTCCCACTGGATCACAGCCTCCTCCAGGCATCCACCCGCTCCGGCACGGGCACCTCCCCCACGGGCTGTGGGTGGATCTCTGCATCCCCCGTGGATCCCCACGGGCTGCGGGTGGATCTCTGCATCCCCCGTGGATCCCCATGGGCTGCGGGTGGATCTCTGCATCCCCCGTGGATCCCCACGGGCTGCGGGTGGATCTCTGCATCCCCCGTGGATCCCCACGGGCTGTGGGTGGATCTCTGCATCCCCCGTGGATCCCCACGGGCTGTGGGTGGATCTCTGCATCCCCCGTGGATCCCCACGGGCTGTGGGTGGATCTCTGCATCCCCCGTGGATCCCCATGGGCTGCAGGGGCACAGCTGCTGCACCATGGGCTGCACCACGGCCTGCAGAGGAACCTCGGCTCCGGCGCCTGGAGCACCTCCTGCCCCTCCTTCTGCACTGACCTTGGTGTCTCCATGTTGTTTTCCCTCACATGTTCTCACCTCCTCCTATTCTCTGACTAGAATCCACAATCTTGTGACTTTGTTTTGATTTTCTTCTTAAATATGTCATCAGAGGTGTTACCAACCTCTCTCATTGGCCCAGTTTTGGCCAGCAGCATGTCCATCTTCAGAGCCATCAGCCATTGGCTCTGCCAGACACGGTGGAAGCTTCCAGCAGCTTCCTCGCAGGAGCCACCTTTGTGGCCCCCCTGCTATGTAAAACCAGGCTGTGCCAAACCGATACATACTTTTAGAAGCACTTTTAACATCAATTTTGGTTTAGTCTTTTCTCTTTCTGAAAAAGAATATGATTTAAGCTTGAATTTTCTTTTCCTCTGGTACACTAGTGTCTGTGAAGTCTGTAGGATAAATGTCCATTAGAACTTGATTGTCTTTGCTGCTGCTGAGATAGTAAATAAAGGCACTCAGGCAACTTTTTCTCCCTTTAATGGTTATGCCAGTATCAGAAGGGTGGCAGAACCTGGCTGGAGGGTGTTGCATCTCAAAAGTCCCATGTTTGTATGGGACTCTCGGACATGGCCAGATCATTACAAACACAGCTGTTTCAAGAGTAGGGAATTTTGCTGATCTGCACACTTAAGAAGCTGTCTTTGTTTCTGATATAACACTGAACGAGTCCAGATTACAGAAGAGGAGGTCATAAATTATTATTCGCATGAGTTTCAGCAGTTTTGCTTTTAGAGTTTGCTGAGAATCAACCTAAAATGGAAACATGCCTCTCCCTCAAAATAAGCAGCTAAATTAATCTATAATGCAATATTGTAGGTTTTTTTAAATGGCTTTAACGATGATAGAGTATTTATTTTGTGTAAGACCATCTCATGGAATTCATGAATCTAGGCCCTTGCTTTTGCTCACTGAAGCAGCCTTCATTTATATTCAGAAATACAGAATCAAATTGAGTTTTAAATATTTGGAAAATACAGACTCTAATAGAGTATGTACATGGCATTTGCAATCACTCAGTTTTCCAGCTGTAGTAGCCAGCAGTTCTAAGGGCTCTATCATTATGTTTTCTTGGACACTACTAGCCTAGATTACATGAGACCTGACTATTGTCTGATTAATTTAATTATAGTTAATCATTAATCTATAATTCCATGAAAACCAGCATAGATATTACAAAACGAATTTAAAAATACCTACCTGAGGGCGAATATTCACACAATATTTTCCATTCTTATGCCAAGGCTTTCAAATAGATGAGTGATCCATGGTAACCTTGGTAGCAGTTCTGCAGAGCCAGTCTGTGGAGTTGGCTGGGAACAGGTGTGATCCTGCCAGTAAAGCCAGGCACTCAGGCCACTCAGGTGTTAACAATGCAGCTGGTGCAGAGCAGCTCCTACCCCGAGTCCTGATGTCTGCAGGAGGTGTAGAGAGCCAGGCCTCCATTCATTTGTTTGTGGTATATGAATGGGCTGAGCACAGCCAAGCCTGACCCCATCTAGCAGCAGGTATGGTAGAAGGATGCTTTAGTGCTTTAGACTGAGGGTTGTTCCTTGTGTCTGAGCATGGATTTCCTTAAGCACATTGTGGAGAGTATATGTCCCAATTACAGCCATGCTGTGGCCAGCCAGAAGGTAACTATGTGATTCTTGTAGTTGTACTGCAAATGTTACAAAGGTCAGGTAACAGATCTCACTACAAGATAGAGAGATGTTCTTAAAACATGTTGGAGGAGCTAAAAGTCAGCCTTCAATGCAGTAAACTGTAACCTAAAGGCATGATCTACTCCCTTGGTCTAAGTCTAGGTTTGAGGCAGCTCAACATAGAAAGTGGTAAAAGGACAGTTCTACCCTGTAAGAGTGAGGTAAGTAGGGACAGCAGTAGTGGTAAGAAAACAGGAGTTATAGGGTGTTCGGAGCAATAAGCATGCTCAGATTAAACAGCATTGGACTATGGTAAAAACTGGATCAGTCATCCAAAAAAACCCCAAACAACCGTCATTAACTTGACTGGGTAGCCTGGTCTTCAAAGGAAATTAAAATAAACCAGCTCCTAAATAGGTTTATCAAAAAGTGAGAGAGTGATAGTGAGGGACACAAATGCCCTAATGTTTCTTACCTGTTATCCTATGAACAGCTGCAAAATCAGTGATAATTTTCCTTCTACCAAAATAAAAGCAGTATGAAGAAGAAGCTTCTTTTCCCACCTCACTGAACTAAACCAAGAACAGCAAACAAAAGACTAGATTTGTTTTAGGTCAGGATGACAGAATGTGAAAAAATCTGTTCCAGTTTAGGCCTAGTGGAAGTTTCAGAAATTTGCTATTAGAAAAATAACTGAACCTTCTGACATGTAGGTGTTTGAGAAATTTAACCTTTTTTTTATTTTAATATGATTTTAATTATCAAACTTTGTCCTTTTTTTTTAGTCATATAAGAACCCCAAAGTCTTATTGTTGGTCTCCTGCTTCTTACATTTTGTTTTAGATTAGGGTGTATTTTATATTTGCTCAGTTTATAGATATAAATTTTCCTATTTAGGCAGAGCATTCACATCTACCTCTAGAATTATCATCAGGACCGTATGTTTTGCCCTGCACTGATAAGAGGTTCAAGTAAGTGGTTTGTCCAAAAGAAGACCACTCTGGAGGTACTTTCAGCTAAGCATATTCTGGGGAAAAAGGATATGGACAAGGTTATCTTCTCATTTGATTCACTGTATGCACAATCACCCCTTGACCAGATTTTGGCTGCGATACTTTGGGATGTTATAGCTCAGTTTGCTTGCATTCTTCCATGAGAATTTGGTTCTGCATTGTCACAGCAGGAAGATAATCACTGACTGGGTCTTGAATGCTTGTGAGAATCTGACCTATCCCTCGGCTGATTTTCTGCCCGTAAGACCCACTGCTGTTTTTGGCTGAGACTGTCTGACCTCTGTAGACTTGAGCCTGATGCTCACATATCCCAAACTTGCTTAGCAGGATAAACACATCTCTACGGAAAGCTTTGGTGAAAATAGCGTAAAGAAAGGGGTTGGCACAAGAATTGAGTGGGTAGAAAAGTACCAGCAAAATCTTGGAATTGGAGACAGTTATCAGTGGTTTGTTCATAATGGCAGATAAAGCATGGAAAGAGATGGGAGCCATGCACAGAAAGTCCGTGAAAATCAACACAGCCATCCGCTTGGCAATTTTGGTGTCTTTGTCCCCTGACTTGTACTGGGGGTTTCGCACAGTTACGTAGATTTTTATGTAGCAGGCACAAATGATGACAAAAGCAATAATGTTACATATTAAAACGAAGACAATGTAGGCTTCAGCCACTGGTGTTTCAGTGTCCATAGGCAAGCAGATGCTGACTTTGCTGTAGCTGCTGACACCAACCAGTGGCAAAAGGGCAAGCAGGATGCAGGAGAGCCACCCTCCCAGCATGATGAGCACGGCATGACGGAGACGAATCTTCCGGTCGGGGCGCATGGCGAAGGTGATGGCGTACCAGCGCTCCAGAGTGATCACAGTCAGGGTGTACACAGAGAGTTCACTGGCAAAGACCGTGAAAAACCCGGCTGTGTTGCAGCCAGGCCCAGTCTGCCACTCTATGGCATGGTTATAGTACTCTGACCTGGTGTGGAGATCCACTGAAGCAATCAGAAGGAGGTATAACCCCATGCAGAAGTCAGCAAAGGCCAAGTTACACATCAAAAAGCGAGGTACAGTCAGTTTATAATGACTGGTGAGAAGGATGAAAAGGACAAAAATGTTGCCTAGGATGGCAAGCAGGTTCACAAACCACACCACAATCCTCAGAAACTGATATCCCATTATATCCTCACACGGATTAAACTCATCAGGCTCTGGCGTGCATACTACGTCTTCATTGCCTCCACAGGCAGGATAGTCATAATGACTGTCAAAGGTCTGGACATTCTCTGTTTGGGGGTTCTTGAGCTCTTTGCCAAAGCCAAAATTTCCTTCTCCACGGTCTTCCAAAAAAATGTAATAATGGGAATTTTCATGAAAATTTGTGAACTTGGTGTTTGTGTCATACACAGCATCGGTGTGGTCTGTGTATTCTTCTGCATAATCTTTGTAAAACGGGTCTCTGATAGCCTTGACTGATCTCTTATGAAAGCTGTGGCTGCTCTGGTTACACATCAGGTACTCCAGGATCCTGAAAGAGTAGATGGGGAAATCACTGCTGGCATTTACAGTCTGATTGGCACACAGCATGTAAACAAAGGGAATGCTTCAAAAGCAAATCATCCTGAATAAAAATGTAGCTATTAAAATGTGATTGGATATATTTTTGTTAACAGACCATATAGTGTACGACAGCATTTCTGGCATTTTTAAAATTTTATCCTCAGTAGTAATTTTACTTGTTTGGCATCCATAATCTATCTTCTTTTTTGGAATCTACATTCTTAGTAGGTAAGAAGACATTTACCTACTGTTTATAACTTCTTGGATAATGCATACAGTATTACATTCTTTTTCACTATTGTTCACAATTCCATTTGTCCCAGAACTTCCATCAGTCTAATTTCTGTTCAGTAGCTTCTTTAGAGTTAACTAGCAATGCAGCAATTTGGAATCCTGTACCTCATGGTGTGATGCAGCTGTATTTGCAGTCAAAAGATTTTCAGTAGTCAAAAGCTTTTCAATTAGAAAACATACAAGACTTGAGGGTATAAACTCTCCAACACTTTTTTCCCAGGCCTTGCTGTAGCACATTACCCTTTTCTTTTTTCTTTCCCTTTAATTATGGGCTCAACAAGAGGAGGAACTGCTGCAAAAGATCCTACAAAAAATTCTTCTGTCAGTTTGCAATTGTAATCTGTTTCAAAGGACATTGCCTGTACCTAGAAAAAATAGTTACAAAAGTGCCAATAGATGTATTTTTATATTACTAAGAAAATATTGTCTTCACTGGCATACTTAAAAAATAAATGCCAGTTAGTGAAACTCACCCACTTTTTTTTTTCCAGCTCTTGAAAGCACAGCAGTGACTTGGATATGATAGGTCAGCCCGCATTAGCTGAAGAAATACCTTTACAGCTGGTAATTTCTTTAAAGCCCACGTATTTTTTGCCATTAGTTCTTTTACACTTTCCAATCCTTTGGCTGGAAGGTTGGCAACAGCTGTTCTGGAGATGTCCCTAAGTAAGTAAAGAAAAAGATGACTGGATCAGATGTTTTTTTCAGATTGTTACAGTTCTTCAGGAGTTTCACAGAATTCTACAATAAAAATCAAATCCAGAGGAGGTGGGGATTCCATATTGCCTTGCTAAGTTCTGATACCATTCAAATTAAAGTAGGCTGTTCATTTCTCTGTGACTTTCACTGTCTTTTAAAGCTCTTGTCTTTTAATGTCTTATAGCACAGAATATGAATTATAATGAAATATCATAACTTTTAAAATTATACCTTTAAAGCCAACCAGACACAAATGTATATGCAAACACAAAGTTTTAAAAATTCTTTAAAGAAATCACATCTTCCATTGGAAGAGTTATATTCCCTTAGACTTCTTTAGATTCATTGTAACCTATTGGCACACTTTAATAGAAGGCATTGTATTCCTAAAAGAATTCCTATACATTATCTATATACTGAAATTAAAATTTTCTGTCTCATTCTTAAAATCTTCTTCTCATCCTGAATCTCTCAGAAAACTGAGTATTATGTTTATTGCTTTTTACTTGTCTGCTGAGGTGGACTCATGAGAGAGATGATGCAGAGTTGATGAGGAGGTGGCTTTTCCTTTCAAACTGCCAGGTGCCTGTCACCTGTGTTTTCTACTCAGTTTTTGCTTTGTCCCAAAAGCTCTTCTAGTGACACTTGAAGTCAAGATATTCTTAGAGTTACTGTCTGTGGAGAGGTAAACCTGTAAAAAGGGTTCTAGTGTAGAAACATTTTCTGAGCACTGTTTTATTATGAACACCCTCATAATAAATAATGCAGCTTTTTTTTACACTTTCTTATCCCTCTAGAAGTCTTGCTCATTGTCTGGTTTCTTGCACCTAAAAGGAAATTAGAACTAATTTTATGCTTTAAGCAACTTTTAAATGTCTAAAACACTGGGGTTTGCAGTGTTTTGTTTTTTTTTTTTCCCCTTTTGAGTTGTTTGGTTTTAAATTGAGTTAGAAAATGCTGTTCCTCTTTGTAGGAGGACTTTTTCACTTCTAAAAACTTCCTTGCTATCATATGTTTTTTAATATGTCACAACTAATTAATTTCAACTACATAAAATTCTTTTCAATAGGTGTTTCTACCAACAGCCTGAACTGGCTCTTAGAAGAGTCTGAATGTTGCCTGCTATCACTTTACCTTCTAAAGAATCACAGAATAGTTGAGTTTCCAAATCATCCAGTCTGACCTCCTTGATCAAAACAGGGTCACCTGGAGCAGATTGCTCTGAGCTGTCCCCATTAATTTCTCAGCATTTTCAGGACAGGAGACAGCCTCTTTAGCAATTTGTTACAGCATTTGACCACCCTCATAGTAAAGAAATTTTTTCATATGTATGATGAGGTCCCCTCTCAGTCATCTGTTCTCAAGGCTGAACAGGCCCAGCTCCCTCAGTCTTTCCTTGTGAGAGAGATGCTCCAGACCCTTAATCATCTTTGTACTCCTCCACTGGACTCACTCCAGGAGCTCCAAGTCTCTCTTGGACTGAGGAGCCCAGAACTGGACACAGCACTTCAGATGTGGCCTCACCAGGGCTGAGGGACAGGATCACCTCCCTTGACCTGCTGGCAATGCTTTTCCTGATGTACCCCAGGATACCACTGGACTTCTTGGCCACAAGGAAGGACACGCTGCTGGCTCACGGACAGCTTGCTGTCCACCAGGACCCCCTCATCCTTCTCCCCAGAGCTGCTTACAAGCAGGTCAGCCCCCAGCCTGTACTTGTGCATGGGGTTATTATTCCCCAGGTGCAGGACCTGCATTTGCCTTTGCTGGATTTCAGGCAGTTCTTCTCTGGCCATCTCTCCATCCTGTTGAGGTCCTTCTGAAGGGCTGTACAGCACCCTGGGGTATCAGCTCTGTGTCATCAGCAAATTTACTGAGGAGGCATCTGCCTCTTAATCCAAGTCACTCCCCAATCTCATGGTCACTATAGCTATGCCTGCACCCAACCTTCACATCTCCAACAAGGCCTTCCATATTTCTTAGTATAAGGCCAATCAGCACACCATTCCATGTGGGATCCTCCATTACCTGTGAGAGGAAGTTGTCATCAGTGCTTTCCAGGAACCTCCTGGACTGATTATGTTTTGCTGTGTTGCTTGTATTGTGTCAATATCCCAGAGAGGGTGCAAAGGGATGTCCCATAGTCCTTTCTTGTGGTTATATCTTTGCTTGTATTTACTGGAGTCAGCCCCTCTTAAGTCTCCCTTTATTCCTTGGGCAGTTGCTATAGCTCTCCCCTTTCCACACCTTATCTCTGTTGAGCCTGGCTGTGTCCCCATTTCTCTTCAAATGTAGTTCAAAACTCCCATAACAAGCCCTGCTAAGTCCTGAGCGAAGTCCTTTTCCCCCTTTGAGACGTTTTATAGAACTCTTCTCCAGTAAAACATCTTGATAAATTAGATCTTGGGATAGATCTTACCAAGAAAAAGTTGGCCTTTCAGCAACCCTCATGGGTCTCCATCAAGTGCTCATGGTGGTGGCAGCTATCTTGCAGCAGGTTAAATGCTGTGTGATGGGAGATGCTAAGACTCTTTGAAAGGGAAATTACACCTCACACACATTTGAGAGTTCTTTGAAGATGTACTGGCACAAGCTTATGGAGAAAGATGATCCTGTTTGTGCAATGAATTGGGAATTCTGACAAGCCTTGACAAAATCAGATATCAAGGGCTGTTGAGAACTAATCTGTTGTGTGGCAAGGGGAATGTCTCTCCTGGATTAATTGAAAAATAAAAGAATTGGGGGAAAGCCTGAGAACAGATGACAAGTTTTCATGCTAGAGGAAGAATGGAAAACTAATTGGTATCTGAATATACAGGTCATTGCAGCAGGGCCCACAGAGGCCAGGCTGGGTGCTGGTGCTACTGAAATACTCCTAAACAGGATGGGAAGGAAATGAGAGTAGCTGCAACAAAGCTTGTTTCTGGCACAAAGTAATACAAGGTAGTGAAAGCTAAAGCTGATTGTCTAAAGCAGAAGGCTCCTGCAAGAGTACGTGGCTGAGCAGGAAAATAGTCAATATGATTCAAAATTAATGAATGTAAAGTACATTTAGGAAAAAGCAATTTTAACTTTACATGGATGACAATGGGGTTTAATTTAGCTAGCACTCTGGAAAGATCTTGGAGTCCTCTGTGAATTCCAGGTCAGTGCTTTTAGTAATGTTGAAGGGGAATAGAATGCTTGGGAAAGAAATAGAAAATAGAGCAGAAAAACCTCACTTTGTAAATCTAGTATGACTGTAACTTAAATATTACATGCAGTTCTAAAAATACTAAATGCAGTTATAATAGGAGCATGGAAAGCTACAGCTAGGATGATAAAAGTATCAAGTTGTTTATATATGAAGTAATAAGGTACAGATAAGGACTTTCCTCTTGGGAAAAGCTATGTCTGGAAACAGCAGTAAGGCTATAGTGCCATGCAGATTGTAAAGAAGGTGATGGGTAATGATTATTCACTCTTGTGAGATAAGTTTTGGAACACCTAAGAATGTGAGGCGACTTAAAGAGATTTAAAAATAAGAGAAGGCATAGTCTTTACACAGAACTGCATCATTCCATTGTGAAAATCAGTGCCATGGTTTATCGTGTAGGCCAAAAAGCTAAGTAACAAAAAGGACAATATACCTTTTTGTTTGGGTTTTATTCACAGTTGTGTAACATTCCCATCAGAAATGGCTGGCTCAGGAAGAACACCCTGGGGGACAAGGGCTCATGCTTTGGAAACAGCTGCTGAGAGGAGCTTCTCTGGATGTACAGGGAAGGGAGCTGCAGCTCCTGGAGAGCTGTGAACAGAAGGGAGTAGCCAGCCCAGGGCTCCAGCTGTGGAAACAATTTCCCAGGGAGCAGAGGTGAACATGCAAAGTCTGTGGCAACTCAGAGTGTTACCAAGTGATGTTAAAAAGTGTGAAAGAAACATCTGTTCAGTGAGAAGAAAGGGTTTGGAAGAATCAGTTGTAAGACTGTCATTTCTATTCTATCTTACCAAATCCTGTGAATCCTTTTATGTATGTGCCTATGGGTATATATTTAAGCAGACAAGTATTGTAGGTTTTGTTTTCAAACACTCTGTTTTATACTGGGGAGCTTGGTGAAAAGTTATAGGCACAGATGCCCTGAAGTTCTTGTTGATTTAGGATTAATCCTGTTGTAGAGCTACCTATAGATACTTGGCCCCATCCATAGGCCGTATTAAGCACAATGGCTCAGAAGTTTGGAAGTTTCCAAAATCCCAGTTTGGGAAGTCCCTAAACTGCTGCTATGTGGTGTCTGCCACCAAGAAGTCTTGTGACCTCTCTGTACCACTGCTATTGCAAATCAAAAAGCTTCCCGGGAGTCTGGTGATAATTTGCCTCACAGTGGAAGGTAACTTCTTAGTTACTCTACGTAGGCCCACACTTCGCTAGTCACAAAGTGTGTGTCAGCTGGCCAAGAGGAAAGTGTGGGATTCTCAGGGATTTTTTTACCTTACAAATCAAGTTTTGATGATTATCTAATCAGATTCACAATCTACTTCAAGCAGCATAGCAGCTGTCTTCAAACTAGATTGAAAAGGTTTATAAACAATTACTAATCCTCAGAGCCATGTGAATCCAAGTAGTTGGAGTTGCCAAGACTGTAATATCTGTGCCTGCATGTGGATACTAAAAGGCTAGCAGAGAAATTTTCTAGCTTTCTACAGCTGCCTGTGAAAGTCTCTGTTCTCACACTAACTAGCTGGGAAACAGTTTGAGATTTTGTAAACTATTTCACAGGTGCAGGCTGTTTGTGTCTTTGTTTTCCACACTGAGAAAAATATTTTGAAAATGGTATCAGAGCATTCCGCCAATCGCTCTGAGAGGCAGATAGTCAAGCACCCAATAGCGTTCTGCCACCCTTGTGAACAAAGCTATATAAGCTGATTTAGACAATTAAATATAGCCACTTCTGGCCACTTAACCCGAAACTAGACTTGTGTCATTTTTGCTGTTCTTGGTACAACAGCGACACCTGCATTCAGACAGGAGACACATTTTCCTGAATGATTTGTGTGCCAGTGTACAGAATCATACAATCATTAAGGTTGGAAAAGACCTTTAAGATCATCAGTCCAACCATCAGTCTAGCACCACCACCATGTTCACCACGTCCTCAAGTGCCATATCCACACGTTTTCTGAGCACTTTCAGGGATTGTGACTCTACCACTTCCCTGGGCAGTCTGTTCCAATGCTTTACAAGCCTTTCTGTGAAAATATTTTCCTGGCATCCAATCTAAACCTCCCCTGTCACAACTTGAGGCAATTTCCTCTTGTCCTGTCACTTCTTACCAAGCCCTGATCAGTCAAGTATGGTCAGTCCCAATCAGTCAGGGAGTATCAGTCCTGATTTTGGTCTGCTGACAAAAATGGGAACTGACTGCAGTTATGTCTGCCTCATTAACATCTAATAATATTGATGCCTAAGATGATGTTGAAACATGGCGGTGCTTACATTGCATGTAAGAGTGTCTTGCTGGCACTGCTAAACTGTAGCTGGCACACTTAAGGAAACACAAGAGAGACAAGAGGTCTGATGGACTTGTCAAGAGGATCTGTCTCAAACTGAAGTGACTGTAAAAGAGTCTAGGGAGGAAACTGATAAAATGAATGATAGCAAGTCACAAGGACTGGATGGTTTTCACCAGGAAAGTTCTGAAGCAGCTGAAGGAGGAAGTAGTTGAATTGGTAAGAGTCATGGAACCTTCAGCTTAGCTCTCCTGCTGAAAGGCAGCAAACAAGCCACTACCAAATACGATATAACCTGGGAAAGTCAGCATGTAAGGGGTTTTTGTAAAAATAAGTCCTGCCTTGCAGACTTCTCTGAGTGTTGTACTTATGATCTGCTCAAAGTCTCCCGGGACTTCTACAAGGCTTTTGACAAATGCCCACAAGGCGGAGGCACAAACCAGGCAGACAAACTCTTGTGGAAGGTGTCAAATGCTCAGGATTATGGAAAAGGCTAGCAACATTCACTGCTAGCCTAGAGCCAGACCAGACTTTAGCTTTTAAGTAGCCGTGGTCTAGAGCCTGCTGAGGTACTGGGAGTGCTAGCGTAGAGTTCTACACAGTGAGGCGGAACAGCAACCAAAGTGCTCTCAACCAATTTCAACATTTTGGCCTGGTAGCGGTTTTGTTTCGTCCTCACATTTTTATAAATCTCTTGTGACATTTCTAGGCTGTTGCTTATCTCAGATGAAATTTACACACTATATTGAATGTTAAAGAGACATTGGAGAGGTTCAGATAAATGTGGGAATAAAACATAGCTTATGAATTCAGAGCTGTCG
Organism: Corvus moneduloides; assembly: GCF_009650955.1. NCBI lineage: Eukaryota > Metazoa > Chordata > Aves > Passeriformes > Corvidae > Corvus > Corvus moneduloides. The sequence goes on from NC_045481.1 coordinate 20,591,956, forward strand.
TTTTTTGAACCAACTGTTTATTATAGAAGTGTTAAACAGATATGTAGTTGCTCAGATTTTTTTTCTTTTTTCCTGGATTATTATATTTTGGTCCAATTCTTTTTTGGTTTTATGAAGTCAGAATTTCAGAACTAGATCTAAGAGATAATAGCTTTTGTCAATAAGCCTTTTCATTGCTGGAAGCATGCAATTGTAGTATGAAATCCAGTAATAGCAATAATTTAAAAGACAGGTAATTAAGAAAATGAGATTGAATGCATCATAGTACAATTGAGAATTTTTACCTAATCATATACAAATTTCTGAGTACTGCAATAGTTTAAAAAGCGTAAAATATATAATAGATGGACTTAAACTACAGATACTATTTTAATTCTACTGAAGGATTTTTTAAATCTACAAATTAGCATTGTTTGATTAGCAAAATATGGAGTGCTCCTCTTGCTCAAAGACTTGCTTGTGTCCCATGGCAGGAACCATTCCTAGATTGGGAAATGATGCTTTAAAGAGAAATTCTGCATTCTAGAGATAATTAACTACTCACATGTATCTTGCGTGACTGTAACGTTTTCAGCTTGGACTGTGCTGTGTAAAAGCTAATTGAACAATGAGCCTGATTGTATTTTTGTTGTACTCTGTTGAACTTCTGCTCTAGGCAGCAGCTCTTGTTGCATTTAGTAAATCAGGTCCACTGAGTTGCTGAATCCTTGCCAAGGTTTCATTTTGAGGTGAAGAGCAGTGTACTGTCATCATACTGTTAAATTAGTTTTCTAAAAGGAGCAATCTGTGGATACATCCACATACATCTGAGTATACAACCGTGACAAAGGAACCAGAATTACTGACATCTGTTTTCCTCTGTTCAGGGATTACAATCCTTGCTTCCTCTGCTGTTGTGCAGATTTGGAAAAAAAAAAAAAATTAACTAACTTTTTAGTACTTACTTAAGTTTAGGTGGTCTGAGAGCATGGCCAAACTCACACAACATACATATAGTCAGGCACAATTCTTTGTAGTTAAATCTCATTTGGTTTCTTTAAAGCCAAAATGGAACCTTACCCTATTAGGGGTGGATCCATGTTCTGTTTTTCAGTCTTTAAGTTACTGTTGCTGCTGAAATCCTGACCAAAAAAAATGCACAATCTGTGGGGAACATGTTCCAATGACCATAAATTCTTATCTCACTTGAAGAGTGCATATAGGGGACTCCAAACAATAAGTTCTGCCAGCTTGGTGGAGAGGCAAGACAGAATTTCTCTTTAGAGCTCCTTATAAATGTTTTTGGTTTTTTGGGTTGGTTTGGTTTGGTTTGGTTTGGTTTTTAAATTTTCTTTCTGCATAGTGCTGCCACTATAAGCAATGTCATTCTTTGTCCCAGAAAAAAAGCAATATTCTCACAATCATTTTCCATAGAGTTAATTTTCAAGATGAAACAGTTTTGTAAGTAAAACTTTCTTTTTGAGGAAGATCCAACGACCAGCTAAGAATACCAAGGTGCCTGAACCAAAAATGATGTAACAAATTATTTCTTATAACAAGCTGTTTACACTGCCCAAGGGAATATGGAGGGGCTGTATTGGTCAGACTTTTCAGACTGTTACACAAGTTAACAAATCTGTGGTCTCTGTAAATAACTCATTGGTCATGATGGTATAGTGGGGGTTATATACTAAGGCACCAATTGCAAGGACATTTTTGTCTACTGTGGGAGGTGTTAATGGCCATTGACATGAGACAACAACACATATGAGGTTGTCACTCAGTTTTCATTTTTTGACTTCAGCCCTCTTAAGGTAATGCATATGTGGGAGTTTCAGGAGCTCTTTTGTTTCTCTTAAAATAGTTCTAGTTCCTGAAGGTCAGCTAAGAGATGTGTCCAGGTGGAAGGATTCCACTTTAAATTGTTGCTCATATTGTGGCAAACCTTTTCTATATCACACATGCAGAATAATTCCTGGTTTTCTGTGAGTACCACAAGTCCTCCCTAACCTGCTAATAAAATTACATTAAAGTAGAATTAAAAGCTAATAACTTGAATTATTAATTCTGTACTGGTTTTGGCTGGCATAGAGTTAAATTTCTTCACAGTAGCTGGTATGTGGCTATGCTTTTGATTTGGGAGTGAAAATAGAGTTGACAATTCAGAGATGTTTTAGCAGTGCTTACACACAGCCGAGGCATTTTTTGTTTTTCACACCATGTGACCAGCGAGGAGGTTAAAGGTGCACAAGAATCTGGGAGAGGACAGCCAGGACAGCTGACCCCAGCTGACCAAGAGATATCCTAGACCTTATCAAATCATGCTCAGCAGTAAGAGCTGGGTGGAAGTTTGCCAGGACTCCCATTGCCAGGGGACTGGCTGGGAATCAATGAGCTGCTGGTGAGCAATTGTTCTTGTTACATCACTTGTTGTTCTTGGGTTTCGTTTGTTTTCTTCCCCCTCTGATTTTTTCTTCAACATCCCTTTTTAAATTATTAAGATGGCATTATCTCAACCTATGAGTTTTCTCACTTTTACCCTTCCAATTCTTTCCCTCATCCCATTGGGTGCAGGGGCGAATACGCGACTGTGTGGAGCTGAGGTGCAGGCCAGTGTTAAACTGTGACACCATCCCAGGAGCTTTAGCTTAGGACTGGCATATCAAAGTATCATGATGTGAAATACTCTGCCTTTTAAAATCACTGTTGATTTACTGTGCTTACGTGCCATTTCTGGCCTTGTGCCCTTGAGAAGCGATACCTCTCTCGGTAATGGCACTGTAGTAAGTACCACGTCTCTCTTTAGTTATAAGTACTGCTAGGAATCTTATTAGCCATGAACGTATATAATTCTAGTAGGAGATGGATAGCTGGGCTGTTTATACTGCAAGTATAAAACATGTCCTGAGATCAAGGATCAGTGGTAGCTGGGCTAGCACAATAGTTACAGAAGACTAGAAAAAATTCAAGTCATTTGGGTTATCTAACTTGAAAACACAGGGTAAAAAGGAAGTTCTTTACAGTTAGATATGCATATCCTAGGAAGGCATCTCTAGCCCCTAAACCAAGAGGTTTTGTGTAGCTGACACATCTCAAAGCTAGCCCTTGCTCAGGAAGCTTATCTGGCTGTTACAGCATACAGTTAACTACCCACAACCCCTTGCAGCACACCATTACTTGCTCACCTGTCCGGCATAACAACAACACTGATGCTTTAAATACCCACAATAATCAAGAGTCAAAAATCTGTGCTTCTGCAAGCTCTCACCTGCTGGAGCCAGACTGATTTTCTGGAGCTTAAAAGATTCTGAAGGAAAAATAATGACTTGTGCACCTTTCGTTATTGCAGGTAGCTACTAGGATTCCTTCCAAGAACAATACACTGTTATTCTGCTATGAATATACTGTTTTCCTGAAGAGCAGAAAGTGACTGAGCACTGCCAACACCATCTGGATTTGCAGTAGAGGACGAAATTCCCCTTTCAGTATTTCAGTTCTCCTTGTGATCAGCCATAGGCACTACATTACATACTAGACAATTCAAGTCAGGGAATGTGATTCTTCTGGAAATTCTTAACTTCTTTAAAGTTTTATTTTCATTCTGTATTATGATTCCTAATTTTAGTGAAAAGTTCTTTGGAGGATTATAAAATCAGGCTGGAAGCCAAATAACAGGAGAAAAAAGAAGAGCCTCAGAAGTAACTATTTTTCTGTCTAAAATTATTTTTTCATCTTTTTCAGTTTCCTTTACCTGTGTGGTACAAGAGTCCTTCTTTTGTATTACAATTGTGCAGCCATAAGACAGGTTGTAGTACAGAATCTTCCAGAAGAACAATTGGTAGGAACAGTATACATAATGTAAGATGCAAGCATTTCATAAATCAGTTCCCTAAAGCACAGGTTTTGTTACTGGCATTATTTCTGTAAACATGCCATTCCTGTCCCTGCTGCTCTGATGCTAATGGTTGTAAAGAAATTGTAAACTAAAATGGTATTATTTTTAAAGCTTTCTCGACTTTATTTTCTCCTACTTACAGTAGAGTTGGTCCACTGTGCACTCCCAGAAATGCATCATCATCGATAACTTCAAGGTATTTGTTCTTGTGCAGATAACTGCAGAAACAAACAAAACACAGTGATTTGGAAGTAGTTATTCATAGGTTAGAGTAGATCCCGAGTTTACTTGCCTGCACAGATGTACAAAAGCAATATGTTTAAAGGCCATCCATTCTCGATGACATATTGAAGCATAATCAGTTACTTCATTTTCTGTGTACCCAAGAAACAAAATACAGATTTTCTATTTTGAAAAGAAATTAAATTTCTCAATGAGTAATTTATTTTGCTAATTTATTTATTTATTATCTTTGTTCCAAATTCTTTTTCTCTCTCTGTCATACACATAAGGGCATGTGCCTACACACTGTATCTTCAAGTACATATGTGTGAGGATGAGGTGAAATAGTTTTGTTTTCTTTCATCAGAATGAGGTATGGGGAATCACATGATGGAACACATAATGAACAAACAGGAAAATAATTTCCTCCATGCTGTGAGTTCAATAAAAGTTTTAAATGCTTTAAAATCTCCATAGTCAGGTGGAGGTTTCCATATACAGGTCAAAAGTTAAGAGCGAAGTTTTGTTATAAGAAGAGCAAGGAAAGAGTTGGATGTTTGGTACCCCATTATAAACATTTACAAGCTAGTTTGCGATGGAGCTAGTAAGATAAAAAGTGCAATAGGAAGGTGGTCACAACAGATGTCAGAGGTTGTCTGTGAAGTTCACAGAGTCACAGAATATTCTGGGTTGAAAGGCACCCATGAGGATCACCAAAATTTAACTTCTGGCCCTGCAAAATACAGCCCCAAGAGTCACACCATGTGCCTGAGACTGTTGTCTAAACACTTGAACTCTGTCAGTGCTTGGGGCTGTGAACACTTCCCTGGGGAGCCTGTTCCAGTGCCCAAATACCTTCTGGGTGAAGGACCTTTTTCTAATATCCAACCTAAACCTCTCTGACACAGCTTCAGGCCATTCCCTCAGGTCCTGTCACTGGGTACCACAGAGAAGAAATCAGTGTCTTTCTCTTCTCTTTGCCTCCTGAGGAAGTTATAACTGCAATGAGGTCTCCCCTCAGTCTCCTCCAGGCTGAACAGACCAAGTGACCTGAGCTGCTCGTCATACAGCTTTCCCCTCAAGGCCCTTCACCATCCTTACAGCTCTCCTTTGGACACTTTCTAATATATCTTTCTTATATTGTGACCAAAACTGCTCACAGGACTCCACATGAGGCCACATCAGTGCAGAGCAGAGCAGAGCAGGACAATCCCCTCCCTTGCCCAGCTGGCAAGCCATGGTGTGGAAAAAATTAAGGAAATATTCTAATCCAGTCCTGGTTGAAGTCATTGGCAAATTTTTCATAACATTCACTGGATATAAGCTTATATTGATCACCATGGTGAAAAATGAGAAGTAAATGCACTTCATCTGGGTTACACAACAGAAAGTCTTAGGGAGCCAAATAACGCTTCTGGCATGTTATTCATTGGACATCATTCATGCCTTAAGCCTTGTTTCTTACAGGGGAAAATAGCTTACATCACCTTCTCAGCTGTTGTTGTTTGAAATAAGCTTTCATTCTTTATAAATATATGGCATTCTCGGATCACCTGGCATTTGTGTTTTCTGAGAACTGATTTTCATATTCTGGAAATGGCACATTATTGTTGTGAACATTGCCTTTAGTGTGCAAATTTCCTCATGATTTTGTCTGCAAAATGAATACAAAAATTCAAACCAGAGCAACCAAGTTAAGAATTAATCCAAGATTTCAACATCTAGATTGTAGTGTTGAAGGACGCAAAAACCTGCTTAACCTAATAAAACCTGTCTGCTTTAATAACTAGACACTATTATACAACCAGTTAATTGCTTGTCCAATTTTGAAATATTTTCCCCTGATATTTGAGTACCATAGTGAGTAATAAACCTGAAATATAATAGCTGATTTACATGATAAAAATCTTCAAAGTTACTAATAGAAACAGCTAGAGGCTTTGGGAAGTACAGAACCATGTGTTACTAAGGAGGGGCTATGGTGTTAGCTGCCAGTTTTCATATCAATGAGTCAGGCCCATCAGAATGTATAATTTCCTGCTGCTAATTGATTTCAGTTGTTTAAGCCCTTATATTTTGATAGGTACTGCTTTTAAATGGAAAGAATAAGGCTTTGGCAAATACTAATTTGACAAAGAAAGCTTAAGTAGAGTCAGTATGGTTCCTTCTGAAAGTGCCATTAATCCTGTTGTTACTGATAGCTAAATGATGCAGAATGTCATTTAAATTCACTGCAGAAGAGAAAACCAGAACAGTGATATCAACATGTCTAAACAAATCTTAGAAGTTTTAGAAATCACATAGTTGATGTGTAATATCTAGCTGCAGTGGGGACACTAGAATAATCATAATTTTGTAGAGTTGGTGGATGGCAATGAGATACATGAATACCTCAGTACGAACTGTGCAGGAAATCTGTAGTAGTAAGTGCAGAATCTGGAGTAGGAGATGCTGATGTTTTTGTAGTGCTATGTAAGTAAATGAAGGCCCTTTTTCACGTTTTCAATCCAGTCACATCAGTAAGCCAACTATACTTGTGTCTAACAGAGTCTCTACAGACTCAAGGTCCAGGGGTAAGTGGGAAGAATATTGGGTTAAGCCTCAACCCCACCAGAAAACACCATGACTGCAGCATGCTGAGTAGGACCTTCTGAGGGCACAAAACACTAACAGAACATTTCAAGTGCTGTGTAAAACAGGACAAGGTCAGGGCATGACAGAGATACTGAGTATTCAGACAGTATCAATGCATGCCTCATAAAGTGACAGACTAGAGAGTCTGCACAAGGAAAAGGAACCTTTTATTTCATCTTGAGTGGCATGCATGCTCTGTTTCAAAATGCTAGTGTCTCAAGTCTGTTTTAGAAGAGCAACCACCAGGTACTAATATTCAGCAACTCTCAAGGACCAAAAAAGCTGAAGAAGAAAACACAGCTTAGCCTCCAAAAAGGAGAAAGATATAGATATAGATATAGATATAGATATAGATATAGATATGTATAGGTATATATATGTAAGGAACAAAAGTATGAAGGTTACATTATTGAGAGCATTCTGGGAGCTCTTTAGGGACACCCATTTTGGAGATACAGAGCAAATATCAAAAGTGAGATTTGTCAAAAGAAAACCAAAATCCTGAATATTCAAAATATTCAACTGAGATGAAAAACTGAATAATAATGTAAGGTCTGAAGATAAATTTACAAAATATTTGATTTTTTCTGGGGGTAAAAGATGTGAATGAAAAATTCTGACCAGCTATTCAACTAATTAATGTATAGTGCCACATACCTTTCTTTAAATGTGAAAGATTTCTGTTTCTCTTTGTTCATAGTACAAGGTCACTCGTGCCATGCCCTATGTTGCAGCTGGACACAGCTTTCTTGGTGCTTTTTAAAGCTGAATTATTTCACTCATTAGGTTTTACTGCAGTCCAGTTTTATCAGCGCAGGGAGTGATGGAATAAGAATGAACAGATAGATTAGGCTAAAAGGGAGGTTCTGCAACATTTTCTTACAAAGGATCACTTAGTTAAAAATCAGGTTAAGTTACCAAAGATCCTAGTTGGAACACCTCACGGACTTATGGAATTACGTATTGTCTGCACCTTGTTTTCAGCTTCTAGTTTTAAAATAAGGCAGCAGAGAATAAAAAACAAGGACAGGATTAATATGTTGGACACATATTTCAGTATCACTACTATAGTATTAAGTGGGCTCTGAACATGAGACACGTTAATGTATCTATGCATCCAGCTGGATTATGAAATGGAGGTTAAAGAAAGGGAGAACAGGCAAAAAAGATGCATTGGTAAGTGAGCAGTACTAAGGATTCATCATATGATTTTTCCACACAATTGTTTATCTTAACTCTGAGCTGTGCCAAGCATTGTAAGTGAACCCTGAAACTGTATACCAAAGTAAATATATTCCTTTGGAGTTTATTTTTGTAATTAGATTTTGAGATCACACACTTTCTGCTTCAGTAATTTAGATAGTTCTGTAAAAGCTCATCACAAATATATTTTGCCATTCACTGAAAAGATCTTTTAAAAACTCTTCTTTCCTCACCAATTACCTTACAGAAATAAATACTGGTGCAGCAGCACCACTTTGCAGGAGTGATGCAGTTTATGGACCTTAATGATGGGCTAAGATGAGGGATTCAAGTGTCAGATGAATGCTTTTCAGTAAAAGTGTCATTCAGCCTGTCGTTCCTGGTTTCTTACTCCCCTGCCCTTGTAAAACTTACACAGCAATACTGTGGTTTGCTGTTAAACACAGATCCTTGTTGGATGACAAGATCAACTAGGTAGTGCTGTTATTCAGTGTGATAATGGAAACCATTTATCCATGGTTTTTCACCTATACCTGCATTAATTTTTTTGACCCTCTTTAATTACATAGGCATTTTAATACTGCAAGAGTGGTATAAAGGCATAAGGCATAGTAGAAGATATCCTCTGAGATTACCAAAATGTCTTCTGATTTGTGGGTGGAACATGAAGTCTTTGAATAATTTGCCAAAAATTTACTATTGTTTTTTGTCTTACTCTGTTACTTATTTTTGTCCTTGAGATAATAATTCAAAACCCATTCAAATTTCTCTCACCCTTTTCTATTAGTTTATTTTTGCTCCTGTTTTTGTTAAGTTCAAAGGCTCTTGGATAAGACCCAGACAAAAACAGGTACTTCCTTCACTGTACAGTGGTAGATAACCAAGAGTTCAAATTATAAATGTCAGATTTGAGAAAATTAAATATTTGCCTCTTGCATTAACTTAATGCTGCTGCTAGAAACAACAAATCTCTAAGCTTGCACTTAGCAAAATTATACTTTATCTTGTCATATGGTAACCAAACTACTTAAGAAAATTAGTTTAGAAATTTTAGTGTAGTCTATCAAAGAGATAAAGGCTTTACCACTTTACCACTGAAAGGATGTTCAGCTCCCTAGTTTGCCTTGCACATCTGGAATAGTGCTTTGCTCCAAGTAAATGTCATATGATTTAATTAGGAGAAAAGTGTTTATTGTAATAAACCATTTTTACTGCTGGTAGATAAACCCATGAACTAGTTTTAGTTTAGCTTTTAGTTTTTTAGTCTAGTTTTAGTTACTCTGCTGGTTGTTTTCTTTTTTCTTTTTAGATTTGATTAACTTGTGCCTCATAGCCAGTCTCTGGAAGGATTCACTTAGGATTATAAATCATAGAACATATCAGGTTGGAAGGCACTGATAAGCGTCATGGAGTCCAACTCCCTGGTCCTTGCAGGATGCTGAAAAACAAAAGCATGACTATGACCATCATCCAGATGCAATTTGAACTCTGAGAGTCTTGGTGCTGTGGCCACTCCCCTAGGGAGTCTGTTCTCGTGACTGCCCACCCTCTTGGTGAAGAACCTTCTCCTAATGTCTAATCTGAACTTGATGCAGGTTCATTTTGTTCTCTTGTGCCCTATCGCTGGTCACCAGAGAGAGGAGATCAGCACCTGCCCCTCCACCTGAGGAAGCTGTGGGCTGCTGTGAGATCTCCCCTCAGGCTCCTCTTCTCCAGGCTGAACAAGCCTGGTTAGCCACTCCTCGTAAGTCTTGCCCTCAAGGCCTTTCACCATCTTGATTGCTCTCCTTTGGACACACTTAAGGGTTTGATATCCTGCTCATATTGTGGCACCTAAAACTGCCCCCAGGACTTGAGGTGAGGCCGCCCCAGTGCAGAGCAGAGCAGGACAATCCCCTCCCTTACCTGGCTGGCGATGCTGTGCCTGATGCCTCTCAGGACACGGGTGGCCCTCCTGGCTGCCAGGGCACTGCTGGCTCATGTTCAACTTGCCATCAGCCAGGACCCCCAGATTTCCTTCTATGGGGCTGCTCTCCAGCCTCTCACTTTGTATGTATAACCAGGATTATACTGTGCCAGATGGAAAATCCAGCAATTGTTCTTGTTAAATTGAATATGGTTGGTGATTGCTCTCGAGTCTGTCCAGATCTCTCTGTAAAGCCCTCTACTCTTGACCTTAAAAAATACTTAAATATCCTTAAAGAATACTAATTACAAATTTTTTTTTCTAAAAGTAAACAAACAGTATCTACAGAAGCTAGTATATGTTGTCTGCTTCTCTACTTCCCAGTTCAACAAAGCAGATGTTTAGGACTCCATATCTTCTAAAACTGCATTTTCACTTGATTCTTTAATAATCGTGGAAATTCCAAAGAGGACAGAAGCAATAGCACCTGCCTACTATCAGAGAAGCATAAAGAAAAATTTCTACAAAATAGTGTCCAACCCGTGTTTTGTCAAAATGGAAGAACCAACACAGTTCATGTATTGGCTAAGGCTTGAAAAGGTTCTGAGTATTGCTGCATGCAGCTAAGAGGGATTCAGTCAAGACACTGGATTTATTTTGCCATGTTTTATATCTCTTGATTTCTGTGGGCACTAGTACAAACACTATGTCATCATGGAAAACTTCCTTTTTCATGTTAAAGTTTAAAGTAACTGAACCAGTGTGAATAAAATCAGATCTATTTCAGATTTTTGGTTTAACTCAAACCTTTCAGACGTTAAGAAGTTTAGCTAGCTGCAATGGTAAAATAGGCAGTTTGGAAAGATTAAGACCATGTGAAGGATGCTCTTATGGAATTCTTATAGAATTTAAGCCTAATTTAAAGTACTAAAAATATCTATCCTCATGTCTCTCTGGTTAATTTAAGAGCTCATGATGAAGAAATCTCTTTACTCATGAGAGTGACAAACTCTTCAGTCAAGCCTCTGGAGGACAAGAGTAAGCTCTGCCAAAGTGAATGGAGTCTCTAGAACCGATATTTATTCTGTCTTAATGATTGAGGCAGGTGATTTTGGGTATGGTGTAAAAAGGATATTCACTCAGTAAATATTAATTTTTCAGAAAATACAGTAAGAAGTTGCAGGGAAATATGAAATGGTTGATTCATGCTTTTGAGATGTGCATCTCATTTCTAGTATAAGTGGCTGGTTCCTCTGAATTGCTCCCAGCACCTTACAGCACCCTGTTTTTTGCACGTAAGAGATACCTGTGGAAGAGCTGCTACCATTATCAGTGCTACACTTACTAAAACAAAACAGTCTTGTAAAAAAAAGCATAATTATCTTCCAAATCATCTTAGAAAAGTTCCTGGTCAAACAAAGTTTTACTGTAGCTTCAAACCAGAACAAAACTCACACTGGAATTACTTGCCATGATTTTATTTCTGAGCTATAAATACATATACTAAATGAAAGCACACTGCAAAAGACATTAAGCAATGATATTGTTATTGCTGGCTGAAATTAATATCCTCTCTTTGCTCCTTAAAAGTAATTAAAATTAAATATGTATTTTAGAGCCTCAAATAAGCAGAGAAGTTTGGGTTTTTTCTGCTGAAAGAAGAGAATGACTTGCTACTTACATCGCATCCAGATTTGTCCCATTAAAAGCATGGCCTTGAATACTGGTAAAACCATTATTGTAGAGTTTACTGCAGGCAAAAAAAAAAAAAAAAATTACATTCGTGTATTTTGGGCTGCTTCAATACATGAATACCTAACATCTTATGGATCATTTTTCTTTGCAAGGGCACATTTATGGATGGGTTAATTTTAATCTCTTGAAGAAGCAGTAGTTACTGCACAAGGTCAAAAAAATGCCCAGAAGCATTCTTGAGTGCACCTGAGTCAAGGATACCATATGGCAGGTGTGCCATCTTTCACCTTTTTTTACAGCAATGATAGACTAAAACACTTAGCTATAATTTGCCCACCCTTAGGCTAAAAGCAGGGAAGCAAAATCCTGCTAGGATTGATTAAGGAAGGCTAAAGGAACTAACAACTAGCAAAAAAGGTCTGATTTTACTATCAGGCCTGGCTTAAATTTTTAGAATTCATTCTTATCCTCCCTTAGAGCAAAAGGAATTTTTTTTTAGAATTTCTTTAGAATTCATTTGTTTGCATTCTAATGCTCTTCCTCCCAGTTCAGGTCATAACTCACTACAGTAATTTTCACTCCCATCAGCTCTATCTTGTGGCTCACACTGACTGACTGAATTTTATTTAACAATTTTCTTTAAAATATGACTCTTTTGATGTTTGCCATCCATTAGTTTCCATGGTATGTGCCACTTAGGTTGCAAAAAAAGTTAGACACAGTTCTAACCCTGCTGTAGCTTTACAAGAGGAGAACTTTGCAGACTTTCTCCTTTGATTTTTTTCAAATATAACCATTCACTGGCACTAGGGTCATAGAAAAACAAAACCACATTAATCAAGCCAGTTTAAAGAAAAGAGCAGGACTGATTCGGATAGCTGTCAAGGTACAGAATTTATGCAAACTAGAGTATGGATACTGTCTGTCTATGGTGTTTCTTGGCTGCAGACTCCTAGAGAGTAGGACAGGAATAATTTTTTTATAAACATTTTGCCATATGCATTACTAGAGAGGTAATTGCCTTGTGACTTAAACTGGAAGAACTTACAGGGTTAGAGATTCATTACAAAGCCCATGGAAGGCATTTGCAGGCACTGAAGTCATATAAGGATTATCTGCAATTTCACTGAAAAAGGAAACAAAATATCACAATCAAACATTTGCCCAACAGAGCATCTCAAGAACAGCTTTGTTACTAATTGTTCTCTGCCTTGATAATAAAGTTTAAAATATAATAAATTTATTTAAATAAATTATTTTAATGTATTTATTATGATATTAATATCATTTAAATAAATAAAATTTCCATATTTATTATATTATAGATGTAAATTTATTTATTTAAATAAATAAGTTTAAAAGAATACCCTGTTTAGTTACATCTAAGGCCAGAAGATACATGTAGGATGAAGAATTGAGCATGTTCCAGCATCCAGGATGACAGCTCGTGAGGTAAATGGGTTTTGTAGTTCTGGTGAGGTGTGCCAGCCTGTGTGATAATAGTGGCTAATGGCACAGACAGGACCCTGGCCTCAGGAGCCAGAGAATTAGCAGAGTGAATAAGCATTAGCTGCAGTTCAGTATCAACTGAACAACCCATGTGGCTTCAGAGCTGAAATCCTGCTCTCCAAATTCAGATAAGATATCAGATAACACATTACTCAGGACAGAGGCATTTTACTTTACAGAAGTGCATCTAGCACATCTCTTTCACTAGTAAGTGGAAGAACTTACTGATTCTTCTCACCTCTTGTCCAAAAAAGTGTTTCACTACTCAGTTCTTAAATACTTTTTTTACTCCTACTCTGCAGTCTTAATAAATACCATGTATCTTCAGACCAAAATTCTCCTGTAACAAAAGGAAGAAATGAAAACTAAAGAGATTTACTATGACTAAACTGGAGAAAGAAGAGAGAAAAAAAGCTGGTAGAAACAGAGGGCAGAACAAAGTCTCTGATTGCCTTTTTTCTGATTTTTCCTGAATCATATTATAGTCTGTGAAAATTTGCACAAATTTTTCTTTTTCTTCAGCTTGTGGATTAGGTACGGCCTAATAAAGTCCATGGGCTGAGAAGTCTTAGCAATTATCCATGTGCCAGAAATAACTTCGTTCCTCTTCTGTGCTACATTTGTGCATATATATGTGCTAACACTGAACAGTACTACAACCATTTTCATTCCAAGTAATTTTCACTGATAGGTGGTTTCCACCACAAGTCATTTGAGTTTGACGTTTTGCAGATTGGTTCATTTTTCTAGATAAATGTTTACTTGTAAGTTGCTTGACCTCAAAGGCAAATAGTAATATAATGGATGGGTTTTCCCCAGCTATACCTTATGCATTATTTAGAAACCTATTATTTTTCAAAATAATTTTTTTTCTTGATGGAAGAAACAAAAAGTCTTTCACTGAATAGCAATATTTAGAAATACACATCATAGAACTATCTTCCTTGAAAGTACAGGTCTATTCTTTAAAAACTCTGTGTAGCATATAAGACCTATATTTATCTTTTGTTAGTGATCTCTGTCAAAAAAAAAATCAAGGCAGAAGTCAAACAATGTTTGGCTTTCTGCCACTTAGAAAAGCACTGAGTTGGTTGGAAGTAAGAACACAGATGGCTGTATAAACTGCTTTGTTTCATCTAGCCTGTTTAATTCTTGGTTTTCTCTACTATGTACAAGTAGATCTAGCAGAGTTCAATCCAAGCTGAAGCCCTTTTGGTCTTTGAGAAACTCCCTAATAGTTCTTAAGATGTAGTTATATCTTACTCAGGGCTCTGAATGACTCAGGTTTCAATCTTTGAGGCCTACAGCCAAGGTGAATCTATGATTTAGAACAAGGCTTATCTCTGGTCTCGAAGATGCTCGGAAGGGAAGATCTCATTGCTTCCTACACTTTCTAGCAAAACAAGCAGCATTTCTACATTGCTCTGAGGTTCATCTTGCCAGTGGCAGACCATGAATGCAGTGGGAACTGACCCTTCTTGATCAAAAACACCCCTTAGCAGCACTGAAACAAGGCTGCAGTAGATCATCAATCATGTCTTTGCAAGTCACCTTCTAACATAATAGTCCTCATTTTTAATTGCCTTTTGCCTAGCCCATCCAGAATTCAAGCCTCTTCCAGCTGAAAACTGCTACAATATAAAATTTCTAACTCTTCTCTGGGACCAAGAAGTCACCAAGATACTTCTACCTTGTATCAGGCTGCAAGTCTTCATTTGAGCTACTCTTCCTCCTTAACTTGATTAGAACCCAAAATTCTAATATAGATTAAACAGGTAGATGTTGTCTCTTCTTTTTAAATACTGAGAAACACCTGCTATTTTTAGAGTTCAAAGTAGAACTCTTTGTTTCTGAAACACCTTTAAGGATAATAGTGGGAGACCTCCTTGCCCCTATTTGCATTCCCATTCTCTTTCTTCAAGAAATTGTTCTGCAGTTTGCTTCACCATGCCAGCTCAAAATTGTTAGAAGAATTTTGATAGGATGACTTGATGTTAGCAGGATGTATGCCAGCTCAAGTCCTGTGTGTCACACTATTCTGACTTCAGATTAATTTAGGTATTCGACAGCCATTGCAAACCCAGAAACAAAATAAAAGCAAAGGGCCTGTAGAAGTTGTATATTGTGAATGTGCTGCATGTCCATGTCTCGAATTCAGGTCAAACATATAGTGCTAGGTGACCTGGCATTCTCCAGATTTGGTGCTAATGATCACTGAAATATCACTTGAGGAAAACTGCTTTGTCAGACTTACATGATATTTTTCTCAAAACCAGAAACCTTCATTATACATTTTTTTGTGTTCCGAGGATGGCAATATTCTAACCAGCTGTGAGGACAGATACTTACAGCAAAAAATTCACATCAAATGAATAGATTTTGTTGAGGTCTGGAAATACTCTGAGTCCAGTATTAAAAATACCACTGAAAGAGAGGAGAAACAGAAAGAATTACTGGATCACTGAACAACAATGAACAGTGCATTTAAAGTGTTAAATAGCACAAGATGGTTATTGCATGCTCTCTATAGTCAATCAACTAATTTATAATCAACTGTTCAAAATAGAAGGATACCAGAACAATTTTAAAAATTCAAAATACCAGACTTATGATAATTTATAGAATCTAAAAAATGGAAACACAGACTAAAAAGACAGCTAGGCAGATCTGCAGAGGGAAGTAGCTTGTGAGGTTGATAGGGAGAAAATAATTAAAACTCTGGTTTATTTTAACTTGAGAGATTAAGGCTGCTTCATTTAATAGTCTGGGCCCCTGAATCCTCTATCTTTCATTGAGGCTAAGAGCTGTTCATATAGCTCTAAAAAGGGATACTGTCTTAAAATGTGGAATGCTTACAGCCCCTTCTTTCTGAACTTCTGTAGAGTGAAAATAACTGAAGAAAATATCGTTCTCAATTTTTAAAACTATTCTCCTGAATTGGAATTTTTTACTACTTTCCTTTTTATTGCTTTCACATCTATAGGAAAAACCTGGACAAATCTTTCCTCTTTGACACTGCCCCCACCACCCACACACACAGAAGAGGCCTTTCTTCCAAATATTATTCAAAATCACAGAAGTTTCTTTAGAAAATCATGGGCATTTTTCAGGATTTCTTTCTGCCCTAGAGGTCATATGAAATCAGGTGTTTATAGGTGTGCTTTTCACATTTGGCTGACAGGTATGCTTTAAAACCCTGTATAAATGCCTCGTAAATACTAAAGACGTGTATATATTTTTTGTGTCCCTTCTTCCCACTATTTCCTACAAAAATAGAGTAAGGCAGCACTTATAAGAAAAAAAGCTAGCTGTGGAATTTTGCCAAGGAACACTAGTGTATTGTAGATATTTAATGGATAAGACAAATGGGAAAACTACTGAAGAAATTGTGAACATGTTTTCCTTTCTCACAAAAGTAGTAAGAGTTCCAACCCCTACCTTTGCTGGCTTTCTGTCATTAGAATAAAGCAACAGGCAAAAACATGGCAATCAATTCCAAAATTAAATGCAAACTAACAAAACTGCTATAAAGAGTCATCTGTGAAATTTAAGTACCAATTTGTTACAGGTACTAAATACTTACAGATATTTCAAAAGCGGGAGGTTCTTAAAGGCATCTGGATCTATGTAATCCAAGTTTCTAAGATTTCGAATTTCACTGTAAAAAGGGAGGAACACTGACAATTAATATTTAATTATCACAACAGAAATCAGCAATGTTAAAATGAAATTTCAGGGACCTAATTCCTGCAATAAGCTTTTTGTACTGGCCAGCACTAGCTCAAGACCAGAGCAATCTTACAGTGATGCATTATCGTCTGGATAGATGCCATCCTGGGGACTGGCCTGTTGAAGCAAGTAAGAAGTACCTAAGATTTGATTATGGATCCTTTGTCTGCATGGTCCTAAAATCAAAACAAATATCTTGTGGTAATGGCTATTACGTTGAACATAGTGAGGGTTTTGTGTCTGCAAAGCTCAGTAAAAAGAAGAAAAGTAAAATCTTCAGGATTTATAATAATCCTATCAAGTTACAACCATCTATGCACCTTATTATTTTATGTGCTATTTTTCTGCTTACTATCTTCATGTGTCTGACAGTATTCTGTATTATTTTTTCCTGTCTCTTTTACAGAACTCATCGAGAGATGGCTCAGTCACTTAACTTTGTTCTGAGACTTGATATGGACCCACCATTCACTACATAGCCATGCGCAGCAGTATAGAGGACAGCGTATCTCTTTGCTATATAATGAGTCAAGACACAACACAAACTTCATTCCTTACATCTTCTGTCCACAGTTACATCTTTAAATACTTCTACCCAGGAGACAGCTTGGTCTGCAAATGGCTTTTTAGTCTGCACATGTTGAAAAAACAGCCCGATCACAGCTGTGGCCATGATGGTGCTTTCTGTAGGTGTGTTGGTGGGGCTGCTGCCCCTCCAGCCACCACCATCATTGGAGTGGTGGTGGTCATGACTCTTCCTCATTTTTCTGAAATATTTGTCTCTTCCCTTAATGGAATTCCCCTCAATCTTTCTTAATCTTCTATTTTCTAGCAGATTTTTTTTTTTTTTTATCTATAACAACAGCCAGCAGTCTGGCTGCACCAGTCAGACTGTGCCAAAATTCTCATTATTGAGGTAGATTCAATAGACCTACCAATTTTCATCTTTTATTAAAAAAGCCCTCCTCCATCACACATAGACATTTCATTTCCTGGACTCTTTACTGTTTCCAGAAGGATGTGGATGGTTTTGCATGTTTGCTTCTATTTCTTTACCTTAAATCAGCCCTGGACACTGGTCTCATAACACTGCTGAAATAACTCTCAGCCTTTCTTAAAATAGGAACCATATAGAAAGAATGGTGCCAGGCTTCCTCCTGATACTAGCCGTAGAGCAATGGGCCTGAAGAAAACATTTCTAGCTACTTATATAGAGAAATTTGATAAAGATGACAGATTTAGATGGCACGGTGGTGAAGGTTACGTCAGTGGTGTTCCAGCCTTAAGTCAGTCAAAGTGCTGCTACTGGACAGAGACCCAATGGGCAGAAACCAGTAGTATTTAATTTACCATGGCCTAACTGTGCCAAGTAACCTATATAATATAAGAATCAGGAAATTGGGATTTAAGACTACCTCTACCTCTGGAATTGCTTTAATACGATAAAATCAACCCAGACAAGTTGTCTAAGAAATAGAAGTGGGAAAAAGAGACAGGAGTTAGTAGATAAATCACTATGTAGACACTGGTACAAAAACTTCAACCTCTCCATATATTGTTGTAGTAACAAAACGGTTCTGCTTCACCCTTCAAGTCATCAGTTTTCACTCTGTTTACTAAAACCCTGCAGGGAAATGAGGATTTACCTTTTACTTGCATGTTAAACTCATGTCATTAATAGCTATAGTACTGCTACTCTAGTGCTGCATTCAACTATTCTTCACATCTGTTAGCTACTTTGAACTGTAGCTGTGTTTCTGTATTTAAAAGAAATCCTCTCAGTGTTAGTTTCTTGCTTCTCTCCAGTTATTTTATTAGTTATGTAGCTATCACATTCCCAACAGTGGAATTAGCTTCATAAACATTAACTGACATGTTTTTTCCATCACTGACTGCTTTCAGAATGTTGGACTCTTGAGCTTCCTGGCCATCTACTCCTCTGTGGACCAAGTATATTCCAGGGAAAGAGAGTCTTCAGTTCAGCCTTTAGCCTGGAAATGGATAATGCATTGGAGTATCATAGAGTCATCAGGTTTTGGCATGTTGCTATTCATAGTATTCTGCATAAATTATTTGGATGAGGGTACTGAAAATAAGAATTAGAAATCAGCAGATTGTACTAAAATTAAAAGAGCAAAATAATGTAATGAGATACGATTTCGATTTATTAAGTAATTGGGCCATGAGAGGACATTTGCTGATTAAAAAAGGCAAATGAAAAACTAATGAATCTCAGAATGAAATATTTTAAACAGCTAGATGAGACACTTAGCACAGTAATGAGAGAAAATCCTAAATAATGTGAGTGAGGGAGTCAATATGATTCAACTAAACGTTGGGAAAAGGTTTATGTCCCAGCTGTTCAATTTTCTTGAACTGGTGGTGTTGGGATTAAAAAAGAAGTATGCTTTAATATATACTGTATTTATATTTGCATTTCACACTACACTTTGTATTACAGAGGTGTCTTAAAGCCCAAAAGGAAGAAAAGGGCCATTGTGGAGCAGACAGACAGGCTTAGAAGTGTCTAGTCAAAATAGATGAGAGAGGTATAAAAATAAAAGCTGGTTTGACAAAAGTGAATGTTACACTTAAGAAAAAAAATGAGGACGGGAATCAAATTTTCCCTACTTCTAGTCCAGTTAAATGTGCCTCCTGCATTTGACTGGCCTGAATATGTGGCCTCTTACTTTATCTGCATGAAAAAGAGGAAGATCTTGTGTGCCCTGGATATATTTAGGCAACACCAAGATGACCACGACACACAGCTAAAGTGCAAAGAGTAGATGTATTCCATCATCTCACCGGCTGGAGGATTCAAAAAAAGTGAGCAGAGACACAGAGACTGCTAGGCTTGTGTTAGCAGGGACACAACACAGTGAGGCCTGATTCCTGCCTTACATATCAAAGCGGGCCTGGAACATGTGCAAACCTTCCCCAGGCTGTGTTTTACAATCTCCGAACTTCTTATCTCCTTTCCCTGCTTACAAAGAGACCCCAAGCCTATAGGAAGAATGCTTTTAAGTCTTTCACAATTTTATGTTATCTTGTCAGAAAATTTTTCTTCTTTAGTAGACAAAAAACAACCAAAACAAACACAAATACGTAATTCTCGCACACTGTTTTCTAACATCTCCCCGGTGCAAGATTGGTCTCTGAATGAAAACAATTCTAATCCAATTTATGTTTCTCTCTTCTTGCCAATCTTCTATTTTTCAACCCTTTCCTCCCCACAGATCTTCAAATTCATTTCCATTCATGAACAGTGCTGCTGTTCCTGTTTTAAACACTCAAACATCATTAGTCTTAGAGTACTGAAAGGAATTCCTCCCTAAATCACAGATTTAAAGGATATCTATTGCTCCATTGATATTGGAGCCTATGAATTTAAGCCTGTAAGGAGGAAAGATATTTGAATTGTTTTGACCTCATCAGTTAACAGGACAAACTGGATTTTACAATTTCTTTCACAGCAATCAGTCATGCGTAATACACTCAAAGGCACATAAATGTTATATGATCCTAATTTTCAAACTGTAATCAAAAGACTGCTGTGTTGTAAATATTAATCCCAAAAGGTCCATAAAGATAGAAGAACAAGTTGATTATCAGTAAATTCATTAAGCAGGGTTTGCACTTATATAATTTATCTTTTATGAATTGGTGAGTTGAAAAGATTGAAACTTGTGAATTTAAAAAGCTATGGTTCTTTGAAAAGGAGCTCTAGGAAAACTATTAGTAGTTTTCACTGCCTAAAATGCAGATAAAGCCAAAGAGTGTACTTGTAAATGCCTAGTAAGCTAGTTCCCAGATATCTAAGTGTCTATGAGAGCTGATTTTAAATTACTTTTGAAATGACTTCAACACACTCTACAAATACAACTTAATCATGGCATACAGCAGTGTTACAATTCTGGGTCCTTCTGGGCATTCAGTGCGTGTAAGGTATAAGAAAACCTGAGACAGTTAGGAGGCATTTTTGGGGACCATTGATGCCAAAAGGCAAAAGGTGTCCTGAAAAAACATTTCACTTTGCAGTCCTAACTAAAATTACGGAGAGATGCTCATAAGAAAGAAGCATGCTGCTACTTACCCACAAGCTAAGAGAGTTATTCGTGGGGTATTTATAAAAGTATTCAAAGTTACTTTACAAACTATTCAACTTCTACTTTATTTCTGAAAATACAGAAACCATTTAAAAACTGGCTTATTTGTGCCTTAAAGACAAATGATGTTTGAAATTTTAGTTCTGGCACTCAGACTAGGAACTAAAAATGTACTAGGTTTACAATCGAATCACCACCTGACTGTCCAAGAACAGCAATTCACTTTTCCTTTTTAATGAAAATACACAAAAAACTTTATCACATTAAGAATGGATGTGCAGAGAAAGTCACTTGATGATATAAAGATATGCGTGAAGACTTAAAAATAGCTATGAACTTATGTTTAGTTGCAAAGATATAACTACTTAGTTTCAAATCCAAATGAATCTAAAAATGAAAGTAATAGTAAGAACTATTCAAATATTAGGCTAATTAATTAATTGAGACATATGTTTGTCAGCTAACTTTTCAGAAGGGTTAATATGCTACTTAACATTGTATCTGAATTTAATAACATTTTAAAAAGCACAAACATCTACATATTTAAGTGGATTCTAAATTTCATTTACCAGACATGCTTTTCATACCTGCCTTGCAATATTGACACATTCTTGAGTCTGTTTAGGCCCAGAATTCAGAAATTGCAAATCTAGCCTTAGAGTAGCAATATAATCAATGTTATGCTGAGATACCTACAAAGACTAAGGATATCCAGGTCAGCAATTGTGAAATGTTTTAAATTACCTTTTTTTAATTCTCTTGTAATAACCTGCCCCCCCCCCACCTTCTGAGACTTACTTTGTCTGTAGCTACCTTAGTTTCTCTCACTTGTACATCTACTTCCATGTTTTATTTTCCCTCTGCAGCCAAAGTATCCATGTTATTTCATCTACATGCACCTGTTTTAAGCCTTTGCACCACTGGCACCAGAAAACTGGCTTAGGCTCCCAACAGTCCGTTCCCTACCTCCAGACTGCAGATTTTAACAAGATTTTTTTGCACAGCACTTATCCCAGTGCTCTGAAATTCACTGCAGGTATCCAGCATTCCTCCACAAATCTCTTCAGTCTTCCTCTCCAGTTGCTTCTCTCTTCTCTCTGCAGCACTGTATCCCATGGCCTGGCATCACAAGCTGTCCAAGAGAAGTGCAGCCCTGGCCCAGAGGATGGTGGGGCTGCCCTGGCCCTTGGCTCCATCTCACTGCAGAGCTGGAGAGTGGTCCCCCACCTGCTCTCCAAATGACATCACATATATGAGGACAAGCCACTTGAACCATAACCTTTGGCTGTGTTCCCAAATGCTCAGAGGGCTTTTAATGTGGTTGTATAAGAGAAGAATGCTTTATGAGTGAGGAGAAGAGAGTAGGGAGAGAGCAGGGGAGGGTGAGCCAAGACACAGAGAAAGGACGAAAAGAAAGTGAATTTTTCTGAGGTTCCATTCACAGGAATGTTTCCCTGAGAAACACAGACCTAATTACAACAGGTTTTTATTTCGTGTAATGTTACCAAGCTTCAGCTCTACTAGTAAGGCAACTACACAGAGACACTGATTGCTTATCAGACCCTTTCACAATTACATTTACAAAAAATAAATACTTATGTAATTGTATGAGACAGACAGTTCTGATTTCTTAAACAGACATACTTAAAAAATGTAAATGCAAAAAGAGGAAACAAGAAACCATTGTGAGACAAATTTAACACAATTGGGGAGGAAAAAAAACCTAGCAAAAGCTTGTTCCTTATTTACATCTTCATAGGGTGGAAATTTTGCCACTAATTACCAGCAAAATGAGATGTGGCTCATTAAAATACAGCAGGTGATCAGTATCCTTAGTTTGCAGAAGTTGCTCAGTACTTGAAAGGCATGGATGCATAAAAATATGGCCTATGCTTAAAGAGCTGAGGTCTGGAAGGAACAGAAAGTCAGAACAGAGGCACATGAACCAAATAAGGACTGAGAAAATGGGTTGGTGAAGATCAAAGCTGAAGTGCACTAACAAGCTTGGCAGACAGATCATGATGAACACAGGATGCTTATTCACGTAACACTTGGCTCATGCCAAACTATTAGTTCCTCCCTTCCACAAACACTAAATTTTCTCCTAAGAAGTTCTTACGTCTAAAAAGAAATGTTTTGAAAATGAAACTGTGTGTATAAGTTTCAGTTAGGGTAAAAAGATTATTTACATAAAGCTGTACTTTTTGAAAGTTCAAGGAAAAACAAGCTGTAAAAATAAAACCCCATGAAATGACTTTTCAAAACGTTAATCTCAACCTCCTTTAAAATATTTTGTGATAATCTTAACCTAGTATTATTTTAGCAATAATACTTTAAAAATACTGTGTAAATGGAGAACATTAAATAAATGCATAGCACAAGACACAAATTTATCCCTGTTTAATCCTGTTGTTTGGAAAGTAAATCAAATTCAACAGTGATAAGTCTTAACAAATCAGGAGTTATGGAAACAATTCATAAAAATTATCAGATCTATAAATTGCTTACTTTCACAGCTTATATGCAAGTAACTTGCCAGATGCCTGGATATTCCCTGATTAAATCATACATGTGCCTAACTTCCAAACAGATTTTATAAACCTGGTAAGCACTTTTGAGTGGTAGAGGTTGCCCTTCTTTGTGGGCTATCTGCAAAGGCCTGGGGTTCTCCTGTAACTTTTGTGAGCAGAGTTCTGATGTCTTTTCCTGGGTAGTATTTTTGGCTCTTGTGCGGAAAAAAAAAAAAGTATATCTTGTATATCTGTGTACAGTTTCTCTTTTGGTAGTGCCTTGCAAGAAATATAAGGGGTCCCACACTACCATACCGTTGTATAGTGGAGCAGGAAACATTCCCCCAGTGCCCTCCCCACAGCCCGTGCCAGAGGTGACATGAGGGTGGGTGCCTGTGAACTCCGCTGACTCCTGCACAGACCTCCAGCTTCCCGGTCATGGACAACACATCCAGGCCTGAGGGCTGGAGTGGGTGTGACAATGCGGTGATTTTGGAGCTGTCTGGAGCATTTTATCTTTAATTTCTAATAAAGTGAACCACCAAAGAAGTATCACATGAGGAATTTGTAGTGCATAGTGGCAGATGCTTTATTCGTTGCTTATAAAATGTGCTGCCAGTAAATGTTTCATTAAATGTTCATTTGTGTTAAACAAGAAATTCTAAAGACACAAGAACTATGAAAGAGGAAGAGAGAACATGGACACAACGGGCTTGGAAAAAAACATCTACAGAATAGGGAATGGCATTATAACCAAAGGTAAGTACTGATATCACACCAAAGTCTTGCTATGAAACTCTTTGGAATACTATTGGAGCATGTTGTTGGCCTGAAGTAGATCTCAGGATATTGCACTCTGCTTCTAGATATGCTAGTCAGGTTCAGGTTCTCTTAGAGGAGTCACTGACACTTTCCAGCATTAGTTTCTCTCTTTATCTTCATTAACAATAATTATATTTTTCTCCTGTAACTTTGTTAGTCTTTCTGTTTCACACTGTGCAAAGTAAAAGAAAAAAAAAATAGAAAATACAGCAGTGTTAAGTGATCATCTAATTCAATCTCTTTCTCTGAGTGAAGATTAAATAGATCTATGGACTTTGAGATCATACAGCCTTAAATGTCTGCAGTGGTAGAGAATGTCTCCAGGAAAACAATTCTAGTGTTTATTTATACCAGCCATATGAATACATTTCCTAGAGTCTGACACGAATCTCCTCTAATCTACTTTAATGTTGTTATTCCTTTTTCTTTTTCAAAGATTAGTGTGAAAATGGGTGGTAGCTTGCACCTCTTGCAACAACCTTAAAAAATCGATCTGCCTCTGGCACGTTTTCTTTCTGGACACAAAAGACCTTCCTCTCTGACAATGTTTTCTGGATCCATGGTGACCAACAGTGCTCTCCCATGGCACCTCTGCAAACAAAAATCTCTGAAATATGCCAAACTGTAATTTGGCTGAGCTTTACAACTGTGGCACACTTTCCAATCCCTCCTTTGGATCAGTAATGGAAACATGGAAGAGTACCAGATACAGGATGGATCCTATGGAGCTCTCTAGTCAATACATTACATTCTCATTTTGACAGGGTCCTGATGAATGACAAGAATTCTCTGGATGCAGGTATCCTACCAGTTCTGTAACTGCCCTTAGTGCATCACTAGTGGTGAGGATTGGTCAGAGCATGAAAAAAAAAGGTGTAAAAACACTTCCCAGAAGCCTTTTTCCATATTATTGTTGTTCCATTTAATAACCGTATAAACACTTTTCATTCTACTAGTGCACTTTCAGAATGATTACTTATTCTTCATGTCTCCAGCTAGTGCCATTTTGCTCTGTGCTTTGGTCCTTCTGATTTTATTTCTGATCTTTATATTACTGTTTTACGCTTACCTGCAGTAAATTGAGAGAAATAATTCTTAGTTGCCATTTTATTTCAACTTTACATCAAGCTCATGATGTAAGTCCCACTAGTTTCTCACTGCATTTACCTGCATTTCTATAGGAGGATACAGAAGAGCAAGGGAACCAAAAAGATGTATGGAAAACAAGCACAATAAAATAAGCTCAAAAAAGAGACTGACTCACTCTACATTATGGAGAAAGGAAATGAGAAAAGGAATATTTAGCTACAAAGGAGACAGGAATGAAAACTCAAACATCATCATGTATGTTATTTCCACACATCCCAAATATATCTCATCACTGCGTTCATTAATTTAATTACAGTACTTACATGTGAGTGACTTTGCTTAAACTGTTGAAGGAATGGGCCTCCAGACTGTGAAGTGTTTCATCTATAGAGATGTAACTAAACACCAGCAAACAGAAAAATAAACAGGTCTCAGACACTGGGAAGCCATGCCCATCATGCCACTTCATTTTTTATCTCATTATTTTTCTCACCCAGCTATGATGACACTGCCAGACACATGAACAGGGTCTGAAGGATACACTTTTAAAATCCTTTTAAGGGTCTTGATCTTGACTGATGCTTTAGATTCACACTGTACTGGAGAACACAGTCAAACCAAAACAACAGAGCAGTGCTAATAAGCAGCAAAAGTGGATACCAGTATTTCACAGTTCAGCATCATATTTCTTCCCTTTTCCCCACTTAAGATCACCTTGGAGTTCTCTAAGGTGAATCTAAGCCTCAGGTAAATTGGCATATTTCTCTATACTAAAGAATTAAAAAAAGGAAGGAAAGAAACAAAGATGACCTTTGGGGCATCGCTGTAAAAACTGTTGCAATTTCTCTGGAAAGAGACAAGTCATCAGGGCAACCACTACTTTGATACTGCTGAGTAAAACGTGCTATAACATGAATTTAGAGAGAAACTCTAGCCATACAATGAGTGTCATAAAGGAGTAAGGTGGCTCAGAAAGAAAACTGGACAAGAAATATTTATTTGTACACAGTTCAGACTGAGTATCATTTGCACTGCTGGTGATCCATGGAATGTGATGAGAAAACAGCTCTACAGCCTCTCCACTATCATTAGAATTATAATACTGCAACTATTATCAAAGACTTTGAAGTGTGAATAAAGTTGTAATACAACTAACTAGAGCTGATTATCAGTGTAACTGATCTATTGCTCTTTAGTTTAAATTACCTGATTCTGTCTTTCAAAATACCTCTTAGCTTTAAAATGTATTAATACTGGAATAGGATTTAAGTGATCTATCACTGTATTTTATTTACTTTTCTAGTAGTATTTTATATCATATTTCTAATTGGTATATATTTCTTTAAAAAATAATTCCTTATAAATTTTTATAATTATGGGTAAAATATTTAGGTACTACATTTTGATACTCTTGATCAAAATTGATTAATGCAGTTTTTAATATTTTGCATGGTTACACAAACCCTGAGCAACGTGATAAGTATTTTAAGTGCACAAAATTAAATTGAGTAGATGAGTCATAGACATCAATTTTAGATGTCAAAATAAAAAAAAAAAAACCAATAATAAAAATATTGTGTCACGTGGCTTTCCTCCTTGTTAATCAGCAGACCTACAAAGACCTAGAGTCATATATAATTTAAAAAATATCTGTTATTTTACATTAATTGCAATTGGGTTGTGTTCCTTAAACAAAAGAGAGAAGATTTGTAACATTCCATTTTTCCCAATGATAGTATAAGGAGTAGTAACAGTAAAGAATAAATTAAAATATGATCATTTAACCGAGGAAGGCTTTCTAATACAATCAGTTATAAATCAGATTACTAATTTTTGTGTAAATTTTAGAAAATAAAAATCTTTGTTTCTTCAATGTCTGTTAAAAAAATATTTCAAATGCTTTAAAAAATTGTACTGAAAACTTTGTGACCAGCGCATGCCTTAAAAACCAGAAGACGACTAATAGCACTAACTGGGGGGGAATTGATGTCCTTTCCAGACTGGAGCTAAAAGCACATTACTCAAATTAATTTTAACTCATCGAGCATGAAATCTATTTTGTATTGGTCACTTTGGAGATGTATTCAACTGTCTTTGAAAAGAAAGACAAGTAACAAGTAGAGATCGCATGACTATCAGAGTCTCTTTCTAGAGTAATACTGCTTTTCCAAAGGTGTTTGCCTCTTCCAAAATGAAGGAAGGTAACAAAAGAGGAATACAATAAAGAAAATATGTCCAGTCTGTGCCTCTGTAACTTAGTGTTGCAGAGTTAGATATTTATGTGAAATGCTTTAATTTTGTTTTCCTGTAAGTAATAATGTCTGTTTCCCAGGAAATTGGAGTTTCAGTCTTTAAAGAAAATGGATTATTCCACTTTAAAAGACCCTACGTTTTAATGCACCAAAAGATACATTGTATTAATAACATATTATTAAAATTTTTTTCTTTATGTAGCAAATTGATATGTAAAAATCAGTTTGACAGAAAATAAAATTAAAAACAGATAATGAGCTAAGATTGTATCCTCCTGTAAAAGCTAGGAAGTAGGAGAGTACTTTCTGTGTGCTCCATGATCAAAATGAGTCACCTTACATCAGGCAAGCAGGTGCTTTTCTCCCATGTATGAGAAGAGCCAGAGAAGATGATTCCTCCTCCCCTCTCTCACCCCTGCAGCCATTATGTACTTTCCCACCACGCTTCATGTCACATTTTTACTATATGTTGTCTGGCTGGGACCCATTTGAGGTATAGTTTTATGTCTTAAAATTGTGGTACACAGTGGGAAGGAAATGGCTTACTTTCTTCATGTGTTGACCTTTGCTCTTCTACTTTACAAGCATATGTATTTGTGTAAATTAATTAAACCACACCACCACTGATGACAGGAAAATGAGTAGTTTTATTTGCTTTAGGGTCATCTAGATAAACACCCAAACCTCCACACAAACACACTCAAAATCTTGTCTGAGGTGGGAATGTCAAACAGAAATTTGTACTAATAGTGCATAAACATTTACTTCCAAGTGCTCAGAGTGCCTCAAGAATCTTTGGGCTCTGCCTAATGAACAGATAACACAACACATTAAATGTAAGAAATAAAAATCATAGCAATCATAACTGGAAGGAGTTGCATCAGAAAAAGGAAAGCATGTTTAAACTGCCATTTTGAAGGCAAGCTACAATTCAGCACCTCCTCTCCCTACTGGCTCTGTTTAATTTGCAGGATTTCAGAATGCCTTCAACACTCATCATGAATGCAGGGATAGCTTGAACACCAAATGCACAATTTCAGAGGAAGTCTGTTTGCAGATAACACTTTAATCACCGCTGCCCACTCAGAAAGCCTGAGAGCACAGGATCAGATCAACACTTGGCAGCAGCCACAAAGCCCTCTCCCAGCCCTTATTTTCTTCCTTCTCCTTCTCTCCACCTCTCTTTGCTTTTTTTCCAACCTCAGCATCCCCTGTATTGCTGCCCACCAGCTGGCCCTGTTGTCCTCTGCCGCTGTTGGAGACCAGCTTGGTAACACATGGGGCACTTCAGGAGAGGACAACCAGGAGCAGGTAAGGCAATGGAAACTGAGCTGAGGCTGTGCTGTATCAGCTGGCACTGGGGAGCACGGGAGGTGCAGAAACATGCTAGGTGAGGGGAGCTGAGTGGTGGCACTGGCTATGGGACAGCAGTGTGCACAGGGTGCGAAAGGCACTGTGTTGCGCAGGAAAGTGGTGCACAGGAATCGTGCTTTACATGGGGCTGCTGGCAGAGGGCACTCTGGGATGCTCCTTTGTGTAGAGAAGCTGTGGAGAAAACACTTCAAGGAGCTACAGAACAGGTGTTTATGAGGTACTCATGAATGTGACCCCAAAGCATCATGCTAAGCCCAGGAAAAATGTTTCTTATCCTTGACCTTAAAAATACTGAATGTTCAATATGTCCCTAAGTCGGCAGAAAACAGCAGGTGAAGTCATTTTACCAAGATTTAGTGTATTTGCATGATTAACAGTGGAAACCAGAAATTTCTTTTGCATTTGAATATCCTATAAAACTCTTTTATTCAGTGACGCCTTTCTGACAGCAATTAGCTTTGCAATTAAGCATGTAATTAAAATGCTTTTTCTTTCATTCATGTGGAAAAGCAGCACAGGGGAAAAAATTCTCTACTTCTGGCTATCAAGAATACATAGACATGCATTAATTTAAGAGAAATTGTAGCTCTAAAATTTTTGTTTAAATAAGGTTCATAAAGAGGACAACTAAATTTTCTACTCAGTACAGATAAAAAATCTGTGTTTATTTGTGCAAATCATATAGTAGAAACCATATAGCAAAATGAACTGCTGTATTTGGAACAGTAAACACAGTATATATTCCCCTGTTGACACTTCAGAACATTTTCTAGATGAAATTGCAAAACCAGGAATGATCTGGAAATTTTCATTGCACAGTTTCATTGCACGGAAATTATAGGCTGGGAGAGGCAAATGAGACGTGGTACATTAAAGGCCAAGACATACACATAAGAGTTGCAGTTAAAATACAGGTACTGATTCCTTAACCTGAAGTTTATATCAAGAAGGTGGGAGTTCGTGTTTTGTGGTAGTAGTAATGCTATAAGAAATATCCAGATGGGCATTGACAGTATTCAAATTTAAAATGCCAGTTGGAGTTTTTGGAGCCAAAGAAGAGCTGACACCCTTTTATATTGAATCAATCTCTGTTCTAAACTAAGTTTATCCTTTCTATATACGATACCATACATCATGTGAGGGATATTTCTCCCTCTCCAAAAAACCCCCAAACAATATACCATCTATCTGATTAAACTGATGGTAAATGAGGCTGCAGATATTCAAGAACAATTACTTATAATGATTATAGAAAGTCTTTACTTCAATATATCTGGATGAACCTATAAAATATAATAGGCAGACTATGTTCCCCCAAAGTCCTTTTTCATGAATTCCTAGATGGTAATACTCAGCTAGTGAGTCAAAGCTCATATAGAATTGAGACTTGCAAGGAACATCAAGGGCAAGAAGAAGAATTCCTATTGCTACATTAGTAATAAAAAGCTGAACAAGAAAAATTGGGCCTGTTGCTGAATGTGGTGGCTTATTTAGTTAACAGTGGCCACAGATAAAGCTGAGCACCAGATTGATAAAGCCCTAAGCATTCTGATTGGATCGTATGAGCAGATCATGGACTAGAGGCCTCCTGAAGTCCCTTCTAAATTACACGGCTCTGATTCTAGGGAGTGAATTGTGAGGTGGCAGAGAAATTCACTGCATCAGTCATGCACAAGATCACAGATTATGGGCCAGCGACAAAGAACAGACAAATGTGGGACAAATTTTTGTCAAGACTGTTGACATCAACGAGCAGTACAGTGCAAGGGCAGCTGTTGAGGAATCCATTCAGTGCAGGTAGCTTGGTTTGCAGCTGCAGTGGGAGCTGCAGGTTGAGCTCTGGGTGGGAGGAGCCTGAAGCAAGGGGCCATGAACTGCTGACCTTTTGCATAACAAAGGACCCAGGGACCTGTGGCCCAGCCAGGTGAGGGAAACACTCAGAGACACAGCAGGAGCCAATGACCACAGATGTTGGGGCACTTAGATTGTGAGGGTGTAAAAGCCCAGAGATTCCTTTGTTCAGGGTCCCTGCTTGGAGGCACCAAGCTCGGGCTATTTTGTTATTTAGTTATTGAATCAAGATTAAACTATTGAAAGATCTGGACATCTGAGACTCTGCTATGGGAAATGGTCGGTCGAGCTGGTAATGGTGTGAACATGACTGTCAGAGTGGCTCCTGGATGGTCGGACAGGCAAGTTTCCTTAACATAGCTACCTTCAACAGGACAAATGTTGATGTGAGGCAAACAGATAGAGGATGCTGGTTCTGCTTTCATGGACTCTATCCATGCATATGTTTGCACACAAAGGAAGTGACACAATGGAAGTCTCTCTCACATCACGGAAATATTAATGTTTTGGTGAAAGTCCATCTCTGGTCTAGAAATGCCCCTGGTCTCCAATGAGATGTGCTACAAATCATGCTGGCAGCTGCAAACAAATTTTTAGCCAGGACCAGCAATTGAATATGTTAATTTTTTATGAGTGAAATGATTTCCTGTAATTTGCTAACTAAAACAAAGTTTTATAGCTTTATTTATCACATCGACTTCAATAAAGGAGGAGTGGTCTTGTTCACAAATACTTAGAATGCCTTCCTATAGCTGGTTCAGGTTATAAACAATAGGATTATTACCTGCGGTTCTAAAATGAAAGTGGTGAGGATGCAAAGGTACAAGAATATTTTCATTTCCTAAGTTTTTATACACAAAGAATTTTGGAGAAGGAGAGTGATTTCTAATAAAAATTTAAAAGAATAGTATCAGAAACAGAAGAGAACTTACATCCTAGAGATGTTGGGGAGATTGGAAAAAGCATCTCTTGGAATCGTTCTTAGATGAGTCTCCATAAACCTCCTAGAGAAATAAAAGTTTGGCAGTTAATTTCCTTTGGTAAGTACAATTTAACATTAAAAAGTCCTCCACAGCTTCAGCTCTACTCCAATATTTTTTGTTCTTATCTTGCCTTTTCCCAGTGTTGCCATCTTTGCCTCATTTCTATTCCTGTTCCATTATGTGGCTTGCTTTGTTTGCTGTGCTTCATCAATCTAAATTACAGCTTTCTGCATCATCCCTCCCAAGAACTCAGCAGTCAGTGGTGATGATGGACCTTTCAAGGTCCACAGCATGACCAGCAAAACATATTTGCTCATTGAAGTAAATGAAGTATTAAGAGAATAAGCATTCCCTTCATCATTTCAGGCTCCACAAAGATATCCTATCCCTCATTCTGAGCAAGAAATTCAGGTATATCAGCCAAAATTGAATTAGAGCAATTACATACTATCTCCACAGAATTCTCTATTTTCTTTGTAATTAATACTACATTCTTCTTCCAGACCTCTGATGGGGGGTGGCATGTACCTTACCCATCTGCAGGAGATTTCAGAAAAACCCACAATATTTAAGGGAGATACTTATCAACAGCCAAGCTCTTAACAGATGAATCTCTAGCAGACTCACTCCTCTAAACACGAAAGGAGGAAATGCTTTGGAAAATCAGCCTACAATGTCTGTTAAACTTGTAGTTACAACTTGTTGTTGTTAGTCCTTGGTTTTCCAATAGAGTTTGGGAACACACTTACAGAATTTCTAGTCAATGAATAATTTGAAGAATAATCAAGAACAAATGATAAACCTTTCCCCTAGTTGCTGTTTAACAACAGTTAAAGAGAAAAGAAATAAACAAATTAGTATGATTTCCTGATTCTGTTTAGTTTCTGATTACCATAATTGTATTTGATTTACATAGACAAATATATTATCATCTTGAGATTTATCAAGGTTCTGGAACTTACATACAAGAAATAAAACTGTAGAAATAGAGTTTAATAATAACAATAGCTGTAGAAATTCTTAAAAGTTTTATCTTGAATTAAAAGTATAAATTAAGAGAATGTACATTCCTATAATCCCAAGGGAAGAATCTACGTCCCAAGTGTACCTTCTCCACTCCATATACTTGTTGCAAGTATGACTAAAGACTTCTACTTTTCCAACAGTGAATTGATGTTTCTCCTGACCTCAATACACCTGGCTCCAGCCAAGCCCCTGACTGGTGGAATGTCAATTGGTCCAGAGGTTATCGCTTATTCCCCTGTACCCATAGCATTGTGACACCCATACCAGTGCTCTCTCATCCTTCTCCCTCCTCCACTTCACACACTACTTCCTTCCATTATCATAATCCTAGACAAAATATTTGTAGAAAACCTCTCTATAGTCCAGCACAGCCTGCTGATTTTGTGGTTCTGTGTCAACATTTGTCTGTATTTCCAGGCCTTTGAGGAAGCTGACAATAATTACTGTGGAAGTTCTGGTTTCAGCCAGGTTTTAACAGGTCTTAAAGTAAAATAGTGAGAATGAGGGACCTTGATGGGCTGGAGAAGTGGGCCATCTGGAACCTTACACAGTTCACCAAGCAGAAAGTGCAAAGTCCTGCACATGGGGAGGACTAACTCCAGGGTTCAACACTGTTGGGAGGAAACAGATGGAAAGCAGCTTTGCAGAAAAAAACCTGGGGTCCTGTTGGACACCAAGTTGAATGTCAGTCAGCAATGTGCCCCTGCTGCAAATAAGTCTAATGGTAACCCAGGTGCATTAGGAGGAGAAAGCAGTCTTAAGGCTTCCACCTTAGATTGTTAGAGCTCAAAAGCCAAGAAAAATATCATTTAAGTCACTTTGGACTATCCAAGCTCACTTTTAATCCCTCTTATATACCTCTGGTCCCCTGTTCCCCTAAAAAATGCTGATCCACACATTGTTACTTTCAATCCCCAATCATTACGTTACTTAACTTACCACTTACAAATAATTCCATTTTCTAGAAACTGAAGAATTTAAACATCATCCTAGGTCTCTTCTTGACCTCCTGCTCTTATGTCAGACAATCATCCCACTCCATGAATGAGTGGAGTCTGACCCATCATTCGTGAGCTACGTTAATTGAGCTCCCATTAATCTTGAAATCTTACATTAATCTTGAAATTTACACATCCTGTCAGATAAGCCTGGAAATTCTGGATAAATAAGGAAGCAAAAAGCACTTAGTAGGCCATGCCAGTGTCGAGAGGACATTATCTTTTAACAGGATCTGGAGGCAAATATGTGAAAAATCCATGTGAAACCAGTATTTTCCTCACACATAAATTGTTTCACATTTTCTATATTCAGAAATATATAAATATATGTCTAACCTTATAGACATTATTTTAACATCCACAGCAGTATCAGTGATATTACTTCAGTAAGATATATTAGGAAAGTATATATATATTTTATGTAGTTGTCTCTTCATTTTTAAAGAATTTTTAAATGCACATCTACAAAACACAATAAGTAAATACAGACCACCCAAAGAATTTCAGATTGAAATTACATGGTTTATAATTTGAATCATGTCAACAAAAGCTATATGTATTTTAATGAACTATTCTGCACCAATACAGGGGGGAAAATTTACCATATGTCAATATGAAACAGAGTTTGTCAATTTGAAACAAAGTAAAAAATTTAAATCCTAATTTCTTTTTTCTGAGAAAATTATAACAAGTAATGACCTTCCAGCTTTTATATAGGAGAAATAAACATGACAGCAAAGTAATGGCTAGGTAAAGAGCTGTTGACACATTTGTTTCTAGGTTTTTATATCCAATTAAATACAACACACACAAAAATATATTTTTTTAATTATTCTGAAATAAATGTGTTGTAGTCTTTCAGTGGTGCAAAAATAGCTATGAAAAGACATTTCACATAGTGAAATTCATGCTGAGCTTACCAGAAGATGATTACCAGCCACCTAGTGTCCAATGCTAGTATTACCAATGTGGTAAGAAGGAGGGAAAGATTAACAAAGCAAAGGAACTCTGAAAGTGGGGAATCACTTCTGAATATGCAAGAAGACTATATAGCTGCTTTCCTACAATTAACTATCAGTCCAACAGAATAACATAAAGTATCTCTCAAAACTGGCCCAGCCCTAAGAAATTAAATAATAGATGCTTTCAAAATGAAAGTGTACAGGTCAGTGTTTGGGACAATTAGGTACTGAAAGGAAGTTCTTACTGCTAATGTATCCTCTTCCTACAAATTGAGGTACATATGGACACTTTCAGACTGACAGGCAAGAATTCAGGTTGGTTACTTGCTAATTTATAGCAAACAGAAAACACCAATCCACAATGTTGGAGCTTATCCTTGCTCAATTTGTGATCACCCACTGTTTATGACTGAATTTGAAAAACACCAATCCACAATGTTGGAGCTTATCCTTACTCAATTCGTGATCACCCACTGCTTATGACTGGATTTGAGTCAAAAAAGATTATAGGAAAGAATGATCCCATCCTCAGTCAGTTTTCAAATGACACCAAGCTGGGCAGGAATGTTGATCTGCTTGAAGACAGGAAGGTTCTATAGAGGATCCTGCACAGGCTGGATTGATGGGCTGAGGCCAACTGTATGAGGTTCAACAAAGCAAAGTGCCAGGTCCTTCACTTGGGTCAAAACAACCCCATACACTACTCCAGGTTGGGAGAAGAGTGGCTGGAAAGTGGTCCAATGGAAAAGGAGCTGGGGGTGCTGGTCAACAGCAGCTGAACATGAGCCAGTGTGTGCCCAGGTGGCCAAGAAGGCCAATGGCATCCTGGCTTGTGTCAGAAATAGTGTGGTCAGCAGGATTAGGGAAGGATTCATCCTCCTGTACGTCTCTGGAAACCATTCCATACCTTTGGTCATCCTTCCTGCTTTCTTTGTATTTCTTCCATTTCTAAGTAAATCTTCTACCCCAAGTGGCAATACCTGCTCTACAAGGTATTCAAGGTACAGGCAAACCCTAAATTTGTCGTGACAAAAGTATGTTATCTGTTCCTTTCCCAGTATTTTCTAATATTAGATTTAGGTTTTGGCTTAATGATTATTTGTTTTGTGTGGGTTTGTTGCAGGTTTTTTTGACTCTTCCTAAACATGAATTCAGAACTAATGCCAAGATCTAACATAATGTCAAGATCTCCTCCTGATGAAATTATGAGCTCAGAATCTGTCATTTTTAGTATATGTATCTTTATATGGTTCTCCCACTGAATCCTTTCCTCTATAAACACCAGCCTTTATTTACCATTTTGTTTCCCAGCCACTACATCCTGTAAGAGCCTTCTGAAATTCTTTATAGTCAGCTCTTAGCACTACTACCTTAATAACTTCCTAGCATGAGTAAACTTTGTTACATTACTGTTCATCCCCTTTTTTCAGGTCATTTATAAGTGTATATTAAACATCCTAAGGTCTTACCCAGATCCCTGTGGAACTTCCTTTATTCTTCTCCTTTGTTTCCTACTTTTAATAAATAATCTTTTTGGAGAGTCTTTATCCAGATTGTCACAACCTTGGAAATTAACCAGACTTTTTTTTTTCCCCATAACAAAGAGCTAAATTTTCCCTGTATATGGAAGTGTCTCCCTGAGGAGGAGGTAACTGCATTAACTTATATTTAATACACAAGATTCTTACATAAACATTTGTATTGGGTAGAAAATAACAGTGAAAGCTATTTCTTAAGGAAGGTCTGAGTAAAGATACAAACATATGCAGAATGTGTTCTCTTTGATCAACCTCAAAGCTTAGATTTATTTACTTGTATATTAACAGCTTTATCATAGTGCTCCAGTACCATGTCTGCTATCTTTGGCAGTTTCTCTAAGATTCTAAACCTTAAGTGCTGTACAGTCTGAAATACCAGCTGGTACTCCATTGCTTCGGTTACTCGTAATAGAAATGTCAGGGATGCTGACCAGATTTCTGTATCAGCATTTATTAGTTTCCCTCATCCTTCACTGAGGATTTTACACAATCTAACAGGGAGAAAAAAAACCCTTTGACAGGCAGCCATTGGATTTTTAGTACTAATCTGGAACCTTTTAAAAGAGGCTACATATTGAATGTCCATTTGCATACCAGATACACTTCTCATAGTTGCCTGTATTTAACTTGTACTGTCATCACCACAAGTCAACACCAAGTCATTCCTTACATTCCTCATATAGGAAAAAAATCAAGAAACTTATATTAATTATTTCATTCATTGTTTATATATCTGTCCTTCATGGACCAAAACCCTGTAACTGTGGGCATTGTAGGAGGACAGGACATAGATAGTTCTTGCCTCCAAATGTAATGTAGGACTGCAGAGAGATATAGATAAACATGAGAAGTAGAAAGCTATATATTTATATACATAATACACACCCATTTCTGGAATAGGGTTGCTTTCTTTTCCCTGAGCCAGAGCTCTGTCATTGTTGTAATTTATAAATGAAAGTTATTTAAGTAAAGTGAATATGAAACCAGAATTACTGCTTGTGTGTGTTTTCAGTAGAAATTCAAGCACTCTTGAAGCAACTTCCTATGTAGTTTATGT
Source organism: Corvus moneduloides (assembly GCF_009650955.1). NCBI lineage: Eukaryota > Metazoa > Chordata > Aves > Passeriformes > Corvidae > Corvus > Corvus moneduloides. The sequence goes on from NC_045481.1 coordinate 20,629,296, forward strand.
GCCTTTTATATACAAAAAATTAGGTTTCAGGGATCTTTCTGAAATTTAAAATCTGTCTAAGACTGTTCTATAAAGGCCTCTGAGGCTTTTAAAGCCTCTTTCCTCTCTGTCACATATGACCTCAGATTTCTTTGTCTCACAAAACCAGATGTTGCTTTTTTTGTTCTAATGGAATAGCAGGAAATTTCTTCATTTACATTTTCAGTGTAAAAAATACTATTAACTAAAGCATGCTGTTCTATAATCCCTGCTCAGTTAGTCAGGTTCCAATCAAATTCCTTCCTTATTCTCAAATAAACATTTAAAAATTTCTTTAAATGGACATGGTTCAAGTGGTCTGTAGTGTAAATAGGACTTGCTGAAACATTTTCAGTCTGGGAGAATGGCCTCTATAGTCCAACAACTGTGTAATACATGTGTCTGACTCATGCAAAAATCAAGAAAATGAACAAAAACAACAACAAAAAAAAGAAGAAGAGAAAAAAGTAATAATATGCAAATACAAAGAAAGAAAGAAAGGTTAAGAAGAAAAATATGACATCATTTTGGTGGAAAGGGTAAAGATTATCCTCTTTTCTTCCTGACAGCCAGAAAAAAAGATAATTCTTTGCTTAGAGTTGGGATTTTGCAAAGAGTATAGATACACATTTTATGAATTATATTAGAAGCAAACCTTTCCTTTTCAGCTACATGAATTTCAAAATTGCCATGAGGAGTGGCTAAGGCTCAGCTGAATGCATGTGGGTCATGGTCAGACTTGACAGAACATTGTAATAGAGGTAGTTTCTGAGGAAGTCAGATCATTTTTTCCTTTGGAACTTAATTTACCCATCAAAAGGAATAGAATTAATTTTCTAATAGCTATGTTAAGTTCTAGACTTTCATTTTTTTAACCTTTGTTCACTCTCCTGTGACAGAGGTTTACCTTTTCCTAACTTTCATCAGTCCTTGTGGAGGAAGGAAGAGGAATGTTACCTCTCAGAGAGGTTCTGCAGGAAAATTATATTTCATATATTCTTAATTTATATTGCCATTTGTGGAAACTCACTAATTAAATGGATAAGGAGAAAACTGCCTTTTTTTGCCATGGACTCTTTTAAACCATTTTGGTGGGTGTTTCTTTTCTGACTAATGGATCTTAGTTCCAATGACCTTTGTTAGTTACTGGGGAACAAGTGTGTGTACTGAATCTTTGGAGTGTCCTGGAGCATGAAAACCTAAACATTATCTTACTGGGTCATGAAGAAAGCTCCATCTCACCCAAGATCCTGTCCTGAACATTGACCAAAAGCAGTTGCCCAGGGCACAAGATACGAATAATCTCATATACAGGGATCATATTAGAAGAGCCAAAGCTTTGACAGAGTTGAAACTGCAAGGTATGTGTGGGGTAACAAAAGGGACTTCTGGAAGTACATGGTCCATGAAAGGAAAACAAAGAAACTGCGGGCTCACCACTCAGGGGCACAAGGGATTTAGTGACAAAGGACATGGAAAAGACCCCAGTTCCTTCTTGGTATGGTTTAACCCCAGCTGGCAAATAAGCCCCAGACACTGTTCACTCACTCCCCCCAGGGTAGGATGGGGGAGTGAATCAGAAGAGTAAAAGTGAGAAAATTTGGGGGTTGAAATAAAGATGGTATCTATGCTCGCTGTGTCCCCTCCCAGCTCGGGATAGTGTGAGAAGCAGAAGAGGCTGTGACTCTCTAAGCACTGCCAACAATACTAATACATCCCTGAATTACCAACTCTTTTTCCAGCACAAATCTAAAACAGCACCACACTTGGTACTATGAAGAAAATTAACTCTATTCCAGCCAAAATCAGGCCACTTTTTTGTAACTTAGTTTTTTTTAATTTGCTCCCAGGCCTCTTAAGTCCTTTTCCTGGCAGCACAGCCTAAGGAAATGGGGCAGTACCTGCAGTAGAGGATACACTAAAGAAGCACAGAAGGGTACTGGACATACAGCAATCTATGGGACCAGACGGGTTGCACCTAAGGGCAATGGGGGAGCTGGCTGATATCATTCTGAGGCTACCCTATCATCTTTGAAAGATCATAGTGATCAAGGGAAGTTATGTCTGAAAAAGAAAAGCAGCCTGCATGTCTTCTAGTGAGGCAAAAAGGAGGATCTGAGGAAACACAGGCTAGTGGCTGCTATGCAGTTGTTTTTTGTATACAAGTAATTTTATACATTTGAATGTCCTTTTTGCAGGTGCTATGTACGCAATCAGAGGCAAAACATATTCCTTTACTTTCATCTATATTTCTATCTTAATAATTCTTAACATTCAGTTTCACTTTTTTACCTCTGCTGAGCAGCTGGCAGCAATTATAGGCACTTAGTGGTTCTCCAATTAAACACAATAGTAGCCAGCAATTACAGCCTGTTCTTACTCTCCTTCCCTGTAGGAAGTGAACCTCTTCAGATTGCTCTTTTCAAAATTTTGTGTTCCTGTTTGAACTTTCTTTGCAGCCATTTATAGACTTTTAGCTCAATATTTCAGAAACATGGCTCTTCTCTACTGTAGAGTACATTTTATTGCAGGCCATTATAAAAGTTTAAAGTTCAGGGTAAAAAAAGTTACAGTACCATTTAGGTCAAAATCAAAATTTAGTTCAAAAGTAATGAAATAGGAATGTCTGTGATCAAAATAAAAGGAAATATATGAAGCTGTAGTGTTTTAATATGGCAATTGGGTGAAGTGCCAGGTGACTGGAAACAGGGAAGCATTGTACCCATCTTCTAAAAGGGTAGGAAGGAGGACTGTGGCAACTACTGACCTGTCAGTCTCATCTCTGCTCCTGGGAAGATCCTCCCAGAAGCTACGTTAAGGCACATGGAGGACAGGGAAGGGATTTGGGACAGCCAGCACAGCTTCACCAATGGCAAGTCCTGTCTGACCAGCCCAGTGGCCTTCTCTGATGGAGTGACCACACCAGGGGACAATGGAAGTGCTACAGGTGTCATTTATCTGGACTTCTGTAAAGTGTTTGACACAGTGCCCCACAACATCCTTCTCTCTAAATTGGAGAGAGATGGATTTGATAGGTGGACTGTTTGATAGATAAGAAAGTGGCTGAAAATGGTCACATTCAGAGGGTTGTGGTCAATGGCTCAATGTCCTGATGGAGAACAGTGAAAAGTGTTGTGCCCAGTAGTGGGCAAATACACAAGTCTTGTGCCCAGCAGAGAATAATATCTTCATCAATTACATAAACAGTTGGATTGAATGAACCTTCAGCAAATCTATTGATGACACGAAGCTTAAGTGGTGCAGTTGCCACACCTGAAGGATGGGATGTCATCCAGAGGGACCTGGACAAGCTCAAGAAATCGGCCCATGGGAATCTCATGTGGTTAAACAAGACCAAGCACAAGGTGCTGCACCTAGGTCAGGGCAACCCCCGGTATCAACACAGGCTGGGGATGAACAGATTGAGAGCAGCCCTGATGAGAACGACTTGGGGGTGCTGGTGGATGAGAGGATCCAGCAATGTGTACTCACAGCCCAGAAAGCCAAACGTGTCCTGGGCTGCATCCAAAGCACTGTGGGCAGCCGGGTGAGGGAGGGGATTCAGCTTCTCTCCTCTGATCAGGTGAGACCCCACCTGGAGTACTGCATCCAGCTCTGGAGTACTAAGCACAGGAAAGATATGGACCTGCTGGTGCAGGTTCAGTGGAGGGCCACAAAGATGATCAGAGGGCTGTAACATCTCTCTATGAGGAAAGGTTGAAAAAGCTGGGTTTTTTCAGCCTGCAGAAAAGAAGGCTCCAGAGAGACTTTATTGCAGCCTTCCAGCACTTAAAGAGGGCTTCTAAAAAGCAGCTGGGGACACATTTTTAGTAGAGCCTGTTGCAATAAGTCAGGGGGTTATGATTTTAAACTAAAAGGTGATCAATTCAGACTAAATATAAAGAAGACATTTTTAAAATGAACATGGTGAAACCCAGGCACAGATTGCTCATAAAGGTGGTAGATAAATCATCCCTGGAAGCATTCAAGGTCAGGCTGGATGGTACTCTGATCAACCTGATCAAGTTGAAGATGCCCTTGCTCTTTGAAGAGGCAGTTGGACTAGATGATCTTCAAAGGTACATTCCAACCCAAACTATTGTATGATTCTATGCTGTTAGTGAGGATTTTCTTGCTATTTTCTAAGTCCGTGAGAGACTTTTCTCTCTCACAAAAGAGGTAGCAGGGAATGTAAACAACCAAACCACCTGCAACCTTGAAAAGTCTTGTTTATGGTATAGTAGAAAAATATTTTGACAATGGATGTTTTAGGATTTTGGCCAATCACCCCCAAGGGGTGGCTGGTCCTTTGTCCAATTAGACTATGAAGAAAAAAGTCTATAAAAGAGTTTGTAAAATAATTAAATAAATCAATCTTGCTGCACAATTCCTGCCTGCTGGATCTTCTCTCCTCCTCCTCCCTACGGCTGTGGGACACGGTGATACACCGTAGGAACCAGGCCTGCAGTAATAATTCTATGCTAAATTATATTAGGTTTCATTTCAATTACCTTGACTGGTTCTTCAGCCTCCATATTTATGTATCTACTTATTTCTGAGAAAAAAATAGCTCAAACTTTTCATGTTGTGTGATTCAACCTTTCTTCATAAAGAATGCCATTTAAAATACCTGTTTCTTTAGATCCAGACAGATCACACTCACTGACTTGAGTTCAAGAGAGAACTAATCTTCTTTTAGTATGTGTCAGCAGCTCATTGCCTAAATTGATGCTTAAATTGTAACGTTTAATGTTTAATGTAGTTGCTCTCATTGCTTCAACTTGAGTCCATAGCATTGCACTTTGCAAAATCCTGAGTATCATTTCCCATTGACTTGTGTAAGGTATCAGGGCACAGGCTGGATTGCACAATCTTGAATAGAACAGAAGTTGTTGACATAAAATGGCCTTTTGTAGATGGGTCACTTCTCGTTTTTGAGTAAAACAAGCTACTTTTTCTACTCTCCAAATTTTGGCTACCACATAGTAGTCGCCTAGGTATGGTCAACCAAAGCATGTTTAAAGTTGAGTTTTTGAGGAACTGAGACTGTACCTCATTTTTCTTATTCCTGTTTTGGAAGATTAGCATTTCACAGTAGTCTCTCTGAACTGCATGTGGGAAGGTTCAGTCACACCTGGTGATGAAGGCAGATCATTTAGACATTTTTAAAATACTTCCTGAGACAGTCCAGTTTTCAAAATATAATCACCTTTTATAGACTGTTTTGAGGTTCTGTAAACCCATGTTAAGGAAAACATCAAACATTTATTGATTTTGAAAATATATAAACAGTCTGTATGAGTCAGATTCATGAAAAGTTGCCCTCTTAACTGATATTAGCTATTTGCAAAAAAATCTGTAAATTACCCCTTAGTAGTCACATGAATTTTTCTTTTTCTTTTTTTTTTTGTAAAATTTAAGCTTTTTCTTCTCTTTTACAGATATATCAATAAGCTCTGTTTCCCAATTCAAGAGAAGGCTGTTGTGTGCTTCTGAAGTGTAATGGATTGGAAATTTTATGTCAAAAGAAAACACTGTAATGAAAACTGACTACAGTAGCAATTCAAGATTCAGTGTAGTGTAACACTTACAGAATCAGTCTGTTGAACCTCTGTTGAAATCAACTCTAAAAATAGAGTTTTTTTAACTCTGGTATAAACTACTCTTTTGCTACTATGATGATCAAAACTCGTCATCTTCTAGGACAAGGAAATGGTACAAATGAATTTCTACTGCCTTATCACCAGTGTCTTCTGTAAAAATGTGTGATATTCTCATTGAGGTTAAGCTCTTCACAGCATTTACAAAAGAAGTACTTGCAATCCTTCTGCTTTCTGTTGAGCAAGTTTGGTGTGCAGTTAAAAAATGCTGAAGTAATGCTTGTTTCTACTAGGAATGGCAATGGCTTTTTGGTTTGAGGTTGTACAGTTCCCAGCATTTGAGGGATTCTGTGCCACGACACAGGAAATTTAAATGTTCCAAATGTACAAGAAATGCTACTGATACAATGACTGATAAGGAATGAAAAATAATATTGTATTCAATGTTTACAAGATATTATTTTGGTCTTTAGCAGTTTCTCTGCTCCCTTACTGTCACTCATTCCTGTTCTTCATTTGCTCACTTTGAGTTGGCCTGTGTGTGCACAGTAAAGCAGTGCACAGTTTGTAAATAACTTCAAGAACCCTTATAACAGTGCTTCAACTTACCATTGTGATTATGAACAAATCCTTTCACTTTAACATTTCACTTTAACTGCGATGATAACACACACTAATTTTTCAACCTAGTATATTGGACCTACTGTATGTCAAATGCAGGATTTTTGTATGTTAACAGCAGGATTATAGAAGCAATACCATGCCTTTCTAAGCAAAATATGTAGGTAAATATAATAACAAGCATCAGATTTGACAAGAAACTATAGTTTCATGTAAAATACAGTATTTAGAAAACATTTTATGTTGCAGTATGTACATAGAATTATTTAAATCATTACCTGAAAGACAATTGATAAAACAATTTCACGGATTTGGTAAGTATAATGGTGTTTGGTAAAAAAAAAAAAAAAAAATTTAAGAAGGTTCAAATCAGGTTTTTACTTCAGAAACAGTTAAATACTTCTACAAGTGAAAATAACTCACTATTTTTTGGAAAATGAACTAATTGCAACTAAAACATTATTTCAAAAAGTGCTGCCATTCTATATTACCTCCAGAATATACAGAATATATGGTTATTTGACTCCAGGCAGCTTTTCAGCCACTCTTCCTTCAGCCTGAATGGACTTTTCGTGCCCCATGTCCAAATCCCTCTGTAGAGCCTTCCTACTCTTCAACAGATCAACATTCCCACTCAGCCTGGTGTTGACTGCAAAGCTGCTGAGGGTGCACTTGGTTCCCTTGTTCAGATCATCAATAAAGATATTAAACAGAACTGTCCCCAACACTGAACTCTGGGGAACATCACTTGCGACCAGCTTCCAGCTGGATGTAACTCCATTCACCACCACTCTCTGGGCCTGACCATCCCATCATTTGACCATCACTGACCCAGCAAACACTACACCCTATCTATCAGCTTGAGTCCTTCCTGTTTTTCAGAGTCTTTCAGAGAAGACAGACCAACAAGCATTTAGTTCCCAAGGTATTCCCTAAAACATTTTTAAAAAGAATTATGCTACACTCTTGACCTTCCATTGCTTTGTCACCATGGCTGAATTAAACAGTAAGTTGTATACTACACTAGGTAATGCAGCAATTTTTTGCCTATGGAACTAACACAAGTATTATCTGGTTCAGGGAATTTAAATCTACTCAATTTTTTCAGTTCGTTTCAAACAAAACTCATACCGACACTGTAATTTGATAGTTTTTCGAGATTAGCATTTGATATGTTTTAAAGACTATACTGAGTTTTTATGATATTACAAGTTTCTCTTGAAAGTATTTTTTTACTGTGTTACTTCATGTTTCCAAAGATTTCCTTTTCCGGGCATGACTTCCATTTTCTGAAGGATAACCTAATAGTTCCCTTCCGTTGTCTAAGCATGTCAGTGTTCCTCATGTTTTTTTAGACTCTCAGTACTTCAGCATTAGAATAGGGATAATAATTATGTGCTTAGGTTGCAGGGTTGTCTTGTGAAGATGCATTTATGAGGCTCCGTACTTAATTCTGAAGCAATGAAGTCTATAAAAAGATAACTATTAGAATTACTTGAAATCACAATATCTCTGAATTTCAGACAATTCCTAAGATTTAAGTTTGGGGGAAATATTTTAAATCAGTGTAATTTATTTTGTATGTAAATTAGAGACATCATCACCTTCAGTACTACTTATAGATTCTGTGAACCAAAATGCTCTAAATTACACATTAAGCAAATAAAAAATGTGGATGCTGGTGATGCAGTTATTACAGGTAAAACTGTTTAGTCCCTATATATTTTGTTCTCCAGTTCAAAAAACCATGTTTATCAATAAGTATTTATGAGCACTTGACATATCATTGCTACTTCTAAATATCACATTTTAAATGTGTAAAACGTTGCACAGTTTCCGTATGTCCTTTATTAAAAGCTAACAATAGCATGGGGAACTAAATACACCAGCTGATTCACTACATCTTAGCCTGGTATCCACATGCTCACCCTTGCCAATACAGTAAACATGACACATTAGGGTTCCTTATCCCTGAAGGGTGAGCTGCCTTGCATTAGTCAAAAGGCAGTATCCTACCTATGGCCAATATATTGGAGCAGATGTAGAATTGTAGCTTAATACCAGATGTAAAGAGCATATTCTTGACAACTCTACTGGTTTTGTGTCTATTTATTTACCAGTTCCATTGTCCTTGCCTAATATCCTCTTGTTCAATTTCAATCAAATTTGATTGTGTTGATGTGAAAACAGCACCTGGGTACAGCATAGAAACCATATTAATATGGGAAGGGAAGGGAAGGGAAGGGAAGGGAAGGGAAGGGAAGGGAAGGGAAGGGAAGGGAAGGGAAGGGAAGGGAAGGGAAGGGAAGGGAAGGGAAGGGAAGGGAAGGGAAGGGAAGGGAAGGGAAGGGAAGGGAAGGGAAGGGAGAAGAGAGAGATTAAGTTATTTAAGTAAGTGAATGCAGGAGACGAAATGCACACTAAATAAGAAGAAAGACTTTATTAGTTTTATTGTCAAAAGAAAAATAATTAAAAGCTACAAAAATACATTTATAAAATGAAAAGCATTGAGAAGTGCATTGAGGTGATGCTGTGATAGCGATACCATCTGATCATGTCATCATAATGAGGGCAAGAAGGATATTACAATAATTCAAGCATTATGATGCAATTATATCTTTGGACAAATGTTCAGTAGGGCTTTGGTGATCTGTATGTGTAAGTAAATCTTTACCTCCACTTCCTAGTCATTAACCTCCACTTCCTAGTGGAACTGCTTGCACTGAAAGGCCAGGATCTCTTCTGCCATATTCCTTCCAACACAGAGGAGGTTACAGCACCAACTGTTGCTCTGCTCCAGCACTTTGCTGGTGGAAGAGAAAAACACTGCCAGCCAAGGGGCTGGGACAGAGATCTCCTCACTACCATGCATGTATTGCCACTGTCATAGCATGGAGGACTGGAGACAAGGATAGGCAAAGGCAGAAGCAAAGGAGGATCAGGAAGTGGTAAAATGGCAACAGACCAAGTCAGGGTGTCAGCTATTCAGAGCGAGGCATAAAAATATAGATATGACAAAATAATTGATAAGTTATTCCATATTTTTAGTACTGAATTTGCATACCACTTGGAATGGCTTCCCTGCCAAAGTACGGTATGTGTATATATTATATAAGGATTATATAATCCTTAACTTCTGGCAACAAGACAAGAATTACCTATAATATACACAACCTTTTTCTTTCTACTTCTCTTGTTAATTTCCCAGAAAAGGAACTAAAAAAAAAAAATCTTATGTTGAAAAAAGGACATCTCCAAGATCAATTCTGCGCATTCAGGCATTCTGGATAAGCACCTGCATTAACTATATTTGGATAAATACATTACAAACAGTTTAAAATAAACACACTTTTCTGGCTTAAGTTCATGTCACTTTTCTCTAAAAGAGTTAGAAATAAACATTCATTGGAATTTCTTATAAGCATTTCTTAAATAAAGGTTTGCCCCATTGTCTTAAAGTAGGGTAGAGAAATGAGAACAGTCCTGATTGAATAATCAGAATGAAACTTTAATTGGAGTTTCAAGATCCTGTGCACTGAAAAGAGCTCATCATCTCCAAAAGCTGGCAAAGTGTTCTTAGACTCACCAGTCTCTTAGTCCTACAAACCCTACAAAACTGAATAGCCACACAAAAAAGTTTTTAAACCGGCAATCTTGAGGTTCACATGTTACCACCAAGAAGCAGAATTACTTTGCCTAAAGTAACAAACTTGCTGGATTTAAGGAAAATTGTAGAGGGTTTCAACATAAAATGTGCAGATGTGTACAGTTACATATTTCATCTCAAAGAAGTGTTCATTTGTTCTTAAGTTTAACAGAAACTTCAATTATTTTGGAATCTTTTGTCTTTGATTCAGAACGATTGCCTATTATACGGCAAAAGGATGAAAACATGATGGAATAAAGGTAACACGCTTCACAATCCCTCACAAAAACTCTGTTATTTTATCTGCCATGTGCAAATAATCCAGTCTGAAGCATCTGAAAACACTCAGAACTGCAAACTGAAGCAGCAAACACATATAAGTAACTGTTATGGCTCCCATTTAACATATGGAGGTAAAGAAGTTTAAGACATTTACAGAGAGCAAGGGACTACAGAACTACGTACAGCCCACCAGACTTCAGCAATTCAAGTAAGAGAACAGAAGAAAAATGAACACACTTCACCCAGAGAGGAAACTTCAAACTGAAGTTAAAAAGAGGGGTGGTTTTTTTTTTTTTTTTTTTTTTGTTTCTGTTATTTGGTTTATTAGGTTGTATTTTGTTTGTTTGTTTTTTTGGGGGGGGGGTTGTGTGTTTCCTTATTTCCTCAGATAATTTTCCCATTTGCTTTCAAATAAAAGACTATTGCAGTGCATGTTCTACACTATAAAATCACAATTGTCATTACCTGGAATATTTTCTTGATACAGTAGGGAGTACCTGTCTTGAGAAGTTTGCAATGGTCACTCTAGTTGGTGCACATGATTAAATTTCACCCAAAATAAACAGAAAAATATTTTTCATTTGTTTTTGTTAATTATTTCTCCCATGGGAATAAGATCTTCACTGTGTGTTTTTGTCTTTTCAAAACAATAGCTTATTATTTTACAGCCCCCATTATTACATATATTTAAAACACTAGAATTCTAGTGGCCAGAGTGCTTTATTTCTGGAGCTGTATGTAGAGAGGTACCTCTCAGCCATCAAGCCAGCATGTTTCAAGGAAAGTATCAAATTTCATTATGTGATCTCATTGTTTCTATTAACTCTTTTAAATGTCTGTACAAAGGCATTTGCTTCTATAAACTGAAACTCCTATATTTTCTAATTTGTCATGGTAGATTTCAAAGAACACACTACTTGGTAGATTTCATAGAACATACTATAGTAACATCACTGCAATTTCAACCTAAATAAACTGTGTATATAAAAGTATAATAACAAAAAAAACTTGTATAATTTAGAATCTTAACTGAAATATTGCAGTCTAACCATCAAAAAAATTAAAGGCAAGCAAAAATAATGGAAATAAATAATTTTTTCTTTCTTTCTAGGCAAGTGATCAAATTAAGCTTTTACTTTCAGTGTTAAAAAATCTGAGCAGCATTCAAATAAGTTCAAGTAACTTAATGGTTTGTATTTTAAAATAAAGTCCTGAGAATCATTATCAAGACATAAACCAATCAATCTGTTACTGTTTTATCTTGCAATTAAATCAACTGAGTTTGAGTTCATTTACTTTATCAGAAAGTAATCTATATTTACAAAAGAACCTTCCCACAGAGACTAGAAACATTTTGTAACTCAAGAAACAAAGTAAAAGCCAGGAGTGATTTATCTGCTCAGTTTTAACTAACTAGCAGGTGCCATTTCAGTCGCACTACAGTATTTAACTGACAGATATGACATAAGATGCTCATCTGGGCTGGCAGCAGGAACTCAGACAAGATCTACAGTGCCTGTAATGGACCAAACACTTAGGCTTAGGTACCTGAATTCTCTATCACTTTGGCAAGCTCTAAATTTGCTGCTTTATCCTACACTCCACACTTTGATCTGAAGTACTCCATCTCCCAGAGAGTATACTTGGATTCTCAATTCTCATGGATTTTATTTATTTTTTCCAGCTTTAACAAAGAAGCTGAAAATGCACAGAGGATTTCGTGGAACTCTGTGAGGTGACACATCCAATCCCTATCAGTTTCTAATCACAAAACTTGTTTGATCTACCCTTCCTTCCCCTCATCTGCTAAGCACTTGCTACACAGAATCCAGCCTAGTGCTCACTTTGCCCACAAACAGCCCAGTTACTAATTTTCCAGTATTTTACACAGAACTCTTAAGATCCAATGAACAACCATCTCTTCACAGCTCTTTAAGGTTTGAGAGTGATTTTTCCTACCTCCTCCAGCCACACGCAGAGTGTGCACACTGCCGTTCCCGCTATCCTGTACCGCCCAGGTAATCTGCAGCACTTCTCCCCTCTCGCCACTTCCTCATCTCACAGGACATTAGCTCAGAGCATCTCCTGCTTGCAAAGTATGACGACTTTGCTTCCCTAAACCATCGCAATGTACTCACAGGGTCTGGGTATCCTCCGGAAGGCTGGGAATGAAGTGGATGTCCCTGCAAGTGATTTTGTAGTCCTCCCAGTCGGAGCACTCGCAGAAGTCTGAAGGACACCTCTCTATGCCCTGGCTGCACAGCACCAGCACCAGCAGCAAGTGAAAGGCTACCGTGACGCACAGCATCTTTCGCCGTCCGCTCCCGCTCTGCCCCTCGCTTCTCCGAGGGGACGAGGAGACTCCAGAGCTGCAGGGGCAGACAACGCTGCCCCGCCGGGACAAGCTGCCGGGGAAAGGCGGCACCTATGTTGGACAACGCCGCCTCCTCCCTAAGCGGGGTCAGGAAAGATCTCAGCAAGCCCTGCGCGCCCTCGCCATCGGGCAGGGTCCCTCTCCTTGCCCCGGCCCCGCGCCCACCCCGCCGGCCATCCTTCCCCGCCGCTGCCGCCCCACAAGGACCCGGCCCCCTGCTCCTCCGCACCCCTCCCGCAGGGTCCCCCGGGGCCCGCCCCCGGCAGCGCCCGTACCCCGGCTCTCACCGCTGTGTCCCGGGACCCCGCCGCTCCCCGCGCTTCGTCCGCAGCCGGCGGATCCAGCGCAGCCTTGGGGCGCCGGGGCCGCCTGCCGCGGGCGGCCGGGACTGCGTGGGGACAGCGGGCTCTCTGCCCTACCCAGCCCAGCCCAGCCCAGCCCTGCTCTGCCGGGGCGAGACTCACGCCGGCAGCGGGACCGGCCCGTCGAGCCGTTTTCAAAGGCAGCGGCGAAACGTCGGATCCCGACCATTCCTCCTGGCATCTTTGCAGAAAGGAACAGAAGGAAAGAGGTTGAGTAAGAGCCATACTAACTCACCGATGAAAGCAGTGAAGTTAAAGCAGACCTCTACGACAAGCAAAAATTCACTGACTACAAGTTAGATATGTGCTAAACGTAAAGAAGTTTAAAAAGCACTGAAAATTTAAAATTAATGATTTTGAAAATGACAGGATGGAGCAAAAGAGGACAGAGTAGCATTTTCCACATTATCAGAAAAGATGAAATCCATTCACTGAAGAAAAAAAATGGGGGGAAAAAATCTAACCTTGACAGAAATAAAGTGGAATTATTGTCCATTGTCCTACCTTAAGTAGGTACACAACAAGAAAAATGTCAAAATAAATGTTTGTAACCTTCAGAGGAGGAAACTTGAAAATGTATCCTATGCACAGTGTAAATTAGACTACAATATTCTTGGATAAATAGTTCCCCTCCAGCTATGTTAGAGTTATTCCAATGTTTTGAGTACAACACATCAGACACTATTTTGATATAACTCTTTAAAAGTACTTTAAGTCAGCTGACCAGTATGTGTTTCCTAAATGTAATGAATCCCTTTACTGCATCTTTTAAAGGTAAGCAAATGATACTGTGCCCATAAAGAAATATAACATAAATCCTGATCTTAAGGGCCTATGTTAAGAAGTTAGATCTTGTGTACGTGAGGGATCCCATCAGTTACACTTATTCCTGTTTAGGATGGGATATCCTTAGGGGTGTCCCAGAGAGGTGACAAGCTGAAGCACCCACAACAGTGTCCTAGACAACTTCACACTGCATTGCATGAATTCCTTCAGGAACACTGGCTGCCCTATGTCCTGTTCAGTCATGTCCTTCTGACACACTGCTCACATCTGTAACTCACTTGCAGCCCTAAGAGCCACCATCCACCACCATTTTTTGGTGTCTGTACCAACCTGACTAAATAACAACGAAGCCACAGGCAGATCACTGAATTTCAAGGCAAATGAACAAGAGAGATACACACTCCACAGAGGCACAGATGAGACAAAAGGTGTGACTCAGTCTTGCCAAGTCAGACATGGAGCTCTGTAACTGTTCACCACTTTGCTCAGTGCTAAGGGAGCAGATTCCACTATGGCATAAGCCAGACTGGCTTGCTCCAGGCTGCTACCAAGGTTTTCAAGGTTGCCATCTCTCAGCAGTGGGATCATGTTCTTTCCCAGCCAAGAGCTAACACCACATTTCATGAAGAAGTAAGCCACAAAGCAGTACAGGTTCTGAAAGTGGAAACACACCTAATTCTGTGCTGCTGCCCCATCTGGTCCTGTGCCACCCATTGTGTCCTCTTTGGAAGCTAGATGCACCATATCCTGTTTGGCACAGTAACTGAGAGTCAGCAAGTACAACATTACCACAGTTGTTACAATCTGCAAAACTTATATTGCTGTCCAACACACTCAGAGTAATATTGCCTGGCATTCATGAGGCATAGCCTGTCTTCCTGTTTTAGGAACCATAGACAAGATAACAATTCTCATCCACCTATTATATCAGTTGTGGGACACAATTGTATTATTTCATAATACTTTGAAGTCTTACTGATCTCTGAGGGCAAATCACAAGAATGGGGTAGCAGTGCAAGCTCAGGGTTCCTTACTGTGTGCTCCATTCAATGCCACTGATCTTTCCCAGATCTGGAAACATCACCTCAGTGCCCACCTGTACTGCAGGGAGGCTTTTGCCAGGATCTGTGGGACTTGTCTTCTTTTTTCTTCTCATGCTGTTGTGGTTTCCATGGCCATAATTTTTAAAAATCAAATGCAAATATATCAGAGACCAAACAAACATAAAAGTTTAGTGGAGTTAGGCTTGCCTTGGATCCTCTATCCAACGGGAATAATCAGCCACTTAATGAACTTCACTTAATGTGTTACATGTTACAAAAATCATGCAGCGCTATACCTGCCTATAGGGTTTTCCAGGATATCAACATTCTCACCTGGTTTTCTGCTTCTTACTGCCAAAGTAACAGCTTGTCCCAGGGACACTGTATACCATATTAGAAATAAGAAATGAAAATCTCTGCTCCTTTTGGCTTTGGCAAAGAAATATGGGTTGACACAGGCTGACACAAAGCATACAAAACCATATAGCAAAACAAATGCATCATCAAAGGAATTTCTGTTGTCTTTTGGACCTATCTCTCAGCTGTCACGAGCCCATTCTACACCTGATTTCCAGGTGTGGTGGGTACAGGTTATAGTTGTTTCATCCAGCAAACAATATTGCCTGGCACTGTCCAGAGGCAATTTGTCAGCTTCAAGCAGCATAAAATTCTCTTCCAGCTTAATCTCTGTTTTCTCACAACCAATTTTGATGACTTAGTATGACTCTGAGCATAACAGAGGAGTTCCTACTTCTCACAACATGACCTCATTTGCCAGAAAAGACCAGAGATGGGAGACACATCTCTAATTACAGTACTGCTGGAGTGATTTGTTACAATATCTTGTGTGTACTCTCTGGCAGCCCGCCCCTTTCCCACTTTTATTCCAACTTCAGAGTTACTTTTTATGTATCACTGTGCATGGACAAAATAAAGGAGAAATAGTTTTACTGGTGGGAAGATAAGTAGTCCCAAGATTTGTGTCATTCACATCATAAACCAAATCCTACTGACTCATCTGGCATACTTACCTTTACTAATAGGGTAACCTGCATTAACTACTCCATCATAATTGTGTTTCAGACTCTTAAATAAGAAGAAGGGTAATTTGCTTCATTGTTCTTTCACTGAGAGCAAAGTATTTTGAATTATCTTTCATTTATTAGGGAAAAAGAGCATGCACATACATACTGGCATCAGAAGCTTTGGCATGCCAATGCCTCTGTGGCAGTGGTGATAGTCCAGAAAGAATTAATGGAAGGAAAAGTATCCTCCCAGCTATTTCTAAGGGATCAAAAATGGAAACTGTGAAAGATTGTATACCAAAGAAATGGCAAGGCTGACACAAAGATGTTTGGAACAGATTCTAAAATAAATAAGAACTGCTTAATATATGGTTTCTGGGCTTGAACGATAAATGAGAGAAGCAAGGGACTCCTGTTGCTGAAGGCCTGATAGTCTTGAAGGAAACAGGACAGAACATGTAACTTCAGCCTGGGAAGAGCTCCAGGTCTGGATGCACCTCCTTCTGTGCTTCAAGACTTGGCTTGCACATTCTGAACCAGGAACATCAACAGAGTTCAGAGAGAAAAATGACTGTTGCTAACCACACGGTGTTTCCATGGGCACTGGCTTCGCTCGGAAGAGCAAGATGATGTTTGCATTGTAGTTTCTAGCATGTTTAAGGAATTTGCTGGTTACAAGTCTGCAATCACCATTCAGTTGTTTCCCTCTGTCAGGGCTCTGTCCTGGCCAACCTGCTCACCCCAGCACCATGTACCCTCTGTGACAGCTCTGGGTCAGCTCAGGACTGAGATATTTAAACACTGAATTCATTCCCAGCCTGATTCCTGCAGCCCTGTCTTGCTGACTCATTTTCCTGCATTTCCTGGGGACCGATGTGAAAGGTAGCATTGTCTCTGGTCTTCTCTCCAGTCCTGTCTCCTTGATAGACCTTGGACCTACACTGTAGTCTTGTCTCCAGGTGTCTCTTGCTCCTCCTATCTGGATCCTGGATCTGTTTTCATTCCTTGCCTTGCTGTGACTGTCAATATCACCAACCCAGTCCTGCTGAGATGCTGCAGGACTGTGTCACTCTCTGTGCTGTGGCCACACCTGGCTCACAGCCTGCAGTCCTTCCCTAGAGCAGCCTGTCAGAGCTGAGAGCACTGATGGACCTGACTCCCCCTGGCCTCCACTAGGACCTTCCCCCAGCCTGCACAAAGCCCAGGACCGTGTCAGCCTCCAGGGCTATCAGTCCCTGCCCCAGCACTACCACACTGGGGCTGGTCTCCAACTGTCCTGCCTGGCCATGGCTGCCACCTTGGCCCCGCCTTAGCCTGTCCCAATTCCCTCAGGAGGTGACAGTACCTGGGGTTGTGGCTGCCCCAAAAGCCACCAGCTTCCCAGACCCTGGCAGGGCTGGTGGGATAGAATCGGCTGCCAGGCCCTGTCTGCTGCTCTAGGAGGATACCCTGTGGCTCCTGGTGCCTGGCCCTGAGGGAGCTGCTGGCCTTGCATTGCCATGCTCTGTCTTCTTCTAGACAGTTCCTGGTCCTTCTGTTCAACTTTTTCAAGAATAGGCCCAGTGATGGGGGCACTAAGAGTGTAAGTCTACAGATAACCCCAGGCTAGGGAGGTCTCTGAACTCTAGATCAGAATGTAAATTCCGAATAGAAAAACACAGGTAGCAATGCAATAAGATGCAATAAGATACACCCTGCATGGCAGAAATATGGGAATATGCTGCAATTATTCCAGTTTACTTCACATTTATAGAGTTGTCTGGAATACTTTATCATCAAGAAGTAGACAAACAGGATTCTTCACAGGATAGTAAGGAAAATGGGAGGTTTAGAAACATGACCTGTATTGAAGGAATGATAGAACACAGTTGCTTAGCTTAGTCAAGACTGGAAGCGTTTTAAGCTGTAAAAAAGAACAATAATCAATAGTTCTGACCATATCAGTTTTGAAAAACGATGGCATCTAGCAGCTTAGAGTGACTGGCAACTTTTCAACCCTGTAGACTATTAATAAATGTTCCTCTTTTATACACTAAAACCAGTTAATGTATTAAAAGTATCACCAACCAGTGTACATCCACAATTATAAATATAATACTAAGAACAGACATGCAAAATCCTGTATGCCCTGAGGCTAGAGAAATTAAGTAATTTTTATAAATTAAATTGTCCTCTTCTCTGATTCAAACAAACAAATAGGAAAGAAAATCACTTTAAAATCACAGTATGTTGCAGATCATCTTTTCTGATGCTTTTTCTACGATCCCCGCATGTCCCTATTAATTTAAACACAGCAAAAATTGACAAGCATATTTTTCCACTTTTACAGGCACTCCCTCTAGTGACAGCCATGGTTTCTCACTTAGTACATATCATCTCAAGCACTGCAAGGCTCCAAACTCCATTGTTTTTGTGGTGCTTTCTGAAAAAAATAACATTATTATCATCTGCCAGATCTGATGTGGTTTGTCAGTTATCCTTGCACTGCTTATGTGGTTTATACACAAATCAGATAAACCACAATGGGTTCTAACAAAGAAGCAATTAGGTCTAATTGGTGTTCCATATAGATCACCAGATATCAACAGCCACATCTTGGAATATCTGCATGAGGAAATATTTAAACCAGGAAAATAAATCAGTAAAGAGTCGGTTAAAAGACTTGGTGGGGTTTTTTTCTGACTAACCAACATGTTTTGCCATACTAGACACTTGGAAGATACACCAATTCCTACCTGTTTCTATTTCAGTATCGCAAATAATTTCTGGCCTGTCAGAACAAAATGCATTAGACACACTGCTTTGACACAGCATCAAGTGTTTGAACAGCCATATGAAATATTTTTTTCTAGGTTCTTGACAATTCATGTCCATATTAAAAAAATTGTCTTCTATTTCAAGGTAGTTTTTGAGTTTTATGGCTACGGGACATTGAGGAATTCTTGTGCTTTTCCTTTTGCTTTGTTTCATGAAAAAGCCATGAAAAACTTTTCTCTCTTCAAGGCCAGTCAGGGTAGCAGTGTGTAATATTTGGTCGTTTTTACTGCACATAAGGGTAATGGACACAACAGGGACATGCGTGGCTTAAGGAAACAAGGAAAAGTCAACAAACAGGAAGGGAGATGCCCCCTTATAAGAACAGCTGCTCTCCGTAGCTCACACGCCTTTTTCCAGCGTGCCAGCCGTCTGCTCGGAAGCGGAACAGACTCGTCTGCTTTACCAGGGCAACAGCTTTTGTTTCTGCTCTTCGCAGTCGTTTAGCTGACATGTTTGTAAACACCAATGTGTATTTTGTAAAAATTTAGCGTTTCACAAAACAACTTTATCATAAACACCAGGGCTCTTGCGGAACCGCCCGCCGGCGCCCCCCGTAGGCCCAGCGGTCTCCCGGCAAGGCGGGCCCTGCCCGTCCCTCTCCGCGCTGCCGCCGCGCTGCTACCGCAAAGCCTCTCGGGAGTTGAAGTCCCGCACGCTGCCTTTCCTATGGCGGGCTCGCCGCTTGTGGACTCCATGTCCCATGTAGCGCTGCGGGGGCCCGGTGCCCGGCCCGCGGCCCCGGCAGCTGGCGGCAGGGCGGCTAGTTCAAGTTGCCATAGCGGCGAGGTGAGGCGGGCGGAAGGTGCCCGGGTACGGGGCGGCCTCGCCTCGGAGCGCTGTGCGGTGAGGGCTGGGGGTGCGGGAAGGGAGAGCCGGGGCCGCGGCCAGGGCGGTGTGCGGGAGGCGGTTGTCCCGCTTCGGAGCACCGCGGGAGGGCGGGCGCGGATGGGAGCGGCGGCGGGAGGCGCGGGGCGCGGCGGCCGCGGGGTGCCTCGGGACCGTGCGGAGGCCCGGCCGGCGGCGCGCCCGGCGCCGTTTCGTCTTCCACGGTCCTGTCTGGGCCAAAGAACCAGGAGACTCTCAGAGTTGGAGCCGGCTGTTAGTGAAGTTCCCTGCGTGCCCGGCGGGAGGAGGGTTTGCAGAGGGCATTGTGTACGAACAGTGTGGAGGGTTCGTTTTCTGTGTCGTGCTGCCGAAGAGTGCAGGGAGCACGGTGTGCAAAATTGACAGTAAAATGTGGTACTGATCCCTGAAGGCACGGTGATGAAATGTCACCATACAGGATCACCTTCCTGGCTTTTTCCGGGCTCAAATACAAGCACTGAAGGAAAGGGCCTTTCAGGTGTCATTTTGTTCCTTTCTGGAATGGCTATAATTTTTTTTTTTTTTTTTTTTTTTTTTGGTCATGCTCTGTCTTAGTTATAAGGCTTCAACCATACCTTTAACACTAAGTTAGTTACCTAATGATAGATGAGTCTGTGTGGAGCTGAACAAATAAAACACTTGAGGAATAATCAGGTTGTGTACACTGACTTTATCTTTTTTTTACTTGAGCTGGAGAACTTGACGTTCAGATTGTCGGCTCTACTTCTTACCTTGCAGATCTCTTAACAAGAGAGTCCTCAGTGAAGCTGAAATGCTCTGTTTTCTACAGGAAAGAAAAATACTGAGTATTGATGCTTTTTATCAGTTCAACAAAGGTTATGATCTGTTTGGGTAGCACTAAAAGCCAGTAAGAGCTGAATGATTCTCATTGTCAAGTAGGTAATATGATCATGTGCTGAAATTAGTGTAGCTTTTTGGGAAAAGTAATAAGCTTTATTTTTTGTTTCAATTGATGGGCAAATGTGCATACGGAACATTTCTACAAATTTCTACTTTATGATTTTTATTTTTTTTAACCTAAAGTGAAACTTGCACAGTTCCTTTAAAAATGAGGATGTTGCTTTATATGAAACAACTTCTTTACCTTAAAAGTACTTATGGTTCCTTTTAGGTTGCTCATGAGAACAGAGAGGAATGCTTAACCATAAATTGTAAGTTTTCTTCAGACAAAATGTTCTCTTTATCGACTGCTTTCTTTTGCGTCTACCTTGATTACTGACCTTTCTTTTGTGCTTTGCCTAATAAATATTTTAATGAGCCTATTTTTGGACAGCTGAAAATAAACCCATTAATCTTTCCTGCTGTAAATCTTTATTTCCCTTTTTCTTCCCAGTGTTTGCTTTTCAATAGTTGGGGCTCTTATGGTTGGGTCTGCTTGTTTTTTGGGTTTTGTTGATTTTTTTTTTCCAAATTACAGTAAAAACCAATATTATTCCATGTTATTATTTCAACCAGTGTTTTATTTATTTTACTTTTCTTTGTCTTTGAAAATATCCCATATTTCCTGTTTCACAGTGCTTTTTCAGTCTCATTAAGACTTTATTGCAGCTGACTAGAGTGAGGCACTGGAATAATGAATTCTGATACTGTTAGTAAAAATGTGCTTTAGTGAGGTGAGATAAGAAGAGGAAAGATGAGATAAATTCACCAGTTCAGAAAATATAAGGAACACTGATGTACTTGAGCACAGACTGAGCACATTGATTTGCTCTCCTTTCCTATTGGATAGGTTTCTATCCAAGTCTGGGGGACACAAATTTGCAACCTTTTAAAAATTAAATACAAGGATCTGGAAAAATATCAAATTGCCTACATATAAAATACAATATAAGATTTGAATCCATCCATGGTTCCTTTTTGAAATTTCAGCTCTTAGAGCTAGAAGAATGACATCTTTACTGTGACTTTATTTTTGTTGACTACAGGGTGTTCAAGAGTTTGCCAGTCTCTCTTTGTCAAGTCATTCCATGACCTTAAGGCAATCTGCTGCAGTGTGTAATAATTTAAGAAAAAATTTTGATCTAATCTACGTTTTGAGAGTTATTTTAATCTATTACTATGTAACTTTACTATACTAGGCATAGCTGTCTGTAGTTTTTAATAATTTCCCCTGTCTGATGATTGTTGACCTATTTTCCCTCTCTCTTGCCATCCTTGAGACTTAGCAATCTCCATTCTGAATACAGCTTAGTGAGTAGTGGGAGGTAGAGGAGAATGGTTTTGCAGAACAGGATGATTGATAAAGCATTGATGTCTCCACTGTATGTTTTGGGGGGAGAATTTGCTTTGGGCCATGATTTTATGAGTACTGAACATTTGGAAGCAATGAGAGTGCCTATTTTGATTTAATTTGCTTCTAAGAGCAAGATGCCTCCTGCATCTTGACGCTGCTTCATAGTGTGAACAAAGGTAATAATTGAGGATTGGCTGGAAGATCTGCTTCAAAAGTACATCCTGCTGACCCAGACTAGAAAGGCTAATGTAAATGTAATCTGAGTCTGTGAAGTTGCTTTGGGAATATTGTGCAAGACTGTTCAGTTGCACTCAGGAATTAACATAAGTAATTTTTCTGGTCTTCCTGCCTAGGCTTCAAGATACTGATGGCAGATTCATCCAGTGATTCAGACAACTTTCTTACGGGTCGGATGGGAAAGCGGCCTTTGAGAGCATCCCACAACAGAGCTCAGATTTATGGTGCTGAAGAAGTTACAGAGAAGATCCATACTTTAGCAAGCACTTTGCAGGTTGTTTACAAAATACGGTTTTAAAGAATTTATAGAGCCTGCATTTCTGTAACACAGGGTCAAATTTTCATTTCTAAAGTTGTGGAGTATACTGTACAGATGGGAAATACTGCTTTCTGTGCAAACCAAAAAGGGTTTTGGGAAATTGATCATACTGCTTTTGAACTGAAAGTGTGTGGCTTGTTAGACTTTTATACAGCTGTTATTTCAGACAGTAGTAGAATGTTGTTAGAAACAGCGACATGTTGGGGAATACTATTTATAAAGTTAGGAAACTGAATAGGGCCAAATCAACTTGGTTAGTTTCTCACAAGAGGCATTAAATTTTCTAGGAGAAAGTTTCAGCCTTGTCTTGGTTGTCTTTGTACTGTGTAAATTTCCAGATTTCTGATGAATATGTAGGCAGTCAATTCCTTCAGGATAGAGCTTACATTTGAAATATTTTCTAGATGTGAAAAAGCATGGTGAGAAGCATTGTTTCTAAACTTGTAAGATTCACATACCTGAGCAAGAAAAAGTGTTCATCTCATTCCTTCTTCTTCAGTGGAAGGTGCAGAGGGAATATCTGACTTTTTTTTGCAAGTGGGAGGAGACATTTAGCTATCCTGACACCATTAATGCTTGAGAATTTGTTCCCATTCTTCTCTAGCTGACAGTTCTGAATACCTAGAGTGGGTGGGTGTATGTTTTATTATTTATTGTTTGGCCAGAAGTATTTTTTTTTCCTTTTAAAATATGAGAAAAATCAATATAGAATGGTAAATTTAAACTTCAAAGCTTCTTACCTCGAAAATAAACATCAATCTGGTAAAAAAGATAATAAGTTAGTAAGAATACAGTCTGACTGTTTTTTAAAAGGGATTCTTTGGTATTCTCCTGATTCTGTCTTAACATCTTTCTAGCTGCTGTTCTGAAATTCTGATTTTAAGCTAACTGCTTTTTGTGGACTGCTTTTCAGCAGATCTGCCATCTGATCCAATTGCTCATCTGGTCAGAGAATGCTCACGCAGTGACCTTACCTAGTGTGTTCTTCAAAAACTTGTTATTTCTCAGATCACTATTCTGTTCTACAAGCAGATAATGTTAAGATCTTTGGATTAAAAAGGTTTTTTTACAGAATGGCTGAAACTTGAAAAAACTTTTTATTTGAAACTGAGGACTTACTGTTGTACTGAAATGATAGCATTTGGTTTTGTTTTTTCCTTTTTCTTTATTTTCCTTCCTTTAGCCCTGCTGTACCACTTCAGATTCTGATTACTTGAATAGGATTTTGAATGTGTAGACCCTTTAGAAAGCACTTATGTTTTCAATTTAATCTTAGAAATCAAGAAGGATAAAGACAACAGTAATGTTTGGTTAGAGGAGATTTCTGTTTTCACTTTTTTTTCTAAAACTTTTTTATTTAAGGATACCAACAGAAATCTAAGACATGTTGACCATTTGCTAGGACAATACAGAGAATACAACAAGGAACAAACCAAAGCAATAACAACTGTGAGCAACTTTCAGTTTATCTCAGTTTATCTTAACTTCTTAGGTCTTTTCCATTAGTAGAATTCATAGCTGAAAACTTGATATTAATGGACAGAATATATAAGGAGTTAAGTAGCTGTAAACAGAAACTTCTCATATTTATTTGAGCAATCTAAATCATAGTATAGTAATGTGTTATATAATGAAACCATGACAGGTTTTGTAGGCTTCATTACTTTTCTGGTTTATAAGCACCCAGTAGATTATGTTATGGTGCTATGCCAAGTACAATATGTGTAGCTGAAATAGATTATTAGGGAATATGTTTATTTTGCATGAATAAGTGATAAGATAAAAGCTGAATTATAGCAGGGAATGGGATTGGGATCATACTGATGCAGCTTTTTTCCTGTCATTCTACAACAGTTTCTGGATCTGTTGACCAGCTTGCTCTAAACTACAGAAAGGGTGAAAATTCTAAAATGAGTCTTCTACAAGTTTGAAAACAGGTATCTTAGAGAAAGCAAAACAAGTTAGTGCTGCTAGGGCAAGAGAGGTTTACAATTTGGTTACAAACAAGCTGCAGCAGGTGCTGCCTTGGAACATTTTACATAGGAATATTTTACATGTGAAGATAGAGAGAGTGAAGAAGCAAATGCGTAGAAAAGAAAGCTTGTTTTCTTCAGAGAAAGAGATCCAACACAGTGTATAATTCTGCAGGAGTAAAGCATCAATTTAACCATTGTTTACAAGCTTCTCTTAGAAAAAGGAGAACCTTTAGAAATTGATGTTTTGTGGATTGTAAAATAAAGGTGTGACAAACCAAGTGGCTAAGAACCAAAGTTAGCAAATGCAGTTGTAGAAAATGAGATGCAAGTTTGAAAAATGAAGAACTAATATTTGAATATAGCTAGTTCTGTACTCTTAAATTGGGAATGTCTTCCTTTTCCTGGAAATGAAACTTCTGAAAATAGGGGTTTCTGTAAAGCTGCTTAGGGAAATTTGATAGCCATATGTAAAACTGATTCCAGGTAGGGCTGGTAGAAAAATTCTAGTAAAAACTAATTTCTTTGAAGTTATTTTCTGCATTTTGCAGGACTGTTAATGAGCATTGCTGGCAAATAGGTCTTGTTTTGGTTGTAGGAGACAAACTTTTGAGTTTTCATGGTGATGCACCATGTGGTGCACCACTGTTTTAAGAAACTTTATATTTTAAGCTGCCAATGTTGGAAGCATGTTTTGCTATAATTACAGGAATGTGATATATGAGATATTGAAGAAAAGCTGTTATTAATTCTTAGCTGTACTTGGCTTAAAAATAGTTTTTATTCTCTTAATGACTTTTAAATAAATAATATTTTCCATGCTTTTTAAAAAATAAGTCTGTGTTCATACTTCAATAAATTACAACTTTTCTGCAGTTAAAAGAAACACTGGAACAATCTATAGGTCAATTAAGGAGCCAGCGACTAATGCGAAACTCTGGGATGAGAAGTGCATCTCTCTCAAGCTTATATCCCAGTGACCTGGATGGAGAAGGAACATCAGGTAAAATACTTAAAGGGCTTGAGTATGCTTAAATTATGTCATATTGCTGTGTTATGCAAAGAGGAAATTAAGAAAAATGTGTAGAAGTAGTGGCATGGAAACTCATCATTGATTACATGAAAGAAATTCAGTTTAAAAATTTGGGAGACCTGCATTAAGTTATGCAGTTGTTTATGTGGTAAATTTTTCCAGCTTTCTGTTACGTAGTATTTTCTGCTGATATCCCAAGAGATCTAAATGAAATGTTGATTCTTTCAGCTGAGAAAATAAATTTTCCACTGCATGAGTTGTAGGTACATACAAGTTAAAGCTAAATCCAAAAGATATTGCAGCTTCTGAAGCTTGCTTCACAGCAAAAAGGGAATTTAAATTTTAAATGCATGAGATTGTGGATGTTTGGAAACAGTGTAAAAGAAAAAAACAGAAGTAATTTATGACCCACAGAAGAGTAGGTTTTTTTCCTTGTATGTCTCAGAAAATTCATTGTATTTTAGGAAAAGGTATGTTTGGGAGGAGTATTCCTTCCAGAGCTGGTACTTAATATATTCTAGTAGAAAGCTCTAAAAATTTCATTCCTATGTCAAAGCTGTGAAATATAATAGTTTGAAGCTCCAATGGGTTTATGTGGAGGAAAAAGTGGTTGGTTGGGCAAATAAAATTTGAGGAAAAACTACTCACTCCTTGGAGAAACAATTCTACTTTCTGGAATACTTGTATGTCATGAGTAAGAAATGTTTAAATTGAAGAAGAGAAGAGCTAAAAGAATCACATGGATGTTAGGTAATTTAGTAGTTGTTTTGTCTGTAACGTGACCTGGAAGGACATTGTCAGGATGAAATATGCATTTGTCATGAAGCAAAATGAAAAATTTCCCATACAAAATTTTGTCTTCCTACTTACTCTTTTAATCTCATATCTCCTACAGGGAACCGCCACTTCCTGCCCACTTCTCCTCTCAGGGATTATAGAGACTCACAGGGCAATAAACATCGAAGGTCTAGATCTGCAAGTGTTCGATTTGTCAGTGAGGCAGATAATGTGGACCAGGTACAGAACACTAATGGGAGTTCCTGTCCCACATAGGCAATATGTGGTCACCAGACTTTTTGCTTTTACATTAAATGAGGTGATTCTGGAGATGCAGCTAAGAATGTTTCAGCTATGATTTGTGCTTTCAGTGTTACCTGCTATTTTTCGTTAGGCAGTCACCTCTTGTATCTGTCATGAACTTTCATGCAAATCATTATAGAGAAAAAAGATGCAGATGGTAGTGATATCAAAAGTAAAATACGAAAATAATCTCCTTACTTTTTAGGCCATCTAATGGCAAAGAAAAATAATGTCTGAATAGCCTGTTTAGTCTGGAGAAGACTGAAAGGGGATCTCAGTAATGCATATTAATATCTCAACATGAGTGTCAAGAGGATGGTGCCACACTCTTCAGTGGTGCCCAGTGACAGGACAAGGAGCAATGGCCATAAACTAAAACACAGGAAATTCCACCTCAACATGAGGAAGAACTTCACAATGAGTGTGGCAGAGCAGTGGCACAGGCTGCCCAGGGAGGTTGCCAAGTCTCCCTGTCTGGAGACATTCAGAATCCACCTGGACGAGTGCCTTGTGGAACTGCTCTAGGTGACCCTGCCTTGGCAGGGGGCTTGGATGGGATGATCTCCAGAGGTCCCTTCCAACCAATTATCTTTCACCTTCATGCTGAAGTTCAGTGAGGCTGTGAAGGGGATTATTCTGCTTTAGTTAATGGCATAGGGTATTAGTGCTTTTGCTTCTACTTCAGTGTAGCTTAGATTGATTTTGATCCAACTAGTTCTTCATCTTAGTTCTTGGTCTGACCTGTGAGTGGGATAATTTGACCCTGTACTTCAGGCAGATGATGGGAGGAGGAGAGGATGTGTTTGCCACTGGTAATTTCCATACCCCTTAACTTGTGTCTGCTTGCAGACTTCAGAAAAAATAAATTAATTACCTTAATGAATAAGATTAAAGTGTTTCTGTTATCCTAGAGATAGAGAGGAGATTTCACTACCTGTTTTTGCTTTTTCAGACAGAGTGGCTAGACTTGCTCGAGTGAATCTGTGTAGACTAATATTAAAGAAGCTGATTGTAAGGTACTCATTAAATCAGTCTTTATTAAATCAGTCTCAGCTTCCAAATAATTTTAAACTTAACTACAATATGTTTTCTCAGTTGACTTTTTGGGAAGCTATAGAAATTCCTAGACTTTTATTTAACCCCATTTCATTATCTTTTTAATCTAGTTCTCTCCCCATTCCTTCCTCCCCCATGGTAAGAGTGGAAAATAATCCTTGGAAGGAAATAATATTATGTGGAAATCTTCCCTTCTAACCATCAAAAAATCTTAGGACTATTTTAGATTACTTCTAGATATTCTATAAATATCTTGGAAATTTTATTCAAAGGAGTTCCTGCAATGCATACAAAGTTCCTCGTATTAAATATGTGTGTAGGCAAATAGCTTTTTTTCCAGTTTTGATGATAACCGTTGGTTTATTCCTTATTCTTGCTTTTCAGTGAGTGAATATGGCTTTTTTCTTTTCATTAACTATTTTGTAAGAAGAGTATAGTGCTTTGAGGAATGATGAACTACAAGTAGTCATTGATCATGATTATAGGTAGAAATTAGACCAGAGATAAAGCAGTACTGCTTAACTAAAGTTGTGGCGTTTTCTTTTTTTCTGTAACTGGTGTCTCTTTATTCCCATTCTGACTTTTCCTAGCTGAAGTAATTTTTCAGCCGAATAACCTTTTGACACATTTAAGTCCCTCTCCTTCTTAGCACACACATTTTGAAAATATGCTCTATTTTTCAAAGTCTCTCAGGTCAGGTTGAAATTTCTGGGTAATCACACAAGGGAGGTAGTAGTGCCTGTGTCTGAATGTTGAGGGCAGTCAGCTTGGTTGTGGAAGATTAAGGTTTAAATTTAGGGCATAGACCAAAGGAATATTACAAATTAATAACGATAATCCTGGCCATGGAACTGTTGACAGGAATAGGTTGCATTAGGATGGATTAACTGTCACTTTCTATCCCATGAAGACTGAATGACCTATTCATTTTTTTTTTATTTGCTCCCTAAAACTTTGATGATAAGTTGGGAGCCTGCTGAATGGGGAAGGTGGGAGATTTTACAGAGGAAAGTAGATGTGTGTTTTTGTTTTTCTGTTTTTTTTTTTCCCAAGATCTGAAAAAAGAGCCCGTAAAGTCTTGGGCGATACCTGTTCTTGGTAGTTCCTGAAGACATCATACCGCTCTGCTTGTTCTGTTTCAAGTTCCTATGTCATCTATTTTTAGTAGCATATATAGCTGGGCAGAATTTGTTTTAGCTATACTAGGATCTATTAACATGAAATATGTCTCTCCTGAACATTACTTGTTCAGATGTTTCAACTTGCTTTGCATTAGCGTAAAGAGGTGGTGCAGTGTCTAAGCTCTGAACCACAGAAAAAAAGCATGGTTAGGAAACTTGGTTTAGCAAATAAAGTACTGAAAATTAAACTACAATGAGCATGTATTGTGAAGGGTTGATTGAAATAGAAGTGTGCAAGCCTCATCCAGTCATCCAGGCTCAACTACAGTTCATGGAGTTTTATTATTTTGTAGGTTATTTTTGTCTGCTTTATTTTAAAAAGTGTATATATGTGTAGATATGTATTTTTGGAATATCACAGAAAAAAACGGTTCCTAAGCCTTAGCTTAATTTGTGTACTTTTATTTACAGCTTCATTCTTTTCACCAGTCTCTTCGAGATCTCAGCAGTGAACAAGTTCGCCTGGGAGATGACATCAGTCGTGAGCTTTCAAGGAGAAATAGGTATAAACAGAATATAACTTCATGTGAAGAACAGTGTGGAAAATAATTCTTAAACTCTTTTATTTCAAAAAATAATTTTGGGGAGAATGGGAGATTGTGCAACATATAGATGAAAGCAGGATTATGAACTGCTTGTTTTATGTCATCTTCTGCAGTATTTATAAATGTAAATAACACCCATCAATTCCAATTTATGTAGTATATGAGGCTTTCCTCAGCTTTTTTTTAAAATATGCACAAAACAACAAGGACTAGGGAATTTCTTTTATTACATCTTTGCTCCTAATTTGTTCTTTTTACTGGAGTCCTTTCAGGGCAAGCTCTCCTGCAGGCCATAATCTATATACTTTCTCGACATGTCGTGCTTTGTTCAACAGCAATAACAGGAGTTAGACTGTTAATTCCTAGTAGGAAAGTACTGTTCAAAAGGGCTGTGTGGATGTGCCCATAATTTTGTACTTGCTGACCTGATACCTAGCTGATACTTAGATGCTCTGTTTCTTCACTTGAGGAATGGAAATGCTTTTTATCATGAATTTTCCCCTTGAGTCTTGTTTGTAATTATGCTATAAATTATTATGAATAGGCTATGATCTATTATGAATAGGCTGTAGAAGAAATTGAAGTAGCAAAAAATTCTGGGAGGTTGTTGCTGCTTAAAATTATCACGGGTGTTACTTAGTTTTTGCACTGTAGAATATTGTCTTACTTATATTTTCTTATGAAGGACTGATGCTGAATTAAGAAAGACTCTAGAAGAATTGTCTGAAAAGCTCACTGAGTCCCAAAGACAAGAAACGGTGAGTGTGACTAACATGAAGAGATTATTTATATTTAGTATTCTAAGCAAAATGTGGGCTTCTAGTTTAATGTGTGTGTTGGTAATCGGTATTGCATATTGATATGTGTATCTGAACATGATCTTTTTTAGGCTACTATAGGTTGTTGAAATATTACTCTTCGATAATTGAATCAGCAAGACAAATTTTGTGTTTCAGGTGCTTATTTTAAGTAAAAGTGTTTTAAAGGTGTGTGTATTGTGAATTTTTCTGTTTCAAAATTCACTGCCTCGGAGGAAGCTGCTTTTTAACTTTAAACATTGGTTTGAATGCTATTAACACTTTTTGAAGATACCTTTGGAAAGATACAAGCTTTCCCATGTTATGATGATAAATAGTATTGCTTCTTGTTCCTCCCTCCCTCCCTGTCCTTTTCAATCCTTATCATCTATGTAGCAAAATGGAAGGAGTCTCTTTGGGCTGCGCTCTTCTCTGAAGGCTTGGTGACAAAATGTAACAAAGAAGGCAGGACAGCCATGACAGTCTTTTCTTGTCTCCTGTATCTGCTGGAAGCAGACTAACTGCAGTCTCTTTTACTTTAATCTGAAAGAGATCTGCTATTGAGATGAAAGTCAAACAGCATATTGCTGGAGGAACAAGAGAAGTTGAGAATCACCCCAGTAATTAGTAGGTGAGAATCCTGTAGGTAGTTCTTGACACATAAGGCTCGAGTGTATGCTTTATGTAAGCATTTACTGTGATATTAGTAGCAATGCTGACTTTTCAGACCAGGTGTTATATATGCTTATTTTCCCATAGGTGATTCATCTTGCCCTAAAATTGCATGAATTGGTACTAAATGCTCTGTCAAGGGCTTTAGTGATGTGTTTGTCACCGATAACAATATTGTTGGCGTGGACCACTTGTTGGTACCAGCAGACTTAATAAACATACTTGTATAAATTCCTGACTCTAGATTAAGTTGGACAGTGATTCAAGAGGCACTATATGTACCAGTTATGTTCTTGATATGATAGAGTCCATTAGGGAAAGAAGACTTGCCTTGTCAGCCTTTGTAGAAAAATAGGATGGGGTTGTCTTTGTTGAAATGTTAATTTTGTTTTCTCCTAGTAGCCTGGTAGGATAAAGTAAGTTTATCTGTTAAAGAATTCTTGATACTTGCAAAATGCTGTGTTTTTCTTGTAGAAGACTTCTCAGTATGTTTTTTTCTCTTTCATGTACTAGGAAATTAGCGAATTCATTAAGTTTTAACCAAGGTGATTCTCAAAAGAATAGCTGCTACAACTGGCTACATTACAACTGTTCAGTGCCTTTGCATGAGAGAAACAAACCTTCCTCAATCCTCTGGAATGCAGGCATCCACTGTCTGTTCATTAATGAAAGAAATAACTAGCTCTTTGACCTCCTACAGTAGGGTTTCAAGATGTGAAATTGAAGGTTACAACTTTTGACCTGAGAGGAGCAAAAAATGAGAGAGGTGAAGTGTAAGGAGTTTGTTCATGGTAAGGGGAATATCAGAAGAATAAGTGTCTTAATTGGGAGGGAACATTATCATGCAATAAAGCTATGCAAACTGAAATATTTACTGATATTCTTTTAGTAAAGAAACAAATGCTGCAGTAAGCTGCAGTGAGATGATTTTTATGTGTAGGAATAGTAAGAATTCACCCGGAATATTCTGCTCATTACTGATTATTGATGTTATGAAGAACATTGGCCAAATGGGAAGAAGTATGGAAAGAGGAGAGGGAAAGCAAGAAAACGGGGAAAAATAAAAAAGACCACTGATTCAGAGTTCCTTGAAAAGATAAAAGAATTGCTGGGGTTCAATTTGCAGAAGAAACGGGTAGTTAGGAACGATCTAGCCATGTATGATGAATGGCCAAAAAGTGGAAATTTAGTGTACAGTATTAGAACAGAAAGTCATCTAATGATAATTTTGTACAGTAGTAGTCTAGTCACCTGTGAGTTAGGCGCTTCTTGATCTGGAAGTGATCTGTCTGCTTTCTGTACTGAGTGATAATCTCTCTGTGGATTTCTTTTTTGACACTTCTCCAGTGTTTGTTACAACTTGCGTATCTTTATGATTTTGTCCTATAGCAAGGGGTTCTTCAGATAGGTTATATATTTTGAGAGGAGCTGCCACTTTTTAGGTGATCTGGTTTGTTTTTTGGGGTTTTTTTTGGTTATTTTGTGTGTGTCTGTGTTGGTTGACGTGTTTTGTCGTAGGTTTTTTTTTTAGTTGCTGTAGGGTGTTTATTTGTTTGGTTTTTAAATCTAACTACTCTTTCATCCCTAATTTTAACTTGGGAGGTTGTTCAGTTTCTTCAGAGGCTTTTCAGAGTGTTACTTTTCAGGCCGAAAAATTCTGACTTAATGCGATGTTGCCAATTCCACACCACTTAAAAAGCCTAGTGGTAGCAACATTGTGCACTGCTGCTTTGCCAGTGCTCTCTGATAGTAGGTTTGGATCTTCTGCCCTGGTTCAAAGCTTAGTGGTCTCCTATTACCTCATGAGCCTGGCAGAATCAGTGAGATGAGGTAAATGCAAAAGAGAGGAACTTAGTATGGATGTTAAGAATAAAAATAACTCTCATAGTATGCATAGCAAAGCATGAGATTAGAGTACATGTAGAAACTAGGGTCTGTTGTTGTAGATATTTGAGATCCTTTAGTATGTGTATGTATTTAGGAATTCTAATGAGATTGCTTAATTCAGAATTGATTGTCATTGGTGAAAGTGAGTTGGGTAAGAGGAAATACTGTTTTTCTCAAAACTTCCTTATGCAAAGTTGTGCAGGAACTTTTGTCCTTAGTGCCTTTATGACTTTATTTGGGAGTGTTTATCACCTTGAGGATTGCCATCCTTGTATTTATATTCTGTTGTATGGTTCTTGGCAATAAATTGTCAACTTGAAATCTTGATAATTTCACAGGCTGAGCTCATGGTAGAAACATTCTTTTCAGTTCAGTGTCCTTAAGTCTTTATTTTTTTTAGAGACATATATCTAAATTCTTACGGTTTGGTATATTTGGGGCTGTTTGAAAATTGCCTGTATGTAGGTGTGTGATGATGAAGGTCTAAATCACTGCAGTTCTTCTGAGTCACTAGTTCAGAATTTATTTTTATTAGAGTTTTATGATTCTTAGAGCCTTTTTGATGCTGAATTTGAATACTTTAAGATCCACACAACACAATCAATGCACACTATTTTACCTGTAAAGAGAGCTTTTCCATCTCAATATAAAAACCAGATGACATTGAAGGTTGTGACACAGGCATTGTTGGATGCCTGTTTCAGGTTGAGCACTCTCCATGGCCTTGTACTTGAGAATCTATGTGCAGTTTTGGTAAAAAGCCTTTCAGGTTCTACAACTCTCTCTATATCAAAATCTCTTTCTTAACTTGACATTTTGTGAGATTCCTTCCTTCTTGAAAAGGGTTTGGATGTTTGCTAGACAGGCATAGAAGCAATTGAAAGAATATTTACTTACTTTATGGTTATATAAGATAGCCGTCTTGGATATTTTCTTGCAATCTCTTGGATAGAAGCACATCCCAAATAGCACAAGATGCTGATCTTTATACATAAAAAGCAACTTAATTGAAGCACAGTTTAGTTCAAATTAGGTAGATGCTTAATTGAGATGGTGCCATTATAAAATGATGATAGACTGTCTCTGGAAAACGACAGCAGTGACAAGTGAAATGGATCTTGCATGGAGTTACTGTGGTTATGGTATCTCAGAGGGCCAGGATTATTGTCAGATAATGAACTGTCCTTCGGAACATTGGGTATAAGGTTTTTTGGTACTGCACAGGTGTCTTGTAAAAGGTATAACACATATTATCATTTGTCACGAGGGGAAAGTTTAACAATATTTAAAGTTATAGCTCTGAAAAAAGTTTGCTCTTTTTGTGATTTTAATACTCCTGTTTCAAGTATGCATTGATGATAAAATGAGTTGTAACAAGAAAGGCAGCAAAAATCTGTTGCAATAGATTTCTGTTAGCAGCACTTGTGCACTAGGAGTAACAGTGGAAAGCTGAAAAACAGGGCAGAAATTCACTAAGTAGGATGTGCTTTTTGTACAGTAAGCATCCAGCATCTTCCATAAGATTATATTTAGTTGCATGACTTAAATGTCACCCTGGTTTTAAAAAGGATATTCTGTTCTTTGTGTTTAATTGCAGGGGAGGGGAGGAACTTTCTGATAGCCTAATCTGTTTTCATGGATTTTGCTGCTACCTTAAAGCTTTATGTGGAGACACAGCTCTAGTGTCATCATTATCATTCAGATAGTCTGTGTTGCTAAAAATGCGTGCTTGAAGTCACATTCTAATATGTTCTGAATGCAGCAGTTTACTGCTAGTATTTCATGTCGTTGTCTAGAGCCTCCATATTCTTTGTACTGTTCTTCAGTGAACCACTTGTCTACACTAAGATTTTTGGTAACATTCAGAGGTCTAGATACATATTTCATGCTAGAAATGTCCTGAGTCAAGGTCGTTTGGGATAAAGGAAGACAAGTATGTTTTTGAGTTTACTCTGCATGTACTAATTAATAAATTAACCCTTAACTGTTTCTAATTCTTTTTTTTTTTTAATTCCTACTGTTGTACGCCACAGGCTGTGTGACAAACTGAGGAAGGTCAGAGAGGCTACAAAAACATGGAACAATTCTTGTGGGACATAAAGCCTTGCTGAAGTGCCAAGGTGTTACCAATACCATACCAATGTACAAAGTATGGGAAACAAATAGGGGTTATAAGCAGCATGAAAATGTTTGCTGTTTTGTGTTGGTTCTGGGGGGTTTTTTGTTTGTTTATTGAAGAGGATTATGTCTGTAACTGGAATTTCCATGCACCTGACAAATACAATGATATATAATCCATCTTTTTTAGTACGTTGTTAGAAATAATACAACAATTGTATTCTGGAGTGAGTTGAAGGAAGTTAGAGGCAAGGCAAATCACTTCATAAAATTTATTTCTTACTTGTTCTGAGTTAGTGATGATTTGAAATGAAACTAGAAGTTTGCAGGAATCTAAAGCCTGTCTAGTGCTGCCTTGTGTCATGTTATCTGCTGTGCATGCTAGACCCATGACAGTGAAGAAGTTACTGAACTCTCCTTTGGAATGTCATCTTTGGGGGTGATGTTACTTTTGAATCTTCTGTCAAGTCAAAATTGTACATTTTCTTTCGTAATAGCTTTAGTGCTCACTTGCTTCATTGTAAAAGGTAAATGAGAGATCTGAGAAAGCTTGTCTTCAGAAACATATAGTCAAAACCTTTTTTAAAAAATGCAAAAACGCTACTGTTTAATTTCTTTATTTTAGATATGTATAGGGAAAAGGATGACAGCTTATTTCCTGGTTTTGAGCAAAGATATAACGAGTTTAATGAGTGGTTTTTTTTGTTCCTGCTACATAGTATCATTGTTTCTGTTAGCTGGAGTATTTTATGAATTCTGAGAAGTAACACTAAGTAGTACTTGTCAAAACAAACATCGTGATGTGGTCTTTATCTTTTATACATTAGTTTTTAGTAAGTAATTATTCTGGATTATGACTTCAGAGCTTTCATAACTTAGATGAAAGTGCATGGTTTGATGCAGTACCAGGCATCTCCTGATGGTTTTAGGAAAAAATACAGTATTCCAGACTGTAAGCTGTCTATTCATCTGGCTGCACAAGCAAGAAGTGTTTTCTGAGGGATGTATTCTATTGTAAAGAAAAAGAGTGTTTTGTTTAAGCTGTGTGAAGCCCAGAACATAAGTGTAGCCTTAATTGTGTTTCTGTTGCTACATAACTGTGTTGCTCGTAGTAAAATTTTCTATCTGTGCTTATATGCCTAGTGCTAATGGAGGTGTGCTTAATGGAAAAAGATGAGAACTTACCTCCACATACATCAGAAGCTAGGAGTCGAATGTTGTTTTATGTCTTTCTCTTTTTATCTAAATACCATTTGGGAATAGATATATTGCTTTCTAGTGGTTGCTTAAAATAATTAGTTTTAAGATAGGGAGGAAATGATACTTAAGTGTTTTTCTTGCTACTCTTTAACAAAAAAAATAATTTGTTGCCTCAAGAGGGTGCTGTCTGCTAGCAGTATGAATTGCAAAAGTGAAGTAGTTCTGGTATTCTAGTCTGATTGAGCTTTTATGTTCCTAGTCCAAATTGCTTTAATAAATACGTGTTGTTGTTTTTATTAGTTTGTACATGGATTTACAAATATTGGGGAAAAAGGCTTTAAGTGATGTAATTATTTTATGTTGTTACAGTTATTCTCATGTACTTAGTTCTTGTTTACTACTTTTCACTCACAGATTTTGGTGCATGAAGGAGGCAAACACTGGTCTGTTTTGCAGACTGGAGATGGGAAAGAAATGTCCCTCCAGAGGTTAATCAGGCTTGTGACAGAGAAGCTAAGACTTTTGTATTGCAACTTCACATTAGGCTGCTCTAAACTTGATAATGGGATATTTAACGCTTGAGTAGAACCACCACTGTAGAGAAAAATATGCATACACCTAAAGGAGGATACTGCCAGCAAGATAACAATTTGGTTGCCTGCTTGAGTATTTCTGGAGTACTCGCTGCTATAACTAGTTATTTTCTCTTCCATTCTAAATCTGCTTTAACAAAATACAAATTATGTATTCTCTTTTCTTTTCACCCCATACTCTGTTTACATTTTTGCCATTGATATTTTCACATGTATTAAAAGGCACGCTAATTTCCTACAGCATGGGTTTTTTCCTTTTGAAGGTATCAGAACGGGTAGAGAGAAGACTTCAGGAGATAGAAGAAGAAATGCGTGCTGAAAGACAGCTCGTAGAGAGGCGCCAGGACCAGCTGGGACACATGTCTCTTCAATTACAGGAGGTATGCAAATGAGAGCTTCCCATGTATTTAGGATTTAGTTAGGAATGTGTTCCATTTGTGAGCCTGTACCTGTCAAACTGGCAAAAGTGCTCATATCTTTGGCACATTTTTTAGCTCTCAGTCGAGCTCAGCTTGTTTTGATGACCAGATGGTACCAAGTAAAGTCTCAGTTCTTCATTATACTATCTTGTCTATAATTTAGACCTTTTTGGTAACGGCCACAAATCTTCTAAGAACCTACCCCCTATGCCCTTCCTGAAAGCCCAAGCAAACAAAAGCAAGTCATTAACTGGATTTTCTCAATTAAAACATTTTATTTTCTAAAAGGTAAGCTTTGCTTGCTCGTGCAAATGAACACTTTATTTCAACAGTCAAAACCACTGTAGTGGCCAGACAGCTTTTCATTGCTTTTCAGTTTCATTCAACAATGCCCAATGAAATATAAAATATTATTTAGGAGACAAATAGAAATGTTTAGAATATAAGTTAAAATTTGAGACAGCTGTTAGCTTTTTTTCTGTACGTTTTAGAAAATATATGAAAAATACTTCTTTTTTTCTGATTTTACTCCTGGTTGGAAAATCTGTGTCTTAACATAGCATAACTTTTTATTTCACTCCCCTTAAGATACAATTTGCAATTTTATCTCTGTCTGTGCAATAGAATACTATGACTGGGAAGAAATAAGCAGTTCCTTGGTTTTCAATTTTAGTATTTGCAGCAAGGCTTTTTGGAAGACATTACACTGTGCAGTGATACTGAAGAACCTGAAGTTAAGAGTGATGCTATGCATTTAATGTAAAGCTAGAGACTGTTCAAAGATGTCATATTTTAGAAGATGAGATCCTTTTTTTGATATAGATAAAAGGTAGTGTTTATCGAAAGGCTTGTAATCCTTCTGCCAGTATTTCGGAAAGACTTACTGTTTCATTTTCCCCCCACTTGATGTCCTAGTGGGTGATAAGAACTAGAGTGCTGAATTTCAGTTTTCATTGCTCTTTAATATGCCTATGTCTGCTTCTAGGTTCTTCAGTAGTGCCTTCAGTCTGGGGAAGGGATGTCTAATGCAATGAATTGGTGTGATTTGATAGTGTTATCTGCAGCATGGAACAATGGTTTTTTATCCTTTTAAAGGGATGATGACTTTACTTTTAAAGGCTTGATGACTTGTAATCTACATTGACACTGCCATGGTTTCCTTAGAAAGAAAACTTGAATTCAAGGGAATGAGTTCAAATGTAGTTCAAGAAATTTTCATATGATCTTTTGTAGATCACATGAACGATCATAGTCTATGTCATCATGAGCCTTCAGGCTGCGTACCTTTATTCTTGGTAGCTCATCTTTTGAATTTCATGCACAATGAATATGAAATACTAAGTACATCCTAGACCTATTCACCTAAGATGTCCAGCTGTTTTAATAAGATGGTTTAATCCTTCTTCTGGAAATTCTGTTTTTGCAAGTCATTTTCCCTGAGGAACCCTTTTCTAAAATACAGCTTAAGTTGCTGTATTTTAGAAAGAATGTACTTGAATTGCCTTGTGTACTTTTGCATAGCCTAGTGA
Organism: Corvus moneduloides; assembly: GCF_009650955.1. Taxonomy (NCBI): domain Eukaryota; kingdom Metazoa; phylum Chordata; class Aves; order Passeriformes; family Corvidae; genus Corvus; species Corvus moneduloides. The sequence continues at coordinate 20,667,627 of NC_045481.1, forward strand.
TTTTAAAGTAAATAAATATTTTGCTACAATTGTTATTTGGATGAAACATCTTTCTGCATAATTTTGAGCTTGTTACTTTGTTATTCTGTTTCTTGTCCTTTGTAATTTGAATTGTGAGTTAAATCGTCTCTTAACTCTGACAATGGCCTCAGTCTTGTGGTGATCGTTGCATGGACATAATGTTCTATTGAAGTCTATTTCTGTTTTCATTTATTTCTCCAAGATGCTTCCCAAGTAACATTGCTGGAAAGGAGGGTGGTGTTTGGACTGACTTTTGAAATCCTGTCATTTAATATGGCCTGAATGATTTACAGCGAAATGCTATTTAAAGCATTTGTGGCTGTTTAATGATACAATTTTTTCATTAGTTTGCCTGTTACACATTTTAAATCAAACCAAATCAAATGTGACTTTTGCATGGGATCGGTAATTGTTCTAATTAAGAATTCTTGTGAAGTTTGTGAAGTTTAAATGCTATTATTTTTAAGTAAAGTGCAGTGCCTGTAACTGACCACTACTTGTCAGTGTTTTACTGTCTTAAGAGAATCACCTTCCTGAATTGCAATTATTAAATTATATATTTTCAGGATCTAACAGAACATGATGACACATTTGTTTTGTATCTGTACTTGTTTTGTACCTTTCTCTTGTCTGTCTTTTCTTTCTATGAGTTTTTTTTCTATAATGTGCAAACTTCCTGTTTGTATTGTAGTAGTATTATAATCATAGACTGATTATGAACCAAGATGATATCTATTTGTATACTGACTGTTAAGAAAACTTGATGTATAAAATTTTACATCTTTAACTTTTAAATTTGCATTTTTCTTTTGAATCTGTAGCCTGTCTGTGCTGTGTGTAGTTGTATAGATATTATTTTCTCTACATATTTATGTATCTTTTACCTTAATGTGTATTGGCGCATTTAAACAGCAATTACTGCAAATTGGAAAATATAAATTAGCAAACAAATTCATGCAAATTGTGTATCTTAATTTTTTTCTATATTCTTTATATAAACATGTTTCTGCTTAGAAAGGAGAACAAATATTCTCTTCTTGCCAGTGGTATTAACATGTATACATGAATTGCTTTAACAACTGCATTTGTTGTGTGAAATGAAAACTATTTTGAGATTCCTCAGTGCTTCTTTTTCTTTGAATATAAGGACACCATCACCTCTTAGTTTTTGTAAGTAATAGTTGCATTTATGCATCTATTTTCTAAAACAAGATCAAGTATCATTCTTAAAAAGAAAATGGGCTGTAGGCAGCTTTTCTGTGTGTCGGGTGTCCTGGATGGCTTTACAAAATTCTGTGCTTGGCTTCCTGGATTTTGGTGAAATGTGTCCATGTGTTCATGCTTTGCATGCTTTAGGTGAACAGAATCATCTTTATTGGACTTCTTGAATCCACTGACTGTGGTAAGGTGGTGACTACAGTTGTATCTTAAGCTAGCAACTTGGGTAGGCCAGGAAGCATTTTTTAACTTTCTCTTTGTGCAGCTGTATACTTAGATTCTGTTTGCCTCCCACTGCAAATACAGTGAACTGTAAGAAGCTGGTGGACAGAGACTGGGGTAAACTGATGGTCAAAAGTGTTACTGAACATTGTTTTTTGCATATCTTTATCACCGCTCTTTTTAGACAAACATAAACTTGATCTGTGCTCTGAGCCACCTGGATATTTTAGTGCATTGTTGATACTTGCTCTTTGGCTCTGTGCTATGCCACCTGTGGCCAATGGTTTCTGTTTTGATTGTGGTTTGAATCTGTCTTTTGCTTGGAACATCGGCAAGTCTCATTCATATCTGTCACTGAAATAGCCAGGTAGTCTGTTTTTAACAGCCTGGCTGCTATGTTTGGGTAGCATGCTTGGAGCCATGCTAGTCACTAATGTAGCAAGTTAGGGAAAGTACTTTCATTCAGATTATGATGTACATTTCTGCCTTTAAACTATAGCATGAGGCTGCTTGTATGTTTCTGGTAGTATGAAAAACTCACTGATCAGTCTCACTTTGAAAGAGCAAGTTTCAGTTTGTGGTCTGTGCACAGCTTTCAAAAAATCTGGTTTTATTTAAAAAAAAAACAACACAGCAAAACCAAAATAAGACCAAAATCCAAAGCCTAAGAAAAGTTTGTAGGCTTAAGTTGCTGTAAAAGTTATTATTTGCTCTTGAAAGGTTATCATAAGTTGGAAGGATTGAGAACTGTTGTTCCAGAATCCTCCCTATAGTTTTCTTCATGTATAGGAAAAATTGATCTATCAAGCAGTAAGTTATGTTTTTGAAGTTTTGGGGTTCAATAGATAGTCTGTGTATGTGGATGAGGTATGCTCAGTTGGGGTATACCAGTTACATTTGTATTCTAATGCAGTCTTGTGTTAGTGAACTCTTTTATAAAGGCCTGTAAGAATTCCTCTCCTTGGTCAAATCAAAGTTCATCTAGCCTGACCACCTAGGTAGGCAGTGGAACATCTAGCTGGTCCTTCCCAAAACCATGCTGTGAAGACCTTTTCACATGGAAATTCTCTGTCTCCTTGTGGCCGCCTCTGTACCTGCCCCCTCCAAGGCCTCATCAACTCCTTGTCAGTCTCCTTCAAAACAACCTGGACACTAGAGTGCTTTCAGAGGAGGAACTTGGTAGGAGAATCCTGTTTACTGTAGGTCTGTTCCTATTCCTCGGTGCTTCAGCTTCTCTGGGCAGTGTGTGCCTGCTGTTTGGGAGCCATTAGGGAGGAGTGTGTGCTTGAACTGTTGTCCTCAGCATCCTTTTCATAGTTCCCATTTTTGACATTTGACTCCCCCAACCCCTTCTTTGGGGACAACAAATGAAATCGAAGAATCAGTTGGATCTTTACACATTTTGTTTGCTTTTTTTTTTTCTTTTACCCTCACAATAGAAAGCTTGTATAGAGATCCTTAGTGGAGAAAAAAACAAGTGTGGCATAAATCAACAAGAGAGGGTTCTTTAAAAAGGAGTACAGAAAGGGGGCAAAACACAGAATTAACTTTGACCTGTACAATTTCTGAATTGTCAGTAAGAGCTGACATTTGTCTGGCTGTGGATGACCAGATGTTTCCATTTCTTAATGACACTGATTAACTGCCTACCTGGCACCTACTGGTACAATGCATGTTTCACAGTTGAAGCAGTGCACATATAATGTGTTTCATTTACTGTCACATCACTTTTTTTTGCAGTATTTTAACTTTGGTGTATCTGTCTATATCTATATATATGTATGAGCTGTTTTTTCCTTAAAATGAAATGGCTATGGGCTAGTTTTACAATATGCAGAAAATAAAACTGAAGGTTATATTTATAGTATCAGTTATAGTACAGGACACATTTTTGTTTTAAATTATTGCAATTTAATAGCCTGAATATCAGTCAGTGAACCTTAGTAAGTTGAAATGACATATTTATTTCCATGGTTTCTTCTGGGAGTTAGGATGTGCTACTGATGCAGAGTCATTTTTTGCTTTCAGCAGGAATAATCTTTGAAAATTTTACTAGTATTCCTGAATCCAGCCCATATTTTCTTTATGATTCTGATATCTCTAGCCAAATCTGCACATGAAAACATGCATGTTTGGTACTATGTTAATTATTAATTTAGTGCCAAAAATAAAGTTGGCATAAAGTTGACTGTCTGTACCAGAGCTTCTAATTTTGCTGGTAAAACTGATGGTCAGTTACAGTTAATAGACATCATGTATTCCAGGTAGGCTGTTCTGAACCAGTACTTCTGGTCATTAAAAATAAACTAATAAAAAAACCCAAAATAAAGCAAAAACCCAGTCAACTTGGGTAATGCAAAAACGGCATTAGCTGAAGCGATGATCTTAGACTTTGTTCATGTTGCTTTTTGGGACTTCTCCCAAGAGCCTTTTTGAGTAAAATGTGTGCAGTGTTGAGTTTTATAGTTGACTGGAATGATAGATTTAAATCTCTACTGAATACTTACGAAAATACCTTAAATGTGTTACAGTCTTCTATTATCTGATTAGGAATCAGTATGACTAAAAGTATAACTCTTTATGTGGCATGATATTTTCAGTGGCATAGTTATGATTAATGTCTTCCATGGTCTCAGATTTTAATGTAAGCTGTTCACCCAGGAGAGTAATCCAAACTATACTGAAACGCTTATATTTACTGAGGTGAGGTTATACGAGTGAGGTAAGTATATATAGTCATTTATTTTCTTCAAAAAACTACTTTTAAAGTCAAAACTTCTAAAGCTGAATGCCTGGGTTCACTGAAGTTGATTAATATCTTTTATTCTGTTTTCATACACTGAAATTGCTCTCCAGTGTACAGTGAAGAGAAAATATTCAAAAACTGAATGAAATCGCACAATTTATGGGAACAAATTTCAGGGGTATTTGTTTTGTTGTTGTTCTGTTGTTGTTTTAGCAAGTAATTATGGAAGGAATAGTTGTACTTACTTATACTTCAAGATATGGGATAAAAGTAAAAGATTTGTGCTAAGGTCCCTAATTAATTGATTTGACACTAGTGTGAAAAATGCTTGGTCATGTTGCACAGATAAAAACCGTGTTTAATTAACAGTTACAGAAATTCATGGCAAATTATCAGTATATGGCTACTGATCTCTCTCAGCTGATGTTTCTAAGTGATATTTAAAATGAGCCAATGATATTGCTATGGCTTGAGATATCTAAACTTGGGTTATGTTGTAAATATTACATGTCATTAATATCTGTCATATCTAATACTTTCTTTGCCAGTGATGTGTTCTGCAAATAGTGTTGGTTTGCAGAGCGACAAGATTTTGAAATTGATATTTAAGGCATTATTATTTTTGTAAGATGGTTTAGAAAATGGACATACATGGTTTTAGATACCTCAGTTTGAGAGGGAATGGGAAAAGTCCCCATGGATTTGTTTTATTTTCTGTTATTGTTGTCAAAGAAGGGCACATCAATGTTGATAACTTTGGTCAGGAAAGTTTCAGTTGATTCAGTTGTAGTTCTACAGCTCTAAGTGTCCGTCCAGATTCAGAAAAAATAACCTTTTTTTTTTCCTTATGACACAATCTTATGGTAGAGTTTTCTTGACTACAGTGCGTTGTATTTCATGTGCACTTTATATTAGAGAATATATTCTTTTTCTGTGATATGTACACAGCTAATCTGTAGGGGATCTATAGAGCCTTTTAGACCTGAATCTAAAGGTGTTTGGGGTCAACTTGAGTGTGTGGAGCTCTATACATCGGAAGGATGTTAGACTTTGTGTTTGTCCCTGTTCTCTGCATGGGTGTGTTTATGTATGCATGGACTTATATTTATCTTTTCATAACAATATACATTGGCTCTACATGGAAATATGAGATGCAGACAGAAAGCATTTGTCTAGATCTTCTTTCTTAAATGTATCAGCAGATTCTTTAATTTTTAACAGCCTTGGAATGATGGCTTCTGTAAATTTTATAATGAAGTTTACAATATATTTTTCTCCTCTAAAGGTTTTAAGGAAGCAAGATGCTAAAGCAGATGAAACAGAAGAACTCATGAGAAACAAACTTGTGAAATATGAAAGTGAAAAGCACCAGGTAAGACTTAATTTTTTCCTTTCTGTTTGGTTTTAAATGAGTTTATAGTGTCATGTGTTACAATATATGCTTCCTTTTTCTGAGAAACCAGTAGAAAAAAACTTTCTTTACTCTTTAAGAATACAAGGTGCGGAGTTTTTTTCTGCATCAGAGGCACTGAGAGTATAGCTATGCTGAACTTGTGTCTCTCCTTCAAAGCTCTTTATTTATACTATGTTACTTCTGATGACTCTTCCATCCTGCCAGGCAGACAGATTTATCGCTTGAGGATTATCCTTGATTTCTTTCTCTGTTTTGTCTCTGAATTTGTATATAGTCTGCTGTTGCTTACTTGCAGCAGCTCAAAGCACCTTTTCTTCATCCCTGCAACTAACTCATGCTGGTTATTTTGCAACATAGTCATTTACTCTTACTGAACTCTTGCCATATTGCACTCTTTCTGTTCATAGAAAACAAGATTTCATGTATTTCTATTCTAGCAGGATACTAGGGCTATAGTAGGCTTTGCCCAGTTTTTTTCCCACTTGCATCAAGTTTAGCATCTTTCAAAGTTATACCCCTTTATGCTAAGCCTTTATGTAGTGTTTTATGTTATGTTGTTCTCTTCATTCCCTTAATGCTGGTCCTGTTTACATTGCCCATTTGCCAGGCTCTCAACATCCTCCTTGAGATTACTATCTCAACAATAACAATTTCTGCTGTCAAAACCTGTATTTGTTTCCAAGTGGATCTTTGAGCTATTTGTGGAAGAAGTCAGAAAATATTTTGTAGCTTTTGCTTTCGTTTCTTTTTTTTTTTTAATTGTCATCAGTTTGCTGACTATTTCTGATTACACATTTTTAATATTATGTTTTTAGGAAAACTTCCAGTTTTATGAAATTCAGGGCACTTCAGTTTTTTAGTCATCTTGTTTCGAGAATAATTCAAATACATCATCTTTCAAAACACAGAAACCCCACAGGTTTTACCAATTACAGTTCTACCAATGCATGTCATCTTTAACACTTCTATGAATAAAGTGTTTACCAAAGGTGACTTCAAATATTAAGTCATTGTTAATTTTGAGTTTAAAAGTATGTTTCAAATCCAGGGACAATGTTTTTGAAACTTTGTTAAAACTTATCTTCCATTTTTTACTTTTAACCCAGTAAAAATTTGCTTTTGTGATTTTTGTTTTGGATAATACAAATGACTTTGTATCTTCATATGATACAGAATATTGTACAAAAATTATGGACTGTAAGTAAAACTCTTTTTATGTAATTTAAATAAGTATTGCAGGGATTTAGTACAAATGAAGGTTTGCTTTAAATTTTGGATGAATAAAAATACTGTGTATATTATATCGCATTTTAAATAGGTGCTTATATGGATTAATTTGTGTCAAAATTAAATGTTAAAATACACTTTTATATTATGATTCATATGTTGCTTTTCTTTCTTCATCATCCTCTGAAATGAAAGCTTGAGCAGGAATTGGAGCAGTCCCGAAAAAAGTTGAGTGAATCTGAAGGCAGTAGAGAAGCTCTTTTGCATCAGGTAACTGCTTTGGTGTGGTAAAAATCCTAAAGTTTTCATATTAGATTGTGTCTGAGGTCTTTTTGTTTAATATTACTATCTCATACTCTGATAGCATTGTTTTATAAAGAAAAAAATGAGGTATAGGAAGATAGGTTTAAGTGTCTAAAATATGTGGACTGAGCTCATTATACTTTTTCTGCTTTCCAAACTTTTATGTGTATATGTTCATATATATTAATTATAGTAGTGGTAATAATGGTATGTTTTCAGTACATAAACACATTATGTGAAATTTCCTTTCATAGCATGCTTTAGAGCAACTTCTGTATTAGTAATCATTGTTCCGCAAAGTGCGTGCTATAATTGGTGAAATCAGATAAATCAATGACCTAGATGTATTTGCTATATTGTAACATGGAATAAGAATAAATAAACAAATACCTGAAAAACTATCTAAAGTGTGCTTCAAACAGTAGCTATTGATGTATCAATGATTAAATATAAAATTTGTAGGAATTTGGATTATTGCTTTAGAAAAAAAGTCCTTTCTCCTAAACATCCTTCTTTCAGAGGAGCTGGATAAAAAGACTGAAATAAGTAGGGAAGGGGAGGCAATTGGCATTCTCATCTTTTAGTTGTTTGACTTGGGTATCTAGCAGAAGTTTGAGTTAGCTATATTACTGTTTTGAATTTAAATCACTGGGCATGGAATATAGGGTAATATGAATTAGAGGTATTTTTCTTCAATTCAGCTTTAGCATGTTGGATTTTCTTTACTTTCCTGCATGTTGTCATCTTTGTAAGTGCTGTACTATATATGATAGGAAAGAAAAATGTGAAAAGCCCCAGTGTTTCTTATGAATAAATACATTGTATTTTTAAGGCACACAGTTTAAATAAAACATATTGTTTGTTAAATTTGTATAGACATTTTTACTAGCTATGTAAAGAGACAATTGCAACATATAATTTTTGGTCTAGAGAAATTAATGCTCATCTGTGGTCGACATAAATTAAAATATTTCCTTTAATTTTGAATAATCACTTTGTGGCCTGTAATTAGGAGGTAGTTTGTGTTTACCATCTGCAGTACTCTCAAGATTTATTTATAAATATTTTTTGTGTGTACTATTTTTTTTAGCGTTTAATACAAGTATGGTATTTACTTTTTTGTTCTGTTTTTCATTAAACATTTGATGCTTGTGCATATATTTTAGATTGAGGATCTTCGTTCCCAGCTTTTGAGAGCAGAAGAAGACCGTGTAGAATTGCAACATCAGCTTTCATATGCTGCTATGCATCGCCAGAGTTACCAGGATGTACAAGATGATGACAGGAGAATTAGAGCAGGTACAACTAACGTTTTGCACTAGAGGCCTGCAAACTAGTTAGTAGGCATGGACATTAACTTTATCTTAGAGTCACAGTGTAATTCTTCTATTATTTCAACAAGAACAGCCATTTAATTAATCAGATATAAGTTAATAAATATTGGCACCTGAATATTAACAGACAAATAGCAATGACAGTTAATTTATTATAAAATATTTTGATTTGCATGGTTAAAACAAATGAGACAATTTCAGCAAACTGAATAGTGTTTTTACAGAAGAAACACATTTGTATTATTTTTAAGTAATCATTTTCCAGAAAACTTGCATTTCAGTCCATTTGCAGTTTGAATTCTGCCATCTTGAAAATGATAACAAGAGTCATTGACTAGGTGGTTAATAAGGCTGATGATTTTCTGGTAGAATTTTCAAGCAGCATGTTCCTGAGTGGCTAAGAAAATTTTGATGATGCAGTCAGGGCTTCTGTTTGCGCTATGCTAGCGTTTTAGAGTTGGAATAGTTTCATTTAGAAGACAAATACTTTAAACTATTTCAAGATACGATTGCATATTAAATTACCACTTTAACAAGGTCTTCAATTAATTGTTAGTTATCTGTCTGTGTTTAAACTTTTCAAACATAATCAGAAAGACATTAGGGAAAGTCTTTCTCCTTATTAGCATAGAAATGTATTACTCAAGGTAATACAGGAATAATGACTCCAAGTCCAGTGTCTAGGGGAATGTTTAATCGGTTTGGCTAATGACGTATTTTTGTATTTTCGTACTTCAGCTTCTGAGTTATCTTGGGTTTTAAAATAGGACTCTGACTCTGTGTTTTACAAATCTCAGAACACTGGAAATTGACTGGATTTTTTTATGTGGCTTAGCTTCAGAAATGTAATGCAAAGTAATAATTTCAATAATTTTTCTCCAGTCATGCTAATGTATCTGCTTAAAAGTTAATTTATTTGAAACAATATGCCTTTCATGTTAATAAAAGCATGTTTTAATTTTCCTATTAGTCTTATAAATCGAAACAAGATGTAAAAATATGAAGAAAATAAAAATATACTGGAACTGTTAAGATTCAATAGCAAGTTATATAAATGTATGCACATGTTTCACCTTGCTGTGTAATTTCTGTTTCTTCAAAGATGCACGGGAAGAAGACAAATGGAGATTTTTTTTCTTTTGCCTCTAATAGTTGTTTATGACTAAAGACCTTTGAATTTCTGAGAGAATTTATAACTTACTCTTATCAAAACCTTTGGTTGTAGTTGCAGGATTCAGACATAAAATTCACAGATAATGTGACTTTCAAATTAGGAGGTATTACTCTGGTGAGATAAAATCTTGGCCTTGAAGCTGGTGGCCAAATCTCATTTACACCAGGACTTTCCCATTGTTTCTTCCATTCTATTTCATTTTATTCAGTTTTGTTGGGGCTTTGGTTGTTTTGTTGTTTTGGGGTTTTTTTTGAGGGGAGCAGGTGTGTCCAGGGGGAAAAGTGGAAAACCCCTATAAAATGACTGAAAAATACTGTTTAATTCAGTAAAATGCTATTAGGTTATGATTCAGGTATACCATTTTTCACAGATATTTTGGTCAAAATCAGCAGTTGTAGAGTAGCCTCAAGTAGAGAAGCAAATTGCCAAAAGTGAAATGAGATAAAATTAATTTATCACAAGCTGGTATTTCTACTGAGTCTGTTCCTCTGTTCTTGCTGTTTTACAGTAGCTGAAAAATATGAGAGAGAGAAGCAGGATCTAGAGAAACATATTTTGGAACTTAAAGCAAAGCTGAGTCATAATGCTGTAATGTCAGAGGTAGAGGAACTGAAGAGATGTATAGAGCGTAAGGACAAGGAGAAAGCACAGCTTGTAATGCACATACAGGTAAGTCGGGTTTTGTTGCTTTTTGTCAAGTGGCACTTTTTTGGTTTTTCAATAATTTCTCATCTGTTTAACATTAGGTGATAGATTAGGGATTAACCTTTAAAACTGAGTAACTGTTGTGCTCGTTGTTATTTATTGTGTAAATAACTTTGGAAAGGGATTTGAGTTTGCTGACTTTTTTTCTCTCCCGTGTAACACCAAAAAAGGTATTTGCTCTATTGCCCATGATTTCATGGTTTGGATTCCTTCTCTTTCCCATGTGGAAAGAAAAGTTGATCTGATTTTATCAGCACTTACCATTAATAATGGTTTTTGGAACTACTTTTATAAGGTAGTACTTCCTTATTCCCCATTCCATCATTCCTCAGAACTAAAGTTCAACTTTAAAAATTGAGATACCTTGTTCTATGAGAGAATGCAGTAGAGTAACAAGTGTAGATCACAACTTCTCTCTTTTTTGCAATTAGATGCAATATAATAATATAATCATAAGTATTAATAGTCTTCTTTATGGTAAGCACATACTGTTTAATGTGATTCTCTATGAAAAGGATAACAGCAGCCTTTTGTACTGGAATTTTAGTTTTGACCATAAAATGAGATCTAAGTAGGCAGTAGCATTCTTATTTAAGATGGGAAATTTCTGTATTTTTTGCTCCTGTCTAGATTTGTCATTGGTAGTAGTATGTCTAAACAGTATCAATTTTCTTCTGTCTTCCATGACTGTCAGGAGAAAAGAGTTTGTTAGCAAAACCATGTGCATTATTTCAGTAGTCAAGGACTTAACATTTTATTTTGCTTGTATTTTGGCATTCTGTAAGCAAGAAATTTAGTATTTATTTTCCTAGTGAAGGTACTTACCTTGAAATGATGTTGCATCGTGTTGGAAATTCAAATGTAGGAGTTTATTTTTTTGTCTTTTCATAGATTTACAGGACTATACTGTTCAGTTTACTTCTACTGCTCTTTTACCATGAAAACTTCTGTGCTGATTTAAATCAAACTAATACATCAAATTACATTTGGAAAAAAAAAGCCATGTCAAAATAAGTTCCTATGTGCTTTATGAAATTCGGTCATTGAATAGGTTTAAAAAGACCTAAAGTGTTTCTATAGGGGATAAGACGAACAGAACTCATTTCCTGGTGTCGATCAGCATTTGTATTTTAGCTGGTTAATACAACCCATGACTAACTGAAAACATTCTGGTATTTTGTTTGTTGTGCCTGAGAAACTAATTATTTTGGTGACATGAATTAATTGAATAAAAACCCACAGAAAAACAATTATTTTAAACTTCTGCTTGCAGAACATGCTTTCTTAAGGATCAGAATGATTTTATAATACTAATTTCCTGCTCTGAAAATACTCATTCAAGAGTGCTCAGTTGGGGTCATTGTCATTTCTCTGAGTTAGAAATCTTTGACTTCCCTCATTTTCTCAACAGAAAATACTTTGTACTTCTTATCTGCTTCCCACTGCCTTTCTCCTACAGGGGCAGTAACAGGAAAATAGCTAGTGTGTTTTTCTTTTAATGAGACATCAAGGAATGCAAGGATGTGAATTTCTAAACTTGTGTACTAACAAAGCATTTTGTCAAGCCTGTTCTAACAGCTGCTCCTATCAGATAGTCTGATTCGCAGTTGGAAGTGACCAGCCATGTTTGACTTGAGATCAATTTATCTTTGTTTAGTGGGGAGGATCTAACTGCACTTGCTTCTGATGTACATGTGATACTAGAAATTTCTTTTGATTTATTCAAATGTCATTGTTTGCAACAATTTGAGTTGTGTGTGTGTTGTACATTTAGCCCCCGACAGTTGCCATAAAATCACAATGTGATGTCAAATGGAGAGGATGAAAAAGGTTAAAACATATTCTTAAGCTCATGTTTAAAAGTGAGTTCAATCTTAAATTAATTTTTAAATTTAATATTTATTTCAGCTACTGTAGTTTATGTGAGGGTGCTGCTGTGAGATCTTGCAAATGTATACAACTATCTTAAATACATTTTTCTGCATGAAACCATAAAGATATGGGATTGTTATGGCTAACTATTAAGATTTAACTGTTATGACTAAGAAATAAAGTGCACAAGTTATAAAGATGCAATACCCTACTTTCTCCGTAAGTGTTTTTAGACTCTTATGCATATGAACTTGTTTGATTTACTAATTACTCTTCATTCGAATTTGGTGTTAGTAGTCTTACAGTATTGTCCAGTACAGCAGACAGTCAGTTTGTTAAAATATTTTAGTTTTTCTGAGAGAAAATTGATATGTTTATTTAATATTAGAATTCTTCAGTAATATAAATCTTTCAGTCTTATATCTCACTAAAATTTACTTTGACTTCTTCTACAAATTAAATTGTTAGCCAGTGATTGTCATTATGAGTCAATTCAGGTATTTGAAAATCAATAGGTAACACTTCTCTAAATTTAAAGATATTCTTACAAAATAGGAGAAATCAATACCTTTGCAGACCAGTCTGTATTGCCATGCCAGTGTTCAAATACTGAAACAGTGCTACAGGTGGGTTTACAATGTGCAGATACTGTTTGCTTTGATACACTTTCTCTCTAAAAACACATATCAACCTGAGAGGAAAAAAAAGGTGGTTTTGGTGTGTCTTGTATTTACATATGACATTATCTGTCAGAAAGAGTACCATGCTTTGGAAGAATACAGAGAAGGCATCACTTCAAGAAACTGATTTTGTGCAACATACTTTTTACTGAATCAGTGTACTTTTTGACTGGTTGAATGTATCTGTTTTTGATTTTTCAATTCACAAAATTTATGCTTGTATAAAAAATCTAAATCTTTGGTGTTAATGGTTCTTAGTGTTTAGATGCATTCAGATTGGCAAGAGATGCAGATCAGATAGGGATGAACGAAATATCTGAGGTCTGCATTTGGGAAAAATTAATAAGACGTAATTAGGCGCAATGATTAATTGGTGTAAACATTATCAGTGACAGTGGTATGATTATGTAGCATTACAGTCTGGTGCCTGTACTGCTGAGATGCAGGGCAGGTAAGAGAGGAGGGAGAAAAACACTTACAGATCTACTTTAGGTGATTAATATAATTAGTGTGGTGGGGTAAAATGTGACTTTCTGTATTCTTATCAGTATAGAATGTTTGCACATAACAGTGATATAGGGCATTAGTTGCATAACTTCTACCAAATGAGTGGTCCTCACTTGTGTTTTAAATGTTCACATGAGTTTTAAGGAATGTTGCACTGAATACACTATGTATTGTGTTTTCTTTTCTTAGAAGAAATTTGTTGTCCTAGAATGAATTTTGTTTTGCAGTTTGGGGTGGTTTTATTTTTAAACTAAGTGTCAAAAATGCAGGGCAAAAGTATGATATGTGCAGTTAAAACTAGGGACTAGAAAGTCCAAACTGCAGGAGTATCTGGAATGGTGGTAGAGTGACAGGTTTAGTGCCTCTAGTGATTAGTTTACACTTCAGATAAGTAAGTCGGCTATAACTGGGAAATGTTGGCCCCTTTCTCTCCTTCTATTTTCTTATGAAAACTGAAAGCTAGATTACATAGTGGGATATTGGATCTAGAGAAAACTAGACGTACAACTGTTTTATTTGAGGCAAATGTTGCATCTGTTCTTGAGTTTGTTAATCACTTCTGTTGTATGTTTTCCCTAGCCAGAGTCTCTCAGTTGAAACGTCTGTGGTGCTGTTACAGTCGAGGGCTGATGCAAACCTTCTAATCAATTTTGAAAATAATAGTTGCCTTCAGATCTCTGGAGCATTAATATGCTGTACTCCAGGATTTAGTAGCTAGTCTTAATGACAGTTTTTAATTTTTCCACAAAAGTATTAACCTTTTATAAAAACCTTCAGATATTAAAGCCAGGAGGAGAGTATTTGATATTATGTTTATGGTGAATGACTTGAGATGTTTATTCTAATACCTTCCCCTTGATTCTGTCAGCAGTGGAATTGTGAGAATGCAGCAATAAAACTAATTGGGTTAGAAAAATTGAGACCCAGACTTGTCTTGTGTAAAAAGTGAGGAGAGACAATGTGCTGCAATCAGTTTTTTCTGTAGTAATCGCAATGCAAAATAAGCTAACAATTGCTGTATACATACACAACATATTTTACCAACAAACTGTTCTGAATATCCCGGGTTGTTTCTGTCAGGAGAACCTCCATAATGGTGTAATGTATGTCACAAAATACTGTTACAGTTCGGTTGCTTCCAGAGATCCTCACTGAGTTCTCTGTGTGACTGACCTTGAGCCACCGAAGAAAGATAATGGATGCTCCTTGAAATCTGAAATCTTTAATCTATAAAGGCAGCATTTGTCATCTGTATAGAATTTTTTTTTGCAACCACAGGTGGTTAGTAATTTTCTACTTGGAAAATAAACTCAAGTGTCCAAGGAATGCAAATTATGCAAATTTTTTCTTCTATTTTTAATGAGTGCAACCTCCTGACAGTGCTTGTCCTTTCTCCTAGATTATCTCACCGTTAACTACAGTAACAAATACAAAAGAGAAAATTAGATTAATATTAAAACAAACAAACAAACAAAAAACTCCAAAAACTAACTCCCAAATACCCTACATCTCTATATTCTTGTCTCATAGAAATCCTTAAAATATTTATGTTCATAATTGCCTAGAAGGGTGATTCCAAGATAGGAATGTGAAAATTAGGATATATTATGTAAGGTCTAAAGAAAGCATCACTCTGCCAGATTCTCCCATCGTGGTGGGAAAGGGCATCCTGCAAGGCTTAGGGCACAGCTGTATGGGGTGGAACCCTTTTCAGTACATGCACAGTCATGGCTGTGACATTGAGCTCCTTGTCCAAACTTCAGTAATACAAAGCAGAAGAGGATATCTTCAGACAGTGTCTTAACAGTTGCTTATTTAGTGTTTTAAATGCCAGTAGTGCAAGCCCTTACAGATCAGACAGAATTTTGACAACTGCATCCATGTTAACACAGAGATACGCGTTTATCATACGTCAGCTAGGAATTCAAAAGTACAGATCAGAACATTTGGGACTCCTGTTACGATATAGATACAGAGTGTGGAGATACTTTCTCTATCCTCTTGTTTTGCAGGGTTGGCTGCATGAAATGTTGACTTGCTATGATGCTGTTTTCCACTTGATTTCAACTGTTGGGCCTGTGCTGGCTTAACTTTTCTAAGCAAAGTGCAAATTCTTTGCTAAGATTTATCTTATTTGCGCATACTGTAAAAAGAAAACATTAGAAGTCACATTTATATTGGTACATCCATGTCAAAATCCAATTTTCCTCTTCATGCAAATAGTTTGTGTTGATAAATTTGTTGTGCTTCAAGGTAAATATCTAAAACAAATGTTCCTCTTTTTTATTATACTGTAAATCAATAAATTGGAGATTGATTTACTTCTACACAATTAGATGAATGTTTACATTTAATTGAATATTGTTTTCTGTGTTTAAGCTTAGGCTCATAGTTCATTAAAATGTTTGTGGGGGCTGTAGTTCTGTTAATGAAGTGTGTACTCTGGGGAAATTATATATGAGCAACTATTTTTTAATGAGGCAGAGTTGAGTACTACATCACTTTAGTATGACATCCTCTATGGTGTCTCCAGGAAGACATGGAATGGGAAGTGATAACAGCATGTTATCATGACTGAAGGAATGATGACCCATTTTAGAAAATCTGTGGAATGGTAAATGTAATATCTGACTGTATTTTATTAGGCTATTTTTAACTTCTGCTATACTCAATTTAAATATTTATCTTTAAAGAAGTATTATAATCTGTTATCATTGGAAATTAAGCTTATTTTGATTAAAATTTTGCTAGTTGTATCTTGTGAGCTTGTTTTGATTGTCTTTTCAGCGCAGCAAATATTATCCTGAAGAGATTGATAGAATTTACTGCCTCCCAGGAGGTGTTGGCCTGGTTTGGATGGGAAAAAATAAAACAAAACAAACTAACAAACTGACAAGGAGAGAGCCCTTACCTTATCAACAAATCCAAGTCTCCCTCCTGCCCCCAACCTTGTGGAAGGATCTTTGTCTAAATAGTCATTCTATATCCATCTGTAAAGTTTCCAGTTCTTTCATAGGTAAAATACTTTTCCCTTGTCCATTCTGAATTGCAGGCTGTTTATTTCAGACTACATTCGCCATTTTTTCCAGTCATTCTGAAACCTAATCTTCTTCTCTAAAGTATTTCAATCCCCTGAGGCTCGATAATATGTTTGACTGACAATAGGTCAGGTCTATCAAATTCATCTTTTGTTAATGAAAAGACTGAATGGTATGAAAGCAGTCTAAATAGGCCCAAAATGCAGAATACTAATGTGAATGTCTGTGTGATGATCTTAGTAAAATACAATTTTGCTAGTGTATCTTCAAAAACTGATTTCTGAGCATGTCCTTCCAGAAGGTGTATGGACTATTTTTCCTGAGTTGCTTATGAGACTGTTCAGAGAAATGCAATTTGAGAAATGCAGCACTTTGTATTTTTAAAACGTGTGTTTTCAATTTAATTCATTATTGAAAGGCTTATATATGCCTGCTGCATTTTCAAACATCTTTTGCACTTTGGTCTAGAAACATTTACCAAGCTGCTGTATTCTCTTTGTATCCAGTGCTATCAAATACACCTTTATTTAGCACATTGCTTTCATAAATGCAACCAGCATAAAACTGGGTAACAGCTAACTCATATACTATAAATTATTGTGATTGTGGTGAATGCTGTTGTTTCTTTTCCAGTTCTCATTTTCTCTCATCTTTACATTAATCTCCTTATATCTTACTATTTGGTTTTATTTCTTTATGTAGAGTGTAATATATGGCCAGTGATTGATCTCAAACTTACAATACAGAAAAATAACAAGAACAACCAGAAGAGGAACAATTGCAGTAGTATGTATTTTATGTCTTGCATTGAAATTCTTTACCATTCCAGAGGCAGAGATTCTCTGGGCTAACAGGGCTTTCCTTGATAGTCAAGCAGATTTTTTGCACTGTTCATATTTTAGATAGAAATGTGATTTAATGTTGCTATATGTTGTTTGATAAGGTTTCATATTGCATATCTTTAGAGAATGTTCGTATTTTGCTATGATGATTCCAGGTGTTAACATCTGACCTGGAAGACAGGGAGAAGCAGCAGGAAAAAATGCTGGACCAGCTAAAGGAGATACAGAATTGCTACAAGGCTTGTGAGAATGGACGTAGACAAACTGAACTCCAGTCTGCTGAGTTAGCTCAACAGGTTGAAGAGAGTACCAAGGAAGCAGAACGGTATCTCACTGAATACAAGCATTCAGAAGCACTCAGGCTGGAGACTGAGAAAAAAAGAGAAGATTTGAAGGTGAGAGCACAGGAAACTATCCGCCAGTGGAAACTGAAGTGTAAGAAACTGAATCGTGAGATAGAAAAACAAAATCAAACTATCAGTGAACTGGTGGACAAGAAAAGTCAGGTAAGATTGGTTGATTTTTTTTTGGTACCCTTTCCCTTTGTTTTAGAAATGAAGAGAAGGATCTTATTTATGCAAACTGTGACTTAAACTGCTTTCTGCCTTAACTTCTGGACCTCTTCTGTATAATTTTCAGAACTTTTTCTTTGAAAAATCAATTTGAAAATTGATTGTGTAGAATTTCTGGGTTTTTCATTTGTCTTTGTTCAGTATGGCAGATCACTTATTCCTCTCTTTTTCCTCCTCTAAAGTTTCTCAGGAAAAAACATGGGTTTTTTGATTTTTGACTTAGAAGAATTCCCTTATTTGTTCAGCTGCTGACACTGTTTTAAAGACAAGCACTCACATCAATGCTAATGCTTATCATCCTGTATCAGAATAATGGTAGAAGCCATCATTCTGTTGGCAATGAGTCTGTGGGTCTGTATTTTCCAGTGGCTGAGTAAAAAGTTGCTTGTTCTTATAGTGGCTAATATAGTGCTAGACTGTATGCTGTGAGCTTTTATCTTAACTTACATGCTCTGCTGGTGCAGTCTGTCGTATTGCTTTTGTTTTTTAGTGCTATACTCTCTTTTCACATATTTTCTCATGGCTTTTATCCAGTTTAGTTTACTAAATCTGATGGGCTTGAGATGGCTCCATCCTCTGCTTTGTCTTACTCGAAGATTGAGGTTTTCAAGGGCTATATGGGATGCAGTGTGGGATGTCTATTAATCCTGTGTTGTTTCTGATCCTGTATTCCGTTCTGAGATTGGTACATGAATGCAACCATGGTCAAAGCACAGGAGAAGTCAGAATTGGGTTATTACTGAGTTGAAATTAATAAACTCTAGTAAATCTAAACTGTGATTCCTTGGTTTGCTGTTTATCTCCTGAGTTGCCTATCATATTCCTTACTTTTTATTATTATTTCCTCTATCCATGCTCCAACAATTCATTCTATAGTAATCTTGGTTAGCCCTATGGTTGTCTGGGGGAATAAGATTCTCAAACATTTAAGAAGCTGGTCACCTCTTGCCTAAGAAAATGGAGGTTGTAAGGAAAGGAAGAATACCTGAACCATTTTGAAATCATATGTGTCTATCAAATGGACAAATAAGCAAAAAGTAAAGGCGAGTTGTGAATAAGCAGCAGTAGATCCCAAAAAGGTTCTGAAGTCACTGTTCATGTAAGCACATAGGTCTTTGTAGAGGCACTTGATAGCACTGTCTGCACTGAAATTTTCTTTGTTACATGAGACTCCTTGACTTGGATTTTACCACTTTTTATGTGACAAATATATTCACGTGCTAAATGCAGTGCTTAAACTTTGTCTTAAGCTCCATTTAAGAAATACCGTCAGTATTTTTTCTTACTTTTAAAGTCATCACCATCCTGCCAACGAGTTTGAGGTAATTGTCACTGGTGAAGAAAGTTTCTTTATTTGAAGATATGCAATATCAAATAAACTGTGTGTCATTGTGAAGGAGAAAAAAGTACAGACGATATTTCATGTTCTCAGTATAAAGTTGGAAACAGTTTACATACAGGAATATAATCAATCTAGCTGCAGTATTTAGTATAAACTTGAGGTAACTGGATGAACATAATTTAACTAGCTTTGAAATATACAGACAACATCTGAGACAAGATTCTGTAAAAATAATAAAGAAAAGGAAAAAATGGCAGTCTGTTGTCTTTGATTTCTGTTAGAGGACTTCAAAGGGTTGATGGAAAACTTTCAAAATTGGATTGCAATCATACCTTGCAATTACGAAATTTTTGAAATATTTGCAGACAATGGATGGGCTATAGAGAGATTGTTTAGGTTTCATTCTTTTGGAGTTACTGGGATAATTTAGTTAAAGTTTTGCCCATGTGGTTGTCCTTAATACTGTTTGAAAGTGGAGTTTCTAACATCTTGTGCCTTTTGAAATATATTTTCTTTTAAGTATGTAATGTAGAAAACATACTCAAAGCAAGTAACTTGCGGGTTTTAGTTTGAAATTTTTCTGGAGTTTTGGTTTTGGTGGTTTTTTGGGTTTTGGGTTTTTTTAGCCAAATCCTTCAAGTAGAATTACAAGATAGGTTTAGGAAGGTCTTTTTGTTTGGTAGGTTTTTTTCTGAAAAAACCCATGATGGTC
The DNA here is from genome assembly GCF_009650955.1 of Corvus moneduloides. Lineage (NCBI taxonomy): Eukaryota > Metazoa > Chordata > Aves > Passeriformes > Corvidae > Corvus > Corvus moneduloides. Next base: position 20,687,556 of record NC_045481.1, read on the forward strand.
ATCAGTCCATGTCCTCAATTTTTTATTTTTGTATTTTGCTTTGCATTGCTTATTCTTGATGTAATTGCAAATAGTTTTATTTTTAAGTGCACACTTTTTAACCTGATTGCCTTTTTGTTCTGAATTATTTCAAATAATTTTGCTATATCCATAAGAAATGTGCATTCCTTGTTGAATTGGTGAAAATTCTCAGTAAAATTTAGTATCAAATTTATTAAGTCACTTTAAAGAATCTGATATATCCGAACAGATTGCCCAAACAGATTGCATAGTCTCTCTCACTGGAGATATTCAAGAACCATGTGGATATAATCCTGTGCCTGTGCTCTAGGATAAGTCTGCTTGACCAGGAAGGTTAGACCAGATGACCCACTGCAGTCCTTTAAAGCTTACACATTCTGTGATTCTGTGGTATTTTTAACATGAAATATATCAATGTTGGAAAAAACACCCAAACCCTTAAGATCCTTAGGAAAATAGTGGAATTTTTATTACATTTGACTGATTTTTATTTGGGAGATGATGTCATTATTTCTTGGCTTTGATGCATATGTGAACCAAGCTTTTAACTGCTGTTAATTCATCTACTGTGCATAATTTCAAAAATAAGTTAAAGCTGGTATACTTCATATGTAGTATTTTAGAAAATAAACAAAATAAATCAGCATATGGAGTGGACTGTGAGTAAGGTGTATGTGTCCAATAGTCCTGCCTGTATGCTGCTGCATTGCTCTATTACCTTATTTTCTCCATCTTGCTATTTGGAGGAACCAATAAAGAGACACTTCTCAGTCTGCAAAGAGAGAGTGTGAGAAGCAGAGAATTAACCAAAACTATCCCTACTTAGAAGGCTAGATAATTTAAGGACAAGGCCAAGTTTGAGATTGCACATGATCTGTGTGTAAATTTAAAGAAACACTGAATACATTTGAACTAAGTTCATAGCAAGCAAAAATTTTGTATTTTCACATACATATGTTAGTTGTTCCATAGACATTCCTAATGTCTAAGGCCATCTTACAACAATTACCTTTAATTACTTCAGATCACAGTGGATTTTTTCCTTCTTTCCTAGGCCCTTAAAGAAAAAGATGATCTGAAAAGTCAGCTTCTCTCAGCTATAAACCAAATAGAAAACCTACGGAAAGAGCTGAATGATGTGCTTACAAAGAGAGCCCAGCAGGAAGAACTCCTCCATTGTAAAGAGGTAAAACTGAATGAAATGGAGTCACACCAGGGATCTCTTGAAGAAGAGATTGAAGAAGTTCAAGGTACTGTAAAAAAATTGGAGAATGAGTTGAAAAAGCAGGTCTTTCTACAAAATCAAATGCAAGCCGAGAAGGAACACTTGAAGACAGAACTTGAAACTATTAACTTGTTCCATAAAAAAGACCAAGAACGGCTGCTAGAAATGCAAGCAGATGTAAAAAATTTAAGTGCTGTACGTGTGGAACTAACAAACAGAATAGCAGAAGAGGAGAAAGCCAAAAAGGAATTACTTAAGAGCCTCTCAGACCTCCAGAAACAGCAGGAATCTAGTCATGAAGAGATGACTTCAGCTAACAGGCAGCTGAAGATGGAAAGAGAGGTTCACCAACAGGAGCTGGCAGATCTTAGATCAGAATTACAAAATGTGAAAATCAAACATGAACAAAATGTTCAAGAACTCATGAAACTCCTTAAACAAGAAAAAGATGATGCAGAGGCTAAGATTAGAATGCTAAAGGTACTTATGAAGAATTCCATTGTCAGACTTCTCCCCTCCTCCCACATAGCCCACACACAGCCCCTGCCATTGAATGATGAAAGTAATAAAGCATGGGCTTTAAAGCACTTAACACACATGTTTTTGCAGGCCATTGTAAAAGTTTAAAGTTCAGAGTAAATAATGTAACAGTACCAGTTTTAGGTCAAAATCTTAGTTCAAAAGTAGTAAAATAGATATGTCTATGATCAGAATAAAAGGAAATATATGAAGCTGTAATGTTCTAATACGGCAATCAGATGAAGTGCCAGGTGACTGGAAACAGGGAAGCGTTGTACCCATCTTCTAAAAGGGTAGGAAGGAGGACTGTGGCAGCTACTGACCTGTCAGTCTCATCTCTGCTCCTGGGAAGATCATGGAGCAAATCCTTTTAGAAGCTAGTCTTAAGGCACATGGAGGACAGGGAGGTGATTTGGAACAGCGAGCACAGCTTCACCAATGGCAAGTCCTGTCTGACCAGCCCAGTGGCCTTCTCTGATAGAGTGACCACATCTGGGGACAATGGAAGTGCTACAGATGTCATTTATCTGGACTTCTGTAAAGCCTTGGATGTGATACCCCACAACATCCTTCTCTCTAAACTGGAGAGAGATGGATTTGATAGGTGCACTGTTAAATAGATAAGAAAGTGGCTGAATGGTCACATTCAGAGGGTTTTGGTCAACAGTTCAGAGTCCGTATGGAGTCCCAATGTACAGCAGTGATGAGTGGTGTCCCTCAGGGATCTCTGTTGGGACTAGTGTTTAGTTATTTAATGTATCATTCATGGCTTAATAATTGACAGTTGACAGAAACCTTTAAGTGAAGATAGCAATAAAAAAACCCCTAGGTGGTCCTTAGTAGAAGGATCATTAAGATTAAATATTTTGACAGCAGTGCTTAACACTGGGGACTTAATTTTTAGTGTGTATAGCATTATTTAACTGGTCTGTCCAAATGTGTTTTTTTCTTTGGTAATGACACTGAGATTAAGAGTGTATATTTGATATAAAGTGGAGAGAAGGAAAGTGTATTCTGGATGCTGGTAAGAAAAAAATAAGTTGATTGTGACTGTGTTCTTCTATGAAATGGCAAATCCTACAGTTAGGACCTTTTTATTGTTACTGATTGTTGAACCTAGATGGAGTATTAAAAAAATTCACTTCCATTATTTCATTTACAGTTCCATGACTTTCCCAGAATCCTAAATCTACATATATTTTTTAAGAGTGGAAGGCTTGAGGGAGGTGAATTTTCTAAGATATTAGGGTATGCAACTGTTTTAGAAGTATACAAAATGATAGTGCACAAGATTCTCTTGACTGAGTGACTGTAAATGAAACAAAATAGGAAATCATATCCATCTCTAGGAAGATCTGATGAGAACATGTCATCCTGCAGGTGATTTGGTTACTTTTTGTCTGAACTCATCATTACATTGCATTTGGAGTTCAATTTTATGGAAATACTTTTCTTCCAAATTAAGGTAAATTTAACATGAATTTTATCCTTTTTTTTTTTTTTTTTTTTTTAAATTTAGTGTTAGCGTAGCGTTTAGGGAAATCCAACAGAAAACGTTGGGGTTTTTTAAACCTTTTTTTTTTTTTCAGGCTGCCAAGCTTGTGTCTAGCAACCAGTTGTCTTTTAATGTTACAGTAATAACTGACCTTATTTATGTCTCAGCTGCGTCCAACCTTTGTAACTGTTTTTGGAAAGGAATATACATATCCTGTCCAAAGATAGTTAAAGCTTTAAAAATAAAGGTCAGTTGAGAGAGACTTGAGGAGTAAAGGGAAATTTAATGTATTTGTAGGATCCAAAGCCTTAAACTTAAAAGAGGATGCATTTATGAGTTACTTCCAGGAAATCAAGGGTGCAGAGTCCTGTGTTTAGAGGACTAACTGCTGCATAGATTGTAAAAAGGAGTGACTTTCGATTTTTGTTGTTCTTTCCTCCCTTGCCTCACTTTTGCCTGGTTTTCTGTAGTGTGGCACTGGATTGAAAATTTATTAGGTAATTAAGGATTTTGTGGGATGGTAAGGAAGGTACCATAAAAATACTGTATGATGGAATAGAACTGGAGAAGAACGTAGAGTTTTTGAGGTAGCAGTGTTAAGGAGGATCTTACTGTCTCATTACAGAGATTCTGATACTTAAACTTTTAATTTGGTTTCTTCTAGAACATCCTAAATGATTCCCAACCAATACCTCTATGATGTCTTATTTGTTATTTAAAATTGTAGATACATTAGTCATAGGAATTCAAGTGGTTTGCTTAGTGGTCCCCATTCAGCTATATGCTCAGAAGCTATGGATCTGTCCCCTAATTCTAATACATACCCTCATTTGCTTTAAAAACATGCTTCTTTTCTTAGAATGATGATGTACAAAATGTCCTAATTCCTGACAGTATGGAAGTATTTGAAGTATTAATCTTTAATCTAAGGTTATATAGAGATATGTATCTATACGTATAAAATTGTTTATATGTGTGTATTTATTTTTTAATTGTTTTCTACACATTTTCCAATTGTGCCATCCTTCTTTTCCTGAAGATTGTTAAATGTTGAAATTGGGTTCAATAAAGATCAGTTAAATTACAGTCATATCTGCCTTGTCCGTACTGAAAATTAGTAAGTATTAACTTTCTCTTTTGTGTCTCAAGGGTAATATAGGTGAGGGATTTTTTTTCTTTGATTGTCTCCATCTACAGGTATTATAATGCAATTACCTTTAGTAGGAACTGAGAAGTTGATTTTTATAAGCATATTCACAGAAAATGTTTTGGGCATTGCAGGCTTGTCTTTGTGGTCATAAGTCTTTGTAGACTGTGGATGCCAAAGTTCTTTCTAAAATTGTCCCCTGGAAGGGTTTTTGTAATCCCTTTAGTGTCTAAATTAGTGTCTACATTTAGTGTTTAAATTAACTCATAAAACTTCTCTTCTTGCCCTTCTTCCTTACAGAAGTTATATCTATATTGTAATTGGGAAATAGAATTTTTGCTTTTCCTCAGAAGGAAATTTACTTTGCAGATTTATTTTTGTGTTTAACTGCATCCCACAATTCATCTAATAGGAAACTGGTTTTGAGTAATGTGTGTGTTAATTTGCTTCTTTGTTGTATTCTTTTTTAAATTCTAGATACTGTAGAGCATTTCTCAAATCTTTAATTTTCAGTCAGTCATTTTTTTCTTCATTTTTCTGTGTTTTCTTCATTTTTCTCTGCAATGTTTTCATGAGTAGCATTAATCGCACAAAATAGTAGCACTAAACCCACACAATTACAGAACTTAAAAGTACTAAGTCTTTGCAGTTGTTTCCTTCCAAATATAAATTTAATATTAGTTCCTGAAATTAAATGATAGTTTTAGACTTTCTGATTCCAAATTATTTCAGTAATGGAAAAGTTGCATAAATACTAGGCTTCTCAGGATGATGTAAGCTGATGAGTGTAGCAGAGTTGAAATTCAGAATCTGAGACTTCTATTTTCTGCTTTTAAGCACTGTATGGTTCTTCTACTCTGTGATGCATGTTTTCCGTGTTCAGATAAGTGATTGCACTTAGTATAACTTAACTCAATTTGATTTTTTACATTTACCATTTGGCAATAGCGTTCCACTGATTTAAAACTTCAGAGTTTGTGTGTGTTTTAAAATAACCAGTACAGTGACTTTGTAATCTGTTTTCCCTTTACCATCAGATGGAACTTTTAGAAGAGAAAAACATAGTTAAGACTCAGTCTCGACAACTGGAAAAAATAAAAGTTGAGTGTGATAAATTGTCAGAAGAATTAACCCAAAATGAAGAAGAAAATATAAAACTAAAATGGAAATGTGAGTCTGTAAAACAAGAACTGGAGAAAAAGGTAAAATTAACTTATTTTAACCATGATTTGTTTCTCTGCTGATAATACCTAAAATAAATGATGGATTATAGAAATAGATGGTAAACCTAAAAAAACCCAGCATGTATGTATTAAAGCATATACCCTGTCATACCATAGTACACAGTTTCTGTATAAATGAAAGAAGACAAAAGTGCTTTGGCTGAGTTATGAACTGTAGCCCTCCAAAGATTTGCTAATATTATTTAGGACTAGAAATATAAATCCTGTTGCTTGCCTGATCTCTAATATAGGTAACTAACAAATGTTTAACCAACCACTTCTAGTTTTCTTCATATTTTTCTTCAAGAAGCAGTGGAGCTCTGAATAATTTAGACGTAATTTGAAGGAGATATGCAACGTAAGCATAGTAAAAGAAATTCTAACTAATGTTGGGGTGGAGGACTTTTTGTGTTTTGGGGGTTTTTTTGATAGTATGGAGATTGTTTAGCAAGCTAAAGAAATGCCAGGTTTAACATTTTTCTATCAGGAAGTGGTTTAGAAGTTCAACTTGTCAGACTAATAAAGAGTATCTGAAATGAGAATTCAAAATGCGTTTTTTCTATGTTGGCATTTTAGTTCTAGAATATCTATTATTAAGAAAACATGTTTATAGGGGCGTACATAGGCTTCTGTAGTCTGTTGTGACCTAGCTCCAACCTTAATGTTGGGAAGACGCTGTTTTTAGACCAAAATAATCTTTTATCTCTAAATTGAAAAAGATCAGAGGAGTTTTTAAGCATGCAATCCCGTGGTCTCAACTTTTGAAGGTAAATGCAGATGGAGACTTCTACTAGATTGCATTAATGGTTAACTTAAGAGAATATTTGCTATTGTGGTTTCGTGGCTTGTCAAAAGGGGTGTTAGGATGGGGGAAATAATATTACCTTTTGAGAAATTTCATACTAGCATAGAGTTGTGGCAATGCAGCAGAAGCTTATTGTGTTACAAAATACTTCCTTTTCCATGCTTTTAATACTTCTAATATCATTCTGTTCTTAATGCAAATACTAATTCAAAGAAGCATAGGTATTATAGCTACCTTGGATTTTTTTTTTCATGAAAGATGGAGGAGCAGAGAATAATGGTAAAGTGATTGGTTTCTTTCCTTTTCCTTCTGCACTTCTGAGTCATTAGTGACTTTGATTCTCCTGTGGGCTCTGGGTGTAGAATGTTAAGGAATGTTAGCACACTCAGAAAATCAGGCAGATAAATAAATAAATTTACATATTCTGTTTTAGTCATGGTCTTTGGGAATGAACTTTGACATGTGATGGACTGCGTTCAGTGAATAGTGAGATAACCGAACACTGATACTGGAAATATATACAATGCAATCTTATTACTTTCAGAATACTTACCTAGGTCAAAACTGTTCAGCTCCCGTCTTTATAGTACAGAAATACTGGAACCTGTCCATCTGTAAAAATCTTACGATTTCTTCAGTTTGGAATAACTGCCGTCTAACTCAAGTATTTTTTGTATTAATTAAATGAAAAAAATCAGACTGCTTATCAAGTGTGAGTGTCTCACATTTGTAGGTCACCTATATTAAAAACACCTATTTCGCTAATAGAAGTAACACCTATACATATATATGTATACAACCTCCTGAAAGGAGGTAGCAAGGTGGGTATTGGTCTCTTCTCCCGATTAGCAAGTGGTAGGACAAAAGCAAATAGCCTTAAGCTGTATCAGGGGAGATTTAGTTTGGATATTAGGAAAAATTTGTTCACACGTTGGAACAGGCTGCCCAGGGGAAGTGGTTGAGTTGCCACCTCTGGAGGTGTTCAAAAGACATGTAGATGTGGTGATGTTCAGGGACATGGTTTAGTGGTGGACTTGGCAGTGTGGGGTTTGCAGTTGGACTCTTAAGATCGTGGAGTCCTTTTCCAACATAGATGATTCTATGATTCCATGTATATCCCATTCATGGAACTTGTGTTAGACATTACCTAACTCCACGCTGGTGTCTCATAAGAGCAATGTATGCAGATTTCCATCAAATACACTTCAAACAGTTGTACCTTGTCATTGTGGAGGTAATAATTATTAATAAAAATTAATAAATAAAATTAATAAAAATTAATTAATAAAAATTAATAAATTTTTGAAATTCTTGCTTTTCTCACCATTCTTGGTGCAACTTGCATGCATTGGAATGTGCCTGTTAAAGTGTTCACCCTTCGCTGCATTACATCCTCCTGATCTCAGCAGCAGACAGGTGTGTTTCAATTTCACTTACTTTCACAAGATAGGTTTTTCTATATTAATTATGATGCATAATTCAATATTTTGCGTAATCCAGCAGCAGTTTTGTTTGGTTTTACATGGCAGCTCTATCATAGATATGAAAGAAGAGAATCTGAATTTTAAAAACATATGTAACATATTTAATCAACTTTCTGACATTAGATGATAACATAAAATGCTTTTCTCAGTGCCACTCACTTTCCTATGAGATATTCTTTGAGTAGTTTTCCTTTGAGGGCACACTGCCAATAAAATTATCCTTCTGGGATCTCTTCTGATGATAGAGATTAGATGCCTATAACTGATTCAGGCAGAAGGTAATAATGGGAGCATTTGCTCTGGGCTCTTTTTCTACTCATGAGGAGATTTGTAATAGAACATCTATTTTTGACTTTGAAGGTACGCTTTATGATTGTTGAGTTTGCATTTGGTAGCAGTTTCTTCCTAACTGATTTACAGGATAATAAGGAGAATCAAGGGAGGAACTTAAAAGTGCTATTAGCAGGTATTATTTTTCCAGGGCAAGGAGTTGAAATTAGCATGAGTGAGTATAGTGTGATTATAAGATTGAAAGGTATATTGCTAATAATGTATGTTACATTATTAATGCAATAATTTATCTTTGTTTTGTTTTTCCTCTGTCTCTCCAGGAAAAGCAGATCATCAATGAAGAAGATCATTTGAGAAAGATGAGCGAGGCCAGACTGCAGTTTAAAGATCAGCTGCGTCACTTAGAAATGGAACAGCAATCCATTCTCTCCATGATAGGAAGTGAAATTGATGCTGCTTGTGAAATCTTTTCTCGGGACTCCATGGAGAAATTCAAAGTAATTCTAGTTTTAAGTATACTTCACATTTTGTTATTTTCTTAATGCAAGTTTGCAGCAGAACTTGTATGCATTACTGTCAGTGTTGTATATAGATAATCATTCTAATAGAATTATGGATATTTAGCTGGTACAGAGGGACATTGCTAGGTATTAGAATGGGATGCTATGAAGAACTGTCCATGCATTAATTGGTACTGCTTTCTTTTCCCTTTTTTTTTTTTTTTTTTGTGAGAAACAGTTCTCCTTTTGCTTGTGTGAAAAGACCTTTTATGAGCCAAAATTTTGAGGTAGGTTTTCTTAGGCAGTCTAGAGTTGGGAAGTCCTCAAGAAAGGCCTAAAATGCTTTTAAAATTGGGAGAAAATTTAAGAAAGGTTTTGTTAAAAAATCACTTGGATGCTTTGTTTTTTATGTAGAGAACTAAATACTGAAAATGAAAAGAGTTTAAAACGTCCTCTTTTGAGGAGCAGGTCCTTGTATCCAGAAAACTCAGCCCCAAATTTTCAGGAAACTGGTAGCTTGCTGTAACTTTTTTTTCACTATTTAACTACTTCTCCTGCAACCCCTGTCTCCCTGTAGCTTTTCTTCTGAGTATTCTCATTTGTTCCCCAGGTTCAGAAACCACTCTTCCTCCCTTCGTATGATTCTACATGACTAATCCTCTTAAATCAACATTGTACATTTCTGAGAATAAAGAGAACGGAATGTATGACTCAGCTCGTTGCCACACTCAAAAGTGCTTGACCTGGTGGATTTTTAGCCTTAGCTGCAACCCCGGAGTACATTCATATTACATCTTTTTTTGTCTTGCTATTTAAACAGAGAATACTTTGTAGTTCCTGGTCATTTGACTGGGCTAGGCTGCTTTTGTAATAGGAATTTTTCACAATTGACACCATTTCTCCACTCACATATGGAGTTGGGATGTTGCAGCACAAAACTAGATGAGAATTCTAAGAAAATGTGTTTGACAAACAAGCTTTCTCCTCTGTATTCTTATAGCTCAGTCTGGTTTTTTATTAAGTTTTGTGATCTGCTCTGGTTGCCAGATTCTTGATCATTGAGCCATACCTTCTTGGATTTGCTTCCCACCTCATGCAGAGCTTTTGGTTTCTGGATAAAGTTTTGTAGATCCCTGTTTGTACAATTCTCCTTTTTTTGCTCACTGGCAAAATTAAACTAGTTCTGAATGTGAATTTTTGACTAGACAGCTAATGCGAAAAAAAGTTAGTTTAAAAAAAAAAAAAGAAAAAAAGCAGCTTCCTTTGTTATATTGTTCCTCTGCCCAGTACTTTAGGTATTGCCAAGGTTTCTAAAAAGTTTCACCCTTCAAGAAATTGCCACTACAACTTGGGTGAGCAAGGAGGAATTTGATGGATAAATACTTGTATTCAGAGAAGTCAAACACTAGGCTTAATCTTCCTTGATAAAAAATGTATTTGTTTGATGAATTTCCAGTAATCAGGACTTTCTTCCTTCTATGTCTAATTCCCGTTTTACGTCTGTTTCTCTGTCTCCTGCTTTTCCATAGGCAATATCCCTCACACCAACAGTACTGAATGATCCTCATCGCTGGTTAGCAGAAACAAAGGTAATAGTCAAAACTCCTGAAATTTCACTGAATAAGCTAATATCCAATATTTGAGCAACCTGGTGTAGTGGGAAGTGTCCCTGCACATGTCAGGGGTTTGAAACTAGGTACTAGATGATCCCTGAGGTCCTTTTCAGCCCTAACAATTGAGTGAGGGGGTGAGTCTGAAAGGATGGATCTGATTCAGTTGAAGGTCTGTTTAAAATGGCACTTAAAGTGTAAAAGGAAAAATACAAAAGCATTCCTTTGGCAATAATTCTGGTATTTCCAGACTGTTATTTCAACTGACAGAATAGTTTTCCGAATGTTTCTATCAACAAGATATAGCCATCTCTGTAGCAAAATAAATAGCAATGTTGTTATCACCAAATAAAGGCATTGAAGTAAGAGCAGTGATAGCCTTTAGATCTGGTTCAAATTTTTTTCAGACAAGTAAAGCATGAAAATGTAGTCAGCGGGTTAAGTTTCTCTTTAGCATTATCACAAGGCAAGAGATGGTTTTAAATAAGGCTGGTATTAAATCTGAAATGTATTAGATTGGATTCTTGGAAAATGAACGATTTTTCTTTCCACTTTAAAGCTTTCAAGCCCTATAATGTGGGGGCACATATGCTTGAAAACATCTTCAAGGTGATGACTGTAACTCATAAATCTTGCCTTTCATTTTGTAGCTTTCCTCTAGCACCCTCAACTCATACACATAAGCACATTTCTTACCCATATCTTTTAAAAGAAGTAAGTTTCTCATGATCAAAATAGATCACAAACTCTGGACGACAACTGGTGTTTTTACTTCATGTAGAAAGGTCAAAGCCACGGGAGAATTGACTTAAGGAAAAAAAATTGCAAATGTTTTCATGTAAGAGAAGGTTATTCATGGTGTGTGGTCTGGGTAAGACTTGTAGACCAAGAAACACTACCACTATAGATAACAGAGACAAGATTGGAATCATAGGAGAAATGTTACGGGGGAAGTATTTTCTTCACTTGAAAAAGTGACACTGACATAATATTAAAAAGAACTTTCAAAGAGTGACTAGTAATATTTTGCATACATTTCTCACCTAAGTTTGTTTAGCTGCCAGAGGGAAGTTTAGAATGAATGACTACTTAAAATGCCACTTTTATTTTCTTTTGTCATTAAACAGGCTGTGTGAAAGTATTTCATTTGATCACTTCTAGATTTACTATATTGATCACAACCTTATCAATGAGATCTTTTTCTCCTCTGAATAAACCTTAAATACTGACTTTTGCTGACTAGAAAGGATTGATGTCACTTTTTTAGAAAGGAGAAATACTTTATATTCTTTCAACATAAAATAGAGAGAAAAAGGTATTCTGAAAGGAAGGCCTATCTCTTGGTGTCTGTGTGCACTAATTCAAAGTGAATTTCCATATCTACCCTAGCAAATTCATGCTTCTTATTTAAAAAGAAATACAATAATATAAAAGAAGATCACTATATTGGCTTTTCACATATAATTATCAACCAAAATATGTCTTTTGAGTCTCTTGAAGGTCCACATATGTTCTCGTCATATATCTGAATGTCCCCTATTATTATTATTCAGATAGCTACAAATGAGTAATCTGTAACTCCAAAGACAATTTGCTCAGTGAACATTTACGTCCTTTTATTGTCATTAGAATTCTTTACTTTTTATTGTACCATTTTTTTAATACAGACTAAGCTTCAGTGGCTGTGTGAGGAGGTAAAGGAAAGAGAAAGTAAGGAAAAAAAACTGCGATGCTACTTGCTGCAAAGCCGAGAACAGCTCAAGCACTTTGCACAGATAAAGGAGACTGAACATCAGTCTCTCTTTAAACAGATAAAAAACCAAGAAAAACTTCTGGAAGAAGTTCACAGAGAAAAAAGAGGTATGTTACTGGTTTGATTTTTGTTGATAAAAAGGAGAAAAAATGCAAAATTGTATTAATTATAATTTCTATGGCACATTCAGATGTATTTTATCAACTAGTTATTGCAAACTGCAATGTGCTAGTGATAACCAAGAAAAATGCTAGGTTTGTGGGTTTTTGTTTTCCTTCGCTGACAAAAAAGGCAAATGCAATCAACTGTGTTTCAACCCAGTACAGTGGCTGAATAACACAAGAGTTTACATCATGCACAGTGGATATAGAAATATTTTCCAGCTGTACCTTCTGGGACATTGCACGACCCGGGCAAAACGGGTTATACAAGAGTCTGAGGCTGTCTGAGTTAGACTGCTATTTGCATAGCTCGCTGTGTCGTGGTATGATCTTTCATGGTATTCTCTTCCCCCAGTTTTGAAAGAAAGGTGTCACCTTTTAGGTTTTCTTCAGAAATCTTGTTCCAGTCTTTATTCAGGACTCCATACTGATATAACTGGACAGAATAAGTATTCTCTTTAATTATTTTGTTAGATGTCACTTTGTGCTGATTGATGTAGACTCAGATAAGCGTAAACTTTTAGCAAGTGTAGTTATAGCTTCTAGTGGCTGACTTATTATTGAAAATGTTTTGTGAAATGTAGCAAAACCAAAACTGCCTGATTTTGGCTAGAACAAAGTTAATTCTCTTCCTAGTAGCTGAAACATGCTGTGTTTTGGATTCAATATGATAGTAATGTTGATAACACAGTGATGATTTAGTTGTTGCACCCTAAGTCAAGGACTTTTCAGTTTTCCATGCTCCGATAGTGAGCAGGTGCACAAATATCTGCAAGGGAGCATGGCCAGGCTGGGGGAACTGACCAAAGGGATATTCTGTATATTAGAACACTATTCCCAGTATATAAACACAGGGGAGTTGTCTGGGAGGAGCCAATCACAGCTGGAGAAGGGGCTGGACGTCAGTGGTGAGCAGTGGTATTCTACATCACTTGGGGTTTTTTTGTTTTTATTTCTATCTTTTTTGTTGTTTTCCTTTTCTTTTTTATTTCTTTTTTATTTAAAAAATTTTATTATTTAATTTTTTAATTTTTAAACTGCTTTTGTCTAATCCCATGGGATTTAGCTTCTTTCTGATTCTCCTCTCCATTTCAGCAATGGGGTGTGTGTATGTGAGCAAGTGTCCGTATGGTACTTAGTTGCCAACTGGGATTAAGCCACCACCACAACAGCAATAACAGATAAAAACATTCTTGTAAATATTTTATAGAACAATGCTGGTTGTTTTAAAAGAATTGTAAGATTCTGTCAAAATTTTCTTCTTCCACTTACAAAGAACTTTGAAAGAGAACGTGCTTTGATCTTTCAAGCTTGAATGTTTCTATTGCTGTCCTTCATTTGTTAAGAAAGATGGCACACAGACCCTGATATGACATTAATAGTGCTTTAGTGTTTTTATATTTGAATGATTATCTAGTAAGATGATCTCCCTGAAGCCTTATTTGCCTTTTTAATGCAAGTGCATAGGAAATAAAGCAAACCTTACTTAGATCTCTGTTCTATTGTACTTATTTAGTTTAGACTTCGTGGAACAATTCACAGCCTGCATTTAAATTTCAAGCTGTAGGTCAAGTTATTATGGGCAATTATTAAACTGAAAAGAGTGGTAAGAAGTAATGTTGTTAACTGAGCACAAAAAATAGTGTGTAATCTTATACCTTCTTTTTATAAGGGCCATTTCTTTTTTCCCCTCCAAGTATGCTCAGTTCCATTTGTTACTTCACATACTACAACTTATGCAGTTTTAAGTAAATGGTGTTCTCCTCTGTCTTCTCTAGAGGTGGATGCTTGTTAAAAGTAGGTAAGAGAAAGGAAGTAACTGTTAAATAGTTGTTAAAGTTTTCTGTGTAGCAGAAAACAGTAAACATTCTTTAAAATTCCACTAAATAAAGAATGAGAAATAGAACTTACAAAAAGGTGACGCAGTGCCGGCAATGCAGGCCAGTGTTAGGTTTAAACCCTGGGATCAGGATAGATACACAGGATCTGAGGATACATGGGTATGAAGATAGCAGCAGAGGAAGATAAGTAACCTTGACTGCTGCTAGTGGATTTCCCAAGATATCCTCCTTGCTGTCTTCACTTAAAAACATTCATAAAACATTAATTTTTGTTTTGAATTTTATTTCTGATTTAAATAATCGTAATTTACTGTTTGATGGAGAAATAGGGAGTCAGGAGTGTGTTCATAAGCAGCTATCAAGCATCTTATTGTCTCTTGACATGCCATGGTTTTTTAATGAGATATAATTTGAAACCTGGTCATGTAAGGTGGTGATTGGTAGGGTGTTTTTTGGTGTGTTGTTTGATGGGATTTTTTTGTTTGTTTTTGGGCACTGCTATTAAAATAGTGTTGGAGGAGAGATGCAGGTATTTCCAATTACACAGCCAATTATTTATATACACAATTAAGAATAGTCTTCATGTCTGTAAATTTATAATTCACTTTGTCACGTTCCATTTTGATTAGATCTGATAGTCAGCAATCTTGTGCATACAGATGAAGTTACCATGATTTGGCTCAGTACCAGTGTATTTCTTCAGCTTTAGCCCTGTGGTGTTACAGCCCTTCCAGGAGTGTGTCTGCTTCTCTTAATAGTATTCAAGACTTTATTAATTCAGTAAGTGTTCATTCTAATTAGAGATAGGGAAATAAAATACATCTGAGCCCAACTTCCTGTTGTCATTAATTTGATAAAATAGTTGGTAGTTACTGAATAACTGAGAGATGTAGCAGAAGCCACAGTATGGCTGTCGCCTGTATGGTGTTCAACGTGCAACTGTGCAGGGGAGTACTGATGTGATGATTAAATATAAGAATGATAAATTCAAGTAAGGAATGTGCTTCTCTAAGTGACAAAGGGATAGTTGGTACTCTTTTAGAGATGCTGGTCTGTAGACTCACTTTTCTTCATGAGTGGGCTTAGTATGAAGAGTAGGAATATGATAATAAAAATTGGAGCCTTAAAAACATTGGTGGCTTTTTTGGTACGCAAAATGGAATAGCATTGGAATTGTTTAATTTCATTTACCTGATACCAAGAAAGGAAATATTATGTATTATTTATTTTTACTGCTTTTAAATCAATTTTGAATTTGAAGCCAGAGTCAGAAGTTCATAATAATGTTTACAAACATTGAACAAAATTTTAAGAGCTTTTTATTAGTGCACCAATCGGCAGGTTGACTTGGTATTTAACATAATTTTCTTGTACCACTAATTAAATGACAGAGCATGTGACAGTGTATGCAAGAATAATGGAGCTACAATCTCCACATGAATTTAATTGGTTTGTTTTACAGTCATGTCAACTTAGATTGTTCTTTTTAATTTGAAAATTATGACCTTCATTACACCAAGTCAGTTTTTTTTTAGAAATTGTAGAAGATAGAGAAATAATAGAATGTATATCTGTTAATGTGAGTTTTGAGTACTGTTCTTTGTATCAAGTGATACATTTAAATGTTTAAAAAGGGTTGTTTTTATTTTAAAAAGGGTGCAAGACAAAATCTGACTGCTTTTATATCTTGAACAGATACTCTTACATACTGAATGAAAAGCCCAGCCTTGATTATGATGCAAGTAGTAGAATGTAAACATGTAAATAGTTTAATGGATCAATGACTTGAACATGAAAATTGGAAAATACTTTCCCAGAGGGGAAAAAAGAAAACACAGGTAAAAGCATAAAAAAGGTGTTAAGCCAAAAGGAGAAAGCAATCCATCAAAATGATAAAAAATTTAAATTTAGGATGCAGAATGCTGGTTGGCTTTTGTTTCTTAAACATAGAAAATGGAAGTACTTACACAATACTAAGGCACCCAGTAATGAAATTTTGGGCAAATCCCAGGTGCAGGAATTAAGCAATTGAAGGCAGAATGTATTTAATTGATAAAAAAGAGCCCTTCACTTTTTTATTTTTTTTTAAACACCAATGTATCCTTAACAGTATTGCTAAATTAAATGGGCATTCAATCAAATTTGATCAAATGGATGAAAATATTTTCTGCTGCATTTGGAATGACACAGATTTTAGATGGAACATTTTACCAGATTCTGTGAATAACCATGAATATCCATGTATGTGGTTGACTGTCCCCACCGACACAAACCACTTGTCTGAGTACCTGATATAGTGTGAAAATACTCCATTAATTTAAGTTCACTTATGTCAAAATTTTGAAAATGAGATAGAGAAATTGTATTCTCAAGAAATTAATTTGTTAATTTCCTTTCAATGGATCTGATAATGTAGTTTACTCCTGGAGTTTTTTTGGGAGAAAGAATAAAAATAGAGGTTTATGGTGGACATACCAAAAGTAGGTAGGATAAATATTTAAACTGCTTTGTTGATGAACATGTGTAAGGAAGTTTTATTAGCTTAAATAGGCCTACTAAAACTTCTAACTATGGGGTATTTTTGTCTTTTCCCTTCACCAAGGCATTTGTAAATACCTAGGATATTGCAGGCTTTTGAATCCTTCTTGTGAATCTCTGTAGAAGTGTTAACATTATCACAGTGGTACCTGTGGTGGTATAAACTGGCTGTCCATGTGGTATAATCCTGAAAAATACAAGTAAGCTAACATAAAGATTCATGAATGAGAGAATAGAGAATGAAGCAAAGTACAGTTGTGAAGCACAGAGTTTCAGGATTGTTTACAGAGTAGCAGAAGTTTCAGAGTTACCTGGTGATGCTTCAAGATCAGCTACATTTGTCTTCCATTCTTGGTAAAAGTATCATGCTGGAGACTTTAGAAATTCAGAAGTCTAGCAATATTTATGAATACAGAAGAACTGAAGAGGATGTGAGTTCTGATTTCAGGTTTGCAGATTCGTACTTTGGATACAGTTCACTACTTAATATATTTTTCTAGCATGCTACACAACGAGATATTTCAGTAAATAACAACTTGGATTCCATTTTTCCTCTTAGAGTGATTTTGGTCTCACTATCAAATTTATTTCAAAAACATTGCATTAGGTATTCAATCTGTTAACAAGGGTATGAGGAAATAAAACACATAAGTTCCAGTTTCTTAACTAAGCTTCATTTGCATTCTGGAATCACTGAGCATGCCAAGGTGTTCTTAAAATAATTTAAAAGTTAGTTTAGGTAACAAGTATTTTTTTTATTATTATCTTTTTAATGCCATTGTCAAGAATTGTACCCAGGACCTAGCACAAATTTCTTTCATTTACTGCATTTCTATATGGTCTAGCCAAACTGTGTAGTCTGAAAAGTTCATCATTCGAATCAGTGAAAGTCTATATTGATCCTGGGTGCACCCATTGGTCTTAGAAGCTCAGATGTACTTTAATTGCCTTTCCAAGAAAATTTTGGAATATATTGACATTTATATAAGCTAGACATAATGTGTTGTATAGTGGTGGACATGAAGTCTGCACAGTTCTTTTGTTTTAGGATAATATGCTCCTACTTCAGAGAAGACATGGATAGTCAACACATAAATGTTTAGCAAAATAAGACCTGACATATTTGGCAAGGCTGTATCTGTTCTTTTTTAATGAAACAATGTTAGTAAGGCTGTAGTGATGTAAGAAGAGCAGGTGCATTGCTCCTATTTACAGACTGATATAATTTATCTCAAAATATTCTGCAAATATGCTGTTTTACACAAAGTCCCAGGTGATGCAGGACATACTCTGTACTAGTTCTCACTGTCTACTGAGATAATACTCTATAATCACACTTAAATTGTTACACATTTAGAATTTCTCTTTTACAGGTTATACTGCTAAGTAAAGCTTAAGAAGGTAACAATTCTAGTCCTGAGCTATGATAGACTAATGTTAGAT
This sequence comes from Corvus moneduloides, assembly GCF_009650955.1. Lineage (NCBI taxonomy): Eukaryota > Metazoa > Chordata > Aves > Passeriformes > Corvidae > Corvus > Corvus moneduloides. Next base: position 20,705,612 of record NC_045481.1, read on the forward strand.
GCTTTTATCACAAGTACCAACCTGAACTGCACAAGTCTGTGCTGTTTGTCTTTATGCATTAAGTTTATCCCTCATGCATTTGTCATTGTGCATTGTCTCAGATTTGAGGATACAAAAATCAAATTTTGAAAGACTTACATTTTAGCTGGCTTTAGTGACAGTGGCATCTCTGTGAATCTTACAGTTACCTCTAGTTTCATCACTTGTGATGAAAACAAGTATATTTTACAAAGATTTTGATAAGTGATTCCTGAAGCAAGACACCAGTTTAATTTCTTTTTTTTCTGTTAGGTTCAGTCAGGATTATCTGTTACTCATTTGCTGTGGATAATGTACACTCAAAAGAGCCTGTTATACTAAAGTAGATTAAAAATGTAGGTAAAACTCTGCTTTGACAAAACCTAATATTTCAAATTATATTCCTGGTTTTTTCTACTTTAAAGTCAGTAAGTCCAATTTTTGTTTGGAAACACTAAAGCAGAAAGAGCAAAAATTTAAAGTAAGAGACAGTGTAGTACATTGAGTGCAAATACACTGACACTGAGGAATCTGTTATTAAACTGAGGAAACATACGAAATTGGGAACCAGTGAAAATCAAAATAGTCTAAAATCTTTCTATTATGACCTATTATATTTCATTTAATAGTAAAATACATATGCTGTTTTGAAGACAACTTAGTCTGATTCTGCCCCTTCAGCTTTGTTTCTTTCTTTTTTATTAATTTTCTTTTTCTTATATATTGCATGATAGTGCCCTTGTTTGAACAAGAGTCCTTTCTGTGGCAGCAAGAAACATCACAAGGTATTTTCCAGTCATCTTTTATTGAACAGTGATCGGGAGCATCAAGTAGAGAGAACACTCTTTTAAGCATACATACAGGAAGGAATCTGAAGGATTTCAGAGAAACTCTTCATTGTACTTGGTTTTCATAGTGAGCTTCAAAATGCATAAAGTTGAAATATCATTACTATTAAAATAATTTATTTCTTCTTATAAGTGTTCTTGCCCTTTAAATAATGTTTGGTTTTTTTAATGTGATGGGGGAAGGAGGAGGGAGGACTTCTAAGTTATTTTAAACTTTGCCAAAATGAACCTGCGTTCAGATTCCTAGAAGAATGGAAATAAACCCAAATCATTTAGAAATCTTACCCTGTGGAATTTTTTAAATTGGAAAACTGGAAATATCTGACTGGACATGCATTGCTGTAATTATCTAGTATTTTTCTGGAGCCGTTTCCATTTGACATTATCTTTTTATGCACTCATGAAAATATGGCTGCCATTGTGAAAAAGAGAAGGTAAGAGATGGGATCAAACTGTAGCTAAGATGTTTTCAAGACTTCCTTTGATTTCTTTTTTCTTTCTGAATCACATAGTTTAGGTGATTTTCTGAAACTTATGTACAGATTTTTAGTTTGGAAAGCATGATGAGCCCTTTAAATTGCTGAGTTTGTACTGCTCACTAACAGTAAGAGACTAAATTTGTTAGTTTTACTTCTGGGTTTATCTGCACATATCGGAAACTAAATCAAAATTAACAAGAGTAACCTGGGGATGGGGATTCAGTGTATATTAAATAGTTTAAATGTATTATTTGATCTTTTCTTCCTTTTGTGAATGATGACTTTTTTCTTTAAACCAAGCTAAAATAGATGGTATTCTATGAACTAGTGAGTTTTTTTTTTTTTTACAGCTGTTGAAATGATGGCATAGGACTATTTATAAGCACAATTACAGCTTAACAGTGGTTTAACACTATATAATAAAGAGAATCTTGTAATCAACTGTACAACTTTATCAGGACTCCTTGAATTAATATGAAAGGTGCTGTCATGCTTTCAGGTTATGTACTATGTTTCTATACCAGACTGATATCACCAATTTACAGTTATTAAATTAAAAAAAAAAAAAAAACAACCAAACAAAAACTACCCCAACACAGACACTTCCATGCTTGTCTTGAATTCAATATTTTCCTGAGAAGTACATTACAGAAACATGCTGTCATTTAGTCTTCTTTAGGTAACAATGTCATCCTAAAGAAACTTATTAATATCTGATAAGATGACAGTTTAATTAAATAATATACTCTCTTATAGGAAATAAAACTGAACCAAGGGCTCTATGTTCCTCTCCTATTGTACCTATTCCCTTGGTCAAAGCCATCTTAGTCTAAAATACAGATGAATCATGTTGGAAATTTGAACAGAAATGGAAAAAAAATGCTATCTAAGATTTATTATAGTAAAATTCTTGAAATTAAAAAAGTAGTTAAAATCTTGCCTCTTGCTATATCATAGATTCAATATCTTTCGAAATTAGAGCTTGTGTAATGGTTTTGTCTAGAATTTTTTGTCTAGAATATGGTTTTCAGTGTAGTTCATTGCTATGTTAATAGCTTTTATATCCTTTCAGCTGACATGCTGTTTAAAATCTTTTTTTTTCCTGAAGTGTGTCTTCATGATATTGTGTATTTGGAGAATTGAAGTTTAAGTCCTATGTCAGTACCAAAAAATTCCTCACTTTGAGAAGAGCTTCAGTCATCAGTAAAACCAATTCTTAATGTTGACTGTACACAACAAAATAATTTTAATTACAGAATATACAATATAAGTGAATTCTTGAAAAAAAAGGAAATCTAGCTGGTTTTATTTTTGCTATATAAAGATTAAATAAGTGATATTTAATCTGTTTGCACATTTTTTCCTTCTAGTGGCTTAAATATGACAAATTCCTAGGTTGAATATTTACTCTGATGAGCATGTTCAGAATAACAACTGTCTGTATCTAACACCTTTTTTTCCTTCTTGGTTTTGGTTTAAGAAAATGGGAACTGTGATTGGTACTTTTGAATGCTTTACATATTTTGTAGTTAAAAGGGAAAATCCTTAAAAGTGTTTTAGAGACAAGCAAGACAAGCAAATTAACTATACAGTTCATGCAGTATGAGTGATCAGAGCAACAAGCTACTAATTGTTTTTACTAAACAACAAGTCCTTCTATGTAATTTTTAAAAAATTCACATGTAATAATGGCACATATTTCTGAATCTTTAGAGTGGGCAGAGTGTCACAGTATTTTTCTTGTCTGTATCTATTATGTCTCTAGGATAAAGTTGTAACATGTCAAGGGCATGATTTGAATACTTCTGTCTATTTTCAAGGAGTTGCAGTGCAAGTGATTAAGCACTCTTAGTAAACATTGTTGTAAAGTTTTATTTTTTTGCTAAAACAGATACAGTATCTGAGTCATAAAGAGAATTGCTCCTGGTTAGGTATTAAAAAAAAAAAAGAGAGAGAACTGAGCTTGGTCTCATATTCCTCAGCTGAATTTCTTAATTCTGCACCACCTTTCTACTCTGAGAACTATATTTAAAATACACATGTTCATATTGCAGTACTTATTTTTGAGTATTTGAGCACTACACTTGTGTAACATTATATATTGCCAGTATGGAAATCTCTGTTTAGTGGAAACATTTAAACGTAAAATTTGTTGACTTAGAATGTGAAACAAAAATTAACACATATGATTTTGTTGTGGATATTTGGTTTGTTTGTTTTAGTATACCTGGTAAATTGAGATGCCTACCACTAAAGAAAGAAGCTAAGTGCAAACCCAAGAAAACACATCTATTGAAATATATATGTCTGTTCTTCATGCATATGTACATACTGCATCGATGTTGTACGTACTTCAGCTGCCAGGAGAAAAACTTTGCCTCCCTGGTTTTAATTATATTTGATGACTTGGCCCTAAAACATTACTTTCTTGGTTGGATTGACGTTCTAGAAGCAGCATTTTTTGAAAATAATTCTTGAATGTTGTCTGTATGGAAAACTGCTTCTACTTGAAAAATCAAATGATCAGACAGTATTCCGTTCCTTGCAAGACACTATATAAAATGAAAAAATCCTAGTGAAATTATTTTGTTCTAATGCGATGTGCTTAAAATCCATGGAGCACATTTTTATTAAGGAAGAGCTCAAAGGACAGAATTAAGTTAGGACACTATTGAGTGTAATGCAACAATCTTACAGCTATTTGGTGATCCATAGTTTCCCTATCAAGTTCTTAATGAATATTAAAAAACAGTTTATTTTTTAGCAAAAGCATATTTAAATTGGCAGAGAACTTAGTTTTTCAGATGCCTTTCTTCTGTCAAGCCATGAGACATGTCATGGAACTTGAGATGAAGTTTGCTTTGCATAGCTTCATATTATCCTCATGTCTGAGGAAGATGGGACTTTCTTCTCCAAGCTGGGAATGTTAAGCTGATGGTTCTCGAGTGTATTAAGGGGATTGTAAGTATGTTGGGCTATGTTTTATTAGAGAGGCTTCTTAAGTAAGAGTGGAATGTGAATATTCTACTATATACATTCTTATTCTCGTAAAAGCTGAAGAAATATTAATACTTCATTCTTGGTCCATGAGGCTTATCTACACAGACTGGTTTAATGAGTTTGTACCATGGTCTATGTGTATTACAGTGAAACACATGATGCTAGCAAATAAGCCACAGAGTAGGATAAGATCTCAACTTTAGGGTTGGAATGTTTCTAACTTGTTGCAAAAACATTTCGAATTTGAAAATACAAAAATACCCTATCCTTTCCAATATATAAATCTTATATACAATATGTATATAGTATAGCCTTATCAAGCTGGCTTCTGACATTGTGGAATATTGCATTGTGAGGGTAATAAAAACTGAAAGCTTCCTAAGATTTCTTTTTTGACTGTTTCAAAAATGATTGTATTTTAAAATCCAATGTGTTTACAGTACTCTACAACTCCTATTTTGATCTGATCTTAAAACATTTCAGTGTGTGACTTGTAAAGTAACCTGATTAAATAACAATAAGTATTTTGTAGTGTTGCAGTAAGCAACAGATTTTGTTTCTTCTGTTATCTGGAAGGAATTTTGATTTCCAAAGAATTATTTTCAATAAAGCCAGTGTTATTACTACTAAATTATGAAAATTTCCATCCTTAACTGTAATTGAGAATCAATGGTATGATTATGTGGGCCATTCAGATAGATGATTATGCATTTTTCATGCGTTAATCTGTTAGTACCATACGAATGGCAACATAAAATGCTTTTAGTTCACAAAATTAGCATTTCATATTTCCTGAAGTGGTCATGTACAGATATAGTGTGATTGAATTTGAGCATTCTATTTGTTGCTACTCATAAAGTTTTTGTAATTAATTTAGTTTTGTTCATTAGGAATTATGTTGATGATGATTTGCTAACCTATAATAATCTAATTTACTTGAGTAATAGTGTAACAGTATTGGACAGATCATGAATCATGCTGCATCAGGTCAGGAAGAAATGTCAGTACTCAGTGTCAGTTCACTAGTACAGATGCCAGCTGTGATCAGGGCATTTTTACAGAGCTACATAAGGAGTGTGTGGTCATCAGAAGCTGGGTAGTTTTCTTTCTCCATCTGAATCACCAATATGAATAATATTTTGATGCCAGGTCAAGAAAACATAGTATCAAGTGTCTTGTACCTTAAAATTTATTGCATGTGTTTTGTTCTCATCTGATGTGCGCTCTGAAGTACACAGTGTGCAAGTTGCATGTGTACACTGGTTCCAAGTTGCATGTCTGACATTGCTCTTTTTCCCAAGCAGTGCTTTTAATCTGTGTCCTTAGAGACAGCTCTGTTTTTTTAAATTGCTCTAAAGGCTTTGTTTGCTCTGCCTTAGCAGAGCAAACAAGATCCAAGAGAAAGAGTTTATTCCAGAAGAAATTGTAATACTATTGTACTTCAGCTCAAGTAAACTGGTTTGCTAAGGTATAAAATACACATCAAGACAGCAGAGGAGCAGATATTTACAGTAAAACAAGTTTTTATTAAATGGGAAAAATCTGTTATTGGTCATGCTAGTGCTTTGGGACAAATGAACTTAGAGGAGAAGCACAGTTGTGTGTTGCACTGTGACATTGTACTATGTGTAAAGTGTAGGTCTGGAAAAGATGCTGTCAGAAAGCTTGATAGAGTCAGAGAAACTCAGCATGATTAATTTGAAATATTACTTTGAAACTGAAAGGGTTCCATGATCTGTATTTTATTGTAATTATTAAAATTGTAGATTGTCATACAGAAAAAAAATTCCAATCCTTATGTCAAGTAAAAGGCCTTTTGAAATAAATATGCTGGCAACAAATGTTGCAGCAAAGGAAAATTATACTAGACAAAGGGGTTAAATTATAGAAGCCACAGAAAAGCATACAAACTTCTCTGTAAGAGAGAAAAAACAGTTTCTGAGAGTAAACCCAAGTTTTCATTTTCGTTATTTTCTTGTTTTCTGAAGAAAGTTTAGAACTGTATTTTCACAGTACAAAACATATTTCAGACCTAAGGCTTAAACCTTTACTTTTAGTCTGAGGAGTTTTAATTGATTGTAATTATATTTTGTCGTATGTAATACAAGGATCCAAGGGAAGAGAAATTTAGTCATTTAATAAGATTGCTAGAGGATGTAAAAACCTTACAGTATGAATTTTCAACATTAGGTGTACATTAAGAGAGTAGTTTTCTGTTGTTTTGTCTATTCTCAACAGGCATGAGCAGATCACTGCACATTTTAACCTATGTCTCATAACCGTTGTACCCTTCAGGGCGTTTCCAGTGAAGCACGTTCACCGTTTGCTTGGTACCTCTCCATTCCTCACCTTGGAGATGATGCTCCAGCTATTGAAAGCACTTTCCAAGTTTGTGTTTGTCAATCTACTTTATAATGTGGGCTGCAAGAGGCACCATATAAAAACATATCAGACATTTTAGCACCTTTGCAAACTTCAGTTTATTCCTTGCGTTTGCATTGTTGAGATTAAACAGACATGCAGCTATAAGGTAAATAGGTAAAGGATTAGGTTTGTAGAATACTCAATGTATTCTCCTGTTTACAGTGCATTTTTGTGGAATTTTGACAGTCATTTTACCATTTCTTTGATTGCTATTTGAATGCGTCTACCTGTAGAAATTATGTAGTGTTGAGAGAATGGGATAAGCAATTCTGTAATAAACATAATTTATTTGCAGCTTTTATCAACCTTGTAATAAGATTTGCAGTGTCCTTTTATAACAAATAAAATTTTTATAGTACATTTATTATACTGCTCATACTGGATATACATTTCTCCATGTAATCTCCATTGTGAGATTAATGCCCTCTTACCTTCTTACTCAGTGAAAACAGCAGAGTAAATTTGGGTTTTTTGTGATCAGTCTCCAGGAATTCTACTGATCAGAAATAAGAAATCAAGTCTCAGTTGAAAATTACACTTATTCCACTGCACAAGAGAAAGAAAAGAAAAACAAAAGCTCTGATGTTGCTATTCAGTTATAATATATTATATATAATTTTCCTCTTAATATTCTCTTCTCTTTTGGAGTGTAGGAGAGATTTCTTCCTCAAATCTATGTATAAAAAGTTCTTATTGAAAAAATTTACTAGACTTCTTTTACTGTAGATTCTTGCACATGGCTGTGTAGAAGGAATAATAAGTTAGTGCATTTAGATAGTGTAATTTTCAAAATAGATTTTTAGATATTAAGTGAAATGTGCCATTCACCAAAAGTTGAAATGTTTACCAGCTGAGTTGTTAAGTCTCAGTTGTATAGCATCAGTTACCATGGGACAGTACAACAGGATTGTCCCACCAAGGAATAAACTTAAAGGCTAAGTACAGCTGAAAAAATTAGAAGGATTGCTGTAATGGCTTTCTTCATAACTGCTAGCTCAGTTTATTGCACCTTCCTCTATAGCAGGTGTAATAGATAGGGTGTTATATAATTTCTAGCTGCGTTATATTTGGTGTCAACAAGTCATACTGACCTCTGTGCATGTATGTTTGTTTGGTTGCACTAAATGTTTTCTTTTGGGTCCTAGGGATACATAGGGCCATGTAGTAGAATTAAAAGCTTTCTTACAGCATTTATCAAGGAGTGAATCCCATGGAGATAGGACTTCTTTTGTGTTCTTTACTCCTCTGACAAGACATCCAAGCTGCTTAAAAGTCCCTTTTTTCTGAGATTGGTAGAGAAACTTAATTTCCGGACCAGTATCTTTGAGCTTCCAATATTATCTGTTCTCCTATGCTGTGAACATCGCAGATGGATTGTTTAGCTCTGATCTTCAAACAGCCCAATTAAGAAATGCACTTCTAGGCTTGGGAGAATTACTCATCTCAGGTAACAAGTGACCTTGGCTAGAAAAGCCTTCTGTCCTGCGGCTGTTGGCCTCGTTTGGTTTGCCCAGTTATTTCAATTCAAATGAGCTGCACTAGCTGCTTCAAAAACCTTGATACCCTTAATCATTGACCATTCCTTAGCTGATAGGTCCAAGATCAGTTCTGTGTATATTTGCATTAAGATCTGCAGCTGCCTTTCAGATGTAGCCAAAAGGAAATTTGCTGATATGCATAAATATGGTTGGGATGATAAACATCAAAAAAAGAAAATCCTATGATATTAAGAGAGAGAGCTTGCTGAAGAAAGTGGCATTCAATTTCCTGTTTTGTCATTTACATATGCCATACCATAATTTTTATATAGCTACCATGCCCATAAACATATCAACATAATTTTCTAAACCAAGAAATGACAAATTATCTTTTCTAGCTTGCACTTGGTAAATGAAAACTAATTAAGTTTCAGTTTCTTTCTTTGTGCTCCTGGAAAATTTTATTCATTATCAGAAAGGAAATGTTTTTCCATTCAGGAGAGAATTGTAACAATTATATATTATATGCAGTGATAAAAGAGTGTTCAGCTGTATTTGCTGTTTAAAGTGTTAGCTATTATGAGGACCTTGCTTTGAGACATTTCTTGCTATATTTTCTTTTATATAATGCTGATTTTTTTTCTTTCCAGGTTATTTAATAGGTTTTTTAATCAAAATTATGGGAGAAAAAAACATTGTTTGGTTTCCTTACATAGGTCTGTGTTACAGTTATGATGACAGCTCACATACACAAATCCAAGATAATCATGAGTTAGTGGGTCAAATTGCAGTATCCCATTCATGGAGACATTTAATATTACTGCAGACCAAAGGCTGAATTCTTATTTCTGTTTTTCTCACTCCCATCAGTGCTACTTGCTCCATCCCTTGTTGTATGGCTCCTCCTCTTTGAACCCGACTATAATCATATATTACTCAATATTAGCCACATAGGACTGTTGGTTTTTTGCCAGTATGCTGTTCTCATTGTAATGAACTAAGACCTTTTGGAGGTCCAGGTTTGTCATTTTGCCAAAGCAGGACAAAGTAAGCAAGAGAAATGCCAGGGGCAGGGAGCAAAAAGAGACCTCCATGCATTCTGGCAAATGCAGCTGCAGATGCCATCTGTGATGTGATCTGACCACATCTGGTGGAACTGGAGCACTTGGTGCTAGCACCATGTCAGCTGGGTTGGACTAGCTTCTGTGGGACACAAAGAGTAATTACTTACTCATTAGTACCCAAACTAGTTTATTTGAAGCTTTAAGTAAAGAATTTCATTGTAGTATAAATGTGCTATTAGATTGTTAGGGTTGAAGTTTGATGGCTTCTCAGCAAAATTTGTCAAGTAAAATTGGAAGCGTTTATTCACGACCGTTGTATGTTACATTTTTTTTAAAAGGTTTGTTCTTTAGATTTGTTTCTAATAGGAACATTATTGCCTGCATTCCAGCACTAATTGGCTGTGTTACTGCTGCATGACTAATGAACACCTATACACATGATAACAGTTTCATCTAGAAGTAGAATCAAGTAATTTGCATTTAAAGCCTTAGAAGCATTAATAATCATCACACAATGCTTAGTGGCAGAAATTCAGAATGTCACTATGACTTGTGTTTTGTTTGAGTTTCTAGTGTCGGAATAATTTCTAAATTTAGTAAATCTCAATTATTTCCTCAATTAGCTTTATTTTTAGGGTTTTAAATCTTTTTTTTTTCCTCATAAGAAATTCTGCATAGTTATAACTGCAAGGATTTCTGTTGTTGTAGTCGAGTCATGACAGCCTAGTAATAGTCTGAAAGAAGAACTTGAGTCTTTTGATAGATGTTTCAGTAGATAGTAGCCAAAAGAAAAGCATAGCAGTATACTCCAACTCTAGTGTTTAACTGTTGAATACCATGTGTATGTGTGTTAACAAATTCTTTTTGGCATATGTATCTTTGATAATAAGCAAGATGAAATTTGAAGTTACTTTCTCTGTTACCGAAATTACATTAATATTTTATTACTACATTTAATAGTACTAAAAGTTTTGCCATGAGTAAAGTTTGTTTTGCACTTAAAAAAATTTTGCTCTTTTTGCCTGCAAATAAAAGGCATAATCCAGAATCTATAATGACTAGAGGGATTTCACTGTTGTTATTGTTTGAGATTTGGATTTTGTGTTTAAAGTGCAGTTACAAGACAATGTTCCTTAGCTCATGTAAGAGGAGGGCATAGACGGTAACAATGCTGGCTTTTCCTTCTATATTCTATCCTACTTTTTTTATCATTAAGCGTGTTAAATGAAAAAAAAAAGTGGTATTGACACAAAGGATGTTACAAGATAAGAGTAATTGCAATTATTAGGGTTGTTTTAATATAATTTAATGATATTTAATGATATTTAAATGATATTTAATTTGAGCATAGATTCAACCAACAACTGTATGACTTGTTTTTAATTTTCACATCAACCTTCTGGTTGCAGCAGATTTGGGGATATAGTTTTTATAACTAGGTAATGTATAATCAGAAGATGTCAACATTCTGAAACTCCCGAACCATTTTCAAACCATCTAACTGAGGCATTAATTAAAGGTAATGGGAAAAAAAAGTCAACTGCATTTTTGGTATCTGGTGTGTCCCATTTTAATTTTCATGGCAGAAGCCATACCTTTCAGATAAACTTTTTGATTTTCTGGATCAATTTTCCATGATTTTGTTCATGTTTGGGGTTTTTTTTGTTGTTGTACCATTCTTGATATCTGTAGTTCATATTTTCAGAGAAGAAAGTTCTTATTTCTGTCTAAATTATTAATTTAGTCTGAAATATGTATATTAAAAGAAAATTTTAAGAAATTGTTAAATAGAGGCATAGAGAAAATTTTAGCCTGCAGTGGTTTTTTTTGTCAGTAGAATCATGGCATAGTAAAGGCTTCAATAAGAAAAGCTATGGTGGTATCATCCTACAGCAGTGAAGCAGATTAAAGTCTGTAGTGCAAGGACACTCAGATAGGAGATTTTGTATTCCTGGCAATGAAAAGTGGCTGCTAAGACTGAGACAATTGATTGATTAATGAGTCTGCCTGAAATTCTGGTGGTCTGACTTTATATGCTTTTTATATGCTTTTACATGTCTGTAGAGAAGAGTTGAGCAAATAATGCAAACAGAATGTTTTCTATAGCTCTTCAGTTGTGTCTCACTGTGAGTTAATAGCTGTATTGCTATCCCAGCTGTGTTAATTGTGATATAACATCTCTCTAGAAGAGATCCTTGATTCTATTCTGGCTGGAATTCAGCTTGCTTATTTGGACACTGCTTTAGAGAGCAAGCAATACCTGGGTTACCACCTCTGAATTTATAATAGTGGCAGCTGTTTAGAGAAGACACTAATAATTCTAGATAAAAAATAGTAAAGATTTGTATTAACATACAGACAGTTCTCTTCTAGATACGAAGATGTGTTTGCCACTTCAAGATTAGTTGGTACCAATCACTAGTGGCTCAAAAGCTACAGTAAGGTCTCCAGATATGATCCGCTGCTCATAGGAGAGCCTGTATTTGAGTAATAAGCCACACATTCTTGTTCTGTCCCTTCTTCTCTTCCTCATTTTTCCCCACACAGTTTCCCTTCCCATAGACACCCTTCTCATTAGACCTTGCTTTTACTTGAACTTTGCTTTTTTCCTCTCAATTCTATGCATTATGGTGTATGCTGCTTGATGTATAAAGGAGAAAGAATTTTGGAGTAGGAGGCTAGAAAGCATTTCAGCTGTATAAAAACTAAATGCCTTTATTGAAAAAAATCAAATTCTGAATGCTAACTGCCGGCCATAGTCTGCTTACTTCAGAAGTGAGATTGTTTCAAGGTTCTAAATACTGAGCACTAGTATCCAAATTTTGATTGCGTGCGCCATCAGTGAAAAAGTTGTGAGCATACCCCCCTAATATATGTATATTTATTTATTGACAATAAATACATATATATATATATATATGTACACAACTTGATGATAAATAAATATACACACCTTAGTAAGTGCAACCCCACAGAGCTAGAGGACCTGGTCCTTGATTACATTTTCATAATGAAATTGTCTTTCAATCAGAACAAGACATTTTTATTTTATCACTTCAAGGTCAGCCTTCTTATTTGTCTGTGTCACTGTTTCTTAATTAAACTTATTGGAACTTACTAAAGTATCTAGGAAGTGATGCTTGTTTTGGGAAGTTGTTCTTCAGTGATTTGTTTTTTTTAACTAGAAACCCTAAGGTCCCTCAGGAGCTTTTGGAATCCTCTACGGTATGTCTGCTGCTACATAAGCGTCATTCAAAGGAAAACAACAGAATGCTTATAGCTGTGCTTCAAGATGTGTTAACTGCATATATATATTCACAACCCTCCCTCATACTCCTCCTACAGTAGTTTCAACTGGGAATCAATATGGTCCTAAACAAATATAATAGACATAATCTCTATCCCAGCTCATAAGTTATGCAGTTGCTAAGACATAATGAAGTTTTGGGCTGTGGTCACCTTTTGTATTCATAAGTTCATAGGAATATTTTGCATGGATTTCAGTGCACTTTGAACTTCACGTCAGAAGATAGAGAAATATTTTCTTTAGCCATGTTGAAATGAAGCACAGAAAATTTCCCAGGAATAGTGGGGAGCCAGGAATAGATATAAAAAATCTCATGTAAGCTTTAGAAAAAAAATTCTCATTCTTTTGATAAAGGCCTCTTAAAATACAGCACATTGGGACCTATAATTTTTTGATTGGTAACCTTATAGTTTAGGTTTTTTAATATATTTAATCTCATGTTCAGAAAACTTTTCCAATGCAATCATATTTGGACTGTAGAAGAGGCTACAGCAACTTGGCCAAGTATCTTGTGTATTTAAGCTGTGTATTTGAATATACATGTATCCACTCTTGAACTTTTGAATTCACTGTAAGGCAGACACTGTAATAGTTCAGGTAATGACAGGTACAGAGACATTATAAAACCAATGAGAATTTTAGACTGCTTCTTGGGACAAGTGGAAAGTTGGAAGAGGTTTTCTAAATGAAGTGTTAGAGATATTTGTATGCAAATTATCTACATCAAATACCAATCAAAGTGAAAAGGAAATAAAGAGAAATATCAGGATGAAACATGAGGAAGACTTATTGAAGGAAGTAAATTAGAAGCAGGAATTATACATCTAAAAAATCACTGGAAGTCCAGATATCATGTTAGAAACAAAAGGAAACTTTTTCTTTTACACAATACATGCTTCAATTATAGAAACTCATTGTCCCAAAATATTCTGGCATCCGAAACAACACATATGTTCAATGAATCATGGAATATGTTGAGTTGGAAGGGACCCACAAGGATCACTGAATTCAATTCCTGGCCCTGCACAGAAGAGCCCCAAAAATCACACCATGTGCCCAAGAGCATTGTCTAAACAGTCCTTGGACTCTGTCAGGCTTGATGCTGTGACCTCTTCCCTGAGGAATCTGTCCCGGTGCCCAACCACCCTCTGGGTGAAGAACTTTTTCCTGATATTCAGCCTCAACCTCCCCTGATACAGCTTTGTGTTATTCCCTCAGGCCTGTCACTGGTCACCAGAGAGAAGAGATCAGTGTCTCCTCTTCCCCTCATGAGGAAGTTGTAACTGCAATGAAGTTTCCCCTCAGCCTCCTCTTTTCCAGGCTGAGCAGAGCAAGCAACCTCAGCCACTCCTCATGCAGTTTCTCCTCAAGGCTCTTCACCATCTTTGTAGCCCCCCTGTCTTTTTTATATTATGGCACCCAAAACTGCACACAGTGGTCAAGGTGAGGCCACCCGACTGCAGAGCAGAGCAGGACAATCCCCTCCCTTGCCTGGCTGGTGATGCTATCTGTGCCTGGTGCCCCGCAGGACACGGGTTGGCCCTCCTGGCTGCCAGGGCACTGCTGACTCCTGTTCAACTTGCCATCAACCAGGACTTCCAGGTCCCTTTCCATGGGTGCCGTGGTCATCCTCTTGCCCTTCTTGAAAATCTGGATAACGTTTGCCAACTTCCAGTCAACTGAGACCTCTCCAGATTCCCAAGACTGCTCAAAAATCATTGAGAAAGGCCTCACAATGACATGAGCCAGCTCTTTAAGTATTTTTGAAAGAATCCCATCAGGCCCCATAGACTTCTAGAGATCCAGGAGCAGCAAATCCCACACAAGTTCGGGATTGGCTGGGAGTTTTATTGTTCTCACAGCCATGGTTCTCCAGCTCAGGGCACTGGGACCCCAGCTCAACACCTTTGCTTTGTCTCTGTCCCTGTTTGTGAGGGATACATCCTGTAATAGGCCAGTGTTATTTGTGCACTGCTTTTTGCCATTAATATATTTTTTTAAAGTTTTTTTAAAGAAATAGTCACGTTTATGGAGGTCAGCTAGGTCATGGATGGTCCAGATGTAGTCCTGTTTCTCTCAGATGCTTAGGTGTTCTCAGATGCTTATTTCTGGAAGCTGCCATTAGAGTAAATAATATTAACATTTTTTATCCCCCTGCCTGCTCATGCTTTCTGTCTGAAGTTAGATATAAACTGCATGATTTTAGGGCTAACCCAGTAATGTATCACTCATTCCTAGAAGTCTTGTAAAAGTCATGAATATGACTTGAATAGAAATTCTCTGAGAAGATTAAGTTGCACTTCTCTGTTGTCCCTCACAGCCCCCAAATGATTACATTTCCTTTCTATAAGCTATCCTTTTTTTTTCCCCAATAGTAATTATCTTCTTTGCAAATAAAGAAGTATAGACCAGTCCAGACTGGAGATGCAAATGTTTAAAAGTTTTGCCTCAGTACATCAGACCTACCTAAGCCTCAGGGAATAGAAAGAAAAGAGTATGTTCTGTTTCCTATATGGTAGTTAAGTCTTTTAGGGAATCTGAACAGTGAACTGTTTCTATCTCTATTAGGTTCTGACACCTATCTTCTATTTCTTTTTCTGTTATGATTAAGGGTGCTGCTTCAGGTTAAGGTAAGCAAATGCATTACTGTAGCTTCAAGAATCTGCTTTGAATTTACACAGTAAAAATACAAGTGTATACCTAAAAGATATAAAAAGAATGAATGAATTAAAAAAAACTTACAAGTTTTGTGTAAGGTATATTCTTTTGAAGTCTTGACTGTGTTACTTGCTAACAACTACAGTAGCTAATAAATTGCTAGCAGCTAAAGAGGCAAAGAATATTGCAAAAGGGAATCCCTTTTTTAAAATGGTGTTCTTTTAAGTCTGGAGCTCTTTTTAAATGTGGGTGAGAAAGCTATTGATTTAGATACAGATGAATAGCTGTTCTGGTCTTGGTGATCATGAATACTGCATTGCTTGCAGTGGTGGAAACAGAACTAAAATCTTTAAAGACAGTGGAATGTGCTCAATGTTAATATAACAGTTTGCTAATGGACTAGAAAGCTCTAATCAGTATTAAAAATCACTTGCAACCTATGGGTTTTTTGATTTTTTTTTTAAATCTTGCTTGGGATTACGTAAACACATTTTGAAATACTAATAATTTATGGGCCTTGTTCCACACTAGCAAAAATTAATGTACTAAGAAATACCTATTTCACTAAAGCTCTTTTAAGATCATAATAATATGGTTATGTAGAAATTCCTTTAATGGCTTGCATGTGTGGCAAGTCATGTTTCAATTAAAATAGTGTGAAGCATGTGACAGTACTGTTTCACATCTCAGTTGTTTTAATGCCAGGGTGATTTGTGGTGTCTGGCCTGACAGTACAAAGGTTCAGCCTCATTGAAACATCCTTTACTACTGAGTGTTTCTAGACTGCGACAGTTGTCACAGTACTATGAAGCCATTCATCACAACCTAACACTGGTACAGGGAAAAACTGCAGTTGTTCTGCCTCTACTAGCCATGAATATATGTATCTATATCTATCTATCTATATCTCTATCTTGTGAAACACTTTGGTTAAACTGGTTCGGCTAGAAACATCTTGATTCACCCCCAAAATAGGGCCTTCATGTCAGATTCATTGTGCGAAGGGAAGAACTTGTAAGTGGTATAATACGTGGTTAAACTTGGCTGTGTAGATGTGAGCAAGGTAAGTAATTTCTAGCTGAGAGAAACTGGTTTACTCAGCTGCTTGAAAATTCCTTCATACTTGATGGAAACCCACTTGGCTGCCTTGCGCAGCTACAGGAATGCTGCATTATCTGTTCAGCAGTTTTGTGGGAGACATATCCAAACAGTGACTGAAAGCTGTGGGATGCGTATTTGAAGTGAGAATAATGGGAAATACTTGAAATAAAAAAACCCTACAATTTTATGATCAAAGCAAATTTAAAGGTAATATTATCAGGGTGTCTAACTAAGTGATTTCTCAAGAGTTTGGTATACACTTATGTAACTTAAAACCTCAATATCTAGGGTTACAAACTTTGGGAAATCCAAAATAGTTTTGCTAGTATATAACTGAAAGCCTTGATTTGTGTTTTGGAGAAGAGCTTTTCTTAGCTTGATGATGCAAAAATTATGCTGACAATTTTTTCCAAACTGCCCTTCTTTTCTGGTAATAACCTATATTTCTTGCTTTAATGCCACATAGTAGCTGTATTTTTTGTGCTGTGTGAGTTGTTCTGTATTTCCCTGTGTGATATGCAACTGCTTCAGAGCGGTGAGAGTATTGAGTCAAATCTACCATCAGCCTGCAGATATCTAGGATAGTTTACAGCATTTTACCTATGAATGCAAATCTGAATTGTAGTGTGAGTGTCAACTTCAGAGTACTCTGAATCACATTTTAGGATTTTTTCACTGTATGAGTAGATCTCAGTGACTGTAAAAATTGATTCTGTGTACACTTCCGTATTTGTGCAATCCCCTTGGCTGGAACAAGGTGAACGTAAAAATGTGGTATTGGTCCAATTTGTAGACTTTTCTCTGGCATGTCAGTCTTCTCTGAGATTGTGAAGAGGAATGTTGTCTATCATTATCTTCAGTTTCTTAAAATGGGAGGTCATGCAGTGTTTGAAATCAAGAAGTTGCTGCTCCAGTTAATACAAAGTCAATGTCCTGTTTCCCACCTTTGTTGCACCCAGCACAGAGATAAAGGAGTTGAACATTTTAGTTGATGAAGGAGTTTTAACATTCTAGGTAGGTATTGGCGTATTAATGGATCAGCTAGTAAAAATAAGATAGTACTGTTGCATTTTATTCATTTCAGTCAGTAAATACCTGCTCCTCAATTTATTTTCTGATACTTTTCACCAGCAGTAAAAATTACAGCTGGGGTATTTGTGTGAAAAAAATCTGTTCAAATAACTGCATACCCTTTTTTCCGCACTTATCTGTGTGGTATGATGGAATATATAACTTTCATCTCCAGGTTAGTATTTGCATTATTTTGCAGCGTACTGTGGTGGTTCAGTGTCAGGCAAACTGCAAGAGATAATGATTCTGGCAGGATGTTTTAAATCATAAGCTGTATTTTTCCTGTAAGTTTCATTAGTCAAATCTAAGTCACTGTAGTGTAACTTCAAGGACACTCAATGTTTATAACTCAGTGAGATATAATCTTTAAATGATTTGAGATTTAAGCACTGTAAATAAATTGTTTTTGTATAACTGCCCAAAACTATGATCCCTAATTTTGCAGACAGTATCCTGAGCTTGTTGATTTTGAGCAGTTTTAAATACCTGAAATATATCTGATTTTTAATAGTTTTAGCTTATAGTTCCTTATTGGGTTGCAAGCTTCAATATTTAGCTAGAAATAAAAAGTAATAATGAATATCATTATTTCTATATCTCATTTATCTTGTTATCTTTTTCCATGTATTCATCTTTTGAGAAGAGCCATCAATGCCTAAAGGTGCCTTTTTCAATAATGCTATTTCTTCTAGTAAATTTATAAATGGATGTGGTCTGTGCCCCGTGAGACTAATGATGCATTGCTTTGAAAAAACCCCAAGTACCCTGTGGTTACATTAGGCCTCGAAAGAAGATGATAGCAGGATTGTTGTAGCAACCCATGCCACTGTGCAACTTCCTTTACGAACAAAATTCTAATTGGAGAAACTCAGAAGCTGTTCATAGGATGGATGAAAGGAGCCTCCACTAGGGCCAGTGACCTAGTCTGTTGCAGACACAATGCATTCTCTTTCTTAAATTTATTGCAACATTATTTTCTGGCACATGACATAAAACATATTTAAGTTTGCACAAGAACTTAAATATGGGAAGTGTTGTACAAATGATAAATCAACAGAGCTTTTCAGATCAAATATGCAAAGTTATTCTATCTTTGTAAATGTCCAGAAGAATGATATAATATGCTATATATGGCTTTTTTGTAGCTGTTTAATATATATTGCTTTAATTTTAATTTTTTTTTACTTTAGCTTCGGAGAAAACGTCATTATTTTAGATAGAATACTAAATGGAATCATCAGTTGAAATGCAGAACTTGATTTTTAAATACGTGTTCATAAAGAATGGCTCTGTGCAGGTGTATATTTTGTCAGTTAAATAACACCTGCCTGCCCTTCAATACCTGCCTGCCCTTCCAGGGACAGAGTTTTATGAAGCGTCCTGCGGGACAGCTGATGTAGGCAGGCGAACAGTAAAGTAAATGGATTCTAGATAACCCTAATTTGAGATGCAGAACTTTCAAATCTAGAGACTGTTGGCAGAAATTAGTTCAACTTACTTTACATTTGTAGAAGATCTTTGAAAGGAACCTTGTAATAGCAACCTTTTCACTTAGAACAATCATGTCTGTACAATAGAATCTTAGTTACTACATTAGAATGAAAATAAAGCAAAGTCAAGTACACTAATTTAGGGGTTTTGGTCAGATGGAACATGGGGATGAATTTTTCGTTTCCCACCCTTTTCTCATAAACTTATTCCTCACTCCTAAATTTTTTTAAAGCTAGTATTACACTACAAATGTTTATCAACTTACATATAATACTGGAATATACCCAAGGAAAACATACAGGGCAGCTACTTTCCAACCCAAAATTCTTGTACTAATGTTGATGGCAGCACATTTGGCTACAGTAATTTGTATGTCAGTTGAATCATTGGACTGAAAAGCATACCAAAGAATAATCCAGAAAAACATAAATGCACCAAAACAAAGTGAAGAAACGGTAATTTTAGTAATTTTAAGAAAGGATTTGGAAAAAGTTGCATAGAAGCTATGAAGAAAGAATAGCAAGTCAATCTCTCAGCTTGTGAAAGAATTGACTAAAGTTTTTTGCATGTTATCTACATCCCTTTTAAAGGGCTGGTGCTTGGAAATAAGTCTCAATCTACATGCAGTCAGAAATTAATAATCTATGAAAAAAGAGGGTTGGGGTGCTCATGGGGAGGCTTCATAACAAGAGAAGGAGATAGAAAAGTAAAAGATTAGCGATATAAAGGAAAGATGACAAATTAATATCAGTAGAATATTTTATGTAGCTACTATTGTAAATCATTGATGCTTATCTTTATGACTATGTTAAGTATCAGTGAACTTTATTTTTTAAGGAAGTAAACACAGGTACTTTCAATTAGCTGTTCTGTCCTTGGATACTGAGGGAATTGACAGTCAGAATTCGGTCCTGATGTTGTCAAGGCAGTTTCATAATCTTGTAACTCTCCTATTTGCTAGCAAACTGGAGCATATCTGAATTCAAAGTCAGTCTCTGGCTTAGATAAAGCAATACTCTTCTCATGCAAAACTCCTGAGTGAACTTCTGATAGTTAAAATAGTAATAAGCCTGCAGCATGGTTTTTTGTTTTTCCTGCTCTTTATAAGGTTATAACTTTAAGGTTTCCCAGAATTCTAAATATGTTGCAATTTATCAAAAACATAATTTTAATCATAAAACTATGTGAATGAAATAAGAGAAAAGCAACTCGCAACATATGCCACAGAATTCCAACAAAATTAATTTCTAATGTGAAATGTTACATATGTGCATATATGTGCCAATGTCTATAATTGTCACATGTGACAATATGAGATACTAGGATTTTATGTTATAAAGACTATAAGAAACTTTTCTAATATTTTGTCACAGTGAATTATTTTCCTTAGCAAATTTGTTCCATTTTAGTGAGAGGAGGTAATTATTGTCAGTCAAAATAGTCTGCAGTATTCTACAGTAACTTTTCATATATAATTGTGTAGCTTTGACAGTCTGTTTTAGTCAATCTTTAGAAAGAATCTCTTTGATTTTTTCATTCAGTTCTAAAAATACACCAGAAGATTGATTTCAGTATAGAAAAGTTTGTCTGTGAATCTGAAAGCCTTTTTTCCCCCACCAGTCAAATTGTCTCTCTGTTTTCTTGTGGCTGTTTTTTAGTCACCTCAACAGCCCATGCTTGGAAACAGTCATATCACTGACACATTTCATCTATTATTTAATCAGCTGAAAAGGGGTGTTGTGAAAGCTGTAAAATAAAAACTCAATGACTATTTTACATGGTGCTTTTTCTATCAGGCCATGAGACAGAAAGTTGAATTTACAAGTTCTATTTTTCATTTTGCAGAGCTACTAGAGAAGACACACAGAAGAGAGGAAGAAATGGGAGCTCTCCAGGTATATTTTCTGCTCAATTAACTAGCTACATTTTTTGTTAAATTTCTTAAAATTACCAAATTGTATTGCAGCATTATGATTTTCTGAACTGCCTTGTAGCTTGAATTCAGATTTGGAAGTATATGCAGACAAGTAAGACCCAATAGCTAGTAATACTGCTGAGTTTCTTCACTGGCTGGGTTAAATTCTCTGGGCTGCATTACTTTCTTTTGTGAAAGTAAAGTATTCTAAGTAAGTATTTAAAGCCTCAGAAGTACTAAATGTTCATAATCACCTTTCTGAGGAAGAATGGACCTGTCAATATTTGCTAGGACCTTATAGAATATTATAAATCCTTCTAGCAGTAAGACTGTTTGTGCTAAGAACTTTCAAGTCAGATTTACCCTAAGCTCGGCTTTGGAATAGTATTTAAGCCTTACAGTCAAATAAAACATACTCCTTTCAAATGGAAATGGCTAAGAAAGCAAAAACAGGCTTGAATGTCTGAATTGTGAGGCTCAGGAGGCTATGAGGGAGGGTAATGTGTGTATTCTTCAGAATACAGAGAGAAAAAAAGAAATTTTTAACAACAAATTGCTGCAAACAATTCCCAATATGAATATAAAAAAAAGTTTACATACAATATGGAGGTTATCAATGAGTCAGCATTCTGTAAGTGTACTGAAAGCAGGGCATTTGTGAGGGAACTGATGAAGATAATGCTCATAAGGAAAATGAAATTATGTATTGATCTGAGTTTTGACCATAGGAGTTTGTTTGAAGATAAGCCTTCTCATATAATAAATAGAAGGCATTTTGAGGGCTAGAAGTATCAAAGAAGTTAGAATACAAACAGTTTGCTCCAGTAAGAAAAGACAACTTGCAAGACCCAAAAGTTACACAACACACCAATCCAGCTGTTTCCTGTTCAAACAAAAATCTTGGCCTGGCTTTCTGGCAGCTCAAGTTCAACAAGGCTGGGAGCTTGTCTGCGCAAGCAGTTTACACAGGTGCATATCTAGTTACATCAATGTAAAAAGATCTCCTTTCATGTGAAACAGTTCTGCATCTGCTTTCATGTGAAGCTTTATGGTTGACAAATTGTTCTAATGATATTACTTCTGACTGAATGAGGAGTAATTTTAGACTGCAGGAAGTTGCATCATAGTAGTGTCTTGTATGGCTATATGTGCCTGCCTGACTGTCATGTTCCTGATTAAATTGCTTTATTCCTTTCCCTAACTGGCAGTTCTGGTTGAGTGTGTGAATTGTAGTGAATTGAAGTGCTCTGTAGTGCTGTTTTTATATTCAAATGCTTGATGTGGTTTTTTCTTCCTTCAGATATCTGTGCTTTCACAGTCAAGTAGTGTATAAATTATCTATGGTAAATTTCCTAATACATTAGATACTAGTCTTCAGAAAATTGTTTGGTGAGATTGTAAGAGTTTATTATATTTTTAGAATTTGGTAACTATACCATGCACTTTATTTAACGCATGAGTCATTTTGAAAACACTATTTATTCTATCACTGGAACTGTTCTACTCACTCTAAGACCTTTTTTTTCAAAGTAGTCCTCTTTAACTGAAAAAAATTATATCTGAATTGTTGTTCATTATCACCAAAAATGTATGAGATCTGTAAATACCATCTTTTTTATGGTAATGAGTGTGTGTTTTGTTTCAGAATCTTTAAAAATGAGTGTTTGCCACTGCAATTTTGTGGAGGAACAAACATCTCAGAATAAAAATTTCTGAGTTTTTAGCATATTTTTTGTCATAAGTTTGTTCTGGTGTACAAAAAAATACTCTGTATCTCAGACCTGCTTCTGAGAAGGAATAAAGACTTTAGCATGTGATATACTACCTTTCTTGAGAAAAATTTGAGTAATATTTGAGTACGGTAAGAGGTCCTGTAATGTCTTAATGGTTACGTACTTTAAATGTGGGCTCATCTAAACACTTGAATATGTGTTTTGTCAGATTACTTAAAATACCATACCTAGTCAGGATATAGTACCAGAGTACAGTATCTTGATTTTAATAGCTTCATATTTTTCTTTAAAATACTTTGCAATGGGAGAAGAATATTAAAATATATGCAATAAATTAGCTAATTCTGGGTTCTCTGTATTTTGTGCTGGATTAAAACTGACACAAGTTTGTTTCATTTGTTTGACTAATGTCATCCTGTTATTAATAAAACATTATTCAGAGCTATTTCTGGATGAAAGAATAATGATATGGAATTTACTTTTTAGTTTTCTAAGGAAATGTGTAAAAGAAAACTAAGCCTGATGCTAAGATGACATGAATTCCAAAACATGCTAGATTTACAGTCTGAGATGATCAAAAAAAGAAATCATTCTTTGGGATACGTAAGAGTAAAATAAACAATACTGAAAACCTAATATACTAATTGAAAAAATGTATTGTGGAGTAATTTTTTTCAAATCCCTTCTTACCTTGTTTCTGGGTGGTTTCTTCTTTTTGGGACAAACTACTAAATGGAGTAGTATAGAAAGGTTAGACATCCGATAAGTACAACGGTTCCTATTCAGTGAGATTTTTACAAAAAACTGTACGTGTGACCACCAAACACCCAAAATGAATCCTATTTACCATTCTTTGACTTACACTGTGTTTATATTCCTTGCTTTCTAATGGCATCTTCTATTTCATTTTTAGGAACGTATTATGGCCTTAGAAATGGTAAGTTTCTTAAATTAATTTCCTAACCTACCACAATGACATTGCTGATAATTTGTCTAAATTATGAAAATTTTTTTTTTTTTTTTTAATGATTGCAGTTCTGGGTTTTTAACTGTCATTTTACTTTTAAGAGAAGATGTGATAATTTTGAACTGCGCCTCTCTGTGTAGATTTTTACTACAGTACTTGTGTACTCATTACATGAAATACAGTGTATTTCAGTGTTGTAATTTTTCTGTACAGTTCAGTCCTCATCCCATCCCTGGGAAGAGAAATGTTGTTGATTTTATCCCTACCAATGATGCTGTTTTTCTAACATTTCTAGTGGTTGAGGTCCATGGGATAGATCTAATATTTCAGTGACTGCTCTGTGTGCTTAGTTGTTTGGTCTGGGAGGTGCAGACAGAATCAGTTCGTCTGCCCATATCAACGCTGCCACTAAAAGCGTGAAGGAATGTAATTTTAGTCTTTAATTAATATAATTTGATACTAAGTTGGAAGAACAAAACTTCATGCCTGTACATGCCATGAATGCGTTATCCAGATGTCCCAAGCTAGTTTGCCCATCAGGTGGAATAGCTGGAATGAGTTTCTGCTTGCCCCATAATTTTGGAACCATGCTTCTTTCTTCTCATGTAGGAATGTCCAATAAGACATCACAAATTGTTTGTATCAGGTCCTTAGTTTCTTTTCATGAGAAATCCAGAAAATTTCATCTAAAGAAACCACTACTGAGATGAAATCAATGCTGCAAATATAAATTTTTAAAATTTATTTGTGCAAATTATTATTTTATTCTTTTTGATAGTCTCTGCATCTCTGAAAACAATTTCTGATTTCAAAAATATATTTAAAATGTATTCAATATGTTAGAAAAAGCTTTCATTCAGTCATGAAAGGCCCTTTGGAAATCAGACTGCTGTGCTGCAGCACCTGCCTTGTGGAAGAAGAAAGCTAATGCTGACATTCAGTGTCCTGGCACTTCGTGTGGTGCTGTGTGATTGTCAGGTGTTGACAGGACATTAATTCTGATCACAACCTTCTCTTACTCATGGTTTGCTTACATGGCAACCAGTCAGGTGTGTATCCATTGCCATCCATTTCTCATGAACCATGAGTTTAACTGCCTGCAAGTTTGACACTGTCCGTGCCATAATTATGCCTCCCCTGATGGGGGAGAGTTTTTAAAGTCTGCCAGGAGTCCGAGAGACGAACGGGACCTTCAGCCTTCTTTGCTTTCAGATAGTTGTTTATTAAGTCTTATCAGAGAAATAGAGCTACCAACATGATCCAGACATAGCACAGAGCAGAGAATGCAGGAGAATGCCAAATTATCAAGATTACACAGTCTTTTACAGGTAAATCACCCAATGAAAACTTAAAACAAAAGATATTTTCACTTTTCCACCAATGTTCAATAAATCACTTTGTCACGTAGACAGGAACTGCGGAATTCTTTATCCAATCATCCCAAACTACTTCTACTGCAGAATATGGAGTAGTAGTAGAAGAAGAAGAAGGTCTGGAGAACAACAATCCTCAATTTTGAAGTTTTTTGCTTTTATCTATTTACTATATTAACAAACCCAAATCCTCTAAATTTTTCACCCTGTGACAATCTTACATAATATTCTAATTCACACCAGTGTAGATTCTAATTCTTCCCAGAGGGTAGGCAATTTTCTCCATGGACGAAGGTCAAAAACAGTGTTGTCCAAGGGGATAGAACCCTTCAAAACAGGCAAAGAAATATTCTCTGCACTCTGGGTTCCTACATCTCCCCCTCCTGTTTGAACCAAAACCACTTCCTTGACAGGTTGGTCTGTGGCTCATCTAGCACAGTGGAGTATACAAGGCACAAATACTAAAAGAATTACAACAACAGTTAAAACATACAAACCTATCTTCAAAATTTTTCTCCGTAAGGGTATAAGGTCAAACCAATTGAACAAATCGTTCAACAGTGATCCGCTTTCTTCTCCAAGTTTAGCTATTCCATCCTCTAATTGCCGTATACTTCCATGGATGGATTCCGAATGATCTGACAAATTCATACAGCACATACCTTCAAATTCTTCACATCCATGTCCATGCACTAATAGAAGATAATCAATTGCTGCTCTGTTTTGCAGAGTTGCTTGTCTCACACTCTGAACATCAGTTAACATATCGCTCAGTGCGAGACAGACAGCACGAGAGTTCTTACTTAGCCAACAGCCCAATTCATCCAATTGTCTTAAGGCTGCTCCTGCAGCAGCACCAGGTAAAAGAAGAGCTGCAGTAAGCCTTTGTCCAAAATTCCAAGCTGCAAATTTGTCATTACAATCACACTTATATTGCTCAACAAATCTTTTCTCCCTACGCTTATGTTCTTCTATCATTTCTGTGTTAAGCGTTAGCAAGGAAAGCTTCCCAAAACTGCATGGACTGCCCTTGACATTTGAGGGGATTGCAGGCCAAATTCTGTCCCCACAAATGAGAAACATCCCTTGTGGTAATTGTAATGGAGCCTGGTTGGATGGTGTGTTCATCTTTACTGTTGAATTGCACCAAGATGTTGCATTTCTATATATTTTGTAATTTGGAGTAACATCTGTTGCTTTGACTTTATTTTGTTTCAACCCTGGAGAACTGAATATTACACAAAACTCCATCTTTATTGAACCAAGAATTTCCAATTCCTGAGGTTCATAAGGAGCCTTGGGAAGGGATTTGGTCCCAACATCCCAACTTTCCATTGGATTCGAACCGAATTGTGAAAGTTTTGGATGAACATGTTTGGAAGGTAGCCATTTCTCTGCTGTCAACCAAACATGTTGAGAATGGATCCTTTGGTCTTCAGTGAGTGAGACAAATGGTGTCTAGGCCTGATGCATTGGCCAGAGTCTCCCAGACATTTTCTTTTGGTTGTTTCACTGGGAAAGCTGCATTGCTTAAGGCAATCAGTGAGATGATAAGGCACAAGTGTAATACCTGATTGAGCTTCATGTTCAACAGCTTTATCTCACAGGAATCTCTGATCTGCAACACAACTTGTACCACACTCTTACATACAAAATTTATACCATTAACTTTCCCGCACTTTTGCATAAGACTCGGTCCACAGTTCTTGCACAGAAAGATAACTGATGTCTGTGGCATCAACAACAGTATTGACACTGATTCATGTCTCCGTGCTCGCCTCCTTGACAAAGGTCAAAAACAGTGTTGTCCAGGGGGGTAGAACCCTTCAAAACAGGCAGAGAAATATTCTCTGCACTCTGGGTTCCTACACAAGTTCCTTGTCCTTTCTGCTCCCAGAGCTATTTTGACACAGGCAGAGGGTAGTTGCTTGCAAATACTACAGTGTCCTGCAAATTCAGTCTGTGTTTTGTGACAAATATTTATTTTTATTTTTTCTGTAGCTTTTCTCCCTTTTATACTTCCAATGTCTCCTACTTTATAAAGGAAGATTTGTAAGTTATTGTTCTGATAGAAGAAAAGGAGAACCTATTTATCATACTATCCCACTGTCCTCCCTTTCTCTACAATCGACTCATTTCTAACTCCTGCCCTTGCCAATAAAATTGTTGTAGTAGCCATGTGATGAACTTGCCAACTTAGATAATAAAAAAAAAGTTGGGAAAGGAATGTAACATGAACCTTTCAGGTTCCATTCAGAGCTCTGGGTGAATTAACCTTCCAGGCTTACCTTAATCTAACTCTGTGATTTTGTGAGTTGCTGCAAACAAGGAGGTCCCTTGCCTCTCTCTGAGCCCTGTCAGCTCCTTCTCCTCTCAGCAGTCTGTCTGAGCTGGAAGCTCCATCTCCTGTCTACTGTACCAGACAGTTTCTCGGGTCTTCTATTTCCTTAGCCAACTCCTGTTTCCAGAGGAAAGTGCTGTATTATGAACCTCCTTCAAGATACTACACATGATCTGATCACTCCCTTAAGGAGCCTAAGAGCAAAAAGTACCCATCAGAAGAAGCTTTTGGATATTTTGGCTCTTTTTTTTCAATCAGATCAATTTTCCTGTATGATTCAATAGATAGGTACACTACTTCTTGCTCCAGCAAGTTGTACAGGACAGGAGCAGAAGCTGGAAGGTAAGGAAGAGCAAGGTTAATTAGACAGACTCACTAGTGGATATAAAAGGAGCTGAAGAACCAAGATGTTTTCTGGAATGATCCTTCAACTGTTGAGAAGTTCCAGAGGAGTAACAAGTACAAGCAAAACTGAGGTTTTGAGTATCTAGAGATTATGTGTTTTGTGTGGCTTTTTTATTTTGTTAAATGCTGTTTAATAAAGTGAATTTAATTATTTCGTAGCTATTAACAAGTAAATACCCTGATTACTTTAGTAATCAATTATGTAGTCTGACATTTCAAGAGAATTAATATGATTTATCTTTAAATAAGATGATTTACTTTAATCTTGAGTATAGCTTAGTTGTTACCTACAAGATTTGGCTCTGTATTATTTATAGAGGAAGGTATATGGTTTTTTGAGAAAAAATCTGCATTGTATTCTCAGATGAGGCTACAATGGAAAGTGTATTTATTTCTTGTAAAGAGATCAGGATGCATTTTGTAGGTGCACACTGCTACTATGCCATGCTTGGGATTTTATTGGGTTTCTGTAAACTACATACAGTTCTTTGTGAGCATAGGCTGCAAATCATATTCCTCTGCCTTACTAGTACTAGTCTGACATAAAAGACTGCAAAATTTAGTTTGGAATCAACCACATCCTGAAGTTATTCCAGTGAACATATGCATTCTATATCCTTTGATCAATAAAACAGCTTGTTGCTTTCAGTAGAGAACCCAGAAGTGAGGTTACCATTTTCTTAGAATACTTGGACCAGAGTTTTCTGGACACAGTTCAACTTTTTGTTACAATGTCCATAAATCTAGGTTGATCCCAGTAATGCTGTAAGTACTCAGCAAAACTGTTATTTAATATGAATTTTCTGTTCAGCATGAACATTTATGCGTTTTGTAGTAACTCATTTTTATGTTCGTGAAAGTAAGGTTTTGAATACCAGTAAAACAAATTTCTGTCTGCATCCATTCAGCAATGTAAAAGCTATTAGATTATTATCCTGTAGTAGCAGGCTCAAATTTGCATCAGTTTTTTGGTTTATCATCCAATTCAAAACAAGAATTGAAAGGATAACAATACTAAATGCATTTTGCAGAGAGATTATGTGACTAACTGACACCATCCATTTTTAGGTGCTTGCTCTCCCTCTCTGTGTTTCTTTCAGTGTGCCTTCCCTCAATAAATAAGTCTTGCTGTTGGCTCTTGAGATTATTTCATGATTTTCATGCTTTCCTTGTATAATTGTTGAGGAAATATTGTTTCAAAGGGTTAATACTTTCTTTTCCCCTTTCTTTGATTCTTTAGTGTCTTGCCAAAAGTACCATTACATCAAAGGCCTTCTGGTCCTCCTGGAACACAGACATTCTTTGATCTTATAAAAATGACCAGGAGAGGAGGAGCAGTTTGAGATCCTCTGTCCTGCCTGCCTCGCCCTTTCCTTTCCTTTCATCGGTGAGCCAGTGTGTCACTTCCCTTCATTGGGCTTCCCGGAGTCCTTCCTCTACTCGTTACCACCAAGTAACTTCTGCTTCCTGAGGGTGCTGGCAGCCTGCTGTTTCTTTTCTCCTGATGCTCAGCTTTCTCTTCCCTTCTTCCTTGATGTTGTCTTCTCATCCTATGTATCTATTGCTCTTGTTTAATACCCAGCTACTTGTCCATCCTCTGCCCCCTACTATTTGGGTTTTCACTTGTTCTTTGAGGTATTTTTGTAATACAATCATCTTTAGCTTTCTAGCCCTCAGAGTGAAAAAGCATTTCCTGTGTTCAGACGGAACCTCCCATGTTTCAGTTTGTGCCCACTGCTTGTCACTGGGCAGCACTGAAAAGAGCCTGGCTCCCTCTTCTTTATACTCTCCCTTCAGAGAGTATTGTACACAATGATGAGACCTCCCAGAGCCTTCTTTTCTCCACATTAAACAATCCCAGCTTTCTCAGCCTTTCCTCACAAGAGAGATGCTCCAGTCCCTTAAAAAATTTGTTGCCCTTTTCTGGACTGACTCTTGTATGTCTCTCTTGTACTGGAGAACCCAGAACTGGATGCAGCACTCCAAATGTGGGCTGATGAGAGGAGAGGGATCACCTCACTTGACTTGCTGGCAATGTTCCTGGTGCAACCCCTACATTCTCTATCTAAGCTCCTTTCAAAATTATGAAAATGCATTCCACATGTTGCAAATATTGAACATTTTTGCCAAAGTTTAATAAACCAAAATCCTTCAGTTTTTAATTAGAGAAAATAAAAATCTCAGGAAAAATCCTTATTGCAAAAGACTGAAGTTACCTAAAGTTATTTATCTCAGTTGAACTAGGAGTAGTAATATACAGTGTTCTCACTTTTTTTTTAACGTAGTAGATATATGTATGTAAATGTAATTTTAAAGAGAGATCCTATGAGTTCCATCCACAGGATTCTCTTGAGAAATCAGAAAATCATAGAATCATTAAGGTTGGAAAAGACCTCTGAAATCATCATGTCCAACCTTTGACTGAACACCACCTTGTCAACTAAACCATAGCATCAAGTGCCACATCCAGTTGTTTCTTGCACACTTCCAGGGATGGTGACTCCACCCCCTCCCTGGGCACCCTGTTCCAATGCCTAAAAACCCTTTCAGTGAAGAAATTCTTGCTAATGTCCAACTTGAACCTTCCCTGGAGCAGCTTGAGACCATTTATTCTTCTCCTGACATTGGTTGCCAGGGAAAAGAGACCAACCCCCACCTGGCTACAACCTCCTTTCAGTCAGTTGTAGAGAGTGATAAGGTCCTCCCTGAGTCTCCTTTTCTCCATGATAAACGACTCCAGCTCCCTCAGTTACTTTTTATATGAATTATGTTGGCCTTTCATCTGTAGAATATGTATCTGAGTTCTTCCACAGAATGTAGCTTGATAAGACATAGATAGATGCTTTATTTTTCTTGGTTTGTTTCATATATCACAAAATAAGTTAAATTTTGTTTGACAGCAGACTGTTGACTAGATGTTTACAGTGTGCCGCTACATCCTTCATTTTAGCTTCATTTAGCTATAAATGCTTTATATTTGATCTAATTATAACCATAAGACCACAGGCATCAATACCATAGATTTTTTTTCTCTCATTATTGTGCAGCTTTTTATTAAAATAGGGAAATCCATAAGGAAGACTCGTAATTTTTTTTCTACTCTGACACTGATTTGCTGTGAATCCTTGTTTAAATCACTTCTCTTTGCACTTCAGTTTTTCTCACCTGAAAAACGGAACGATATTTCTTCTTTCCCATGAAGGCTGAAAATTGAATTTTTGTAATGCTTTCTGGAAGGCTTGATGAAATACTGTTAGCATACAAAACTTTAACATAAATTACATGTAAGGATTTTTAGCCTGCAATGCTCCATAATGTTGAAGATGAGCAACAAGGAAGTCTTTACATCTTTTAAGAATGTGTTCCCACTAACGTTGCTTTACTTTACACACTCTGCCTCTTGTGTTATATTTGTTTTAATTTCCGGGAATTATATCTGGATGTCTCTGATCAAAATTTAAGCAAAAAATAAAGAATAGATTCTCAAAAACTAGTCCTATTGACCCCCAGAGTACCTGGAGCACTGACTGTGGATTCACAGAAAGCTGGCTTGCCAAAAGACAACAGTTTCCTCCATGTTTCCAGCTGCTAGTATGCATCAAACAACTACAAATTCATAGAATACTTTTCTAATATTTTCCCATGTAAACAATTCCCCTAGTTAGCACAGGGATGTCATGTGCTCATGAATGAGAGGAAAGACAGTCCATGTCATTGCAAACAGGAAAGGAAGCATCCATTAAGTTCCCTTAATTAAAATGTGGTCTACCCCATGCGAAACATCTGGAATCTAAATTAAATGTTCAAGTAGTTTGACATTGGCAATGCTTTGTTAGCAAAAGTCATTTGTTTTTCGTTAGTGTAGTTTTTGAACTACACTAAGGAAATATTTAAAAAATCTTACTTGTTAAAACTCATGAAACAATAATACAGAAAAACAAGCCAATTGAGCATGTAACTTGATATCATTTTGTAACTTTATCAAGTTACATGTGTTGCCTACCTTTGTATAGGTAATGACTTCTTTCTATGCTGAAATCAAACAATTGTGTAATTGGAGTCATGATACACGTGGAATACAAAGATACAAAGTACTTTTTTTTTGTTTTGTCCGAAAGTTCCCTCTCTATATATAATGTACTATTCACAGAACATCGCAGCTATCATGGAGTTTGCCTGGTATATAAAAGTCAGCAGAGCATCTCAGGCCTCTTAAGCAGGACCACTTCCGTAAAAGGAAAGTGTATGATGTATCAGTGGAGAGCTGGGGATTGAAGCTGGTTGTGCATAGTTTTACAGATTTTAACAGGGAAGGCAAAGGATACTTTTAAACATGCTGGGTGCATCCTATTCTTGCTATTTAGGTATTCAGTACACTAAGGTATTTTAAAAACAAGTCATTTTAGATCACCTCTGACATTATATCTTTCATTTCAATTGTGAGTAACTGCCTGCTGACATGCATTGCAGTCAGTTAAAATGACGTTGCATTTAATCCTTTTATGGTTATTCTTTGGGGATTAGCTAACTGGTACTTAAGCCAACTCTAATTAAAAAAAAATATCTGTGCAATGCAGATAGCCATTTGTTTTTACCTGCCTCAGAAAAGAAAGGAGTACTGTACTTGAAAGTCAATGAAGTTTGGTTTCTGGTTTATGTTTATGTGTTTTCAATATATTGACTATAAAGGCAAACTTTAGGAGTACTATATACAAACCTGCTCTGATTTATTTGCATTTAGCAGTGCAGCTTTCAGACTAAAAATAAAATATGTCGGATTTTGATTTAGATCTGTCCCTTGAGACAGTGTGAAACCATCTATTACCAAGAACACATCAGTATAGGAGGATTAACTGTTCACATGCAGTTTAAACATCAGTGTTTGTATTAGGTCATGGAAAATAAGTAATTTGTTTTGTTATTCTCTGTGAAAACATAGAACGCCCCTTTTTATTTGAAAATAAAGTAAATAGTCTTTATTTTAAAAACAGAAAGATTAGTAGCACTCAGTCTTTTGAGGTGAACTGCTGTTAAGTAAAATGCAATTAATACTGCCTCAGCCAGTACAGTGGGCGTTTCTTCCTCTTATCAGTACCGTCAGTGCACTGGGTCAGTACCTGCTATTGCTTGTTATACATAAGCAGACAGATGTGATTGCTGTCTTTAGGATTATTTGTAATGCATTATGGCATACAGCTTTCTGATTTCTGGGAAAAAAATTAACAGTACTTAATTGCCCTCTATATCAGGTGCTTCTAACATCCTTTTTCACATTTTATCTGTGTGTCTAAATCTATCTTTTTAATAGAATAGAGTGTAGTCATTAATGATACAAGTATGGCATTTGAACCATCTTGAGCTTGCTGTGCTTTTTGTTAATTACCAGACCAATTCTGTGGGCCAGCTAAAAGTCTTTTATCACCTTTCCCTCCCATTCTTCAGTGTATCCTTTTATTGCCACCTTCCTTATTGTATCTCCCCTAACAACAAACGTGGCTTTTTCTCTTTTTCTGTTTTTATTTGGACATCAGTACTGTTCTTTTCATCCATTTTATGGAAAAGGCAGACATTTCTGTCCCTGAAAATGTTAGCATGTGAGTTGTTATCCTGTTCAAGTCCCTCCACAAACTGCTCGGAAGACTGTGAGAATTTTAGAATATAAAAGGAACCATTCTGGTTGAGACCAAAGGTCAGTCTAGGCCAGCTATAGACATTGCAACAATGGCTGAAATAAAATGCTTGGGGAAGACTGTATGAACAGGACTGACATGTATTTTGTTTCCCACTCATTCCGAGTCCAGCCGTTCAAAGCTCAAAGGCTTCCAGACTTAGATGTAGTTTCTGTGAATTTGGAACCGTTCTATGGTCTTTCTCATTCACGAATTTGCCCAGTTTTCTGCTTAAAGCCATATGAAATTTTCTATCTTTATGTGACTTCTGATTTTATGCAAATTAGTCATTACTGCCCTCAGGCATCTTTCTTCCTGGCTGAAGAGTCCTGTTCTTTAGAGTATTGTATTTAATAATTTCTCACCTGGGAACACCACTCCATGGCTTTGAAAATTCTTGTTGAACTTCTCTGACCTTTCCCTATTTCCCTTCTGAAATAAAGATCCACATCTGCACTCAGCAGTCAAGATGCAACTGGATTAATAATCTGGGACAGTTATATTCTTTCTCTGGCTTTTTTATCCTTTCCTGATTATATTGAGTGTTGGTTTTGCTTTTCTGATTGATACTGAACACAGTGTTAGCAGCTTCTTGGTAATACATATCATTACCCCATGATCTGCTTCCTGACTAGTAATGGTTACCTTAGAACACATCATTTTGAGTGTGAAGTTATATTTAAACTTTAGGAATCTAAAATACCTTTCAGAAATCCAAGTAGACTATACCATTCTTTATCCACATGATTCTCAACAGAACCAAAAACCAAGGGCTGAGTAGGCATCTAACACAAAGGCTGGTCTTCTGCTTTCAGGATTATATTTAATAATGTAACTAATAAGGACTAGCAGAGACACAGCTAATTTATTTTTTTCCCCTACAAGAAGTGCATGAAATAGAGGGGATATATTTAGGAGACACTTTGGAAGAACAGACAATTAATGTCTTCCTTAAATCCACTTACAGACAGTGTTGACATGTGGTCTTGGCACTGAAACTAGAGAAAGAATTGAAAAATGGGATGGCTTAAGGCATGGGCTTACATCTAGGGCCTGAGTTCCTTTTTTGATGAGAACAGGTCACAAGTCATCTGTATTAAAACAGGGTGGGGAAGAAAGGAAAAATCTTCATAACTGAAAAAGAAATTGCTGTAAATTGGGTGTACAGTATAGCATGATGAGGAGCTACTCCACTAAGTCTGCCCTGTGTCCCAGAAAACTTTATTTCAACTCTATGTAACATCTCAGATTTAGATTTTTCTGCAGTTCATAAGTAAAATAGTTTATCAAAATGTGTTAGGTAATATATACTGTAAGCTTAAAATATTTATAGTGTAATTTGATGCTGGACCAAGAAGAGAGATTGAAGGGCATTGCAATTTCAGGGTTATTTCCTGTGAGGAGGCATTTTATTTCTAATGGGGTAAGGGAGTTGTTGGTGTTCAAAGTAAAAAGTTTTGCAGACTTGGTCTCCATCAAATCTGTGTCATACTAGAATGACTGCTGAATATTAGGATTTAGGATTTTTTTCATATATATTTTCAAGTTTGGATTCCTCAGGCTCTGTTGTTTCAGCTTAGAAATATACATATAGACCAATACCAGGGGCTACTTTGTGAAGAAGCAGCAAACATTACATCTAATCGTACGAAAGTGGTGTGGAAAATCTATGCTTTGCTGATCATACAGCCATTGTAAAAGAAGCACAAAATAGGAATGAATACTGCTTTACTGTGATAAAAGTGGAGTGGTTGATTCTTGTGAGAGGGAAACATTAGAGATTGATAGATACCTCTAGGCAATTTTACTTTCAAGTGAGGATGTACAGTAGCACTTGAAAAAATTAAAAGAAAGAAGCTATTTTATATCTATATAAATATTTCTACACTATCGTCTGTGAAAAACACTTTAAATGCAACATGTAGGCCTCTTACTTGATTACATCCAGAAATACGAAAAAGAATCCATTTTATACATTATTATTAACATATATAACTGCAGATTCCATAATAATTTTCTGGTAAAGAACCATATGTTACAGAAAATCCTTGTTAGGTGAATTTTGCAAGTAGAAAAAAATATATTGCAAACTAAGTTACACACTGAAATATAAGACTTCTAATAAAGATAATACCATAGATTGTAGTTTTGGTCCAAACATGGCTAAGTAAGTGTGAAAATCACTGAACTTCCTTTCTCATGCACCAGGTGAGAAACAAAAAAGTGCTGTTTTCTTGCTGGAAGAAAAATCCTTTATTAATTCTAAATCTGAGTTTTACAAAATTGATTTGCCCTTCTTTATTCACCGCAAGTCAGCACAAGTATGCACCTTTCTGTCCTTTCAGGTCTTGTCCATGGGCAGTGTTCAATGTTGCAATTAGGGACCTTTTTGTACTGAGCATCCTCAGGGCATCCCATTTCAGGAAGTGATATACCTATCTTTCAGGCATAATTCATATAGTTAGTCTTGTCTAATTCCTGTAAATTTTTATCAATCTAACTGAATTAATGTGTTAGTATTAAAGAAAAGCAAAACTACTCATTCTGGTTTGTGTTCTTACCTAAATGATCTCAACATTATTTTTCCTGTCTCATTTCTATTTACCTGTTCTTGCTAAGTGACTAACAAATCTTTCTTTTACTCTGTTTCACTTTGGACAATTCTTCCTGTACTTCTTAAAATCTAAAATATCCTTACATGCTGATCAGTCCTTTTACCCCATTTTGTAGGTCGTTTATTCTTCATATTGTTCTTAAAGCAACAATTCATCCAACCCTCTTGAATAATTCTTTCCCTGTGATAATGGAGCTGTTATTGTTCTAGCTCATTTGACTGCAGTGTATTCTTGTTCCCTTCTGCACAGTGTGAAGAATAGAAATTATTCAGAGAAAAAAGCACCAGATTGGGAATTCTCAACCATTTCTTTCCTACTGCATTTTGCATTCCTGCTGCAGAATGTAACAGTGGGATGAGAGCCTTGTTTCATCTAGCCTACAATCTAAGGGTAAAAGTTTATTCCTAGAAAATTGGAGATATTGTTTGAAACTTTAGTCTCACAAGGAAAAAAAACCCAACCAAATACCCAGAAAACTGATTTAACCATATGCTTGTTCTATAGAAATATGTCCTGATATTGTCAGCATATTAACTGTCAGTACAAATCTTTCCTAACTACAGAAAATAGAGAAATATTTCTGTACACATAATATTTTTGCACACATGTAACTGCAGAAACAGAAGAATGAGTTTCACATCCTCTGCCTAATTTAGTTTATCGGTAGTGAATACTGACTACAAGTTCAATCCTGTTAGCTGCAAATGAATTCCATTGTTTATAAAATTTGACCTTTGTTTGTTACGGATATTTCTTAAAACCTCAAAAACTGAATGTTTGGAACTAACAACAAGGCAGACCTCATTGCTTTTAAATGGATGGTGTGTCTTCATTTAGGTTACCCTGTTCAGTTCTGATTCTCCACTCCTCACTCCTAGTCTCCATCTTTTTGAAGTTGATTGCACTTGTGCTGAGAGGCTCCCATTAATTTTTCTTACCCTCTTGTGACTGAAACTTTTAGTCTCTTCAGGTCATAAGTCTGGGATCTAAATGGAATGTTTTTCAGAATGTTGGTCAGGTTGAGACTTTCCAGGACTAGCAACAGAGCTTTTGCAGTTAAGGGCAAGTTAACTCGGTTTGCATAGGCTTTACAACATAACATATATTTGATTTCAGGATTGATGAATTTTATTTGTTTTACAGATTTTGTTTTGAAGTACCAGGGCAGTAATATGGTTAATGAAGCCCATTGTTGGTAGATTGAATACCAGACTAGCAGAGCCTTATCCAAAGAAGTGTGATTTTTGGAATTGTGGAGGAAATACTGACTGTTGTTCAGAAAGTACAAACAGTACTGGTTTTACTTGCTCTTCAGCAAATAATAGAAGGGCAGTCTTTGAGACACTGCAGAGGCATCTGGCCTATGGGACATGACTGTTCTTTGTGCATGACCAACTAACTTCATCTACACACAAAACCAAAACCATGATATTTGTTTTTTTCAGTTCTTTGCAGCTTGCAACAGACTACATTTTTTGTGTGATGGGTGTGAATGTGAAATCTTATTGTTGAGTCCAACCCTAACTCTCCCTGGAGTGGTAATTCATTTTTCAGTAGTACACACTACTATGTCTAATCTAAAAATGGAAATTTGATTGTTCTATATTTAGCTCAGTGCTCATTGCATATATTTTTATTTTTTAAAAAAATAAACCATAGAATCACAGAATAAGCTGAGTTGGAAGGTACCCACAAGGATCATTGAGTCTTACTCCTGGTCCTGCACAGCAACATCCCCAAGAGTCATACCATGTGCCCAAGAGCATTGTCCAAACTCTTCTTGAACTGTGGCAGGCTTGGTGCTGTGATCACTTCCCTGGGGAGCCTGTTCCAGTGCCCAACCACCCTCTCGGTGAAGAACCCTTCCCTAATATCCAACCTTAACCTCCCTGACACAATTTCAGGCCATTCCCTCAGGTCCTGTCACTGGTCATCAGAGAGAAGAGATCAGTGCCCCTCCCCTTCTCTTCCCCTCATGAGGAAGTTGTAGCCTGCAATGTGGTCTCCACTCAGGCTCCTCCAGGTTGAACAGACCAAGTGACCTGAGTCACTCCTCATACAGCTTCCCCTCAAGGCCCTTCACCATCTTCATTGCCCTCCTCTGGATGCTCTCTAATGTATTTCTTATTTATAGTGTGGTGACCAAAACTGCTCACAGGACTCAAGGGGGTCATAAAAGGAGATCGGGTTTGATAATAACAGGACTTTCCTGTCATGATACCAGGATGGCTGTGACCAATGACTGTGTTGTCTTTCAGGTGTTTTTTAATACTTCCCAGCATAATCTTCTCCATAACTTTACCAGGCACTAAAGTGAAACCGACAGTCCTGTAATTCCTGGGGTCCTCCTTCTTCCCCTTCTTTAAAATTGTGACAAGGTTTGCCAGCTTCCAGTAAGCTGGAACCTCTCCAGATTCCCAAGACCACTCAAAAAACATCAAGAGAGGTTTTGTGATGACATCAGCTGGCTCTTTGAGAAGTCTTGCATGAGTCCCTTCAGGCCCCATAGATTTGTAGGAATCCAGCTGGAGCAGCAAATCCCACACAAGTTCAGGGTCGACTGGGAGTTGATCATTCTCACAGTCATGGTCCTCCTGCTCAGGGCACTGTGATCCCCTTGGTCCATCATCCATGTTCAAGACAGAGGCAAAGAATGCATTTAATGCATTTGCCTTGTCTCTGTCCCTGTTTGTGAGGTCACCATCCTCATCCTGTAAGGGACTGAGCGTTTTTCTATACTGCCTATTGCCATTAATATATATGAAAAAAACTCTTTTTATTGTCCTCTACATTTCTGGCCAGCTTCAACTCCAATAGAGCTTTGGCCACATGAATTTTCTCCCTACAGTGACAAGCAGCATCTCTGTAGTCTTCCCATGTCAGTAATGTCCCCTATTCTAGCCCCTGGAGACAGCAGACTTCCCTGTGAGCTGGGTCCAGTCTGCATATCGGGCCCTCCATTCACCTTAGAAGGGTGTTCCCTATTACAACTACCCTTCATTTTCCTGTTAACAGAGGAGGTCTTGGTGCAGAGTACAGGTGGTGTTGTTTTAGGAGGCCTCACTATCCCAGAAAGACCTTCACCTGCCTCATCAGTTGTCTGGCCTTCTAGTTCCAGAGCCTCACATGTATTGTAGAAGGTGCCAGTCCTACCTGTCAAATTCTGAGAAGGTGGAGGAACCTTCCTCCTAGTACATGCCGTATCCTGCTTCCAGCCTTCATCTTTAACAGATCCTTGGCTAGCAGTCATTTGTCTAATTACCCTGCAGGGTTCTGAGTCCATCTGCTTCTCCTCCAATGGAGGTTCATGGCTCCTGAGATTCTTGAGACTATGAGACTCTGAAAATAATCAGTCTCTCTCTTGCTTGTTTGTTCAAACACTACGTAGCCTATTCATTTCCTCCCGTAGTTCCTTCACCTGGTGACCAGCTCCTCAAGCACAGCTCACCTTCTTCAAAAAAACTATCAGCTCCAGCCTCGTGAAGAGGCATCAGGCACTCCTGGCAGCCTCTGACCTGGAGAGCTCCATCTCCCATCAGCAGGTCTGCCTGGCTGGAGCCTTTGACATGGCTGCTTCAGTGAGTCCCACAGCTACATGGGATTGAGCTTTAGGGCATGGCAACACCATAACTGAGGAAGCTTAAACTAGTACACTAATAAGACTGGGGTTTTTAATGTGTGAGATGGCTGAAAAAATGGAGTAATTTTTAATGTTTGAACTTGTGTTCTGTTTCTTCAGAGTACTCGAGTAGCTTTAGACCACCTGGAGTCTGTGCCTGAGAAACTGAGCCTGTTAGAAGATTGCAAAGATACTGGAGTGAGACAGATTTCATTTGACTCTCTCAGTACTTCTAAAATATTTTGGTTAATTAATATTCTCTATGAATGTAAAGATAAGTTGTTTAATAAGGCATTTACAGTTATGTATGTTCGTATTATATAGACAGAAACATACTGCAATTTACTTTCATGTCTATTTTTTCAGGTTTTCAGATTTTTTTCAGGTTATAAATTTAGTTCTAATTATTAACACTGCTCCATAATGTAAGCAAACACTGATAACTGGGTGTAACTGGTCATATGTTAATTACTGTCTCAGAATATTTTTATTGAGTGATATTACATGTTAAAAAATGAAAATTTTATAATTAAATAAATTATGCCAGTAGTTTCAATATTTAACTTAATGAGTGAAGATAGATGATCTTTACAACTTTTTGTTTTGTCTTGACATAATGACAGTACTTGTCACTTATTTCCTTAGAACCACTATCCAATCAAGGTGTGTTTGGATACAGTAGGACACACTGACAGTAGTGGTAAGATACTGTCAAGAGTGATAAACCTCAGATTAGATTTTCAGTGGCTAAGTGGCTAAATGCCTGTACCATAGTTACTTTACATATATGAAATGGGTGGTTTAATAAAAAAGAATTTGGAACTTCCTTACACAGTATAAATTTTAAGTCAGTATTAAACCACAGATCAACAAATACGTAATGATTTGCATTTTATTTGCTATGTAAAATTTCTCAATCTGTGGTAGTCATAAACATTTCAAAACATACTTGTTTGGAGCATTGTTTATTGTGTTCCTGCACAAGGTCATCAGTTAATAATTGTACACCATTTTATTGCTGTCATCATCAACAGATTTGGTAGTGCAAATACTGGTTAAAAAGTTTGGGTTTTTTATGAAAAATATTGTTGAGATGTATAGCTTTAATTTCACATTCCAGGTATCCCCAGAAGAGCTTTTTTGCTCTGACAGAGGTCTGTGTTTACCTTCTGTTTCTGCTAAAGGAAAAATTTTGCTCTCAGCAGGCAAAGCAAAGGCTTGAATGTGGGATATCTTCAATCTCATTCACACTTGCCCTCTCTCGCTTAACACTGCTCTGAAATTACGGTGTCATTTTCTGGTTTGCTCTAGTTATAACTTAGCCAATATTTGTGAGAGTGGAATGCAAAGTCTTTGGTTTAAATTGGGCTCTGTCTTTCTCCATCATGCTTAGTTTTTTAAAGATGGTTTTCTGAAGATGAGTCCCTTTCAACACAGTGTTTTGTTTAAGAAATAATTTATTATGCAAGAGAGCTAAGCTTTATGCCTTAACTTTGAGAAGGATGTCAGTTTGGAGCTTCATTACTGTTTCTATTTGCAAATAACATACTGGATTTTTTGTACAATAGCATATTTTACTCTCAAGTGGTATGCATGAATGAAGTATTTCAAAGCTGTTCATTGTTCTCCAATGCTAGCAAGTTCTTCCCTCAATGTTTTTATTGGGAGGGAGAACGAAAGAGGAAGTAAGTTTTGATAAACTTCTCAGGTTGTGTAGGAGGTTTGTTAATTCAAGCAAATCATTAGCTAGTTCAGTGAGTAGCATTATGTTTTCTTATTAAAAATACTGTTTTGTCCATATCCTTAGAACCTTTTTTTCTTCAAGTGCTTGTTTCTGCAGTGCTGTAATTAATATTTCACATTACAGAATTTCTTTGTTAGAAGGTATGATATTGCTGAAGTTCAGAAAGGGTTACAAGAAATCATTCACCAGTTAAGGATAAGGCCATTTCCATTTTAATCTACATTTGTTTTAACATTATTTTTCTGTACAGAACATTATGCTTTTACATGGCCCCTGTAGTTCAGCCTCTGAAAGTTAGTACTTAATTCATTCTTGCTGTGGTGAAAGTCCTTGACGAAACCTGTGTTTACAATAGTCAGAGTTTCTAACTACTTTTCATGTTATTAAATCATCTAAATCTTTCAATGCATTTCTAGGAGACCTATTGCCGAAGGGAGATGATTGAGGAAAGATATATGAAGTATAAAGATATAGTAACTTCCTTACAGCAACAGCTGGAAGATTCAAAGCAAAGAGTCGGCCAAGTCAAGGTATTTGTGTGTACTCCACTTTTGTGTCCCAGTTACTTTCAATCAGCAACATAACCGTACCTTATTAACTCCTAGTACAAACACAGACTAAAATCCCGCATGAATGTTTCTGTTTCATATAGCTGCCATGGCTGATGGCATGGCAGGTATATTGACATGGCATGAAATTTGATGAATTAGGGGTTGCGTTCATTGTAAGTGCCATGGATAGTTTCCAAAAATCTTTCAAATTTTACAGAAAGGTGTCTTACTGTGTCTTACTACTCTGAAATGTTTACCTGCTTTGTCGAATTGCTGTCTACAGCAATTTTTAAATTGTTTTGTTCAATTTTCTCTTATCCTTTCAAGTAAAAGATATAGAAACCTGTTTCCTCTATATAAAGGTTGACTAATTTATAAATCACATGTAGTAATTTTTCAGTAGTTGATATTTGCGTTCTTTACAAATGATTCTGTATGATGTCTCTTTCATACATAAATGAAATCCAGGCAAACAGAAGGGAAGTGATTTGCTAAAGGTCACTCACTGGACTCATAGCAGTGCTAAGCATGAATAACTAACTCCTTGCAATACCGATCCAGTGCTCTTGTTTAGAAACTTGGCTTGTAATGAGTTCAACTTTCCAATTGTTAACATGCTTTCTTTCCCTTATTAGCTTGTTCATTGTTATATCACTGTCATTGTGGTAGTGGCTTGCTTCAGCAGAACTACAGTTTCTTATGGAAGTGATTGAAATAAGTGATTAGACCTGAAGAATCATACTAGTATTTCTGCTATGTATCTCAATCAAATCAGTTTCTTTGGCAGTTTATCATACCTGTGTCTCTAAGCAATTGAGCTCAAATCAAGGATCACATACTCTATCAAAAAGATGTTTGTGTTCCCCAACTCATCTGTAGCCATCTTCCTTCTGCAAAATGAGGACATACTTACCAGTATGTCTTTTAAAAAGTGGAAAAGGTAAAAAAAATACAGAATATTTTAGCTTACTAAGTTGCTGTTATAAGAAGGTATTAAGTTACTTGAAAAAGCCATCTTGCTCTTCTGTAAGAAAGAATTGAAAGGATGAAACAGGCGCATTCAGTCTGTTGCTGATGATAATCTTCAGTTTCTTGAATTTCTCCTCCCTCCACACAAGCGTTACTAAATTAGTAGCTATTGAAATTTGGACAACATTGAAAGGCTAAGTGGAATGCAATCAGCTGACGGTAGAACATAACACTGCACTAAGCTGACTGAACTTACTGAGCTTGTGTGACTTGAACTCAATAATCAGAATCCAGTACAAAGCTAATTCCAAAACAATTCTCTTTCTTTAGACAACCGAGAGCATTTAATGGCTTCCATTTAGTCAGGCCTAATTGGGTTTTTGCATGACATACAGTACTCATTGCTGTCACGGCTGTTGCAAATAGAACAGAATGTTCAAAACCAAGTAACAGACGGGTGCTAATCTGATTTCAGTGATCAGGCTAGCTTAGACTAAAAAAAATCATTTTAATGCTTGCCTTTCTTACCCTCCTTTGGAACTAACTCAAATGCATTGGTTTTTAGTTTTTTTCATTTTTATTGTCAGTTGGGAGTCTCTAAAATTGATTGCTGGAAGAGTGTAGGTTTGAGGACATCAAAGTTGATTCTTTCTGATATTTTTGGTTCATGCTCTGTACATAGTGCCCCTGCCATACAAAATAGATATTTGATAGGTGATAAGAAAATGCATGGTTGTTACAAAATTTTTTACATCAATCGTTGTAGATAAAATTACTTGTGGAATTAATCTTTCTCTTCTGTTATGTTTATCTTTCTAGCCTTTCTTATAATACACTTGTTTCAGCTTGCTTGCCAACACTGATCTCAGACAGCCATTATCTAATCTTGTGTCCCAGCCTTTTTTCATTTCAAGGAGGAAAAATTAAACCAAAGTTGAATGTTCCCCTAAAAGAGGTTTTTTCTTCCTTTCTTATGATTTCTTTTGTCTCCACTCAATCTTCTTACTCTTCTGTAGTCTTATCAGATGGCTTTAAAATACCTGTTGCTCAGAAGCCCAGAAAAATTGTAATTTCTATTTGTATGTGTTAAAATGGAAGATTTCCAGTAATAATAGTAAGCCAGTGGCTGGTAGAATACCATCAGGTACAACAAACTTGATTTTTCAACGAAGAAAGGGCCAAATTATAGTAGGTAAAGGTTAAATTGGGGGGAAAACCCCATAAATATAACATAGTAAAAAAGAATACCAACAGAAGCAAAATCGAAAAAGAAAGACAGAGGAAAACTAGAGATAAATACTATGATGCAGAGATAAAAATATTTTAGGAGTTTCACTGTCACAGACAATCGACCATCTTCTCAAACACAACATACAGATGTAATTGTCAATGAAGCGCATTCTATAAATAAAAATTTCTGTAAAGAGAGAGCCATTTTGTATTGCAGTTACTGGTAGAAGCACCTTTCTTGTTTAAAAGCTCTTCTTCTAAAGCATTTCTGGAAGTAGAATGGAAAGACAAACTTTTTTTATTCTTTAAAAGTTGTTCTTGTGCTATGAACACTTTAGGTATTAAGTCTCTCATCAGCACATAAGGGGATTAATATGTATAATTCCCATTAGTCTTAATAGGAGTAAATCGTTCTTCAGTGATGGAACAAAAGCTCATTGTATCTCTAAATTAATGTAGAATTTTATTTTGTTTTCTGTTTAGTTTTCAAATCTTAGTATCAGCATGAATGATAAATTGCAAGATGTTTTAAGAAAATTCCCTGAGGCTGTTTATGATAAGAATTCAGCGGTAAACTCGTGTGTTTTATGAACTGATGCATTTGTTCATTATTACCTCTTCTCATTTCAAGAAATTGAGTAATTTGGATACCAAGACAAGCTTTTTATCTTATTTTGGATGGTATTGTAACTGGGGTCTACTTGCTGCAGAGCTAATAGAGATTTTTCAGGGGTTTTTGTTTAAAAGACCTTTTAAAATTTATCTTCTCTTTTTAGCTTATAGACCAAATGACTTTCCTCACCAAGAAGCTATGCTGTATGGATTTAGCCATGAATAGTAACATTATACTTCAGACTTTATTTCGTGGTTTAACAAAAAAATTCAAAAGCACCTTTAGGTATTTTGAT
This sequence comes from Corvus moneduloides, assembly GCF_009650955.1. Lineage (NCBI taxonomy): Eukaryota > Metazoa > Chordata > Aves > Passeriformes > Corvidae > Corvus > Corvus moneduloides. Next base: position 20,750,590 of record NC_045481.1, read on the forward strand.
ATGAGAAATCAGTGAACTTCAAGTTTCCTAAGTGGCAGGGAAAATAGATCTAATATTTGTTACTACTTGTATAACTTCAGTGAATTAATATGAACCATTCATTGATGAGGAAGTCATCATTCGCTGATGTCTGCCCTGCTGATATGACATGTCCTGAACTGTGGACGTGATGTGAACAGGAAAGAGCATTTTTACAACTTACTGTAGTGGCAAAGACTTGCAATGCTGCCAGTACTTTTCTCAAGGCAAAGCAGTTTTTTGCAGACCTTCTATAGGGATGAAATGGGGATAAAAATCATAAGCAAATTAATTTGAACCTAACTGCAATACTGAGAATTCAGAAAATTCAAATCAGTCGTTTCCAGCATGTGTGAAATCACAGCATGTGCCTATATGTGTGCTACTGTATGCTTTTTGTTAAAATTTACAGCTGCTTGATAGTGACAGATAAAATTATTTTTATTTGGCTCCTATAGGATGTGAAAAGGGATGCTGAAATTTCTGATATAGAAGCAGCTGCTCACTCTTCTAGTTGGCAAACTCAAAACAGCTTTCTGTGCAGCTCACTGCTCTCCAATTCAGGTTGTAAGTATTATATCACAGAAAAAATCTACAGGTAACGTACTCTTTTCTTCTAAAAAATTTTTCTACTTGAAAGAGTTTTCTACTCTTCAGAAAAGAAGTGCTAGAACCATCTTAAGTATCCTTCTGTGTGTTAATTTTAGATACTGGATGGATGTCTTTGCCTAGGAAGTACTTCATTACATCCCATGGATAGTCGTTTGGGTTTTTTTGACTGAGACATACAATATATTCTATTTGTCACCCAAACCTATGCCAAAGAAAAGGGCTGCCCTTGAGTTCTGAATCTCTGCATAATGAGTCATACCTGTGTAAGCTGTGTATCTTCTGAGGGACCAAGAGAGATGTAGCATTTTCGCAGTGAAAGTTGAATTCGCTAATTCTACTTCAATTGTGTTTTTTTAACTGGTTTCTCTACCCCCTTGTGTGTATACAACTTGTGTTGTTCATGCAAAGTCATGGGATCTCTGATACAGCTGGGAAATGCTCAATAAAACATAGGACGTATTAGTTCTTACCAGGTACATAAGCACATCTTTGCATGAGTGTCAAAAAGGTTTTTAAGGGGGTTTTTTTTGAGCACATCAGTACATGGATACTAAAATACTTTTCTTCAGAAGGGTGTCATCTTCTGTTTCTTTTCAATATAACCAGTTTGTGTACTGGGAACCTATTCAGAAAGTTGCATTCTATTGTAATGGTAAGTCCTATTTCAGGCTTCATTACACTTTGAAAGCATTGCATCTTAGAATGAATGCTGTGGTACATTACTGCTCACCAGTAAGTCCTGAGCTGTTCTGATGAGGTTAAAGATAATTGGTTTCTCTTCCTTTCAGAATCTATGGGTTATGGTTAATATCTTTTTGCAGAGCATACTGAGTAACAATAGTAGGAATAAAGCACAGGAGCAAATATCTCCGTATCATCTGTACTTTAGGAACACTTTACCTTGACTCACAGTTGATTTTTCCATTTTCCCAAACCTCATCCCTGTCAAAGTCTTGCAAATCAAAGTACAGCTGAGCCTGTTATGGGTATAGAAAAGGAGTAACCCATGCCTCACAGCATGTTCAGATAGATGGCCTCCAGCAGTCCCTTCCAATCTCAAGAATTCCAAAAGTGATTCACTGCAAAAATTTACTGAAATTTAAAAAGGCAGCATAAATATTCCTAAAATACTACAATGTCTTTACGCTGCTTAACCCAAATTAAACAAGGTAGGACTTGGTTACTTTAATACTTTTTAATAAATTTTAGGCAGTTTTAAGAGAAATAGGATCCATGTGATCTGAATACCAATCTGATGAAACAATTCTGCATATTTATTCTCTGATTCAACTGTTTTTTACCAGCACTAAGTACTAAACTTCCTGGAGACAAAAAAATAAATGATTAACAAAAGACAGTAGTGATTCAATTCACTGCTTAGTGCTTATGGCACTAAGATATGTGGATTACTCCATAGCCTTTGGTTTGTGACTGATTGTCACTTTATGCTGAAACTGATTTCCACCAGTTAAATGCGTATTTTGAAGTTGTTGATATAGATCTTGAGGACAGTGAAAATTCTGCAGTGGTATTAGCATTAAGGAGATTTTCCAGTGAGTGGCAAATGAAAAGTCAGCTACTTCAGTCATGATAGTCACATAAACACCATGAACTTTTAATTTCAGTAATGATATTAATTAATTATCATTTGAGACTTTGACAGAGAAGTATAATTTGACATCTTAGCTCCCAAACCTACTGTAGCTTTTAATAAATCTTCCTGTACATGTTGTCATCTGTTTTCTGTGATTAATTGTCTCCTTACTTCTTCAGAAATAGAAGAATGGATTTTTTTTTTCTTTCATTTACCTTTTGGAGCCGTTTGCAAGCCTTTGTGATTTATGTTTCCCCATTCCATCTCTCTTCAATTCATGAAACCTTACAGACTATTATAGAGTCAATAACTAGTACTAGAATCTTCCTTCCCAATGTGGGTCTCCTGTGACTTGTAGAGAGCACGAGGAAGGGGAGCAGACTCATTTGATATAATTTAACTTATCTGTGAGGGTGATGTGGGATTTCAGTTAAAATGGGTTGAAGAAAGAAGGACAAATAGATAAGGGAACAAAAATCTGTTTCCATATATATGTATTTACTAAAAAGTTGCCAATGCAGCAAGCAGTTAAAAGGAAAGTAATTAACATCAACATCTCTTTTGTTACTGGTATAATTTCTGCAATTATAACAGCTTTTCCATTACAAACATATTTTAAAATATGTTGAGGGAATGTGCTTTTATTTCTATACCCATTTTCTTAGAAATGAAGACGTTTAAATGAGAAAATAATTTATTCAAGGAAACATTTACTAGACGTGGTTTGCAGTCTATATTATTATCAGACCAAAACGGTTGGTCCAAAAAGTCACTACTAGTTGTTACCTAAAGAATAATCCTCAGAAACTGTTTTTAATGGCCACTGTATTTTCCTGAATTTTTGAGTACAAAAGTCCCTAGAGTTACACGTGCTTTGCATTAGCTTTGTGAATTGAGTCCTGCCTTTCTCTTTGCACATTTCATCACTTCGAGATTTTAACCTGGATGGCTTCCCAGAAACCATATGTCTTAGAGGCTTTCTATTGTTGTTGGGAATTTATGTGCCAGGGCTTCATAAGCTGTGATAGACAACACTCTTGTGTCAACATGGTATGTAGTATGACTGATCGCACAGCTGAATAAAACCAAGTTGTCCAGAATGTAGGCTTTATTGTCATAACAATTAACTCTTGCACTGTATTGCTGATGCCTGTCTTTATGCCTCTGTGTACAGTTTTTCATAAGTTCTTAAGACTCTTTGTGTTGGCATTTATAAATAATGTAATGTACTTAAAAGTAAAAAGACATTGCAACATCACTGTGCCATGGGACACCCTTGTAGAACAAAACCTGGGGCTGCTTAAGCATAAGAACCTGGAATGGCGGGTTCTAAACTTGACATCATCACTTAGAAAAATGCAAATTGAATTAGCTAAGCAATGCACTTTCTTTATGATTTTTCGCCTTACTCTGAATACTGTCCACAGGAGGGTACCACTGACATTAGCATACAGTAGCAGAGCTTTGGACCAGTTCTGAAAACTTAGAACTCACACCAACGTCCCAAACACAGATTTCATTCTTCTGAAAGTGAAAACTCTCCTAAGCAAACTGTGAATTCTTGCTTCTTATTAAATAACTTTTGGTTATGTACTGCTACAATTTTACTGGCTCTTTAAAAATTGCTCTCTGGATATTCAGTAGGACCACTTTTCTTATATGCTTGTGATACAAGGAAGGCCGTTAGGATAAAGAGATGTTGTATAAGCTGGTAGCCACTTTCCTTCCCTTAATGTCTGCCTTTTGCTAAATGTTTGGATATTTTGACTTTTTTTTCTTCAGCATTTTATCATAAGATGTTTTGTCAAATCATATTGTCTGGATTTTGATGCAATATAATGTATTTAGAAATATGCACTATATATGTACCCTGCTGTGAAGGTATATACACAGTATGACATCGTATGAACACCTGTTCAGTGTTATTTGGTGGGTTTAGTCCATGCCGTTGGTAAAGATATTCCTTCACAAAATTTTTGAGAGTTTGTCTTATTTTATTTAAACAAAAATTCTCAAAAAATAAATGGAAAATATGTCTTAGTGAAATAATCAAATTTTTGTAAATGCAGTCTACATTTCTTGTGTATAGGAAAGCTCTTGGCTATGCCTGTGTTTATATAGAGTATAAAAATCTATTTCTCTAGAAAAATAAGTTAGTTTCTCAATTCATAGCCTTACGAATATTGAATATTTATGAACACCATATTACTTGCGGAATAAATTATGATATCATATAATGAAATACATGTTTTAAATAAACATTAATGGTCAGTCAAACAAATCAGCGAATCACAGGTTCAAAAAGGCCTCTATGATCATTGAGTCTAACTGACTTCATGTCTGTCTCCGAAGATACTTAATTAGGTTTTTTGTGTGACTTCTTTCTAGCACTTATGAAAGGGATGGTTCCTTTGGATACAAGTGCCACCAAGGAAGATTCTACTAGTGTTGCTGTTAGTGAAACGAAGCTGCAAGCAGAAGGAGGAAAGCAGTAGAATATTTTACAAAACCACACCAGTTTTCTCTGTGGTAAATTCCATTCCACTCTTTTTTTGGGTTTGAACAGTAGTAATTCCATCTGCTATAGGAGCGATGCACCCTTAATGATTCAGCAATTGCCAAACACTCAAATGAAAGAGCACCAAGAGTGATTCTGATGAACTCTTGTGATAATTTAGGGGACTTGTACACCAAAGGCTTTCTGGGATTTGCTATTCTCTTGTATTTGTTTCTGCAGTCCTCCTAGACTAAATTTATTGTATTCCTGAAATACTGTGAAGTGAAATACCTGTGACATTAATCTTTGCTATGAGCTTATTTACCCTATACAGTTGTTCTGACACTTGTTTTTTTATTACATTTAGCAACATTATTAATAATGCAAAAATATTCAGAAATTGCCTATTATGATGAGAGTCATTATACAGTGTTGTACAGACACATTTTTGATTATAGGTCTTTCAGTTTGAAAAAATCATTTAAGAAAGAAGTGATAAAACAAAATTTTCTCAAAGCTAGTGAAAATTCATATCTTGGTTTCAGGTTCAGGATATATGTGTTATAAGAATTATTCTTTTCGCCAGAACAGTTTTATCAGATGGCCTTGGTAAGGCACTTTAAAGAATCTGAATCACCCATCTGCATCAAGTGTTGAAAGGCACTTCTATGTGGCTATGAGAATCATAATAGCAGGGTTTCGTGTTCATTTATTTATTCTGTTTTGTTCTCTGTTAGAGAAGATGTGTCATATTGATTGTAAAATACTATGGAAATACAATATTGCACATTTGTATTTGTTCAGATATTTTTATTCTAAACAAATTAGACACAGTTTTGCATTACAGTGGTCTCAAAGAGCAAATCATAGAAGAATTTTCTGCTGTCTAAAGAAATGCAAGTGTTTCTCACATTTCTTGTTTTATTCTCCTTTCAGCTACTTCTGGCTGGATCACTGCTAGTGTGCCTTAAAAGATTTGCCAAAGCTATCAGAGTACTGTAGCAACATTAACACCATTCAAACTATTTTGTTTTGCAGACTTCTGTCATATTTAGGAAGCCTATTTCTTGTCTGAAACACCGTCATTTTTTAGCACTGTAGGTGTCTCAGGCATAATTCACAGGTCACAGAGTGCCATCTCAAAAGAGGGTTTTTAAAAATTTTTTTTCCCTACTCTGATGAAGTGTTCTGTTGTTCCTGTGGGTGCTCTGGACAGTGCTCTTCCTTGACAATCACCTTGTATTCAACCTGTTTCAAACAGAAAAACATGCTGAGAACATCAAAATCAGACACAGAAATGAGAAAAATATTCGAGTTTATTCTCCATTCATTTTTCCATGAACTTAAATTGCTTAAAATTTAAAAAAAAATCTGATTCGGTTAAAAAGTTTTCTTTACCTTTTGTTGTGTATTATGCTGTGCATGGTAGTGCTGGCATTGGCTTTTTGCAGACTTCTGGCACATCTGCTCATTCAGAGGGTCAAGGAAACAAAACAGGCACATCCATCTGTTCTCATCTCAACAGCCATGATAGGGACAAGAAAAAAATCAACAAATAAACTTCTGCTCTCTACAAAGAGTGTGGATGTCATGAAACAGTGTTTACCTCAAGCCACAGTTACTATAAACTAAACTTACTTTAAACGGATCCAACATTTGTAATTCATTTTTTTTATTAGATCAAGAGCAGAGCTGGAAATAACGGCATTTAAAATATTTTAACTGGTTTGGTCTGCTGAAACATTAAAAAATGCAAAATGAAATGTCACCAGCTTGCAGACTTATGGTACCTACAAATTATGGCCAAAACATAGAAAGGTCACTTTAAAATATATTATGAAACAGTAAACTTGTGCTCTCAAAACACCTTATGTGGTAACAAGGTCTGGTGCATTGATTGCTGATGGATAAATGTGTACCTTACCTGTTGTACCAAAGTTTAGATGTTTTCTTGACATAAATGTGCCTGTTGGTAAATGAATGGGTCTTTAAGAGTCTGAGCTGGGAAGTAATACCAGAAATGTAATGTCCTCTCTTTTTGCTAAGGAATTTGTAAAAAACTTACCATTTTATGTATTTATACATTTTTTCCTGACTTGTAACTTAGAAATCTGAAATATGTATTCCTAAAATAGGATACTTCTTTTTATTGTTAGAAAACTAAGGATAAGCAGTCCGATCTCCCTCACTATTACATCAAGTATTGGATCTCTTTTTGTACTATACAGGACAGAAATTACTACTGGGTGAAAAATTTTGGCTTTAAGACTTTAAGTATGTTCAGTGCTTAGTATATTTGCCTTTGCCCATGTGACTGGGTTTTCAACAGTTTTATATCCTTTTATAAAATTTTCTAAAAGGGCTGGAAGAACAGAAGAGACATGAAACCACACAAAAAAAAAAAAAGAAAAAAAAAATATTTTTACTGAGTAGACTTATGGACTCCAAAGCCAGGAAATTCTTTCTTAAATTTACCCTCTTGGCCTGGCAGTCTAGATAGCGTGTAACATTTGTCTCTCTTCCACCTTTGATAGAGGTTCATATTACAAAGTGAATTTTGTTTCCTCTTTACTGAAGGCAAAAGTTCCGTTCATGACATTATGTGAAATTGTCCCTTTGTGGTTTAAGAAATAATATTTTTTCCATATTGGTCTGAAATAATACTCTTCTGCACAGTTTCAGTTTTTAAAGTAGAAAAGCAGATAATTTTTAAATAAAACCTTTTGTATATTGCACATTTTATAAATTGCTGTCCCTTCTGGTAGCCAGATTTTTTTATACTTTAACCCTTTAATGACCTGTTACTCAGTTCTTGCCCAAAGCAGTGGTTTTCAATAATCAAAAACGTGGTATTGCACACACTAAAAAATGATGGCTTATTTCTTTGTTCTGTTTAGCATTTGGTAAATCAGGCAAACTTTTATGTATGTACTAAGTACATACAGATTTTATAAGCTAGTATCAGGCATTCTTTTAATGCTGTACTGAAATACAGTGCTTCAATACTGTGCTTTCAAAAATGCATTGGCCCTCTATTTTAGCGTCAAATAGTTGTCACATGAATAAGCTATAAATTTTATGCCCTTCAGTTCCTTAACATTTTACAGCAGACTTGAGACTACTTAATTACTTTTGAGATTATATTTACTAAATAGCCCAAATTATTTATTTTTATTGTGTAATTATGTCATCCTAACAAGAAATGTCAAAATAAAAATAAAAAATAAAATTTTACAGTGCAAAACAAATCTATTTTCTTACATTTACTTCTCAAATTTTTGTTGGAAGCCAGTCTTCCATGATGGTGAAAGTACTCCTTGGATATTCAAAGCTCAGCCACATTTTTACTAACTATTACAGCAAAGTAAATAAAGAAAATATATGAAAAACCCATCCAACAAAGAAACTACTATTCTAAAATCCATTTATGAGCTAAGGAATCTACATATCAGTTCATCTCTGGCTTGCAAGGCATAGTCTCTGCACTGTGTAGCACTGAATGGGTTTTCATGAATGAAAATGCCAGTACTACCCTGAAAGGAAATCAGTAGGCATTTTTGTAACACTGATATAACTTTATGGCTAAAAATGAGAAGTTTGCAGCTTGGATGCGTTCTCATATCTATAACGTGCAGAAAAATTGATGCATAAATTTTTGTGGCACTGCTTGTTACAGTCAAATTTTACTGTACCTATGTTAAACTCTCCGTGTCTGCAGTGTGTTAGTAACAAATTTATTTCTCTCTAAGCCCTTGTCACCCCACAGAAGTAATTGATATTGAAACTAATGTGAGCTGCAGGTCAATATCTGATGATACAGCCTTGTCAAAAATGGATGTGCAGGAGGACATCACCCAAATTCCTGTGGTTTTGATCTAATTGTAGAATTCAGAAGCAGCAGTAGAAGGGATGGAAAGCAATTTGTGATTAAATTATAATTTCAGAACACTTTTATTCTTGATGCCTTAGCTTAAAAAACACCTTAGAGCTAGTATTTACATCTGAATAAAAGTGATCCCTAAATAAAATTCCATCTTGGATAATTTTTTTTTTTACATGCTTAAGTACTTTCTACTCTAGCTCAACTCAACTCTTTACTGTAGGCATGTCTAGACTTCTGTGAATATGAATTTATTTGCTTTTCTATGTAAATAACTAAATTAGATTTTAAATCTGAAGAATATTTTAGTGCTCTATACAGGAGTACAAAAGAGCAGAATCTGATCACCAAGTCCTCCAAAAATCTGCAATGCTTCTGGGAATGTTGACAACAAAAATGGAGATTGCTGTGGTTAAAATCCAGCAACATCCAGCATTTATCGTTTGTGCTAACGACAACAGCTCTCCTGTTTCTAAAGCTGAAGTTGCACATCTGTCATTTCTCTGGCTGAATTAATTAGATTTTTTTTTCTCTTCCCCTAATAATGACAAAATTTGTAGTGTGAAAATATGCAGTGATGATATTTTAAAATTTCTAGTCATTTTATTTAGGAATCTTTTGGGTGCTATTTGGAACTAAATATTTTCAGAACATAGTTATTAACATGTTAGATTATTACATTTAAAAACATGAACTGCACTCTTTTAGAATAATTTTGCTATCTTTTTTTAGGGACATCGCTCCTTGATATGTGTTTTGTTTAAGTACAACGGTTCTTGAGTTATCTGTTATTTTCATCTGTCTTCAGACCAGAGTTGTTTTGATCTTAAACTGATTTTCTCATCTGCCATCTACAGTGCACTAGTATGTCAGAAGACATACCATCATTTCTTCACGTACTCTGCGTCAATAATTTTGGTAGTTGATATTCCCATGGAATCACATTAGTGTTGAAGGCAGTTGTTTCTTATAAACTCTTTTCATATGAATTCTGACACTCTTACTTGTTTACTAAAATAAAACCTGCTTAGTAAATGGACTAACATGAGGTCACGTGCTGTCTAATTTTAAAGATTATTCCACAAAGTATATGTCTCTTACTACATTTGTCTAGATTTTCTGATTGCCAGCATTGAGTTTACTAACAGTTTGTAGAAGGAAATGGTAAAGGACAGACTTTGCTGCAAGAACCCTTAAATATTTTTGGTTCAAGGCAAAAAATGAGACTACACCTAATTTAGGACATCTGTCTAAGTGCTTAGTGTAGAACCTAAAATACTCATATTGCAAAGTATATTTCTTCAGTGTGTTAATATCACTAAAATCACCTTCATGATTAACAGTTGCTGACACCTAAAATATTTTTGAAAAGTGATACTAAAATTTGCTAAAGATGATCAAAAGGATTTCTGTGTCACTCACATTGTTAAACAAGCATGGAACTGGGAAGCAGCCCAATTTATGTTTCTGGCATGAGGCTCTTCACAGAAACCACCAGTGACACAGTTTTTTATGTGGAAAACGATGAAGATGACCTGTGTTTTGCTGCTGGCCAAGAGAACAGTTTGCATTTGTGGCTGTTTGGTGTATGGATTGCAACACGTGCACCATTTTTATTGAGGCTTTCACTGATGGGTGCAGCGCTGGCAGCACCATTTCATTCAAACAGCTGCAACCATGAAGATATCATGTAGCTGGCAGAACTTTTGTTACATGTTTTGACTAACAAAATGTCAACAAGTCCATCAGAAACCTTGGAGCTGTTTGTTTTGTCTCCTCTGGAGCAGTTTCCAGTGCAGTCATAAAGCTAGAAAATGCAGAAACATTTGTTCAGCATGAGCTACATCAGCAGGGAGGCTCACTAGCCATGGAACGTGAATCCATTAGTATGTTGTCCATTGATTGATTAGAGGTCTATGAATTAACAAACAACTAATCTACAAAGTTTTAAAAAGTGAGACAAATTATTCTTATTTCATAGTCAAAAAATCTCTGAAAATGGAAAAATGAAGTATCAAAGTCAAGAAACACTTCATTTTTCCAGAATGCGAGTAATTTGTTAAATTTCACTAGAGTGACATACTAAAATGAAGCTCCTGAATATGTTAATCAACAGACATCAGTCCCACTTTGTGGCATCTCTTAATGTGTGAAACTTGCTCACTTTGATTTAGACTTAACTGTGTTCCATACTTAGGGAAAGTCTGTTATGTGTGTTGTGCACTGAATAGCAAAGTTGAAATTCACCAGAGACAGCTGATATGCTACAGATGGAATACTGGCTCTTGCAGTGTATTTTAACAAATAGCTCCAATGTTCAAATTTCTGCTGTGAAAGCAACAAATAGAAAAATACGTAGACTGTAGGTAAGAGTGTCAATACAATAACAGTGTATTACTGAGGTTTCGAAGGTGTGTCACTTTTGAGGCTGACACTTCTATATGTCCTTATTAGCAAATGCTGATATTCTATTTTTTTTTTCCCTTGGAGAGTATGAGAAGAAAATATGTTACTCACTTTTGATTTCTGGAACATGTTTTGCCATTTCATGCTGCCAGTTTCTATTTAATTTGGGGTTAGCTAAAAAAACCAACCATCTAATTCTGATACTTCATTACAAGCACTCCTAATTAAGTTAGTTGATACATGAGTCATTTTCCTCCAGATCCTTTGTGTTCATTTCATCTGAATGAAATACAGTGTTTTTTTGCAGTTGGTGTCCTAAAACTGGAGCAAAATTATTCTTGTGAACTAGTATTTAGGTTGGGACATTCTTAAACTAAGATTGCCCAGGCATCTCATTCATGTGACACTTAACATATTACATCATGTTTCCCAGTCAGCTATTGTCACTGCAGTATAGTATAAACTAACAACAAGGAATCTACAGAATTTCAACAAATTATATGGATGCGAAATGTCTCTGTGCTGGTGTGAAGTCAGAAAGGTCGGTTTAATACTTCTAAACCTTATTGTATTGATTAACGTAATAGAAATAAGCATAGTGGAATGAAATTCCTCAACATTGAATTATTTCTTGAGATAAAGTCCTTGAAAGTTTAGTAAGGAATCCAGCTCTTCATACATGTTGAAGTTCATCTTACTGTGGTAACCAGAACTATTGCAGTTTCCTTCAAACTTGATTTCTGAAATGTAAAGGTGTGTTCAGACTTATAATAGCTGTGTAGGCATCAGGTATATCCTGTCCACATAATTATGTCTCTTTCTTATAGACATTGACGTGTATAAACATGTTCATACACTGTAAAATTTTACTGGTCAAAAAGAAAATGAATCCTTTTATGCTTGGAAATCCTAACTGCAGTAAAGCTAGCAGAGGCCTTGTCTGTAATATCAGTGGAGTTACCATTTCATGCTGTCTTTTAGAAGAGGGGAGAGAAATACTTTCTTAGTCTATTTTTTCATTGCATTATGGAGGTCTGCAAGTCTACAATATGTGTTGGTCTGATGAGCAACAAATACTTGCTGAAAAATACATGCTCTTATAAAAATAATTTGGTAGCAAACTGCAAAACATTTAGAATAATCTGCCACTATGTCATTTTTATATTTTATATTTTTTCAGAATCTGAGAAATGAATTTTGAGTTCATTTACGTTCTTTTATTTTTTCAAGAAGACTAAATCTAAGTTAGTTCTATAATAAAAACCATTGTCCTTCTAAATAACATTAATCCAAGCTTATGAAATTTGAAAAATTATGAAACGTTGCAGCTCTTTGTTCCACTTCAATGTGGTGTACTACAGCTTTTTCAAAATAATGAAGCCATCTCCAAGGAGAGATAGTTCATCTGTTAATGTGTATCAATTGTATTTCACCCTTGTGACTAAATGGTTTGTTTCCTATCAGTTTTTCAACTGATCTAGTAATTCAATGAGTACCCAAAATGGGAATTTTTTTGTGTGTAGATAGAAGCTAATTATATCTTACATCTAAATTCCAGCACTATTGGTTTGGTTTTTTTTACAAAAGACTCATGAAATAAACCCAGTTTTGACTATTTTGTTCTATGATATTTTTGTTTCAAGATAGCTTCACAAGGTATTTGCAGTCCACTTTTTCCATTATTCAAGGAGGAAAAAAATCCAACTTGACTATCTTGAGAAGTATGTAATGAATTTAAAAAGGTATAGAATCCTAGAATCACTTAGGTAGGAAGAGGCCCTCTAGATCAAGTTCAACCAAACTACTGCTTGACTATTACTTCCTGTAAATCGCATGGATGCACATAAAACTAAGTGTACAGGTTGGATTTTCAGAACACCTCGTGCAGGTTTAGCAACAATGCATTGTAGAAGTATAAAAGGAGGAGCTGTTACCATGTTGGTTTGATGTACAAGTCCTTACCAACCTGTGAAGTTTGAGGTACGTGGTTACACATGAGGTGTGACTCATGTCACTCCAGAACACCAATTTTATTGTTGAGTTGCTGCTCTGACTTCAGAATGCCTGTGCCTGATTTGTACCAATATGAAGCCTCATGTATAAAGCCTAAGTACCAATCAAACTACTAAGTGCTGAGACTTTGTCAAGTGATTGCAGTATGAAGTATATGAAAGCTGTCTTTTGTGCTCTGAGCATGTTGCTGCAAACTGAAAGCTTGGCACAATCTGCAGGTATGTTTAAATTTGGTTAAGGCTCTACCAGGAAAGTTCGTATGTTAATTTAACATTAACATTTGTACCTACTTTCTGCAATTAGACTCTATAATGTTAGCCAGTGAGGCAGTAACAAAAATATCAAGCTACGTTACACTTTTGCTGACTTGGGACTTACTCCAAGCAATTCCTGAAGGCAGGGTTGCAAGTCTTCATTGCAGCTCAGGAGATAGATAGTACTTTTGTAGGATCAAAGTTGCTAGCTGTACTTGTAATTTAAAGTATAAAGTAAAAACTTGTCATTTTTGTAAACTAACATAATAAATTATTTTTCCAAGCAATGCATACCATCTGTATTCATTTACCTGATGTTGCCAAACTTTTGTAAAGGCCTGTTTTATGTAATTGATCTTTTTTAGTTTTGTGAAATATAGATGTGTGATATGGAATTGTGTTGCCCAAGTTTCTTCTTAACTTGTCTCTAGGAGCAATTGGATTTTTTCTTTTGTTTTCTTTCTTCTACTGTAATATTTCTTTAAAACTAAGATGCTAGTTTCATTGTGAGAATAAGTAGGTTTCTAACACTGTCCCTGCCCAGCTCCATGGGGTCCCGCGTGCCCCCACAGCAGCACGGGTGGGTTCAGTGTTACAGTCGGGAGCAAAGAGCTGAGAAGGGCATTTGCGTGCGTTCCCGCAGGACCATTTAATCCTGCAACGCTGTGGAAGGTTGCAGAGGCAAATAGGAGCGTGATCCCAAAATTCACAGCTTTATCCGGGGGCGGGGAAAAGGCAGCACCAGGGAACGGGGACCAATGGGGAAGCTCTGGGGGAGTGACGAGGGGCAGAGGCTGACAGGCAACCCGGGAATCCAAACTGGGGTAGATGAACATAACAGACCAATGCAGCCTGGGGGAAGCCTTCCTGGTCACCCGAACGTAAAGTGGTTCTTGTGGCACTAGGAACTTGTCTTACTGAAAACTCTCTGTCCCTTGTCATGTATGTTCACAGGCCACCACAGTTTTCTTCAAAAGTGTGTATTCAAAATTTGTATTTAGGTTAAAGATTTTTTTACCATTAAGGACCCAAAAATCTGGCAATGTATTATAGTGTTATAATAGGAGCAGGTCTTTACATTGGCCATTACTGACAGTGTTTCCAGAGGTGCCCTTAATTAGGACAGGCTGTAGTGCCTATAGTCTCCTGGAGAGTGTGAACAAGATTAATCTCATTGAACTTGAGTCTGAACAGAACATCTGCCTCCATCTAAATGAACCTGCCTTTGTAGTCAACAGGATCAGTGGCATCCTTCATCTCACCCCAAAGTAAGCAGCTAGGGTTTGATCAAATTGCAGTGAGCTGCTCTAACTATATTGTTTAAATCTCCATTTAGTAAAAAGGAGAGCCAGACATCTGCCTTAGATGCTTATTTCCTGCATTATAGGTACCATGTCCACCCACAGAGTGGGGTCTATCCATGTGTGCTTTATCTGTGTTCCATGGTAAATTCTTTATTACCTAAAATAAGAGACACCCCTGGAGGCAGTGAAATGGGATGCAGTTAAACAAGAGATTGAGCCGTGACAGTATTTAATGAAACAAAAATCATTGTTGCTGGGAAGTTCCACACAGCTGAATTTCTATGGAAGCATTTAATGGAAGACAAAGCCTTGCATTTTATTTTAAAATACAAAGTAAAACAAAACCAAAACAACAACAAAAAAAGTATTGCATAATTCCATATAATGAAGTTTTCTTATTATGGTTTCTCAAAACAAGCCAAAATACAGTTTCTTTATATACTGAGAAATCAGTTATTGAAAGCCAGTAATTATTTTACTATTTATTTACTATTATTTTCCTCTATTACATATTCCCTTGTCTTTTGGAGTTAAGAAGTTTTGCATGTATTTTACATAGTTTTGTGATCTGCAGTTGTTTTATAACAAACTTACTTTTCTCTGGACTCTGGTGATAGCAGAGTTATTTCTTTCACACATGCTTATTCCTCTCTTTCAGCAGCTGTTGCACAACACTTTCCCCCCCTTCTTAAATCTGCTGTCCCAGAAGCTCTACGACCTTTGCTGATGGGCTCAGCCTTGGCCCTGACAATTGAGCTCTTGTGATGGCAGGCAAATACCCTACAGGCTTCTTTACAAGTGAAAACAAGTAGTTTATTCCAATCTCCTTTTGGATACCTTCAGAATGTGATCCTTGGGTAGAATTTCAAAAGCAGCACATACTACTGTCTGGAAAAGGCTGCCTGAAAACTACTGCTGGACACATCAATGGTTCTACAGGAGACAGGATGACTATGAAGACAAGTCAATCAACATCTCTGATGCTCTTGGCAATGCACACCACTACAGCTCAAACAACACTTCTCAATGGGTAAGGAAAGTAGGTTGATAAAAAGAGTGGACAAATTGGTTTAGTAAGAATTTTAGTTGTAGTCTCAGAAAAATGCATTTGTTGTGACCTCAGATAGAAGCCCCAGCTGGCCCTCATTTAGTAGTGTAGACCTTACCTTATGCTTCTTTTTTAAGCCAGGAACCCATTGAACTATAAAGTGATGTTTCTTCTTGGCCTGACCCTGGGTTCCTCCTGGTGCCTCAAATTCAGATAGGAACTAAACCAGAGTACAAGACTAGGTCCACAAAAGATTCCCCAAAACTGTGAAAAAAGAACAATAGACAATGCTGAAATTACAATTTGGATTTTATCTCAGGAGCTGAGAATTTTGGAATAGTTTTTGAAATAGCTTTTGACAGCAAAGTGCAAGCCACAATCAATTTTGTCAATTTTATATAGTAATTTTCAATAGTCAGTTTTGTGACAAAAATTCCAAACAGGCAATGATATGTCTAACACTGAATCTAGCATAGACCTGCAACCAACAACACTGATAAGAGTGCAGCTTGATTTCCTTACAGTCCCTTAGAAAAAACTATACTATGACTTTACTAAGAGATGGTCCCAAAAATTCTCCCACATATATCCTGCCTAGAAATGCAGTTATTTCTCTTAGTTTATGGTGAACTCTGTTTTGGGGTAGAAATAGAATAAACTCAACTTTTAAGACATCCACTAAATACAGGCATAACAAAGTTTGCTAGCATAATGCAGATTAGGAGAATATATTTTCAGATTTTGTAGCCAGGTTTGTAGTAATTTTTTTGATTCTGTTGATCTTACCCTCAGGGCACATGCAACCTCCCATTTCCCAAATCCTTTTGTCTTGTAGTCCCCATGCATTTGCTTTATTTGTTTGAGACTGATGGGGTCAAGAACCTTTGAAAAAAGGCAGGAAGATGACGTGCCCCAGGGAGTAACTGAATATGCTTAGGCAGAAAAGTTTTCAATATGTGAGATGGGGATCTTGGACAGGAAGAACTCAGAATTAGTTGAAAATAGGACATTGCAGAGAGGAGAGTACAGATACACAACCATACCTGAGCAGTGATGGAAATAATAATTCCTGGGGACCTAGGAGGCACTGTGCATCATTTGCTGCATCTCAGAAAACCATCATGTTGTTGATCTAAGGCCAAGCCTGAAAGAAAGGACTCATTTGTGAGCAGGAGAAAATTTTTTCTAGAGATACTTTCAATCTTCCTCTGTCTTGCTTAAACATTTGTTAGGACCCACCCCTGAGGCAGGGTAACTGGGATTCTTGTTAATAGGTTAGTTGGAGTGTGTTACAGTGAAATGACACACACCAGTGTGTGTGTATGTGTGTGTGTGTGTATATATATAAGGTTTATTTTGGAACAATTTGGTTGTGCTGGAAAGGAGGTATGTAGCGGTAATGGTTATTGTCTATAGTAATATAACAATATAAAAGTATAAAGATAGCACATAAGAAAATGTGTAAGGAAAAAAGAAAAGTAGAAAGAAACGACAAGAGTAGACAGTGAGAGGAACCCCTGGATCCACAAACAATACTTGATTGATGCAATTTAAATGTCTGTAGATGGAAGTGATGGTCGCTGTCTTGATCCATTGGAAGTGGGGAGAGCCCATGAAACAAGAAGTTCAATGGGTTCAAAAGTTCAGTACATTCAAGTTCAGGTGGGAACACCCAGGTTCCTGCCTTGGTGGGGGAGTTTTACACTGATACAACACTGTGGATTATGCTCCGTTCTCTGGTGGAAGGCTGCAGAAATGAGTCTGGGGGCACTTCTGGGGTCTTTGGTAGTTTATGATCCCTTCTAAGACATGATGGCTGTTTCTCACACCTGCATAGTTGAGCCAGTTGGGCCTTATTGGAAGGGATGAACACCTTCAGACTTACGTGTAGATGTCCCAGTGCCTCTCCCAGGGGTGGGGAGAGGGAAATTTTACACCTGAGCTCCATGGGGAGGGGAATTTTACACCTGAGCCCCATGGGGAGGGAGGACATTGGCATGATAAAAAGCATTTTCCCACCTCGAAGGATCTGCTGCTTATCAGCCTTTTCACTCAAATCTGGCTCAGATCCCAGCTTGTTTCTAAACCAAGATTGGTTTGTTGTGATCATCCTCTCTAGGTGGGAGCGCACCCCCTCTGCACCTGGGCTGTTGTTATGCGGATCAGAGGTTTTACCACAGCACACAAAAACTCTCTTCCTCCTGTTTGGTTGGGGGCTGCAAACCTGGCCTCAGCAAAGCACCTGCTGCTTTTGCAAATGGCCAATTTTTAAAGTCTTTTAACCTTTAACATTTCAGTCTCTCACAGTTATAGAAGCCTTCTGCTCAGCAGGACTGTTTACATGCACCTGTCCATTCATTTTTTTGTTCATGCTCATTCTCTGGCAGCTATTCTAGTCTGTCCCCTAATTCTCCTTCCTGTTTCCTGTTTTTAGCTCCAGCCTCTGTCCTTGGAGGAGACAGCTACTCTGGTCTTCTACCAGAAGGCAGTTAATTAGTCACAAATTGACTAGAGATTTTTCTTCTTGATATCACGTCCTTACTTAACATGCACATAATCGCTCAGTAAGGAAGCTTCTTGCTAGTCCAGGGCAAATTATATGTTCCAGCTCCTTTGGGGTCTTGCCAGTTAGACTCACGAAGGAAACCTTTCTTACTCATTTCCAGCTATTCCACATGTTCCATTACTGCCAAGTTGAAGTATCTTGATGCTATGGCTGCAGCTGTCACTGGCTGGCAGTAACCCCTGATGTAGCCAACTTTCCCCATACTTTATTGGCAAGAACAGAGCTCAGAGCAAACTGCTTACACACAAATGCTCACTTAAAAAGGAAAAGTACCTGAATGCACATTAAGGCAATATTTTTTTGGGAATATAAACCCTGGAACAATGGTACCATTTCAAACAAAATGTCATCTAATCTAGAATTCTGTCTCCAGATACCAAGGAGAAGTATTGAGAATTTTGAAAATATATGATGCGGGTTTTTAAGGGTATGTTTCCAGCATGTAACAATTTTCATTTCATGGAATTCCTGAACCTCTGGTGATAGTCTCCTAGTTAATGATGGACTTGAGGTTTCTTTTTGCTTCCATGAATTTGTGCTGATACTTCTAAAACTTGTATGAATTTTATCATCTGTAAGAGTCTTTTAGCAAAAGAGTTCTGTGACATAATCATGCAGTGTAGATGTGGTCAGCTTTCAGAATATGCCTCCTACAACGTTCTAATTCAAGTGACCTAATTCTTACTGCAGTAAGAGAATTCTGCCTTCTGAAGACCCTTCTTTTATCACGAAAAGTGCTTTTCTAAAAATAATGTGGGAAGGAAGAGATTCAAGTTGTTTCTTTCGTCATCAGTTTCTGCTGTGGCTGCTTGATAGGTAGCAAGCGCTTTAGCAACAAGGATCCCATCTGGATGGGATTTTTTTAACAAGGAAGAAAGATCTGTTGGAGTTGTTAGCTAATGGACAGAGGTTGGAATCTTCTGGTCTTATTCTGTAGCATTTTGAAGCCAACATGTGAAACAGATTCTGTGACCTTTGATGGAGGGTCTGTCCTGTAGGCACAGTCTAGTTTTAAGAGAACACTTTTTTTTTCTGAGGAACTAAGGCGTTCTGCTGAACAGATAAGTCTGGCTAATAAAATAAATGAGACTAGCTCATTTGGATGCTCAAAAGGAATGGATGGACAGAAGACACCTGGGGCATAGCAAAACTGCTTTCTTCAAAGTAGAGCTTCTGAATGAAGTTGAGAAGAATCAATGTTCCCTGTTCCCTCAAGTAGCCTGGTTTAATCAGATATAGACTAATAACTGTAACTGTGTCTTTTTATCTCACAGTAGAAGATTAATGTTTCATATTGGATTGTTGTTTTATACTGGAATTCAAAGCCCACGTAATCTTTTGTTGGATCTCAACAGACTGCACTAACATAGGATCATTAAGAATCATAGGAACATTACAGTTGGAAAAGATTTCCAAGATCATCAAGTCCAACCTTGTTAATTGCTGTTCAGAATGTACCATGTTACAAGGTGTTTCTGCAGTCTCCTAGATAGGAAATATCGTATTTACTGTGATTTAAGATACAAAGTTTAATTCACAGCTTTTGTCCCCATGCTAATTTCAAGGCTGGGAGCAAGTGTGTGTTACTCTGTATTGCTCCATAGCAAAGGTCCATCTAGCTCAGTGCCCTGTCTCCAACATTGTTAAGGAATAAATTGCTAGGCAAGAGTTTAGGCAAGCATCTGGCACTGCCTCCTCAAACTATTCTCCCAGCTTCTTGCAAACTGTATCTCAGAAACCTCCTAAACCAAAACTTGTCATTTTGCTCTGTTTTTCTGGTTAGACATGTGTGGGGAGGCTGTTGCTTTTCTGCAGCTAGGAAGGAAACTTCTTCCCTATTAGATGAATGAAAGGAATTACCCTTTGTGAGATAGTACAGAGTGCAGGCAAACCTAAAATTTTTTTCAAGCATACACAAAATTTAATCTGCAAAATAACAGCCACTGCTGCGCACAACTGGGCTCTTAAATCACCTCTCATCTCTGCCTATCTGGAAGTGTTTTCTTCCTTGTCTGATCCTGAAGGATCCACTTTTTTCAAACTTAATGGTTCTGGGGAAGTCCATTGTTTTGTGGAATATAGGAGTGTTCCTCCTTAACAATTCTTATGACCACTGGAGTCTTGACCTACTTCTAGCCATGCCTGTGCTACAGGCAGTGGAGAGGTTATTGCAGGGAGGGGCTGTTCTTCAGTGGAGCGGTGCTGACAGCGGTATCCGCCACGGTGCCAGAAGGACTGATGTGGGTGACACAACAGGGGTTGTTCCATTTATTTCAGTACTGAAACAATGTCACAGTGGGATGCTGGAAGCTACATGGGAGATGAGATATAAAAGCTTACTTTTCAATGCTCCATTACTCTATTTAGTGTTTGCTTGCCTTCTCTATTGTGTATTTGATGAAGTTTTAAGTATTATTTATTATATTGTTAATGCTACATGCCATACACTGTGGATGCAATGGAGATGGTTGGTAAATAAAATAATGAGTATTATACTTGAGAATAATGAGCCCTTGCATGGTGAATGGCATGAGTGAGCTGGTACTTCTGCAAAATGTTTTACTATTCGTAGTCTTTCTGTACCTTTTCTTCCTACATGCCAAGCCTGTAATTAAACCTGCCCTCTTGTTTTTCATGGTAGATAAGGAGTGATATCTACTTTGAATTTTCATTTTAATTTCGAGGTATGTGGACTGTCTTGGCCAAAGCTGCAGACCTGTGGCTAAACCAGAAAGACTCCTGGTTTATCTAAACTCCCAAGTCTCCTTGCTTTATCTGAAAGACTGCAGTAATATTTTTAGGTATTTATGGGTAAAAGTCTGCACTAAAAGTGACATTAAATAATCTAACGAGTAGCCTTTGTTAGTAGGCTAAGCAGAAAAAGAGTGCAGTGGCACTTTCTTCATCACAGAATGTAAGATACCATTCTACTCTCCAGTTCTGAATTTTTTAAAACTGGTAGGAGCCTTGAATTATGTCTGTAGATTTTGCTTTTCTAAGTTTGTGTAAGTGAGTAATTGAGGGTAACAGCCATGCCAAGTACAGAGGAGAATTAGATATCAGTTGGGGGAATTGGGAATAAATCAACACAGGAAGACCTTGAAAGCAAATGCACGAGTCACAGAAGGAAAAAAGTACTTCAAAAGGCAGGAGCCTGTGATTGTTTACAGCTGTCAGGAAACATCGATCCTGCTCCCAACCTTCTTTGCTATTTCAGGAAAGAAAAGAAATATGAAGAATTTAATTTTAATTATCTAAAATAACACACTAGGGAAGTAGGCCATGCCAAGGCCTACTCTGTATCTAATATTTCACATAATTTGCTTGCTGCCCTGGCTGAGAGCTGCTATACATGCCTGTCATGTGAATTGCAGTTCCCCAAGGCTTTGGGATTATTCAGTTTTGTGCCATAGCACTCAGTTGCTGTTGCTTTAAACCTGATTAATGAATTGGAAGTTGAGTTGATTTAGTACTTCAGGTACCAGCATAAAATTAATGGTTGCATTTACTTGTTCAGGATTTTTTATTAGTAAATATTGCCTTATTCTCCCTGTTGTCTTTGAAGAAAGGCAGAGAAGAACAGTAGGGTAAAGTTCAATATAACTCTGTTTCATTAAGCTCTGGAAACTCAGATGCAAATGAGGGGGACAGAAATCGGGTGCAAATTACCCCTCTCAAAGAAATCTCCAGGCAGCATTGGAACAGGTACTTTAGCTGCAAAGACATGCAAAATTGCTTCTGTTTTGTTCACCTTCCGGCTAGGAAAACGTTCTCTCCCCCCTTAACAACAGCAGCAACAAAAAAATACAAACGAACAAAAAAATCAAGGGAATGATCGAGGTCTGCCCAAGTAAGAGCAAATACCTTTCTTATCCTCCTTGGGGCTGCCTGGCATGACAGTAGTCGAGTGTCCCGCTACCCTGGAAGGAGTTCAGAGCATAATCTGTAGTACAGTCTGAGAACAGGAAGGGGACCTGGGAAGGCAGCACGCCCCTGCTGCTATGCCAAAGTGCCACAGTGCACTACTGTGTTTGCTGAGCCCCCAGCTCAGAGAGGAAGTTTTGTTTCATCTATTCTGGCAACTTCACAGTTTCCCTTCTAAGCCCCTGAAACTGAACTGTGGTTGTGTCACACGAGATGCAAAGGGCAGGAAAAACTGGGTTGGGATCAACAGCACAAAAATACAAAAACACGAGTGAAGCTAAAGCACTACCAAGCGTTTAAATCATAGAATCATGAAGATTGGAAAAAATCTTGCCCTTTGCATAGGTGCAGCAGATGAAAGTCAGCAGTCAGAAAAGTAGAGCTGCTCCGAGAGCACCAAACGTGTGCCATTGGGATAGACTACCAAGAAGCCCACTGGCCTCCTCCTGGGAAAGCTGTCCATGCCTAAACCTACCCTACAATGGTGGAGGCAAGGACAAGAAAGTACAAAGCTACTACCTCTGGAAAACAAATACCCTTTTCTAACCCTTTCCACCCTTGCCTCTCCCTGTTGATGAAAGGAAAAGGCAACAGATTGTATGTAAAATTCTTTGTGGTGCAAATTGATAAAAAGGCTACATTACTGGGTCAGACTCTATTTTGATTTTCAAGGATAGTGGTGTGGATTTTAGAGTCTCAGGTTACTGATAGCACGGTATTAAAATGTTCTAAATACTATGTTTGTCATACAGATTTAGCACATGTAGTGAACGGAACTAAACTAACCCAGATAATCCCAGGGGTTTTTGTAGGATGATGCCTCAGCTTCAGATGTTCCAAACTTTGGGTGTTCATTTCCTTTAATATGGTCTCCAAAGGTCTGCAGTTCAAAGGCAAAAAAAAGCTGAGCATTTGCAGTTAAATAACACTGTGTACTGTTTATTCTATTAGTGATGGTGATTCAGGCGCTTGTATCATTCTTTCTATCAGACTTTGACACGTGTATGTCTATTGTTAGATTAGCTGATAGTTACAAAGGGCTATTGCTTGAAACACTGGAATGAAGCCTGGCCCTCTTGGACATTTTAAGAGCTGGTTTATTTGTCTTTCCAAAGTAATTTATCTAAATAGGCCAACACAATCAAATTACATGGGATTCTAAATACATTCCACTGCCCAGTCTGACATCTTAATTAGAACTTTTAAAAAATAATGATTACCTTTTGGCTCCCAAAATTTCACTAACCTTTCTTAAAAATTGGCCAGTGAATATCACTAGCAGCCACACAAAACTATTTGTTTTTTAAAGCTGATCAGACTTTCCATTGCCACATATCCTGGCAAAAAAAGAAAAAAAAAAAAAAGCTGCAAGAAGAAATACAATTTCTGCTGGTTCAAAAACACAAAAGCAGGGAATAACTGATAGTTGCAGTTGTAATCTTGATCTTGCATAAAACCTTCTTTATCCACCTTTGTCTAAAATACTGCCTTATAAAAACATTTATTTTCCAATATAGTGTAACATACTTGTGTTGCACAATATTGTGAGTAATTTAAAATACCACAATGATTGCATTGGCTTTTCCATGCTGCTTCCAAATTTTTTTGCCGCAGGGACTGTGTAAGTGGAGCTGTTGCTGTTAAGTGTCATTTTGAGTTTTTCTCATGTGCCTCAAAGTGGACTATCATCTGTGAATGAAGGAGGACAAATATCTACTCAGAGAGAGACTTTGGAGTGCATGAAAAATAAACAGCATCAGAGCTCAGAAATGAGTATTTAACAAGATGCTAGCTAGCATTACTACCTCCTTTAATTTTCTGTGGGTTGTCAAAGTGAAATAAATTTTAGACAATTTAAAAACTTCTTGAATGCACAGTTAACTAATTTACACCAATCTTTCAAATAGAACAAATACCACCACCCCACCTCCCCGAATTTCAGTTGTCAGAATTGCAAATGGTTCTCTTAGTATTTTGTTCCAGGTGTGCTTGTCTAGCAGAGACTGATGGTTTAAGATAATTATACCTGACCACAACTTAGATCAAAACTCCACTAATCCAAGTAAAGTGAATACAATTTTCTAAAGATTAAAATAAATTTATTAAATATTTGTTCACTTATTTGGTGCATAAGAACAAGACTGCATTCAATGGAAATTAAATTAGAAGTTTCATTCCAGCATGCCAAATGCAAAGCAGCCTCTGAGAGACACCAGCAGCAAGAACTGGGCCTTGAGACAACTTCAAACCATATTCATTACCACTTTCATTCTAAGTGACCAAAATGAACCTAGTCTGACCTGAAATTCCATAAAAAGCAGACAGCTGAGACATGGGAGTTTCAGAAAACACTGCTTTGACCTACAGATCTGCTTGTATTGTTTGCTAATGTAGACATAGCCTTTGTGACTTTGTGAAGTTTCAGCTGTCTGTGAGCACTTCTTTGTTTAAAGTAGTTGGCAGTACTTACTGTCTTCTTGAATATCACTTTCACCTTCACAGGTATATGGTACTGTCCATTTACAAACTATCTGAATGAAAATAGCTGGATAAACACATCGTGTGGTGTGTGAGCAACTGGCTCATGTGTCAGGCACAAAGGGTTATAATGAATGGGGTGACATCAGACTGTTGACTGGTCACTAGTGGGGCTCCACAGGACTCCATCCCCAATCCTGTGCTCTTCAACATCTTCATAAATGACTCGGACACAGGACTGGAAGGGATCCTAAGCAAGTTGCTGGTGATACAAAACTGGGAGGAGCTGTTGACTCCCTAGATGACAGGGAGGCTCTGCAGAGAGGCCCCAACAAATTAGAGGGCTGGGCAGTCACCAAAACCGTGTGGAGTTCAGCAAGGTGATGGAATCTGCATGTGGGATGTATGGACAGACTGGGAAATGAGAGGCTGGAGAGCAGTGCCAGGCAAAGGGACTTGGGGGTCCTGATCAACAGAAAATTGAACATGAGCCAGCAGTGCCCTGGCAGCCAGGAGGGCCAAGTGTGTCCTGAGGGGCATCAGGTACAACATCACCAGCTGGGCAAGGGAGGGGATTGTCCTGCTCTGCTCTGCAGTCGGGCGGCCTCACCTCAAGTGCTGGGGGCAGTTTTGGGCACCATAATATAAGAAGGACATTAAGCTATTAGAGAGTGTCCAAAGGTGGGCTATGAAGATGGTGAACGGCCTTGAAGGGAGGTCGTATGAGAAGTGGCTGAGGTCACTCTTGGTCTGTTCAGCTTGGAGAAGAAGAGACTGAGGAGAAGTCTCATTGCAGTTACAACTTCCTTGTGAGGGGAAGCAGAGGGACAGACACCGATTTCTTCTCTCTGGTGACCAGTGACAAGACAGGAGGGAATGGCCTGAAGCTCTACTGAGGGTGGTTTAGGCTGGATATTAGGAAAAGGTTCTTTACCCAGGGGGTGGTTGGGCACTGGAATAGGCTTGCCAGGGAAGTGGTCATAGCACCAGGCCTGACAGAGCTCGAGAGACATTTAGACAGTACTCTTGGGCACATGATGTGATTCTTGGGGATGGTGCAGGGGTTTTACTCAATGATCATTGTTCGTCCCTTCCAACTCAGAATATTCTGTGATTCTGTGAAGATAATGAGCTTCAGAAGTTTGACACTGTGTGTGTAGAGACCATAATACAAGTCAGTTACTATATTCCTTATCTGCCTGTTGCAATCCTGTGAACATACTACTTCTTATTGCACTGAAGATTCGGACTCCATTTCCATTATCACAGCTAGCATTATGTCTAGTATTTTCCTTTAAAATTTGAGATTATTTTGCAGTGTAAAACAGTACAATTTGAATCTTTTGATAGATTAAACAACATACAGAAGAAAAAATGGTCAGTACCATATATTTCTGTGATTTCTGCCTTGTAGTTTAGTTGAGCCAAAGAAGAAGCTGGTGAAGAGCCAGCTTCTTAAGTAGAACACTCACTGGTTTGGGCTGCAATGGGTTCTCATCCTGCCTTGTTCAATATAGTCAGTTTTATCTGCTTTTCTCTCTCAGTATGAAGAGAGTAGAGAGCTGCAGTCAAAACCAAGGGAATCTGCTGTCCTGAAGCCATTGCTAATAAAGCATGGCAAAAAAAATTGACAAAGGGAAGGACGGATGGATGGACAGATGGACGGACAGACGGACGTCCAGTAAACAGAATAAAGCTATCAAACACTGAGGAATGCATATAGGAACCTTCATGAAACAGAACAGAAAGAATTAGGAGGGTCAGAGACTTGTTAATAGCAGAACTGTTGGCAAGATGGCTGGGGAGACAGTGAAATAAGAATTCATCAAATGCAGAGTGAGAAAATGAGAGAAGAACAAAATGAGTGCTAAATGAGAGAAGACAAAGGATGTGTGAGGACAGAAATTCAGCTTGATCACCTAAGAATGTCTGCTCTTCATACATCCATTGTCTTGTGCTCGTGCAGTAGTTCTAGAAGCTGTGCTTCTTGCTAAGGAAATTGTAGCCAGTTGGTAGTTCTAGGAAAGAAATTTAGAGATGAAAACAACGATACCGAAGTGAGAAGTCCTTGCTAACTCCAAGAAAATATATGTAAGATGACAGGTAGAAAAAACTTCACATTATCAGTGATAGAAAAGGGAGTAACAGAGCTAAAAAATACACAAGTGAAAATTGAAGTTGAGTAAGATGCAGAGAAAAGAGAAGATGTTTAAGATCTAATATAATGCACGACCCAATACACTGTCTCAGTCAAAAACCAAACAGAGCGTGCTGAAATCAATGAGATGACTTAAGGAAGAAATATAGACTTTATTAGGAACAGGAAAAAGAACAATTAGATTCTTATTTATCTTCCTAAAAGAGTGAGATATAAAAACCACTGCAAATATGATTTTGTTTATTGGCAAACAGGTAACTGATAATGCAAGATTATGACTAATAGACCAAAACAGTTTGCAGGCTGTTTATGGAAAGCTTTGTGAGAAACAACAACCAGAGTTGTCCTGGAAATGAAAACTTAACTATTTTGCACACTAAAATACCTTCTCTCATGCTCCTGAATGAGCCAACCTTCTTCAGATACACTCGAAATAAAAGAAAAAGACAATGGTTTGCATGACAGGATTTTCAACTTTTCCAGGTTATATATAATCTGTACTTCTGCAGCAGGACTTTCGCCCAAGCGGGATAAGTCAAAGCTTGTCTTAGTTTCCTTTCTGAGTAGGATAGCCTTGCCCTCAGCTGTTGAGTTGCTGGTGAAAGAACGGCAACATTTATTAACTGAATTGTTCATGTTCAATGGCATATTTTAAAGAAAAAGTAGGACCAGGTCAAAACTTTACTGACAATAGAAGCATACCAATTTTCACAGCAGAGAATGTGGAAGAGAAGAAAACAGGAGTCTTCCAAGCATTAAAGATTTTTTGTTTTAACATTTTCTTTGGGAATTCCAAATACCTTTGCAATTTTGTCAGCTTAATCTAACCAAGCAGTGGATGCTTGCACAGGTACTGAATAAACACTGTGCTGGAGATAACTGCACATTTTTTTACACCAGTAAGCACAAGGAATTAGAGTTCCCAAGCTGAGCAAATGTTAGTTTTCCAGTTGAGTGAATAAAACCTGATGTGCTTAATCAAAACTGATTAGGCAGTGCTTGAGCTTGTACTTTATGTAACTTCGTTATTAGGGTATTTCTGTTGGCAAATGTTTTAAATACCCACTAGTTTGTTTCTGAGATGCTGGATAATAATTGACATTTGAAAAGAAGGGAGAGAAGTCGAGGAAATCTAGGTAAGAAGCAGAACTTCCCCTCTTCAACCAAATTAGTTAGAAACTTAAATCCTCTGCAATCAAAAAGAAAGCAAGACAGGCATCAAAGTTTCTGGATGTCACATATGGATGAAATCTTGTCCCAGTAAAGTACATTGCAAAATTAGCATCAATTTCAGGAAGGACAAGCAACTAGGATTCTCTTTCTTTATCTTGACTGTATCCACTTTTCTTGAGCCATTGAGGAACCTTTCAATCTCAGTCTTTTGATTCTTGTAAGTCAGTAAGAATGGAACCCTGACAGATCTCACATGAAGGATCTAGTGCACTAGTGGGTTCCATCTTTGGCCATACAGGCAGGATTTTGGAACTCTCACGACAATGACATTGAATTCAGTATTTCATGCTGCAACCTAGAAGCTATTGTCAAATTAGGAGGCTTTCTTCTCTTCAAATTTTGGCTATCTTAAAAACTTCACAATTATTGACCATGAAACCTTCTAAAATTCAGACATATCACAGTTCCAATTCTTGCAGGTCACTCTATAATATTAATATACATCTTTCTTTTATGTTATTTTAAAATCCCTGTAAAAAATTTCACAGCTCTAAGTAACTAATATCTATTGTGGAACGGTTAATGCTTTAGGATGAGTGACTCAGTTTGCAGAATTGGTATAGCTAACTTTGAATGACTTCACATAATATTAGCAAAACTTTAATTCGTTATTTGTAGCTTGAGGTATTCTGAATATTGTTATTAGTTCTGCTTTATGTTTGTACTACAGTATAAATGGCAGGGGTTTTTTGAATTATGGAGTAGTTAGTTTTGAGAAGGACCCTGAAGATGGTTGAAAAAATGGCTGCATATGGTTTGGATCAGAAACAGCCATCTGAAGGGAGAAGTAATAAGCAAATCAGCCAGCCAGCTAAACAACACAATATAATTCCTGCTAAATCTTTGGCACAGAAGTGCCCTCCCAGTGCCCCAAAGCATCTGGGAAATTAGTATGACATTTAAAGCCTGACAGATGGTGAGAGCATCCTGCATGTACTCAGACCATGCCAACTGAGGATACCTGGTCTTTCATGGTCCGAATTGCACTTGAATGCAAAAAACTTTTCAATCTTCTAAAACTGAGGCCATCTAGATGAAAATAATATCTGGTAAATCTAGTTTGTCTGGTTTTGATGAGAAACAGAGCAGGTTAGATATTGGAACAGAACACTAAAGGCTTCAGAGTGAAAATTGAAAGCTTCTCTCTGTGAAACTGGAATGTTTTCTGATGCATACTCTCCCTTAAATGATCTCAGGTTAGCAACTGTTTGTTAGTGGGATATTAACTCTTCCTGAGACAGACTTTTAATGGAGGATTCTGCCAGTCCTGTTCCTTCTGGAGAGCAAACTGAGATCCCTTGGGGCAGGAAACAAATTTAAGTGGTGTTCCAAGAAGTTTGGCTCCCTGGAACGTAGTTGAATAGGGTAAACAATACATGTCTGCACTGAGCAACCAAGCAGCCTTTTAGATGGCTGGCACTTCCACAAGGTGGGTATTCTCCACTGCAATACTAGTTAAAAATTGGCATTAAACATGTCACCTTCCCATTCTTAGGGACAAAGCTCATACTAAACAAGAGGCTACACTACATATGTAGCTATTTTGCTCGAAGTTTTTTTAGTTTTTTGAAAATTGTTTCCAATATTGATGTCTCCAGCACTGTGGTTTTCATGGTATTTTTGAACTTGTATGAGTTAATGATTTTGCTTGGTTGGTTGGGGTTTTTGGACAACATTTTATTTTTCTGAATTTACTAATTATGTGTATCAGCTTTCTACTTGGCTGTGTTGGTATAATTTTGCTCCATCATAAGGCTTTCTAACAGTCAGTGTGCATTCACCATGTGCCTCTTTAGGCACCTTTGGATAAACACCATACTGCTTGAAAGGTTTTAGCTCTCTTAGATGTTCCTTCCAGCTGTTTTTAAAAGAAACATTCTTGGTCTTATGTGTTTCTTACTTCTGAAAGAGAATGCAATTGAGTAGATTTTTATATTTGTTTTCTTGTTTTTCCTTTGGTGGGTGATTTTCCAGTTCGTTGTTTTTTTTTTTTTTTTCCATTTCATGGATACCAAATCTAAGCATGTTAAGGCTGATGCTACAATTCTTTAATTGTAAAGATTTTAAATGTGTTTCTCAGCACTACTCTGCAACAACTCAAGGGCAGCTTCTGTTTTGGGGTCCCTAATCACTCACCCATTAACCATTTGTTGATTGTACGTCAGAGCATAGGACCAGTGTCAGAAGCGTGATATCCATTCTATTGACATCGAGTGTGTTCAAGTCTAGAGTTGGCCCTTGCAAACGTGTTACAGTGGGGATTCTGTAACACGATGTATCAAACAAGGACGGCCATGGAAAAGAAATGGACCGATTCTTGATAGATGTTTCAGAGATGTTTATTTCTCCAGCTGCATGGCCGGAGCTCTGCCGAGGAACTGAGGCAATCATGGGACCAGAGGGTCCTTGCCCGCGCAGGGGAACACAAACCAACCCATGGGAACGAGGCTGAGCAGGGGCAGGGAAACCCCGTGTCTGTCCTGTCAGGGCCCCTCTCCCAGGGCTCCATGGCAGGGGGAAGGGCCCCAACATTTCACCCATTTATTTTTAACAAAAAGAGATTTAAAACTTAACATTGAAAGCAACTGGATAAACATAACAAGAACAGTTTCAAAACAAAATAAGCCACCCTCCTGAGTCTTTAATGTCCAAACAGATTCTCTGGAACATCTTAAGGCTGACAGAAGGGAGACAGGACTCTCTGAGCATGCTTTGTGGGGAAACTGAGGCAGGAGAGGGTTTAATTTCTTCCCCCCCCCCCCCTTTTCATCCCCCACTCAGCATTGGAAAGGGATTTTTGGGGAAACAATTGGCAAAGGCATGGTTTTGTGAGGGAAACCATGGGTGAAAAAATGGATTGGGAATACACTGGGGGTAATAGGATATAGGGTAAAAGGGAAAGGTGGGATTAGGAAAGGGAGACTGTAGGGGGGGCTTATAATGGAGATACTGTCTAACATGACTACGATTTTTAGCATATATACTGCCTTTTACAGGAACACCATCAGGCCCAGTGACCTCTGATGCTCGTAACCCTTTTTTACCTTGTACAATTTTGAATTCCACCACTTCTCCATCTCCCAAGCTTGGGATGCATTTTTCAGGGTTGTTCCTTTTAATAGCAGTTCTATGCACGAATATGTCTTGCTGGTTGTCACACCTTGTTATAAAACCGTAATTTTGTTTAACATTATACCATTTTACTATTCCTAAAACCTTAGCTACAATGATCTTTTCCTTTTTCCAAGTGGCTGCTGTTTTCTGTCTTGCCGCGTTTTTGCTTTCTCTTTTGCTGTCGCTTGCTCCCGTGTTGGAATTGTCGGGGCTGCTCGTGTCTGCGCGCTCTTCCCAGGGTCGCATTCGGGGCCGCGCAGGCTGGGCCGGGCTGTGCCGCTCAGCACTCTGCGCTCCTCCGCCTCTGCTCTCAGCTGCGCTGCCCCTGCCAGGTGCTGCACCCATGTCTCGGCCGGGCCCCTGAGCGATGACTCCCCTGCGCCCTGCTCCAGCGCGTTTCAGCTCCACCGCCACCAGCTGCCGCCCGCGCGCCGCCCTTCTCGGTCAGGCGTTCATGGGGCTCGCTCCACCACGCGCTGCACAGGACCGGGCGGGCACCGCCGGGTCCCGCCGCTCCCGCCGCGCCTCGCTCCGCCACCGACACTGCGGCTCATGTGGCTCCGCCCGCACGCGGGAACTGCCTCGCTGCTACTCGCAAAGGGCTCAGTCCACGTGGCCTGGGCCGCACGGTCCCTGAGCCAGGCTTCCTTTCACCAGGACACAGCTGACATTGCTCAACAGTCTCGGTAACTAAATAATATTCACGAAAATATTCTTCCATCGGCATATATTTTGACTCAGAAATTAACTGTGTCCAAACGATGTTCCAAAAGTCTTTGGTAAGAATTAAATCCCAAGAAACACAGAAAAAGTTCTTAAACAACCATGCCAGGAAGCGTTTCAGTTCCTTTTGAGCTTGAATTAAGCTAAAATTTACAAATTGTTGTTCAAGAATCTTTTCAAGTTTAAGATAAATGTCCATATGCGGCTCTGAGAGCCAAGAGTCTTCCCACGGTTCTTCCATAGTTTAGATATGGAATAGCAAAACAAAAACAAGAAGAGGAATACAAAGTTTCTTTACTCACAAATCAGTCGCTGTCCTTAGGGATCGGGGATCATCCTGCCCGCATTAGCCACCATTTGTTACAGTGCGGATACTGTAACACGATGTATCAAACAAGGAGGGCCGTGGAAAAGAAATATATATGGACCGATTCTTGACAGATGTTTCAGAGATGTTTATTTCTTCAGCCGCATGGCTGGAGCTCTGCTGAGGAACTCTTACAGTCACAGGACCCGAGGGTCCTTGCCCGCACAGGGGAACACAAAACAACCCATGGGAAATGAGGCTGACCAGGGGCAGGGAAACCCTGTGCCACCCCCCCAGGGCCCCTCTCCCAGGGCTCCATGGCAGGGGGGAAGGACCCCAACAAACATGATCAGTTGTTACTGTTGAGGCAGCAACTGACACTTCTTTCAAAGAGCTGAACTGTTATTTACAGTTCATAAGAGTGATGCAACTCCATATTTATAGGAAACAAAGAGCTTTGCTCTGTGCTATAGATACAGAAAAGGAAGACTTCAAATATTTCTTTAACCTTGAGTAAATAACTGGTGAGCACTTGTGATTTCTATTCCCAACCCACTTTTGAAAGCTTGAGTACTCTACCAGCTCTGCCATCAAAATCACTGGTATGGATTGCTGTTGAAATCAGGCCACCTTCTAAACATTTTGATGTCAACACTGAACATGAAAAGGTTTTAAGTTAAGAAGCAAACCTTATTTTCCCATGATTATAATTTCTTATTGGTTATGATCTGAAAATATGGTGCATTTCCCTTCTAGTGTGTGTAACTTTTTTTGAAATTGCATTTTCTTTCTTTACCAGAAAGTTTATGGAACTGTTACAGTTTCTAACTAGCTCTGATTGAAGGCATGTTTCCTCTGTGCATATGTACTTTTCAATGCAAATTTGGGAACTAGAGGTGTCATCATGGCCAATGGCCATGCCTGAGCAAGTTATACTCAAAATCCTCAAGTTTGCATCAATAGAGCTACTAAAAAAATTGAGGTTTGGCTGACTCTGCCACAGTCAAGACTGTAGGCTGAATAGGACAATTAAATAGAAAGAAAAATCATGGCTGATACCTCTCAAAAAAGATGAAGAGGTAGTGGTAGGGTGCACAGATGTTTGTTGTTTTATATTCCATGCAGAACATGTACTAAGTACTTTAGGTAGTACTTTTCTACTTTTTACTAGTACAATCTACTTGTAAGATTGGAAAAATATTACTTCAGTAACTTTGTAACAGACAAAGTGAAAACTCAGACTCAAGGGGACTAATATTAGTGTGGCAGAATCTGGATAGTTTTGTTTGCATTCTACAGAAGAAATTGGTATTACAGCTTTTGCTATCCAAGTG
Source organism: Corvus moneduloides (assembly GCF_009650955.1). NCBI lineage: Eukaryota > Metazoa > Chordata > Aves > Passeriformes > Corvidae > Corvus > Corvus moneduloides. The sequence continues at coordinate 20,784,053 of NC_045481.1, forward strand.
TATTATTTCTAATGAGTAGGAGTCTGGAGACCAGTCTTTCCTCTTCATTTTCTTTGTGTGGGGAAGCTTTAAATGAAATTACAACCTGCTTTTTGTAACTTGTAGGCCAACCTCCATTACTTATATACTTCCAGCTCAAGGCTGGAACAATAGTTGAAACTCTGAAGCTGAAAATAACTTTTACTGTGTAGCTGCTAGAACACATCCTGCTTATGAGCATTGTGTTTAATTTGCATTGTTTCATACCCTGTAATGGAAAGGAGTCCATAAGATCCTGGAATCTGGACCACAGTGTCTGCTTCCATTGTTGCAGAATTCAGTCCTGTGGAGACAAATGCAGTTGTCATCTTTGCTTTAGCATTAAACAGTATTCCATAATGTCATTTTAAAGCTGGAGGCACAGTTTTGAGCTGTGACTGCAAATTGTTACTTGGCTGGTAAAATCAGTAGGGAGGTGTTAGAGTCGTTGTCTGGAGTTTATTTTTGAATGCTTCCCATCTAAAAGGCAAGACACCAATTTCCTTTGGGTTCTTCTTTTCTGGGTTTCCCTTGGCTTCCCTAATGGATAACTGTTCTCTGATGCTAACAAAAGTCTTCATCATGTCTCTGTTTTGAAGTTTTCACTCTCATTTAAGACATGGTGTAGGGTCTCCAGTGACACATGAGTTTCACATACACAATGATGTATTCTGTAGGTAGGGATCTGATTGTGCTCGCTGATGAATTCCTGTTGAGGGAAGAAGAATTTATGCTTAATATCTCAGATTTAGCACATGCCTTTAACGTCACATACCTGCAGGTGCTATTGATATTTATCCAGACCTTGACATGATTGATCACAGTCCATTTTTGAATATCACTATTCATTTCTTCCTGAATATTCACAGGGAGCAATAGTGCACAGCTGCCCCAGTGGGACTAATTGGCTTTAAATATGAAGTTCACAAAAATATTTTGTCTGGCTGCTTCTCTGTCTTCTCATCTTCTGTGCAATACGTGCCTTCCTAGGCTAAAACTTTTGTAGTGCAATACTGCCCTAGCAAAGATCTGTGTCATGTTGTGAATACAGTCAGTCCTGGTACTGGCAGAGACCTCAGAAAGATATCACAGTCATATGCTAAACACTAATATAACATAATATGTCTAGGAATTATTTCCCCTAATATTTAGCCAAAGGAACAAAAAATTTAGTGTGTTTTTTCAACATTAGATGAAGAAATATAGATATGTTCATATTTTGAACCTTTAGACCTTTTAAGTAGGAAACACCTTTTCTTACTAATGCAGTCAGATTGGTTGGTGAAATAATCTTAACTTCCTTGCTTTCACTTTCACCCTGCAGATATTATTAGGTTCAGTATCAATCTGTCAGCTTAACTGCTGTGGGCTAGTAGTGCCCAGTCCAATAAAACATTAATGACTGACATTTATAATGGCATCCAAGGATTTCAAACTGTCTTCTGCCAAAGGTTACTTTACTAGTCAATCCATCCTTCATCTCCTTTAACTCCTGACAAGGAGTTAAAGACATCGATCAGTTACAGAAATCATAATGTAAGAACATGTGAACAGCCATTCCTTGTCTGACCAGTGATCCATGTAATTTACCTGCCTGTCCATGACACTGCCCAGCAGAAAAGGCTTAGAGAGGAATGCAGTGAGTGAACTCTATATTCAGTTTCCCTTGAACAGGGGTTTAGAAACTACATCCAGAGCACTTTCAGCGACGATAATACTTTCCATTATTCTGATTCCCGAATCCTTCTTATTTTTTTATTTAGTGCTGAATAGTAATGGATTCCCCATTGTAATGATTTGTTGAGTGAAAAGTGGTTCATTGTTTTTTGCCTTAAACCTGCTGCCAGATCACCCATTTTACTTCCTCAGCCTGGAAAGCTATCAAGAGCAGCAGAGCAGGATCTGAAGGATCCTATCCAGATCCCATTAGTAGAAGAACAGAAGGTCAAGGTACCGAGAATGGCCATGACTACCAGACTTCATGTATTGCAACACCACTTGCAAGTGTCAAGGCCCCTTTGTGCTAGCAGTGATACAGACTTCTGAGAGTAAGATGCAAAGAATTGATACTCAAAACAGAAGAGGCTGTCAAACTGGAATAGTGAAAAAGCAGGATTGTCATTCTTTCTGTCTGTTTGGAAAGAGCTAGAAAGTCAGTGCTGCTGCTGCCCAGACAGTAGGCTGGCAAATATCATTGTTCACCATCCTCCCACTTTTACTCAACTTTCTTCAGCTACTTTAGGCCTTTCCTGCTTGGACTTATATCAGGAAAAGAAGCAGAAGTTATGCAAAGGAGTCAAAAGGTGAATGGTCAGCAGTGGTTCTCTCACATGTCCTGAACCTTACTGCACCAGGATCTCTGAGACTGGGATGTTCAGAAACCACTTGCTCCTCCCTACACAGGACCATGATAGTGCAGAACATAGACTCCAAGACAACAAGTACTGATTTCTAGTCATGGAAGCAAGCAGCTTCAATGGGCAGGAGAAGGTAGAGAAAGTTCCAGATCAAGTATTCTATTAAGATTTATGACTACAACAACCCTATGCCACACCTATTCTGTTGATGCTCCCTTGTATAAAACTGCTGTCAATAAAGGTGCATTCAGACATTGGGTACTAATATGTGAAGCAAAGTATGAGGCTGAGGTAAAATTTGAGGAAAATGTAAGAACAAGCAATTATCCCAGAATCTGCAATTCTAAATTTGTAGCATGAGAGCACCAATGAATGTCTTAAAACCAAACCAGAAAAAGTACCTGTAGAAGGTGACAAGAAAAGGTAAGTACAGGCAATTGCATACTGATATTTCCCCAGAATATTCTCCCAGCAACCAGGAGTCTACACAGCCCTCTAAGACTTTGATGAATTTTTTTTTCTGTGGGTTGTCCATTCCCTTTTTGAACCTGTATGACCTTTGTCTTCTATGGCCATAGCTTAAACAGCACAGTGATCAAGAAGTACTTCCTTCTGATACTTTTGAATCTAGCCCTTATCATCTTGCTGTTCTCTAGTTATTGTATTGAAGAGGATACTAAAAATTCTTTCACATTTTACTCTTTATCTTTTAAACCACTACTGTATTTCAGATTAAATGGTCTCAGTTTCTGATTGTGGAACCTTAGTTAATTAGTGCTTTTCTGGTTTGGGCTCCCTACAATACTGCTACATGTCCTTTTTTCATATCTCTTCTAATTCTCCTTTTGGGGAAGAGAGGTCAGACCTACTCAAAATTTTCACAATACTGATGAGTCAGGGAGTTATGCAGTGGAATAATCCTGTTCTTATGACTGCTGGTGTTCTACAGTCTTTTTTTGACTGTTATAAATTATTGAGATTATGTTTTCATCAAACTATTTACTAAATCTTCAAGATTTTCATCCTGCTTTGAATAAGCCAGCCTGGAGCAACAGTTTATATGTGAAGTTCAGATTGTTTTTCCCCATATGCATTTATCTAAGCTGAATTTCAATTGTCATTTCTTTGCCAAGCCACTCATTATTGTGAGGCTTTTCTGAAACTGCCTCTCTTCTATATTGCCTTGAATAGTTTAGTGTCAGCACCATTCTTTGTCACCTTGGTATTCTTACCCCTTTAATTCATTTATGAATACGCTGAGAGCCTCAGGTCCCAGCACAAAACCCTGTGAGACTCCACTGGCTTTTTGTTCTTTGGCTCTGTTTCTGATCTCCTTAACAGTTCTTTATCCAACCAAGGACATTCCCATGTTGTTTAGATTATTTAAGAGTCTTTGGGTGAGGACCATTACTGAATGCCTTTTGAAATTACAAGTAGACCATATCAAAGGGATACTCCTTGTCCACATTCTTAATTGCTTCTTCAGAGAAATTAAATAAATCTGCGAGGCACAAATTTTCTGTAAAAAACCCACAAGAAACAAATAGTGTTAACTCTATTCATATTCATCCACATGTCCATTAATTTTAATATGTAGGATAAATTCCAGTAACATTTCAGAGGGCTGTGAGGCTCATTGGTGAGGTCTTCCTTGGGTCTCTCTGAAACTTCCAAAAAAGAATCAGCTTCATGTTGGCCATCCAAGCAATTTTAGGTAAGATGCAATATACCACAATTAGTGCCTCACTACTTCATCTTGAGTTCCCTTAGAGCTTTAGAGTGAACAGAAGTTGATGATGGCTTATAATTAATTTCTTATGTCTTTTGCAAGTTTCTTTCTGTGATTTTTATTTCTTCTTCTTTTTGACTAGTCTTACTGTGCTATTTTTTCACTTAGCATGCCAGCACTGAAATTTTCTGAAGGGGTGCTTTCATACTTTAAAAGCTGATCTTATTCTACTTTCTTCTGGTGCTTTTTGAGACTTTCTTTATGTGCAGTCCTACTTTGTCCTGAGAATCCAATAAATGGTGACTATTCCAAGCTGTGGTTAGAAGCTGCTGAAAGGAGGAGTGGCTGTAGAAAAAAACAAAGTAAAAAGAAAGAAGCAGTGAAGAGGAAGGGAGTATACTTCTAGTGACCAAGCATCTTGATGTGTCTCTATAGGAGAGCAGGAAAATGTTACCTATGCTTCACCAATGGAGTTTGGATAGGCTCATGGTGTTTTGCTAAAAGGCATACAGGATATTTACTGTAGAGCAGAAACATGAACTCAAATCTTTAGAGTTCAGGACTGTCATACAGCCAAAGCACCAGATGGATCTCTCTTGGTCTTATAATAAATGCCATTGCTAGGATGATCTTAGTTCTATTAGCAAGTCAACATTTTCACTAGAAGAGTCGCTTGAATAATATTACAAATGAACTATAAAGAAAGGAAAATAAAAACAGAGAGATCAGGGCCAATGGCTTTCAAGGAGCGTGCTTCTTAAATATTTGGCTTGTTACTTGAAGAGGCAGTTGTGCGAAAAAAGGATTAAATAGGGGAAATACAAGAGATGCAACTGGGATGTATACAGCTTCTCTTGAGAAAGAAAATGGAAAAATGTGTGGAAGTATGTGGGGAAGAAAAAGTACTTTATTCTGCTATCTTACAATGTCAAAGAAAAAAGACCTATGTCAATATTTTTGTTTATTCTGAGGATTTAATTTTTCTACATGCAAATAATGAAAAAACAGACATAGAATGAAGGGAACAAAATGTCAACACACTCTCCCAAAGAATTAATTTTTTTTTAATAGAATTTAAGAACAGTGCTTCTATATATAAAATGATGGTGCATTATAGAAAGTCAGCCAATGAGAAATGTTTACCGGGAGATGTATTTGTTCTTACCTATGGTTCTATGTATGGGTCTTACCTATGGTTATGCTGTCTGCTGATTAAAAAGCAGGTTGCAGAATTGGATACTTTTCTTCTGCTCTTGGCTCAGGCACTGATTAGTTTGTAACCTCTGGCATGTTACTTCACATGTCCCACCTGTAGAAATAATTGGAAATTATAATACAACATGAAATATTTTTACTGTAAGTACTTGTAACAATCTGACCTTTAGATGATTGGTGTCATAAGTCCTCAGCATGTTCAGATTTCAGTATATGTTGTGTATTTTTAGTTTCCTTTTTCAGTAGTAATTCTTTATATGAAGATAAGCTATCTGGACCCACTTTGTCTTTCATGGTCTATTTCCCCAGGGACTGGAAACTACCAATTACCATTTTGCATTCAAAGCAGTTTCTTATATACATTTCTGTTCATTCTGGCTTAAATACTATGGGTTGTATGCTTACATTTTAAAGTATTTAATTAAAAGTAAAGGACTTTAGAATTGTATGCTATTATAAGTGTTCTGAAGTTATATACATTAAACATTTAGTTTTAATATAAAACATTTAAAAATGCCTCATACTCATTGTTCAATTTTGGATCTACTGTGCCTTGGGCCCCACTGAAGTACAATGTAGGAATGGATAGGAAGTTTTAATACAACTCTCTGATACACAGAATTGTGTTTAAACCCTTGCTGCTTGTGCCATCTGTGCCTCTGCACAAGACTCTTTAGAGGGGAAAGGAAGATGAAAGAGAAAAAAAGGTACTTCAGGTAATAAAATATATGCACTTTTGCACTGCAAATATGAATACAGTTTTTAATTGTTGCAGTAACTTGAAAATGATTAGTCAGTTGTGAAATAACATTTATTTTCTATTGAAGACAGCTGAGCTAGATCTTTTTCTTTACCACTCAGAAGCATTTTTTAAATGAGTTTATTCCTGTTTTTGTAGATTTGTGACATTTTATGTGCTACCAACTTTAGTGTTGTGAATTTGTAGGTATAATCCTCTTTAAAAATTGCCCATCCTCAAGCTATCAGAAGCAAAGAAAGCAGTTTTACAGTACCTGACAACATAACATATTCAGTTTAGATTCCATAATTTTCTTACCCTGAAACTTTTAAACATGAAACATTTGTTAAATACACTCCTGGCCTGATCAAAGTGATAAGGTAATACTGTGAAATGTTGGGACCTTCCAGTTTTTCCCAGATAAAATGTAAGACCTTCACCTCTTTCAATGTTCAGAATAGGACTCTCTTGAATCTATTCCAGAAATGTAAAAATAAATAAAAAATCAATACTTCCTGGAATATAGTACAAAGTTTGGAAGAGCAGCAGAGATAAGATAAGCTTCCCATGTGTGAAATCCTTTCACTTTTGGAAAGGCTTTCCCGTGTCATGAATTTCCAGCGAAAATATTATCAGGAACTGATATAATGTCCTGAATGAAATGGAGTAGATCCCTTTTCCTCTCCTCATTTCACAAGCTTCTCTAATGGACTGTGCTATTCTGCACACTGAAACCACTAACAATATGGGAGTTGGAAACAGGAGAAGGACAGCTTTGCGGCCTTAAAACTCTGTGAGAGTGCCTACTGCTTCTGATGGACAGAACACACAAGGATGTTGTTTTTTCTTCAAAGCTCTGGACACCAGTCTCTTGGATTAGATAGACAGTGGACCTACTTGTAGGAACCCGGAGTACTGAGAATATTTCTCTGCCTGTTTTTAAGGGTTCTTACCTCCCTGAACAACACTGTTTTAACCTCCAACCTTGGAAAAAATTACCAACGATCAGACAAGAACTAGAAAATACAGTGGTGTGAATTAGGTGATAGACTACTATGTAAGATTGTCACAGGGTGAAAATTTTAGAGGTTTTGGGCTTCTCTTTGTAGTAAATAGATAAGAGTAAAAAATATCAAAATGGAGGGTTGTTGTTATTCTCTAAACCTTCTTCTCCTTCTTCTACTACTCCATGTTCTGCAGTAAAAGTAGTTTGGAATGACTGGATAGAGAATTCCACAGTTCCTGCCCATGTTACTGAATAATTGGTAGGAAAGTGAAAATAATATACGTTTTTAGTAACTATTGGTTAAATTATCTTTAAAAGGCCACGTAAATCTTGATAATTAGACTTCTCTCCTGCTTTCTGTGCTCTATGCTGTACCTGGGTCAAGCTAATGTCTCTGTTCCTCTGATAAGGCTTAATAAACAACTGTCCGGCAGCATTGAGACTCCAGGAAAAGTCTTGGTTTATCTTTGAAACTCCTTGCAAGGACTTTTAGAAAATTCTCTCCCATCAGGAGGGATTTGATTTATGGCACGGTTCAGTGTCACCTACTGTAACATAGAAACTCTTAAATGGAATATAAGTGGTGCTGTTGAGACAAATTAAGACATAGAATAAAACATCTAACAAAAAGGCCGTGAGTTTAAAGGTATTTTGCTGCTTGCTTTTTGGATGAGCTCCCAACAGAAAAAAAAAAACCAAAACAACCCCAACCTAATATTTAGTCTTGTCTTTAGCTATGTAAGAGGAAAATATGTTGCATCATTTGTCTGCTGCTTCCAGGTGCTTAAAAAAGCTCAGTGGTTGCTCTCACTGAAACTTGAGTGCCGTCCAAATGTTAAAATCAGTTTCTAAAAAGCTTAGTTCATTCTAGAAGGCCATGCCCTATGGGACAAAAACCGAAGGACTCACTGCCCTACTTTGTCGCTATCATTGGCACTTCTCTCTCAGTTTTGTTGGCACAAGTCTTTGTGAGACCATGTAATAAACTGGATCAAGGGCTGAAAAAAACACCCGTCTTTTCTGATGGGTTGTTTTGAAGAAGGAGCATTTCCCTTGCTCAGTTTACAATGAGATACTACAAACAGTTGTGCCATCAGTGGCAAAGGGATCCTACACCCCTTTCTAGCAGTGAGTGGTAGAGATGAAATACGTCAAACTTCATTATTTCTGGATGGAAAATTTATTCTGATCACTAGTTAGATGAAACTGTTGTACTATTGAAAGACTGCAGAGGGTATATAGGCACCAATATCCTTCATGCATTGAAGTTCAAAGCGTAGGAAATCTTCACAGGGAAAGGACATGTTATGATGTCTTCAGAAAAGCTGTGCATGTTTGTTTATAATTTAAAAAAACTGGAAAGATATGTAAATAGTGCTCCCTCCTCTAGAGACTTCACAGTACAGTTTGGAAGAAGGCAAAATGAATGCAATAATTAGAAAGAGAAGTATAGAGAAAATATAGTTTTGAGATCAGAAATCTGTCATGGTTTAGGAATGGTACTTCCCCATTCAGTGCTTCTACAGAGACTCTCCAAACCAAGCTGCAGCTCACTTGCTCACTCCCCCCTTTCCCCTTTTCCTCTTCCCTTCAGAAGGCTGGAGAGGAGGATTGGAGGCACACAAGGTAAAGATCACAGGCTGGGATAAGGACAATTTACTGGAAACAACAATGAGATAAGAAAATGAACAGTAATGGCAAAAATGCTAATAACAAAGCATACAAGACAGACAAGCGATTCACATGTGATTGCTTAGAACAGGTGTTACCCAACCCCTCCCTCCTCCCACTCACTGGACCAGAAGAAGCCCCTTCTCCCTTCCCCTGTCCCCGGCAATGATGTGTGAGAGACTGAACAATACCAATGCTCTGAAAAGAAGGTGTAAACACCAATCCAGGCTGTTTGTTGATGACTCTTGCTCAGTTTTGAGAGGTGGTGGTGAATATATATGCTGAAAGTCTATATATGCCTCATATGTCTAATTGGTTTTGTTCTTATTTCCAAAATATTCTCAGCAGTCTTCCAGGGCAGGGAGCAGGGCCATTGGCAAGAAGCCATTCAGTAAGCTTTCAGTTCAGCTTCCTGCGCTGTACATGTCCTATGAATAAATAAGTCTTCACTGCTTTAGGCTGACAACTTTCATTGAGTTAATTTATTTGAGACTGGTCCTAGTGTGTTGATTTTTGTTTTTTTAAGATCTGTAGAACAGATGATGTTGAAGGGAAGTGTTATGAAACAGAACCTGGACTTATCTTTTGAGGCTAGGTTTTTCCCTCCTGATCCTCACTTCAATTACCACAGCTGGGGTGTGGCACTAAGCAGATAATCCTCCCTTCAGCAGCACAGCTGAATGCTGTTAATCTTTCAAATTGTCTTTAATTTAACATGCTTGTTGGTTAGTTTTGGATGTGCTTCATTAGTAACTAAGTACATCACTAGAGCAAGAAAAGAATAGTTTTCTTTCCTTAGCTGAGAATCAATCCTTGAGAAAAATGTGAAGTTATGATGATGTTGATTCATGTACTGCCTGAGGTATGAAATACAAGTAGCTTGCTGGAACTTTGGGTTTTTTTCATCTTTACTAACCCTTAAAAAAGCGTTAGTAGCTAATTCAAATGACTGGTGGCTTAAGAATACTGAATGGGGTAAATTTTTAATCTGTCTAGGTCTCTTTTATAGTTTGGCTGCTGCTGTATGTGTAGCAGCAGAAGAAGCCAGTCTGGTGTACTCATGTACCAGAAAAGTTCCTCTTGCTTGCAGGTGTGTGTGCATCTGGAAAATGGCTCTGAACAATAAGTGTAGAGTAGCTGTAGTTAAGTACAAACTGCTCTGTAGTATTTGTTCCTTCTCATTCACCTTTGTCCTTTTCTTCTTTTCCCTTTTCATATGTAGTGTAGTATTTGAGCCAAATATCAAGCTCAGTAAGTACTCTGATGTATCTATGCTTATAATATGCTAAAAATTATGTCTGTAAAGGCATCCTGCTTGAATGTGTAAGCCAGTGTTCGGTGTTCAGTTCTGACAGGTTTCTGGATGTACTATAAGACTAGTTATTCTTGAAGAATAGCTCATTACAGTCTGATTTTCCTCAGGGTTTTTTGTTTGTTTTCTTTATTGTACTGAAGCTCATCTCTATTGAGGCTGGCTCAAAAAGGCAGACTTGTCCACTGTTATAAACGGACTTTTAAGATGAAAGGTTCTTAGCCAGAAATTTCCCAGATCTGAGGTCTTTACCACAGCTGTTCTGCAAAACTTGGGTCTGATTTCCTTGTACTATAAAGCCTTTTTTTATTCCTTCAGCTTTTAAAAAATATTCTCAATATGAACAAACAAAATTCCTCTCCATGGTCTCTTATTTGCTTGAGTGGCATCATTAGCCTTAGACTACTCAATGACAGTTTAAGCGTGTTATTTATTTTATAGTTTAGATTAAGGGACTGGGATTATGTTAAAATTTTCACCAAAAATGGAAGCAAGAACAGAAAATAATACAGATGCAAATGTAGCTAACCTTTCCATTGGAATTTCCTGATTTTGAAAGTGGTTTACCAGACTTGGATCAGATTTTGAAACATTTATGCCTCCGTGTAACTTTGTATATACATGGATAACATTAGTCATTAGATAAATGTCTGCAGGAACATAACAGTGCGTTCACTTTATATTTTTTTAAATTTAATTTTCTAGATTTCCCTTAAGAAAAAAGAAATGCTTGAAAATTCTCATAAAAGTACTCCAAGTAGGATTACCAAGGCTGAGAGAGGTCAGTAGATGGGAGCTTCCCTGAGACCCATTAATCACCAGGAGACAAAAAAATACCGTGGACAGATGGCACATGACTGTTCTGCTCTTCCCTTGCCCCTCATTTATTTTTTGCCAAGTACTGAGTGGTGGGATATGGGAGACTATAAGTCCAAAGGATGAATGCTATGGGGGAGAGGAGGGCTTGGGGCATTGAGAGTGTTAAGCGGAAATGTGTTTGTCCACAGGTTGGTGGTTGTATAGCATGGGAAGATGGAAAGTTCATTTTAGTGTAATTGAGAGTCCTGGATTGCTTTGGAAAAGGTTACTTTTTGCTCTTGTGAGAACAACAAAATTCAACTGTCTTCTCCCAAATGGGCTAATCAATTTTAATGTTTTTTGCTGTGAAATTTTGGGAAAAATTAGTCCCTCTCCTGTCTCCAAAAAGGAATCTCTCTTGCAAAGACTGGATCATTTGAAAAAGCTTACTAAAACTGAAAGGTTTTACAGTTATTTTCATTATGCACAATAAAACATATATCACAGACCTGACTTTTCCAGTACTGCAAAATGTATTTTGTGACCTTCCCTTGTCTCAAGACCTCCTTTAACCCAATTCTTCCAAACACTGGAAGATCTCTCCCCTCTCACAGCAAGAATTGTGTACTAAGGTCCAGTCTCCTTTTCTTTACAGCTGCTGAAGCTGTTCTTTGCACTGAGATCCTTAGATCTCAGAATGACCCTTTGGGACCAATAGTAGCAGGTGTTAATTGGAACAATCTTTTGGCTGCTCTGATGCTCTCTAGGGATAAGCTGGGGTTTAAAAGCCATATGTATGCATGCCAGATCTGAATAGTTAAAGCAGAAAGTTTGATGTTTCACATTTCAGGTTTTGTCATGTTTTTCCCTGGTACTCATTTTTAAACGTACAAATGGAATTTGTTTTGACAGGGATCCTGGGCAGGAGCCAAGGTGTTCATTCACTTCAGGGTATTGCAGATAACAATAGGAATAAGAAATAGTTTATTTTTCTCCTTTATTAAAATTAGTAAAAAATAAAGTAATCCTTATGTATTAGAATCAATCTGCATTTGTGTCTTTTCAGCATAGTTTGGATAAAATGGGATTCACTTGGGCACTTTTTCAAAGATATGACTTAATCTTCACTCATTATGGTTGCATTGGTAGTTAGTACACAGCCATTTAGAAAAAAAAATTATCCAGATTTCAGTATATTTAATCATATTCCCAATACCTCCCTACTTGATTGTACTTTCTGTTCTTGAATAATGAGAACTTGGTACCTGAGTTTGGCCATCCAGCATTTTTGCTTTCTCACAGAGATACAAAGGGATGTATCTTGTATTCCATCCAATAAAGATTGGGTTTTGACTTATTTTTGGACTCTGGCAGGAGATCTTCTGATGGAATGAACAGTGTTTAAACATGGGAGTCTGGTCTTGGCTCTTCTACCTCTAAGCAAAACCTTTTAGACTAAATGTCACTGTGGAGCCTAACCTGTGAGGTAAGCCATGAGATGACCAGTGCGGGAGACTCTTACACCTGTAGGATTTCTATCAGCCTAGGAATCTGATAAGAATCTGTTATTACTCTAACGAACAACTACATACACAGAGTAGTAGTGAGTGTATTAATTTTCTATGAAAAAGATTTTGAACAACTAAACTAAATGAATCAAAAAAAGTAAAGCTTGAATTTTAAAAGCATTTTGTCAAGCTTTTAAAGGTTTGATAATCAACAAATTTTTACCAGAGAGCTTTACAAAAATTTTTATATTTATGTATTTTGGGAGTCTTTGGGGTTTTTTTGAGCAAAACACAGAAAATGTTGATACAAAAGACTACTTTTTGTGGAAATTTAATTTCAGTGGCAAAAATTTTATTTTGTCATTTCTCATTTAGTCTGCATTTACTGTGAGCTTAAATTCACCACTTTGGACATTTTGTCTTGGTTTTTTTCCCCCACAAATATAAATGATCAAATAAGAGCAAGAACTGTTTTCTTCTATCATATAGGGTTTGTGATTTTCCTGCTTTTTGAAAAAAACAGCATTTTCCTATTGCATATGTCAGGATAGGAATATCAGGCTGTACTAGAGACCAACAACACATTCAATACAGCAGCAGACAGCAAAAAAAGAAGTAAATCTGCACAGTTTTAAAATTACTTCAATCTTAACCCTCCCCACCTTTTTAAATTTCTTTTCTGTCCATTTACCATGTGTGCCAACTTTTCTGATGGAGTTTACATGGTTGAGTACTCTAAAGAAGATCTCACAATGAACCACAAGCCTTTTCTAAGCCTTTGTAGTGTCCGCAACTTTTGATCACATCTTAGAAGCAGCAGTTGTGACCATTTGATGATAAATCATTTGCTGGCAGGCAGAGGTCCACTGGGCTTTGCTCCCACTCTTTCATCTTCAGAAACTTTCTGTATAGAAATATTTCTTTCTTACTAGAAGTTCAGTGCCTTTGTTGGCATTTTTCTTTTATTCTTTTTCATTTTTTCCCTCCCCCTTGTAACAAGTATGTTGCTGATTTGATGTTGTAGATTGCAGTGACAGAGAGATAAAAATGCTCTGTGGATTTGCAGGTTCTGATCTGTAAGCAGGCAGAATGATTTTACTGTCACTGGGCTTACAAAATCTTGGCATTAGGCTACCAGAGAGACATTGCCCATCCCACCCTGTCCCCTATTTCCAAGGTGAACTTTGGTTTGTGGAATTGCAGAACAAAACCAGCCTTTCAGTCGCCGCACCATTTACATTTGCTAAACTGTGCTAAGTTGGCACACTTTTTTTTTACTTTTACATACTATGAACTCATGATTATCATAAATCCTGAGGTATTTAAGAAGTAAAATCCCTGGGGAACAGTGGTGGCCTGTGATTTATGATAAATTTTCATGGGTCATGTTCTTACTAGTCTTGAGGAGGTAATTTCTGCAGACTTGTGATGAAGACCACTGTGAGCTGGAGCCATGGGTAAGAATAAGTAGATCTGATAGGCACAGAGACTAGAGACTGGTCTCCCTTTCATTCCCTTTTCACTGCTGCTGTGTTAAGAGGAGTGTGGGAAGCAGTCAGGTTTCCCCAGCATAGTGATCCTTTCTGTGCACACCTCCCGTGTGAGATATTTTCCTGTGGCATGCTTTATACCAACCTCATATGTGGAGATTGCAGCAGGGGAGAGGGAGAAGGGAACCTGACCTGGGTGTTTTGCAGCAAGTCCTGACCAACATGAGGCTTTGGCAAAGCAGCTGGTATAGATTAGAAGAGCCCTTGGATTGCTTTCATCTATGGAAGGGCAGGGCTGGTGAAAAACTGCCCCCAGGATAGGAGAAATGCGTTGGTTTTTCATGGATCTCATCCTCAGCCTCCTCCTTAGTTACATCTAATGAACAATGGTACAGCTGAGAATGTGGCCACACACAGTTTGGAGAGTTTCTTTTTGTAACTAGATCTTGGGAAAGATTTCCCTTCAATGCAGAATTTCATGGATTTCCTTTGTGAGACTTGTGAAAATAAACAAATAAACCATGTCCTGCAGTTGGAATGTTTTGGACACCATGAAATGAATTTTATTTCCCTGTCTAATGATATACCAGGGCACTGCTTGTAACAGATACCCTAATGGAATCTGAGCACATTTAGGTGTGGTTCTTCCAGTCAAGTGTCAAGTATCTGGAATGAAAGTATATAATAAATATGAGATGTTATTTCTATATATTTTTAATATCTATTTAATTTTTATGCATATGTATATATATGAAAAATATTTGTTAAATTAATAAGAATTTGGCCATCAGAGCTAATTTAGTGGTTCATGGCATCTGCTTTTAGGAGATTACCAGCTGTTTACCGTCTATTGCCCACAATAACTGCAACTGCTCAGACCTCAGTGTGTTTCCCACAGCTTTCCTGAAATGGTTGAGCCAGTTCTGCAATACTGAAGTGGCTCTGATAAGTGTTATCACTTGATTGTTACACCTTGTTCAGGCATAGCAAGTTTGCATATTTGTATTTCTTTTACAGTATTAGCAAAAATTTATTTATGATAATTTAATTTGGAGTTCATCCCTTAAGTTTCTTTCTTTAGAATGACTTTGCCAACTGGTTTGGTAATACAATAGTATTATTTTCTTTAGCATGTATAGTATAGAATTGAATGCCCCACTCCTAGGTGTGACAAAATATTTATGTCCAGAGAAGATGCACAAAAGAACAAATAGAATGTTTAGAATATTTACTAAATATTGATAGTGCCAAATATTACTCCATCTTTTGCAGTCATGAAGGTTATTCTAGTTCAACAAAATGCTCATAGTAAATAAGAGAGGAAAAAGAGGAAGACAGAGATTTGGATATGTGTAGGGAAGCTAAGCATAATAATGCAAGGGGTTAACTCTCAGCTTTGCCCCAAGCTTTTTACGTTACCTTTTTGCCTCTGTCAAACTGGCACACAGAGGTTTTATGTAACCTGTCAATAACCACCAGTATAGGGCTATGGAGCAGAAAGTGTTAAAGAAAATCACATGATGCATGTTTTTGAAAAGAGGAAGGACACAGAGAGTGAGGTTTTGTGAGAAGGACCTCAAGCCAAAAGGGGGTACTGTGAAGACAAGTGCTTGTTTTTGAAGTCCTCAGAACTGAACATCTCTGCAAAGCATCAGAAGTGCTCCAGAGACAAGAGACTGGGTGGCACCATGCAGGTGATAGTAGGGAGTAAAATGTAGGATGACTTTTTTCAGCATGTGTCCCATTCGATCAGCTTAAATACCTAGTGTAATTTCAAGTAAGAGCATACTAGCGCATTACAGATGACTGAATGCTGGTGCAGAGCTAGATTACCTTTTCCTGTTCATGTATACCCAGGTCTGCTCACATTTCTTTCCAGAGTGACTAAAACAGCCAGAAACAACAACATTAAGTCATGTACAGCCCTTGCAGGATGTCTGAAAGAATTTCCAGATATGACTTGACCTTCCTCTGTTTTCCATGGCTTGATATAAAGCATGATTTTCCAATGCTTTCTCATTTTAATTTGTGGTCAAGCCAGCAAAAAGATTACACCTTCAACTTCCTGCTTTAAAATTATTATTTTTTAATGTTTTGAAGGTGGTATAATGTGGAGAACTGAAGTTGAGAACTTTCCTCAGAAACTTGCAAGATACCAAGATCTCAATGTGTTAATGAAATACTGGCTTCAGGGGTGACTAGGGAGTACCAGACAATATAAAAGGATTAGGTCGTCCATTTGCAAACATGTGCATATACATTAGCACCAAGCATGAACTTCAGTGAAACAAGTAGTTTTAGACCCTAATTTACCTCTACTGCAGTTTGCTGTTATCTAGTCTTAAAGCTGTTGCTGGGAAAATCTAATCACCACTGTGGTTTAAAATTCTCATACACATGGTAAAAACTAATCCTGTATCTATAGATAGCCACAAATAAATCATATGTGCTGTAATGCATTCTCTTGCTGACATACTAGTTTTCTGACTGGTTTTGAATGGCTGAGGAGTCCCTTTCTGATGATTTTTAGATTACATGATAAAGAGGGTAGCCTCTCCCTGACAATTCCACTGTTGTCTATGACCATGTTAGAGCTGTTTTAAAGTAGCTGGTCTCCAGAAAGATGCACTGATGCCCAAACTGAGGCCTTTAAGACTAAGTGTGACTGCGCTGCTGTTTTAGATGTTAATGTCACACCTGAAAGAAAAGCTGAAAGGGGAAGACCCTCAGGAAGGGGGTCTGCTCTTGCTGTTCTTAATACTTTGAGTAGCACAAACGCAGTGAAGTACCCAGTATGTCTCCTCCATGGCCCTAATGGAGACTGAAACATGAAGAACTGCTTCCTAAACGATGTCCAAGTTGCAGCCACTCTCCTGTTTTCTACTCCTGTGATTTAACCTTGTGGACTTCTCTAAGAGACCAAAATCTGCCTGGGAGGTACTCCTTAAATTACTTCGGGTTGTCTCTTTGCTACACCAAGCCGTCCAAATTCACACACACACCCCAAAAATGGTTCCCCCTTTTGCACTAAGAGATCTTTTGTGAAAATCTGAAGACAGAGCCCTCAGCTGAGTATGGGGTGCTTTTCACCTAGGCGTGCGCAGTTTGCAGGAAATTTGAGTCACCCCCCTTGCGTTCTAGACACCGCTCACCCTTTTCGGGGTGTTGGGCTGGGTGCGGCTGCAGCAAAACATCTTTCCCCTATTACAGACTACACACAACCTTGCAACCCCTTCTGTCTGTCAGAAATCCTGTCTGTGACGCCAGTTTAATGTCATGATCTGCTCATACAAGCGGGGGTCGTGATGGTTTGTTTATAGATCTCAGAGTGCAAAAGGACATAAGGGATTTCAGTTTTAATCAGAACAGTGCACCTTTATTAAGTGCCCACAACATGGTAATGCGATAGAGGAGAGAGAGAGAGAGAAAGAAAGAAAACAAAGTAAAAGGGTAGAGAGGAAGAAAAGGGGGGGAATATCTACCAACAGATGAGACAAAGTCCTCGTGGTGTAAGAGATGGTCCGAAGATCCCTCATCTGCCTCACGATCATCGCCAAGGACAGACTGAACACAGGAGTCCTGGCCTGGCTGAGGTGGGATGTCTGCCAAGTGTTGCCTGCGGGTGTGCCCACTGGGAACTGGTATGCATTCCTGAGGAAATTAGTGCAGGTCACAGTGGACTGTGCCGTTCTTGCTGCCCAGGCGGGAAGGACTGCGCTGAAGCGGGAAGGAACGACCTGTCCTGTACACCTCTCTGGTACACCTGTCTTGTACGTCTGTCCTGTACCTGTTTCCCAAAGCAACGGACCTCATAACAATGGCTGTAGATTTCCCCACCTCCTGGCCAGTTGCCCCTTGCTTCTGAAAAGAACTATAAAGGGACTTTCTAAAATATTTGAGACAAGATCTCCCCATGGAAAGAAGATGAATCTATTGGCAGAAGACCACAAGGACTTCGTCTCATCTGTTGGTAGCTATTCCTCCCCTTTTCTTCCTCTCTACCCTTTTACTTTGTCTTATCTCTCTCTTTTTCTCTCCTCTATCACATTACCGTGTTGTGGGCACTTAATAAAGGTGCATTGTTCTGATTAAGACTAAATCTCTTGTCTCCTTTTGCACTCTGAGATCAATAAATGAACCATCACGACCCTTGAGGATCGTGACAACTGCATCTACTTCTCCAGTGTGGGAGTTGTTGAAGGTTTGAGGCAAAACACTTTAAAATCAGTGTGAGTCGTTCTTCTGGCTCTTATCAGGCTTTCTGTTCTTTGGTGTCATGGTAACGTATGACCCTCAGTTGACTTGTAATTATACACTTGAGGTACAAAGAGAGTGATAGAATGAAGCTGATGTTTTATTCCAGTAATAAGCTTACTGAATAGGGGAGGATTTACTGCAGCTGGCCAGGGCTAATGGCTGTGAGTATTGTGGTGGCTGAGACTTCCCTCTCATCTGAGAGGAAATTATGAGGAACAACTGACTCCACCAAGACCAAAACATATTTACTAGTGGGAATTAAAGGGACCATGTGATCCAAGGATGTCTCTCTCTGGGCTGGGAATGCTTCCAGAAAAGAGATGAGGAGCTAACATATTGGAAGTTTGGGTCAGGACACACAAGCTGCTGCTGAAAGAGCCTGTCTACAGTTGTCTTCTGCACATCAAAACAGGGGATCTCCTCTAAGAGAGAGAGGGTTTTTTTCCCCATTGCATTTTCCCATTGCTGGTCTTCCAATTCTTTGATTATGTGAGCAAAATGGGGACCTACTTACATGCAATGATTGGTCCAATCTCTTCCAGTTGCTGGGAATTTCCACTGAAATCTCCCTACAGCGTCAGTGCTGTGTCCTCCTTCTTCCAGCATGATGTGATCCCTTTATTTGTATAGAAGGCTGGAGTAACTTAAAAGCTGCTGTGAAACTTAATAAAACAACATTAAACACTTAAGCCTCTGATCTTCACCTTCATCCACTGTATGTTCTCTAGGAAAAATTTTCCCCTACAGGTGAAAATGCTACCTCTGCCAAGGCTGTAAACTTTCCTTGTAGATTTTGAGGTAAATTAATATGTTTGACATGTATGTCCCAGTATATTTATTTTGCAGTATCACCTAGTAGTGACAGATCGTGTTGTCTGAGATACACAAAAGAGAAAGCCTGAGTGCTTACACGTTTACATGTCCTACAACTATTTCTGCGTTTATTAGCTTTGCTTTTGTTCTGTCTCAGATAAAAAAATAGCATATTAAAATCATTACCCTATCAGTTTCTTTTTGTGAGGGGTGGAGGAGTAAGAGACAGGAAGGCACATGTTTGCACATATATAAGCATATAGGGATGAATATCCACATACCTTGATAGACAAATACACTGGACATGTGAGAATTTAAGAACACCAGATATTCTATAAAGCATGTCTGTTCTTCATGCAGTGCTATATCTAGGAGGCACATGAGTAGTTGAAGTATAGAAATCTCCTCCAGGTGACTTGTTGCTCCTTTGGTACTTTTACATAAACAAGTAGCCCTAGTAGTTGTGGATATGCATCTTTAATGAATAGACATAGTTCTTTTTCACTGCCTGAATCTGAGAAAAATGAACATTTGGATGAGGATAGCTTGCATGATTTAGGTAACATTCTGAAATTCCACTTTGGTTTTTGAATGTTAGCTTTCATTGAAAATAGTACTATGTTATAGTTCTTTCCCATCATCGGAATTTCCCATAAACAAGAATCTTGCTTAAAGCCAAATTCAACTCTCATGAAACTCCAGAGATTAATTTGGCTCATCATGCTATAGGCAATTACTGTTATATGGATTTTTAATCTGGTTTCTTCTTCTACAATTTTTTTCGGTTGGACTTTGTTTTTGGACACACTCTCTTTATTATTCTATTGTTATAATTCAGCTGTAGTTATCCCCTGCTGCTTTTATTTCTGATTCTCATGGATTTAATTCAGAAAAAAATATACTTGGTATAGTATGATGAATTTTGTCACTAGACCTATTAGATATTAACTTACATATGCCAATAATGTTGTGAAATAATTTTTAAAAATTGCTACATGGAATATAAAAATTAACTTCAGAGCAAAGTAAAAAACCAATCTCTATCGTTACATAACCCTGGATATATTTTCTTTTAGAAAGCTCAGTAAGAAAACTGACTTGTGCCTCTATTTAGAGCTCATTAACTGTACATATTTAGTTCTACCCATGTGGTGCTTCCTTGTTTTTATATTTAACATTAATACTTTAATTGCCAATAGCTGAACAACAAAGAGCTACTATAGTCTGAGTATCCTCTTAGAATTTCTCTTCTGTGCAGTAATCTATTCATTTTAAACTTGAAAGAAGAAAACATATTAGTGTAGGAAAGTAGAACACTTCTTCAATTCCAGTAAAGTAATTCCCTCCTTTTCACAAAAAATCTTCTGACTGATAGACCTACTAATGAAGAAACAAATGCCTCTATCAAAGTCCAGTCCTTAGGATTCCCTGCTTTCCTCAGTTGTTACCATCAGTTGTGAGGAAAAGCCATTTAGACAGATAGAGTTGGCACTCATTCTATCAGGGCAAAATTTGTTTTATAATTTTGGGCAAGGACCCTCTTTTGGAGAGACAATTAGAGTAAACATTTTATCCTCCCAGTGGACTGTCTTTCGCATTGTCTTGTGGAATGGTGTTACTACAGTTTTTTGTAGAATATACTTGGAAATTCCAAGTATATTTTGTTTTCCATTTTGCTGCTAATGGCTGAAGAATTGATATGCACTGTAATTTTTCACAGAACTATTTACTTTTCTTTTGTCATTGACCTAATAAAAAAAAAATCCAAACTTTTACACTGAGACAATGGAAGTTTTAACAGCTTAGAAAAAACCAGCATTTTGTTTTCTGTTTGATACTTCTTGCTTAGTCCATTCTGTGCAATTTTCTTTCCTCACATCCTCAGCAAATACACAGCATACCTTTCACACGAGAGCTTTTTCTTGAGACTTGTCTTGCAGGTATTTTTTTCTTCCTTTTTTTTGGTATTGCTCACTCCCCACTCAGCAGGGACATTTATGGCACAGAGGTTGCTAGCACAGGAGGGCAAAGTCTGCCGCCTGAGATATCAGTGACCTGGGAATAGCATGGTCTAAGTATATTTTTATGGCTTCAACCTTCCTCTAAAGATAGAACACTTTCTCTATCAGTTGGAGAGACTGAATAGCTGCATCTGCACCTAATAATGCAGGTGGTAATAGCCCTGCCATTGCATAGCATTTTCTCCTTGCCTTTACTTTCATTTTTCAGTTCTGCTTGCTGCTGCTTTAAACAAAAGGCATTTAAGGATGTGATGTGACTTGAGGTAGGCAAGGGACACCTGTCTCTAGTTTGATGTCCTTGCAATACTTCATAATGGAAGATATAGGCAGTTCATTACAAAATATAAATTAATCCTTTGTCTGGAAATATCCTGGGAGGACGTACGAAGCTGAACAAGTAAAAGACAATCTTTAGGAAATACTATCTAAAGACTTCTGGCATCTTCTTTGGACTCTCTTAATGCTATATAAGCTCCATTAATTACAGACCCGGAAGTGGATTGCACTCAGTGTATTGATACAAGCTCACAGGAGTAGGTAGGTCAGTCAGTTGATGTTCCTGAGCATGCAGATGCTGTGTTACTGTGTTGCTGAACTCCAGCTCCACTCAGGGCTTTGTTTGGTTTGGAACTGCTAGGTCAGAAATGTGCACTTATTTAGGGGATGTATATTCTTGTGCTAGATATACTGAGGGGAATAAAGAGAAAGGATACCTCAATTTACATCTGCTCAGAATTGACTGGAAATGCTTCTGGAACTGAACTGTGGCACTAAATATGAGAAGACAAATTCAGATTTTCAGCACATACTCTATGTAACCACGCTGAAAACAATTGCACTAGATTTGCAAGAAGCGACTCAAGTGAAAAGCTGGGTTGTTATCATTTAAAAATGTTCAGAGAGTGGGTTATAATGTCACTTATCTACCATGGTCAAAAGACCATGTTAAGTAAAAGTAAAGAAAAAATTATTTTAATGGTGAAATATGATAGTTTTTTTCATAATTTACTCTCTGAACCTGGCTCACTGTGCTTGTGCCTGGTAAGTTTTTCAGTGTAATAGAGAAAGTTAAACTTGGCCTAAAGTGCTCACAAAAGACCAAAAAGTGAAAATAAACAACAGAGATGGTAGTTCTATACTTCTTTATACTTTGGTATTTTTCAAACTAACATAAGTGTTGGAGTTCGGACTCAGTGGCAGTTTAATGCAGTTTGATACATTTAAATTCAGTATTTGTCAAAGTTACACTGCAGAATTGTTGCATAATTTCACTTTTTCATAAGTAAAATGAATTGATTCTGAAACCTTTTAACATCAAATATAATTCTGCTGTTTACCCTCATCTTCAAAAGATAAGCAATGTGGTACTCCCTTCATCCCTCACGTGCTAGAGAAGATGTGAGCATCAGTGCTGAAAGGCATCCTATAGCAAACAGTTGCTGTTATCTTTTCAGGGTCCACCTAAGGAGGTGGATAAGTTTGCAGCAGTGAGAGTTATGTGTCAGGAAGGTTTACTTAAAACAGTCAGTGAAAATCTCCTAAGTAAATTAAAGCTGGGAAAATTCTCACTTGTTAGGGCATTTAATCTACCCTGGTTTTCTGTGTACCTTCAGGGAGCAAACACGGGAAAGGTTTAGCATGAAAGCAAAACATCCCAAAGAGCTATTTGCTTCTCTTTAGTCTCCACAAGAAAAGAAGACAAGAGTTTGAGGAGGTCCCACCCTTAAACAAGATTGAGAGCCAGACCTCATTTTAAAGATTATTTGGCAGAAGAAAGACAGGAAAGTTTCCTGCAGCTAGTTCGTTTGAATGGTGACCTTTATCTTTCTCCAAATGAAAATGAAAACTCTTCCTACGCTGCATGACCTCCAGTGAGGTTAGTCAGTTGCATCATGATGAGATGATGTTATATATCAACATCTGTTTCTACTGTGTCCTTTTCCCATATGTGTGTTCCATGTTAAGAATTTTTCTTCTTTTTCTCTCTCCTATTTTTGCTCCTTCTTAATATCTGGGTTTTTTTTAAACTATACTTCATCCATTCTCTCACTGCCCAGAAGTGTGACTGTGAGAAGAAAAGCTGTAGGCACAAGAAAGGAATGAAGACGGCTTCTGTTTTTTTTCCACAGTTTCATAATCTTTTGCAGTTTAATGAGTTATCTCTGCTGCAAGAGACCTCTGCGATGACTTTGCCAAACTGCAACTGTTGTAATGTAGTGCAAATTAAATGAATTTCAAAATTGGCACAGAAAGCATAGCTTTACATGTGTTCCTCCTAGGAATGGATCAGAGAAGGAATTTTAGTTGCAATTGGTTAGAATGTTGGCTAGGAAAACATTAACTGTCCATTAAGAATGAATAAACTTTTAGAATGTAGTAGCATGCCAAATTCAAGTCCGAAATGTGATCTTTTTTCTGCATTCTCTCTCTTAATTTAGATTTTTAGTTAATTCTTATTTCCAGTAGCTGTTTCCCTTGGAAAACATTGTGCTTGCAAAAGCTCTATTTGTTAAAGAGTTCTGATTTCAGCTATTATTTCTGATAGTTGACTAGCATATATAATTCTCAAACATACCATGTAGAACACAAGCACAGCATATATCATTCGAAACCAAGTCTTAAAAGACACAACCTACAGGAAATATTGAAACTGATACTTAATGGTAATATCATTGTAATTAACCCTTTGTGATCCCTCTTAAAGGGATCTTAAGAGTGTAAGGACCTTTATGGCACACTGGCTCTTCTTTACCCACAAAACTGCTTTCTGTGCAAGTGATTTTTTCTTGTCATTTTGATACTTTTTCTTGCAGATCAGGTCATTTTTTGCTTGTCATGTGAGGGCCTATACATCCTCTGCCTTTGCAACAACAACTGTTATAGAATCTGCCCTCTAATCATGGCAAATTTCTGAATCTGTTTCTGGGAAGGCAGAGGAGAAAGATTTCTGAAGCAACAATGCTTTTCACTAGTATTCACACAAGAAAGACCAGGATGGTAGTTGAGCACACTGTTCCTTCATTACCCTTCCTGGACAAGGGCTGTCCATCTGCTTGCATAGTGCACAGCCCAGTAAAGCCCTAATTCTAGGAGAAACTTTTTGGCGCTGAGTGGTTAATAGTAAATCTGCCATAGAGCATGACTCAGCCTTGGTAGTAAGATAAACAAATGGAAAAGATCTCTTCAGTCTCAGATCTGATATATGCTGCAAATTTAAGCTGAATTCCACCCTGAAGCATGATGTCCAAGCAGGAACATTTCACCAGATCAAAAGATTGGTGAGTCACAAACAAGTAGTGTGGAAATGAAGTCAGTGTATAGAAACATGATTTTCTAAGGATCAGAAAGAATCTCGTGAAGCACTGAGGTATAAAGAGAGATGTAACTTACAGGTAAGGTAGCAGTAAAAAAACTGCTTTCATGGTTTCATGGGGTAAGGAGTTTGTGTCTGCTAAGGTCCTTCAATATGTTTGATGACAGCCAAGAACACAGGCAGTACTATGCATCATGATGAGATTTACAGGAAAATGGGATCCCAGTGCAGGTGCCAGCTGGAAAAACCTAAAGAGCTCTGAAGAACTGCCAGCGCAAGTACCCTTAAAATGCCAGTTAAATGCACTGACTAGCAGCTTCTGGTAGCCTTTAGATTGGCTCTTCCTGGTGGTGTAAGAATTGATTATAATAATTTTAGAAAGGAAGGTGTGTAATGGCTGTTTTGCCGGTGGAAATTTTGGTCACTTCCAAGGCTAGGCAGCAGACCGTACAAATGGGTGGAAGGGCTGAGGCCCCTTTCTCTGCAATACTTTGTGGACAGAAGAGGAGAAATATCTTGCAGACTGGTTTCATCCTTTTTATACCTTTCTTGTCCCTCAGGAACATGCTCATGGGCACGGAGAACTGAGCACAGACCTCTAACAGGACACACATGAGTTTCAAGACATACAGTCATCAGAAAGCCTAAATAAGGGAATAAGTTTTGACCTTTTTCATACTCATTTCCAAGATTGCCTCTCTCCTGATGAGCAGTGGTGTTAATGTTTGTTATGCTGTTTTGTTATTTTTCCAGGAGATGCTTTTACCCGTAGTGCAAGTACTTATGGTTGAGCAGCAAAGAGGTAGCAGGCTCAGTGTGACACAGCTTTACCCTCACAAAGGCAAAAATGCTGAGTCTGGCTATTCAAAAGGCTGTAAAATGAATATTGCTTAATGTAGCAGTGCTAGCAACCTTAGCTGTGCTTTTATTAATATATGTGCACCTCCTTTTGGCAGAGATTACACTGCATTTAAAAAATGCTGCAGATGCTTTTTGGGGGATCTAAGCCTGTCCATGTGGGTGGTGTTTTCTTTTTAAACAGCAGCAGGAGATTTCAATCATGCTGCAGATTTCACACTTGAAAGAATGTACAAAAGGTCCCATCCTTAGTCTGCTGAAAAGCTATAAAAAGGCTTAACTTTTTAACTGGTCTAGTGTTGGGGAATATGTAAAAGGATTTCCATCTAGCAAGCAAACAAAGGTACATCAGAATTAAAAGAAAATTCACATCTAAGAACTGGAAAAAAATTGTAGTTTTCATCTCTTTAAATTAGGCCTTGGATGAGAGCCTGAAAATTGAGTCTCTAGAAGGATTAGGAAGTAAACGTCTTCACTTTTCAGTCTATTACAAGATTATATCAGAGCTCATGATGAGTTGTTAAGGTGATGAAATACCCAAAGTTCAAGGCACCAAACTTCTGCTGATGGCTGTATTTGGTAGCTGTTAATCTAGCTTCTTATTGCAGATTTAGAAAAATGAGCTGTTCTGACTTAATCCTCCCTCCTTGGAATTACCAGTGGTTCAGAGACTTACATGGTTTACCTCTCTCAATAGCTCTGTATTGTCTTTCCATCTTCATGTGTCCACTTGTCTGTGACAAATACATGAATAAAGAATTAATGCTCTCTCTCTTCACCCACCCCACTCAGTACAGTTTTGCATCTTACTCAATAACAACAATTGTGAAATTTCAAACAATGATCCATCAAGTTCGTTCTGAATGCCTGGGGCTTCACAGAAAGGCAGCAGCCACGCCACATCTCTGTGCCTTTAGTCCACAGTTCAGTATTGCGGCTTTGGAAAACAGAAATGGATTTCATCCCTGGTCTTTGGTGATCTGCTGAAATAGTAATGCATAAATGTTGTTAACCCTCTAGTAATGGTAGAATTATAGAAGCTGAATGCATGAGTGTTTTCTTCCCAGACTTCACAGCAATCCTTCTCAGATACTTTCCAATATGTGCTTGAAAAAACATATTGAAGAATTGGATGTGTTATCTATCAGGAAAAGTTTGTCCTTTGCACACCCTCAGTATTTTATACACGCTTTTCAGTAGGGAATTTAATAAATTACAGTTTCACAGAGAGAAAGGAGTAAGAGATGCAGCAAGGTGAGAGTCATTTTCATTTAGATTTCTTAATAGACACCTCAGGAAACTCACATTCCTCATACAATACTAGTGCTTCTGTCCATTCATCTCTATGTGCCTCAGATTTTGGGTAGGAAGAGGCAAAGATGGGCCATAACAAAGTCTTGTAAACACCAATGGCTGTAGTGACTGGGCAGAAGAGTGGATAGGAGACAAGACATGAAAAAATGACCTCAAACTCTCCATCAGGCACCCAGTCTGAGCACCAACCTTGTGACCTGTTCAGACTGCCTAAGGAGGTCTAGTAGACCCTCTTGACCCTCTTTCACATGAAGGCCGTTCCAGTTTTATACCCCTTCTTTAATATTTTTGTTTCTATTTTATGTAAATCAGAATGCCTACATTATTCTTAGGTGCACTTCATCTGGTTTTAAATCCTATAAATCTCATGATATGTTATAGCCCTAAGCCCCATAGGTGCTATTTAAGTTGAGAAAATTAATCACAACATTATTTTCCATCTCTTGGTGAGACATGGGATTGCTGGCTTCTGGAACAAGGTGACAAATCAGAACCACAGTCTATCCTGATGTGGAAGGGACCCACAAAGATCATCAAGTCCAACTTCTGGCCCTGCACAGGACAGCCCCAAGAGTCACACCATGTGCTTGAAGCTGTTGTCCAAGAGCTTCTTGAACTCTGTCGGGCTTGGTGCTGTGATCACTTCCCTGGGGAGCCTGTTCCAGTGCCCAACCACCCTCTGGGTGAAGAACCTTTTTCCCAATATCCAAACTAAACCTCTTGTGACTCAGCTTCATGTCATTCCCTCAGGTCCTGTCACTGGTCACCAGCTTGAAGAGATCAGTGCTTGCCCCTCCTCTTCCACTCTTGAGGAATCTGTAGACAGCAATGAGGTCTCCCCTCAGTGTCACCTTCTCCAGGCTGAACAAGAGGATAGAAGGGAAGTATCTTTTCACTGTGTAAAATTTCTTGAATTGCTCCCTTAATGCAAATTTTTTAAAATTCAAAGCAGTGCAGGAATGAGAATCAATACACTTTACCTTTATCCTTAGTGATCTTAATGGTACTAGAGTTACATGTTGGAAAGGTTTCCTGGAAATTTCTGTCCCTCAGATATTTTCTCTCTCTGCCAGTATGCCAAAACCAGCCGCAGCATAAAAAGAGTGACTGGAGATGATGCTGTTCTCCTTTTGGCTTCTTACGTGGCCATATGACTCAGCAAGTGTTGAACTCCAGATAAATGGTGCAAATACACATTTAAAAATGTGCATGGGTAACTCAAACTGAATCAGCATTTTTAGCACTTTCTCTGACTCTCCTGATTTTCTATTGCTTACAGGAAAACACTATGGGAAAAAAGAAAGCTGGTGAGAGGGTGGTAATAAAAGAGCTGTGAGACCTGTTTCATGTAGAAGCAGTGGCAACAGCATGTTTTATGTAACTGCTTCATCTTCTTCATCTTTTCCTTTGACATGTTTGTTCCTTTCTTCACATTGTCCTATCACATAAAAACAGACTTTTTCTTTTATAGGAAAGATTGTTTTGTTTCTCTCTTTCAAATCTTTTATTAATTATATATAGGGAAAGAGTTCATATCACACATTCTCTGTAGTCTTCTCCTTTATGTGTCCATCCAGAGGTGAGATGAAATTAGCCTTCATGGGTTGTAAAGCACTTTTAGAGCTAAATTTGAGGCTGAGAAGGAGTGTGGTAATTATGCAATGTTAACAATAAATAAAAGTCAGCAAGGCAGAAAGGATGATTGGGAATTTGGACTCAGATGTCTAAACTGGCAGCCTGGGAGACTATTTAGGGTAAGAGTGAAGTATGCAACAGCTGCGGGTTGTGGCAAAGGAAGCTTGGATGTATATAGCTTATAGCCTCTGTGAGGGTTGCACTCAAAAACCACCTCGGATCTAGTCAGAAACAAAAACCTAGTATAAAAGAAGTATAGTTACATTGTCATTACAATTTTATTTTGAGGTCTGTTCTCAGATGTGAGGTTGATTTTTGTTAGATCAAGCTACCTGGTCTACCTCTTCACCAGGCTACTTTTCCATGAAGGAGGTGGTGGTTTCTGTCCTTCTCACTTTAAAAATGCTTTGAAACTAACAGTAGTGAGGCAAAAAAATGCTAGTGATAATTTCAGTAGAGGTTTGTTGAATTGTGGTAAAGGAGAAAACATTTTCAAAGTATCTGAAGAAATGGACCACCATGTTCTCACATGGTGTGAACTGGAAAGGCTCCATCTTGTGTCAACGGATCTGTCCTAATCTGTGCATCAGCTGACAGTCTGGCTCTTTATGAAGATCATTTAATAAATGGGTGGAAATTATCACACAAGACCTCTGCCTCAGCATAAGCTCTCCCTGCTAGAAGCACACAGTGCTCCAGGCAACAAATGGAATGCTGAAATCAGAAAAAAATGGCACAATCAAAACTCTGGCATCTGAGAAGCTGTACTTTTGCAGAATTTTCAGCTGGTTTGTAATAGTGTTTCAGGACTGGCACACCAACAGGTTTAAATAAGTTTTAATCTGCTTATGTAATTTAAGCACCTCTGGGAGGGGTGAGCATTCACTAAATTATTTGTTATAGTGAGAGTTCTATCATATTGAGCCAGATGCTGCTTTCCATGAGATATGCTATTGTGTCTGGCCCAAACTAAGCTGAATAACTCCATCAAATTCGATTAGGCTGAAAAATAGGTCTCTGCTATGTATTAAAATGCATCAGAGCACATCCTTGGCTCTTCTAAACACCTGAAAAGTAACTTTATCAGCCATGCTACAGCTGACACTTTTTCCCCTTCCTTTGATATTACTTTTGGACTCTTTCTACATCATTACCCATCCTACAGACAAATGTTCCTAACAGCTGATTTAGTTGAGGAGAAGTACAGTGGTGTGAAATGGCTCAGAGGTCTCCTTTATTGCTGTATATTGCAGAATGTTATCCAAATTAGAACAAACTTCATTTTGTAGGGAACAAAGAAAAATTGTTCAAGTCCATGTTCTGTATTATTTATTCTCCCTCCATTTTGTTAATTGATACACTCATGAGCAACATAGCCCTGCATAATTTGCAAGCAAAGATCTAGTCCTTTGTTTCTCCCATGACCAGATAGCCCTTGATTTGAAGAGGAGTTTGGAATTTACTAGGAATATGAAAGCAAACCATCATATAAGGCATATGCTCTCTTGGCATGGGTTACAGCTGAGGTAAGACCCGACCAGAAATCTCATACATGTAAATAATGTACACAAGTGCAGTATAATTTCTTTTCACTTTCTGAAACATTTTCTCTAAGAGCTCTACTTCATTTATTTATGGTTGAAAGTATCAACAACTACTGGATGGGCCTGAGCTATATTTTCTGTCTTAAGTTCTCTGTTAGTTCCCAAGGAAGGATAGTTGTATCTGTTTGCAGAGCACCAAGCACTGTTCCTTTGTGACTTTGTGCTCTGTAATCTGTGCTTGAACTAGCTCAATTTGACTGACTTGAACTGACTGCTTAGATTGAGGCCAGTGTCCAAAGTCTCTATTATAACCTGTTCTCCAGTGTAGCCTTTTCTTTTACCTTTTTCCTCTCCATCTTCCAGGACCAGCCTGGCATTCTACTTCCTGCCATTCTGCCCAAGTTCTGTATCACCTCTTACAGTCTCTGGCAGATGGGACCCTATCAGTGTCTGAGACACTGATATCTTTGTCTCCTAGTTCTTGAAGGTTCTGGATCCTATTCATGCTGAATAGTGCTGCTTCCCATAGTCCCTACACTTTCATTTATTTAGACAGTAAAATATACAAAAGACAGTGTGCCAAGTCAGAAATCATATAACACAATCACTGCTAAATAATGTGCCTTACAAGAACTATGTGTAGGTTTCTGTAGGTGTCAGCAGCTGCAAAAAGTGTTAGGTTTGAGTCCTATAAATCCTTCCTTGAGAGAAGCATTTATGGTTTGAGCAAAAGCCAGGGCTATATTTTTTTTATGAGTGAAATAAATAAAAGCGTAAGTTCTTATGTCACATTTTGAAGATTACTCTTCTAAACTTGCAAACATTCAGGCATCTTTTGGAATAAATGTAAAATATTTTTATGGAGTGTGGAGGAAAACAAAAACCCACAAGAAACATGATAACCATGTATATCATCTGTGTGATAAACTGAAAACTAGCAAATAGTTTCACTGGAAATTTGGCCAGCTTCAGAGTCCTCAGCTGCAGCTATCTGAAATGAAGCTGAAAACTGTCACAGAGCAACCCCGAGCCTCTTAAAATCCACTTGTAAACCCAAATAGGTTTAAAAGTGAAGACCACTGGGATGCATTTGTCTGCACCACTCTTCCTCAGCTGTGTAGCCAGGCCTTGTTTGATGAGGAGCTCCATGGTTCAGCCCTGGCACAGGCACTGGGGGGGTCCCACTGACCAAGAAGTTTAGCTCTGTACTGTTGTCGTCCTCTGTGTGGCCATGGTGAAATCAACTCTGGCCACTGTGGTTCTATTAGGTTCAATTTTTAATTGATTTGGTACTGTCTGCTCAGCAGTGCTCTGCTAATCTGGACCAATTCTGAATAACCTCCAAGGGGAGAACATGGTGAGGTACCCACCCCTGGAAGGAACCCAAGCTCTCTGGCACCATGTCAGACCCACAGTGAGAGAGAGAAAGTAAGCATGAGCTCTGCCTTCCCTCTTGTACCTGTTTTCCAATCTTGGACTGCCGAAGGTAAAAACAGGAGCACATGCCTAGTTCAGTGCCTGTCTTATGCAGCTCCTGTGCCTTTTCCTTGACTATAGCAACAACAACACTCTCCTGCCATTTATACTGCTGGAATACAGACAAAAGTAAAAAGAGCAGCAAATATGGTTCACAGAACATATGGCTGACCTGACATAAGACTCCACTGGGTCCCTAGATGTAGTGATTTCATCCATTAGACCATTCTTCTCCTAAAACATTTAAAAATGAAAAAATCCATGCTGCTGGTGAGGTGGTACATTCCGATGTCACCCGTAGCCTGTGAATGACAATTTAAGCAGGGCTCATGTAAGGTAACTACTTGTGTTCAATACATTCTCCTGCAGCCAACCTTTTAAAAGTCACAGAATCTAAATTAAAATGTTTATATGCACATGGATTTTTGTCACGTGCATCTGGAGCCAATCAAACATTTCCCTAATGAAATGCATAATGGCAAGAACAAGTTTTAAAAATACACACAAATTTTAGGAGATGTCTTTGATGGAAAGCCAATTTTTTAACCAGTGGAACATTACCTTTGAGGAAAGGTGGCACATGTTTTAGTAAGCCATTTTAAATAGGGTTAATCAGCTCTGAAATAAATATTATCAGCAGGTTTAACAAAGGTGAAAGGAAGGGATGTTTCTGAAATGCCCAACTCATTTTGGATTAAGAAGTGAATGCGCTCCTGAAATGGGAGGACTTGTACCAATTAATTTCTCAGCATACCTGGAGTGTATTGTCCCTGTTCTTTTTCCACTAGAGTAGAACAAAATGCCATCACTGCCCTGTTTGGGAGCAAGACTGACCCATTATTTACTACCTTATGGTAGCCAAGATGACATAGTATCTTGAGTTCCTTGTGTTTATTTTGAGATTGCAGATGGAAAGTTATAGAGCTCATTTCTATTTTGCTGTTGTTTCTTATGTTTATACTAAAATACAAACATGGTCAAAATGTAACAGTCAAGATTTTTTTTCTTAAAGTCAAATAATTCATCATAGATGCTTTTGGCTCACCTAAAAGAAGAAATGTTGTTTTGGCTCTCCTTTACTGCTTTGATACTGAAAACCATCCTGATTTATAAATAATGTTTTACTATTAATAGTTTAATTGAATGCAAGATATTCCATTGTGATGTCAGAAAGAGTAGTTACATATTACTGGCTGAAGTCTTTTTTGCCCCATGTATTGCGCTCCTTAAGTAACTTTGAAAAAATATGGTTATACTGATATAAAGGGAAGAAACAATAGGACTATGAAGAGAATTTAATAGGCCTCAGGATAAATCTTGTTTTCTTGAAGAGTGTTTTCACCTATTAGTCCTTCTCTCAGTGTATTTCATGGTAGTCACCATCCCAGTTTGATTTCTCCTGAATAGAAATTCTCTGCAGTTAAAAGGCTATGGCATTGTAGCAGTAGAGGTAGATTCGTCTTTCTTTGCCAGAATTTCATTGTTCTCCTCCATATGTTCAGATGTTGAATGAAGCACCAGTTTCCACAATATCACTATTTATTGTATCTGTGGAGTTCCTATGTTGAGATATCTTGAAAGGACACATTATTTGGGAAAAGTTGAATTGCTGTCCTGTTATAACTTAAAGTAAATACTCCTTTTGAAAAACACCTAAATACTGACACTCACATGTGCAGATCAGTTCATCTCCAGAGGTTAGGTAACTCACACTGATAGGACAGGTAATAGACAGAAAAAAATCAGAAGAAACCATTTATAAATACTCCTCTGCTACTCAGTAGGGAACAATTTTTCTAAACATAGTTTTGTGCGTTTAATTTATGTTGTTACAAAAACTCTGTTTATGTAAAAAAAAAAAAAAAAACAAACAAAAAAACCCCCCAAAAACCACATGATTACATAAAATGATACAGAATGGAATTATAGTGTAAGAGCCCTAATGCAAATTCTGGTATGTAGCTGAATAGCAGTCCAGGCGAGAAGTTGCTGTGCAAATGATATATGCCATTACAGAGCCTGAAGGGAAAAATAGTAATTCCTTGCTAAAGCATGTACATGATAAGAACATGTTTTTGTGAAGAAAATATAAAAACTATTCACACAGTTTCAAGAAAGGTGCAGTTTTAATGACAGAACAGGAGAGTACAAATTACCTGAGACAACACCGTTCTAGTGTAGAACACGAGTAGGGTCATTTAGGAGTACTCCTAACCTCAAAACTACTCCCAGCAAAGGAAGAGCATTTCAAAAGGACCAAAACAGTCATGGATAATGAGGTCTGAATGGCAAACACACCTGCTGATATTTTTCTATTGGCCAATTTTTTATAACCTTATAAACAATCAGTAGGTGGGGCAAACACCCCGATTTCTACTTTTACCACCCACAGCAAAGAAATTGCTCTGTAGGAAGCTCTGAGATGTAAGAAGCTTTGAGATTTCTGGTGAGCTTGGACTGAAATACAAAACTTGAACCTCGACTCCTTGTGATTACCAATGTTTTCATGGCACTTTTGTGAGCAGGAGTGCTGGCACAATGGGGGTCAGCACACTGCTGATCTGAAAAGACTCAGTGTTCTTTCAGGTCTGTGCAATATACTCATGGATCTGAAGTCCTTAGCTCATGCTGGGTGCAACTAAACAGCTCCAAAATTTAAGCTTCATTGTTAGTAAAGTGAGGGCTGATGGGATTTGGATTTGTTAGGTGTGGGGAGATACTCTTCACTGAGATATATAGAAAAAGAGCAATGTGGATGTGAAGAGCCTCAGAGCTATATCATGCCTGCAACTTACACAGTCTGCATAGCTCTCTGGATCCCTTTCAATATGAAGAGGTCCAGTAGACCTCTAGGAGGATATTCTGATGTGGATGCTTGTTTTAAGAGGATGGAAGAGGAAAAATGCAGTGGCAAGTTGGATTGTCATCACAGCCCAAATCATGCTAATGGCAAAGTGTCCTATGATTTAAATAATTTAGGATATTGCCTTTAATTGGTTCTGGTTACATAATCTCTGATAATCTCTTTCCTCCCACTGTTTCTCTGAAGGAATGTGCTCTAATGAGTAAATGCTCTGTCCATTTTATTAAGGATGGAGTGCTAGCCATAGAGAGAGTTCCCATAAAAATCACCATGCAGAAGTGGATTAAGTGACAAACACCAGGGCAAAGGGCTCCAATGGCTGGAGTCATGTCATTATTGGAGAGTTTAAGTTTCTGTCTTTTGTTGGGGAAAAAAAAAAAAGACTTTAAAAGTACAACTACTGTGTCGTTTAGAAAAGCAGTTTTTGAAAACACTAACATGCCTGAGAGGTATGTACTGTGTCTTAATAGAAAACCAGTTCCAGATTCATTGTCTAAGTCAATGCAACAACGCTCTTAATCTCAAAAAGTTCCTTACAGTGCTTTGCTAGGACATATTACCTCCTCCTCCTACCCATCACCTCATGCCCCCACCCCCAACACACCCCCACACACATCTAGAGAAAAAAAGACATCTCAAAGTTAACGGAGGTGTTTCAGCTCAGGCTGCCTATGGGTATTGACTCGGAGGTCAGGACCAAAGTCCTCAAATTCTGTTCTGTTCTGTGGACACAAGAAGTAGCCAAAATTTTATTCCTGACCAAATGTTCTTCCTGATAATGTTTTGTACACTGAAAGTCAGTCAGGCACGTGCAGTTGTCTCTGCTTAGCCCAGGCAATTAGGCTGCCTGCAGAAATCACTAGCAGTGACCTGCCCTTCCACACTCCAGTTTTAGAGCATTGGCTCTGCATGGACTATGAATGAAAATAATTTCAGCCAGCAGTTTTGCAGCAACTGAATTCAAGGTGGTTACTTTTTTTTTTTTTAAGGGACTTGCAGCTTTAGGATATTTTGTCTTTATTCAATCTCCTTTTGCAAAAGCAAGTCTTGTCAGCAATTCACTGTAAAAGGAGATGGAAGAGTCAACTCGATGGTTACACTGGATTGTCACTGATGGCCCTTATGGGCTTAAGACAATAAAATAGAAGGATTTACCAAAAGTATTTGTGGCTTCCTGTCAGAACCTTTTTACATCACTTAAGGGTTCATCTACTGGGAAGACGCTGATTAGTAAGAAAGGGGAAATGACAGTAAGTAATTTTGAGATGAGGGAAATGATAAGAACATTCCTTTTGTCATTCTAGGGAGGGTTGGGGACTGGGAAAGTGACCTTTGTCATTACACCTTACTAGTAACAGAAGACCATGATTGCCATAGGGGTACAGTGACGCTTTGCCAGTATGGTTCTGTAAGAAGAGAACAGAACCTTCTTCTATGGCTGTCTAGGACACAAGCGGCCCCTTCCAGCTGTGCTGGGCACTCATGATGAACAGTTCTCTTTTCTTCCTGTTGTGGTTTAGGAATGGTATTCTCCAATGTAGTATTTCCCCTGAAATCACTCCAAGCCATTTCTCTCATTCCACCCTCCCCCTCCTCTGTGGCAGAATGGAAAGGAGAATTGGAGGCACAAAAGGTAAAGATCATGGGTTGAAATAAGAACAATTTACTGGAAACAGCAGTGAGATAGGAAAATGAACGGTAAGAGCAACAAAATAGAGGGTACAAGAAAAGAAACATTATTGCTCACCCCGGAAACTCCCAACAATAGGCAATAGACAATACCTGTCTGCTCCCTCTGCCACACCACCCCCACGGCTCCCTCCGGCCCAGAGGCGTTACCCAACCGCTCCCTCCGGTTTGGAACTGGTGGTACCCCCTCGCTCCCTCTGCCACACTCACTCAACTGGAAGGAACTTCTCCTCTGAAGAGGCTCCTTTCCCTGCACCCCGGCAATGATGTGAGGTGGTAAAGGATAACCTCCATATCCTGGCCATACCCCCTTTTGACTACTGCACTACTGCAAAAAATTGACTCTATCTTGGCTGGAACCAGGACACCTCCCCACAGGAAGAGATTAAAACATGAGTGTGCTTGTTTCCCCAAAAGGAGGGTGAATCAGCTTACCTGGTTCTTGGATGGGAAGTTTGTTTGTGTGCTTACATCTATGTACACATGAGTTTTTGTGATTATATAGCATGGTTGACATTTTGCTGAGGAGATTAAGGAGTTACACACCTGTAGAGAATTTTAGGGTACCTATTTTTATCCAGGCACCTCTGCCTTCTCTGCAAACACTGCACATAGTAGATTATTGTTGGGTGAACTTCCAGCATGAATAATAATTTCAGCAGCTTTCATCAGCAAGCTGTAGACACTGAATCTGCTTAATGGCTTATTTATTACAAGAGTCCTTAAGATCTTTCTGCAGTCTCTCCATGGTGCATTTTGGATATGTCCTTCATGATCCTTAATGTCGGCCTACTGACAAGTATACCCTTTGTATGTTATATATGTAAACAGATATGCTTTTAATTCACTCATCTGCATTTCCTCATGTATGTATAGCCCTGCCAAGGGCTATGAAGGCACAGCTGGCTTTGTGTTGTTTCACCTTCAGAACAGCAGGTTTATTCTTTTGAACATTTCATCATGTGAACATTGTTCTCTAATACTGTTTTTTGAAAATTGGATCACACATCTGAATATGAAACTCAGAAAACCTAGCTGGCATCCAGGTTCCTGTAAACATGCCTTGCAATTTTGCTTTGCACGGCTTAAAAATTTGAATCCACTTATTTTCCAGTGGATTTTGATTTAAGTTTTCTAACTTTCTGATGTATAGGTCAGGAGGGCTCTTACTTTGGAACACACCCTTGTGAGCAGACAGAATGAATTCTGTTCTCCAGCATTACTTGTGGTTAGAGATCAGTGTGTCAGTGTGCAGCACGGCAGTGATTTTCATCATCAGGATTTGTTTGAGGTGACCACATAAAATGAGTTGTGGTGCTGCCCCAAAGCGGTGCCATGTAGGACCCTTTGCCAGGGATAAGCAAATGCTTTCCTCTTGCTCAGACTTTCTGTGGCAGAATTTTTTTTGTGCAAATATAGTGAAAGAATGAATGTTCAGTGGCACAGAACACAGCTTTGATATTGATTGGTGTTAGTGTTGCATAACATTTAGGGACTCCGTGAGAAGCAGGGTCAAATCAATCTACATGTGTTTAAATACTCAGAAATAAAGCAATGGAAAAATTTTGGGAAAAACAATGCAGATTTTACCAGAAAATAATGTTTATTAAGCACTGAGCCAGACCAAACTCTCCTGGTCTTTAACAAAGCCATGATTTTAAGAGCTGTTTTAGTTCTGAACTGTAACAACAGACAATGAGTATTGAAATTAGTAGAAAGTCAAGGCATTGTACATATCAAAATATACTTTGCAGAATTTGATTTTCACTTAGCAAAATTAATAATGGGGATCAGTAAAAACTTACATGCTCGTGGCCTTTTAATGTAAAAATATATGTAATCCCAGTATATATATAAATGTGGAAGGTTTCAAATCTTTAGAAATAAATACATTTATATCATGTTGAATTTACACATGATAATATGCGGTTCAGAGAACATAAATGCCTATATCACCTAGAAGATTAATGAGCAACGTGAGCTACCATCAACCTGTCTTTGCTCCCTATCCCAGGGAATGAGGAACAACCACTGTGGTCCAGAGGCAGATAGCATAACATGAGGCCCTCCTATTTTGCCACTCTGTAAGAGTTTTATTGCTACGTAACTGTCTCTTTCACTATGAAAGCCGTGGCCCCTTTATTTCCAGCTAAAAGTGCTTTCTGTCACACAAGGAGACAACCTCCTTGATACATACTTGTTTTTTAAAGCTAGGTTTGCACGTGAAAGTAGATTCTGGTGTGATAGCAACTTAAGTTTATATATGTGCTGGCAATACATATGTTATACACGGCTAGATTTATACATTAACTGGCGGGGGGTAGGAACAATTGTAAAGATTGGTTTAGATTCACACTGGAAATAAGACCACTACATAAGCTCAATTTCTGTATCTAAATGTCCTCAATGTTGAACTAGATTCAGATATAACATTGTCACCTTGGAGCTGTCTCCATAAGTTTTTGTACTGGATTCTTGTATATTTTTTTCATGGCTTTTTTAATTAGATGTGTTTTAATCATGCCTACTGGCTCATGAAAAAGTAAGTTTTCTGACAGAAAGAATCAATTTCTTACATAGCTGAAGTTATGCTCTCTTAAAATCAGCTTTGAGTCTGGAAAAAGCTGTTTTGTGGGGTTACCAGAGGTTCCTGCCAAAATGCCATGAGACCATTACTTCACATTTACTTCCAGATTTATCTGGAACCCAGAAGTGCAGACACAACAAAGAAGAGCTGGAAGAAGCAAGAGTTCATCAACTATTTCTGAACTTTCAAAATGAATTATTTCTGGTTCAGTCTGAGAAAAACAGAAAAGTTTGGGTGGGGAGGAATTTGACTTTATTTCCCAACACTTCTGTTCTAAAGTAAATCCTCTTCACATTAAAGATCACTTTGATTTATTAGAAGGTAATTACCCATTTGCTGACTAAACAATAGTTTCTTCTGTTGAAACGAAACAATAATATCTTCTTGCTCATCATCTTTCATGTATTGGCAGCAGATCTTATGTACATACTGAGAAAAAGATTTCGTCCCTCTGGGAATGCATGCATGTGGAGGGAAAAAGCACACTCGTTTGAGAAGGGTGATTGTAATGCTGCACACATTACTTCAGGTATGTGCAAGTCAAATACCCACTGACCTGAAGCAGTCATGGTTCAGACAGCCCAGCATGGTTTCCTGCCTGCTGTGACCTGGCATGGCCTAGGACAGCGTGAGGTTTCTTGATGTGTGGCTGGCCGCCCCTGCTTCCCTTGGAGTGGAAACTTGAAGGCTGGTGATAAAAGGAAAGCAAATTTGCCATTCAGACTTAGATTTTTGAAATCATGAAACAAGGTAGGTTAATGATTTCAAATTAGTGCTTTCAGGTAGTGGCCATCCTTCCCTCCCTTTCACAGCTGAGTGGGGAGCACTTTCCTAAGCTGAGGTCCAGATCTCAATGCTTTTCTAAGTGCTGGGCAAAGACCAGCCCTACTGTGGTACCAGTGCAATGGAGATACCAGGATCCCACGGGAGTGATGTCTGGTTTCACCCGCCTCTTTTGAACCTTCTCTGAACTTTATTCAGGGAGATCTACTTTAAGAAAGTTGATTTGTGTAAGATAAAATACTTAATAATTTCTGGAAGGGAAGTCAGTTTAGACACACCTTTATTTTTTTCCCCATGTAAATTAACTTTTTGTTAGTAGCACAGAAGTAGACAAACCTTAAGGAAATTCAAGCTCATTTTTGGTTAAGGAGAATACAATAGCTTGCCTGCTTTTATAAACAGTCTAATGCTCCTGAAATTAAATTTTTGGTGTATGCCCAAATATACTACAAAGAAAACATTTCCTGTAGTATTTTGGTGCTCCTGTTTGGCTCCAGCTGAGACCAAGAAATGTAGAAGCCATTTCAGACATGAATAATTGTCATAATTGTAATAGTTTGCATTTGTAAAGTGATCCAGATACTAACAATAATGGACTGCAGTTGGAATGTGAGCATGGTAAGATGGCTCTGTTGCAAGCACAGTTCTACAAACAAAGTGGTGAACGGGAGACATTAATTATCCTGGCCTGGTATACTTTGACTAGAGGTGCAGCCTATGAAACTGAAAAGGCTGTTAATTCTATCACTGAAATGATTTAGCACAAAAAATTGAATATGTGGTAATTTAAAAATAAAGCTAAGAGATTTTAATTGCCTAGAACTTAGACTTGCTTGGAACTGCAGAAAAAAGGGATGGGTGGGTACATCACGTCTTAACCTTTTTCACTGTATTTTACACACAAAAATAGAGACAAAGACACATAATTTAGACGGGTTCCTTTAGCTCATATAGTGTATTCCTCTTGACACTTTAAGTAATCCTACTGTTCTTAGACCTATTTCACCTTCAACTACAGAATGGTCTAAGTTTTCCGAAGTAAGAAAACATGAGCACTTTTGTCACTTATAAAGAGAAAGGGAGCAGGGGAAGCTTACAGATGGCTGGCATGATTTACTGTGTTGGGAGAATAAATGTAGGACTAAATGTTCATGAAGAGGAACAGATGCTTTCCCTTTCACTGAGGATCCTTAACAGCATTTCTAGTATCCTGGTCCATATATATTCTTGGGCTATACACTCAGATACAATACATGTCAGTTCACTGTGTGAACCTCACTAACAGTGGTCACTGCCTATTCAAAACACATGGTAATCAGACAATTACTGGGGTTACCCCATTGATAGTATCAAAAATAAACACATATTTCTATAAAAGCAAGTGGGAACTCTATTTCCAGTAAATTGAATTTCACAAACATTTAGGACAACGAGAGTTGAATACTACTATATTCCATGCTAAAAAATACACACAGATACAGTTTGTGCTCTAACAATTCTTTCAGGGTCTTAAAGGAAAGCACAAGTTAGTGTTGACTTTTTAAACGGTAGTATTAGCCTTGCATCCCAGGAAAATCAATCAACAAATCACATTTATGCAGTACTCATAAATTGGTAAAATACAAAGCTGAGCTGGACAACTTTTACATGACATCAATCACAAACTGTGAAACACCCAATAAAATTTCACAACATACCTGTGGAACAAGTTTTGCAATGTGCAAATAACACAGATTCCCCACTACCAGGAAGAGAAAAAAGAGTCTTTCAACACATACAATACA
This sequence comes from Corvus moneduloides, assembly GCF_009650955.1. Lineage (NCBI taxonomy): Eukaryota > Metazoa > Chordata > Aves > Passeriformes > Corvidae > Corvus > Corvus moneduloides. Next base: position 20,824,833 of record NC_045481.1, read on the forward strand.
AATTCTACAGTGTACATGAAAAACAAGTTCCACCATATGTATGGGGGTTTGAAGAATAAATATAAAGTCACTAAACTCTATATTTTTATAGACCCTAAATTAAGAGTCACTAAACCTGAAGTGACCCATTGTCTCATGTTGAATCAGTATTTGGTTTTGTGGTCTTTCATTGTCTCAGGGTTTTATTATGAAGGTGAATTAATATGAGAACTGATCTTTTAAATGAATTGTTATATTTCTGACCTGAAATACCATGGTCAGTCTAGAACCTGTCTGTTATTGGCCCCAAAAATTGACCCCTAACCGATTCACAAAGCTTTTGAAAAGCAAAAATGCAAACAGGAATATAATCACCTGAAACATAGATATAAATGCTTGTGCTTGGTTTTAGCTGTATAAAGTAAACAGATTAAAGAAGCTACAGGGAGAGGGAGAAGGAGGGCAGACAGGCAGGCAGTAGTATGGTGTTAGAAGGTGTTCCTTCCAGGATACCAGTAAAACAGCACTAGAGCAATAGATGAGAGATAAAGTGGGGGTAAACATCCCTAAAATATAGTGACCTAGACAAAAAAAAAAAAAAAAAAAAAAAAAAAAAAGAAGCCATAGGTATTAGTAATATCCACAATTTTATAATGCTGTTTAAAGAAAAGAAGGTACATAAAGGAATTGACACTGCTAGTATCAGTCTAATTACCATGGTGCTTGAGCTGAAAAGATGCATCTCTATCTGTGTCCTGGTTCCATCCAGGAGAAGGTTAATTTTTGCACTAGCCAGGAGGGGCATGGCTGGGATGCTGAGGTTATTCTATACAACCTCACACCGTGTGCAGGGGGTATTTGGGAAGGGGTCCCTTCCACTCAGGACATGTGGTGGAGCAGTTAGGTATTGACATTTTCCATCTAGTGCGCACTCGTGTGTTAACTTTCACGTCTCTTGTACTCTCTGTTATTAATGTTGTTGCTGTGACTGTTTATTTTTGTATCTCACTGATGTTTCCAGTCAATTACTCTTAACTCAGCCTGTGATCTTTACCTTTTGTGTCTCCAATTCTCCTCTCCAGCCCACCACAGGGGGAGGAGGAAAGGGAGGTGGAGAGTGGATGAGCAGTGCATGGTTTGGAGCGTTTCACTGGGAACACTGAATTGGGGAATACCATTCCTAAGCCACAACAGCTGGTAATTCCTTTTCAAATTCTTTTGAAGTATTTGGCCTTGCAGTTACGGAGGCACATGAATGTTGCTTTAGCCATAGGAGTCTCTGGTCACAAAATGTACAAAAGCTAGGCTTCACGAAAGGAAAAGGGTATTTCTTTGCTTTTAACTGAAGCAAAAAGTAGTGATGAAAAAGGAGAGCAGAAGGACAAGGAAAGGTGAGTCACAGAGAGAGAAAAGAAAGTGACAGGAATACAGATGTGGAGAAAGCAGATAAAATAGCAGATAAAAAGCACTTCCAGATAGTCACCTGGGGGAGTGTTACAACATGAATAGCTTGATTTTTGCTTAGGAACAAATGTAGAGTGAACTAATATCCAGTTCTCTGCAACTGTGAGAAGGGGTGTTTATATTTTTCCATCTCAAGCAGTTTCCATGTGACAAAATACTTGGCCACATAATGTGTAATGGTGGAACGCATGAGCCCATCCAGGCGAGAAGTACTGTACTTTAGGCTGTAGGAGCTCAGTACCTCAGTAATATTACCACTGAACTGATGTGCTGCTGTCACTGTTGATTACAATAATGACAATATTCCTGTGTCTACTGGAAATCCTCAAAATCAGGCCAGAGAAAATAAATCCCTGTTATTTATAGAAACTGCGGCTTCTCTTTGGAAAAAGGTGAGAATTCATCAAAGAATGACAGGCTTTGTTCTTTTCAGCTTTCTGTGAGATCTAGCCCAACTACATCCAAGAGCCAATAGAAAGTTATTGTGTATATATATATTTTTTCTTTTCAGTGCTGCTTATTAGTGAAGTAATTTGAGAAACTTCTAGTGAATGAATACTTTTCATGTGCAACTAGGAATCAGAATCTTGTACCTTATTCCTGCCTCATCTTTCAGGTTTCTTTTGGGGCCTTCAAGTATATGTTCCTATGTATTTCTTTGTTCCATTCAACAAAGGAGACTCATGTTGGAAGTAGGGCACCTACTTAAGTGTTTAGTTGGATTAGGGTTCTTCAGAGGATTTCCTAATCTCTGGAAAAAAATGATTAATTGTTGAAGCATTAGGCCTTCAAGGCCTAGACTTCCATTGAATTCGGCTCTGAATCCTGGGCTGACTGAATTGTTTTATGATGGCCAGACCTAAGACTGTTTAGGGTATTGGCTTCTGAGTGCAGACAAAAACAGGAGAAGGTGAGTGCTGAGTGAGTAAAACGAGATTTAGAAACTACAAAAAAAAAGCCATCCCAAAAAAACCCAGTGGAAGACAAAGCATGCTCCAGTTACAGTTTAAAACTTTCTTGGGACATAGTCATTGAAGAGAAGATATTGTCTGCTTCCATCTTCATATTTAACTTTGTCAAACCAGCTTTCAAGATGAGAAAAATCAAAGTGTGTGATGACACTAGATTTTAAGATGCTAAAGTTGACTGTGAAGCCCTGACCATGCTTGTGACAGTAATAGTTTCCCAAAAGTGCTGTGCCTTGTATGGCAAATCACCAAGTTAACTTCAGCTAGGTAAAGTTTGGAGGAAAAGTCCCTGATATGGTTAATTGGCAAATGCCCATTTTTTCGCCCATCTGAAAAGCATCCATGTCTAATGTGATGATATTTTCTTTAATCTGATTAGAAGACTTGAAAACTATCAAATGTTCCCATACTTGCCCTATGTGCTCAAAGATCTTTATGCATTTCTTATACATTGCATAAAAACTAAAATTACTTTCCTGCTGGCTTGCACATACTTAGGTTAATTTTAGCTGGTGGTTGCATTTCTCATAACCTAGTCCCTCAAAGTGTCTTCTTTTCAGAGTTTGCCAAAGGGCTCACTTAGAAATGCTAGTTCTTACAAACCTCACCTCACTTTGTTGTGACTAAGCCCTCCTGAAATGCTATCTGTTCCACAGAGCATTCCTTCTGCAGCTGTCTCATGCTGCTGTGCTTGCTCTGTACTTACTGAACTGCCTTGTACTCACATAGGACTCTCAACTGCTTTTTTCAAGGGAGAGTTTCTATTCTGTCCTGTGTATTTTTTCCTTGGTTGCTAATATCTTATGGTACCTATAATGACAGAAAAGCTGATAATAATCTTGAGTAGAAGAGGGGATCAGCCTGTCTGAATGCTGATATAAACTGAAACGATGGCATGAAATATGTCAATAAATCATCTTGCAGTACATTTCAAACACGTTTGTTTGCCAGTGTGAATAAGCACATTTGCTGAGATGGGTCAGACCTGGGATAACATGGGATTTTTCTAAGAACTGATGGTTTCCCTGGTATGTACAAGTGCTTCATAAGTTTAACCTGTTATATCCTACTTCACCCCTAACACCCTTTTTCCCCATCTCACCATCTTTTAATTGCCTCCTGGCACGGTGTTCATGGAAATACAGGGCTCTGAAATTTCAGCCAAGGGGAAATTCTGCCAATATTTTTTACCTGGAAAAAAAATGCTTTTCAAAAAGAAAAGATAAGGAATGGTCTTAGTTTTAATCTAGAATTGCACAAATTAATTGGCTACTCTGAGGCATAGTTATTTGGCATTACATGTTGCTTTGGAAGCTGTTTCCAGGTACAGCATGGAGCAAATCAATCTCTTTCTTGTTTCTGGGAGTTCCCTGTCCTTGCCATGGAATTGCAATAAGCAGTCAGAATGCTGTGGTCAGTGGCATAATTGGGCTTGGTCCCGGAAATAATGGGAATTCAGCCAAAGCCTCTGAGGGAAAGAGAAAGGACTCTGTAAACAGTTGTAATTGGGTCTGACTGAAAAAAAATCATTAATGGTGCTGTGTCTTTTAAACTGCTACAGCTGCTCTTATACTCTAATTCTCCCCCCAAGTGTCTGCATTTGTTGCCAGTTTTTACCCCTATGTCTTTATGGAAGACATAGCTCCCTTCAATCCCCTATTCAAGAGACAGGTTGGATCCTTACTTTCTTCCTATACTGTTTTATATCCTGCCTCTAGTATCAGAGGCAGAAATGCTGCCAGAAGTTTCTACTCCCCAGTGGGGCAGCTCCCCCTACATAACAGGGAGTACCATTGCAACTCCCCACTTCTACCACCACCCATCTCCATTGTGGTTGGATGTAGCACTGCTGGTAAGCAGGGTCACCATATGCTGCCTGAACATTCTGAAAACACCTGAATTGTTCTCTGCAGAACAGAAATGTCAGGGAGAGCTGCAGAGGAAGGCAAGATACCCCCCAAAAATCAATCATGTCAGATACCTCCATTGTGAAAGAAATAATTTGGAGACAGGGAGGACTGCTGGATGGGTGGGAAAACAGCTAACTTGGAAATAAAACTACAGCTTTGGTGTCCTTTTTGGTAAGAGAGGAAAAAAATGTTTTGTATATATCCATATGACTTAAAGAAATTCTTGATGTATGAGGGAACAGGATAAACAAGGCTCATAGTTTTTCATGTGAGAAATTTCTTGCACGTGAAAGGGAAAAACAGTGCTTAGAGCAAGGACGGTGCTACCCCATCATGCAGCTGAGCCTGTGTGCACCATTCGACAGGCTGGCCCGCTTGTATCTCAGCATTTCTCCAGTTCTTTCATAGGGAAGTGATGTTTGCCATGTTTTCGTCTTTTTGTCCCAGTGGATGGCAGATGCAGCAACAGGGAATGCCTTTCTTGAGATGCGTTTTTTTGCCTGTAAGAAATGACTAAGTCAGGTGAGGCCTACAATGGCAGAGAATGAAAAAAGAGGCATGAAGAATGACCTGTGTGCCTGAAAGCTTGGCGGCTAGTTGATCTGATAAAACATATTGACTTTGTCTACAGACTTTGTTCTAGATAGAAATAAACAAGAGTCACGGTCTAAAATCTAATGTCAAGGCAGAGTTTTGTTCACATGAAAAACTGAAAAACTGACAAAACTGAAAAACTGACAAAACTGAAGTGCAAGAACCAGAGTGCAGCCCTACCCTGTCTGTGTTGGCTCACACTCAGTAGCGAAGGCACTCCAAAAAGGGGCTTTGCTGATATGATTTAACTAAAAAACTTGTGTTAGATTTGATGTGTAATATATCTAATGACCTGGAAAATATATGTTGCATATTCTACCTGTGGTCATGGACCTAGACACAGAAGGACAGCCATATTTTTCAAAAGTCAAGATAATTGTTCAGCTTTCACACAATCTGCACATATTAAAACTGGCACTGTTTTCTAACTATTGAAGAAGTGCAAAATTCAGTGGAGCTGGGGAATTACTGAAAGGCTATAAAAGTTTTGAAGCCAGATCCATCCATATTTAGGTGGAAAAATGCAGTGGAAACAATACAGCCTGAGAGTTATTTTCTATATAACTTCAACTTGAGTTCTCATCCCAAATTCAGTGATGGACTTGTCTAAATTTCTGCGTATCTCCCTGGCTTCATCGCACAGCATCTGAATGTTTAAGAGTGCTTGGGAATCTTTATGATGCCTGTGAGGCAGGAGAAGTATTCTTGTTTTCCTTTTGTTTTAAGGAGGAAAAGAAAGATGCAAATTGCCAAAGGGAATGCAAATATCTGTGCCAGTGCCAGGAAACAGGTACATGTTTTCAGTGTAACAGCCAATGCCTTAAACAGCAGATTTTTTTTCCCAGTCGTGTCTATTTATGCACTACATAAATAAGTAGACGTGTAGTGTAATTATTTCCTACTGTGTATTTGCTCCATGGGTGTTTTACATAAGTGCTGTGACACTGGAGCAGGCCTTGGTCAAACACACACCAAACTCACATCCCGGAATATTTTTGATATAATATATACAGAATGATATAATACTTTGATACAGTATGTATATAAATACAGTGATATAATATGTACAGAAAAGTGGCTCTAATATCTTCTATCTTCTCGGCCCTCATTCAAGGTCAAGAGAATATTTCTAACAGTTGCTTTTTTCAACAAAGAGTGCTCTGAAAACCCAGGCTGTGTGAACTGAGCAAGTGCTCAGAGCACACACTTCTATAAGAAGCTTGCTTGCCTACTAAGCAATTCCCAGCAATGTCTTTGGCTGCAAGCTATTGTTATTTGTTTGTACTGTGGCAATGCCCAGAGGCTGCAGTCATGGATCAGGGCCCCATTGTGCTAGGTATTCTAAAGACACAACAAAAAGGTCTTTGTCATACTCTTAAGGAAAATCTGAGGTGAGTCTGGGAAAAGAACTTTCCCAAATCCCAAGTTCTAGGGCTAATTTGTAAGTAGTTTACTGCTCTCCACACTTCGGGTTTATCCTTGGTTTTCTCATCTGTATTGTTTATTTAACACAGATAATAAGTGAACTCTGAAAACACAATGGGAAATGAAGAAATTTGATGTAGTTACTTTTATTTCCCACTTACCTTACAAATAAATAGCCATCCAGTGACTGACAGAGGTGCCTTGGGGACTTTGTTGCCATCTTTGTTGTGGTGGCTAAAGCGACAAAAGTCTGAGGCAGAACTGACACTTGCCAAAACCAACCTTTTTCTGTTCGTATTTTAGAGGTGTGTATTTCATTTGCTTCATGCATATGGCATTGCTGGGGGTATCCACATGACAACAGGATTTTTGCACCTCAGGCATTCACCAGCTGCTGGCACTTGAAGTCACATTCCTTTCTGTATCACATCACATTTAGTTGCTGTGGATACTCTTGTGATGCCAAAAACAAAGGATTAGGACTTACTGTAGCCCTTCCTCTCCTAGAACAAAAGGTTCTGCTTCTAAATATCCTATCTGCATTACAGGCAAGTGGAGCACTGAGGGTCGCTGAGGAGGGATGGTGCTGGAGCTCCATAAACACTCCCACCCCACACATGTGGCAGTGATGTCCTTGTCTCCCCAAAAGACTTTGGGAGAATAGAATTGGGAATTAAACTTGTACTGAACTTACTAAAGTGCAAATACCTACAAAGTCATGTGGGATCCACCTCAGCACTTTGGCTTTTTACCTTTTCTGGATGTCCTTTATACCTCTAGTCTCAAACTGAGAACAAGAATAAACTTTTCTAGGTTTTGGAGATGCTGCTAGTCGTGTATGGGATAATTGAACCCACAATCACAGGAAAAGGGTCTGGAAAGTCCCTCGAGGTGGCTCTTCTTTGTTGGGGAATCACTGTGTAACACAAGATGGTCTGAGGCCATAGTTTATATTTTTCTGACCCTCAAAAGCAGCTCTGTAGGAATTAATTCTATTTCAAAATCCACATTCAGCTAACAAAAGAAAAAAATCTAATGTTTCTGGCAAAAAAAAAATTTAAATATCATATTAATTCTCAGAATAATTCAGCATTTAACACTCATAATTCTTAGCTGTTTCAATCTATATGATGATTAATTAAACACCTTAAAAACCCAGTTTTGGATTTTTAAAAAAATATTCTTATGTTCAAAATAAAAGTTAAATTAATATATTTAGCCACTGCTGGTGGGCTTGTTTCATCAGCCTTCTCTGCCATGGATTTACAAATGGAGAGAACAAACATTTATCAGCTGGAATAAAGACTTTTTTTTGGTTTCCGTTTCTGTCTTCTGAGATGCATTCCAGGCTTTCGAAGAAGCCACAATAAAGCTCCAATTTTCTATTTATATGCTCATACGTTATTTTCATTCATATATCTATAACCAGATAAACATTCTGAAAATTCACATTGCAGTATAACCACTTTGTTCTTGTTTTGGGATACTGACTCAAATAGATGCAGCTGAAAGACAAAAATGTGGCATTGAGACTGTACTGTTGCAGTAAGGGAGAAAAAAAGATGGAAACAGAAGTTCTAAGGTCAGCAAAGCAGATTGGAGTAGGAACTCAAAAATCAGGTTAATTCTCTGGTGCATCAACAAATACCCTGTACCAACCACGTACATTACAGACACTGTTTTATACTTTGGCTTCAAAGTGGCGATAATTATTTTCCCTGTGTTAGAGGCTTTTGTGAGAATACCTATTAGTGACTGTAAAAAAAAAAATCTGATAATGTGATAATACTCACATAGGTATCAAGAGAAACAAGAAGCTTAATTAGTATCTCGCTAGAGACTGATATTCTCTTTAGAAAGAGCAATAGACTGAGTTACTGAAGGTAGCCAAAATTCAATCCTTTGCTGTATACGTAATGAGCTAACTCACAGTTGGTATTTGTTGTGAATTGCACAGTAAAAGAATTTACTTTTAAAATGCCTTTTTGTTGAGTCTTGAATATGTTGTCCAAAATGTCTCATTTTTAACAAACTTTCAGAGAATTTGAGCCTGACCTGGATTCTGAACGTGGCCAGATTTAATGCTGCCAAGCAGCATCTGTGGCTCTGGGTTAGGTAGCTGCAGGAGCATTTTCAGGGTAGGGCTGCACATTCCAGGTCTGCAGCCTGACTGGGCTTCCCCACCCTGCTGGAAGGGGTCTCATGCTCCTACTGTGAAGCCAAGACTTACAACATTAAAAGTTTGAAAAAGGCTTTTTGGATCTACTGGGCAGGCCTATGCCACCACCAAAGCACAAGCTGTGGGTAGGGTCTTCCCTGTTCCAGGGCACAGTCCTTTCATGGCTTGTTGTGGAGCTAGGGGAGCAGACAAGAAAAAAAGTGTTAGATTTGTTGTTTTATAAGTCCCTGCCTTAAAGCAAATGATTTCCTTCTTGGGGACAAAATGTTTCTTAAATAAAAACATAGTATTTCTTTTAAAAGCTGTTAATGCTGCTGAAATGTCAGAGACAATGATTGTAATTTCTTTTAAGGTGTCAGAAGTGTACATGGGCATATCAAAACAAATTATAGCCTACTTAAAACTGATCACATGTAGCAAGTAACAAGTGTCTAAAATATTGTACCTGTCTAAAGTTTTTAGAAATGTCTTTGTTTAAAAATAAGATTTGCCCAACCTATGGATTTTTAAAACAATTTAAAACCATTATAACTTGGGTCATAAGAAAATACAATTGTATTATTTTTTTTTTAGTCACTTTTCTTCAGGAGTAGGATGGGCAAATTCCCTGAGTTCTTTGAAATGTTTCTATTAAGCTTCACGCTCTCATTTGTTCATGTGATAATTTTCCATGTCTAACCTCAATTTTATTAGAAAGGAAAATTTCTATAACTTGACTCACTCAGTCCCTGTTTCATGCTGCAGTGCAAAGGAAAAACAGCTGTTTTTTCAGACATCTCTCAAGCAAGGTGATGTGCATTTCCATGTAACTCTTGCAAATACAGTGCTGCCACTTCTACAGAAAAAGGGTATTGTGAAATAGTTACCTCCTTGAGATATATTGTAGGGTGTTAGGAAATTAGTCTTAGCCAGACTGAAGGTGGATTCTTAAAATAACTTGTAGCATTTTAGGCTTCTGTAACATTTTTGATGTGGAAGATCTGCTAAGAATATAGAATCATAAAACAGCTGGGATTGGAAGGGACGTTTAAAAGTCACCTAGTCCTACTGCCTCTGAAATGAACCCCATCCAACCTGACCTTGATTCCAGGAATGGGACATCCACAATTTCTCTGGCAACCTGTTCCAGGGTTGCACCACACTCATAAAAATTTCTTCCTTATATCTAGTCTGAATTTACCATCTTTTAGTATAAAAACCTACTGCAACAGGCCTTACTAGAAAGCTGTCCTCATCTCTCTTATAAATCCCCTTTACTGAAAGATTGCAGTAAGGACTTCCCAAACCCCAGCTCTTCCAGCCCATCCTCTCAAGAGAGGTGCTTCATTTTTGTGGCCCTCCTCTGGACTTGCTCCAACAGGTCCATGTCTTTCTTTTGCTGAGGATCCAGAGATGGATGCAGCACTCCAAGTGAGGTCTCATGAGAGTAGAATAGAGAGACAGAATCACCTTCCTTGCCCTGCTGGTCAGGATTCTTTTGATGCAGCCCAGGATATGGTTGGCTTTCTGGGGTGCAAGTGCACACTGTTTGCTCATGTCCAGTTTCTCATCCACCAAATATCCCCAAGTCCTTCTTTACAGTATAATAAATGACCTATCATGGGCACAATATATTTGTTCTGAAATTTAAATTCACATATTCTTTCAGACATTTCCAATTTCTTAATCTTAAAATTTGCAGGTTCTATAGGGAGCTTTTCTTAAAATTTACTATAATATGTCTGAAAGTCCTTGAGTTCAGATAGCCAGAGGACCTTAAGACTACTGTCTCTAGCAGGTTTCCTATGACTTCCAGATTCCTTTTCATGGGGAATCCCTGCAGTTTTTCTGGACTACGAGATTTCAGAGCAACACATCCATCTGGGTCTGTCTAGGCTAGCTGACGGCACTGCAAGTGTCAATTTCATTCATCATCCGCAAGCTCAGGGAAGATGCTTTTAGAAAAATAGACAGAAAATGTGTATTCCAAAAACATTTATTTGTATTCTTAAGCTTGTGAGAAACTTAAGATATCGGTTTAGTGTGACTCAGGCAAATGTTATATATGAAAATGATGAGATTTTAACTAATTCAAAGTCCTTCGATCTTTGTGAGTTTGAACACATCTTTACAAAAATCATTATCATATTGTAGTGTGTTACCTTTAGATAGAACAAGCTAAAAAATGTATAATGTAATGCTAAGAAAGGTATAAAGCAAGTTGCTACTTGAGTATGTAGGATAGAGATCTTAACCTAGTACATCCATCAATGATTGATCTCCAGCCATTGTTGCTGTACTTTCAGCTGGTAAAGTGTCACTTTTGTGGGTCATTTTGGCTGCTTCTCTGTGTATCTTCAATGAATGAGGAAAAGACACACACCTTCTGCCCTTGGCTCACCTTGCAGGCATTCTGTGGAGGAAAGTTGGGGCACGAGGTGCTGCAGGCAGCTGCTGAGTTCCCAGGCACTGAGGGGACCATGTACTCGTACTGCCCACATTATGAAGACCATGGTCTGCACTGGAAGAGACCAGGGCTGCAACAAACAAATATAAATAAAATGTTTATCTTCTTATTTTGTGAACTTCTACAAAATTAAGAGCTCAGCTTTGAGAAGATTACACTGGCAAATTCTTCTCTGTTGTGAGCAGGATCTTGCTGTCATCATTCAAGGAGGAGTTTCATATTCTGGCCCTAGCTTACATTGTGAAAGAAATCTGGATATTTCCTAGAAGCCTGAAGGTTTTTGGCTACTAGAAATGCTAGAGATTTCCTCATGCTAAGAAAAACCACAGGCTTCTCCAATTACAAATATAATTGTAATTCACAATTAGAAGTTACAATAAAATAACATTTCCTGAAGAACCAAAGACCAGTTCAAACTTGCAGTCATTATTTGCAGGGCAGGAAGGATGGAACTGGATTGTAGCTAGGACTATTTACGTGGCTTGTACATTTCCCTTAATAAAAGAAACATTATGCCCAATTTGGACACACTCTTAAAAAGGCAAAGTGAAGCATTTGGAATAAGAAAAGCATTTCTCAAATGTCTTTTTCATCTTCTCCATCATTCAGTCCCAAAGAGTTCAAGACACATTGTTGTCTGTCAGACTAAACAGAGAAAGGAAAGCATTATTCAATTCTTGAAATATTTCAGTGCCCACACATCTTCAGTTCTCATGACTTTTTTTTCAGCCATTTGTGTCAATGATACTATCTATTCAGAGAAGTAAGAGGCAATAGAATAGAATGTTAACCTCTATAATGTCTTTCATTCCACATACTACCCCAAACAAATGCTTTACCAAGTTAAATAACATAGCTATAGAATTAAAATATTCCAGAGGGAGAGGCAAGGAAAAAGCCAGTGTTTTCAGTTGAAAGTGGAAGAGTGATGGCAGCTTCGAAGACCTGTTCTGGGATGCAAATGAGGATGTTCTTATAACCTTCAGTTCTATATTTCAGGGACTTTGCTAAGGGCAGGATGCTCAAGCAGAATTTGGAAGAGGGCATTTCCAAGGCAGGAAAACAGGGCAGAATGGCATTTCAGTTCTATTTAACCACTTCAGATCTATCCTGCTTTCATGTTTTTTCTGATTGAGTAAAAAACTTAAAAGGATACAGTTTTCCAGACTACCATACATTGATGTGACTCGTAATTCTGCAGCATGATGCTGGTTTATATGAATTAGATGTGTGATAGATCAAGAAAGTGGAAATATTAGGATTTTGTGAGGTTTTGTAATTATGAGCTGAAACTTTCCTAAGACAGCCTGTGAGATTTTTGATACACTTAGGTAAGATATTCTCTTTCTGTCCAGAGCTTAACTTCCAGCACACGTTTGAACTTCAGTTCCAGTCTGAAGTTTTATATTAATCAGGTCTGAATTTTGCATCTTTAGTGTATTTTTCTCTCTTTTATCTTGTCCCTACTGTATGGATGCAATTTACAAATATTGTCTCACTACTTAATCTGTTACTGATGAGTCACCGTCTTGATAGAAATGTATACAAAGGTATACAAAATGCTAAACTAGAATAGAGCATAATTACAACACAGTGAACTATTTGGCAGCTGGCTCATTAAAATAGTCACGGAGATAGTTTTTAAGTCTGTATAAACATGAGTAGTAAATGCTGTATCTTTGTGCTTTCCAAGGAAAATTGTACATAGTCAAAGTGATAGACTCCTTACAAATATTGGTTTAGTCACATTCAGTGATTTATGGAAGTAGACTGGTCATCCTCATGACAGCCAATAGGTACACCTTTTCTCTTTGACATTTGTTAGTCATTAAAAAGCTACCTCAAAATATGTATGTTTGACTTTGAGACCAGCATAAGATTATACTGGGAAATACCCTGAAGTCTAAATGCCTACAGAAATAAATATGTATTTTTATAGTTACCTGGATGTTGTGAAGAAGCAGTGACAAGATGAAGAGGGTGTAAATTCTCCCCTCCTTGTACAGTGGAAAGTGTTTTCAGTTTTATACTACTAGTGTAATTCTGTGAATGAAAAAATATAAAAGTTCTGTGTAAAATAGAAAAATTCTACTTGCAAGAGGCAGGTTACATTTAACTGAATCTTTAAAAATGAAGAGGCAGTATAGATGAATTTATTTGTTCACATTTAGGCATGAAATAAATCTTCACATAATCCAGTAACAGATAGTAGATACCTTAACAGTCTTCCAGTAATTTAACAAGGATGGAACAGCACTGTAGGTAATGGTATTTAAAAGTTCTTAGTTATTGCTTGGTGCTTGAGGTTCTGCAATCCTACCCCTGAATTTATGAATGTATTTGTCAAACAATTCTATACTTTAGTCAAAACTGAAGATTTTTGAATTAACAGCCTGGCTTTGGAAGGATAACTATCAAAAAGTCATGACAGCAGCAGCTGGCATGGGTCTGCAGGGTACCTTTTAAAAGAAACTTGATATGGGAATGTCAGCTGGTCAGCAGATTGCATCTGCACCTCTTTTGAGCTTCAGCTAGAGGAATATACAACAAAAGGGTGAAACGAGTATTTCCTGCTGCTTTATCCCTGTACTATTTGCCACAAGTACCATTATCACAAGCCTTTTTTGTGTTATTCCTTCATCCCTGCAAATATTCTTCAAAGAAAGGTCAGGGATCTATAGAGATAAGCTTAATACTGTTTTTGAAATATACTATGATGTGCTGCAGACCAGAATCCAACACGTGAGATGGTCTGATCATTCCCACTTATACAAACAGAAATGACCGCATTAACTGGTGACTCAAATTAGGTCCAGCTGGAATCCTTAGGTGAATTAATAATTTTCAAAGGTACCAAGCAGAAAGCTATTTCTCTGCCTTCTGAAATAAATTGTGAGTGCCCCAAGGAATGGGAAATAACTGATAGTCTTCTTAATGTAAAACCTTGTTTATTTTCCTTTTAACACTCTCAGAAAATCAAAATCGATTACCACATTTTTACCACATTGTAACTATTCTCAAAATCTGGGCTGAATACTCTGTGCTATATTGCCCAACTGGAGAAGTAAAGAGGAAATAGTTATCTCTCTTACATATTGCAGTGTATAGCTATTCAATGACAGAATTCTTCAATTAAAAAAGAATTTGAATTAAGTAGATCCAAGTCCTTCTGGTATTTTTCTCTACTGGGGTATCCATGTACAAGCACTGATACTTTTGCTCTGATCATCCCAAGAACATCTCCTATAAGGGCTGGATGTGTTTCACTGCTCACCATATGTCATAATTTTTGCAACGAAATACTGAAAATATTTTTTAAAATCAAAGGTCCAACTAGCTTAATGTCATGCCTCTAACAGTGGACAAATATAGTTGAAAAAAGGATTTCAGAACAGGGCCAATGCACAGATATTTCTACAACATACTTTCCTGACATTCTGGGATTTCCTAATGAAACAATAATATTTCTCCATTAGAAATATATATTATGTACCCATTACTTAGTTGTGAGCACCTGTCTTATGGAAAATAAGTATGTCCAGATAAGCATGTATGCACACACACATAGTTGGTTGTTGTCAGTGTCTTAATACATATGTAGATAATTTCCATTCTAATGCCAAAGTGCATTCTTGGGCCATGTGGGCCATGGCAGTAGGAAGGCCTACTAAACACACACAACAGTGTGTTTAAAATTTTCACTGGTTGTCTAGTAAGCACACCCTTGCTGGCTCAGAACACCCAGCCTTCATGCATCAGTCCTCAAACACTGTGGACGCTTGAATAAGCACAAATCACAGAGATTCACAGAAACTTTAATGTTGGAAGAAACCCCCATGATCATCTAGTCCAACTGTCGATTTAGAACCATAGTCACCCCTAAGCCACATCCTCAAGTGTCACATCCAGACACCTCTTGAACACTTCAAGAGATGGTGACTCCACCACCTCCCTAGGCAACTTATTTTATCTAATATTTAATCTGAATCTCTCCTGGCATGACTTAAGGCCATGTTATTTCATTGTACAAAATTGTAATAAAAAAATAGTAAGGGAAATTTTCATTGCCTTTTGAGCCTTAGTTCTGGGGAATGTTTTCTGGCCCTTTTTTCCCCCCAAAGCTTTAAAATAAAAATTTATTTCCAGTTCTTGAGGTGTCATGTAGCCACATCTTCAAATACTCTGAGCTCTAAGAAAAGGAGCAAATATAGCTAGCATTGACACAGCAAGTAATTTTTAGGTAAAAAGCTTCAGTCAGGCTTTCACAGCCACTGCTACATTCCTTCTTTATGATGTTTTAGAAGTTCCAGACAGAAGAGGAAGTGCTGAAATACTCAAAGAAAGGCACTTCACTGCTCCAGAATGGAGTCCTGTCTGGAACTCACTGTGAACCACTGGACCTCATAAGGGAGACTGTCCTTGGGTGAGGCTGATTCTGGCTTCTACAAACCTATGGCAGCTGAAGACTTGAGCTAAGATGCAGGGCAATAGACTGACCTTTTGTGTGCATTCTTCCCATAATTATACAATAAAAATGCAGACTGTTATTTCTATCTTGCTAAATATCAGCTGTGAGTTTGAAACTGTCCAAGATCCAAAACAACACACTTTCCCTTTAACTTAAAAGCTAAAAGTAGGCAAAATCCACAATTTGGAGATCAGGGATAGCAGTATGTCATACAAAAAGAGGCATAATATGACAATACTGATGGGACTTTGTGTTTGCCTGTTGGGTAGAAAGTGGAATTTTTCCAAGACCTTCTAGAAAAAGGCAGTATGGAGTCCTTTTGGGTTGCCAGAAAACATTGACAACGCTCAGGTGGCATACCCTTTAGGAAGGTTAGAGAGTGGGTTGAGGGAAGGATCTGAAGAAAAGGAAGTCATCATTGTGGACTTTCCATAAATGGTGAGGTAAAAGGTTAAGAAAAAATGGCAGAGGAACTAGAGTTTTTTTGTTTACTGAAATTATATTTGCCAAATGAAACATTGTTATTCAATGAGAGCAGGTGATAACAATTCCTGAGATGATATCATGGGTCCCATGACCATTTAATCCTTGCTCACCTGTGTACCTACAAAATCAGAGTGGGAGGAGACGTCTGGGGTCAGTTCAGTAATTGCCTTTTTGGCATGAAGTTGTGCTTGTCTTTCAGATGATCAGAGAAACGTATTGAGCAGTGCCTTGCAATCAGTGATAGTGCAGAAGGTATCATAGATCTTTCTGATATTTAGTTGGCTTTGTGCCTCCACCAAACCATGGCTGCTGAGGTAGCTATGCAAAGCTCTACATCGTGCTGGCTGAGCTCTTCCTGTATAATAAGGAATGCTTGAATAAAGTTAACCCGGAGTAGATTATCTACCTTGCAGCCCTGTGGAGCTTCAGAAGGGCTGGGAGCACTTCAGTAGTTAATTGGTTTGTGTTCACCACGGGTCTGATAAACCAGAAGGGAAGTCTCTTCCCCTTCTGAGCACTTTCTGAAATAGTTGTTTACTGTGTACCTTTCATGCCACTTCACTAATGTCCTCTGGTTCTCAAAGTATCTTGTAGTTTTACAAAAAAGGCTGAATGGTGAACTTTGTCTCATGATAATATAAGAATTAACAGTCACAGAAGATTTAAATGAGTTGGATTAAAGTCAAGTCTGTCAGCACAGCCCATTGGCGTAGTAAAAAGATGAAGATGTGAGTTATGATGTATCTCCTGTGTGTTGTAATTTTTTGTATGTGAAATAGTTAAGGAGAAATATTAATGGTAGTTTCAATGTATTTCACTCTGATATATAATCTAGAATTCACAAATATTCTTGAACAGGTAATAAAATGGAGATGTTTTGCTCCCTGATGAAGAAATTACTTTACAAATTAATTTCTTGTAATCAAAACTTTTCCAGACTTATGCTACATTCTGCAATAATTTTGTTAGGAAGGTGTTGTAGATCCAGAATAGAATTTCTAGTGAAGATGAAATGCAGTTGCAGAGCAGGTATAACCCAGTGTGCAGAGCCATCTGCCTAATTCCAATGAAAAACCTAAAGTTAAATCTCCAACATCCTATAAACTGTTAGTGCTCTCTTTTTACCCCAATCCCCGCATGACCAAGCATCAGAGGTTCCTTTGAGGATTTATGTTTTCTGTAGAATCTGGTAATACTTAAACGTATTATGGCTTAAAATTAATGTGAAGAAAAAGATAAATTTTCAAGTATTTTTAAAGAAAATAGAATTTAAACCTGTGAATTTGGGGAGTCACAGCTGTGCATTTTGCCAAGAACAGCAAAATTAAGAAAAAAGTTTTCTTATTTTTTTCCTTAGTCATCCATCTTAAATGCAAATGCTGCTATTTCTCCTTATGTTGACACTGAAAATACAATATACAGGTTTTTAATAGGATTTTACTGTGGTGAGAATCAAATCCAGTATTATCCAATGACTTTGTGAAGGAAACGATTAACTCTGGAGAAGTGACTACAGACAAACTTGGAGAGAGCCAACAGAACTATAAGAAAAATTTATGTCTATCCACAATGTTGTTTTGGCACAAAGGAAAGTTAATGAGCAAGTGCAAGAATAGGAAACAGCTGAACTTTGTCAGATATTTTTGGTGTTCTGAAGAGGGCTGTGAGTAAATCAGCAAGAGTGAGAAAACTCCCAGGTATGTCCACAAAATTACCTCTCCTTAGATGAAGGATGGTGAATTGTGGCTTTTCAGGTGAGTGAAGGCTACAGCCAAAGCAGGTCATGCTTTAGGCAGAACTGGAGTGCACTTTGGAAGTCAATCTGAGTGTGGAAAATAGAGAGATGATAGGAAGTGGGATCAATAAAATAGGGAATAGCAATTTTGACACATTGAATATATTACTCCTGTGTGATCAATGAACATGCAAGGCACAAGAGCACATGCTCTAAGATTGGGACTTGCTTCCTTTTCCGGCTAGAAATAGACCTGGGTTTATTTAGTGTTGTCCTTGGTTATGGCAATATTATATCTTGCCAAGAGTTATCTTTTCATTGCTTCTGCCACCTTTTCCTCATTCACCTGTGGTGACAAGGTGAAAGGGCTGACACGGTAAAGCAGAAATATTTCCTTATGTGCTTGTTTCGATTTTGAGCTTTAAGGTTGCTCCTCCTTTGGACTCTAAAGAAAGCAGAGCAATGCAGAAGTATGTAAATAGCTTCTGGGTTGCCAGATAATAGAATTCCCTCATGAGTTAATGAGAGGATGGGCACTCAGGTGAGAACAGCTGTGGCTCTGTAATTGTTGTTTTTCCCATGTATGTGCAAGTCTGGGTTTTTTTAATACCTGAAAATGCAGAGATTTTTGCTTTGTTTCTTGCATTCACTATTCTAACATTCTTCTTTTTTTTTTATAAACAAGAATCAATTATCCTTTGGTAATTTTGATTTTAAAGAAAATATTTAAACACTTATTTATTTTTTACTAAACACGGGCCTGAAAAAGCGTGTGTTTAAAAAGTAATTTTGAGGTGAGGTTGAGAGTCGTGGAGACAAGAAAATCTAGATGGAGTTGGTTTTTTTTTTTGAGAGAAGAAGAGACAGTAGCACCTTCTGTGAAAATCTTTGAGGAAAAAATCCTCAAATGTTTTCAGTTTTCTGCTTCCTGCAGGTATAAGATGAAATAATAGCTTCCTTCCACAAAACAGCTATGTTTCCTTTCATAATATAGTGGATAGAAGAGCTTTGATTTTGGCCAAATTAAAAAGGGGACACTGGTACTTGTTGTGAAGTGTGTATCCTATCCTCCTACTGCACAAGTAGGAGAGCTGCAAACAGAGCCTTTTTCTCTACGCTGTGATACTCAGTACTTGGAAACATGATTCTGCATGTGTTTAACTTTCGATGCACGAATAATTCAGCTGAAGTCAAGCTCACATGTGATTCCACACACCCTTCTTAGGAAAGTAGTCATTACTGCTGGGAGTATTCCATGGAGCTACGTGTATAAGGGCCACCTATATCGAGAACAAACATAGACAGTGTTGCCAGGGAACCCCAGGAGATTTGAGAGTGCACGACAGCAAGAACAGACTGAAAGGGTCTGTCCTGTACTGCTTACACTGCAGAACGACACACTCTGGATTATAATCAGCCCCTTGAGGGCTGCCAGTTTATCCTGCCTGTATTTCACTGCAAATCATTCTTCTCTGCTGGGTGTATAGCTGCTGTGACACTGCTGAGGTCATTTTACTTGAGCCAAGGTTGCAGTCACTACAATGAACGACTTCTTTGGCAAAACATTGACAGCTTTATGGTGAAAGTAATGGAGTCCAGCATGTCCTTCTTTATTTTTGTGTCAGAGGTTTTTAAGGCTTTGGCTACACCATTAAAACTAGTCAATCAGGTAGATCATATTAACCAGCCTTCTTTCTTCTCTCTGACACTGTACTCACAAGCCCATCCTTGCATAAGAGTCAGAATGTTGCTATTTATATATTTCTAGGTTTTTTTGGACCATGTCACCACTTGTTTTCTTTTTTCACAGCTTCTTAAAAATCAAGATTCTTGTCTTCCCCCTTAGGGCATTTCTTGATTTAACTCACCTACAGAGGAGGACAGCTGTTGTTGTTATTCAGGAAGAGAGCCACTGAGATCAAAGACTAGCTATGCAAATTGTCTACTCTTTGCACCTTATTTTATTGTCATGGTGTCACCTCTACCTGTCTTGTCTGAGCATCTCTTTCACCATTTTGTTACCTGGTTCTATGCTAAAATGTGGGATGTTCTTTCTGAACGAGCCAAAAGACTACAATACTGACCTTAGAATCACAGGTTCATAGAATATCCTGAGTTGGAAGGGACCAACAAGGATCACCAAGTCCAATTTCCTGGCCCCTGCAAAGAACAGCCCCAAGAGTTCACACCATGTGCCTGAAGCTGTTGTCCAAGAGCTTCTTGAGC
This sequence comes from Corvus moneduloides, assembly GCF_009650955.1. Classification (NCBI taxonomy): domain Eukaryota; kingdom Metazoa; phylum Chordata; class Aves; order Passeriformes; family Corvidae; genus Corvus; species Corvus moneduloides. The sequence continues at coordinate 20,844,713 of NC_045481.1, forward strand.
CTCTGTCAGCCTGGTGCTGTGACCACTTCCCTGGGGAGCCTGTTCCAGTGCCCAACCACCCTCTGGGTAAAAAACCTCTTCCTAATATCCAACCTCAACCTCCCCTGACTCATTTTTGTGCCAGTCTCTTGAATTCTGTCACTGGTTACCAGATTGAAGAGATCAGTGCCTACCCCTCCTCTTCCCCTCTTGAGGAAGTTGTAACTGCAATGAGGTCTCCCCTCAGTCTCCTCTCCTCGTATGGCTTCCCCTCAAGGTCCTTCATCATCTTCATTGCCCTCCTCTGGATGCTCTCAAATGCCTTAATGTCTTTTTTGTATCATGTTGCCAAAAGCTGTCCCCATAACTCGAGGTGAGGTTCCTCCAGTGCAGAGCAGAGCAGGACAATCCCCTCCCTTGCCTGGCTGGCGATGCTGTGCCTGATGAACCCCAGGACATGGTTGGCCCTCCTGGCTGCCAGGGCACTGCTGGCTCATGTTCAACTTGTCATCAGCCAGGACCCCCAGGTCCTTTTCTGTGGCACTGCTTTCCAGCCTCTCATTCCCCAGTCTGTCTGTATATCCAGGGTTGCCCCATCCCAGGTGCAGAAACTGGCATTTGCCCTCGTTACACTTCATACAGTTGGTGATTGCCCAGCTCTCTAATTTATCCAGGTCTTTCTGCAGGGCCTCTCTGCCTTCCAGGGAGTCAACAACTCCTCCAAATTTAATATTGGCAAACTTACTTAGTGGTTTTATTTGGGTTTTTTTGTTGTTGTTGTTTAAAGGACTCTTGTGTACTTTGCTTTTTCTGTGTACAAGGCTTTAGTCAATGTATACAGTAAAAGGTATCTGTATACATGAGGATTTGTGGACGCAGTAGAAGTGTACACTGGCAACTGCGTTCCTTAGCCTTTGACCATTGTGTGATTAGCTCTCTGGGCTTTTTATGTTGATTCTTTAGACGCTAAATGCAAATAAAAAAAAGGAGGCAGGACTGTGAATTCATGTAGCTTTGTCTCTTGCCTCTGAAAATTATGGATACAGTCCTCTTAACAGCAAAAATAAAACCCAATTGATGTGGATGATGAAAACAGAGCATCTCTTGTTTCAGACACTAGTTTAAGGTCAGGAGGTAAAAGTGAGGGATAACTAGGAATGTCTTAACAGATTCCTGCCCTGCCATCAAGGCTTTGAATTTCTGTTCCTCTCTTTCAATCTTCACTGCTTCACAGCAGTATTATAGAAAGTAGTTAATTGGCCATTGTTTGTGGAATTAGTTTCTAACTGCAAATGAAAAATACAATTTTCTCAACTTTGGCTGAGACATGACAATTTGATTCCATTTCAATGGGTGTAATAATTTTCTATTTTGGTCTGGCTTTTTGCTGAAAGGGAAATAGGTGTGCAAAGGAATTTTTGGAAAAGGCTTCGTAAGGAGTTAATGGAAGAGACTGGTATGAAAACTAGACAGATGTTACGAATTCTAGAATAAAACCAGGTTCTGGTCAGTGGCGGTAGAGACCACAACCACCTTTAATAGGCATAATCTGCATATAAGTAGCAGGTAAACTTTGTTCTGTTCGACCTGTGATGTTTAGAATGAAGAAGTAAAGGCAATGACATATGTTTTCATTAGCTTCTTCCATCAAGTTTGCTATTTAAGCCTTTTCTCAGAAAGTAGAAGCAGTTTTATTTTATTTAAATTGATATATTAATTAAATTAAAAGCAGTACTGCCTTTCAAACCTTTTTATTTTTTTTCCTTCCCCCGAGATAACATACCAGAGTAAAGTTATAGATACAAAAAGTATGTATGTTCAGGAAATAGGTGTTGTATCTCATCTTTGTTTCAGAAACTTCAGCAGTGGACTCCCTCAATAGGCAATGATCTGCAATACCAGATATTCCTAATAAACTGAAGAGTTCAGGTAAGTGTAATAATATATTTAAATTATTTTGGATATACAGGATCACATTTTACTGATTTTTTTGTTTTTTAGAGGTTCATTCTTTCACATACTGATAAAGAAATAAGTTTTGAACGAGTTCTCATGAGCTTTGAAATTTTATTCAACCACTCAGTATTCTTTTAACTTTAAATACTACAGGAGGCTTTCTCTGTGTGAAGGGCTGACAATTGAAAAATGTGTTTGCACTGTATGTTCCAGAGACCTTGGAAGGTGTGAGGAGGACAAGGAAGGTGCATGCATATGTTGGCTGTTTTCCATTATATTCCCAAGCTTGTTTATTTTTTTGTGCTCTGGTGTCTGAACTACTCTTTTGTATTCTGTGTATAGAACTTCAAATTTGTAAAAATACTGTCACTGGAGATCTTGTCCCACTTATATTAACAACTTAGTGTCTCAAAACTGTATATATTTCCAATGCCTCAGTGACAGAGAAGTATTATCATTCCCATTTTAAGTGCAGAAAGTGTGCAATTTTTCCAGCATGACATAGTCTCTCTTTTTCAAGATGAAAATTAAATACACAGGTGCTGGGTTCAAGCTCAGTTTGAGCATGGTCTTCGCCTGCATTGGAAAGGGAGAAATTGTACTTTTTCTAATCCACAATTAGAATTCTTCTTTAGCCTAGAAGTGCTGGTTAGCTTTTAGTGTCTGAGCAACAAATACATGACTAACCAGCTCCTAGAAAAAAAATTAATTCTAAAGGCTGAATCCTTGGACTCTTAAACTTCTTCAAGTATTGAGCCCTGTGACCTTCACTTAAGCTCTTTGAGTTCACACAGCATCATACTTAACCCTTCTTTCCTATTTGACTTTATTATTTCTCTTAAATAGTGTCACCTTCAAAGCATCTGAATGGGCCACCAGAAATCTAGGCTTAGTTCCTGGTCTTGCCACAAGCTTCCTTCAGCCAACACTTTATATTCCCTGCTTTCAGTGGGTTGTGGACTTAGGACTTTTGGCCTAGGGAATGTGGGTGAAGGGACTTTGATTTTTCTGTAACTCCAGTACTACTGTGATGCAAATATGAATAATCATATTAATACTGTGTTTGTGTACATAGACATACACTGAGTCTCTCTCTCTCACACACCTGTGTCATGATTTGGGCACATGGAAAGAAAAATAAGAAACGCAAAAATTTAATAATTTGGGACTTGTCAAGCTGAGGGATGCTATCTCTCTGCACAATCTCAACAAATCATGATGAAGTGCCTAGGCAGGGAAGAGACAATGCCCTGGAGCTTGTTTCCCATGTGTGTTAGGGTGTTTTCTTCTCCACCCCCTCTCCTACTTTACTGTTCTTCTTTCTATCACTGTAAAAATTCTCTAAGACATTCTGCCATTAACCAATGGATATGCAAGTGACTTAATTAAAATAACTTCAATTATGCTGAACACAAGAAATTAATTATATAAATTAAAACAATCATTGTTGTCCACATCAAAAAGATTTTAGCAGTAAGACAGGATACACAGATGAGAACCACATAGGCAGCAGAACGTGGTATAAATATTCTGATAATTTAAAAAAAAAAATCAAAATTCCCTTTAGTCTGAGTTTAATTATCCTGTTAAATTATAGTGTAAGCATTTTATTTCTATTGACTCTGAAGGAAGAAATTCAGTGAAAATTATGAAAATATTTTACAAGTGATCAGCAAGTTACATGGTGATATACACTGTTGCTGCTATTGTGGTGGTTGCTGCTGTGATGGTAGTGATGGCTGTAGATGAAGGCTCCTTTTGAGTTAGGTGCTGCACAAACACTGTGTGAGGAGAAATTACAGCAGTGAAGAGAAATAACAGCAGTGAGAAGAAATAGGGCTATATGATCTCTAAAACAAAGGCAGAAGAATCTCCAGGTAAGTGGTGAAATGACTTCTGTATCCCTAGAGGCAACAGAAGGCTAAGGGGCAGAGTTAAAGCAAAAGATTAACAGTGATTTAAAACCAATTTAAAAAATCCAGTAGTTAACGAAAACTGATCTTCCATTTTTACACTAGGAAAACTTAGATAAATGGATAGAGAGGCCACAAAATGCAACTAGTAAGGCACATAAACTAAAGCCTGTCAAGGCTAGGATTAGACCTTATAACTTGACTCACAATTCCTTGCAGTAAGAAAATCATACTGCATAAAATTAGTTGTTGTGTGTTTTAGTCATCCATTCTCTGATTGATTAATTTTGGGGAAATAAAGCATCATCATAAATACTTTTAAGTCAGTACAAACAATATACTTAGTCTACAGGGTTTTCTTTCCCTAAAGGTCTGCTTTGCCTAATTCCCAGATAAACTGGAACACCTCCGGTAAACATGATCACTATGCTTTTCCATATTTCAGAGATAGAAGGAAATCCCTTAGTCTGTATGAACAATGTCTGGCTTGCCTGCCTTTTGTAGAAGCCTGAGTATTCAAAGAAAAGCCAGTGTTTCTGAACAATACAGTAAAACAGAGACTGCCTTTGGACAGCAATTGCCCCAAATACTTTTTATGGATTCAATGACCCTGCTCTTTTGGAGCAGGTGGTGTTAGCTGCAGGTAGTTTCACCATGACTTGGTTTTTCTTTTTTTCCTCTCTCTAAAAACTATTTGTTTTATCCTTAATGACTCAACCACTTTTGCCAAAAAGGCTTTTTATTTTTTAATCCTCACAAAGGGACAGAGAATGGTGTTGAAAGGTATTGTAGCTGGCATAGCCTGAAGGCACTGTGAAGCTGGGTAAAATACTTTGTCTCTTTCTCACTGTTTAATCTTGGCTTGCAGTCATACTGACTTATTAAAACAAAATGGAAAAAAACCCAACCCACCCAAATATTCCAGCTTGATTTTTATCATGAAAGGACTTCTGTGCCAAGAAGGCACCTGGTTGGTTCCAGAGTGTTGTTTTCCAATGTAGCCAGATTATTAATTATATTTCTTTTGAAGGGCCAGGTCAGAATTTTGAACTCTGAACATCATTTACCTCTCCACAAAAAAAGCAAATATATAAACCAGCTTTTATTAATTAACCCATCCTGAGATTGCAAGGTGCTGACAAGAGGGCACAGTTGTACTAGAAATTTGGATTTCCAGATGAAATTTGGAATGTTTATGAGCTGTTATGGCTTTACCTTTTCATCAGCATACCCCAAGAGCTTTACTTTGTTCCTATTTCCAGTGTAATTTTAGACTTCTGTCAAGTCTTTATCAGATATCTCTTTGTTTCTGACCCTGAATATTTGGAGATTAACTCCTGAACTTGCCAGTTCCAAACCCTAAGATCATAGCAATGATGCAAGAAGTCAGGAGCCAACTGGAAATTTAGTAGCAAAAGTGAAATTCAGAACTACAAGCATATAATGAGCCCAAAGAGACACTTCCAGCAAAAAAAAAAAAGCTTGGAAGCTGCTATTCTAGAAATGAAGTGGTGGCTGTCTGTTGCTGTTATTGCTGGCTAAATTATGACAGCAGGCTGAACACTGGAGAGAGACACACATGAGTACCTTATGTGATCTTGAAACAGGATATTTTTACTGCAACCCACTGGAGTAAAAGGGGTACCAAAACTATACTGAGAGGTATCTACAGCAGAATGAGACTAAAATTACTGGCCTTCAGTGTTATTTTCCTGCAAGAATAACAGCGAGGCTGACTGTAGGCTCCCCACCTGGTATTCCCAATGAACTCTGGGTGTACAACACATTTAGACCAACCCTAGGGACATATCTACTTGCCCAAGCACTCTCTAGCTTTCCAGTCACCTCTTTTAAAAGTGTTAGTCCAAAAACAAAGCCTGATAGTTTCTCCTATCATGATTCTGATGTTGCTTATCATGGATGCATATGGGATTTACAGTGTGATTTGAAACTGAGTTGTTTGCATATCTGTCTGGGTCATGTGATTATGCTGGAACACAGAATGTTCCTCAAATGCTCTGTCACATAATGTGGTTGTAAGCTGTAAGAGCAAAGAGTATTTTGCATAATACGCCTTGTAAACAAGGACCTCAGAGTAGAAGGTTCTTTGTGCACTTTTGTTACTTGCTCGTTCTATACCATTGAAACAGTTTCCTTTATTCACCATGAGATTTGTCCTGAACAGGATCTGGTATATATTTTCTGAGCCACTTCATTCTATCATTACAATATGTTTTTTTATTATGACATCCTAGTTAGTATGTTGTTTGGTCTTAAAAATTAAGCAAAGTTGAGTTTGGGTGATAACTGGATGAATGTCTTCCAAGAAAACATCAGTGTTACACAGGAAATAGCATTAGTGATTCATAACAAAATTATGATTCTTCAATTTGAAATACTTCAGAAAGAATAAATCTTCTGTATTTTGAAGAGGTAAAAAAGCTGAATCATTCTCTTCAACATGAACCCTGAGGGTTTTGGTTTTATAGTTGGTTTGAATTTTTTTTTTTTTGTGTGTGGGAAGCCTCTCTGTCTTATATGAATTGTATGGTGTTGCTTAACTGCTGCCCTTTAGTAGCCCCAAGACTAGTCTGTAGTGGTCCTACCTGAGTGTCTCTTGGATATTTGTAGGATGTATTTGATAATAAATCACTTGACCCACCACTACTTCCCTTGCTGCCAATATACAAACACATTATACTTCCTTCAGGGTGCAGTGGGTGCAAAAGACTATTATGTGCATAATTAACTTGCTGCTTAAGGGAGCTGAGTAATAAAGGCAGGTGGCTTCCTTAATACGAATCAAATATGTTGAAGAAAATGTTGCTGCTAAAAAAAAAAAAAAAATAATAAAAGGCATTCACTATTGGGAAAATTACTTGACCCCTTGTAAAAGTGGAGGATGTGAGTAGGATGGTCAGGGAATGAGATTTTAAATGTAAAATTTCCAGTAAGATTACTGTTTCTCATCAGCTTTCATATTTGTATCAAATGGGAGAGATGAAGATGAAAGGCTTACTCACAGACACAAAGTGAGCCAAAGATTAGCACACATTATTCTCCTAGTTTCCTGAACTTTTGGAAAACAATTTGCTTTTTGCCCCTTCTGTGCAATTTTAGGAGAGGTTTGTTATTATGAACTAAAAATGAACAAAAGAGTACTTATGCCGTTGTAAGTGTAGGATTCATCTACATCAGCAGAGCCCTTCTCCTCATTACAGGCTTTTGAAAGGTCTAGCATAATTTAGCAAAACTTTGCAATGGTCTTTCTTTGCCAGTAGAGCAACAAAAATCGGGCCAAGGTAAGTGTGATCTCATATATAATTCAAATGAATTTGTATTATAGACTTGCATGGTCCAATGCATATTCCTTGCCCAAAGGAAGATTCAGCAGTGATATTACATCAGATGGTTATGTTCTTCAGAGGGACATCATCAGTCTGGAGAAATGGGACTGCATGAAGCTTGACAATGCACCTCGAGGAGAACATAGCCCCATCCACCAGGAATTCTGGGTGTCTCGGAAGCAGCCTGACAGAAACACACCTGGGTGTCCTGGTGGACTCCAAGCTGAACGTCAGCCAATAATGCGCTCTTGCAGCACAGAGGACTAACAGCCTCCTGGTCCGCCTGAGAGACAGCACTGTCAGCAGCCCAAAGGAGGGGATTTTCCTCTCTACTCCGCATTGGTGAGGCCCTTCCTGAAGTGCTGTGGCCAGCACTGGGTTTCCCAGTACAAGAGGGCGTGGACATGCTGGAGCAAGTCCAGCAAGGACCACGAAGCTCAGTAAAGGAATGGAACATTTCTTATCCTAGGAGAGTCTGAGTGAGCTGGAACTGTTCAGCCCAGAAAAGAGAACTCAAGGGTGCATATATGGGTCATATTGTCACCTATATTCATGTGTTTAGTTCCTGACATGGGTAGGGGTTAAAGAATATGAAGCGAGACTCTTCTCAGAGTTTCTCAGTCAAGACTCAGACAAGAGAAGAGACAATAGACACAAACTGAAACACAGGAAAGTCCACTTAACAGAAAAACCCATTTTTGTTGTGAAGGTGGTCAAATAGGTTGCCAAGAGAGGTTGTGGAATGTCTGTCATGGAGATTCAGCTCCTGACTGGAAAAGACTTGGAGCAACCTGCTTTAGCTGACCCTGCTTTGAGCAAGGAGATTGGACTTTATGATCTTTGAGGGCTCCTCACTCTATGATTCTGTGTAGCTACCTATAGGAAACTGAGCTGTATAAACAGTGGGGAAAAGTTGCTGCCATATTTTGCATTCCTCAGCAAAACTAAGGTTTCCTGGAATGATCTTTTGAGAAGAAAATATAGAGGTCAAAATCCTTTGAACTCTAGAAACTGTAGGTTTGTCAAATCTTCTGCAAGAGAAGGGGCAGAAGTCGCGTGCCTTGAAATCTCTACCAATTGAGACAATCATTTTAGAGTAATTGTAGAGAATAAGCCTATTTTGGCATAGGGGTGGACTGTGCAGGTCTCTGCCTGTGCAGGTAAATTTCTATGGTTCAAGTGTTTCAACACATGTTACTAAAGCAGTATTTTATTTGTGTTAGGTAGACTACACGACAATGACTCAAAACTGAAGTTTGAATGTACTAGTAAAAAAAAAAAGATAGTACTCAAGGGGAGGTGACTTGCTTTGTACTGTTGTTACCCAAAACAGTTTGAGCTAACTCTCTTATATTCTAGATTGTGTGAAGGATTTATCTGGGTAAGCAAGTGGAACATAAGAAAGCAAAATGTGTGAAGCCAGGTTTGCTAGTCTAGCTGTGTCCTTCCTGGCTCCTGGAATGCTTATTCACTTCTTACATCTTTTGCCCATCTGCAGGACCTGAAATTGGAGGTTTTGTTGATTTTGTTGTTGTTCATACCTTCAAATATGCCTAAAATATTTTTAAAAGCTGATTAATTATGCCTTCCCAGCATGGTGTGGGAGTTCACTCAGCTATCACTTACCTGCTTACCACTTTTACTGCTTACCTGATACAGCATAAAGGATTACTTTTTACTGCATGGTCCCTCATTAATTTTTATTAGGTGCTGGTCAACTCCTTAATTCAATCCACTCTAATTAATTAACGTGATAAGACACAATACCCTAATATACCTATTAATACAAATGAGTGGAATCAACTTTGCTGCACACCTGTTCTCAGTAATCTGTGCAAATACTAGTGAATTATCATTGCCTCTCAGAAATAACATCCACAGTGACATCTTTGTTGCTGGCTGATGAAGCTCATGTTATTGCATTACACAGGATGCTTTGGAAAATGCAGTCTCTGTGACTGTGAACTATGGCTGAACTTTATACATCTTGAAGAGACTGCTCTAATTTGCTTGTGACCCCACCAGAACTGTCTGCCTTTATGGCTGGAAATGCTATAGTACAAAAGTGTCTCAGAAATATCAATGTATTAAATATTGCTAGAGTCCAAAGGGCAAAATCAGAACAGACAAAGTAGAAGTGGACTTGAGTCTGATGGCTGTAAATTGATCCTCTGTACAGGGAATTATTTCCTTGAAATCTGCTCTGGCTCACTCAAGGTCATACAGGCCACCCATGACAGAGGACGTCTATAGCTCTACAGCAGTTTTAACCACAAGGTGCCTGGAGGAGAGGTGCTAAAATTGCAACAGACCTGACCTTCATTAGAGATTGTGAAAGAGGAAGAATATGCAGATAATGTAAATTTTATCTAGTGAAAAACATTTAACATATTTTGTCTCAAAACTGTTAGACAAATTTGATTCCCTTTTCTCCCCTTCTTGATAAGAAAAGTAATTGCAGTACTTCTATCTTTCTTTAGCTCTGATTTGAGTCAGTCATTGCCGATGTTGTAAGATGGGGACAGTGAGACATATAGGCATCTTAGAATCTGTAAGGAAGTCCATTGCAGATTATGGACTGGACAAAAGGGGTTCATGTTTTCAATTTGGAAGCATAAAGTACTAGAATATATCCCATTTTCCCCTCTTCTCTGTCCCAATATCTGTTTGGTGGAATGGCTTGTCTACACACAGTTAGGAGTAATTTTCATATGACCATAGCCTGAAGAAACTACTATTCAAGTTTTCAGTTCTGTTTTTCCAGCCATGCAAAATGCCAAGGCTCTGGGCTTGAGCTTGACTCAGGCATTTTAGAGGGGGCTGGAACTACATGATCTTTAAGGATCTTTCCAACCTAAACCATTCTATGATTCTTCTGTACCAGCTTCTCGAAAGAGAACGTAACCTAAGTGGTACACTTTCCTACCTTTTCCACAGACAAGTTTATAAGGTCTTAGATGCAAGGAGTAATTCCATGTTCATTTTCATAAAATCTGCTGACCAGAAATCAAGATTTCACTGCTCTTGAACACTTACAGAATGTCTGCTAAATACATTCAGATATCCGTGTATCACCAGTGACCTCTGAGAGCACAATAAGAAGAAACTGATTTGCCTCTGAGAAACAGAAGTGATGTTTTATATAAATTTACTTAAAATATCTTTGGAAGAGATTGCTGAAAATGGTTAGGAAAATCAATGGTGTTCACTAACCAGAGGGATCTTTTCCTGCTTTTCAGTAGAGACAGCAATGACTGGCTGGGATTATTGTAGCACTGCATTGATCAGTTAGATACAAAAATTATTTTGTACTAGAAAAATTGCCTTTGCGAGTTTAATGCTTTATGGATTAAAATTTAGTATGCTTGAAAGTGAAAAGCAAAGCTGAGAGATACATCCCAAGTCCACACAGATTTGCTATGAAAGCAAAAAGTGTATCAGAAGAGGGAAGGATGAATAGTTGTATGGGTAAAGGGACAGAAAATTTTTGCCCAAGTTGGTAAGGCCTTTAGCTGTGAGAAACTGAAGTGTACTCTCGCATGCTTGCTGCATGCAGCCCAGACATTTTGGCTGGCATGATGGGGAGAATGGCAACAGGTATGGAAGTGTCACCCTAGCAGAGCAACTCCTAGCAAGGTGTTAAAAAACAAGTAAAATGAGGGTTTGAAATTCAGTTGGTGAAGCATACTTCCCTTTTACTGTCCACCTCCTTCTTACAAGGAACAAAATTAAGGTCTCTGATGGGAAGTGCAGCATTTTTCTTGAGGGCAGGAGTGCTGAGAACACTGTTCTTAGAAATAGTAAGGTGTGGTTTTGCACAAAAAATAAAAAGTTTTTTGTTTTATAGCTATGAGTACCACTGCTGACATGAAACTGAACAATTCAGGGAAGGCAAACACCTTGGAAAGCACATAAAAATTGCTACGAGACTTCTCCTGGTAAAGTCAGTGGGACTTTTTGCCTGGTATGTTGAAAGGTTGAAATCTCTGTAATAAAAAAAAAAAGAGAAAAAAAGGAAAAAACTGTAGCATATAATTTAGGTCTTGACTTTACTGCTTTATTTGTGTAAGTAGTTACACTCTTTTCCAAAGGCTTATTCCATGTGGTGAAACATTACTTTTTCCTAAGCTATGTTGCAGTGTAAGTTTCTTAATAGTTTTCAGACATAAAGGTATTTGGGGGCATATCTTTCCCTTGTTAAAGTAATGACCAACGCTTCTCACTTATTTCAAGAGTACTGTAATATATTCAAGGCATTTTTAATTAAAATGGATTATTCAGTATATGTACAGCACTTTGAAAGCTACGTAAGTGCTAAGTGTCATTACTATTCAACTCATTATCTTTTACATTTATTGTAAAACTAGCTATGACTTAGCTGCTGTTAAGCTTCTTAGTTCTCAAGGAAAACTAGTATTACAAAACACTGACTTTTTTTTTTTTTTTTTAAACGAGGCAAATTACTACTACTGCTGATTACAGCAATGGTGATAGTGTATGAGCACTAACTGAACCAATGTAGAGGTCAGTTGTTCTTTAGGAAACTATACATTTATGAGTTGCTATGCTGCACTTAATCATAATGGTCCCATTTGGGAGCACGGACACATGAACATGATTTGTCAGTGCTCCACTCTTTTTACAGACCCCATACATGCAAACAGATACACCCTTGGGAAATGGTAACTATACACCTAACTTGTGTCAGTGGTCACAGGAGGTACAGGGCAGTGGGAAATCAGAACTGGAACACACCCACAAGGCACTTGCATTATGCCTGCACATATGTGTTTCAAGAATGGGACACTTCAGCTAACGTTGTCATAAGAAATTTGTTTCTGTACAAGTGCATTTGAAAATCCAGGCTTTTGAAGTTTCTATCTGGACTAAATATGCCTTGCTTAAATTTAGGTGTGTGCATGCTTCAATGTTTTGCAAGATATTTTAAGGGGGTTTTAGGAAAATGATCTTATTTTGTCAGGAAGGGGCAGAACTTTAACTTTTTTCATGTGAAATTAGAATCTTGCTAGCACCCTAGATTAGAATATTGCTAGTCAATCTGTCAAGTTTTCCACTGAATAATTTATAGTAATAAATATAAAAGTCTACCACTAGATATGTCAATAAATCTGTTTTTCTCAGTGTATATATACCTTATCCACGTATATTCAGAATGTTTTGATGTAAAAACCTGAACTTTACTGTAAGGAAAGATTGTGAGTTAATAGGAGTGGGGTAGAATAATATTGTGGCTACCTCTAAGGTAAATGCTATGTGGCATTATTTAGGCTACAAAAATACTTGCCATATTTAGTTGTCTTTTGGCTTGGTTGTAACAGAAGGACCAGAAGAATACTTCCGTTCTTGGAGTTTTTAGAAGAAATATATGGCAACATATAGGATATAGTCTATCTTTGTTATTTATTAAATTAATAGTGTCAATCCTACCTGTACACTGTGAAGATGAAGGCCGTTTTTTCACTAGCAATGAGACTTCATAAAGAAAATCACATAAAAACTTGATAAGGTTCTTGGTACTATGAGTGTGAGGGAATAACAGATTACTGCCTAGGTAACTAAAGGTATAATGAAACCTTACAGGTGAATGGCATTAATTTGTGTCTCTGCTGCATTATTCTGATTACTGCTGTTAGCAATATCTGGCATTTATACATTTTTCCTCTGAAGATGTAAAAAGCTTCAAACCTTTGGAAACCTCACTTAAGTTTCATAAAAACCAGTGTTTGATATAACTCTCTAAGTAAAAATAGGTATATAGAGAAAGCATGGCAGAGGTTTTCAGTGGCTTATTTAAATGTGCACAGTGAGTTGTTTGCTGACTGGGGACAGGTTTTTTGATTTTAATCTACTGTTCCATCTAAAATTCTTCTTTCCACCACCACAATTCTTCTGATGTAAAGGGAATTATATTTAAATTTCTGAATCACTGCATTTTCTTTCAAATGCCTGTTCAAACATTTTTAGGAGGAAATGAAAACTAATGTTCCTGGGTACATGCTCACAGCATTTACTGAAATGGTCTGTCATGCTGAACCTTAGAACAAGCGGCTTTCATCATCTGTAAAAACTTCACCTTTCCCAAAGGAAGATTTTTCCTTCTTCAGGTTGGGAAGGTGGCACAACAGACCTCACAACAGATATTTAGGCAACTATAAAGAGCAAAGGACATTGTGAGGGCATAAAAAGCAAATATCATAGACCCTGTACTTGCGTTAAATTTATTCTAAGACAAAGTTTTGATTTTTTTTTTAAAGTTGAGTTTCCCCTTTTTATAAACTTGCTTTTTAGGGTAATCCAACATTAAATCATCAAAATCTTCTTTTCTTGACCCTCTGTTGTTGAACATTAGTTGTGGCAGCATCAAGTAAATAAGAACCTGAGAATCAAACCTGCTATTTTCTTTCTATTTCTGGCTGGAATGATTCTTTGCCTTGATAAAAGGAGTAGAGAGATATACTGAAATAGAAGAATTACAGGACCCTGAAATTCAAGTTCTGGCTTGTGACTGCAAATTGCTGAAATTCTCTGAGGCTCTGCCCCTTTCTCCACTTCATTCTTTCAAACTTTTGTACTTAAATTGAAACTCTTCAGGGCAGGGATTTTCTATAATATATACTAATTCAGGGCTTAGCATAGTTGACGATTTAACTTAAACATCATATTTAATAGTGAAATGAACAAACCATAAAGAAATGAGCATGAATCACTGACCCTAATGTGGGGAACTGTGGTAGGAGATGGATGGAGGCAGCCATGGGATTGTACAAGTGTCACAGACTTCTAACCACAGAAACTGAAGACTGAAAGAACATGCTAGGCCTAAATGATTTCGAAACAAAAAAGGGTAATGGGATTAAAATGAATTAAAACCAAACAAAATCAAACAACAAAAGAACCAAAGTGGGAATGGAAAACTTAAATTTCACTAGAATCAAAGCACAAGTTTCAATAAAGCTGAAGTCTGAGTAAGTCTGAAGTCAGTGTCAGTGGGAGACAGAAAGTATTCTTATTTCTTACAGTACAAAGCTCTGGAGTACTTTCTACTTCTCACATTGTTGAGTAGGTATCCTGTCTAGCATCCCTATTATCTGTGGAAATACAGCTCAGAAATTTGCAGGTTTTCATGTAAAAAATGAAACATTATTGAAATAGTGGGTTTATCAAGTGACTGACTTGAAATATTTTCCTCCATTTCTTCAACTGCCAGAGATCTGGAAAATACTGTCATGAGGGGAAAAAAAAGCACATAAATTTATACATATTTAACATCCCTCTATAAGAAGCACAATGGGCACTTCTTGCATTATCACTTAGGTTGTTTTCGGATAATAGAATGAACTATTTGTAATGTAGCAATGAAAATGTTCTGTATGGACAGTTTGAAAAACTGAGGAAAATATAGTAGAAAACCCAGAATGAGCAGATGATCTGAGTAGTCTAGGAAAAGCTAGAGCCCTGGGGCTAAGGAGACTTTGAGCAATATTGTTCATGTGTCCCATATACATTTAACAGTTTTTAATAAACCCATGAAACGGAAGGAGTTCATTAAAGTAATGCCAGTCTTCAAATGGCCTGAAAGCTGTTATTTATACACTTGAATGTATAAAACCAAGCTGTTGCAAGGAGATTTGGACACCTACAATATGGTTTCATTCAAAGATTTGTAGTTTCTGTCATGAATACTGAAAACATTGAAACAAAAAAAAGAAGCCTTGGCTTTCAGTCTTTGATATAAGAAGTTCCATATCCTCACTTAGGGAAATAAATTGCCCATGAACTCCTTACTGCCTCATCCAAGAAGATCTAGGTATTTTCCTTATTGCTGAGGATGATGAGCTACAAATGTATAGATTTCCCAGAAGATGCAAACTTCTAGGATATTTTGGCTGCAAATTCATGATTTTTAAAAGGCATACAAATGATGGTAATAGAGTACTGACAAAACTGAGAGAAGCAAAGTTAGGTAGGAAATTTGAATCCTACTGAAAAAAAAAAGTCAAAGTTGTCTGATCTGAGACTGAGTATTGATGGTATTTGGATATATACAGTTACTAATCTCATGCATCTAAGAGGCTATTCTTGAGAAGAAGGTCAGTGGTTTGCTGGGAAAAAGGAAATGGACCCTTCTTAACTGGAAAAGGTGGGGCTGGAGGGCTTTTCTAGAGCTTTGAGCCAAATTACTTAGAAATGGCTACAGAGATGATAAAATTTTATACAGATTCTCTCTCCGCCCTGACAAAGTCTTTTGATTATCTTTATTAATAAATCAGCTTCCCTGTTTTTCTTTAAAGAAACTACCTTATCTTTTAGGGTGGACAGGGTGTTTTGTTTTGTTCCAAAATTAGGTCTGACTCAGCCAGATGTGTTTTAGCATCAGCTTTGTTGAAACAGGGAGATGATTTTTGTTTTGCATAGAAATTTGGGGATCATTAGTGAAGGGATGTGAGGAATTCTTCTAGTCTCAAATTTGACACTACTATACAACCACACCCATGAGTCAATTTTTTCATTTTGCCATCATACAATGAATGCAGGCCCTTAGAAGGTACCAGACTGACAGCTTTGAAATTTATAGAACAGGTTTTGCAGAGGCATTAGCAGTTCCAGTTCTCCTTGTGTACTTCGGTCTTTCTGAACCATTGTGTCTTGATTATAAGACAACCTTGGTTACTGCCTGGTATATCTAGGTATAACTTGCCAAAATGATATTATCTTCTTTCCTTATCCAGCAGTGACCCAATTATATGGCCTTTTCCTTCTTTAGTTCATTTGAATACTGTCCCAGTTTGGCACCTATTGGATGAAATTACTCTGATTGTAGCCCTGCTTTGTGGACTGACTGGGCAGTGAGACTGACTTCCTTTATCTACTTCAGGGACTTCACTCCATGCCATTGGAGAACTGCTTCTGTGGGCAATTTGCATTCTTCTTACCTGTACTCAGCTGCAGTGCAGATAAACTTAAGGGATCAGGTCTCTGGGGTATTAAATCAACACCTCTCACAGCTGCCAGTTTCACAAAATAATCAACTCTCGATTATGCGGCATAATGGCAATGGTAGAAATAACCCAAATAAAACAAAAACAAGGCTTATACAAAAGGTAAATAAATTAGGCAGTAAGGATAGATTTAGTGTGCTCACCTTGGAAAATGCTGGTAAGCAAATTCCTGTAGAGAACGAGGCAGCTTTAAGCAGGCAGAATGGGGCTGGGGATGACGATGCTCCATTCAGACCATGGTGATGTGGCCAGGAGTGATGGAGGCAGGTAAGGCCTGGAGAATCCACACCATGGATAATCCGTTCAGATAACACTGCAACTTGTGGGGAAAAAAAAAAATGCTTTTTTCATTAAACATATTATTTTTTTTAAGAAAGCATGCTGCTGGTCCTAATCAAAAAGTGTAAATAGACAATGAAGGCTCAATGGCATTTTAAGTGAGGGAATTGCTGCTGAGAGATGGGAGCGATTTTTCTCTTTTGGCAAAGAGAAAAAATGCAGGTTTATGAGAGGCACAAATTCTTGTTTGGCTTTAATAAACAAATTTTGCGCAGGGCAGCAAGGCTGAGTGAAACTTTTCTCTTCCCCATCTCTAGCCATATCACTCTGCAGCTGCGCAATTCTCCAGGGATAAGCTCATGGACACACTAACTAGCTCGGAAACAAAAAGCTTCATTCTTTGGTTTTGGCAGTGAAAGCAATGAGAAGCAGCAAGGCAGGCACACAGGTTGTGCTGAATCCTTTGGGATGATCTCTCCCATGAACCTCCTGGGGGTAGGACCCAAGCAGAAGCCTTGCTTGCCTGTCACTGAGAGGTACTCTTTCACAGCTGTGCTGCAAAGAGTAACTGCATTCAAAATAGTCTTACTTAGTTGGAGAAAATAAGTCTGAGTAACCAAAATATCAATCAGTCTACTTGGATTGTACTCTAGTGTCTTGATACGGTGTGTTTGAGTGCCACTGTAGCTTACACAGGTAGTTAAGCAACAAGCAAGTAAAAACCTACACAAAAAGGTGAAGGTTATAAAATACACTCCCTGACATACAGAAAGCTAGTATGGATCCACTAGAAAATGAGATTGGAGGACGTGGTCTGAGATTTAGTAACTCCACCTCAAATTTTCTGTGTCCAGGTAGAGTTATCAAGAGAGGTGCAGTAAACGAACTTACTAGGGACTCATACCCTAATCTTCATGCTACTGTGGTTGAAACTGGAATGAAACATGATGCTACGTACGGTTTCGGTTTTGATGGCACTGATTTTTATAAACATTACAAAATATGAACATCTATACCGATACTGTTGACTTTAGCCACATACAAGGTTTAGTAACAGTAAATGCTTTAATGTTGTTGGCTTTGCTCATTCCACCTTGACAAATTATGGATGATATGTTTAATTTCCCATTACTGAACCTGACTGCTCCTTAGATTATGAGAGGATTTTATTTTCTTTTGCTGATGAAGAACTGAGGTACATTGTAGGGCTATGCCCAAATTATATAGGAAGGTATGGCAGAGCAGGTAACTGAAATGAGCTTTAGCTGAACCCTATCTCAGTTCTTTCATGCGTGAATTGAATCCTGCCTAATTATTCCTCATATATCAAATTCATCCCATTTTCCTTCAAGAAGAACGGCTTCAAGACTTCAAGGCTCTCTTAGTGTCTCAAGGTCTGAAAGATCTAGCCTTTCTTCCTTGTTTCATTACCATCTTCACGCTTCAAAAATGAGATTATGCTCTATATACCAGACTTTCACAAAAGAGGCAAGTAGTGATTTCCCTTGTATTTTTGATGTCTGAGAGAAATAAACACAGGGATCAATTGTTTCAGTCAAGAAGGAGCAACTACTAACTACTGTCAAAAAGCAGAGTTAAGCTTTCCTTCTCTGTTGAGGGCTGCTGGACTCTCCTGTCAAGCTGACTAGTAGTGCATTGTGCCCTGCAGAGACAGGCTGCTTCTGAAGACAGCAATGAGAAAAACGATCTTTTTACATTTATTTACTCAAAAGATTTATGGTTTTAGGGTTGCATTAGGGAGTTATCATCCATTTCTTGACTGAAGCTCCCAAACACACAATCTGTTGTAGTTTTGTTTAACTCTATACACACAGTCTGCTATATAGGCAAGAAAGGTGACACAGTAAATACGAACTACCATCTCACACCAGTGCTCCATGGGCTTCCTGCTCAGCTCCCGATGCACTTCAAAGCTCTGTAGCTGTCTGGTCTCCAGCTGTCTTACAAACAACCTCTTCACCCATGAAGCATGCTGTGGGTAGGGGCAGTTGTTTCACAGGAACCCAGAATACATTGTGTTCCCAGGGTAAGTTCTTGCCTGACTTTACCTCCAGGGAACAGGAAGCGTTTGAGCTGGACTGTCCTCAGAGCTGTTTGCAAACTGTTCTCAGAAACAATGGCTGATGATTCATCTGGCACTGTCATCAACTATCTCCAGGCCTGCCGTTTAACAGGCCTTCCCAAAATAAAGAAAGGGGACCTTCCCAGACAGAATCATGTATTTTTTAGTGGTGGATCTACAGAAAGGTAACTTAGGCTTAAGAGTGCTTGTAATCAAGTGATTACATATGCTTGCCGGAGGTCAGACAGTAAGCTAGTTTAGCAGCTCTGGGGACCCTTGTTCCTGTCTTGTGCTCACATGACATGAGCACACTGACTCATCCATGTGTGGGGATACATAAATGCCTTCTTATAACGTGTTTTTGCAAGTTTTAGTAATAAAGCCAGATCTGTGAGGTTGCAATCCTTCTATGGCAACAGAACACTGTCATCACCAACATTTGACTTAAAAATAGTTTGAATAAGAAACTCCGTCTTTTTTTTTTTTGTTTTGTTTATGCTAGTAATGCAGAAGGTCACTGGTTTAATTTGTGCAAACTTTTAGAGTTATTTCTATGAGTAAACATTTGCTGGAAGATATCCTGTCTGGGTGATATCTTTTGCAAATGCCTGAAATTAAGCTACCTAAACAAAGTTTTCTTGTGAGAACAAGACAAGACACGGGATGGCTTTTCTAGAGGTGTACATCTTTGTATAATGACAGGCCAGGTGATATTACAATGTCTGAAAATTAAAGACCCCAGACTAGGTAAGATTGATGGTGTCTACCTTCTGCATTTGCTAGCAGTGAAAGGATAGTGATGACTGATGAAGACTAAGATATATTAATAAAGTAAGCTTGTACTCCTCATCAAGGATGTGAATTGACAGAGGTTAGATATCATGCTGGCATCTCTGGGAATGAAATGTATCCGGTGAGGAGAGCCTACGTAAGAACTTAGTGAACACATCCACTTAAAACCAAAATTATGGATGTCTGCAACAGGAAATGCATGAAATATTTACCTAAGGGATTTAGAACCATGCTAAAAAAACCCCCAAACAAACACATGTACTGTAGCTCCCCAAAAACTCATGTGAAAAGAGGACTAAGTATTGGACTAAAAATGTGAAACAAAAAGAAGTGCAAATGAACAAAAAACCTTCAATGTGGGGCTGTAGGGGATACTTGCAATTGTTAAAGTACAAATGGCTCTAACAGAGGAAATTTCTGTTTTTTCTGTACAAGATTTAACCAAAAGTTAGTTAACCTTAGTAGACTAGTGGATGTAAGTAGCTATCATAGGGGTATATTAAAGTCCTTCAAGCTCTGCTGATTAACAGCGTTTATGACTGAAGCATATACTTCTTTAGGCAGGGAAATTTAGCTTCAAAAACCCAAATCCATCAAAAACTACTTTTCTTCCTTTCTTATCTCCTACTCTTACATATCAGTAGATGAAGTCAGTGATAGGTGTTCAACTACCAAGAAAACAACAAAAGATATTTAAACACTATATATGTACTTCAGGCAGGTGGGAGAAAAATGTACAGAAATGTTCCCTTTCTTGGGGTGCATCCACTCACACACCTTCCTACAAAAGACAAAAGGACAAAGGAAAAAAACAACCATAAGAGAAAACCTATCAACAACAGAAGTCTGTGTTGCTGTATCACCTTCCATGTCACATGAAAATACTTATTCCAAAATTTGGAAGCATTTTGTAAGAACATTCAGAAGCATATTGGGTTTTTTCTTTTTCCTTTTCAAAGGAAAGCAAAATTTCACCCTTGCTCTCCGTGTCTCTTTTTTTTCTCCTCTCTCTTAAGGGAAAAAAAAAAAGTTTTGAGAATTTAATTTTTTCTATTCACTGCAGTCCTGGCCAAAGTAAAGCCCTCTTTTACATTGACGTCAAGATCTTTACTAAGATTAGGGTTTCATTTCTCTATTGCAGCAATTAGCTAGGGAATGTATAAAAGGCTTCAGGGAAGCAAGCTAGGACTCCAGAGGGGAGAGCACTTTGCACCATAGGCAGATAGCAAAGAGAGAGTGCGAGAGGAAGAAGGCAGGAATACAGAGACGCGGAGTAGGAGGGGGGGGGGCGGGGGAGGCAGAGAGGGAAAGAGAGGGAGGGAGGCAGGGAGGAAGGAACAGAAAGTTTATGTACATAAACCTTTTTTTAAGAGTATTGTTGCACCTGGGAGCTAGCTTTACTGACACAGAAATGAGAGGTCTGTTCAGTGCTTAAATAGCTGGGAAACAATGGGATAGTGCAGGAAAGTTAACAATTAACAGTCTCAGCTTAAATTTTGTAACTGCAGGGAACTGGAAACACAGCTGCCTCTCTCTTCAGCAAAATCAGGTCTCCTGGTTAAGAGAATTTTTGTTAACATCTAAATATCTGAAAAATAAGCAGCTTGCATTTGAATGAGTATCGTGCAGTTATGATTTTAACCAGCCTGCTCATACTTAACTATCTCTGCTTATTTTAAAGACAGCAGCTGTGAAAGGGGTAATGAGGCTTTTGAAATGCCTTTTACTTTACTCTTTTAAATGAGGGTACAGAGCAATAAAGAGAGCTGAAGGTATCCGGCTGAGGAGAAGCAGCAAGGAAGATGGGTCTGCTAAGTGTGGATTTGTTGATCACGCTTCAGATCTTGCCGGTCTTTTTCTCCAATTGCCTCTTTCTTGCGCTCTATGACTCTGTGATTCTCCTGAAGCACATGGTTCTGTTTCTGAGCCGCTCTAAGTCTGGGCGCGGTGAGTGGCGGAGGATGCTGACCTCGGAGGGGCTGCGCTGCGTCTGGAACAGCTTCCTCCTGGACGCCTACAAGCAGGTGAGTACGCGGGGATGGGGACGGTGGGGTTGGGGTGGGTGAGCTGGGATGAGCATCCCGCTCGTCAGCGGGGAAGGCAAGGGAATGACTGTGGTGCAGACTATCTCCTATCTGATGTTAAATTTGATGGGAGAAGTATAAGCTGAAAGGAGCGGTACTTCTGAGTCGGGGTTAAGAATTCACGAAATTCTGGAGCTGCTGACTCCCTGCTAACCCTCTGTGGAGCCTTGGCCACGTCACTTAGTTTAGGTGTGCCTCAGTTTCCCCAACAGCATGAATAATAATCTTCATGTTTTTAAAGTATTTCAAGATCTTCGTGTAAGAGTAATTGTAAAATACGCTAGATGTTTTCGCAGTTGTAGTTTTTTATGTGAGATCCTCAGATATTATAAAAAGACTGCATCTTCAGATAGAGCTCTACATAGAGGTTAGCTATATAACTAGAGTTGTTTTACCTAGAGTAAAATATAGAAATGAACCATTGTCATTACACTGGCATTTTCTATTACTCATATGTTAACTTTTATATTGGAGGAGACATCCAAGTAATAGTAAAACTGTTCACAAATTGAAATAGTGGCACTTTTCCTTCATGAAAGCAGTGACAGAGGGACATGTCAGAGATTAAAAATGAACTTGACTAGCTGTCGGACAGCTGCCTGGTGATTTAAGTTAATAAAGTCAGTAACAGTTATGCAACATATACTTTTCCTTTTAAGATTTCTTACAAACATTACCCGGTGGAACTGCCCAGGTCTCATGAGGTAGCTAGAATTCCCTTTTATAGATTGAAAAGGTGGACCCAAACCCATGAAATTTCTTGCACAGACCACCCAGTTAGTAAGTAGAAGAACTGGATTCAGAGCTCTGTGGCTTTCAAAACAGTGCTTAGTCTGTTAATTTGTTGTCTTATTTAGACCATCTAATTTAACATACTCCATGTGATATCTAAGGGTCCTATCCAAAAGATACTCCACTGAAATATTTGGTTTTGTATTGCCTTCCCCCCAGTTCACTTTCACACCTCTAGAATAGCCTTTGTGTTTGCTCTTATCTAAAAATATGAAGAGCTGGTGATGTTGGTGTTAGCTGACTTTGTGATATGGAATACCATCTGCTTAGACCGAAACCTAAGCCATGGGGACATTAAGTTTCAGTGTAAGACAAATATAAATAACTTTAGCTTTTGCCAAATGGGTCAACCTCTTATTGCCACCCCAGGAATCATCCAGCTGGCTACCCAAATAAAATAATGCTGAATGAAGCCCACTATTCTAGCCCTTCTAGGCTTTGCTTTTATTCTCTTCATAGACATTAAGTAAGTACATTTTACAGTGGCCTTGTTAAATGGGTCAGTGAACACAATCGTTCCCATTTTAAAGACAAGGCAAGGCAGGACAGTTAACACATGACTTGGTCAAGGCTCCAGTGGAAGTTGGTAGCACGACTGCAACAGTCAAGTTTTGAGGTCTCATATTTGCAATCTATGTGTGGCCTGGGGTGTGGAGAAGTTGTGAAACTGTAAGAAACCTTAAATCCATGAGATATTTTCAATCTCTTTTTGCTTAAATTACACACAATTTTTAAAAATTAAGATATTGCATGCATTTCTATAGCTTCCAAAGTCATGCATTGGCTTTCCTTCAGTATCATTGATGTTAACTGTGGAAGCTACAGGTATGATGACTCTGTGTTATTTTTGGTATTGGCAATGAAACTCATACCTTGAACTTTGGTAATTTTATTCTCTCCCTTATCATGGTCAAATCACCTAGGTTGTTCAGGTCAATCAGGCCATAAGGTTCCTAGAATGAACTCTGGGCCTCAATGAACTCAGCAGAGAAATGCATATAAAACATAACCAAATTTTATCACCTTGTTCCAAAAAGAGGAAAAAGTCCATTCATGGCAGCTGTCCTTAAGACAAAATGAATTGACCAATGATTCATGGAAAGACTGTTTTACTTAATAGAATTATGGGCCATAAGGACAGCAGATCTTTGGAAACTCTTGTTTGTCACAGAAAGATAGTTAAGTATAGAAATCAAATTATAAAGGGGAAAAAATAAACTGAGAAGCAATATTGGAAGAAGTCTTATCACCCCCACAACAGATGAGAATCTTCTGCTGCTTCTGTAAGGAAGAAAAAGGAAAAAGTTTCATCTGAAAAGTTGTACTAGTAGAGTTGAAAAAGGTTGAAACATACTGTGCTTTGTAACATATTTAAAAAACATGAGAAATAGTGAAATATATCAAAGAATGTCCCACAAAGCATATTTTTCCTTAACTAGCCCTTTTCTAAATCCTGACTTGAATTACCCAGTTGTGATACCTTAATCTGAGACAATATGTGAGAAATGAAAATATTATGGAATCAGGGCACTATACAGCATGGCAAAATGTAGCCGATACCATAACCGTGATTGCTTGTTGCTCCAATTTGCCAGCTAAAGCCAGGTATTAGCAAATTACTTAAAAAGGTACTCAAACTCATTCTACTGAGTAGTATTTATAAGAAAAATCACCATTTTTCATGTAGACTAGCAGAATTGCAGATGTCTGAGATAACCAAAGCTAGACTGCCAGTTAGCAGAAGACTGGCTCAAAGAACTAACTGTGCTTGGTTTTACTATGTTTTGTGTCACTCACACAGAATCTTCCTGAGTACATTTCATAATATTTCTCACAAAAGTACTTGATGTAAAATTTCTATTCAAAGAAAAATTTATTGGAAGCTGTTCCAGAAAAACACTGTGAGTAGATACTATATTCAGAACTAAGGTAAATTTGTTACAAGAAAGGATCTTTGCCTTGAAAGCATGCACTGTCCCAGAATTGATTTTTTTTCAAGGAATAGTGTGTACAAGATATGGTCTTGTAATGGTTAGAGTATATTTCAAAACAGCTATTCTGATTTACTTTCTCATTGTCTAGAAAACCTTATTAATATCCAAATTTCAACTTTTTTTTCTGCTTTTTGTTGTTATTAAGTATCATTGCACATGATTTTTTGGTGAGGACAGTTATTTCATAGGCAAGATTACCTAACAACAGTTGAAGATTTTAACATCCTCAGTGGGGAGGCAATGCAAATTTTGTTGTATTGTATGCAGAGAATATTCAGTGTTCTTTCTTATTGGAACATTCTATATGACTGGTTTTCTCCATATTTTAAAATCCTCCTGGAATCAAAATAATTGCTCTTTTATTATGATTTTTAATGTAAATTTTACTAATGAATAATATATTTCTTTTTACTTCCTTAGCTCTGAGTTCAATATATGTCAGACTCGATATTGTCTACACTGCACCAGCTTTGTGATTTATAGACCATTCTCCTATTATTTTCCAAGAGGCAAGCATGTCTTACATTACAAGGGAGTTTTTAGGACCAAACTAATCATCATAACAGAGATAAACAGAGCTAGTAGTCAAGTTACATTAACTTTCTGTAATTGAAAGAGTGCAAATGTTTTAAATATTATTTTTATATGTGTGTGTGTAGGTATTTACAATTTTATATGTTCGCACGTATAAAGATCTATACATATATACATATTTGTCTCTATATATGTACATACATATATGTATAAAAAGGCAAAAGTACACATATATAAGCATACATAATCTACTTTTCCAGGAGTCAGACTCTCTCATTTCTCTGTGTATGTATACACATATATATGTGTCTATGTACACATATATACAGATGTGAATGCAGCCACAGCTATTGCTGAGAGAGAAAAACCAAGACTTTTTGGGAGGGTGTTAGTGTAACCATGATTTACATAGGCTATTCCTACAAATGCCAGTGAGGTATTTGTTTTAGCTTAAAGCATGTATACTGAATGTATCACACATCTGCAAAAATCCAAAGAAAAAGCTGAAGAAGTTTTGAAAAAAAAAATGCCAAACCTTATTTTTACCTGCTAAGTTCTATGCTTTATTTAATAGTGAGATGAATCTGTTTTCTATGATTCCAAAGGTGAGAAATTTTTGTCTTAACACGCTTTTAAAATACATTCAAAAATGGTTGCACCCATTAGCGATGCCTCCCTGCTGCTGGGAGCTTTTCCAGTGCCAGGTATGAACTCTGTGTTTCAGCAAGGCAGGGCTATCATTCATGGTCTCAAGTAGAAAGCTTTAATGTTATCCTTGAGGAAATCCTCCCTCTTCACCTCAGTGTAGGGTAGTTAGAGGGAAGACCTTAATGGCCTCTCCCTGCAGCAGCCCAATGCTTAGGAATGCTGTGGTGCACCTATGGTGGCAACATGCACATGTGCACATACACAGAGACGTGCGTAACTGTGCGTCATGGGCCTCAGAGGGATGCTGGTATCTCAAGTGATGGATGGTGATGGGTGTGTGTGTACTTGTACAGCTTTTTACTGTCTTTAGAATGGGCCAGCAGCAAGCTCCGGCATGACAGTCCCAACACAGGGGAATGGCTGGCACAGGATCCCAGGTTTGTGGCGTAGGCCCAGCTCTGGATGTAGCAGCAAGCAGAGTGGTTCAGTAAATACCTAGTGAGATTTTCCTGGGTTTTCAGGCAGGCACAATTAAATTACCTTTGGCTGCTTTTGCCTGCCTGGTAGGTACATGCTCTAAAGTAAATCAGCATGCAAAGCAAAACAGTCCCAAACCTGACATGTTAAATTTGTGCTGCACAACATTATCACAAAGATATATGTGAAAGTAAAATAAAAGCATGATCCTCTACCTGCTCATTGGCTGTCAAGTAACTCTTTGCTTTTTGGGGAAACATTTTAAAGGTTGAAACAGACAGAACCTTCATACTTACTATTTGTATTCATTTTGTCTGGCAAGGTAAGGAAGTATATCTCTCTGCCATTGACTGTGATAAAGGGAATTTGTGAAAGAAAGTCTGTTGTATAATTTCAGGGTTTAGAACTAGACATCGTGTGGTATTAAAAATATTTTATCTGTTTTACAAAGTTCAGCTTTAGCAGAATTGTTTTCATTGACATTTGCAAATGAAAACAATCTTGAAAGAAGTGAGAAAAACAAAACTGAACCAAACCACAGTTAAAACTTCTGCAAACTTTGGAACATAAATTCTACAGTATTTGGCCTTGACATTGCAATTATTATTAAAAAATTGTGATTATTATTAATATATAATCGTGTTTGTTATAGCTGTGTCTGAGGACCAACCTAGGCCAGGGACCCACTGTACTAGGCCGTGTCCCAACAAGAGGAGCAGAGAGTCGGTCCCACAGAACTTAAGAGTTCAAACATTTAAAACAGACAAAGGGCAGGAAAAGGAATATGAGGACTTTCATCCCACATGGGGTCTCATCCCACTTCATTTTGCAGATCTAAATTCACTTCTTCCACACCACCTCTTTGCACTGTTCCATTTTCACCCTTATGTGTGAAAAACTGACTAGAAGGAGTGCTCGCCTTGCTTTGACAACAAAAAAGCTTTGACAACAAAAAACCCTGCCTTTTGCTGTGATAGACACAAAAAACTGTGATAGACACAAAAAAATTAGCTAACAGGCACTATTCAGGAAGAGGATTGTACAGTGTTCTTGCGTGCTGGCTCTACCTCTCTGTCAAAACCACCACTGTGTATTCATACAGTGCTAAAGCTGGGTAAAAAAAAAAGTAAAAAACCATCATCCAAATGAATATCAAATTCCCTTCATGTGCTGAGTAACAAAAACTGATGAAGGCCTCTATCACCTATAGGTAGATCCCAGTGGCCATGGTGTAGTAGGCCATGCTCCCCATCTTGAGGGAAGCATAAAGCCCTTAAGAAGCATGCTCCAGGCTCCCCAATCACAGGAACTAAAATTAACTTCAAGAGTGAAAGGCAAAAGGCTCCTTTATGCTTTCCCTGTGCCATGCATACTCATTTGTGGGACTGGCGGCTTTTAAATGGAGAGAGCAGCATTTGACTAGTTATTTTTATCTGGACTGTGCCCTATTAATTTGTCTCTCACTTCCCTCCGTCAGCTCCACATACCCGATCCCAAATAAAAGGCTCTGGGAAAGCTTGAGTCATTTCTAGTCTCTACTCTCTGATTCCAGTAATTCAAGTTGCCACCTTCCCAAGACAAATGAACAACTTGTGCACCTTTACTCTACTCCAGACAAGGGTGTCCTGTTAATTTTATCAACTGCACAACTCTGGGTCATGTAAATAAAGAAAACAAAAATAATAGTTTGTAGAATTCCCCAACCAGAGCCAAATTATGATTTGGATGAAGGTATACTTAGCTGAATGGGATCAAATCAAAGCAGAGAATTCAAAAAAAAGCTAAAGGCTGCAGGGATTCAGTTCATTACCAGTCGCTGCACTCCAGTCCCAAACACGACACAATATGTCCATATTCAAATGACTACTATCACAAACTGCTATTTGTCTGGCAGCACCTATTTTTTAGGGAGTTGACACAACCTGATGAGTCTTCCAAACTGTATGAAAATCCCTGATGCAGGGAATGAAAGCTGTATTCCAGTGCACAAGATCCCAGGAAGGTTATGCTGAAACTGATAAAAGCAAAACAGGAAAAAAGAAAAGGTAAATGAAGAGGCAATGTTTTGTCCATGGGGCTTTACCTAGTCCTTATGGGAAATATACAACAAAGTTAGCAGTATGTGCTATTTCTAGCCTGCAGTTAATGAATAGGGCTTTCTCTCCTGCTTTTAAGTCTCCTTCATTTTGCAGGCTGTGTGCTAAAGCATCAGCAATCTTGTTCCCTTTTCACTCTGCATGCAGACTGAGAACAGGCTGTCAGACAAACACAAAATTCTCACAAATGATGCAAGTCACTGCTCTGGTGTTGCTGCTTGCCCCTGCTGATTGCTGGGCTGGCTCTCAGATTTGGTTGGCCTACCTTGCGTGTCCCATGCAGGCTGTGTGGGAGGGGATGCCTGCGTGCTGCTTGGTTTCTACCTCATTCAGAAGGCTGGCACTGAATGGCCAAATACTCATGCACAAAAGTACGTGATTATGGAAATGCTGGGTTGCGTGTGAGGGGAATTCTGCTGGTTTGTTTCTCAGAATTTATATTTTGCCTGCCTTTGTGTAAGGTTTCAAAAGCAGTTTGGCTGAATACATGGGTGTTTTTGTTTGTTTTCTCATTGCATTGATTTTCTTTTCCAAGAGCTATTTTTTCTTTCAATAAATAACAACAAAGAAGATGGCCAAGGCCTACAATGCAGATGATCAGCAAGGATGATATTGTCATCCTTGTCAATCGCTTCAGAGTCTGGTGAAATAAACAGTCCCTTGGGAACGTCAGTGCTTCATCAAGACCAATTAGTGGATCTGCCGCTGCTATTTATGTTTAAGCATTAACGACTGGGCAGGGCTGCTTTTTGGAGTGCCTGACACTGGCATGGAACAAGGCACCGACCTAATTACTTCTCTACAAGAGCAGAAAATGCCTCGTGAATGCCTGCTTGGCAAGGATGTCTCATTAAGGGGAAAAAACCCAACACAAGCACTCCTAGAAACAAAAATTGAAATGATAGGTAACCTGCGGCCATGAGACTTCCTTCATGGCTGTGGGAAATGAAGAGAAACTGCTGTAAGGTGATGTATAGCTGTATAGATGGATAAGGGCTTCTTTGTACTTTGTTTCCTATCTCCATCTATTTTTATAGTCCATAAGGAATATGAGAGACAGAATGCAAACTTGTGTTGTTGAAGAACAGAAAATATGTTGCCATCTTTGGTATCAGTGTTAAATAGGACTTGAAGGGCATTCCCATGTTGGTGTCTGCTGGAAGTTATTTTATTAGTCTGTTTCTTCAGGGTTTGCAAACTGGCCTAGGAAATGAAAGGGTTTGGTAGACCTGAGTGAGGAGTTGGTAGTGTGGAGTTTATGATACATAGCTTCTCTTTCTGCTTAAAATGATCAAGAAGCAACCTGTGGTTTCCCAGTTCAAGAGTGGTGGCTAGGTATTTTCAGACATGATAGTTTTGTAAAACAAAACCTGAGGAGTATGTAGAAACAGCTGCTCAGATGTTTCTTTGGTCCTAAGCAGTTCGATTCATTCCTGACTTATAGGTGCTTCTTTTTACCTTTATTTTTCTTCTTCGCTGAAAAGGGAGAGCAAATATCAGAAATTTGAAGTGTGCTGTTTAAATGCAATTTGTGAGATAAATTGCACGTCATTACTTCTTTTCTTTGACTGGATGAGCACACACTCTTAAATACTGAGGTCCATTATTCATCTAGGGAGTGGGTGCAGCACAAATACTTACATGTCAGGCTTTGCCCAAAAGGCACGTTCTGAGCAATATCGCTCTGAAAAAGCATGTATGGTAGTGCAGGAACAGTTAAGCTTTCTAGGTAAAGAGGGATCTAGTGTTTGTTCAGATATGCATGTGCGTGTTTCACGAGATGTACCCTTTTATTGGCAGTCACCAATTTATCACAAATTGCTGAATTGTTTAGTTGGCTTCTGGATTGAATGAAGCCCCCAGGGTGATTATATGGATGCCACATGATCTTGACCTGTATATTTCTTTGTTCAAGTGCAGCCCTTTACCTTATTCACTCCTGCCTTACCTATCTTACGTCACAGAATGGCAGAGAGAAATTTTCAGTAGCTGAACAAAAGACTACCTGCTACCTGCTAAGGTGTAGGTGGCCTTAAGTACTGTAAGATGTTTAATGCTACTTCTTAAATGCAAGAGCCTGAGTCTCTGAGCCTGCCTCTCCAGACAGATAATTTCTTGTCAAAAACTGGGATATAGTTATTTTCTTTCTTTGAGTCCAGTGGACAGCATGCTCACACATCATGTCCTAAACTCAGCTGTTTCAAGCCTCTTGCTTTCGAAGGCGAAGCACGAGTCTTTTTTTAAATGGTTACTAGGGCTCTAACAGATAGCAATGCTGCAGATGCAGCAGGTTTACAGGGATGGGGGCAAAAGGGGCTTTGCTTTCCCAGAGCATCATTGGTTCTCTTGACTGTGCTGCAGCTGCACATCCTCTGCTTCCAGTGGCAGGATCACCACATGCTTGGCCTGGAGAGATTTGTGGGTCTCAGGCCATTTTTCTTTCTGTGGTTCTCTTCCTTGCTGATCAGTGAGTGAGAATGGCGGCATGGTTGTGTTTCAATTTGCCCTATCGAAAGGAGTCAAAATAATGCTTATAATCAGGTGCCAACATGCTGTGAGACATTCTCATATAGCTGTGAAGTCTGGAAGCTTTAAGGGCTGTGTCTTACAAACTTTGCTTTGATTAGACTTTTGCTTCTATTGTTATTCTGATGAAATAGTGCAGAGTTATGAATAACTGCAGATTTGTTCAAGGTAGTCAGCTTTCTGAGGGAGAAATGGAGGATCCAGTATCAGCAAGCTACTTGCCTTTGGATCTATGTGCAGCAGCAACTGCATGAGTTCAGTATTCAGCTGTTCACTCAGCTTCTCACTGCATCTGACTCCTATATTGCATCTGATACCCTATAACGCCATGTAAAGCAGAAGTGCACCAGAACTCAGTTATTTATTCAGGTTTTACACAGTTCTCATGTAGTGTTAACTTCTATAGACTTTCATTGCAGCGTGGCTTCAGAAGGAAGTATATAAAATGTAAAAGACTTCAGACTTTGGCTCTGTATGTTTCCTTCAAAGCAACACTTCTGAACATAATCAAATAGGGGACTGAGATAGAACAGTCAGGAAAATACAAAAGGATAATTGCATTGTTGTACTAGAGATTGGTGTTAAAGGCAGAGACATAGGAATTGCTGTGGCAGAGCTCATTAAAAATTAATTTTATTATGCAATAATGTTTTGTGGTTCTATAGTAGTTATCAGCTAAGAATCTTGGAGCCCTCTGCAGGCTCCACCTTATTCTGGCATTCCCTCCTGTGAGTTTCTTTTCTTCTGTCTCTTTTTTTCTATAGACTTGCAAATAGAAGTGGTCAGGCAAAATGACCTTTCCACCATTGTCTGTTGGGTCTTAGTTAGATCTGAAGTTGGAGCTGAGACAGTTAATTTTCACCTCATCCTACTTCAGCCATCATATAAACTTTCCCCTATTCCTGCTGGTTTTTTTTCCCCCCAACCATCTTGTAAAGAAATATTGCAGTAGAGGGAAATGTGTCGCTCAATCACTGATGAAATTACTGCAAAGTGGTTAGAAGAAATTTTAGAGAGCACAATCTTGGATGATCCACTGTCAAAATGGTTATATATATTAAGTGGGCATCTGCAGAGATCTCTTGTGTTGGGTACTCTTGAGTATTTTTGTTCTTGGACTGCAGGATGGAAGAGGATATACAAATCTGCAAATCTCTCAACATTGAGGGGCACTGAGGGTGTTGTGAAGATCGGGAATATAATGCAGAATGATTTTTGAGAATTGGAAAAATGGCTTAAACTGTAGGTTGTAGGCTGAAAAGGGACCTAGCTTTATAACACCTTACTAGCTAATCCGAATCAACAGGCTACTGTTTTGCAGACACAGTCATGGTGTCTCATAAAAAGCAAACATCTAGAATATATAAACAGGTGTAGTCTGTGAGCTACTTCATTACATGAAGTAATGGTCTGATTATACTGAAAATTAATAAAAACACTGTTGAAGTTTTGAACAGTAAGCTTCAAGGACAATATGAATCAAGTGGAGAGAGCTCATGGAAAAGGCCAGTGGAAAAAAAAAATGTCTCGCAGAGGAAAGTTAGAAGAAATTTGAGGTAGTCTGTCTGAAAGCAAATACAAATCTCCAAATACATAAGGGTGGACAGGACCATTTATGTAGTGGACAGGACAGACCTCTTATCAAATTTTTTAACATGAATGAAGTAGCATACTTGTCAGGCATGCCACATTTTCCTGAACTGTGAGTGCAGCTGGACAAGACAATCATTTTGAAGCTGCTGCTTTTGATGATTTGCTCTGTCCCTATGTGACTTGTTAGGTGTACTCTGAACAGGTGACTATTTTGAAAAAAGTTGTCATAAGGATACTGCACAAGCAAGTCACACTAACTTGCTGTGTTTTAATTTGTTCTGCCAACAGGTCAAACTGGGAGGAGAAGCCCCAAACTCCAGTGTAATCCACATAGCCAAGGACAGTGATGGCAGCAGTAGCAGCTGGAAGAATGTTGGTGGCAAGTGTGGAACCAAATGCCACCTTCTGGATTTTGCCAACTCCGAGAGGCCACTGGTGGTCAACTTTGGCTCAGCTACTTGACCACCGTTCACAAGCCAGCTGTCAGCCTTCAGCAAGCTGGTGGAGGAGTTCTCTGGTGTGGCTGACTTTCTGTTGGTCTACATTGATGAAGCTCACCCATCAGATGGCTGGGCTGCTCCTGGAATCTCTCCCTCTTCATTTGAAGTTAAGAAACACAGAAGCCAGGAAGAGAGATGCGCAGCTGCTCACCAGCTCCTAGAGCACTTTTCCTTGCCACCTCAGTGCCAGGTGGTGGCTGACTGCATGGACAACAATGCCAATGTGGCCTACGGGGTTTCATTTGAGCGAGTATGCATTGTGCAGAGACAAAAAATCGCCTACCTGGGAGGCAAAGGCCCCTTTTTCTACAACCTTCAAGAGGTTCGGCTTTGGCTGGAACAAAACTTCAGCAAAAGATGAAATCCATTCTCCACAGAAGTTATGTCAACAGATGTGTCCCTTAAAGGTGATGCAAAAGGGAAAAAAAAGAAAACATATGCTAGTGTGAATAAAATCTTTCCAATGATTGCAGGAGAACACATTTGATAACAATGTCAAGTGAATGTTAACTAGGAAAAGAAAATTAAACAAAAATCTAGCTCCACAGAAACATTGTCAAGTGAAAAAATCCCACTCCTGCTCTTGCTATGGGATAGAAGAGGTGAACAGGCTTCTCCAAAAAGGTGCTGCTGGCAAGCAGGTAGGGTGGTGAGATAAGACCTGTCTCTCAGAAGCTCCAGTCCTGGGATGAGGCAGAGCAAGGGTTTCTGCTTGGAAGGCATTCCATGGAAAGGCAATGCTGTACATTACATCAGAAATGCTTCTTTACACCCCTGTGGCCAATACAAGGAACCTGGGAAGAGCAGGGGGTTTGCAATTACTTTGTATACAGATGCAGTGCAGTGTGGCAATTTTCCTCTCGGTAGAAAATGTATTGTTCAGAGACTGCAGGAACCACATGCAATGCAGCGCACAGGCAGACTGGCTGTTCAGAGCAAGATGAACCTTTGTCTGCTGGTATTTGTACTCTCTGTGGACACCTCTGCACAGCATATTAACTATGTAATGCTACCTACATGTTTGTATCCAGTGTGCAGGCCTGTGCCTGCTGAGAAAGATGCTAAAATCTATGGAGTTGGACCAAAAAGACAAAGGTGATCAAATAAGCCCATTACCATTTGAAAACTGAAATACCTGCACTATTTATAACACAACACTGAGAACCATCTAGAGCATGTATCCTGAGACAAAACTCAGCTGAAGCCAACCAAACCCTTGGTTCTCAGAGCTAACAACACACATTTATCAATATTCTCTGGTCCTCACCTCTGTTTCTTTACCCACCTCCATCTCTTTCTGTCTAGCAATAGGCCTAAAGGTAATTTCACTTTTAGCTTTTAAAAAAAGTAACTTATTTCTCTCTGGTTTTTTTTCTTTTTAATGTGAGATAATGACCTTGCAGGTGTATTTTGGGGATGGGGAAACTTATGCACAACTTTACCTCATTGAAATGGAAACCTATCCTGTCATTTACCCTGTTAAATGTAGTCGTGCTGACTTTTGCTATCTTAGATACCCGAAACTAGTTTATAGCTACCTTAATCTGAAAGTTGTTTGCAGACTTAGAAATGATTAGCTGCAGTTCTGCTACCAGATGAGCTGATAAGTCTGTTTCACTCATGTTCTTGAAAACCTTCCCAGAAGAGAAACAGGGAGGACAAATTAATGTGAATAAGTGTAAAAGATGGCAGAACTTTCATACGAATGAGTATGAGGAATTGATTGTTATGTTTAAAGAGATACTGTGAACTTAGAGTATATATTAAGTTTAGGTATTTCTAAAACTAAAATTATTTTATCAAGCCTAATGAAAAGTCATATTTATAATGAGCTAACCTATTAGAGCTGATAAATGAAAACCCATACGGAGATGGGACTATCCAAGTTTTCTCTCACCTTTGGCAGAAACATGAAACAGATAAATAGAAAAAGTGGCAAAAATCACATTAGGTCTTTTAATTTCTCTTCCTGCCCATTGTCAGTAATATGATGTGTTGATACTAACATAGGAAAAAATAGAAAATACATAGGTGCTTTAATTTTCACAATGCCCATTAATATTGTGAACTTCCTCTAGCTTGGCTGTTGGTCAACTTAGCCAGTGTAGGAGGAATTCAGAAATGTGTTTTCAAGCACAGATCTGAAATAGTGGCAGTAACATGGGTAATTTCTCCCATACTCAGGTTCATGCTTCCCATTCTTCTCACATTTTCCTCCATACACTGTTTAATACACACATGCACTTACAGAGTTGGTAATGTGCACCGAAGAAGGGTGTAAAGAGTGTTCCTCAGATCTCCTGGTGAGCCCCACTTCTCAGAAGGCCCATGTCTGTGTGTGTGTGTGCATTTATATGTGCATCCATATGTATAGAATACAATTTTATGTATGTGTATACATATGCGTGCACATATAAGTGGTGTTTAAGACCACTAATAATAATTATTCTCTCCTACCTGTTACTGTAAATCATAGCTCAGTGTGGAAGATTGTTACAGATCTTCATGACTAACTGGGATGTATAACTGAATTTTTAAAACCTATTATCATAGAAACAGTAACATAGCCAAACGACATGGTTTATTTAATCCAGTATCCTACCTCTGACTGTATCAGATGCTTCAGGGGAAGGTGCAATAGTTTTTAACTTACAGAATTTTTATTAGCTTCAGCCCTTATTATTTTTCCCTTGTCTAAAGTTATTGTTGATGTCTCATCATCCCTATGAGAGGCTGATTTTGAGGTCTGAGATTTAAATATTTTGTGAGGCTTACTAAAATAAAAAAAACCATCCCATTTAAGATCAAAGAAAACAAAATGAAAACAGATTTTTTTCTTTCATATTTAAATTGGCTGCTCTTCAATGTCATTCTCTTCTCTTGCTGTTATATGCTAAACCACTAAACATAAGTTATCCTAATTTTTCTTCTGTATGTCAGTCATTATATAATCTATATAGAAATTTGCATACCTTTTGTTTGTTTCTTTAGACAAACAATAACTCATATTCTTATACAAGTCCATATTCTTTCCTTGCCTCTGAATCTCTTCTATTTTTGCTACACTGTCCTTTTACTCAGGTGAGTAAAGATGTAGACATTAATCCAATTGAAAATCTGCATTGATATACCCAGCACAGCATCTTTTCCTTATTATATCCTATTCTTCAGTAATCTGAAACTTTTTTAAACCATAGCAACTCCATAGCCTTTGTAAAACTTAAACTAGTAAGTCTTTTCATCTTTTCCTCATTATACACTTGAAGTCTGAACTGTTTATATGGGAAATGCTAGCCAAATGTTTAGCACAGCTGTTGAAACATACCTTTAGCTCAGAGGAAAGAGTCTGAATTAGTAATTCAGTTTGTTAATATCATTTGCATATTTAAAGTTACAATTATTTTTCAAGTCCATTCTCTCCTTTTTAATTTCCATTATTTTGTCTTATAATTCATAGATGCCTGTTTATCACATAGTGTACAAGAATTATAAAATTGGCTCCTGTAAATGGGAAAAACACATTAATTTTCCACAAATAAAAATACACAATAATTTCTTTTCTTTCTTGGCAGCATATATGACTGTCCTGCCTAAAATTTATAGTTATTCCAGCCTCACTGATTATCAAGACAGAAATGCATTTTGCAAAACCTTGGGTTTCCCCAGAAAACTTCTAGTCAGAAAGCAGGGCTTTCTTCAAAGACAAATGGACATAAAGGAAAAAAAAAAGGAAATGGATTTTCTAGGAGGCTGATAGAAACATAAGTTTTTTTGGTTTGGTTTGGTTTTTTTTTTAGAAAATTAAAAAAAATTATTGAAAATGTTTTAATTAAATGTCATACATTATCCTCAATTAATGGTAAAAGTGGCCATGTATCCGATATCCCAAAATTTTTGCAACAGTTGTTTTGGGACCAGGTAGAAATTTTACTACCTTGCTAGCCTTGTACTTCACAGCTGGTCTAGTGTGCTCTGAGGCTGGATCTGCTTCTGTCTCATTCTCACTGTCAGGGCACTATACTATATTACTTGAGGTGCTCCAGTGTGACATACATGTTGAGCAAAGGCTCACAAAATAGGTGCCTGAAAGTATTCTGGAAGGCTACTGTATATAATAGAGACCCCAATACTGTGTCTCAACATTAGTGTGGGAAACTTCCAGTATTTTTCATTTTGAGCAACGTAAAAAGCTATTCTGGGCTATCATCCTACATTGTTCTGTGCTTAGCATCTGTATTTAGCACTGTATAAAAGGAATGTAAAACATTTTGTGCAGACGAAAAACTATAGAATTTTGCTCTTTCCTTGTGTAGACAATGACATAAATTTAAGGCAGCAGGAAAACATGCCCTATATATTAAAAAGAAGAAAATACATTATGAAATATGTTGTTGAACAACTGTCTGAACACTTTGAAAAACAAAATGCAGTGATTTTTAGGAAGGTGATCTTGGTGGGGAAACCTACAAAGCTTCTCAAAAAGGTATTTGTGCTACGCATCCAGGTGTGTGCAGAGGGAAGTTATGTTTCTGCATGTGTGAAAGTGGCTTTTCTGTGATGTGGAGTATAGATTTAAGAGTTTTTAAGACTTTCATTCAGTACTATAACCAAAGGAGTAAGAGGTGTCAGGTAGGGAATATTGGCCAGTTTTGTACGACTCGACACCATGTCTGTGGGAAATCCATATTCAGTTGGCCCCAATTTGGAGTCCTCAGTGAAGAGAGATTGGGGTGAGACAGAGGGGGCTTGTGTGCTTATGAAGATCGCTAACAAAAGAGTGATCAGCTCAGTTAGTGTTCAGATGCCCTCACACTGGCATTCCTCTGTGCACCTTAGTGTGTCTGCATTGGAAAGAGGCGTCTCTTTGGGTCTGTTAATAAGATCGCCGTGGTGTAGGTGCCTGTGTGTACTGACTATGTGTGTGTCATAGTTTAAGTGTCAAAAATACACTGCAGGAGAGCCAGCAAAATTTTGTTACAATATGGTGCTCCATGAAATGTGCTTTCTAGATTTGTTTTTCTTGTATTATAATAAACGATAAAGGAAAATATACCTCTTTTGTGTTTTATTCTAATACTGGTTGCTAATACACAGTGGAATCTTGACATTTGACCAAGAAAACTTAAAACTATATTTAATACAAAAGATTATGCCACCCTGACTAGATCTTAAGCAATACAAGAAAAGTCCCTTATAAGTGGTGGGACTAATTTACTATCTGACTACTCAAATTTAAGAAAGGTAAAGGGGAGGGAAACAGAGAACTACAAGGACAGTATGTGAGTCTGCACAGAATTGCACTGTTCAAAAGAAAAAAGTGCTTGAAGAAAGCATGCCAAGCTGTATACAGCACATGAAACCTGGACAAATCGGTTATGAATGCATCAGCTATAAATGCAACTCCCTTTTCAATGTACAGGCAAAAGATCAAATTAAATTAAAACCACAGCTGAATAGCAGCTACAAGAAAAAAAAAATCAAATTAAAAATGTGCAGCAACTTTTTAAACAAACTCACTTTGTGATTTAATTGTAGTTTAGAAATTCCCTCTTCTTTGTCATCCTTTGTTACAATAAGTTTTATAGGACCCTAAATCTAAAAACTGATTCTGAATATAGGTAAGAAGGAAAAAAACAAATCACCAAAAGGAAGACCATGTAAAAGGCTACATTCTAGTTTCCCAAACAGAATTGCTCATTACAGTATACTTTACAGGCCTTGAAACAACCAAATAAATAACTCTCTCTAGATTATCTAGTTCATATAACAAAAATAACTCCCAAAAGTACTGAAAGGATAATTTTGAGTTGTGAGAATATTCCTGTAGTCTGCCTGTTAGTGAATACAACCCTTATATCAATTGTTGCTATAAGGAGCTATTCAGTACTTCAGAAGAAATAAAAATACCTTTCTCACTTCTTATTTCACAGCTGTGTAAATCAGGTGAAGGCAGATGCGATGAAATAACAGTTTCATTAGAAAATAGGACCATTAATAAATGACTTGTTAACAAAAAATTAGACTCTGGACACTCCTAAATATTTGTGAGAGTGTTTTGGGTTTTTCTGGAATAGGTGATGTCCATAGTAGAAGCAAACGAACAAAAAAATAGATTATTTATGGAACAATATCTCAAGATGATTGACTACTGCTCAAGATCTTGCTTTCTGACAGAGAATTCCTGAGGCATATTAAACCTTTCCCAAATATAGTCTTCAAACAAAAGACCTAGATCTTAGTTAAAAGTTTTGATTACAGATAAGTCAACTCACTCTATATGCTTGTGTGCTTCTAATGTTCATGTTAGTGAATCAATGAGTTTAAATGTATCTTAGAGGGCTAATGTGAAATGGAAACACATATTCAAAATCCTTAAGGATTAAGGATTTGTAAGCCTTGTTATGTGACTTGACTGGAGAAGGAGAATCCAATTTAAGTCATATATATGAAACATATGAATACATCAGAAGTTTTAGTTGTCTCTAAGATAGTTCCTGTTACATAAAATTAAAGAAGTAGCAGGCAGGAAAAATGCTCTTTGTAAGTCAGTGTATCCCATATTTTCAATATGTGTATTTTTGTTATTTGTAGAAAAGCTACTGTGGGTTAGGTACTGGTTAGGTGTTCAGGTAATAGGAGGGGAAGTTTTCTTAAAAGCCTTCTCTTCTTTAGGAATTGATCGGGTTTGGATGTCCTTTAACCCTGTTCTTTTTTCCTTATATCCTTCCTGCACCTGATTTCCCAAGAACCTGTCATACCATTGGTGATGTTTCCCCCATTTGAGTCTTTGGTTTTGCGGAGTTTACTTAAGGCTACAGAATAGCTGAGGTCTTCATTTCAAGTATGATGTCAGGATGTCAGCTGTCAGAAGTTCAAGTGAGATATCGGGAGAATACAGTATTTTTTTCTGTTTATCTGTGTATTCTCAGTGATCATCATCTGCATGTGGGCTTGTTCTCAAACATATTTTTTTCATGGCAGCCTGCAGAGCTAAAACTGTCTTTCTGGGCAGATTATAACAAAACAAACAAGCTTTCTGCAGACTGGGAGTGAACATACAGGTTTTCATCTCAGCTCTAGCTACCAGAGTTTGTATTTCCCTATGTCTGCCAACCATTTGTAAAAACTCATAACAATGCTCCAGCCTCAAGCAGGGTGAAGGTCTGAGCACAGTGACTCCCATACACTAGACCTGAGCAGATGTCTTATGAGACAAATCTTTCTGAGGTTTTCTCGGAGATTCACGGGAAATTAGACCAGTTCTTCCAAACCAGAAATTGGTGGATTATGCTTGTAAATGAAAAGCACTTGCTTCATGAGAAAAAAAATCTTGTAGCTGATGCTGCTATGGAAGGAGCAGCAGATTATTGCTAGCTGCAGAAATTGTCTCTCGTGATCCTTGCAGGTCTTCACAGATTGGCTGAACAGCAGTGCTAAAACTGTCCACAGTAGTTCACATGAAGACTGAACACACCTAATGGTAAATAACACAACTTTGTCACTTGTGCTTCTCAAGGCACCTCAAAAACAGAAGTACATCTCTACTATAGACTAATTTGATAAAAGCTAGGCTGGATGCCTGACTGAAAGTGCACATAAACATTAGAGCTATTTTCTCAGGGTATTTCTCTTGCCTGTCGCCACCATCTGTATAACTCAGTATAATGCTGCTTCTCTGTTGTCCAGTACCATGGCAAACAGTCCAGTACCACACCCAGCTCCTCCTGAGCAGATTGTAGTGACATCTTAATTTACACTGTGTGACACTGGTGCTGAGCTGAAGTTCACGTCATCCTGTTTTTTATTGGAATGGTTATTTCCGAGTCAACAGATCAACAAGTTTCCTAGCACTATTTTCAGCAGCAGAAGTATCACAGTAGG
Source organism: Corvus moneduloides (assembly GCF_009650955.1). Lineage (NCBI taxonomy): Eukaryota > Metazoa > Chordata > Aves > Passeriformes > Corvidae > Corvus > Corvus moneduloides. Next base: position 20,885,207 of record NC_045481.1, read on the forward strand.
TGAGGTAGGGAGAAGAAAAGTCCAACAGACCTTTTTTTATTCCAATAGGACTTACTATTTAATGGTAGTTGCAACAATTTTCTTATTATATGTTTATTATGTATGAAAATCTTCATGAAGCTTCCACTTGTATTTACTTAGATCATCACATTCTAACTTCAGTGGAACTTTCAGTATCTGACATGGAATTTCACAAGACATAAGTATTTTTTTTCAGGTTTCAGGAACTGTAACTGTGACAAAGTCAGGAGGTGGTCCTTAAAGTTCATGATGGCTGTTTAGAGTTTCTTCTGTGAGTCGTTGAGGGAAACACAAAAATAATCATTGTCCTGTATCATGATCCCTGTCAATGTGAGGCAAAAGGAAGATTTTCAGGGCACACGGCAGTCCTTTGTGGCTTCCAAAGCCTTCCTTACTGTTATTGCTTCTGTTTTGGAGTGGATCACCACTCCCTGAGAAAAAGCCTGCTGGAGTGCCCCAGTGGTGCAATGAGATGTTTTTCCTTTAAAGGACAGAATTTCCCCTCAACTGACCACTTCAGAGCAACAACACAAAAAAAAAAAAAACAACCCCAAAAGTCCATGAGAACTAGGTAAGTTTCCATTCCCAAACTGACTGCGGAGGAGGAAGATCTTCCTGTTGCGTTTATACTGTTTTAATCAATTTCATGTTTTCTCCCACTACAGAAGTGAATGTGCTGCTTCAGTGATTTGAACATTTACAATGCCAAAGCAGCCCAGGCTACTTGAATCTTTTTGTGGCCCCTCCTTCCCCCTCCTTTCTTTGTTTGGGGCCAGGTAAATAGATAAAATAAGTCATTACCGAGATTACTGCAGTCTGGATCATTACACAGAATACCATCTGCCAGTATTTTGTCAAGCTTCCTTCTATTAAAAAGCCATTAGATTACATCTGACATTCATTTATGATCAGCAGATAAACCAGTTCACTTGACAGATAAATAGGAACCCAAGCAACTATTTTTTAATTGTGACTACTACCATATGTTGTCACTCATGATATATTTAATCACTGATCATGCTTTAATTAAATATATCTTAAACCTCTTTGTCTTGTCAGTAGAAGAGAAAAACAGATGGCAATACTTTGATGTGGCTTTGAGTTTACTGTAGACTTATATTTTCATTGACATGCAATAAAGAATTCAATTTGAAAAAATATATATATATGTAGATGTAGCATGCATGCAGGTTTACTTCTGATATTTAGAGAACAGGAACTGTTGTGTAGTTGGTGATATTGTAATTTTGAAGAAAAATTCAGAAGTAATAGTAGTATTTTTATTAAGGAAAAGGGCTTTCACATACTGTCTTAAAGGTTTTTGTGTACATTTGTTGGAATACCTATTTTGAATATAGTGGGCAACAAAAATATAGGATATTCCTGTTAAGTGTGTAAGTGTGCTTAGACTATGTAATTTTTACTTTTAACAGAATGAAAGAAAACAGTGATAAGTTTCAAACTTAAAGACTGTTTTATATCACCCTCTTTTTATTTTTCATATATTAGTGTGTTTAAAAAAAAAGCTATGGAGTGTCCTGAGGATAACTCTATTGGAAATTTAGTCACTACATACTACTTTGCTTTCTGACTCCTGGCAGCCTGAACCAGAGATGCACATGAGTCACAACAGACTGCAACAATCAGTGTCGCATTCAGGGCAGTATTTTAGTTTACAAATAAGTCCATCATGTGATTAAAATTTCTCAAGAATTTATGGACTCAAAAAAATTAAATGTGGTTAACCTAAATACAACTGATATAATAGGACTTCACAGTTCATACTTTCCATTATTCATCACTCTCTTTTGAAACATAATCTTCTGTGAATTTTTTTTCCCCAGAAACATTCCAGCCATGAACTCTTTCCAAAGTTGTTGGGTTTTTTGTTATTGCTTTTTTTTCTTTTGTGGAAAATGTCAAGACATTTTAAATTGCTATTTCAGAATGTGGTAAAGAATAGAGATACATCCACACAGAGACACACAGACGCGTATTTTTCCCATGGTAAAAAATGAAGACATGATCACACTTAAACAAAAGGAGATAGCCATACCAAGAATGACTTACATTTTTCACCTGATATATTGTACATAAAAACTCTGAAGCAGAAGTATTCAGGAAAAATAACACTCATGTAAGCTGTTGAATACTTGCAGATGAGCAATTTTTTCTGAGAAAGAAACCACATCATGTCAGCTGTAATAGTACTTTCCACAGGTTAGGACTTTATCAGCTTTTTAATCATAAGGATGGAGGAATTGATGAACATGGAGGATAAATTCTTTAAACGAAGTACTCCATAAGAAGCCAGAGCATGTTAAAGGAAAATACATGCCACCCAGTGTGTCTCTATTTTCAGAAGATTTTTCTTGCTATGGGTGAAATCAACCCCGTGGCCAGCCAAACTTTCATTATGACTTTCTATCTAGTTATTTCTGTAGAATCTTGCTGAAACTAACTCTTTTTTTGTCTTTCTTCTGTGTTCTCCCTGCATCTCTAAATGAGCAAATTTGCCAGAATATGAAGGAATGAGTGAAAGAAAGGAAAATCCTACAAGTGAAAGTCTCCTTCATAAGAATCCAGGAACTCTGTCTCCAGTGATATACAGTAACCCTACAGCCTCACATGATTGTTACCCAAACTGAACAGACTTTGAGAAGTATGTTTTAACACTCTACACACTCAAAGTGTAATATTTAAGGAGGACATTGTACACTGACATTTTACACAAGAAAAAATTTAGATAATTGTGACCAAGTTAAGACAGGTAAGCTGTAAAAGACAAAATTTTCAGAAGAAACTCATCTTACATTATTATAAGGTTAACTATATCTCAATAGAAAATCTGAAGTTTAAGCAACAATACTTAAGTGACAATATTTTAGTGATTAATTAACAATACTAACATGATTAGTAAGCTAGCATTAAAGTTGCATTTCAGTGAGATGTAAACAATTTCATTATTTTTATTGTTTTTACAAAAAGGTTTGTCTTAACATTTAAAAAAATTTTAAATTTAATTTAAAGTCTTGAATTCATCATGTGAAAATACCTGGAACTTAGGCACTAGGTGAATTGGATTTAAATTAAGCATCTGGTACCAGATTCACTCCAGAGCTAGCACTCTCACCTCTAAGATGAAGCCTCTAATTCCTGTACAGCCTGCACAATGAGAGACTCAAAATGAAAGGCTGTTTGGTAGATTATTTTCTCAGTGCTAAAACGTTAGCTTAGTTTCTGCAGATGTCAAGTATACCAAATAATATTTTCCATGTAGTGAAGTTGTGTGATTGACCTTCATAATTCTCAGGTAAAGAAGCCTTGCTGTGATATTAAACTATGATAATTGATTAAATCACAAGTTTCTCAGGAAAGAAGCAATAAATTCTTGTTGTCCTTATCCCTAAAGTTACAAATAAATCCTAATAAGTACCTGGTAATCCAGTCTCAAGGAAAGTAAGAAGTACAACTGAAGATTGACTTACTTATATGTGCTTAATTTAGGAAACAGAAAAAAAATTATTTTAATTTTTTTTAAACTGGGAAGTTATTACAAAAATGTGAGCACAGAGCTAATATTCAGAAAAAAAGGTAAGAAAAAAGCAGAAAACAGATGAACTTTATTGGTAGCACTCATCAAAAGGTCATAGCTTTACTTGCCTTGCTCTTGCCTTCAACCCCTTCAAGCTTGTGTTGGTCTGCAGATTAGGAGGAGGGTAAGCATCAGAGAGGACCAAAGAATAGAGATAGCCTTGGTATCAGCAGTGTAACAGTAGAATGTTACAAAAATTAGCCCTTTCTTTACCTTAAATAATTGAATGTCATATTCCTGCAGACTTATTTCCGAATCTTTGGAGTGTCTCCTTTAAAAAAAAAAAAATCATTGCCTTAATAGTGGGCAGCTCTCCAAGCATTTGTCAAAAGATCAGACCTTTGTGCACACACACACACACAGAGAACAATATCTGAACATGCCCTAAGTAGGTTAACCATTACAAAACACGTTAAACCTCCCATACCTAACACAGACCAGCAGGTTTGGGAAAATGGTAAAAGAACGGTTTTTTACTGTTTCCATAATACATTAAAAGGATTTTGTACAGCTTTTTTTTTTTGTCACTGGTTGGTATCAGTGGAAGGACAAGAACACTCAGCTGATAGATTTTTGTTTATATTGTTCCAACACTGCTGCAGTGACAGACCCAGCCCTTCTAGGCATTGTGTTGCAAACTGACACAGGACTTCACTGTCTCCACTTGGTGGATGAAGAACTGGCTACATAGCCTCACACAAAGACTTGTGGTCAATGGCTCATTGTACATGTAGAGACCAGTGACAAGTGGTGTCCCTCAGGGTTTGGTACTGTTCAATATCTCTGGTGGGATTGAGTGCACCCTCAGTAAGTTTGCTGACAGCACCAAGGTGAGTGGTGCAGTTGACACGTTGGAGGGAAGGGGTTCCATCCAAAAGGACCTTGACACGCTTGAGAGGTGGGCAGATGCAGACTTCATGAAGTTCAACAATGCAAAGTGCAAGGTCCTGCAACTGGGTCACAGCAATCCCAGACAAACCTACAGGTTGGGCAGAGAAGTGATTAAGAGCAGGCTTGTGGAAAAAGGCTTCAGGGTGATGGTTGATGAAAAACTCAACGTGAGCCATCAGCTCACAGCCTGGAAAGCCAACCCAGTTCTGAGCTGCATCAAAAGAGGTGTGCCCAGCAGGATGACAGGGGTGATTCTGCTCCTCTACTCTGCTCTCTTGAGACCCCACCTGGAGTGCTGCACAGAGTTCTGGTGCCTCCAATAGGAAGGACATGGACCTGTTGGAGCAAGGCCAGAGGAGCGTCACCAAGGTGGTAAGAGGACTGGAACACTTTCCCTATCAAGACAGGCTGAGAAATTTGGGGCTGTTCACCCTGGAAAAGAGAAGCTTGTATGAAGACCTCATAGCAGCATTCCAGTATCCGAAGGGAGCCTACAGAGAAGCGGGAAAGAGACTCTTTGTCAGGAACTGTAGTGGTAGGACAAGGAGTAACGGATGCAAACTGAAAGAGGGGAGATTTAGGCTAGTGTTAGGAAGAAAATCTTTACTATGAGGCACTGAAACAGGCTGCCCAGGGAGGCTGTGGATGCCCCAACCCTGGTAGCGCTGTTAGGTGAAGCCTTGACCAACCTGATCTAGTGGAGGTGTCCCTGCCCATGGCAGGGGGGGTTTGGGACTAGATGATCTCTGCAATCCTGTACAATCCTTAACATTCTATGATTCTCTGATTCTAGGTTGTTCCCTGGAGAATATTTTCTAGGGCTTTCTCCATTCCAATTTTAAATGATGAGACACGTAACTACTTTCCACTAGTATTCACAAGTTCAGTTACCTTCATAAGAAGGTTTTTGGTTTTGAGGTTTTTTCTGTTGGATAAAGCTTTCTTTCCCTTTTTTGAATTTTCTGAGACACCCAATCTCCCTTGTTATTAACTAAAAATCATGCAAACAAACCACATGCCTTTATCCAGGCTTTCATCCAACCCAATTCTCCCACGTTTCCTGTTTCTCAGCTCTTTCCTTTAAACCTTAGACCACACTGACTAGTCCAAAATCTATTTTAAAAATCACTTACATATAAATAAGGCTTAGAGTAGTTGTAGGATTTTGAACAGCTCAGGTAGGAAAATCAATAGCCACCATTCTGTCTTGGTCTTTTGTAAATAGATATTTGCAAATATAATTGAGATTTTTTTGCTTGGGATGCATACAAGCTGGCATTTTGTGGGAGCCTATCCTCTGCTTAAAATAAGAACAAATATATGTTAAAGTTGCCACTGTAGGTCTTTGAAGGAAACTGGTAATTCAGACAACATTGTATACTAAATGCTCACTGAATATCTTATTATGCTCTGGAAGTTTCTTGCAGGATGTTAGTTGATACTGGTAACATTTACAATAACAATTTAGCTTTTTTGACTTATTTCCATAAAAGATGAGAATCTTTTCACCACTAATATTACTCAGAGAAGCAAGGAAAATGTAGCTGTTCCTTTGGAGAACTTTGTTATTTAAAAATAAATCTTCATTTCTTGCAATGTCATATAGCTTCTGTTTCAACTCTAGTTCTTCCAGGTCTGACATTTTTCCTGGACATTTCCCTATGCATTTATGTAATTATGGATCTCTACCTTTCATGCCAAAGGCAAAGGTAGGCCTTGTTGTTTAAGCAGCATTCTGATCCATGGGCATTTTCCTAAGAGTTTGGGTTTGGCTTTTTCTCTGAATAACTGGGCAGCTGCAGGATGTCAGATGATCAGGGCCCAGCAGTTGGAACAGTGCTCTCTGAATTGGTATTGCACTAGAGATCCTCTAACACACGTCTGGAGACTGCTGCCAGGCGGGCCCCGGTGGCCCTGAGCACTGCTGAATTTCTGCTAAGCTTGCACAAGAGGAGTGGTATTTCCCCACTCTCTTTCAAAGTATTAGTTTGTGCAAATCCCTTTTTCTTCCTTACATTTCACCAGCTCATGCCAGGCAGGGACTCAGTCCTGCTTATTACAACTGCAGTCCTTGCACTCTGGGCTTTCATGTGAAGCTCGGACATGGACTAGCTCTTGCTGTCTTTCTGTAGCAGGTGGTCAGAGGACAACTGCTGACAAGTGCTGCCTGGGTGGCATGTGCTGAGCTGTGTGTGGAAAAAGGGTCAGATCAAGCGGAATTGGCATAACCCTAACCGAAACTTGGATAAATAGTGCATCAAAAAGCTTTGCCAGTGAAGAGAAGACCTACCAAGCATGTAGCCTATGGCTTAAAAACAAATGGTACTATCAGAACCTGTGTTCACTTATAGGGAACAAAGTACTGCTGTTTGTTTTGTTGGCCCTCAGTTTATAAGGCCGACAGATTTCATTGGTTTTTAACTGACGCTTGTGAAACTGCCTTACAATGCTTTTTCTTTTTTTATTTTCTTTTCTTTTTTGTTTAAATTCTGGACACATGTTCAAACATTACCAGCCTTTACTCCTTACCCTAAAACACGTGCACACCCACAAATGAAAAGGCATCTCATGCTCTTTTTATGTTAAGGGGCTGAATTTCTAATGAGTTCAGCTCTCATACAGCTAATTTAATAATGATCAGATTCCCAGAAGAGGCTGACCTGCCAGTTTTGTGAACTGGAATAAATGGGACTGAGATTTTGCCATTACTGTTTTGGGAGCTCTCTGAGTATGCAAAATATGAGAGCTTTGCTTTATTGCTGCATCAAACAGACACTAAGCCAAAATCAAAAATATTTGGAAATGATGTAAGAAGAACCTTAGTTTCAGGTGTCAGGCATTAAGAAAAAAACCCTAGGCTTATTCTTGTCTTCCTTAATACAGGCTAATGCTTCTTGCTTGTCTTTGAATGGCAGCAGGCTCTGGACCTGTACCTTTTCTTGTTTATACACTGCCAGGCCTACTTTAAATTTCTTCTAATCTGCAGCCCAGAACAAGTAGAAATCTCATCAGACCTGCTAAATCCTTGCCTTCCCCTGGGGTTGTCATTCAGTGAATGCCCTCCCTTTGAGCTCTCCCCATAAAACTGAATTCCTTGTTCAGGACAGGATGGTTATGGGCTGGTGGTTTTTTACTGAAGAGATAAGGTGGAGCTTATACCTAGCCAATGAAAAGCACCTGCTTGTATTAACCCAGACCTGATCGGTCTTCTGCTGGTTTTGGTAAGTAAAAAGATACATGTATGCATTAGTTGGAGCAAACGAGACATCCTCAGATACTAGTGATATGGGGTTGTTTTTCTTAGACCAGGTAGAGCTGTGCAGTTCACCACAGAGGAACACATGTGTCTTGATGCTGGTCAGCTTTGGAAAAAGACTTGATCTTTGACTATTGCTTGTGGCTGGGCCAGTCATGGTTTTCAAGACAGAAGAAAAGTTTTGAAAGAAAGTGGATTTGCACAGCAAAATACCGACCACAGCATTAGCAAAGTTGAGAAAGGAAGGCATTAAGATGTCTTTGCAAATGAAACCCCTAGAATTCTACAATGCCTAGTCTGTTTGGCATTCTATGAGGGCAGAAATAACATGCTTAGTTCATTTAGCACTCAGTTTTTCTCTTATTTAATAATAGCCTTATTTGAGAGGGAATTCTCCTGCCTTCCTTAATTTACCATATAATTTCTAACTGCTAGATTAAACCTGAGGCAGGTATAAATTGACAATGCCTCAACACAGCAGGCACAAAAGGACTCTGATTCCTATACTAGTGGTTCCAGTTGAGGGCTTGGCTGTGGAGCTGCCTCTGGAGAGACATATAAGAAGAGGTTTTATTTTTTGGTATTTTTTTACATAAAGGTCTGGACACAGTGTAAGGTATGTGCTCTTGAAAAAGACTTGTGCTAGTCTTTAGGGAATGGGGGTGGTAGTGAATATCTTTTGGACTTATGGTTTCTTTCAGATTGGAAACACCATATTGCTTACACCAATTCAGTTCCAGACAATGTGGTGGCAGGGACCAGGGAATTTAAAGAGGATAGGAGCTTTTACTTGCCTTCATATGCATTGTCCCCTAGCCTATTTCTACTGCATTCTGTAGGAGAACATTTTTTTTTAGCTCAAATATGTTTGTACTTTCAGTGCTGATGATCAGTTCTGCACTGTCAAGGGAGCTACAATAACAATCTTTAAAACAGCATTTGGCATTCAAGCAAATATCCCACAACAAAGATGACAGTCACTTATCGTCCCTTGCTTCAGGCTGACTGCCCTCAAAAATTTTCAGCTGAAAGCTGTGATGGTCATGGCCTGGGGCGTATCACAGACTTCCTGGCTTTGTCCTCAGGGTTATTGCAACAGTTGTGCTGTGAAGGAACAATGAGGTAGTGAGAAAGGGCTCTCATATCTGGGGTATGACTTCTTTGCAACTGGTACTTAAGCTTGGAAATTATGTGTGAGGAGACTTAGTAATGTGGCTATAGTTAAATTAGTGCTTTACCTCCTAAAAAGTGGAGTACTCTCAGAGATAGTCTGGTTTTTAGCTTTAAGAGTTCCTAAAGGCCTTTAAAAATCTGGGTGAGTCTTACTTTGCCTTATATTCTGAATATGTGTGCAGGAAAACCTGAGCACAGAATCAATCACTAGGGATTTTTTCAAGGTTAAACAATGAATTAGTTGTAGTGATTAATTACATCTCACCTCTTAATTCCTGAGCAACTAGAGGATCATACTGTCTTGCGAGGTAATTCCCATGCCTTTCCTTTATTCCTGCACACTATTTTCCCATAGACCTCCTTGAAAGCTCAAGGGTGGACATGCTGTTTTCCAGCCTTTAGTAGTAAAGAGTCAGCTGTGCATTTAATTTCTGTCCTTGTTCTGAGACAGTTAGTGGTTGTTTAGCCTGGAGAGCCAAATATCTCTGAGTCAAAGTAATGGGTCTCCATGCATGGTTTGTAGCTAATGCTATTGTAATACAGAAGAAACATGAAGCACTGAATGTTTCTTTCAAATACCATGGCACTCAAGCAAGTAGGATATGTTCGAGACATGCCAGCTTCTTAATCCAAGGAGTCTACATGATAAATACGAAATAGTAGGTTGGAACCTGCAAAGACATCTCCTGCCTTCCCCTTATGATATAGTGCTTTCACACTTGCAGAGAAGCAAATTTCTATAGTATCATGCATCTGAGGGATTTCTTCTCCCTCTGTTATCAAAACAAAAAAAGTATAAGAAATCAAAGGGTAAAAACATTTTCAGATTTGCGTGTTCAAATTGAGGTTCTGCCTTTTCTTTAGCTGGCTAAACTCTGTGTTTTGCTCTTTGGAGTTTCTCAGCATCAGTTTATTAATGTATGTTTTCATGTGGGGAAAATAGGCAGGAAATGCACAGCTGAAATTACAGTTGCTTGACCTAGTTTGTGAAGTCCTAGGCTGTGAGTTTGTCAGCCTCTCAAGTCCAGCTCTGTGAGAGCAGCCACCTTTAAGAAATGTATTAGTTGTTCATGTTGTGTTTGATTTATGGGAGAAGATTCTAAATCTGGTTTAATTTTGGGATGCTGAAATAGAAAGATGTTAACAGTCTAAAATAATTGTGTGACATGAATACCAAGAAGAGAGGGATCGGGGAAAGGAAATATTTAGGATTGTAGGCAGGATAAATATAAGCTAAAGGAAAACTGAGATGGTCATCATAAGAAAAATCCTGGAATTAAAATGTATTCAGCTGAGCTGTTAAGTACAGTTGCATAATCCTAGCTCTTTAGGACAGTCAACATTAGAATAGAAATACACCACAAATGTACCTATATCTCTGTAGACTATATCTAAAGAATCTGCCTACATGTATTTTAAAGCACTTACCACTGCACTGAAAGGGGACTGGGGGGCAACCTACTGAGCCGGGGAAGTGGTCTACATGGCCTACGTACTTGTTCTGAACAAAAATTCTGGAGCCCAGTTCTCTTGCTTTATCAGATCACTGCAAGCACTTTCCCATGTAAATAGGTGGGATTTCCTAGGAACACATCCTTATAAAACTTTTCTTTCACTCTCTCTACTCAATGTTTCCACGTAATGTTACAGCCATCTGAGCTTAAACTAGATTTTCGGATCTCCAAAGCTAGATGAACCTGAATGAAAGTGGCATCACCACTTCTCCGCCTGCCGTGTCGAAAGCACTCATAGGTCATTATATTACAAAGCTGAACATACCACCTGGTTTTCCTGTGTAAACCTGATGTATCTTTTACAGCAATGAGGGTTTGACTTTTCTGCATTGTATCTAGTGTGGGCAATAGAATTAAAGTTAGCTCCAGTATTAGTGTGCTAATTTTTTAAAAAAATTTTTATTTCAGTTGTCTTTGAATACTTCCTTTAAGCACTAAGGAAAAGGCAAATTTGGGTCCTTTCCAGCTTTGGAGTGTCAACAGATTTGCTAGGCTTGAGTAATTTTATTTTTTTAAAGTTATTAAAGCTAACAGGCAGAATTCAGCCATTACCAGGGTTTTGTATAATACTTCAATTCCCTTACACACTGCCAGTTGCTAACAGCACATGGAGTTAATCCGAGGTGGCCCAGCTTCTGGAATCTGTAGGCTGAATTAGTTGAAAAGGACTTAAGATACATTGCCCAAATGTGAGGCTTTTTAAAGATAGTAAGTCATCCTTGCATTTTAAGGCTAGAAATGGATCCAGACAAACATCCCTGAACTGGAGAAGAAATATGGATACAAATTTTGAAACTAATATTTTTCTCTACTGGAAAAGAACCCCCTAATTTTCTATTTATCCTGTTCCTCCTTTCCCTAACAAAGCAGTATTTTTCTGATCATGTGAATTTTATTTACTGACTACCAAGTAATTGCATGGTGAGTAATTGGATGGTTTTGCAGGACTGGAAATGGAATGCTGACTGCTTAACCTGTAGGTGAATATTTCAGCGCTGTGCTGCCCCAGCAGTGAGGGCAGATTGCTCTCAAATGCCAGCTGCGTGATGTGGTGGGATTCAGCCCAGGGGAGTCAAGTGTGTGCTTCGCAAGGAACCACTTAGCTCTGTTGGCAGCCTTGGGAAAGGAGCGAGGACAAAACGGTTCTTAGGGAGAATGTCTCTCCTACTAACAGCCCATTGTCTGGACAAACTGTATCTGTGGCTATCTGAGAACATAGAAGTACTTGTGGTAATCGAAATCTCAATTTGTTCATGCTGAGTACCTGCCGAGCTCTGTTATCTTTCACTGACACTAGATGAAAATTAAATATTTGATTTAGCTGCAGGACCTTAAGTAACTGCCTAAATCACTGCTGGAAAAGTAAATAAGATTTTAAAAGAAAAATGTGTAGCACAGAAACTGCCAGAAGGAAGCAGTATTCAGCACCACTTTAGTTGAAAGAGGGGAACAATTCTTGCTATTTCTCAGCAGTGGATCTTTTCTTTCTGACCCAGCAGCAGTTGATTAGTTACCCTGAGCTGTTGTAATCTGCACCAGGTCCCACTAAAATCCCTGGGTTTTTGCTTAAGAAGGAATGGGGAAAAAATGCAGCCCAGCTGTTACAATATAGAAACCTACAAGAGCAAAGCTTGTAAAAAGAAGCCCAGCACAGAGAGAGATTTTATTCATATGGATGGAGTTTTTTTCTCCTTTTCTTTTTCTTTTTTTTTTTTTTTTTTAACCACATGGAGCATTTTCCACCCATAGTTTTTTGCAAATCTTCTTCCCCTTGTTGCTGGGAGATTTAAAACAAACAGCCAAACAACCAAGGGCATTTAATGAACTCTGAATTGCCTTGCAATTATTAACTGAGAGAATTTCTAGGTTTCCCACTTCCCCAACTGGCCTAAAATTACAAAAATAACCTCATCTTGTTATAATCCTGTTTCACAACTCGTTTTTTACTGCTTAATTCCACTCTAGACTGGATTTTTCTTTCTCAGCTCTCGTTTTTCCCCTACTACACATGTATCCACTCTTCCTCTGTCACAAACAAGTTTGTTCACACACCCCCACACATCCATGCTCACATACATCAGGAGTGGTTTACAGCTCAATTTGAAAGATGTTTCTTAACAACAACAACAACAACAAAAAAGCTTTCATTGTTTCTGATGTAGAGCACAACTAACAAAACAAAGGAAACCAGAGCGGGCAGTAAAACTCTTGTGGTGTGCAAGCTCAGTTGTGGGAAATGTGGTGTTAATTTTTCTTATTTTAAAACCCACTAATGCCTCTCACAGAACTTAAAAGAACACTTCGTTTACTTAAAAAGTAAAAAAAAATAATCTGATGACTTCGTTATATGGGATTTATTTGGATTCTTTCTTTTTCTTAACTAGGAAAGTTTGTAGGAAAACAGGATATTTGTCTCTGAAGAGGTTGTCTGCTACTTATTTCCTGCATAAACTTCCTGCTGTTGCTACTTTAGAAACTACTGTCTAATCCACTTGTGTCCCAGGCCTTTAACTCTGTCACTGTGCACCTGGTCTCCAGACCACGGAGTTCCAAAATTAATTTGTTCTCCCATATCACCCCTGCCCTTAATTTCTTTAGCATCCACTGGCTGGGTCATGTGACAAGGTTTTCCTCACTCATTCTTTCCTTGAATAACCATTTTGTTCATCTCTCCCTCAAATTTCCTTGTTTCCTCACATGCTGTTCTTCACAGTACTTAAATTTGAACAGTCTGCTGAAGCTCGTGGAAAGAAGGTCCTTGCTTTTGTGTATGTTTCAGCACTGTCTCACTGCACACAGGAAATACCTACAGCCTTGCAAATATCCCTGGAAATTTGATTTCCTGTTTTTTCTGACTTCATATCCACTCCCTTCATCCTCTAATTAGTACACTTGTTATGAGCTTACTTCTTTAGTTTAGCTAGTCTCTGTGGAGTGTAGTAATACCATGCCAATTTTTTTTTTTTTTTTTAATGTGATAAAGTGCCATTTTCTTCCATCAGGGCAGATTTCACAGTCAGCTGTGTATTAAAAGGTCAATGTACAAAAACCTTATAAAAGTATTGATCAGTCTGGAAGCTAGTGATATTTTTGTAATGCCCTGGTGACACAATGATTAAACTGATTAAGCCATAAACGATGAGGACATCAACTTCTGTCAGTTCAGCTCCTGGAATAGCCTTCCAGCCCCCAGTCTCCCAGTGTTCTGGATAAATGTGCTTTGAGTTCGTTGTAAAATGCCAGGTCAATGGACTGCCGAGTACTCAAACAAAGCTAAATGTCCTGACCACGTGCAAAGCCAGCTCCCCTGCCTGTGCTGCCACAGGTGAAATCAAGGCAGGGAAATGTGAGCAGTTGGCAGACCTACAGCAGATGCCATCTCAGTTTGTCTGTGATGAGGGTGAGCTGTTCCTCTCCACTGGTGACATGTTTTCTGCTTCTGCCTGGCAATTTGCCTGGCTGCTCTTCACTACTTATTATCCAGATAGTCTCAGGTCTGATATAATTGCATCTGGAAAAGGTTTCTATCTAATTCTTTGTAGAGCATAATCACAGTGCAACAGCTTCAAAGGGAACCCCTGAATGTGTCCAGCATTAGGTACTGGGGCTACTCTAATGGCTCCAATAAATGAAGCTAAACATTGAGACCATTTGAAGAGTGTGACAAGCGTGGATGGTAGTGGTGGTAGCAACTTGCTTATTACGCATGTCACACCAGGAACACTGCACACAAGCTTTCAGCCATCTGAGTCGTGTGCCAGGATGTGGGGCAAAACATAGTCCTAGCTGTTTAAGGCCCTGATTACCTGGGAAATGCTTGTTTTTTGCAGAGTCACATACCCAGAACTGGTGACGAGGGAGCTGAAGTGGGAGTGCGTCAAGACGACGTTTGTGGCAGCGCACTCTGTAGCACAGCCTGCGTTGGCTCACTCGCTAGGCAACCTCTGAATGCTGCCTTTCTCAAGTGTTTGGGAGGAGGTGAGCTGATCTCCTTTTGGGTATGGCTAGAACAGAGCAGCTCTGATTCTGAATCATTATTCTGCCACCGATTAATTAACAATGGGAACAGTTTATTCATTAACTGAACTTGTCTCTCTTCTCTGCTTTAATTTGGGAAAAGCAATTAAGTACTAGGGTTGATGAACCAGAGTGTAAATACACAAACAGCTAGTCCCAAAGCCCTGTGCCCTTCTTTATGTGAGGAGGGTGTTAACACCTATTACCTGTGAGGTAAACTTCCCGCAACTTTCCTGTTAGAGCCTGTAGGGATGAGGCTATGGCGAGTGAGCAGCGTGGGTGCATTGTTGGCACCCACACGTAACAGAAGCTGGGCTTGGGCCAAGATCACTGTGCAGATACAGCTGGTGCATCAGACCCTGCATGGATTTAGCAGTTGCTATGCATCCGTGGAACTAGTAATGGTGCACAACAACCTTGCATGGAAGGAATTTAATTCTCATTTTTTTATCTTATGAGAAGCCCTCTTTGTAAATGCAGCCACTTGTACTTGCTGCAGTGCAGAGAGGATTTTTTGCTATGCATGTAAGGATCACTAGACCCATCACTGACATATGTTAGCCTTCTGGATGGAAGGCAACAGCTTTTGTTACCATTTCCTGTGGACTTTATGGCATTGCGGTCTCTTGCCCCTCTCCAATTCCTAGCACTCAGAAAGGATGAGAAAAACACTACCACATGAATGAGCAACTGGTATAATCCTGCTGAGACAGGATACCACTTTCAAGTTGCACGTGATTGAAATTTGTGATGATTTCCATCCTTCTGGAGATCCACTGGCCAGCTATAGGCAAAAAATGATTCTGAGTTTGAGATATCTTGGCAGTTGGAGGGATAAGCTCTTGAGCAGTCATTAACTGATGCAGACAGACAGAAGCAAAAGGAAAGCAACTCAGGGGGAGTGAGATGTGCACTTTTCTTTGAATTTATTCTTTAGCTTCTGTTTCTTATCATGGTCCACTGATTTTGTAGTTAATATTGTAGTAGAGATTTTGTAGTTTCTTTGTAAGCTTGGGTCATTTTTTCAGGAGTGGGTTCAAACATTTAGTCTTGGCTTTGAACTCTCATGTGACAGGTTAGGCATCTGTGTTATAATTATGACCAGATATTTTCTATTCCCAAGGACTTTTCTTGTATCTTTCTCACTGATGCCCAGAAAAGTTTAGTAACAGCCAAGGGAGTTAAAGACTGAGCTACTTACTTCAGTCCTTGGTGAGATGAGCTTGTGAAACTGCAGATTTGTTTCACTGTTACACATTAATGGTTAAGAGTGTGGTAGCACCTAGAAGAGAAGACAAGAATACAAACTAGGCATCCACCTGACAAATGCCCTCCTTCTTTGCTGGACAAATGTGTGACAAAAGAAAAGAAGTAAGGCAGAAAGAGATGGAGGTACAGAGAGAGACAGCAGCAAAGATGGGGCAGATGCTGAATAACCAGGTCTTCCAGTCTCCTCCATAAGACTTTTTCTCTTCAGCCCGTTTAGAGATGATCTTGTTGGCAATCAAATTAGAAATGGAGGCTAAAGACTGACCATGCAGTGGGAGAAAATAGTAGCTTGAAACCTCAAGACACTTCTCTTCCATCCTGTGAAGAGGGATTGTCACAGGCCTGATTGTCAGAAGAGCGGATATGGATTGGCCTCAGAGAGCCTGTGCAAAAGGGTAGCAGATGAAGGATCTGAATCTCAGTGACACTTCTGAGTCTGACACAGCTAAGAGAAAAACAGAGCATTTAATTACAGGAGGGTTTCAATTACATGAATTGCTGGTCCAATGTGTAGTCAAAAGCCTGTATAGGATAGGTCCTTCAGATTGCTGAGCAGGCTTTAAAGGCAAGATATGAAGGGTAGATGAAACATGATTCAAAACTGTCTAGTAAAGATGCACTATGGTCTTCTCACCATGAGGCAGATGAAGTTTGTAAATGGGCAAGGAGTGCATTGACTCTGCTCTCTCTAGGATCCCCACTACAAATTATTTTGACTTGTGACAGCCACAAGCTGAAGTAATAAAATAAACTTAAATCTGACACTGCATGCAACCTATGAACATCTCTCTTATGCCAGACAAAATGCTTTCAGATGCCTCTCCTAAGACAATTGATTATTGAAGACCCTTCTTTTTTTAAGAAAAAAAAAAGAAAAGCTGGTGACATACCATCTGCATAGGTAAGTTGTTTCTCTTGGATCTCCTCTTCCTATCCTCTATGTTGTTTATGCAGCAGACAGCAGTGCTGCATGTTCCTTCCTACCCTGGAAATCCACTGTGTGGAATAAGCAGAGGGAAGGAGCAAAGGGAAACTTGAGGTGTAACTGGGCAGTTGGACTTAAGGAAAATAAAGAATAAATGCTTTTCATAGAGCCCGCATGTTAATGACCAGCCAGAGCTGAGAAAATATCAAGCTCAACAGTCATCAAGTGTGAAAAAACTCCTCTTTAAGATGGGAATTTGAGGCCTTACTTTGTTAGGATCAGTTCCAGACCAGGATTTAGGCATCATGATTTTCAGTAGAGGAATTCCTTCCCTCGTCCCCAGTTCAAAAGCTTGGTTACAGCACATGAATTTACAGGGCTGACTTTGGATCATAATGGAATGAATTTAGGTGTCTAAGAATAGCAGTCACACTGAATGGAGGGGATGAGAGAGTCTGATCCAGCCAACTGGCAATGTGATGACACCTCTCTATATTGCCTGGATTTAGAGAGCGATCTCAGAGGTGGCATTTTGAAATGGAGATTCAGCTTCTGAAACTGCTTCTGGGCAGATAAATGCCTGGCCTGTATGCTTCAGATAAAAGCTGCTTTTTTTAATAACACTTGTTTGAAGGAGGAGCCTTCAACAATCCTTGTTTCATACCTAGATTACTCATTCAGGAAGTGTTAAAGATGAGTATAGACCTTTTGCCTGCAATGATGCCATAAATAACTCTCATATGGGAAAACTTTCTGCAATTCTTGAGCCTCAGTGAGTGTGCACAGATTCACTGGAGAGCAAATAGAAATACAGTGTGGTTGAATAGTACAGTGCTTGTACCTTGAAATTGTTCATAATTTTCAATTATTTACTTGTTCCTTTCATTTTGAAGGCAAGAACTATAAATTCATACAACTTCCTGAAAAAAAAATGAGTGAGAAGCTATCAGATGTTAGTTAACAAGTTCAGATTACTTCCTCAATGACAGGGTTACACTTTGAGTGTTAGAGTGAAGGGTAAGAGTGCTGATTTTTCAATTGGTATAGCAGTAATGGGACCCCACTAATGTCTCTAGTGGCATAAAATGAGATAGATTAAGGAACAGATAAGACATAAAAGGGCATAAATATGTCAGTTCCTCTGAGCAGGCAATATGACAAAGGAGAATTCAACAGGAGAGCAATAGACTGGCATGCAGCTGGGTTGCCACAATCAAACAGACTGAAAACCATCACACCCTCAAGAGGTGTAATTTTGCTCTATTTTTGTGCCCATAAGAAGGGTCTGCAAAGGCATATTAGATTTTTTTTTCTATATCCTCTCCTCTTTTTACTTTCACCTTAGGGATGACACAGACACTTGATCACTATGATATTCAATGACTCATGCTCAGGAACACAAAGCTAAATTGATTACCAATCCATCCTCCAGGAAATACTGGTGGGTATCCTCAGGAATTTAGGTTAGGTTCAGGTAAACATCTCTCACACTGGTTCTTCTGATGACTAGAGCAAGTTGGTTCTTCCTGCTTTCTGTTTCTAACAACAGAAGTCTTGTTCTCAGTTAAATAAAAAAAAAAAAGTATATATTTGGTAATTAAAAAAATCCAAACAACAAAGAAACCCAACAAAACCTTCCAACAGAAAATATAATGATATACCAGAAGAACAATTTATGCATTAAAATCTCTTCTCAATTTTCCAGAAGGCATCCGAAGCTCATTAAAAGAGGCTTTATTTTAGTGTGGTTGTGGTTTTCATTTTCTCTCTTAAAACAGCTTCTGTCACAGACAAATCACTTTCTCTGGCATTTTCATGCACATATTTCCTAGCAGTCATGCTAATACCATCACAGGAGGGAAGCATTTAACTATTGCTGTTTCACCTCTGTCTCAGCAGTGAGCAATTCTGACTTGCAATTGCCACTGAATACAATTTTCCTGCAGGAAAATGTAGCCAAAACAGAACCCTTGCCTTAAATAATAAAACCAACAAACTTACGCAATGACTGATTTCTGCACTATGAAAATCTGTTCTTTTGCATGGTTGAATTGGTGGAATACAAAGAGATTTCCAAGTCAAGTAATTATGATGCGCCCAGGATGCAGCACATGTTGCAGGCTATGTTAAGGATCAGATCAAGGGCACAATTATTCAGTAATGGTGTGTTTGCACCAAAGTGGTTGATTTTACCTGATATCTGCCTCTATTGTCTGAATGCCAATCTGTGGTGGCCTTATCTGCAATATTTGCTGTGTAACAGCCTTATTCAAAAAGTTTTAAAGTCAATGCAAGGCTTCTCATTGCTTTTAACAGTTTTGCGTAAGGCTCGGATTTGAACACTCATGGGAAGCCTCAATTTTAGCCTTCATCTCCCTGCTTTGAAAATGTAGTCTTGGCTACCCAGCATGAAGAAGGCTTCCTTGGTGCCAGCAGCTGGATTTTTTTATTGTTGTGTCCCTTGCAGGCAGTGTCACTCAGTAGTTTGATTTATCAAGGTACTTTAGACACATTCTTAATTTTAAGTCACCTTATGAGCCTATGTAAATCAGGGAGCATTGTTTGGGTGCTTAAAATCAGGTAGGTTCTCACCTAAGTCCTTAAAATGCAGAATCAGAATAGCCATACCCACATGTAGCAGTCCTACGTTACTAACTACTACTGTAGGATTGTGGAATGAGGATGGGACCCTTTGGCCCTGAGGCACTCTGTTGAAGGATCTGAAATAAAGCACTTGTTTGGCAGAGAAATAGAAGAAAGAGATGGCCTTGAAGGGAATACCTGACAGGAATAGTGTCAAGTTAGTCACTGGAACAAATAAGCCCACTGATGGAGAAGAAGTAGTTAAAGAGGACCAGCAGTCCCAGAACTAAATACTAGACCAGAAGCCTCTGCCAGAGTGATTGCTATAGATGCAGAAAGTTAATAGGAAACTGGAGCTAAACTGCCTCCTTCAGTTATGGCATATCTGACCAGTTGTCTGTGGTGGCTTCAACCTTAATGCTTTCTTCATGGGTCTCCTGACCTGCGAAGGTGTAGCAGCATTCCCAGTAGAGTCAATCTGGTGAGCTGACCTTGATGTACTTTCTAGGCACACTAAGGTGAGATTTTCTAGGACACTGAAGCTGGCCTGACATCTCATTTCTTTTTACAAGAGGTGAGCTTGGTACTTTATTAACTTTATTATTAGCTAGTTTAGAGAGTTGAGTCAGCTCACAAGTTAAACAAGCATTGCAATGGGTGCACAGGAAAGTATAGAAGTAGTCCACAGCTGTGGCAGAGGGGTGGACTCTCTCTCCATCAGGAGTTAGACAAGTGCAGCCACTTCATGCAAGGTCAACATTTTCCATATCTCTTGCCCCAGTAGTACCACCTGTATTTTCAGAACTTAATGATCTACCCTGATCCATGTCATGCTTCCCTATGTAGGATAGTGCAGCAGGACTGAGACTCTGAGGATTATTGTGCAGATGAGGGAAGGTGACAACTGCAGCACTTGTGATGGAACCTGAGTAGACCCTGAGTAACAAGAAATTCCCCATTTACTCTGTTTTCTTATAGACCCCATGTCAAGTCACCACCTTCATGAGACCTTCTTTTAGTCTCTTTACAGGAAAAGAATAGCCCTCTGCCTTCTAAAAGTATTGCAAGGCTAAATTATTTATTTTCCAGAAAAAATAGTTGGTTTCAGCTTCAGACCTATCAAACACTCTCATGGTTCTTGTTTGTACACTTATTTTTTTCAAAAATGTATGGGAGATGAGAAGACTAAAGGTTAGTAGTCCAAAACAAATTTTAGTGGTTATTACTGTAGCAAATAGTTGGATTTGGTAAACATATGAACAAGAGCTTTTTCTTCTCAGCACTTTTTTTTTCCCCACAGAAGAATGTGAACCCCTCTTTATTAGGTGTAAATTGTGTATTACTGCATCAAGAGAATGATGTTGATTTACATGGCATCATGGCTTGGCTCACTCAAGCTCTGCTCCACTTTGCAGGACTACTTTGTGACTGCAGTGAGGCATCCTACTAATTTCTCCTGCAACCCTATTCCTCACATCTCCCAGGCCATGGTGTTTGTGTTTCCTGATTTTAAAGCACAGTCTCTTAATTATGGTCAGAAAAAAGACATAAGAGAAGGGAATGTTCTGATCTGTCTTTTAACTGCAGTTCTGACTGGTATTTATTTCAAAGTAATTATAGGAATGGAAATTGCTATGAAAAAATGGCCTTTTCCTACTAACAATCTCAGACGCTTATGTATATTTGAGACAAATCTGCAGACCTTTGTTGACACAAGTTTTGTTGCAAGCCATATTTATTTTCCAGCCACTACTATGAAATAGCCTTGCAGCAAGGGCTGTCTTCAAGGAGAGGAGAAGGGCAAAGAACCAGAGGGACCTGCAGTGCTAAAGTCACTTTTACTCTCTCGTCACAGGCAGCTTTTGCAGCCGAAACTGTGAGCCTCTCCTGCCCCCTCGTGCAGACATGTGAGCACTGCCAGCAAGTCTCTTTTTCAAAAGTCTGCTCAGAGAAATAGCAAGATAGAAAAACATGCAAAAGAGCTTTGAGGTAATGCAGTTGTGTCGAACAGCATTTTAGAAAGGATATCCATATGAAGACAGCTGTCTAGTCCTGCACTGGAGTATCTCACAAGCCATTAACAAAGAGAAGTTGCTTCTTGAAAACTTGCTTTTCCAGGCTGTAGAATGCACAAGCATATGAAGATGGTAGAACTGGTGGAAGTCTGTGTGTCACATTCAGATTTGACAATAACTGTGTCCAAAATTTTAATCTGAAGAACGGTATCTTCAGGAATTAAGTGTGGAAGCATTAGTTAAGCCTTTCTGCTCTATTGCTTCTCTCTGCAGGACAGGTCTCCCACGTGTGTTGAGTTTCTGCTGGCATGTTGCTGGGTCCTGCTGCCACATGGTGCTTCTTACACTCTCGTCTGGTACCCAGACATCTCAGGCTAGACGTCTGTTCTCTACACTGAGTTCCAAAATATTTTTTGGGTGCCCTTAATTGAAAAAAATTATCAAGATAAATATAAAACAGTTCATCAGAAATGGCACGGTGATCAAAGGGTGAGAGGCACTGCAATACCTAAGCTTTGCATTCATGTTTCAATGCACAGTTTTACATACCTGCACCAATACTGGACCGTATTCAGAAGACTATTTATTTTGGTTTTCTCAGTGCTAACTTAGACAAAATTTCACAAAGGTTAATGGGAGTTCAGCTGAGCAGAGAATGAATACAACCAGAATCAAGACTGTGGTATTTGGTTTTGTTTGGTTTTTTTTCCTAATACAGTCAGGGTCAGAGTGGATTGGTCTGTGTTCCAAAAACATCTTAGCAGAAGATATTGAATTACAGCAGCAGCTTCCTCACCTTATTTTTGAGGACCAAACTAGGTTATACAACTAATGTTATTGAGCAAGCACATACTGACATTGTCTGTGGTACTAGACACCCTATTTTGGGTTTTAGGAGAAAGCACAATCAGTAATACAGGACTGATCAAGACCAGAAAAAATAAGTGGAATCATCAGGAATACAAGTCCTCTAATTCTTTTTCTGGGTTCCCATCCTGTAGGGTTTGAGTCTTTTTCATCATCTTTCTTTGCATAAATGAAATTCTAACATATCCCCCTATCAATTCACAACAAAAACCCCAAACCAAAACCAAAAAAGAGAGAAAAACCACAACAAAAAACCCACCAAACAACAAAGAGAGGAAATTGCTTCTGTTATTACTGTGAACAGACTCCTAAGAGCAGATGTATAAGGTCTCCTAGTTTCTAAACTGGCTTTACCTACTGGAAAGCATTCCTGCAAGCAGCAGGGCACTATCATGTTGTACAAGGGAGGGGTAGTGGTGGGGAACTTGAGCAAAAAAAAGTCACAGAAGAAAAATCCATTAACAATTACTAAATATGAGGATACAACCTCTGTGTCAAGAATTCCCTAAACTATGGATTGCTGAAGCCCATGCCTTTCCCAAAGGAAGTATCACAGTAATCTTGCTATGCTACTTCCCTTCCTAACAACTGGTAGCCACTGCCAAAAAAGAGATAATCAGGTAGCTGACCTTCAGTCTGGTCCTACCCTTCTATTCTTAAGGGCTCTCTTAATCTGAAACCCAATGAGAGCAAATAAGTTGTGATTCACAAGGAAAGAAATTAAGTAGAGAATAATTCACACACTCTTCCCAGTACCCAGCAGTCCTGGCTGCAAATGTACAAGTAACTACGAAAACAGAGAACTGAAAGCCACAAAGAGCCACAAATGGATTAATCAGATCCAAATTTTAAACAATTCACCTTAGAAAGATTAAGTGGTGGTAGTGTTGTTATTGCAACTTTTTTAAGGCCTCAATTAATTCTAGAGAAAGAGAGCCAATGCACCTTTAAAACTTTCTGCTTAATCAAGTATAGCGAATGCTCATTTAATGATTGTCTTTTTGTACCAACAAGAAGTAACAACGCTTTTAGCAAAAGAAATGGAATGAGAGAGAAATTGCCTAATCAGCTCTACTCATGCAGTGCTTTGTGAGAGAGATTATTGAATTTTCAGTCTCTGCAGAATTTTAATGAAGCTCTGTCTTGCTGGAAAATCCAGCCCTTTGTCAATAAAGTTCAATAACTCGACCACCCATGTAATAAGATGTAGTGCCTGCAATCTTTCACTTGCCAAAGCCAGAGCCATGCTGGAATCTCCCTGAAAGTTAGATGTACTCATTTGTGTTGTGTATTTTCCTACAGTCTGCATGCAGTGGAATTTGTATTTACTGTAGTGAAAGTGTTTATAGTGAGGCAGAGAAAAAATTCAAATTTGTCTCAATGTGCTGTTTCTATCATGATAGGAATATTGCCCTGCTGAAAGGGAATACAATTAACCTGTCTTCAGAACCACATCTGTCACAGCAAAACTCTTCATTAAGTTACAAAATAAGTAACAAGGTGCTGAGGAAGACAGAACTACAAGAAAGGGAGTGAAAGGTGTTTCAGTAAGGTCTGAGCTGAGGTGAAAAATTAATAGGCAGAGAAATTCAGAGGGTCACTAAACAGGAGAGTACCCTTGCACCACTGCTGCTGCTTGGTATTGGAAGAAAAGTGAGACCACTGATCTGCCAAACTGGATAGAGCAAATTTCAAGGGATATTCAGAAAGCCCCCCAAAAACCAAAACCCAACAAAACAAAGCAAAAAACAAACAAATAACAACAAAACCACCAAAAAACCAAGAAAGAAACAAAGTTGATTTGGCTGGATGGGTATGGAGTGACTATTATGTATACACCAAATTTTAAGTTCAAAAAAATCAAAAAATGCAGGAATGTGAGCAGGTTTTTTTCTGTGGAATAACTGGCCACATTGAGGTCCTCTGTGCTGCTAGTTTCAAACAAATTCTGTGCTGGATTTACAGGACCTTTTGTTGATGAAAGTTTCGTTGTGGCACTAACTTATTGCAGTGAGAAATTGTTTTTATATTAACTATGTTTTTTCAGTGGAAAAAACTTTTGCTGAAGCAATTTCTAAACCGATTTCTCTCTAACTCTGGACCATATTCCAAGATGAGCAAGAAAGGAATTAAAACTTCTGAAGAGGAATTTGTGTAAAGGAAAATCCATAAACAGCAGTGGGGAGCTGGGATTTGAAAAAACCAGGGGAAGGCTCAGTCTCCCCAGATTAGAGGACACAAAGTTATTGAAGAAAATGTTGTCAGAAACTAGAGCGGTAATACAGAGAATAGCACAGAAGCAGACTAGCCACAGCAGGAGAAAACTTAGAATCAATTCTGACACCAAGGTTGTGATGGAAGTGAAGAAACCTGTAGAATTTATGTCATGGAGAGCAGCAGGAAGTGTGAAGATTTTTTTGTCCCAGCTGCCTATAAATGTCTTTCAGACAATGGTTTACGTTAAATGAAACTAATACCACAAAGTTAGATGGACAGAATAAACAGGGAAGTAATTAGACATACCCAAAGAATGAAAAATAGGCAGCAAAAGAATAGTAATGCAATGGATAGGGTTTGCTTTATATAGACAGCAGAAGATCAGACAGGTTTAATGAAGATTCTTATAAGCTATGGAAATCTGTCAATTAAAATACGGTGAGTAGCTGGAAATGTTGCAGCTCCATTGCTTTGGAGAAGAATGTTTGTCTGCTGCCAAATGAAAAGCCTTGGGGAAGGATGCAAAAAATGCATTAAAAGTTTCACAGTGGTTGCTCTGGAGGAAAAAGGGCTAAAGGCTGGTAAACCCTAGTTTTGGTAGTTTTTAAGTTGGGTAAGTGTAGTGGTTTGGTTAAAAATATCCATTACTTACTTATTTTCCTTCTGTGAGATAGGAATTAGGAGAAAGCAAAACAGGTTCAAACTTACACGGTTGTGGTACAAAGAAAGAGTTTTATTACTAATAGAATTAAAACTAAAAAGAAATAACAAGAAATTAAAGCAACCCCCCCCTCCCCTTCCAGCACTTCTCTCCTTTTACCCAGCTCACACAAAGGATAACAGAAAATGGCATTTTAGTCAGTGTTGCAGTTATTGAAAAATCTCTCTCTTATGCTTAAGGAAAAAAGCGTTTTTTTCTGCTTCACATGGTTCCCAAACTGCCACCAACAGCAGACCCGCCCAGAAAGAAACAATCTGCTGTGGTGTAAAACATCTCTCCCATGAAAAATCTCACAGTTCCTTCCCACTGCAAAACATGAGACATCACATGGGGTTATTAATCTTTTTAAGGATGAGTTACTTTGGCCTGAACACAAAGGCTTTCTTTACCACAAGTCTCTGAAAGCCTCTCACTGTTTCTATATAGCCTGGCATAGGCACTTTTCATAATCTTCACGGGCCACATGTGAATTCTCCATCCCCCCATGTACTCCAAATGGATTAAAGAGACAAACAGTTTGTGATATTACAGTTTCTTATCAAGGCATGCAAGAAGTTTTTTAAGCTACGCGCGAGAAATACAGCACCGCCCTCTTTTCTCCCGTCGCCATGTTCAGCTCCATCTCACGTGACTCACTTCTCTTTCTCTCTGACTCTGAAGCCGCCATGTTGAAGGGTGTTCTTGTTCAGGCTTTTCGGTGGGGAAAGCCTCGCTCCCTCTGTGCTGCTGGCTGCGTGGTGTCCTCTTCAGTTCAGCACGGAGTGTGCTGGCTGCAGACAGGAGGCTCTGCCGGCTCCCGTTGGCTGCGCTGGCTCCATGTAGAAGAGGAGACGGACCCATTGGTCCCAGGAAGTCACGCTGGATGGGTTTAGCTGTGTGGCAGTCCATGGCTGGTTTTAACTGTGTAGCAATCCATGGCTGGGTTTAGCTGTGTGGCAGTCCATGGCTGGTTTAGCTGTGTGGCAGTCCATGGCTGGGTTTAGCTGTGTGGCAGTCCATGGCTGGTTTAGCTGTGCGGCAATCCATGGCTGGTTTAGCTGTGCGGCAGTCCATGGCTGGGTTTAGCTGTGTGGCAGTCCTTGGCTGGGTTTAGCTGTGTGGCAGTCCATGGCTGGTTTAGCTGTGTGGCAGTCCATGGCTGGGTTTAGCTGTGTGGCAGTCCATGGCTGGGTTTAGCTGTGCGGCAATCCATGGCTGGTTTAGCTGTGCGGCAATCCATGGCTGGTTTAGCTGTGCGGCAGTCCATGGCTGGGTTTAGCTGTGTGGCAGTCCATGGCTGGGTTTAGCTGTGCGGCAGTCCATGGCTGGGTTTAGCTGTGCGGCAGTCCATGGCTGGGTTTAGCTGTGTGGCAGTCCATGGCTGGGTTTAGCTGTGCGGCAGTCCATGGCTGGGTTTAGCTGTGCGGCAGTCCATGGCTGGTTTGAGCTGTGTGGCAGTCTATGGCTCCTTTGAGCTGTGTGGCAGTCCTTGGCTGGGTTTAGCTGTGTGGCAGTCCATGGCTGGTTTAGCTGTGTGGCAGTCCATGGCTGGGTTTAGCTGTGCGGCAGCCCATGGCTGGTTTGAGCTGTGTGGCAGTCTATGGCTCCTTTGAGCTGTGTGGCAGTCCATGGCTGGTTTAGCTGTGTGGCAGTCCATGGCTGGTTTAGCTGTGCGGCAGTCCATGGCTGGGTTTAGCTGTGAGCAGTCCATGGCTGGTTTTAGCTGCCTGCGGCTCTGGGACAGTACCCCCACAGTGACCCAGGATCCGTGCTGCGGTGTTGGGAAAAGGGGGGGGGCGGCAGGGGCCCCGGCAGGGCCCGGAGGCTCAGAGGGCTCCCCGCACCTTCCGGCAGGCAAGCTGGAATGAAAAGGAATTCCTGCCTTTCCACGCGGTTTAAATATGTAGATTGTGAGAAGCATCGTTAGTCTAAAAGACTGTCCATCAACTCAGGTTCAACCCACTACAGTAAGTGTCTGGAGTTCTTGCTACCCTGGCCAAAATCTCTCAAGTCATCCAGATTAAGAGAGATGTGACTAACAAAGCACCCCTTTTCCAAAAATGGTCACAGGTAGCACTATGATCTTCTGGGAATTTTATGACACCCACTGGTAGAAATGCAAAGAAATGAGATACGAGATAGAAAACAGGTAAATATCTTAATAAGAAATATCCAGAAACACTACTAAAGCTGCGGGGATTTTAGTCAAAGAAAGAATTAGCATGGAAATAGAAGAAAGCAGACAGAGTGAGGCAAAGAGAATGGGTAAGAGTAGGGAAAGAGGAAATCATTCTGGAAGGAAATGAAGATGATGGCATTGCTGAAGAGCGAATTAATAGAATGGAGCAGTCCATCAGATTGAAAACTAATATAAGTGGAAAGACAGGTTATTAAATACTTGCAGAAGAATTGTTTTCATGTTTAGCCAGAGCTAAACCCAGAGCAGGATAAGAATATGAACTGAATTTTTAAAAGAAAGAGACTTGCTTGAGTACTTGCTGGTAAATAGGTTGGAAATGGAGTAGCAGAAAATGTATTGGAGAAAGGAAATTTATAAATAAGCTGTTGAAGAGAGTAGGTTTTTGAGCCCTCAGAAACCGCTGTTAAAAAACTGTGAACAAAGCAGCTATTTTAAAGGATGTGTGTACCAGGAAAGATCTAGCTGCCTGAAAAGAGAAAAAGAGAGAAAACACCAGAGGAAGAAACACACAAAAGTTAATGTTTGAGGCATAAGACGTGTTCTAATAGAAATGAAGAGAGAAGAAAGGATTGCCAGCAAGTCTAGAAATCAGAGAGGGTGTGGCAAACAGTGAACTTGCATGTACCAGTGTTTGTTTGCTGGAGTCAGACAATTGCCAGAGCATTTGTGGTTTATGTCTTAGAACAAATGTCTGGGAAGAGTCCAGACTTTGTCTTACTGAGTGTACAAACCATCTGAGATTAACTGATTACTGATGAACACAAGGCAAGGACCTTTTCCTCTGTACTTGCCAAGTGAGACTCTCCAAAGGTGGGTGTAGGTTAGCCAAACCTTTTAAGAGTCATTTATTTTCCATCTCAGAAGTTATTTAGACAAGGTAAAATGTGCCATTGAATGATACATCCTAGGTCAGTCACAAGACATGTTGCTTCATGCAGGGGTTACTGGGTACAATTCTGGCCTTTATGTCAAAGGGAATCTGACAAGTCTATCTTAATGTTCCCTTTCAGTTTTACACTTCATTAACACAAAGTATTACATTTCATCTTCTTCATATGGAGACAGCCTTCTTTATAGAATGGCGTGTTCTCAATATTCAGAGTGAATAGTGTTTTATTACAGGAAAGGATTCTTACTGCATCCCTTTCTATTAGTGTGAATCCATAATTAAAAGGTATTACATAAAGCAGGTGCACGATTTAACTCTAGGAGGGACAAAGCGATGGCACCTCAGCAAAAAGATTCAAAGGAGGATGGGTGTTAGTGCCCAGACCTCCCTGCAGATCCACCTTATTCATTCCTGAATGCACATCCTCTATGCAATTCTGTACCATAAGGAGTAGCAATAAAGAGGCAGCTAAGCAAAAGTGGAAGCCAATAACATGTGAAATGCATGGGTTTCTATGAAGCAGCAATTCCTGCCAACCCTTCCAAGACTAGGATTCAGTTGCAGCCTTACAGATGACATCTATGTAGGCCATTGTGGCTAATTATATATCTGAGATGCTATTTTCTTTCCTGAAAAGGTGCAAATAACTGTGAATAGCTGGATACCTCCCTGAGTTGAAATTGAATGAGATAACAAGATTTAATTACACTAAATACAAGTAATTTTGACCTTGTTAAGAGCCTACATGAACAGTAAGAAATATGGGTTTTATTCCTATCTTTGCTACAGCATTTCCTTCATTATGAGCAATTTTAAAATTTACTCTTGCTGACTAGTACTGTGTTTAAAGTATTTTGCATGAAGTGAGGTACCACTGTATAGGTTAAAGACTTGTTCTTTCTTCTCCTGTATGTGTCATTTTATATCTGTAAAATGTGACTTAAGTCCTTAGTATAAGATATTAAACAAGCACAAAGTTTAGTAAAAAGTTATGCTAATGAATATGCAAAAGTCAACCCTTCACTGAAAATAAGCACATGATAAAATATAGCTAACTAAAACAATAAAAATATATGAAACTGAAACTGATGCAAAACAGCATCTGTACTAGATATAAAATACACTGGGACAGTGTAGCAAGGGTATTTTCATCAAAGAAGCCTCACTACTGGAAAAATTAATACTGCAAACAAGAGCCCAGGAATATCCTTGACCTTTATGAATTTTTTTGCCTTGGGTTCATTTTGTTTCATTTCTAAAATGAAACTTTTTCAATTTAGTGCAGCTTAAGTTATATGATTAGAAAATTCTGATAATCATGTTACTCTTCTTAGTTGTTGCCATTTTAATTTTGATTATATACCATGATTCATTATGTACCATGTATTTTATGTTTTTATGGAAATAATACTGTGAGATACTGCTCTTATGATATCTGCATGGTCTCCCTAAAAGGAGACATTTTAACATGCTAGCTACTCTCTCTCTTCATGCAGGAGAAAAGCTGAATGGGTCGGGGAGGCTGAAAGCAAGCTCCTTGTTCTTGAAGTCTGTAGAAGTGGTTTCAAGCACCAGCAAAGAGCTTGGATTATATAACTGCTGGCATACATCATCACAGGTATTTCATGCCTTTCATTTCTTTGGTTCTGTGAGTATCAGTGATTTCAGAGTATACAAAGTGATGCATGTGAGCTCCAGTATGCTGATAAAAGTCCAAATTGCAAACCTTGTTCTTTCTTTCTGAATGCCTGTCCCCACCTTCACCTCATTATGCAAGGATCTTTGCTTTCAAGACACAAAATAAAAGAGCGCTTAAAAAGTTCGATGCTATAACAATGACGAAAATCCTGCTTGTGAATCCACTCCTTTAAACTTTGCTCTTGCTGCTCTTTTATGTTAAGCATATCTGTATCTCCAGTGTTGTTTAATGTTTGGCTCTATGTTTACCCTTCTTGAAGAAAGTGTGGGTGCGTAGGTTGCCTTGTGAAAGTGGATGTCAGGGAACTCGGGGTAGAATTCTGCTATCTTTTTTTTTTTTTTGTATTATATCCCAACTTTTCTTGATTAATCCTGTGCTAAAGCTAGAAGAGGATCTTTTATTTTCTTGGCCTGACTTCCTCATCCTAAAAGGCACTTCGATTTGCATGGAAGGAATGGCATTGGAAAGATTACACAGAAAGGGGCTTATATGAAGGAAAGCTGATTGAGAAAGCTTATTTTTAAAAGTCTGGTCCTTTTAGTTTTGTATTATACATTAAATTAGCTCTTTACCCTTTATACTTCTGTGCTCTTGGATGAAATAAAAAGTTAAAAAGAAGCATTTTTAATATACCATAAATTCTCAGACACATTTTCCCCAAGAATGTGGAGCTTTAAAGCTGAGGATAGATCCAAAGAAGAGTTGGATGTCCTGTTGAAAACTGAGGAAAGGTTAGCAAACCTGACCTCATTCCTGTTTCCCTCCTGGGTTTTAGAGCAAAGGACAGCAAGGGGTGGAGCGCACAGAGCAGTTGCTCTCAGTCGGATTGTTGTGGTTTTAGAAGGGAGGTCTTGATGGGTGGGTCCTGAACCATCCCAGGGGAGCAACATATATCAGTAGAAGTAGATAGACCCAATTTTTATAAAAAGCAATGATAGACACTAATGGTAAAATGAGATAAATCACCCTCAGCTGGAAGCACTAAAGGTCATTTGTGATTTAGTACTCAGAGCAGCTTTGGAAAGGCAATCCTATCCTCTTCATTAATCATTAAAAGTCCTGTACTGAATAGCTTCTTTGTCTGCAAAAATTGGAAGATGCAGAAATTTTTCTGTTCTCCCTCCTTGATGTTATTTAATTTTGTGGGTTTTGTGTGTAATGCCCAAAAGCATAGCTTGTCCTTCTACTAAATCTTTCTCCAAAGTCTCTTATTTCTGATGCTGTTGTAGAATGACATTCTTGTCCCCTCCAACCTTTCATTGTATAAACAGCAAAGAGAAAAGAAGAGAAAAAATGAGAAAAGGAATAGGAAGCATTTTGTGTCCCAGCTTTGCACAGCACTGAAGCTTAGGTCTTGTCTTGTGTCTAGCAGCAAGTCTTGTCTTGCTGCTAATGAAAAGCCTTCTGCCACAGAAGACATACTCGCTGCCTCAGTGGGCCAGTGGCCTTCCTCCAAATTCATACAGTTGTTGAAGAACCCTCTTCCAGACTGCCCCTGGCTGGGTAAAGCATGTTTTATTCTATGAGCAATGTAGGTAATATACATATTTACACATTGATATGTTTTCTGGACTGCTGGGAAAATGTAAAACTCATAATTGTCCCACTAACCTGAATTTCTGCTTAACACTGGAAACAATACAAAAATATCAGTTTATTCCAGTGAAACATAAAGAAAATAAATTGACTACCAGATGAGGAAAATGAAGAGAGGATATGAATTTAATAATTACCTGAGACTTAAGCAGAGCTTTAGGTCTTTGTTAAGTTCATTTGACAGAGAAAAATAGCTAATTTTTATAACTTGTGAGAATAGGGGTCAATTTCTTTCCAAAACTTAACTTACATCTAGAGCTGCGCGTTTCCTTGGATAACCCTTTTGTCAGTGGTGATAAATGTACTTCCAAAGATTTCCGGAGACTTTTAACTTTGATGAGCAGTTCAATCAACATACTCAGTTTTGACATGACTTCTAATGGATTAGAGCTTTTTTTTCATATAAAATTGGGATGTGTCTCTTCCTATAAACAGGTTAGAGAGAATAAGCATTTCTGAGTTGTCACAACAATTTCGTCTAAGTCTGTAAGCTGTTACAGCCTACAATTTGAGAACAATTTAATTATGTGAACATTGCAATGGTAATAAGGAAGACCGCTTATTGCTAGCTCACAGCAGAGATTATACATGGTAGGTAATGAGACAAAGCTGGCAGACAGTAGCAAACTTGGTCCTAGCAATTCCCCAGTCTGAACCTGCTGGGTTTGGAGAAGCATAGGCATGGAACTGTTTTCATGGCCCTATGGGGGCTTGTAGATGGAAGCCATTTTGGGAGGTGCCAAATGGTGCCATGAAGTCCATGGATATGGAGTATGCTTTGTGCCTCTTTGGGGCAAGACTCAATGGACATAAGCCCTTAAACCAGTATTTTCATAGGGGAATGTTTCACCTGGCGTATATATCTGTATATACAGTCTCAAAGAAGTGACTCACTTCTAAACAGAGAATCAGAAGAAGCACCCACAAAGGGCAATGGAATTGTACGGGATTTCAGCAGAGCCACATTGGGGCCATCGTGTGCCTTTTTGACTTATTTATCTTGTTGCTTATGTAAGGCCTGCCACGATTGTGAGACACTAATGGCTCAATATTCCTACCGTCTTCCAAGTGGGCAGGATTAGTTTTTTACCACACCCCTTGCCCCTCCCTCCACCAACAATACAAGAATAAGGATATTACTGGGAAGATGAAGGAACGCTGATCCCAGACAACATGTTGCCCTCTGATTTGATCCATTATGCACATCTCTGCCGTCCAGGATCATAAAGAGACCAACTTTATCTTGTATAAAAAGTAATTGATGCCGCACATGTGTTGCAAGGCTCAATGGTGAGCCTTTTATTTGCACTCCTCTGCCCAGCTGCTGGCTCTGTAACCCAGGGTGGACTGTCAGGACACAGCCATTTAAATGTGTATTTCATAGCTGTATTTTCAGTGGTTGTGTCTCGAAGTGGCCCTTTTGACTCTGGTGTTATCAAATATCATTTAAGCTTTGCACTCCTGGAGTGTGACACTGCCAACCCCTTCATAAAGTAACAGCTGTGCTCCAATGTCTGCTGGCCTCTTGTTCAATTTCTGTATCAGTAGATGGCTCTGCTTCAGTAGTGTGTGTGAGAATTGGGTCTGACTGCCTTTATTTCATTCTGTCATTGCCTGTTGCACCTTGGAGGGTATACAGGGCATGAGACTATGTGGCTAGCATGCCACTGCACCACTAGTTTCCATTTTTGTTCTGTTTGATGTTAGCTCTTCATGTTGTTTTGGAAAAACTACATGCAATGAAAGAAGACTTTCTATTTGCAATGTCATATTCTTGTTTGGAATCCATCTGAGGGCTGTGCCTGTCACAGCTGACTTGCTAAATGAGAGAGAATTCACCTTTTTCATATTTTCACAGTGCCCATTTTCTTTTTTTTTTTCTGCTGTTTTGATGATTTGCAGATTAGGCATGTTGTAAGTCAGCAGTGAAATTCACTGTGCCCTGGGGACCCCCATCTAAGGGTAATTTTAGGCCCTGGCACCCTGACTTAGCAGACAGAGGTGGATACATCTGCTGTGCACACAAATGGTAAGCCTCTTGAGAAACAGCACACAAAGCCAAGCAAGAAGGCAACACAACATATTATTTCTGCAAATGCCTGAACTCAACAGAACAGTGGTTGTGAAAGTGTGCAGTGTGCTGACTGAATCTGCCTGAATGTGTGTAATTGCAGCCATTGTTCATTCAGTCAAAATGATGAAAACTGGTCCATTTTCTTCCCTCTCCCTCCCTTTGTCTCCTTTTGTAATATGTGACTTTTTCTGTACCTTCCTTTGTGTCCTCTTTGTAAATGATCTTTGCCAAATGAAAATTCCACCTGGCATTAATGGTTATACTCTGAAATAACATTGCAGGCTGTAATAGCATTCCATGAGAAGTAAGCCATTATTTTTTGAAAATGTGTGTTCCGTACAAGACTAGGTAATATGTCAAAGTTCTTTGCCTCCTTGAATGTGGAACTCTGGTTTTGTGTTATCTCCATAATGCTGAAGCAACAGCATGTTGCCACTGCTTATCAAATTTTCAATATATCTTGAATATTTTTATTTTTTTTTTTTACATTTAAAAATGCTTCTTCTTCCTGTTTATGTCAAACAAAAGTTCCCAGAACTGTAAAATGACTGTACATGTGTTGCTGTTAGTGGGGAGGAGTTTGTCTTCTATACTGCTTCTAGGTTTTAAGTTCCTCTCAATGCTCTCTTACTGAGTTACATTATCTCTCAGTTTTAAAGATTAATCACTAAGGCTTCTTTAGATAGCTTTCTGGTCAGACAGAACCTCCAACAGAAACCACCAGCTGTATTATTTAAATCTTCTTGCCTCAGAAAGCTCATCTTCATAACTGTATCAAAGAATTTATTAGCCTGAACTACGCCACATTTTGCAAAATATGCCAGACAATGGAAATACTATCCAAACTGAGCTTTTGCAAATATGGTATGAACTATGTCTCTGGGAACTAAGCCAGTTTGTCAGCCATTCTTCCTAATTTTTGTGCTGTTCACAATGTTATTTTCTGGGGTGGGAGTTTGTAAACACTTCCCAAACTTCCAGATGGGACCATAGTCCTTTTCTTCTCTATTTCATCCCTACCAGGGCTGATGCAAGACCCAAGTGAAGCAGGTAACTGGACTGGGGAACTAGTGTAGACCCATTGCCTCCTTTTTCTATGTCAGAGCTCTGTAAAGCAAGATTTCTTGCTGCTGGTGCCACTAGGGAATGGCTGTCATCTGTGGCATAGCAGGTATGAATGCCTGTGAGGAATTCAGTCTCTCCAGGGAGCCCAAATTACCCTTCCCAATAATTTCATGACTTGGCAGGAGCAGAAAGTGTGCTCTTTCAACAGTGAAGGTAAGCCTCAGGGGCCTTTTTCTCTTGCCTGCCAAGCAGTGACTGCCCAGGCCTATCCTTTCACCACGAGGCCACAGAGCTCAGTGTCAGCCATGCTGCCTGACACCATGACATGATCACCACAACATTCTGCACCTCCATAAATGATCACTTTTTGGCTGCAGGCAAGTGACAGTCTCTGTACCTCAGTTTCTCTGGGAAACACACTTTCCTTTTCGAGGAGGAAGTGAAGGCTGGTTAATATTTGATTAATGCTTTCAGAAACAGGGCTAATGATAATCTCCACTCACCCTTTCTTTCCTGTGACAGTATCATGAAATGTAATCAGTAACAACCAGTCACCTAGAACTAAATAAAAAAAAAAACCTTAAAAGGTAAAACGTAACTGTTGTGGATGCTAGAGGCTAAAAACTTTAAGAAGAGGTGGAAGTGAGCTAGTTTGGATAACTGTTTTTTTGATGATGCTAGTAGCAAAATTATTCAGTACATGCAAATGGTAAATGTAAACTTAAAAACGTAAACTCTAAATCTAAACTTTATCTAGGGTTATCCCTAGGAAAAACAAGTCAGGGAAAAGGTCCATAAATGTCTATATCCAGCAGTCCTAAGAAGATGGCAGTATGATAAGGATGATGTAAGAAGGACACTCTCAGAATCAGGGCTGCTTCTGGTGGTGCACATGTGGACACTGTTAGTCTGGGTTGGGTTGGATGTCCTGTATTTTTAACTTCAAGATAAATCTTGCCTCTGAATGACGATTTATTTTCCATTTTGGTAAAAACCATCTAAGCACATGAAATTAACTCATAATTTAATATCCCACAAAAGGAATCTCAATTCTTTTGAGCCTCTCTTACTGTGTATCCACATGACCATATGTGAATGCAAACACATTGTCCCTGAAATGAATTTTGTGTCAATAGCATGTGTATGGGAACTCAGATATTTGCTTTTACAATGAGGTGGGTGACAAGAAAATACTTATGATTTGATGGAAAGAATATAAAAACCATTTGTCAACTACTCAGTAAGGTGAGTGCTGGATATACTTAACAATTTGCTTTGATGGTGGTGTGCATTTTCTAATGTATTGGATGCCTGCTTCCTTCATAAAGTAAATTATGTATCATTAATCTTGCTTGGAAGCTGGTACCTTCAAGATAATTTAGTGATTATTTTCTTAGATAATCTACCAGTTAGGAAAGTATGATGTGATCAATATAGAGAACTAATCTAGCTATCAATGATTTATGTGTGTACATGTACAATATATGCCACACCACACTTGACCTCTTCTCTCAAAGGCATTCACATTTGTTTTGGGGAGTGAAATATTTCATTTCACATCTTTTGGCACTCAATGTTGATAGCAGCTAAGATTTATGATGGCAAAGGGAGTACATTGATTGATTCCTACACTCATCTACCTAAACATTTCTAAAATGTGGGAAATTAGCACTGATTCTTCAATAACTTCCATGAAGCCAAAGCCATGAATCAGTGTGCACTGCAAGATCTGGGCCATAATCAGTGTTGGGAGGACAGATTGATTCTTGACTCAAGGAAGCAATTAAGCATATGCTTAACTTCGAGCACATTTTATGCCTATGGTAATCAGCTACCACTAAACCCATGTGCCTTTATAGAAGAGCACTGGAGCCCTGACAGTCCAGAGCCCATCCTACTCACCTGGAAACCACAGGAGTTTGCTACAAGAAAGACTGAAGTGTGTGTAAGGAGCAAGCTGGTGCCTGTTTGCCTGCTTGATAACTGTGTCCACATACGCTCCTGCAGGGCGTGGATGCACTGGAGCTTTGCCTGAGCCTGCTAGGTGGGATGCTCCAGTGTGACTGCCTGGTGAACTTGTTCTCAAACAGAGCCTGGAGACCACTGTTGCAAACTCTGCAGGGCCAAATATTATGGCCTTAGGATGCAGTAAAGATGAAACTCTGTTTTCCTGGAGGGAGAGGCTATTGAATCAGACTCTGTTCAGCAGACCCTCAATCAGCTTCAGGGGCTAGCAATAGTCTTTCCTTCCAGCTTGGTTGCATTTCCAGCCCGTTATAGTAATAAAAAAGGGAGATAGGATCTATTTGCTTTTGGTGGAAAATGTAGCTTAATGAGAAAGTAAAGTGGTTTGGAGAAAGCATTGTTCTGCCTGTGTCTTCTCCCCAGCTGCAAGGTTTTGAAAAAAACTGGGTAAATAAATATTTCTTTGATGAAGTCCATTTTCACTGCCTTCTGTGAATTTGCTGGTTCAAATTGGAGCTGGAAATATAATTGCTACTACTTTCCAGTGGCAGATATTTCTATCATGATTCTGAACCAAAGGCATGTTTTGGTTGGAAGTCTGTTCTCAGGAGATGTTCTGGCTGATGGGACAGATAAATCAATGGTTTAATTCTACTGAAATTAAAAGGCAAATACCTGTTCTCTGTTACCTTCATTTATACCATGTAAATGACAGTGGAGCATGCTCTGCTTTCTTGTTCCATGGAAGTGTATAGTCCTAGAGGTAAGAGAAATAAGTGAACTTTGGATAGTCCAACTGAAGTTGATTTTTGAACTTTTTAGGTGTACTTATCACTGAAGCTAATGTGTTCCAGAAAAAGCTGCCTCACTTTCTGACCTCCTAATGACTAACTATTGTGCTCTATTTCATTTTTTATTTCACACCTCTCACCTTTGTATTTGGATGCCAGTGAGACGAACACCTTGAAAAGTGATTGAATTCAAAGGACCCCAAGTTTTTCCCTAACTTTAGTTTTATAGAAACCTATTTTTTGCTCCTGTTATCTGGCCTCTGTAAGATTGCTTTCTGACAGTAACCTGGGGACACTGCAGCCTATTATCCTACAGGATCAAAGGACATGCTTTTTTGCAATGGAGCCTTTTTCAATCTTG
The DNA here is from genome assembly GCF_009650955.1 of Corvus moneduloides. Classification (NCBI taxonomy): domain Eukaryota; kingdom Metazoa; phylum Chordata; class Aves; order Passeriformes; family Corvidae; genus Corvus; species Corvus moneduloides. Next base: position 20,922,890 of record NC_045481.1, read on the forward strand.
TATCAACCATAGTAGCAGAGAATCTGTGCACAGAGAGCTGAACCTATTTGGGCTCTAGGATGTAAAGGGTTATTTCATTATTTTTTCAGCTTAGAAAATGTAGCTTGAAAGATAGCTTGGGTCATTTCACAAGACATAATGGGATAAAAATGTATACATCACGTTGAGATATATAGATAACATAGAATTGCAGAATAATTCAGGTTGGAAAGGACATTTAAGATCACTGAGTCCAACAATTTACCCAGCACTGCCAAGTCCACCACTAAATAATATCCCTGAACACCACATCTACACATCTTTTAAATACCTCTGGGGATAGTGATGTCTTTTCCTGGTCTTAAAATCAAGAATCAAACACGGTTAGAAGGGAAAAAGGGATTTTACCTTGGTATTTATTTTAAGGATCCTTAGGTGCACCACATCCAGGTGGAATGCACCAAAACACACCGCAATGCACACCTGGATAGATTTGGTATAGCATTATAGGCTTTACTAATTAGCATATCTGTCAAAGATTCCCCAATGAGAGGTTCAAGTGAACCCCCCTCCCTGAGGAACTTTCCCCTGGATGGTTCTATCTTAGTTTACAGAATGTGTTCTGGAGGGGACCTTGGGGTCTGGGGCTTCTAAGATGTTTAGTCTCCTAGCTTGACAAATAAGTCTAAGAATGTAGGCTAAAAACCACTAAGAATACAAAAGCTGTTAAAAGGTATATAAAAAGGGGTGTAAAAGAAAACACAAAAAATCATCTTGGCATCAATAGTGACTCAACCACTTCCATGGACAGCCTGTTCCAATGCTTGAAAACCCTTTCCGTGAAGAAATTTTTCCTAATAACCCATTTAAGCCTCCCCTTGCACAACTTGAGATCATTTCCTCTTGTCCTATTGCTTGTTACTTGGGAAAAGAGATCGACACCCACCTTGCTACAAGCTCCTTTCAGATAGCTGTGGGAGAGATAAGGTCCCCCTGAGTCTCCTTTTCTCCAGGTTAAACAACTCCAGCTCCTTCAGCCACTCCTTGTAAGACTTGTGTGCCAGACCTTCATCAGCTTTGCTGCCAGCAGGCAGATTTCCAGCCTCTGTCCCCAGCCTGTAGCACTGCAAGGGGGTGCTGTGACTGAAGTGCAGGACCCGGCACCTGGCCTTGTTGAACCTCATGGAGCTGGCCTTGGGTATATAACTGATGTTATCTGTTATGGAAGAGACATTGTATGGCCACCTGCTGCCTAGTGTAAAGAGCATGGGGCGAGGCCTTTCATTCAAAAAATGGCAGATTTGCCCGGTTGCATATAGGATCAGCTGGTCTTTGCTTTTATCCAAAACCACCTAGATCCTCCTAACTTCTGTTCATTTGCTCTACGTGCTTAAATTTTCCTTAATGCAGTTTTCTGGGAAACAATATCTCCTGTTAGTCATGCCTAGAAATGCACTGAGTGGAGGGTCAAAGGTGCTGAGATCTGAAGTACAGCTGTTACTTCACCTATCTGCTCCTTAATGGCTAATGCAAGACATTTTTGGAATACAGCAAGCACATGGATTCCTGCACCAAGACGAATGTTTTACCCTACATCCTTTTATTCAGGGACTTAGTCATAAGAGCTGTCACTTCAGAGACGGGAGACTGAGATTAATTTTCTCTCTGCCTGAGAAGGTTTGAAGCTGCATCTCCCACACTAATAGTCTGAATATCAGTCAATTAAGTATCATGGGTTGAATAATCTCTTTTATCCCTTGAAACTTGTACCAGTTCATATAGAAAAAATAAGCAACTGTGAAAATCTGGATGGGGAAAAGACAAGGACATTACTGCTTCAGAATTACACAGCTACAGGGGAAAAGAAAAAAAATATTTGGCTTCAGTTAACCTTACACGTATATTCACTGAAATTATACAGACACTGGAACTCAGGTCTCCCCTTTGCCAGATGGGTGGTGCAACCATCTGTGTTTCTGCAGATTTCATAAGACAAAAAAGGTCCTAAAATGTTGATGTTGTACAGTGCTTGATTCTGGTTGCAAGGGCCAACTACCTTTGAGAATCTAGTACTGACTTTTTGCAATAGCTAGGGTGTTTTATAGTTAGTAATTATGGAAATTATCTATTATAATTTGCATTTTTATATACTTCATTCTCTTAGCAGAATAATTATAGCCTAGGATTTAGTTATCACAAACACATATCCTTCTTGCCTCTAATTTTAGTCTGTTCTTCTACTACACCTGTCTCTCATCTGCTCTGTTCATCTCAGTCACAGTATCATTGTAATGTATTTCATGGAATCATAGAATGGATTGGGTGGGAAGGGACCTTAAAGACCACCTAGTTCCAACCCCCTTCCTCTAGACCAGGTTGCTCAGAGCTCCACCCAGCCTGGCCTTGAACACCTCCAGGATTCACAGCTTCTCTAGGCAACCTGTGCCAGCGCCACAACACACAGTAAAGGCTTTTTAACAAACATCTAATCTTAACCCACTCTCCTTTAGTTTGAAGCCATTCCCTCTTGTCCTGTTACTACATGGTCTTGTAAAAAGGCCCTGTCCATGTTTCTTGTAGGCTCCCTTCAGGTACTGGAAGGAATTTGTCTTCTACACCTTTCTGTTGCTAAGATTTCTGACCTCCATGTCAATGACTATTTTGTTCTCTGAGCTGTTTCAGCTTGTATACCATTCTCTAAATCTTCTTGGAAGCTTTTTTTTCCTTTTTGATGCTGTTTCCTCCTTATTTAATATGCTTTTAAAATAGAAGTAAAACCATATTGTAGGCCTACTCATTTTAAGCAACATCTCTTCCCTCTTGGGATCATTATTTTTATAAACCTTTTTAGAATATAAAGTGAAATATAAATATAAATATAAATATTTTTAGAGTAGAAAGTGAAAAAGTCACTCTAAAGGAGAAGCTGCTAACAATGCAGAACAGAAATTTTGAACTTCTTCACTTCAGCCAAATCTGTGGTTGAAAAAAGAGTGCTGAAAAATCTTCTGATGACAGGCTATGCCATTAAACTTCCTGATTACTTCATTTTCTTATCAATCTGGGAGTCCTACAAAGACAGGGTTTTGATTCTCTCCTGTTTTATTTTCTTGTGCTTGGCTTAACAGTGCTGACTGATACACAACTTATGAAATTTTTGTTTTAAGAAGAGGCATTCCCCCTCAAAATAGCTGAATATGTTGAACTCTCCGAAAGATATTGAATTTTGCTATGTTGTCAATTCTTGCTAGATGCCAGTAGAATTATCTGCCTCTGGCACCGTTACAGTCACGAAAGTAATGTTCTTGAGATGTGAAGGTAAACAAAAACTGGTTGCAACTGTTGAGCAACATCTGCAGCTCTTGGAGAGTAGAACAAAGAAGACAGCAACAAGAGTCATATTATTTATTTCCCTTTATATTTATTTCTGAAACCAGAATATGCATAGAAAGCTTTTTGTTTTTTGTAGGTGGTGTCCATTGCAGCTGCCAAAGTATAAAATTATGGAGCTGAATATTCAGCTCTTTGCTGAAATGATGTCCAAGACTAATTCATCTGTCACATGGCATCCTACATCTGGAAATGAAAATACTGTTTATAGGAGAGTCCCCCACGGGTAGGATCACTGCAAGTGATTGGCATATGAAGAAAATTCTGACATACTAAAGCTAGGGAATACTATCTCTGTGTAGAAGTTACTGCTGGGAGGCATATGTCTCATTCAAACCTGCTGGGCTATATACTGTTAAATCTGGAAAGGAACAGGAGTATGATTATGAAAATGAAGCTAGATACCTGGGAACAAGCAAGCAGCAATTTTCCTTGGATATGACATTGTAAGTGCAGAGCACTCAATGCCAGCCAGGTGGAAGGTTGTAGTAGCTGTTTAAAATCAACTGGGTTTAATCAGTCAAGCAGAATATTTTTGGGAAGTGTGATTTTGTTTTCAAACTAGGTTGGACAGCAGGTTCCTCTATAATGTATTCCACAGCACTGCCAGCCTCCAGCCATTAGCTGTGGATGGATTTACCCTGAATTACCAAGGTGAGCCCAAGGTTCAGATTTCAGCCTTAGGTATTTATTGTGAATAATATTGTGAATAAGATTTCAGAATTTGGCAAAATTTGGAGCTGAGTGTAGGGACACTGGTAATTTGAGTTACTGTATGAGTCTAAGCTATAGTATGTCTGCATAGGGGACAAGGAGTGGAAGGAATTAAAAAGTTCTTGAGGTGACGCTGTATCACTGGCATCTTCCTTCACCCCTCTGCCTTTGTGTGTTGTTGATGGACAGTAATGATATGGGCATCACAGTGCTGATACAGATGCAGCAACCTGTCTCTTCTACAACGCTGATGGGAGCAGTATGCTGCTACTCACACAGGGGAATTCCTATTCTGCATTAGATTCCCATAAAGTACCAACGCCTTCACAGTCCCAATTTTTGATTTCAAGATGCTCAGTGATCTGAGCTTGATAACGAAAGAGTCATCTAAAACTTCAGGACGAGAGTACTCAAAGACTTCTTTTCTCTGTTAGAGAAAAATTATACACAGCAAGAGTGAAACCTGCATGTGTTGGAAGTAGAACTGTTGCTGTGTCAGACTGTGATCATAATGGACCTCAAAACCATCTCAAACATCACTAAAATTTATAAGGGTTTGCTGCTTAACTACCTTTGGTAAATGGCAGCTGAAATACAGAAAACCTTCAATAAATAACTGAACAATAAACCAACATGAAAACCTCATCTTCTCTGAGTAGTAAAGAAAGAAGCAGAGAATCCTCTTTGACAAGTATCAGTCATGTGCAGGTGCCAGTAGGGTGCTTCTAAAGCATGTAGCAAAGCTATGGTAGAAGAGGGAATTTAACAATCCCAGCAATAGAATGTCTCACATTTCCTATTTATTTCCCTTTTCAATTTTTAAGATTAAATCCAAGTGATGTTATGGTTGAAAAGTTTTTGAGCAAGACCACTTACTCCCTTTCCTAAAATAAAGTATTACTTTCTAGGATAAGTCAGATTCTGAGATTTCAAGATATTTGCATTCAAAGAATGCAGAAGGCATCTCTTCACGCAGCCTCAGACTTGGAAAAATAATCAGTGTGGTCCTACACATGACTGTGAAGCAGCAAACACCTAAGCAGCTGTGCAGCAAAGAGAATTGCATATGCAGAGACTAAGAAAGCCTGAAGAAAGTGGTGACTCTCATAACTGCATCCCAGGATATAAGAATGAACCCATGCTAGATACTTTCCAGCTTGTAATAGAGATATATAATCAATTATTTTCAGAAGATCTCTAAATCTGTAAGATCAGGGCTGAGTTAGACAGGCTCCAAGGGCAAAAGACACTGAATTAAAAGGCAGTTGAAAAAAGAGCTAAAGAATATGAAGCTGAAGCCAAAGCCCCAGCAGAAACCACTTTTGTTCTCATAGCTGGGGGCAGAGTCAGTGATCTTTCCTGATAATAAAAAGTAAACAAAATAAAATGTGACAAGATATTCCTCTTGACAGATGGTTTAAATTTTAATACATCCTGCTGATGTTTAAGGGCTAGGGAGACTTTTTACTGTTTCAGCTGCCAAATCAGTGTGAGCTCTTAAGCATATATCTTTTCAATTTTCAGTTTTCCCAACTGTAAGATGGAGACAATGGAGCTATATATTTTTACACTGTTTTTTTCAGCAACTGAAGATAAGTGAAGGTTTCTGTGGATCTTGTGAAATAGACCAAATTGAATGTAAATGCTTCTCATGTTCTTAGATACTTACATTGCTGGTCAATGGAGACACACAACAACTGTGTCACTTTTCTCTAGTACAAGAACTGAGAAAGACCACTTCTCAGTCAAGCTTCAAACTGTCTCCAAGTGCTTTGTGACATGAGAGAGATTTGGACTCAGGTTCTGGATCTGTCTGATTTTAATGTAATAAACAATTTTTGTCCAAACAGAAGTCTGTCTAGAGCCACGAACATTGAGCTGAGTTTCAAGATAAGCAGAGGGGAAGGTACAAAACCAAACCTCAATATATCCTGTGTCTACTTACTCACACAGCCGTAGAAAACAAACCTATGTCTCTGCATTCTCCTCAGTCTGCCCCTCAGACCACATAAGATTCCTGTAATTTTTCTCTCTCCCTCAGTAGAGCTAGTATTGCTCATCTTAGGCTGAGCTCACAGACGACTTCCAAGATTTCAAAATAGTACTTGCAGCAACTGCAAAAATGCATTAATAGCAGGTGTTTCATAGTTTTTTGGTTAAATTTTTGGTGTCCTGTATTAACTTCAGAATAACAACACTGTCAGTCTTTTTAGGATATTTTCTTCGTAAATCATGTCCAGTTATAAACTAACATGTCCTGATAATTACACCACTTCCCTGAAAAATCCTAAAGACCTTTATCTCCATGAAAAATGAGAGATTACATTCCAGTCAGTAGACATGTTGCTTTACTTTTCTGAGTTTTAACATAGCTGATGTCTGACTCAGAAAACAAATATTTAATTCGGTTTTGCTGTAATCAATTTCTCTACATGAACAATAGGATTTCAGTCCACTCCTACACTGCTAAGAAAATTTCTGCCAGTTAGGGCAAGTAGTATGATATGAATCTACTTTCCCCTGTATTTGCAGAGCCACAGGTACTTGTTTTACTTTGCCATTAGCAAGTTTCACTTCGGAAACTGTCGGTATTAATTCAGTTTCTATTAGCAATATACGAGCCCAGCTGGCTCAAGAGGTGCTTAGATCCATTGTGGAGTAGGATTTGAGACTCTTGAGCTGATGTGACCTCAAAGAAGCAAGATAGATAGATTTGAACCTTTTGCACTACAGCAGTTCACTCCTCACACCACAAGCTGCATAAGTCAGCATGATGCCATACTTTTCCATCACAATCCCAGTATTTGTCTTGTGGTGCATCCTCTCAGACACAGCTGCTGCATTTCACTTTACTTGTCTCCCTGGCACTTTGTTCTTCCGAAAGAAAATTCCAATTCCTTCTGATCTTACTGACAGATGGTGTGTTCCATTTTCTAGTACTATCAGGCATATAATCTCAGTGGCAAAATTTCTCATTGATTTAAATGCACTTCAATATGACTAATTTTCTGGTGGAATGTGTTCCTGATTTTCAGAATTCCAGGTGTCCAGTTGCAGATGGGAGGTGTTCCTGAAAATGTTTTTATAACTGCTCATGAAAATTATAAGCTAAGGGTTGAGATTCTGGAGTAAAACCTATCAAAGTGGAAAAAACCCCAAAGTACGATCAATATTAAGAAGGCTCTAGACCTAATCTATTAAAAGCAGACAAGTCAGATATGTCTTTTCATTTTATTGATGAAATGAGATTAACAATTTATATTTGAGCTCAGAAATCTCAGCTGAGTAAACAAAGGTCTTCCATCCGATCTTCATAGTTCATATTCTCATTTTCAAAGGATTTGCAACAGAACTACTGAGATTCTTACGCATGAAGACTGAATGAAAATGTATATGTATAAAAACACCAGAAGAAACAATACAATTAGAAGAATGACGTGAATTGTTAACCAAGGAAACAATTGTTTTTAACTAAAATCTGAAAAGTGTGTGTTTGCATCAGGACAAGAAAGCCGTTGCTCTGATAAGGCCGCAGCAGAGATGACTTCTCAGCAGAAGGCTTGTGCTCTAATAGCGGGAGAAAGGCAACAAGCTGCAACACACTGTGTGCCATTTCTTTCCCTGCCTTTTATCCCAAGAGGAACTTGGTCTAAGATTTGTGGAGAATGAAGCAAAAACATATCTTGAGGTAAAAGGTTCGGATACCTGGTGTTCCCCCAGCTGAGTCTGAAATAACCCTAGGTGATGATGCTTCTAGACTTATTCCTTGGGGAAAACAAAAGTATTTAATAAGCCTGTCTTTATGAGGAATTTTTCCTTCTTGCTAGTCTATAGTCCCCTGAAATCAACCACACTATCATATTTAAAATTCAGTAAGACTTTCATTGGGGGAAAAAAACCCATAGAAACTCTTTGCATTCAGAATAGTAAAATCATGCCCTGATCAAAATTAATTCTCATAGGTAAACATCTCCTGATGTTATACAGATCTGAAATTTGGAGCAGAATTTTTTGTATCAAATAATTATTTTGCTGGAGGTTCTTTAGACTTCTTTGCTCTCTTCATCTCCGTGAACATGACTGCCAGCATAGTCACCATATTAGGAGTGGGTGACCCGAGGGGAAGATGTTTCATGGGCATTTTGCACAGAAAAAGTGTTCAATTTTCTCTTCCAAAAGTGAGGTGATGACTCTGTCTGCAAGACTGGACTCTCATTTTCACCAATCATTTCTTTAGGGGATAAGTAGCCATTCAGTTGAGTGTCTTTTAATGTTGTTAAACCAGTTAAGTGCTTGAGCCCGACAATAATGGCTAACCCATCTGAAAGCCACCCATAGTTGTCAGGATCTAGCAGAAGGCTGCTTCAAACACACTGGCTCATACCCTGCAGCTGAGATGTCTTCCTCCCTTAAAGCTCCCCTTCTGCACATCTTTCTGACTTGGTTTATTTTGTCATGTCGAGTAATGTTGTAGCTGTGACAATCTTGTTTCCAAAGTCTTTAGCACTCATTCCTGACCAGTTTATCTCAGAAAACTCTTTTCTTCCCCTTCAATCATTTATTAACTATAGCTGGTATCTACAAAAGCTGTTATTTCACAGTGTTTAAGTTTTATATGATGTTATTATGGCCATAAGCTACAAGGATCATGTACGGGGAAAGATTTTCTGATATGAAAATCAGTTTTTGCATAATTCAAATGTTCTGAAGAAAAAGATGATTAAAAAAATTTGTTCTGGGTTTGCTCAACACCAAACATATTAATTGCTGTAATGAAAAAGTAATTGAAGTAATTATTTTCATGTGTAAATGCATATTACATTGCAAAATATTTTAACTTTATTCAGTGGGCCTAAATTGAATAATTTCAATAGAACTTTGAACTGCACTTTTTATAGCCTTTTGACTGTTGCGTCTTTCATTGGACGCATTACTGCTGGAAATTATACATGCTGTATAAATGTATACATGGACCCTTTAAATAAACTTGTTTATTTAATACACCTGGTTGCAGCTGAGTAATTGGCAATAAACTCTGCAATTCAGACCCTGTTCCTCTGGTTTGAGGAGGCCAAACTGCCGAAGAGATGGTGCTGGTCAAGGAAGGACTATGTAACAAGCCTCTGGAGAAAGGTTTTGTGAATCATGTTTTTGGATGTAAGTATATAAAACCTACCCAAGCTTCATGCTGCAGTACTGGTGACTTGGCAACCACTTTTATGTTGCAAATTTGCTCACAGCCTAGCTACTTAAAATGTTGGATTATGTAAATGCTGTTGCTTGCTATCAATATTTTTGGATGGGTACGTAAAATGTAGACAGCTGCATATTAAAAGGGCCCTGTTATGAGCTAGTTGGAACAGATTGCTGTTTTACAGAAGTGCATGTTTGCTGTGCAAAACTGAAAGAGAAACTGGACATTGAAGAAAGGAGACTTGCTAGACTTCTCAGCTCCTATGATTACTGGACAATGTACCCAAACCAAAATATCCCGTGTCAGGAACAAGGGATTGTATTCATAAATTCAAGCACCTACAGTGTGGGCTTCCATACCTGAGATAGTTATATAAACTTTTATAAGCATATTAATCTGACCTGAATGTGGAGATTAGAGTTTAGTATTAAACTGAAGGCTGTTGGCAAACTGTTTGATCAGATCAGTCACAGTGTGAACTCTAATGAGTGTATATGAACAGGGTTTCCAGTGATCATGAAGTGGTTCCAGACAATACACAGAGATGTCAACATGTGCTCAACATGTACCTAAGTTGCTTTGCTTCTTACAAATATATGTTGTGTATGCCAGATCATAAAATTCAGTGCTGAATAGATCCTTCAAAATTTTCTGGAAGATTACTGCTTATATTCATCAGAGGATTTCAAAGAAATTTGCAGGCACATACTATGGCTATAAGTATTTCCAATGCCATATGACTGAGAATAGTGGTGGTAAAATCCTCAAGAGGTTAACATTATAACTATTTACACTGATGCAGTCATCAGAAATGCACACATAAGTAGAAAGCAAAATGATTAAACCAGCCCAGATTACTGTGTGCAAGTCAGAGCCTGCATCAACAAAACCTGAGCACTGTGGCTGTCACATAGCCTATCCTTGGCAGCTGTAATGAGACATCATAGGGGGAGCAGAAGGCTGAAAATTGCTAGGGTCAAATTCAATACAGCCTCCTTCAGGCAATCCTTCCCATAGTTCCTTTTCAGTTCTGTGGTTTTTAAAGCAGATGTGCAGTTGGATTCTCATAGGTGCCCAAGGCAGTAGATGCATCTTGCAGTTGGTCTTTCTTGCACACAAATTTATTTGCATACTGCACTGTATCAACTTTTCCTTCCTTGGTATGCACTATGCAAAACATCCTCAGCTCTACCAGATCAGAGAAGGTAAACAATTTCCTCAAAGGCACAAAAGAAATTGGTGACAAAGCTGAAAAAAGGACTGAATACCCGGGCCCTCCGATCCCTTTGCAGTAACTTTTTGATAGCATTCTTTTCAGAAACTGCTCCAGTGCCACAGTTTTTAGGAGAGGAGCTGTATGCCAGACTGAAAGAAGTTCAATTAAAAAATAAAGACAATCAGCTCTTTATGATTTCTTGCAGGAAAGCTTAATGACATATCTCAAGTTTTCACATTTGTGTAGCTGAAACTGGTTAATTTTTCTCCATATAAAACAAGATATCAAGAGCTTGACAGTAATGAAACATTCATTTTCTTTATCTTTTTACAAGGCAGACAATTAGTAATTTTATGGTTGAAAAAGCTCATTTTTAAACCTTGCATGAGGATGTTATTGCTAGACCTATTCTGATGTCAACTTTGTTGAAAAATAATGAGTGTGACATTCTGAATCTGCTCCCTTCTGAAGGGGGAAAAAATCCTTCAAAACAAACAAACTGAGAAATTCTTTTCAAAAGGTTTGCAAGTCTTGTACACTTGCTCTTTTGATTTGTCAAGACAGCTACAATGTATACTTTCTCACTAAATTTATGCTTCACATAACTGGCCTTTCTATGGCCATTTTGACTATCTTTTCCTCATTGAGTGGAAAAGCTCCTTTCTTAACCTTTCTCTTTTGTGCTGGCTCTTCCAGTGCTGTGGTGCACTGAAAGTTCGTCAGTTCTGGCTTGAGCAGACTTGTTTGCAATTGATAGCCAGGTATTACACAAAAATATAGAAATGACTGTTCAGCTGAAGATCTTTTTTCCTCTCAAATGCAGTTACGAGTTTTCAGGCCTTGTTTGACATCAAGAAAAGCGCTAGATTCAATCTCTAAGAGTCTTTACTTCAAAGGCTTAAGCAATTTTTACTTGAGACTCTCTCCTCTAAAGTTCTCTTCCAAAAAGCGGAGAAACGACTCCTCCAGGATTTCATAATAAGCCTTGATTTTTTTTTTCCCCTGTCTGTTTCTATGCCAGGGAAATAAGCCCAAAGGGATGCAGCATAAAATTTTATCAGAGGAAAAGAAAAGGAATAAGAGTAAATAATCATGATAGGAAAATATGAATGATAAGATTAAATTCCTGCCAGTGCATTCTAAACTACAAAAATTCAATAAGGTGTCTGGCTATTACTTTTTGGCCTTGTAAGTGAAGTTTCAGAGTTGATTGCTTCAGTTTGGAGAACATCAAACTCTGAGCAAATCTTAACCTGCAAACCAAACCCAGAGCCCTGTGCCTTTTGATATTTGAACAGTGAGCTTCTCAGGGGGAGTTCAGGCTGCTTCAAAGCTGCTTGTTTTGTCTCCCAGCAGAGGGTTGTGTTCTCCTTCCTAAACTAAACAAGCTGTCTGGGATCTTTGAAAAGACTAATATTTATTGAAATTATATATGCAAACTGAATGTAACTTAATAGCTTTGCAGATTTTGTTGACCTGTGCTGTGCAATTCCTCTTGCCATGGAAAGAAAGGTTTACTAGTATGTGTATTCTCTGAATGGCTGTCAGTGCTCACTGTGTTTGAAGTGGGGGCTCAGTCCCATGGAGAGAGTTTTGCTGTATAAGTTAAGGCCAACCAGGCTTCTGAAGTTAAAACAGAAAACTCTTTATTTTCAAAGTAGTAGTTGAATGTTTAACCTGAAGGAGACTGTCCCCTAACTCCTTGCAGACAGTAATTTGAAAGCTTGATTTTTATTTCAGTTATACCTGTACACTTGCACTCTTTTAGCAGAATTACCATATGAAAAAAATCTTTTCGTCATTCTTTATTTTGACTTGATGCCTGGCCCTGAGCTTACTGACATCTGAAGATGTTTGAGGGCTGTGCTTTCATGTCTGTGTTCTCTGTGGTCAGCACGCTCACAGGCACTGGCCTGACAGCTGTTGTTGTGGCAGGCTGGAAAGCACAAGATGGGTAGATGCCTTACTGTTATTTAGGTGCTGAACTACTCATTGTTGATAATTTAGCTTTGAGGGTATGTACTTGAAACTTTGTGGGTTTCATGGGATGTAATACCAGCACTGTGAACCCCAAAATGAGGGCAAAGGAGTTAAAGCCTTTTTGTGGCCAACAACCCCTCCTGCAGTTGTGCAGCTCTATCATAAACCACAGCACACCATGCTTAGTCAGACACTTTCAAGTTCACAAAGATCATTTCTATGATAACCTCCATTAAACTGATTTGTAGAATGTTTCATTTTTTCACAGCTTGGACATATCTTATAAATTACAGGAGTCAGGACCTGTTATATCATCATAATGGCTTTCCGGCAGAGGGAGGTTTGAAACAAATCTCTTCAGTGCTATGGGGATCCTTTTATGATTGTGAGCATCAGCATGTAGTCGTCTCCTTAAAATAACATTACGACTTTCATGATTTTTCCTTTGTTGTTGCCTTTTGGTATTTCCCCAGAGTTGCTTGCCCAATTCCAAACTGCTATGTTTTACAAGGGTCTCATGCTCCCCTCTCCAAGAGATGCAATATTGTGCTCCTGCTGTATATGCTACTAGCCTGTGTTGTTGTGTTTGAGTTTAGAAGAATGCCTGCTTTTTCTATTAACAATTAAAAATAAAAATCTGTTTCCCTCTTGCACTACATCTCAGAGGAAAAAAAAGCTTCAGTTTTCCATGCAATACTCCCGTAATTATTTGAGTTGGTTCAGAATGGTTAAGAATGTTTTTACTATTTTGGACATGTTCTTTTTTTTTAAGTTAGAAGCTGTATCATGAGGAAAAAATATAACCATGGTAAGAAGTACCAAGATCTGTCAGCACTAGTATTTGCAAGCCATTGTTCTATACTGTCTGGATGAGGATTTTGGTTATGTTTTATGTAATGTGTAAGCCCAAATAGGGTGTATAGAACTTTGTAATGGTCTGAATTAAGATATCCACTTTAAACAAAGCTTGCCATTATATCCATTACATAGAATGAGATATCCATTTTAAACAAGTTTTCATGACACAAAATGTCAGCAGAAGTTTAAGAACTAGCAGTGTAACTCTTAATATGGGAAAAATGGAAACTAAAACTGACTAAAAATTTGGGATGTTGACTGACAAACATTCATTGTCACACTGTGGAATTAAAAATGTGGAGTGATAAGAAATGGAAATTAGATTAGAAAGTCTCCTTATTACCTTTCATGCTCACTGTCATCCACCATGACATTCAGGCGCTATATGACCCAGGGTAAAATGTAACAGATATGAAAGATTGTCATTTCAGCTAAGAATAGTATTTTTAGGTATCTGAAGCCATTTTTAGTTTGTCACAGATAAATAGCCACACTGATTTTTCTGGATTTACTTCAAGTTCACACCTTCATTTCCCTGTGAGCAGGTGTGAATGCTTCTTTTGAAGAGAGCAGCTGTGAAGTCCAGTCTTTGGCTACACCTTGTGCAAAGCGGCTCTCATGAGAAAGCACGCAAATGAAAACGCTGAGCGTTTGTTGCGAGGCCTGGTGCGTGCAGAAGCTCCCTGCTCTCTGAATCACAGGCTGTCACACTCTCGTTAAGTGGCTAGCAGTGCCAAGGATCGTGACGGCTCTGTGGAGTGCAAACTAATTATCGCCAACAATCGTGTCTGCTTATTTCTCGCATGAACGGATAACATCTTCAGCGGAGCTGGTCACATATCATCACTCAGGTTTAAGGGCTGTTGATTGGACAGGGGATGGTTTGTGGCTATTCATAAAGAGAAAGAGTGAAAATACGGCCAGTTTGAGATTTTATAACTGAATCTGCAGTTCCAGGGTAATTACCTACTAAATACACTCCAAAATCTCTTCTAGATGCAGCAGGTGAAAAGTGCAAAATGCGGAGGATGCAGAATAAAGAAATATTTAGATCCTTACAGATGTTTTAGGCACCTCTTCCCGTAATTAAAGCAGGTCTCTGTCAGCTACTAAAAAGGTCTCCTCATGCAAAATGCTGAGTAACTCCTACAGTTAATTTTTCACCCTTGGTTTCCAGACTGTTCATTGGGCCCTGGTCTGCAAGGTATTGTACTTTCTTGGGACAAGCTGACTCCACACAGACTCAAAGGCACATTCTAGAAATAAATTTAAGAACTTTCTGAGCATTGAGCATGGTGCAGATCACCAGGTGTAGATAGGCACACAGTGGTCTTGGGAGCAAGGATGGGAACTGAAACGGTGCTTTTTTCCCTTTCAAAAAGGAAGGTTTGATCTAGGACTAGGTAGGAACCAGTTACTCTGTGACTAAAAGCAAAGACAGCTGGTATCTGTGGCATACAGGGAGCTCCTAAAGACAAGAAGGAGAGGTAGTTAAGTGGTTTTCTGTGTGGCAAGAAAGGATAACTCTGCAGTCCAGGAAACCCAGGAGCTAAGGGATCTTGCAAATGTATATCCACATGCATTTTTCTGCTTACTGTGGTGCTGCCATTGGAGTGATGGCTGGAGCCGAGATGCAGAGTGACTGCAGTGAAGAAAGTAGTGGTTTTAATGAACTATCATAGCTAAAAAGACAAAACAAAGCAGAAAGATGGCAGTTTTCTTACCTGACATAAACTCCTGCTGGGAAAATACGGACAAATTATTTTACTTCTGATTTCCTTTTTAAATTTATACACCTAGGAGCTATTTCATAGCTTCCCCAGGATGTATTACCAAAGTCACTGTCCTTGAGATGAAGACTGCACCCAGAAGGCTGGTGACAGTAATTAATGTGAGTTACTTGGGAAAAAGGGGGAAAGAAAAAGAAAAGCTTCTGCCACTGCTGACTACATTTTATAAGAGTAAAGCACTTCAATAAGTATTCCAAGACTGTAAAAAACTCCCTGTTTCATAGATTTCTCTCGTCTGTCCCTCCCATATGTGTTTTTGCATGACAGCTCCCAAGAGTATTGTCACCGGACTAAATCATGTGAAGGACATTTCTCAAGATGTCCTGATTCATTGTAAAGTCATTCTTCCCTGGAGCTGCTGCTCTTCTGAAAGAGGAAATCAAGTTTTGTGAACTAAGAACTCATGATTGTGCTGGAGCCCAGGCTCCCCTGTGAAGATGCTCATGACAAACATCTGGATGCTGGATTTGGCTGGTCCTGACTGCCAGCTGATTCGGAGACCGCTGTTCTTTTAATGCATTTTGCTCTCTCCCTCTTTGCTTGCATGTCTGGAAAAGGACTTAGATGCTTTCTGAGTAGCTGTTTTCTTCCTTGCACAGGTCCCTATTATTGATTCTGAGAGTGGCATTGATGGACAGTGCTGCCTGCTCTCCTAGCTGGAAGGCTCTCGGTGATGACCTGCCATGAGGGAAGGGGAGCACTGAAAGCACTGAAGCTTTTGAGATCAGTGAAAGAAAAAAAAAACCATAGAGGAAAAGCATTGAGAACTTTCTCTCTCCTGCAGAACAAGCTGCTTATCAGAGCACCACTATTTTGCTGGACCCTTTCTGCCACCTCTGAAAACCCTCTCTCTCTGATTCAGGTTCATATCCAGTGATTAATCTCTATCACTTGATAGAGAACCTGCTCTTTAGGTCAGACTTTGGGACATGGAACAAAGGCAATGCACAGAGGCATTTCCCTGGAGAAACTCTTGAAAATTTCTGCTTCTCTGGTGCATTTTGGTATGTGGCCTTGTGCAGAGATTCGCCCTCTTTCTTCCTGCCTCTTCCACTTGTGTCTTTAACGCTGCCTCTCCTTGGAGCTGGTGGCTGATGGCAATGAAATAAATGGGCTCTGTGCAGTGCATGATCCCCTCTGCACATGGACAAGGAGGCTGCAAAAAGGTTGTTATTCAAATATTGCAGTAACCTTGACTCATGGGGCAGGCACTCAATGCCAAGGCAGCTAGAAAAACAGACTACTAGAAGGAGTTAATCAGAAGATAATATGACTTCTTTGAAATTCTCTCTGTATGAGAATCTGCGTAGAACAAAGCTGTAGAATACCTAAAATAATGCCAAATTATGAGTTGAACTGAAAGAAATATAAAGATCATGCTAAATGGTTAGTACAATTTGTACACACACAATAATTCAAATATATTGTAAATATGCAATATAAATGCATAGATGTATAAGGGGGACCAAACCGGCTCTTTCAGAACATTACAAGTGATAGTAGTGACAGCCAGTGTTGTTAGTGCTGAGAAGCTGTAGGAACTCTCTGTGTTAACATTTACGCCCCTGTCAAGGCTGTATTGTTTTAATGACCATATGCTCCTTATTCATGTAGAAGTGCAATTCTGAAGCTTAGTGATGCCAAAAAGATATAGTCATTTTAGGAGCTTAAGATTTCTAATTTTTCATCAGGAAATGAATTAATTATTGGACAGTGTCAAAGAAATAATCCAGGTCAAGGCTGGCAGCTCAGATTCTTGGCATTTTCCTTTGTGATTGCCAGGAAAATATACCTTTTACTGGGGAATATAATCTGATGAATGTGGAATTTTCTAAATTGGAATTTCATTTCTCTCTCTCTCTCTCCCAATATCCTCCTAGGTGACCCGGGATAAATCGCTCACTGTGCTTCAATTGCCCCATCTATATGACAAACAATATGGTACAGAACTTGAATTTCGATACATGAAGTAATCTTGACTCTGATCTCTCATGTGGACTTCTAATTTCCTACCGAAATCAATCTGCAGCATCTCAGCAAGTCTCATATTCAGAAAAAGCTGTCCTCCCTGTCTTCTGACTTCTCAGAGTTTCTTTTAAAGATATATCTATCTGGTTATTTAATTCCCCTAATTCTGAAACTTGTGGTCTCTATTTTCATTGTACAAAATGACAAACCGAAGTAGTGGCTTGCTGACTTATCTAAGGTCACACACTAAGTAAGCATCAGTCAGAGGTCTGACTTTGAGTCCCTGTTTGAAAACACAAGATAAAAATACTTATCTTGGGCATGATTTAAGAACAGCTTGGAAAAAGAGCTTTCCTAGGAAAAAAAAATCTAGGTATGGCCCATGCACTTGAGATCCCAGGTCCTCTAAATACCTTACTGAAGGAGGAGACAAGGGTGAAATGTGAAGGATATTTATGTAGTTTGCTAAGGGTACAGCAAAGGAAAAAAAAAAAGAGGGTCAAAAAGATTGATCAGGTAAGTCAGTGAGCTTGACGTAAGGGTTAGGACTTGTGACATGGATTAAAGATTATCTTGGAGACTTACAGGACACAGGGGATGTCAGTGAAAGATAAGAGTTAGAAAAAGTCAGCAAGATGAGGACCACACTTATCTCTGCCTTGGGTATAAGAGACCCAAAGAAGCATGCCATTTCAAGCTGCTGAGGTATGCTGATGTTACGAAGAATGAGGACATAGGGGCAAACTTGGGAAACACAAGAGAGAATGCAGGCCCAGATTTCTAATTCTTCTGACTATTTGGATTTACTGTCACACAGACACAAATTTAGACCCACTTGAGATATGTCTGTGTTCAAAGGTGTGTTGAAATAAAGGACATAGATATAATAATCAAGTGTTTGTAGTAGTTCTGTAATGTTGAAATCAGTTCTGTATTTTTATAACAGCTTTAATGTAAATAGATAAAAAAATGTTTCCTAAATTTTTACTAATCTTTATTACTTCCCTCCAGGGTGAGATATAGTAACTATCTGCAACTGGGAGCAGGAAGCATTTAGAATGATTGTCTGTGTCTGAGCAGAAATGAGAATCTAGGTTTATAACTGCACCCACTGGAAGTGTGACACTAGAAATGACATATTTTATGGAAAACAGCTCAAGGCAACTAGTGATTAAGCCATCAAGCAATCTGAAATCAAGCGATACTCCTTCTCAGTAACACAGTTAAAATCAGGTAACTGTCAAGGGCTGTATCCAGACCACACTGTGTAGGAAGGGGTTTTGTGGTCTCTAGTATTAAACAAAGAAGCTGTGGTAGAGTGAGATGAAAGGGACGAACACTGTCACCAGATTTTCTGTGGTTCTGTTCAACAGTGCACCCAGCCCAATGGGGCTGCACTTCTGCCCTTTGCTGAAAGCACAGAATGACAGCGCAGCTCTGTCCAAGTTTATGGTGTAATTTTGTATGTGCTCTCTTATGTGTCTGTTTGTTCTCAGTAGTGTAGCTCTTTCATCCAGTGCCACCACTGTCTTGGTATTCTGAGCACATTCAGAAGCCAGTCCAATTTAAATGTACCCCTGTTGTGATACCTTTATTTCTCAAATTCATCTTGAGTGTGTGGGAAGGAATCAATGTGGCTTTTTGTTTTAAATGGAATCTGATCTCTGTCAAGATCTCTGCTCAGGGCTTTCCATTAGCAGCTTTTAGTTTACTAATCACTTCTTTTGAGCTACAGGCATTAACCATTTATGCAATCAACCATAATAACTGGATAGGGTCTTTTACATGTTAGATTGCTGTTGTTTGCTAAGAGGTAAAAAAATTACTTGTTAAGTGGATGTCTGATGAGAGGCTAAATTGCTGCCAAAGGAAGTAAAAACAGCCATGCTGTAACATATCCACAGCCCATTTAGACTTTGGCAGCATCTGGATCTGAATAGTTCATCAAAAGGTGTAACACTTCCACAGTATAAACAATTGTATCTCTGTATTCCAGAAGATTTCTTCCTTATTCAAGCTGATGCTTATTTTATGCCAGAAAGCTTGAATACTAATAACCTTAATGTTCCTTGCAGTAATATTAATTAGGCTAACATTTTCCATCTATAAAGTAAAACCAACACAGTATAGAACTTTACAATTTTAATAAGAAAATCAAACAGCCAGTGGGATACCAAGTCTCACCCCAACACAAAACCCAATTGGCAGGATTTTTATGATTCACATACATCCAGCTCCCAAAGAGCTGTTTTGCTTTATTTAGGTGGTAGAGTAACAACTTCTGCCGAAGTGTTGGAGGTGTTCCTTTGCCCAGCATGCTTGTGGCTACCCCGGGTGTTTGAACTTTGCTGAGCACATAATTTTCCTGTTGAACTAACATGTGTGTCTCTGTTTCAACTGTTGCCCTCTACATCTTGGCTGTAGACACACCAAAATGGCTGATCATGGAAACAGCTTGCTGCCAGCAATAGTCTCTTCCAGTGCTAGTTTTGCTAGGTCCAGTTGCCTGAGTGTGATGTTTCTGAGACATCTCTGTAGATTTCTCCTCCTTCATAGGGAGTCTGGGAATACTTCATCATCTCAGGAATGGCTCATAGATATCTGGCAGATATTATACCTGAGCTTAGACATCTGCCTGCATTTCAGACACCACTGTGTGTAGGGCCAATGCTGATGCAGTACTAACAAGTCTGCCTGCACTCATGCTTTGTTGAAGTAAAATCTGTCATTCCCATATTGTGCCCTGGGATAAGCCTTTTAGAACTGGAATTTTCCCATTCCCCAGAAAATGGAGAGCCACCAAACCACAAGGAACACTTCACAGGTAGGGAAAAGAACAGAAGAAGTTGCCTGTAGGTCTGCAGGTCTTCTCTTTAGACTTGCTGCCTACATCTAGAGGTCCTGGAGGCCCCTCTGTTCAGTATTTCAGTCTCCTGCATTGTCTTCAACTGTTCAACTCAGCCACTGGTTTCCTAACATCTTGCAGTGCCACCATTTTGACCACAATTTACTCTGAGTACTTTAAAAAGTGTTCAGAATGCTGGTCTTACATCAGGTTTACAAGACACTGGTGAAAGTTTTCAGCGAGGACAAATAGACTCTTGGGTTCTGTGTAAACTTCACTGGAACTTGGAGAGGGAGAAACATCTAAACACAGATTTGATGCTTTCAGATATTTTCTGAGGTCTGAAATATAATATAGGAGTATTTACTGTTAATTTAGCACAGACCACTAGGGGCAAAATCTTTTGTAAATCAGAAACAGAATGACAAAATTACAAAACACCACAGCTTATAGAGGCTAGAAGAATCTGATGTCTAGGATGACCCAGGGTAAAATGTCCCAAGATTAGAATTTTAGCATGTAGCAAACTTTTAACATGTAATTAATTATAATTAAGGAATGGAATGCAGCACATGTTACGCCTAGAGGGTGATTTTCTGGCCTGGGGCCTAATACTTAGAAACTCTTGATATCTAACTGTTGAGTCCAAGATCAGTCAAAGCTGAAGAAATCTGGCATCTCTAAGTATGTAACTGAGATTAATTTCATCTAACAACCCCCTCCCTCCACTGAAATTAGTAATAAAACTTCTATTATCATCAATAACTGATAATCAAGAGGGGGTATCCTGTTTTATTACTTGGTAACTGAGACATTCAGAGATTAAGAGTAAGATCTTCTAAGTGATGAGAGCTCTTCCAACTCTTGTCCTTATGGGATGTCTGAGAGTTTTACTGCTTCATTTGTCAGTGCCAAAATATTTTTGAAACCTCCCTGCATTGCCTTAAACTCAGTAGGTGCAGAGCACCACAAAGTATTGTGTTTGTGTCCTCTGTTTGATCTGTGCATGATTTCTGTCTCTCAGAGCACACACTTCCTTGGGTTGGACATTGCTGAATACATTCCAAAGGATACAGATAAAACAGTCTCTTCTACGTGGATTAAGCCCTTTTGCTTTCTGCTTTCACCCCCTTCAAAATTTCAGACGGGGAAGGAGCAATCAGAAAGGAACCAGAATACTTTAAGGGAGATTCTTTTCATGTGTGCAAAATAGGGTAAAATAGACACTGATGTGATTTTGAATAAAGGTCATTGAAAAATAGTTGCAGCAAATTGAGAAATTAGATTATTAATTAAATGAGAAATATGAGAGGAAAGAGTTGTTTGATACAGCACATAAGTGCTGATGCTGTGCTTTATCCGGTAGAAATTAATGGATCATATGGAAAAATAGCAACCCATTGCAGATGAATATATACTTCAACAATTAAAAAAAAATTATAATCATTTACCTACAGCAGTAGTAAAGAATGAAGGCTATGGAACCCAATCTGTGTGCGGATGTCTGTGAGTGCATCAAAACCAAACTCATGGACACATATTGTCTGTAAAGCGAAGGACATTGTTTTCCTCTGAAATACAGTTGTTGCTGGCACTGCTTCAGATCTTCTGCATTTCTTCACATATTCCCAGACAAACAAGGCAAGACTTCATAAATACGTAGACGAACTGCCATGCACCAGAAAAGAGAGAGCTAACAGAGTGCATTACATCTCTACCCATCTGAAGACTGGTGGAGCAGAGGAGGACCAGGGAACAGAGGTATAGCAAGGCAGATCTCAAATCCTTAGTAGTCTTGGTTTTCTGCCTATTTGTTGACTAAGATAGAAAGGATTTGTACAGAAGAGCACCCAAGCAAAAATAGAGATCCCATTGCCTCCCTGTGACCACCTGGCTCTCAAACTATGTAAGAAGTACTGCAGAGTGCACCCAGTGGCCCAGCCAAGTCAGAAATAGTCCTGCCCTTGGCCACTTGGCCATGAATATTGAAATTCTTGCATTTAGCAGCATGACCAAACCCTGACAACACAGAACTCAGGCAGATCGGGAGTCATGGCAGATCTGGAAGGTGAGAGCTTACTCCTGCTAGACAACTGGGAGGGTGACTGAAGGGTTTCATCTCACTTTATGAAAGCAGAACATGTTAATGCCTTCTGACTATTAAATCTGTGCAATGTTGGTGAATCATTGAGCACCTCATTGTCCTAGCAATAACAAAGGAATGTGATTCTATGTTTTTGTGGTTCTTACCCCAGACTATTGAATTTGCAGCTGTATTATCTTACCCTAAGAAAACTTTAAACCAGACAGGGGGTTTTCATTTTAATTTGTCACATTATTTTTTTTTTTCAGATTTTATTCAATTATTTTTCCCATCAATTAAGAAGATTTATGAATATGTTTTCCATTACGTGCTGATGTTTGTCAAGTAAATTATTCATTAGTTTTCCCTCAGCCAGCAAATTGTTTGTGAACCATCATTTTCCCTTTTATTTTTCAACCTGCTTAGGTTTCTAAAATGGTGACAGAGTTTGTGTTTGATGAATGTGGTTTGTTTTCTTCATAATTTTTACATAACCAAATACACTTTTTATAGGCACTCAGACTCACAGTTAACTAGTTGAACAGTTGCACTCAATTATGAGCACATCTAAGACCCTAGCTTTAGTCTAAGTTATTAGCCCATATTATGTTCTGCAAAGGTGAAGTATAGTTTTATGTTATGTGGTACGTTATCGTTCACTTGTTTAACCTTAAAGATTTCAAATACCACTGAAGAAGGAGTGGACCTTAACAGTCAACTTGCATAATGATCACCCTAACACCAGGTTACCAACCCAATTTTCATTTCATGACTCCTAGAGCTTTGAATAACAGAGGCTGAAAGGCATGCTCACCTGCAATACTGTGGCAGTTAAGGTGATCTTGAATCTTCAATGTCCTTATTTGTTACTGTCTCAGAGAGGTGGTGGAGGATCTTGCACAAGTTGCAGCTATAAGACTGATATCATTGGATTGTTGGTAGAAATGAACCAAAATGTCATCCCTAGTATGCCTTTAGTACTTTGTAGAACTCAGCAATCCAAGTTAAGAGGGGCAATGACTTTGTCAATAATACAGCCAAGGTTTGAGTTTGGCATACAGGAACTGACATTAACGGGGGTGGTTATTAATCTGTATCATCCGTGTGATATTAGGTTTTGGCCTCCTGTCAGGTCCTAGGGGACAAACACTTGGCTAGAACAAGATATGGTCATCATCAACAGTGAGTTGCTGGCAGACTAAATGGAGGAGCCATACAGGGTTATGGTGGCAAGTCTAATTTGCCCTTTGCATTGACATAAAGCATTCTGAGTCCCCAGGCAATGGTAAAGTGCTACCCTGCTGACAACAGGGGGAAAAAGTGGCCTGGTACAAGTGAGTCAGAAGTAAAGAAAAATTAAATGGCTGCAAACATTCATACCTGTCTACATTTAGTTGATACTCAAAGTGAGTCCCATCCTAAACATTTTTCAATAATTTAGCTGTTTCTATTGTTCTTGCTACAGCTATTGTTATTCTGTTCCTTCTTGTGCAGTTGGGAAAGTCTGTTTTTAACTTCTCCTGCTATGGGGTTTATCTCCAGTGTTCATATGAGAATGTTAAAAGAGCATGACATGGGTGTGCATGTGGGAATGATCAGTAATTTTTAGCCTGAAATAGCAGAACTCTCTTATCTCACGACAAGGGAGGAGGGAATGAAATTGGATTTCCTGTTCCTCCTGACAGTTTCTATAGCTGTACTGTGGTAGCCCCACCGGGTACGATACTGCACAGCTAACCTAAGCTGCTTTTCTCATCAGGGGCAGCTGCCAGTTTCTCTTCCGAACTGTGGGATGTGAAAACTGCATACAGAATTTGCACTTTCCCTCTTGGTTTATAATTTTCTGACTCACCTTATGTAAAGTTTTCTCAGTATTTGTGCCTCACAAGAACACACCCTAAGTAATTAAGAGTAAAGCCCCAGTTCTTTACAGGAACAATAAAAAACTCATTATTGCAATTGTGACCTTAGCTTTTGTCTGGAGAGATAAACCAAGAGCAGATGTTATGTTTGAAAATAACTGACAGTGAATTAGATATGTACACTGTGTCTTGAAAGTGCTGTAATATAAAACTGACACTGTTAACCCCAACTCCCAGCAACACACTCAGTGCATTGGCATAATAGGAGCAACCAGATAATCGTAGCGGCGGAATGTGAGACAGGCAAGCTGTAGCTTGTAAATTTGTTGGAGCCAGGTGCAATCCACAGGATTATTCTCCTTTCTGTTTCTTGAGGCACTGTTTTTTGGGGCTTGTAAATGTGAGGAGTGAAGAAAGTTCACCTCAGTCTAGATATATGTCCTAAACTAATCTATTCCCTCCCTTTTTACCTTCTACTCAAATCGCCTTCACTTGTGTAAGGTGAGAGTGAATCCTTTGGCTTACCCCTTCTGTGTATGTCATTTATTGAGAGTGAGAGTCTTCCACCCCTTTTACTGCTCTTTTGTGTTGCTGTGGCAATGGGGAGGTAAGGCCCATGCTTCTTGTCTGGTTAAATGCAATTTTAATTGCTTCAATAAATGTATATTAAAAATATACAGTGAAGGCTTATGTTAATGTTATGTTACATCACATGTAACAGAGATAAAAATACATGTTAATGTAAACTTATCTTTAACTGGTTTTGAAGCTGGTGATTTAGCTTTCAGCACTCTGCCTTTCAGGCTGTGGCAGGGCTGATTGCTTTGGGTAAACACTTGTCTTCAGCTGAAGCCATGGGTAAATAGGATTGGAAAGATGTGCCTGCATCATTGAATTCAGTTCCTTAATATTTCAGGTGACTGTAAAAAAGACATTTAGCCTAGAGTGAGGCACAGAGCATCTGGATCACGTGATGTTCTAGAAGAACCCTTGGAGCATACTTCAAAATCCTCTAACAAAGTTAAAAACTTCATGTGCAGAGTGTTGTTAGGAAGAGGGCAAGAGATAGGGCTATTGCTAATGCTCTATGTTTCCATGATTGTCCTGCCCTATAGAGCACAGGGAAATCATATGTCATGGCAATGGAATGTAATTTTAAAGGCCTTTGGGAGAACATTTTAGCGGCAGTTGCTTTTGTTCTTTTCACATGTGAAGAGTGAAATATGAGTTGAAATAGGGGTGGTAGTTTCATCTTCTGACAAGATGCTGAAGACTGGCAGTGGACCTGTACACTCAGATTCTATATCCAACAGTTTTTCCTAACATTAAATTGTGGAAAGGGATAGCAAAGAACTGAAAAATTGGTTTGAAAGTAGGAAAAAACATCCTGCAGCGAAAAAGCTACAAAGTCAGCATGTTTGGATTATTAAAAGGCTTTAGAGGAAGCTTGGACAGAGTGAATAAATATCTTCCTAAAGAGAAAATACCATATACCAAAAGGGCCTTTTATTTAGCAGAGAGAGGACTTAAGACCAGGCACATCCAAACTGGATATAAACCAGATGATTAAGGTTGAAGACAGACTAATCAGACACAAAGAGACTCTCCAGCAAGTCTTCATATGAGGACTGGCACATTTCTAGAGAAATTGCTCCAGTTTTACACAAGCTGGTGGGCAGAAAGGGGCAGCGGAGGGGGAAACACTGTAACATTTAATATACAGATACACCTACACTATGTTTATATGCTCACATAAGCACACACACATATAAGGCAGTAGTGATGACTTTTTAGGCTTTTCTGGCTCCAGACTCCAAGGCAGTGATCTGTATGGCAGTACTGAACTTGCTGTTTATAAACTTCTTAGAGAAGACTTCTTAAAATAAGAAGGGTAGAAAGCAATTATAAGTTTTGTTGAAACCAATTATAATTTTTGTTACTAAAGCTCTGTTAGATTCTGAAGCAATTATAAGAGAATTTGAATTATAATGTAAGTGTATAGTGGTTAGCTTTGATATGTGAAGGAAACATGGTTTCTAGTAATGGAACAATGTTGGCAATTAAACCTTGCAGTGCACAAAATGTTTGTAAACGAGATAAAGGATGTGTGTTGGTTGCAGGGCTCTTTATATGCCATTAGTGAAGTCTCCTTGAGTTTTGAAAAGTTTGACATAACCACTTTTTCTTGGAGAATGTATGAAATACAATTTTTAAGTTCTAGATTAAAGCATACTATGTAGATGAAGTAACTAACCAATGGACACAGTGTACAAATGTGTACATAAGCCTCATATTCTAGAGAAAAAAAATTAGAAAAATGTTTTGTAATCAGAAGAAATTTTACTAATATTTTCGTTAATATCAATATTTAGAACTACAAGAATTATGCAAAATTTGGCTTTGTGAAAAGTTTAATTTGACTTATTAGTGACCATAAATAAATAATATATTGATATAAATAATATAGTTATATAGATAAATATTTAAAAATTGTAAAATTAATTTCTGCAAAGTGTTATTTCTTTGTCTTGGTCATGTCCAGGTTTACTAACTGAAAACATTAAACTTATTTTATTCTGCAGATCTACGCTGTTTCCTACAATCATTTGATCATTTTTGTGCTTTCCAAGGCTTTAGAGGTGTTAATCTTGAATAGTTTTTAGGGTCTGGTGATATTATGATGTAAAAACAAAGTTAACCAATTAAAATAGTTTTAATGTAAAACATTAATCATCTGTTATAATAATTTAATATTTTTTATGTTAGCAGTTAGATGAAGAGACCTAACTAACAAGCTGTTTTAGGTGGCTTGCCAACTTGCAGCCTGATTGTGCTTTCCCCTGGTGCTGGCTGCAACCTTACCAGCAGGACAGGTGTGGCTCCATCCTCTGCTCCTGTGGGAAGCATAAGTACCCTGGTAGTGCAGGGCTCCCAGGTAAGGGCTGGGACTGTAAAAAAGAAAGACCCATTTTTGACCCCCTCCCTCACCCCCCCTTCCCGAATCCCCAGCATAAAAGAGATGTGTGGAGATGCAGAAGGTACCTGTCTCTGTTAAAATGAGCTAACATGATGGTTTCAAGTAGTTAATGTTGCATTGAACAGCACTAATTTGATGAGTATGACATGAGCTATTTACTTTGCATTGAATCACTGCCTTGCAGCTGCATCCTAACCCCTAAAAACAATGGGTGTCTAATAAATCACAGGAGCCAAAGTGGCAGGTTTAGAATTTGCAGTACCTCCAAATCCTAGTAAAACAATTCTGAAGTAGGCTGAATAACTAATAGTGAATGATTTTGAGATCTATTTTATCAGTTCTTCAGTTCATAAATAGCCTACCAAAAGCTTGGGAGCCTTTTAAACTTGTCTTTTATTACCAATTATTTCCTGATTCCTTTCTCCCAGTAATTTTTGACCTGTCTTATAGATGAGATTGCAGATCCTTTGAGGATCAATTCAGAAGTAACAAAAGTATATATATATTAAAGTAAAGTATACCCCTAATAATGAACAGCTCTTCCTGGTTAAATCTCTGCCTTCCTCTGAATTATGTTAATTGACTTAATATTCATTTTGGAATAAGTGCATCTGCTTATTACAAGTAAATAAAAAATGAATATGACATATTTATCTAGGAGTAAAGTATATGGACAAAATCTGTGGATCAGAGATTTGGGTCTAGACTGGCTTCTGATGTTGTCTAAATGCAAGAATGCACAAACCCCCATTTTCTTCATGTAACTGCTTCCTCATATGATTCTGTCATCTTTTCTCAAACACTTCAAAAATTTTAAGTGGATTACATCCGTTGTGATTTATCCCTGTAGAGGATGCTCCACATCATAACCTTTGGGACTCAACTGTATGAACTGGATCCATTGTTATTTTGATGTCAGACCTTCATTGCTACTCTTATAATTTCTTGTTATAATTTCTTGGTGCAGTCCATATTTGTAAACTGAAATTTGAAGCCTGACACCAAGCTTGTCTGTCCAAAAAGATTTCTATTTTGTGAGGTTTGAGATGTCTACCTCAAAAGCAGAAAACCAAATTTGAGCACCTGAGTCCAGTTTCTGCTAAAGACACTAAAAAAGACTGCTCTTTCTGCAGGGTTGATAAGTGTAATCAGATCAGACAATTTGATGTGTAGTTGCTTGGATACTTGCAGAATACTTTTAAAGAGCTGTTATATTACTGAAAAATATTTATTCACCAAAATATTCTATGAGAGAAGACTTTGACAGAGCTAAACCAAGAGCACTGAGAAAGTCTTCATGAGCTTTTAACTACTTGGGAGGTGTTACTTAGTGATTCTCAGCTCAGTTGCAATGGATAGTGCCCTGTGTCACAAACATAATACCTGCGAGATGGCACTGCATGCAGAGCCCAGTTCATTCTCTGTGATGTGTGAGAGAAACATATGATTTAAGTTAGGTGAATACTGATAACCTGGTTGTTATTACTCTAAGGCTGAGAAACCCTGAAACAGCACTTGATCAGAAAAAATTTGTCCCAGGTGACTTGCTGCCCCTCATCCTTTCACCAGTCTAGAGAAATCTAGTGTTAGTGTCACGTGTTGATTCTAGCTGCAGTATCTATACGTGAAAGAAAACAAAAGAAACGAACCCATCCCCCACCCCTCAAACATCTTTCTATTATATCGTTAAAGTTCACTGTCTTTGTGAGACTTGAGACCCAGATGAAAACATCTATTAACATTCTGAAGGCACATTTCTTCACTGCAGAACGATTTCACTCAGTGCCTTGACTAAATTATCTTTGTACAAATTAAATATTTTCCCTAATCACCTCAGGTACTTCACTTGGAAGGCTTCCTACTTTTCTGCATCCAACTGTCAGGCATTACTTAGAAAGGTTCACACCAAACTTGTTTTGGAAGATGTCTGGAGTAAAAAGCCACTATTTCAACCTGCTACTGTGAGCCCACCTCTGGGCCTTTAGCTGTCAAGAACCTTACTTGTTTCTTAGCTCATGTTTGATATGATGGAAAACTTGTGAGACTAGCTTGTGCTTTTCTAGCACCTAAAACACATTCAGACAGGATTTAGTCATTATCCTGAACCCTTGCCTATATCTTATATGGAGATGCAAATAAACAGCTCATACCAGCATTCACAGGGCTGTTATGTTAAACATGTGCTGAGGTCCTGGGTGGGGTGTGTCAAGGCAGATCAGTTTATATGGCTTACAGTATGCATCATTACCCTCTTACTTGGACACCATGGCTTCAGGCAGGGATGAGGTTTTTCTTGGCTTCAGGGAGGGATGAGGTGTTCTGTTTCTGCCTGTGTTTATTGACTTATGCAAACTTAAGATTCTTGAGTTAAGTTAATTTCAACACAAGTGTCCTGATTTCTTGACAAAATACTCAAGCACAAAGGCAAACCCTGCAGAGATTAGCTTATGATTTAACAGAATGCTGATGTCTCTCTTGCATGAGGGATACCTGGAAACCCATACTCCCAGCACCTGAATCACTGTACGGTCTACTAAGCAAGTGGACATATTTTCTATCCTTCATTTCGTAACAAAACTACTGTGGAGCAAAGACCGGGGAAAAAAAATATCTGAGGCCACTAAAATATCTGTGAGAGGACCTAATCTCCAATTCCTGACCTACAGAAAATTTTGACATCATACAGTTTCTGGATAAAATGCAGAACAATCCAGGGAGCAAAGACCAGATACTAGAGAAACATGTCATCAACAAAACCATGTCAACAGCTTCCTAAATGTGGGAATCATCAGGCACCTGTGCAAGAATTGAGCACCATGAGTGGCATTCTCACATTTAAGGTACTTAAACCACTAGCTTTGAAGCTATGGGCTTGATAAGCAGACAGTGAGGTGGATTGAATACTGGCTTAACGGCTGTACACAAAGGATGGTGATCAGTGCTATGAAGTCTAGTCAGAGGCCAGTGGCCAGTAGTAGGGGAATCCTTGGGTTCACTGCTGGGTCTAGTCCTCCTCAATGTACATAAATACCCGAGGGGAGGGTGTAAAGAAGATGGAGCCAGGCTCTTTTCAGTGACAGGATAGGACAAAACAGCATTGGTTCACCTGAATTCAGACCACACTTATCAGACTGGGCTCTGTAAGTTATCTAGTTGTGGGGGATGGTTGGATCTGCACATCAGGCTCAGGAAGAACATAGAGATGGCTGAGGCCAGTTGAGATTGCAGAACCTCAGCTCTGTTTTACAGGGAAATTTAACTGTTGACAGCAAGAGGCTGGCTTGTACTTTTTTCCCCATCCTCTTGGTAAAAGACACCTATTTTATATACCAGACAAATTAAATGGCCTCAAAGTCTCATACCTCTAAAAGCACAGCTGACATTCCTGCAGAAAAGTATGTTCCAGACTCTAGATTTCTGTCCCTCCCAGCCCTCAGCTACTTAAACCATGAGATGACTCAGCCTAAAAAACCCTATAGCAAAAGTTTTGTGTTAATCGCTGGGAGCAAGTGCTGAGATCCGAGTGCTGACAAAGTTTTTATGGGATAGCCTACCTTCATAGGCATATCAAGATGTCTTTGGAGATTTATCTTGGATATGGATGGTCTAGGAATCTGGGCTGACCCATTTAGGGAATGAAAATAATTTGTGATTGAGAGATGCACATACAGGGATATAAGTGTAGATCTATATTTTAATGCGAACGAGTAAACAGTCAGCACTATAGTAATCTGTAAGGCATTTGACCCCAATAAACCATCTTAATCCTTAGGGCTATTCTGGCTGTAAGAGATAACTGCACAGAAACAGAAATGTTCACATATCTATGTTTACTGTTTGTGTTAGATATTTTCAGACCCTTCTCCCCTCCTTCCCAAAACTGATGAGCACTTCATCTGTGCAGTCTGCTAGCTCCCTACTTCACTAACCCTTCAATTCAGATTTTTATTTCCAGCAAGGGCCAAGACAAAAGGAAAATCAAGTCATAAAGAAATGCTTGGGACTAATGCTCCCCTACTGGCATGCCCTCTGCTTCAATAAAGTTACACTGCAGATTTTGGTTTTAGTAGCCATACATGTGGTCCTGCGCTTTGTGGGAGGATGCATTTCCACATCTCTGCACTTAACAAGCCTCTGAGCTCAATGTTTTTGTGGCTGTCTCCTGGCTGCTGCAGTGTCTTCATTGTTGTCTGCATTGCAGACAAAGGGCTACAGCTCAGAAATGCAGAGACAGTGAATGCCTAGGCAGTGAAGCGCTAAAAGGGATTTAATTTGTTGTCATTATGAAAGACTGAATGATGCTTATGAAAGGGTGGGAGCAAGAGCACATCATGCCTCCAAAAATGAGTGTGCCACTGCAGGTTGTGTGACCACAATTTTTTTTGATAATCTTCAAGCCAGCACTTGCTCCTCTACATTTGGTGTCCTGGCATCTAAAGACACCTGAGGTCTGTCTGGTATTTCATGAACATACAGACCTTGTCAGCAGTGCAGATGTGTAGTACCTGGTGCTACTGGTCTAGTGCTGGTGCTCTGCTGGCCTAAACTGTGCGGCAGACATGAAATGGGGACTATAACTTATAGCTCAGAAATCCCCTGAATAAGGGTGGAGATGGTTCTGTAGGTTTTTTTTCATTGACCAATTGGTTTGCAAAATCTTTCCTGGTTAGATGGGTGAATGGCCATTAGGTGCCAGGCTTTGACTCAGATCAAGGTTGTTTGCTATGTAAGCTGAAGCCAATTTTTCCTCCCCCCACAAATAACAAGCTCAGCTTAAGACTCTTCAGCACAAATGTTGCCATGTAATGGCATTAAAATACTACATCTATACTTGTGTTGTGGAGTCTTCAAGGTCTGGACCTGGAATGTGAGTTCCCTCAGTTATGCAAATACCAGCAAAAACATTAACCTAGCTGAGAACTGCTCTAAGTGGGGCAAAACAACCATTTTGCATCCATATTTCACATTTAGTGATAGCGCCAAACTGCTTTTATAAACAAGAATTACTAGTTCTACTTCATATTTTTGACAAGAATGTGTAAGAATTTTACCTTCAACAAAGCTGCACAGGTGCCACTGCAAGAAATGATCCTTAGTAGATGGGATACATTATGTCGTACTATTGATTGAGAATTTGAGGAGGAAAGTAGAAATCCTTTAACTTAGATGAGGAAATCAGGAACTGGCTTCAGGATTGCACATACTTTCCCTTTATATGTTTTGTTGATGAGTTTGTACCATATTTCATTGAAGTGCTGCTCAAACACTCTCTGAAATCAGTGGCACAGCATTTCTTAACTTCAGTAGTAAGTGCTCAAGCAGCAATATGTCTTAGTGCTAAATAGTAAAATATTGTCTGATATGTTCACCCTGGATGTGTATGTTAAGTGCAAGAGCCCATGCTTAAATGCAACAGTGCTGTTGATGGATTTGCCCTACATTTACCCAGATGCACTGGATATGCAGCTTATTTTCTTTCCTTTTGCTAAGCAAATTAGTTAATGAGAATGTTTGCACTATGAAGTGCAAACAGCTATGAAAAATAAGAATTGTAAATCTATTTGTAGGTCCCCTTCTGTAGAAGAAATCATGATATTATGGCCACTTAAAATTAATTTTGTTTTTCAGGGCCCAGAAATATCAGGAGAACAGAGAAAGAACTTTGAGGTGCTTGAGAGTTTTCTATGCTCTCAATCCTTGTATTAAAAAGGCTTTGAGAGAACAGAAGCAATCCTCCAGAAACTTTCCTTGTTACAAAGTAAACCTTATAGTGCATACCATCATTGTTATTATTATCATAATGTGGCTAATATTTAAAAAAAATAAATCAGTGAACACCATGAGGTAAGGGAAAAAAGGAAAAATCGAAACAGTTTTAAAAGCAAAACTTGCAGAGATTCAGAGATTTATGGAAAGGGAGCACTCTCTGTTTACTGTCAGGAAGCTTTGCCATTAGCTTCAAAGGAAGTTTCAATTGGTTCTGAATGTTTGTAATAGTTATGACTCAATTTATCCAGATAACAATATCTTTGTTATCTAAAATCTTGGCAACACTACATATTTCAGTGTAGACTGTGAGAGATAACAATCAACTCTCACTGACCCAGGAGGGCTGTGGTATGGCATTTAGTTTTACTTCCTATAATTACATGTAATAAAATTGTGTTGTCATTGATGTTATTGTAATTGGTATAAAAAGTTATTTATAGCAAAATATTACAGATACAGGCAGTGATTTTCTGCAGGAGTTCGCAGATGGCAAAGCTAGACTCTGGCAGATTAATACTGCCAGAGCCGAGTAGAGCACAGTACAAGTAAGCTCTAGTTCATAATGCACATGAGAGAAGAGGGCTTGATTAACAGATTAGAAGTTGCTTTGGATGTTCAAATGCAGGCCTGCGCCTGTGTATTTACCAGTATGTATAAACCCCGGACATTTTAAATAAACAGTTAGAAACCTAATAGTTTCCATTTTTTAAATGGTTTGTCCTTAGTTAAAAGTGTTTTTTCTTTTGAGAAGCTCCTGTGTTTACACCATTTGCTCTAAGTTTTCTTAGCCAAGGCAAATCAAGGCAGCTCTTGATTTGGAGAAGCAAATGTTAATGGAAGGACTGCATGTGTTCTACCTCTGGCAGCACCACAGTGTACTTCGGACGCATGAGTATAGTGGGAGAGTCTGGAAGCTTTGAGGGCTAATCTTTTTACAACCATGGATTATATATACAACCACAGGCAAGTCTCTTTGTCTTAATTTCCATCCTTGCACAGGGGAGACACTATCAGCTCATGAGGGAACCATCTAAATTACTGTTTGTGACTCAGAGAACAGGCAGAAATTAATAATCCTATGATGTAGAAGAAGTGGTAGAGATCAAATAGAGAATTCAAATAGACTTACTGAAGTGTCCTGCACAGTACAGGTAAACTCCAGTGCATAATGCATGTGGACAAAAGGGCTTGATTTAAGTTACACAAAGAGCCTTAGCCCTGGCACAGGTCAGTCCAGCATTCCTGGTTTTGGAAATCATCTTCACCTGCTGCTTTACTAGGTGCATGGCTGTGCACTGCATGCAGGCTCTTCTTCTCTGTCTTCATCTGCTCTTACAAATAGCCCTTGGAAACTGTTCCTCAGAAGGGGGACCTCATCACCTTGTGAGTGATCCTTCCAATTACCTCTTTCCCCACTCCAATAAAGATGTGCTGTTACCATCATTTGATAGTAGTAACAACTTTAAATTACTGGGCCAGGCTGTAAGACTGAAAACTGTGGGAACTGTATGCACCAAGGAGGTCATGCAGATACAATTACAAATGATTTACAGAGCCTTCACTTTTCCCATTTCCACTTTTGTTTCTGTGGTGTGATTCAGTCCTGTTTTTTGTTCTGTGTTTTAACACTTTATGTAAGTATTCTTGAAATCCAAATGCTGAGTGATTTTTTCATAGTGTTACAAAGGCTTTGGCAGCATTATTAAATGTATATATATATAATTCTTTTCCAGTGAGTTTAATTTTCCATGTGCACCGGCCAAAGCTGTAAGGCATAGTGCCCAGCTTACTAGCCATTGAAGAAAAGCATGCCTTAAGTTTTTCCAGCTGCTTGTTCAGGATTTTTCTGACCCGTGTGGACATTGTCCTTTTGTTGTATTCTGTAAACATGCAGACAAAAGAGATGCATGGAGCAGTAGATGAAAACTCTTGCTGAGTGGCTTTAGGTTGCTCTTGGTGGCAGAATTACAGGTCTGGGCTTCTGTTGGGTTTTTACAAAGTATGTAAAGGTGCCAAATTTGTTTTTTCTCTTTTTTTGGTCTGCTTCAATTGAATTTAAGGAAACAGCATGCTCATGCAGCTTCATCCTAGCATGCTGAAATGGATTTGTCTCCAGGCAATTTACAGCATATCTAAACTATCTCTCATTTTTACTCGCACTCTGAAGGCAGGTGAGTTATGCAAGCCTCATGAGGAAAAGCAGAACCTTGTCCACCTTGCCTACACCATTTGGTACTGCAAAAGCCCAAGCAATTAACACTAGCTAATTAACTTTATCTGACTACACTGAAATGGCCTCAATTTTTAAAGGTGTTTATGTAGTTGATTTCCCCTGTTTTCAATAAGAATTAGCCAGCTTAATACCTTTAAAAAGCCTTTCTTTAGCTATATGTAGTCCAGCATAATCTCTTGAGTGTGCTCTTTTCTGTCTCTCATGCAAATTATAAACATCAAATCCCTGCAGACCAACATTTACCGAAAATTTTCCTTGAATGGCACTGTATTTGCTGATGTGTGAAAGACAACATGAACAGGCACTCCAGAGACATGGGGTTATTTGGAACTGTTTGGGGACAGACAGGAGGTATAGCACTGTGCAATGTGTATTGTCTGAAGAGAAAACAGAGAGTGATAGCTTACTACGCATAAGGCAGTGTTTCAACAAAATGAATAAGAGATCCTGATTCTTTTCTACTTAAATAACCCAACAAATGTTGCTACTGTGGGGAAACTTTCACCAATAAAGAGCAAGAATCAGCCAAGACCTTGCAACCCAACCTCCTTCATTTATCATGACACCCCTATTACAATGCTTCTTTACCACCTTGGCAAATGTGCTCTCAGAGCTCAGCCAAGGTCCCATCCAGAGACCGAACAGCAGGAATAGTCTTTCTTCTCATGCTAGTATCTCTACTAACCCAAGAAGATCCAGTGAGGCTGGCAGCTGGAAGGCAAGTCTTGTTGCTGTTCCATTCTTTGTTATCACTTGCATGTGGGAAGGGAAAGGCAGTGATTTGTTCTACCATATGAGAAACATCTTCCAGGGAGCCAGTGCCAACCTTGGCAGCTAGGGAGGATGTATGATAAAATGGCAACAGCTGCATATGACTTTATGTTCTCACAGGGCCCTTGAAAGAACTTTGTGATCTTGCACATGCCTTACAGACTGATAGCATTAAAAACTGCATCCCCATAGAAGTAACATGCTTAGCTTTGGTTCTAAGTGTCAAGTCACATTCATTAGTTATAATTCATATGTCTTTGCCTTCCTCGGGAGTCATCACCGCCTCATGATTGAAGATACTTTCACTATGGAATTGACAGGAAGGATATTTGTCTTTTAATCATTATTACCAAACTGTCTGATCAGTATGTTCTCACTTTTTGCAGAAGTAAAACAGTCTGGCACAGCCATGGCAGAGGAGACCAGCAGGTCTGCCCTCCCTCCCAGACAAGAAGCACAGACAGAAATGTCTGGAAAAGGAGCCAGCACTGATATTGCTCCTAACTAGTCCTTTTCTGCAACACCAGGGCTGGGAAAGCTAAAGCCCATTCATGCTCAGATCTTCATGACTTGTCTCAGTGAAGAACCTCTGCAACTGTGCAATAAACAGAGGTATGCTGAAAAGTTTTGGAAACACAGAATTAGGCATCTAAGAGAGGGATCTTCAAAGAGGGACACAGTAAGTGGGATGTTGTTTACCAGTAGAAAATGGTGGGAAGAGGAGCAGCTGCCCAGCCTGGGTCTTCAAAAAGAGCTATATACCTAGCTCAGTTA
The DNA here is from genome assembly GCF_009650955.1 of Corvus moneduloides. Lineage (NCBI taxonomy): Eukaryota > Metazoa > Chordata > Aves > Passeriformes > Corvidae > Corvus > Corvus moneduloides. The sequence continues at coordinate 20,959,293 of NC_045481.1, forward strand.
TGGTGATCAGGCAATTGTGTCTGCTCCAGATACTGGAGTTAGTCCAATAAAGAGACATGAAGATAAATAAGTGATTGGAGCATCTGTTGTACAAGAAGAGGCTGAGAGATCTGGGACAGCTCAACCTGAAAAAGCAAAGGCTTATGGGGAATCTTACTAATGTGTATGAACACCTGAAGTGAGGTTGTAAAGAAGAGAGAGCCAGGATCTTTTCAGTGGTACCCAGAAAAAGGGTAAAAGGGAACACGTTAAGAAATACCAAATTTCATCTAACCACAACAAAAAATGTTTACAATGAGGGTGGTCACACAGAGAAGGTTGTCTAGAGACGTGGCATTTTTATGTGGAGATACAATAAAAAAAGACATAGTCCTGGGCAAGCTGGTGAAGTTGACTCTGCTTTGGTGTGGTAGTGCTTGGACTACATGGCCTCCAGGGGTCTCTTTCTATCTCAGCAATTCTAGGATTCTGTGATGAGCCAAAGACATACAATAATTCCAAGCCTTTTAGGCAGTAATGAAATCTCCTTTCTGACATTTTCATTTAGCCTAAATAATAAAATGGTCATTAGGTGGCAGACAAAATGAGAAAAAGCGTGACTATAACCAGAGGGTTAGGGTAAGTCAGGTTGAAATTTCTCGTTTCACATAATATTTCATAATTATATGAAGTATAACAGGTATTGAGAGAACTACTGAGGAAAAAAAAATATTTTTTCAGAACACCAACTGGTTGGTGATAAGGAAATTTACTGCAATATTAGAAGAGATATTTACGTTCAGACCTGTATCTCCCACATGCCAGCTGACTGTTCCAGTACTGGAAATATTAGGTAGCAGTCAGCACCCAGGAATTTAATGATTTTTGGGAGGGAAATGAGTGAAGATTGGACCAAAACCTGGAGGTTTGATACTTGTGAGAATTTGTAAGTTGTTAGAACACAATTCACAAAAGAACTGAAAACAGTAAATGAACCTCACATGTACACACACATACATATTCTTGCCTATGCAAATATGAGCAAAACCAATGTAGAAAATCATAGGAAATACCAGAACAATCATTTTATCCTAAGTCGAATTTGGTTGTAAATGAAACCTGTGGAAAACACTACTCAAAAGAACTACGGATTCCACCTAGGGGAAAAAAAAGGTGATGTCATCCTCAGTTGAAAATGAAAGGGCTGTAAACCACTCATTTGGCTGACCTTCAGATGCCTGTAAAAAGTAAAAAAACATTGCAGATAGCTTGGGAAGTTTGAATCTGACAAATCCCCACACTGCTACTGTGAACTGAAGTTCACACAACTTGCTAAACAAGACAGGATACTGGCAATTTTGCATGATGGCCGGAATCAGACTATAATGCCCAGTAGGACAAGGAACACTCAGTACCGTAGCGGGGGTTTTGGGACCCTCAGGGTGTACCTGGAAAGAAGTGAACACTCAGACCATCTACTTTAGGAAGTATGTGGAAGGTGATAGATAAATTCAGAGGACCTAAGCTAGATCCTCATATAAAATGATGTGAACATTTTTCTGCATCAAATTAGCTATCTAAATCCCCAAAAGAATTCAGCTGCCACAGCACATCAAATAGAGACTCCTGGGAAAAGAGGAATCCAGAATCCCATAAACATCATGGAAAGACCTACACACTTCAAAGGGAGCATATAAGAAAGGGCATACTAAGTCAATGTCCTAGGTATGCTTTTATCTGATATGACTGAAGCCCATATTCCAGAGAACTACCCCACGTGGGAGTAGTATGGGATAGACCCCAGACTGAAGTTTAATTTATATCCCAGCAAAGGAAAGAAATAAGGTTCATTGGACTAATGAAAGAAAAAAGACTAACAGAAGAAAGCAAACATGAACATGATTCTGTAATTTGGTGGCTAGACACTCCTGTGGGATGGGAGATACTTACATCACAGAATATTTTCACCTTTAAAGGTCTGGAATTTCCCTGAAGCCTTTCAGAAATAAAAATGCAGCAACATCCAGGGCTTTGGGAAGAACATTTTATTGCTAAGCATATCTTTAAACAAAATGCAACTAAGAAAAGAAGAAGAATCAAAAAGAAGAAAAAGAAAGGGAAAAAAAGCTATAACATCACGGTAACTCAAAAATTCTCCAGGTTGTCCATAAAGCAACAGGGATATGGTAGAAGCCCACATACAGAAATGCACATGTTCCCAAAAACTGTCCAATAGAAACTTACACAAAAAAGGAAAGTGTAAATATTTTTCCTTTAACTTAAAAAAGGAAAGCAAAAAGGAAAGGAAGAAAGAAAGCAGGAAATCATTTCACAAGACTCCAAGACTCCAAGAACAGCAATCTTTTACAGACATCAAGATATAATCAACTTTATATAGTTTCGGCCAGTTAAGTCATCTAAAATCGTGCTTTCATACCTTTTTAAAACCTGTCTTTTTTTCTTTTTAGTATAAAAAATAAAAAAGAAAAAAGCTCAACCTCACACACGCGCACACGCACCACACACACGCACACATACACGCACTGAAAATAATTGTTAACGTGAAAGTGTCTTCTCCAAACATTTGAGAAGACTGTTTTTTTGAATTTCCCATGTGCGTGTGTGTATCTGATGACACTTCTTCAAAGTCAAATATTCATGCGACTTATAAACACCAGCAAGAGTAGATTTCTAAACCTAAACAGCTGATTAGTTTTCATCTGCAAAAGTTTTCATTTCTGATATCCCAGGATTCTCAACCCGTCTTGGTTTTTGTTGTTTCCCTCTCTGTCTCTCTCTCCCTCATTTATGTTTTTCCACATAATAGGCATGGCCGTCAAACCACCTCACTATTGTTCTGTACAGTAAGATAATCCTTTTCACAATAACTGGGAAAATGTAGAACCCAAACAACCAAATTAAATAAGTTAAATAAAACATAAGACATTCCCAATTTAACCATAAAACAGTATATACACCATCAGGGTATCCATATAGAAATTATACTAGCAAAAAAATAGTAGTAAAATATGTAAACAAAATTTCAGATTTTTTTTTGACACAGGTAACTGTGACAAAGCTAAAACACACACTCCCTTCACATTTTAAGGTTTGCTTTTGTTGTCTGTTTCTTTTTACTCTGTTCTTCAAGAACATTCTGCATTAAGATCATAACAGAACTTCTGTTCCAGCCGTCCCATCAAACATACCATGATAAATATATCTGTGTGTATATATATATTATATTATTAAATTAATTTTTCTTTATTATTTTTTGTGTGTCACAGCAGCTTTATTTATTTCCTTTTATATAAAAGAGAAGGAAAAGGGAGAATAGGGCAAATGGAAAGACAGATGATCTGAAATGTCAAGCTACAAAATTAAAATATTACATATGAAAAACAGTTATATGTCAAAAAAACTATGTATTTTGCATTCTTTTACAAGTGCTTAGCTTTTCTGATATTTATTGTTCTTGTCACAAGTTGAACTCCAGTGGTGTCTTTCTGATCTCTTTATTAAACTGATTTATTATTATTTTTTGCATGCACTGCAATGTCACAGAACCAGAACCCAGAGGAATGCTCCTTTATTTTTGCACAGTATATTCAGCTCAGAATGGTTAATAACTTTTAAGCGTTCTTTTTTGAATCTCCAAATCCCATTAACCATACTTTGGTTGTCTAATGCATACTAAGTGCTATACTCAACTAAAGCCAATGACTGATCAGAACAGACCCAAACCCATCTGCTCGTCAGTTCAGTTGCAAATACTGGAGCCAGATCCAAGAGAACCAGCTTTTCATGACAACTTTCCTCAGTACCACTCATCAGACACTTACACTGTGTTGTTAGCAAACAACTTACTGCAAGATGACGGATTCTAGAGACAATACAACCAGATATGCAGAGTAAACACCATGGGTAGCTTTTGAGTTCATATATGGTAATAGTCTCTCTTTATTATGGACTTTTTTTTCCGAGATTTCTTCTCAAGTCATGTCCTGGTTCACCCCCCACACCATTCCACTCAACTCTTCCCTCCCTCACCCAAAAGTAACCAAAGAAACCAAACAAAAAGCAACCCAAGAAACAAAACCAAACCAAACCAAAAAACCAACAATCTCCAAAATCATTTATTCCCCTCCTCCAATCTCGAAAAGTTATATGTATGCTGGACACGGCCAGATCAGTTAGTTCAATATTTCTTTGTTGTTTAATAATGTTTGTAATTTTTTTCTTTTTCCTTCTTTTTTTTTTTTTTTTTTTAAATAAGTAAACTGAAAAATTATTGATACAGTCAGGGATCACGAACATTGTTAAAGACTCACTTGGAGATATGAAACAAGTAAGCCATGAAGTCTTCTACCTTTGCAGAAAGTTCAGCGGAGGAGGAGATTTGGAGATGTCCAAGTTCACTAACAGAGCAGAGCTGTGCGCGCCATCTCCAGAACGCTAAGTGTGCTTTATAATACATTAGGGCAAAGTTTGCTGACTCCAAGTGATGACTTAGACATTAACAGTCACTGCTGAAAATTTTTTCCCAATACTTTTTCCCACAAACGTTATCTCCCAATCATCTCGTTCGCTGCAATGGTTCTGATATCTCAGTTAAATCTCATTAAGTATTTATGTATTTATATATAAATAAGTATTCTTTTTTACACATAATACTCTTTGTCCTTGTTTTTCTGCTTCTTGTGGCCGCTCTTTGAGCTCTGCTGCTTCTCCTTCACGAGCGTGCCATTGCTCTGGGCTGAGTTGCTGATGTAGTTCCGCGTCTCGTCCACCTGATAGGACCCCTCGTCCCTGTTCCTGTACTTGTACATGGCATACAGGAGGATGAGGATGCAGAGGGCGGCAGCAGCCACAATGCCGACGACCATCCCCGTTGTGCTGCTCGACTCACGGACCACCTCTGAGGCCCCCGGAACCCGTCTGATTCCCGGCTCTGTGGGGATTGCTGTGGGCACATTACGGAACATGGGGGAAGTGATTAGCGGGCTCTTCAGCTTTGTGCTGTCTAGCTCATAGGCAGTGGGCAACGGAAGCAAGACTATGTCAGGCTGGGGTTTGAGCTCACGGTTATTCATTTTGCCGGCTGGCAATTTGGGAACCATCCCAGTCGAGGACGAAGCTGTGGAGCGGATCAGCTCAGGGGACAAAGACGTGGTAGTAGTCCTACCAGTTTCGGAGACTTTGTTAGGTCTAAAGTCCTTGGATTCCCACTTGGGTGCGTGTGCTTTGTAGCCACCTTCGAAGATTGAAGTGGAAAGACTCTTATCTGTTACCAAGGAGAAGGTGGTGTAAAAATCTTCATCATCAGTAGGGGGTAGGTTAGAGTCAAAGGTTTCCCCTGAGCCATACCCAGATATCACCAAGCCATCATCATCACAACCATCGCTGCCTTGGTCCGACAAGCAAGGTAACCCCGCCTCAGAGGTCATGGACAGGGAATCTTTGGTGGTCTCAATAATGGTGAGGAGGGGGCGAAAGGTAGGGGGAAGTGTAATGAAAGGTGCACGAGTAGCAATAGGAGGGATAGCTAAAGGGTCTTCTACAAGTAGAGGGATAACTAATTCACCTCCTGGGATGGAAAAGAGAAAGAAAAGATGATTAGTACATTTTAATGACACAATGCACCATTTTCAGTTCGCTTAAGGGTGAGAGAGGATCTGGGCATTATGAAAAGGTGTCAGGGATCAGCTTTCTCTCTCTAGCTACACTACCAACATACTTTCCTGGGGATGCCTCTCGTTGTTCCCTCCCACCCTTCTTGGACATTGGTAAAGTGCACGTTCCATTTCCTACCTATGCTAGGTGCATACAGTGAAATACTGTGAATTTTTGGGGACCCAAATTTTTTGATTTTTGAAGATACTCTCAAGTGACTCTGTGGTCACCAATTTTTGGTAGTGATCTTTTTTTAGCATTTGGTTAGAAGACTATTTAAATTAATTACTTTGGACTTCCATAGACCAGTGTTGTCCTAGATGTGTTTTTTACCACTCATTTTGCCAGTTTTTCCTCTTCTGATCCTTTTCATTTAAAATAACAGTGGTATTTCTTCACCGCCATTCTAATATGCTCACCATACGTAGGAGTACGTAAGTCCTTTCCCTAAGGCACTTCCCATTCATCCATTTCTTCTTCAACATTATCTGGCTTTTAAATTGTGGGAAGGTTCATGAAAGTGAGGGATGGAATAAGAACCAAGTACTTACTGGGTCCATGAAGGTACAGAGCTCTACTCAATGTTCATCTCTTTTTAATCTTTCTTTAGCATTCTGTTTGACACTAGGAATGTCCCTTTCTTTGCATCTTTTGGGGCTACTAGTGCCATGCTAGCTTAATCTTCTATTCTTCTTGATATTCATTTATTATAATTTGATTAAAAATTAAGATAGGTTTTATTGTGATTGACAAAAAAAACTGAACAAGGACTTTGATGAACCAAGATAGCACTTGAGTCCAGGATTATACTGCAGAAGTTGTCTTCACACCTACTGTTACTTTTTGACAGGTAGACAATTGCAGTAGTTCTACTGATTTCTGCCATGCTGGCTACCTGCCTATAGAGGGCTGAAAACAAGGTAGACTTATGGTCTCCTCTTCAAGTTGAACAATAAAGCTATAGGTGTAACATTTGTACCTTACCACAATATAAGCTGCAAATGTAACAAGAAAATCAGTGCATCATTTCTGTGATTTGGATTCTGAGCAGCAATATTGCTACTCTTAGGGTAATAGCCCTGTGTTGTCTCTATATTATAATGTAACTGCACCTCTACTTTTGAGTCTATGGTAGTTAACACTCCACTGTTTTATTTTGTGGATTAAAAAAAAAAAAAAAAAAAGTGTGGAATCTTATTATTTTATCTAATTCCTTTAGTTCTGATTATATAGTTTTCTGCTGACATACAGGTAATCAACCCTTTTTTCAGAGTGAACCACATGGCTTTTGAAAGTATAAATTGTCTCTTGGGTAATTTTTCTTTGCCTAGCCATTTAAGTAAGCAGCTTAAAATATAAGTGGAAGTGTTCACGTGACATCATGAGTGTCATCTAGATCTGTTCTAGGAGTGCAACTCAGTAAGAAGTATTCCTAATGCATAGGAAACTTTGATTTATACTCACCATTGCTTAAGAAGGATGTACAAAAGGAATTATAGTTTCTAAATAAATAATTCTGGGTTTTAATTATGTATTAATAACTGCTAATGAACACTTTGGCATTGTTAAAATGCTGAATGCATCAGGGTCAAAATTCTGCTCTCTCAAATCTACCCCATATAATACATGCACTTGTTTTCCACTGAATTCTGCCAGTAATGTCCATGGAACGTCTATAAGGAATATGGTCTAAAATCAAAATCCCTTCTAAATGTATTTGGAGAGCAATATATTTGAACAAATTACACATTGAAGATAGCAATATACTGAAAAAGGTACTTAACAGTTTGATTAAATCTGGATAGCCGAAATAGCAATATGGTTTATTCTCTTCCTTAATGGGAAACTAAGTGGTGGCACAGTTTAATCAATTGAAACAATCAGAATTCCCTCAGAGGTACCAGGGTAGAAATTATGCCAAAATAAGAAATGCGGTACTTTGCATACTTTCATGCAAAGCTAGTTTTAAGTTAAGATACAAATGGCCAATTTGAACATGTTGTTTAGTTTTCTGAGCTTCCTCAGTATGTTCATATATCTCTTTTGTTACTGCAGAGAGAATGAAGAAATAAGTATCAATGTCTCCATACTACATGCTTTCAAAAAAATTATGTAAAAAAGCCTAAAGTGTAGTCTGCCAAATGGCTACACTGCATTTTGTGCTCATGCATCTGAGCTGTTTTCTGAGCAATGTAGAAACTGGAGCATGTAATATGATTTATATATGTCCAGAAGGCCTATCCATGGCTTGAGTAGAGCATCTATAATCTACGCAAACAGGTGGTCTCAGGACGAACTTGGAGTATGCCTTGAGGGGAAAGATCATCTGTGAGCCTGGTAAAGAAAATGAATAAAAATAACAGTATTTAAGTGAGAATTGCATCAAATTTCATGAGTCTGGAATTTAAGGTCCAGAAAGTCAGGGATAGATAATGTTCCTTTAAACAGTTTTTTAAGATCAGTGTTTTGCTGTTCAATGGCAATACTCATCTGATTTTCATTCACCATCTGTGACACTCAACTGGAAAAAGAAGTTTGTCAGCTTTTAATTGCTCATCTGGAGCCTTGAAGTGCCTTTGTTCTTAAAAGCTATTATACTGGTCTACAGCATCAGGATGTAGTTGATCTGCCACCCATTGCAGCAATATTTTGGGTAGTTTTTGTCCAAAGAGAAGTTATTTTGGTCCTGTTAATGATTAATTTTCTGGAAGGAATCAGATATATCTTACATTTAATATGAAGACCTTCCTTTTGTCCCAGTAATCTTTGCATTTAAAACTAGGTCATGGTTATATAGCTTTTGTTGTAATTTAGGACTTGAGCTAATGATCAAGACTACTGGAACTATAAAAATGATCACAGCCTTCTTGAAATATTAAGTGAAGTTGTTAGACTTGCTATGATAAATGGGATTTTACATAAGTGATGGAGAAGATAACGGAGCTTTTTGATGCTAGCAAGTCTATTGGATGGAAGACAGTGTAAGACAGGACTAAGCTTTCATCTCTCAATGTATGTGAGGAGAGAAATAATTTTCATATCAGGAACACTGGATTAACTTTGATACAATTATTTAATCTCATCATTAGTTTTCATTCCAAATTGTCCAATGATTGATACTGTGGTTACTTGGATACGCAAGAAATAAAGAGACTGTTTAAGGTCCTTCATTAGGAATCACTTCTCCATCAAGGAGTTAATTTGAGTTAAAAGGAGTTAATTTTACTTCTGTGGGGTATCAGTTAGATGCTAGGGTGGTAATAATGTTTTGATTTTTCATTTTTTTATTGTCTGTAATAGAAGGAACTGAGACTAAAAAGGCTGTGTGACAGTAAGTCAGAAAAAGCACTCTAGGTATCAAATTTGGCTTCTCTTTTATTGCATTGTTAGGCATCTATGCAAAACTCACAGCACACTTGAAGCTGTAGGTCTAACAGGATGCAATCACAGTGAATACTTCTTGGGGTATGTGATTTATAGAGGGATAAAAACTTCCTTAAAAATGGCGTGACAAAAACGCCACTCAGTCTAAAAGAAATGTGTTATTTAAGGATAACAGGGAATGTAAATCCTGAAAAGCTCCCAGGAAAGTGTGAGAAATATGATCACCTATATCTATGGAACAAACGCAAACTTTCATATCATACCTGCAAACAACTCTGTAATTGGTGCTGCATTTCTACATGTAAGAGACACGACAGGGTGTCTGATGACAAGCAGATTACGAATGTGTGTGTAGGGGGAACCACCTTCACAGAAAAATGGCTGAGGGTGCAGGAAGCTGCCTGGAGCCAGTGGTCCTTTGATGGTGGAGTAGTGGTCCCTCTTGCCCAGGCCCCAAGTTGGTTTAAAGCTAAATGCTGAAAGATTTGAAAGACAAAATGGCCACTTGGTTGTCAAGAATATCTTATGCAGGATTTGGATCCTGAATTGTTTGCTGTGCAAGGCAAATGTTATAGATTTCGATCTCTAGAAAAAGCTAAAGAGGACCCCATGAAAAACCTTACGTGACAATCTCGAAGGCAAATACATTTGAGAGAGGTTTTATGTTTGTCAAGTTTTCTCTTCTCCTCACAATGTCTACCCATTTTTCAATTGCAGAATTAATGCTTTGCAGCCTTGAATAAAGCTTACAGATTCAATTTCCAAATTGCTCTGTGCTATGAAAAAAAAAAAAAAAGACAAGGCTGCAAGCCAGTATGGGCCGTGGCTTTCAAACAATATTCATGTAAGACTTAGATTCTGTTTGTGAATGATATAGGCTGTTTCCTGGTAGTTACAGGTTTCTTTTTCCCGTTTTTTCTGTTGGCTGTTAAGCACCAGTTAAAAGTGTTGACCAGTATGCTGCAAGTTCAGGATTACTTTAGCAATCCAAAGATTTCACAAGGATTTTCCAGATTTATTATTCACCTACTTTGTGCTTTCTCTCCTAAGCAGAGAATAGATGTTTTTCAAATAGAAATATGTTTTTTAAAAAGCTCCTCTTGACAACACAAGGCCAAAGAACCAAACAAAAGAGAAACAGATAAATTTTTTCCCTCTGCAGTGACATAGATGCAAAACGTATTTGTTCATTCACAGTGTAGCTGAAAAAAACCCCACAAACCCCAAAAAACTTAACACCAAACTGGAAGGAGCTCTGGGAGAACTGAAATCTGTGAGGTGGGAAACCTTATACCAAACAGCCCAGTGCTTTTCTTGGCCTTCTCATTCCAGAAAGTGTGCATGTATTAATTAAAAATTAGCCTTTTAATCTAACGCATATGCTACCTTCATGGAGTTGTGCTTTTCTTTAAACTACCAAGAGCACTGGGGATATAAAAGGCCTGCTTAAGCCTTGGAGCTGCCCTGCTTTTTGCTTTATAAGCGTATTTATAGATATATAATTCATACCTCTGGAGCTGATCTCCAGTCAGAGTTCTCTGCCACTGGAAAAGACAGAGTGTTAAAAATTTAATAGAACCCTTATGAACTGTGAGGATGGTGTGGGCAAGTCAGGATGCAGAGGGCACCAAAAAATACGATAAATAAAACAAGATGAAAAACTGTAGCAGCTGCTGGTTTTCATCTTTAGAGCCACAACTGCTTCAGTGGAGTCTCAGGCATCAAACTGATACAGGACAAAAGGCACACAAAAGGGAAGCCTGAAAGATTCATCTTCTGATGATGACAAGGAACACGCCTTATCGTCTCTCTTTTTTCCAGCTGCAACTGAAGAGCTTTAAAATGTCATCCATAAAGGCTGCACAATTCATCCATTCCTGCAGGTACTTGAAATTCTGCATCCAAAGTTTGTAATTTTCATTCTATTCTTTTGATGTTCCTGTGAAGCCTGACTCCATTTTCAATATGAAATATTTGCTAGAGAAATAATTCCTTACCGTTCCCCCCTCTGCATCAACACAGTAATTCCTTTTTAAAAGACCAAGTTCAAAAATTTCAGTCTAATGGTATTTAGTTAATTCTGCTTTGAGTCCTCTGAGGATAAAAAGAGGAAATTATTCAGAATATAGTCTCTAATTCAAAGGAAAGGTGATGCTAACACAAAACCTAGTAGATGAATATTCTCAGTATTTTCTACTCTTGCAGTCTGATTTAATTGCAATTGACAGAGAGTAGTAGAGAGAAAAACATGATTTCCACAATGCAATACTGCAACTCTTTATCTCAGATATCTCCTTTTCCTTTCAGAGACTATCTAGTCCTCAAAGTGATTAGATAAAACTGGATTTCTGGTGAAGCTGGTTGAAAAGCATTGCCTAATCCCCTCCCTGCAACTATATTAAAAGACATCAGTAAATGCAGTGTTTCCCAAAAGATGGCTGATGAGCAACAGGAAGGTGCAGAGTTTGAGAGGTCATGAATCCCAAGGTGATGCTGGGCCGTCTTTCACTGATGTAAATTCTTGGTCACCTTTGTGGAGTTTCAGTGAAGCAGAACCTTCCAGAGAGGTGCTAACATCATGTCTAGAAGCAAAATTCTAGAGCAAAACCAAGTATTTTGGTGCCCAGACACTGAGCTTCTCTGAACCAATTGAAACATGCCCTCTTCTATCTCCCCCCATTATTTTAAAATTTTATGATTACCTGGTGACAGCTTCCTATTCAGCATAATTATTTGTTGTGTTTTCAGCATCAGTTATCCTAGGGACCTGAAGGCTGAACCTAATATACCTGCTGAGCACAGCATCACTATGCAGAAATGGTGAAAACATATGTACTCACAAAGAAGCATGGCTTTCTCTTACTTTTACTCACTGCTTTTTGAAGAAACTAATGCAAACCTCTTTTGTAGTAAGGGAATTTGAGAGGTTCAGGATCTGTCTGCCAAATGCATCATTTCTGGATGATGCTATCAAGTCTGATACTAATAGTAATATAGTGGGTGCATTTACCTGGTAAGAGTACACTTGAGAGTATCATTTAGACTGGACATCGGGCACATAATCATCAATGACGAAAATTGATAGAAATAAAATAGATCCATGGGAATAAAGTAGGAATGGTGTAGAGCTGCAGTAGGAAAACCCTCAGTATTACCAAAATGCTAAAGAAGTCCCATAAATTTTCACTTGACATGAAGGCTATACCACCAGGCTAAATACAATTTAAGTAGCTGGAAAAGAAGTGGCATTACTGATGATTCATGTGGGGAAAGGGAAAGAAAGCTTCTAGAGGGGCACTGAGAAAGAACAGGAGTAAACTGCCTCAGACTCCTTCACCCCATCCTATGCACAATACAATATGGCAATCGACAATATACAAAGAGCACATAACATAAAGGCAAATACAAACTGATTAAAAATAAATAAACTTATATATATTTTCCTAAAACAAAACCATACACTAGAAAATAAAAATGCCACAGCAACAAGGTCGGAGAAAGGAAAAACAGAACAAGTAATTCACTTTTATCAGCAAAAGAAAGATCAAAACCTATGAGAACTGAAAAAAATTATGAAAATCAAAACCATTTCCTTTAAAAAAAAGTAACCAAAAATACATAAAAATATTTAGAAAGCATACCACATTGATTTCATAACAGTCAACTTACATCAACAAATTGCCCGCATGTTTTTTGGCATGAAAGGAAAAATTTACAAAAGAAAGTTGTGTAAGAATGCTCTTGGACAAGTAGCATTGCCACATTCTTGTAACTTGCTTTTTTTCGCTGTTGTTTCTTAAAAACTTTTTTAGCAAAATGTTTATTATTTCTTTTTAAATATATTTGTTTTACAACAAAGGGCGATACAGGGAGGCAACAACACATACATCCACACCACATAACATGAAAAGAAAAAAATCTTGCACCTTAACAAATTTGAACTTGTTTTTTTTTCTGCTGTTTTTGGTTGTGTTTTTTTATCTTATGTAAAGTTGTTAGCGTATTGCAGTTGAAAAATCCTGTACAATTTATTGAATTTACTTTTGCTTGTTTGCATATCTACACATATAATGTTTTTTGAAAAGCAAAGTTTGTTGCTTTCTTTGCCTTTTTGGTCAATTTGATATATATTTTTTTAAACATTTTCTTTTTTTCTATAATTTTTGTGTGTGTGTGTTTTAAGGAATGGATGACTGCACATAAAATTTTAACGATGCTAAAGAAAGGGGTGGTGAAGGGGAACTTATGGGAAGAAAAAATGCTTAGGGTGGATGGAGTGGGAGTGTAAAAATCTATGAGTGTACTACACAGGAGATGAAGATGATGGGAGTGAATGTGTAAGTCAGTTGCCATGTCCATGTAAGGGCGGTACGGAGTGATCTAGCAGCATTAGAGCTTCTGGCTGTAAGGAAGGGATGGGCAATATACAAAAACAAATGAGCATATTCATGCCCATCAACAAAAAGAAAGAACAGAACTCTAACATTGACAATCTCACAAACCCTAAGCTGCAACTTCTTCAACATGCAAGTTACAAAAAAATTAATAATTATAGTATTAATATTTACATTTTCATTAAAGGTTCTCAAATTATAAAAACAGTTAAGACTTTTCCCTACTAAAAATAGCAGTAAAAATACATAAACTAATAGTAATAATAATAATAATAGTAATAATAATAATAACCAGAGAGTAAAACAAAAGAAACAAGGAAACTAGTTTTATGCACTGGAATTAGAACAACTTCATCCGTAGCTACCCACAGCCTTCTTCTTCTAAGAATCATCTTTTCTGAAGTCCATCAAATTGACATCAGTATTCTCAGTAATTTGAGACAATCATTTCTTGAGCACATCAAATGTCTGTTTCGAATATAAAGATTGTGTTTGTACACCCCGTCCCCACTGTCAAATTAGACTGCTTTTATATTCGGATTCTCTGGAGAATCTCAAAAATACAGCTGTAGGATTCTGCCAGTGAAGTAGTTCCTTATTTAAAGACAGAAATAGAGGGAAAAAATTGCAGAAAACAATTCATAACTCTTTTGTTTTGTTTGTTTTTTTTTTTCCATTATTAGATTGGAACAAACCAAATCTAAGATAGAAATTCAACCATTGAAAAGAAATACATCAAAATATAACTATGTAGAGATATACTAAAAAAAAAAGCAAAAAATGAAAAAGAGCACTTTCTTCCCAGGAAGAAGGGAGATAAGAACAATTATTGGATTTTGAAATTTTATTTTTAAAGAAAAAATTATTCCACACACTTTCAAAGATGAACAAACCAGATGCACACATTGAAAGGAACAGACAAAGCAGTCTAGGGACACTTTCATAATTTGAATTTTTTTTAACAATGGGATTCTCTTTCCTTCCATCCCCCTCCCATTTAAATATGTTTTCAATTGTTGGCCAAAAACCCCACCAGCCCTGAGTGTTGCTTTTTTTTTTAATACATCTTTTTTTAATCACTTATTTTTAAAATAAACATGGAGAGGAAAAAAAGAAAGACGTGCAGTCTGGATGTACGTCATAAATAGACATAGAAAAAGATAGAAGAAATTGGCTGAGATCGACAAATGGGTTATATAATAGCTTAATTTTACTGTAGGATGTTAATAATAATGCATGCTTAAAGTAAGTTGCATTTAGGGAAAGTAGAAAAACAGAAGAGCAAGCAAGGATTTGGGGGGCGGGCAGGCAGAAGGGAAGGGGCAGGCAAGGGGTGAACCATCCATGCCTCTCCAGAAAGGGCAAAGCACATTCCAGTGGGATCTCTGCATTTCTGGGGGAGGTCAGAGGGGAAAAGGGTGAGGAGAAATTATAAGCTATGCTATGATATACTTTTCACCCTGAGTATGACCTATTTGAATCCACTCAAAACACCAGACTCCATCCCTTGTCCTGACTCTAACTCTCCAAGGCATACCTGAAATCAGTGGCTTTTATTTTTCTGCCTAGTGGCAGAAAATGCTGCCACTACTAGCATTAAGACAGAGACTGCTTTCTCCTATGCTACAAAAGGATTAAAAGTTCAAGGAGATATTACTAATTAGTTCTTTCCTGAAAGTGTATCCCAAATACTATACATCCTAGAGGGGTCCTCAGCTTCCTCTGAATTCCTTAATGACACATATGATGTCTGCATTTTTCTTGTATAAAGACCATCACCTTGATATCAGAGTCCTTCCAAGAAGGAACTCGGGACCCCAGCAGAACAACCTGTTTTGTTTGGTGCTTTAAATGACAACAAAATTACATATAAAGCTCTGGACCCTGCCTAAGAATGTCTCCAGGAGATGGGAAAATCAGGCTGTAAGCACTGTATATACCTTAGCTTTCCATCAGGAATGTCAGCAAGATCATTCCATAAGCCACCACAAAGGTCATGCTACCAGCAACCAGTTGAAGTGGGAGCTACCTCAAGACTGAATTCCTGGGAATAAAGGGGATATCCTCCCTGTATATGTGGCCAGGGGTACTTTTGTGTAGGTATGATAACAGGTAGGATCTTTTGGTACTAACATGAGGAACAATAGCACCTCTAAAGCCACAGATAGATCAGTATTAGTTCTGGGGAATATTAAATAAGTATAAACCCCACAAAAATTAAATAGCCCAGATTGGTTTTAGATGTATTACTGAAAAGTGTCCAGTTCTGAGAGGAGTTATGTAAGAGCTCCTACTTCAGAAGTGATGAGGTTGCACTAACAGCACAGTGCAGCTGTAGCTGGAATGTACCATGCCCATGCTGGGAGACTACACTGGACCTATCTGCTACATTCCTTTGGTAAACATGTTAGGAAGGGAAGAGGTCAAACCACAGAAGAAGAAACCTGGTCAGGGTTATCTCAGGGACAGAACATGCAGGTTCCAGGAAGCAAAATTTGGGGGATTCATTTGTGGATCAGAAAAAATTGGCTAGGAATAGGAAAAAAATTACCGAAGTGAGGCCTTTTCAGACCTCAGTGGAGATTTTTGCTTGGCAAGGTTACAAGGCTAGTGTCCCTGGACATCACTCCCCACCAGGATTCTGAGCCTCTGCTTTAATTGTACTCAGGGAGTTTCACAAAGAGGCATTTAAGCTTTGAATTTTAATCAGTATTTGTCATGATTTGCAGCTGGATTTTCAGAGTAGTGAAATATCCCCCTTCAGCACATTAGAACTGAGTGCCTTCTCTTTGATGCAAAACAGACTGTAAGGCATGAGTCTGGTTGCCAACTGTGCAGTCTATGTCAGGCCTCTCCAGAAAATACTTACGCCCTATTTGACGATAAATGCCTAAATCATTGAGTGGGGGTCTGGAAAAGCCTTTTACTGCTTGACAGATCAAAAGAGCTACAGAACCACAACTGGAGCCAGAGACACTTAAAAGAGATGACAAGATTTTGTAGACGAAATCTTGATGTTAGACTTACAAGAGGATTTGAAGGGTGTTAAGCAATTTTTTATGTGGTCAATACAGAGGTGCTTGAATAGAAGCAGAGTTCTTTGGAAAATATGGGTTCAGCAATTTCTGTTGAGGCTGGGAAAACCTTCTCCAGTCTTTAAAAAAATTCTAGCTGTTAACAGCCAAAACTAGATGTCCTAATTTGAAAATTGGATACTAAATGCTTCCATATGAAGCTACAAGATGCTATTTTATTACTGAAAATTTAGCAAATTATTCTTCAGAAAAACAAAGACTAAAAAGCATAACTAGTGCAGCTTTTTTTTTATTTTCAAAAACTTAAAGTAGATCAACGGACTGGGAGTATAAACATCTGTATTATCAAAGCATACAAGTTTCTTGCTTGAAGGATTAAGCTGATAGCCAGTGTTTTCAAATGAAAAAATCCATATATCAACAGGAAACAATTATATAAAAAGCCCCTTGTTCAGTGGCTTTAATGATAAAGCTTTATTATACTATTTTTTGTTTTCAAATTGCATTTAAAGGGAAAAGAAAAAAGTGAAGGTAATGCACATTTCTCTGTGTGTGTGTGTGTGTGTTAAAGAGCAATATGAAAGATGGATGGTAAACCAGGTAGGATCTAGGGCTGCACTACTGTACCCGGGTTCATGCTAACCTCTGTAACTTTCATGTCTTTTACCACTCTAGTCAAAGAATCATAGAATTACAGAATCACAGAATATGCTGAGTTGAAAGGGACCCACTAAGATTATCAAAGTCCAGCTCGTAGCCCTGCACAGCACCATCCCCAAGATGAGTCCTACCATGTACCCGAGAGTATTGTACAAACACTTCTTGAGCTCTGTCAGGTTTGGTGCTGTGAGCACTTCCCTGGGGAGGCTGTTCCAGTGCTCAACCACCCTCTGGGTGGTGAACCTTTTTCTAACATCCAACCTAAACCTCCCCTGACACAACTTCATGTCTTTGTGCTCCATTAAAGCTGACAGCTTCTCTCCTCCCTAACACACTGAATCCCACATTATTTGAGTTCTGTCCACTGCAACAAAACTCTGGTTCTTCCTGCTTGTATTAGCTCCCAAAACAACCTGTTCATTCTTGCATGCTTTCAACCTTTCTTAGAGCTTTTCAGACGTCCAGCCAAATGAATGCTTAGCATATCACAAATAACAAATAGCTTATAGATTAATAGGACTAAACATGAAGTTTCAAAGCGAACCCTCTTCCCTACACCCAACTCAGAATAAAAAAATCTCTTCCTGTGATTCCCATCAGCTATCTGCACTAATTTAAACTGTAAGAGAAGTATATTGAATTAGCTTGTCCACTACTAAACACAGAGATAGGAAGAGCCTAAGAACGTAAATTAGTTATATCACTTCCCTTTGCACCAGCTGTTTGTACTGGTAAAAAGCTCTCTCATTCTAAGCCCACGGGCACATCTGAAGCTTAGAAATAAAAATATTAATCCATAATAAGAATGTCTATATGAGAACGACTGACAAAGTCCCACATGCTGTTCTGTTTGGGTTTGTGTGTAAGAGTTAATCAGTGGGACTTCTTTACAGCAATGAGCTAACAAAACTATCATCAGAAATTAAAGCACATTTACAGCTCTGAGAGCTAAGGAAATCGTAGGGCTAAACTGCCACAGTGGTAAAGAATTTTTCAGGTGTTTGCCATAAGTTTATTATCTTTTCACAGTACTCCAAATCAAAGAGTATTTGATGCTTCCAGTGCTAAGCGGCAGAACCAGTATCACTGGTCTGAAAGCATTCTTCCCATGCATCTCTACTCAACTGTCTCTTTCTCCAGGGAGAAAGATCTGATGTGTTTTTTTGAAAGACTGAAGATTGATATTTGTAGTCAACCCAGCTAAGGCTTTTTTTTTTATGTAAAGCCAAACTTATTTAATCCTAAAAGTCAGTTACATGGAAAGAAGCCTTTCTGAAGGGATTTTGGAACCCAAAACCAGATTCTCATACAGAAAAACTCAGCAGTAGAGTGTCATCCAATAATTTGAGTGGGAGCAGGAATAGTTTACTGTCTTTGGTCTAAACACACATAGCAAAAATTTTCTGTATATTTATGGAATACTAAAATGTACATAATTTTCTCCACAAACAGAGCAGCAAGGCTGTATTAGTGTCTCCTCTTTTCTTCAGTGTACAGCTATGAAGCAGACAGGTAAAAATACATGTCATCAGGTTGTCCAAATGCTAGTAAATACTTCATGGCTTCTGCAAATCTTCTTGGTAGTAGTATCCTAAGAAGTCATATGCTGTTGGACAGGTTGGATCAATGGGCTGAGATCAACTGTACGAGGTTCAACAAGGCCAAGTGCTGGGTTCTGCGCTTGGGTCACAACAACCCCAGGCAGTGCTACAGGATGAAACGTGGCTGGAAAGCTGCCCAGCAGAAAAGGACCTCAGGGGTGCTGGTCAACAGCTGCTGAACATGAGCCAGTATGTGCCCAGGTGGGCAAGAAGGCCAATGGCATCCTGGCCTGTATCATCAATAGTGTGGTCAGCAGGAGCAGGGCAGTAGTTGCCTTCCTGTGCTGGTGAGGCCACGCCTTGAGTTCTGTGCTCAGTTTTGGGCCCCTCACTGCAAGAAAGACACTGAGGTGCTGGAACATGTCCTGAGAACAGCAACAAAGCTGGTGAAGGGTCTGAAAGGTCCTATGAAGAGTGGCTGAGGGAGCTGAGATTGCTAGGCATGGAGAAAAGGAGGCTAAGGTGAGAGTTTATCACTCTCTACAACTACCGGAAAGGAGGTTGTGTACTTCAGAAGTAGACAGAACCCTTTTTCAGCGCAACATTTTTAATCACTTGCATACCAGGCTACATTTGCCATTTCTGTTGAAAGATGCTACAAAGTAATCTAATTAATCCCTAAAACAGCATAAGCACATTACATGTTCAAAGTCTGCAGCTAATCCAGCCACAAGTAACTCAGTGGATGGAACTTCCTCCTTTGTTTTGTGAGAGGAGAACCCAAAGCATAGTAGCATCACTGGTAAAAGGTTTCTCTTACAATGAACCTAAACTTATTTTCTGAGGGAAAAGTAGTGATTTTAGTTCTGCCCTCAATAACCCCTCTTCTTTTAGTATTTCCTATTCCTCTTACAGACATAAATCAGTGCTGGGAAGAACCTGCATTTGGAGCTTGTACCTAGAGATGGCTATAGTACTTTTTATCTTGGAGTCGTAAACAAAATAAAACAAAGAAAAACCACACAAAGAAAAGTGTTGTCCTCTTTTTGGATGGCTAAATAATCCAGGATCATCCCAGGCATGACTTATGTCTCTGGAAGACATTCAGGATCTAAAGTATTCCACTTTAGAAGTCTCCACTGATGCAGCTACACCTTATTCTTGAGGATATATGGGAATCAATACAACCACAGACCTCTAACAGTGTACACACTGTACCAAGGAAAGCATTTGACAAGCTGTAGAAAACAACAGGGTGTCAACATGTAAGTCGAACTATTCAAACATTGTGATGAATTCCGACTAACAACAATACACAATTTCCTTGGTAATTATATCAAGCTAAATAGTGCAATTATTGAGAAGAAATAATGAACCATGTATTTTCAGCACTGTGAACATCAGTTCCTTGTAAAATGTAGAGTGAAGACAATTTAGAGTGTGATGGTTGGGAAGAGGCTTATTCCAGTAGGCTTTGAACAAGATTAATTTACCTGTGCCTTCACACCTAAACTTATTTCTGTTATTAATCACAGGGCATGATAGGGATTCTTATAGGGCATGTTTTCTTCTACTGAGTTTGAGCAATTTTAAGTTTCCTCCTAGAGTAACTGGGGTGTAAGAGTTAAGAATTGAAGTGACCTATTCAAGCACATGTTAAAAAACTGCAATAAATTGGGGATTCATAAACTCATCTTCCAAATCATGGAAGCAGTACAGCCCTGCTCATAATGTTATTTTCTTCATGTTACAAGAAGTCTTTGGGAGTTCAGAACTGAGTCCTAGGACTATGGGACTTCAGTCTCCTCTTCAGCCAAGAACAAGGCAAAATAGTCCTCAGAATTAATACAAGGACTGCCTCACAGCCATCCTAAATGGCTAGGCCAAGTTCCCCTTCAGTAAAACCAGCTGATGTTGGATACACTAAGGCTTTAATACCCAGTAGCCTGCAGAGGAAAAATGCTACATAAGAGATTGTTACTTGTAGATACAAAAATGCTGCTAGCAAGGATTTTCTTGCTATTTTCTAAGTCCGTGAGAGACTTTTCTCTCTCACAGAAGAGGTAGCAGAGTTCTGTAAACAACCAAACACCTGCAACCTTGAAAAGTCTTGTTTATGGTATAGTAGAAAAATATTTTGACAATGGATGTTTTAGGATTTTAGCCAATCACCCCAAGGGGTGGCTGATCCTTTGTGCAATTAGACTATGAAGAAAAAAGTCTATGAAAGAGTTTGTAAAATAATTAAATAAATCAATCTTGCTGCACAATTCCTGCCTGCTGGATCTTCTCTCCTCCTCCTCCCTATGGCTGCGGGACATGGTGATATACCCTAGGGCCTAGGCCTGAGGTAATAGTTACTGATGAGAAGTTCCCTACCATGCAGACTGTTGATAGGTTCTACAAAATTACCACTGGGAAATGGTGGGAAACCCTAGGTAGAAACCCTGACAATCTGTAAACATAAATAAAAACAGCCCCAATTCTTCCTCTGGAAAGGAAAAATGGAGTGCCAAGCTTTTGAGCAGTATGTTAGGTGGTGTTCTCTCACACCAGTTCAGACAATGAGAGATGCTCTTTTCCTTTGGATTGTAATAGTGCTTAAAGCACTAGAATCCCCTTGAGATGTCAAGCAGAGGTGTTTGGAGACAGAATGGCAAATGCCTATTAATCCATGCTTTGACGTCAATTCTCCTACTAGGCAGCACTTGTAACTGCCTCAGACACACAATAGAGCTAAGTAACATATGAGCTATCTAGCTCTGAACCACTGCAGGGGGAACCCTCTGTTTAGGAGCTTTCAACATGTGAACTAGTTCTGTCTATCATCTGGAAAAGACAAGAGGGGATAGCACTGTGACTCAGGCATTTGGGGATGGATTTTTGGCAGGACTTCTTGCTTGTTTGTTTTTACAGGCAAGTTTAATACTAGCCATGAAGTGCACAAGCAGAAAGAGAGGGTGCTGTTTTTGCAAATTTCCTTTTGAAAGTTCAGGATTACAGCAATGAAAGGCTGCTGCAGACAAGTTTGAATCCCCTTTTTCAACATCGTGAATGACTGGAATAAACTCTACTGTGATTCAGAAGCCAATGCTTCAAGCTGTTTATCAGAGGCTGCGTTACAGCAAGAAAGTGGCTGGGAAGGGTATTTGCTCTGTTTTCATAAAAGATTGGATTAGAAGAGAAACAGATCTTGTTCCAAAAGTTAACTTACTTTAATATTGATGATATTAATATCTGGGGCCCCCAACAAAAGAAGGACCTGTTGAAGCAAGTCCAGAGGATGGCAATGGAGCTGAGGGCTGGAGCTTGTCTCCTGTGAAGACAGGCTGAAAGAGTTGGGGCTGTTCAGCCTGGAGAAGAGAAGGCTCCAGGGAAACCTTATAGCACCTTTTTCCAGTACCTAAAGGGTACCTACAAGAAAGCCAGAGAACGACTTTTTATAAGAGTGCGTAGCAATAGGACAAGGGGTTCAAAATGAAACAAGGTATTTTTAAATTAGATATTAGGAAGAAATTCTTTACTGTGAGGGTGGTGAGACACTGGAACAGGTTTCTCAGAGAAGCTGTGGATTCCCCATGCCTGGAAGTGTTCAAGGCCAAATTGGATGGAGCCCTTGGCAACCTGGTCTAGTGGAAGGTGTCCCTGCCCATGGTGAGAGGGTTGGAACTAGATGATATTTGAGGACCCTCCCAACCCAAACAATTCTATGATCCTATACTATGATAATTGATGCAGGATGACTGCTTTTTGCTACTGATTAATTCTGCTTACCTCATTTGTAAGCTGGCATTCTTTCTGCCTTATCTTTGCACCATGATAAGATAACGTATATCCCACTATCCCAAAAGTTTAATTGTTTTCTTTGTTAGAGAAGTTCGAGCACTACCTTCCAAAATGGGGAGGGTTGGGGGTGTGGTGTGTATTTTGTTTTTTTTTTAAACCAACAGTTAATATTCATAGACCAGGGCAGGTCAGATTGCTGTGGAATCACTATTTAAAGGGATATATAGTCATACATTTGAATATGTTTTCCAAATTATTGCTTACTGTATTACCTGAAGTATTTACATTTAAATTTTGGGCTTATTGTTAGAAAATCAACTGAAAAATGGCTGCATAGCTATTAACCATCATGTCTGAGCTTCATGGTCCACTAATTCTCAGGAGCATAACAATCATGAATACCTGTGAAATGAAAGTTAACTGCAGATCAAGTCTAATAGGATGGAAAGTTAATTAAAATAAGCTAAAAAATCCTATCATATTAGGCTTTCCTCTGCTATGAAGTAAGACGTTATATGGTTAGATTTTAATAGGAAAGTCTATTACTTTCTCATAGACTCTAATTTCCTTTATCTGTATGAGCCACAAAATTTTCTCATGCAGAATTATTTTTCTGATGAATTAATTATTTCTTCCATATTCTTATTCTAATTGATGGTCTTAAGCACAATCAAAAAAGAGATGGAGCTGGAAATATATTAATAGAACAAACACTTTATTTGGGCAATTCTGCTATTGGCAAACTTGCAGCTTTGAACTTAGTGAATAAAACAAAAAGGTGTTCGAATTCTAACCTTATTGCCCTGTGATTTACTGCCTTATTAGGGTATTAATGAACAGCACTGTTTTGAAGTTAGAAGAAACTTTTCACCTTCAAAAGAGTCATTATAATCACTTGAGCCTATCTAGGTCCTTGCTTGCCTTCTGCAAAGGACATTAAATGAGAACAGACACATGGACCAACATTAGACTGAAGAAGAACTGGCAGATTTGCCTGTTATTTCCAGTGCCTAAACAATTCTCACTAGTCTTTAATGGTAAATTTAAGTGTTTAATGCAAAGTGCCTTCTTTTCACAACCTTCCACAGCACTGAATTATTCATCAAAATGGAAGCATGCCAGAAGCCAAATTATAAGTTGCCATTGCTGTCTTATGGCTCCATCACAATTCCTTATTATTGTCCTATTTCTTTGTCTGGTAATTTAGTAGTGGCAACCTCAGCTGAAAAATACTGAGAAAGGGAAGCGAGTGGCAATTCAAACATAACTACGAAGAGGAGAATTCAGCACAGGAGCACTAAGCTTTGAGATAAGATGACAGCTGTATGTGCTCTGTCTTCATAGGTAGGGAGGCATAACATGGAGTTAACTGGAAAAACCACTTCATTTCTGCTCTTTCCTCAGCTTCACCTTAGAAAAATACATTCCACTTCAAAAACTCTACCATGGTGTTTCCTGCTATTATGTCTCAGTGGATATTTTCCAACTTGAAAAATATGTACTTCCAACTCTAAAGACATTCTTCATACCAACTTGCTGCCAACCCAAGTTAGGGATCTGAGAGATGAGTTCAGGTCTCCTACATTACCACTTATAAGGAAAAACTGTAGGTTAACATATGCACTCGGGAACCTTGTAGCTACCCTACTGCCTTCAGTGATCTTAGAGAAATATGACTGACTGAACTTTTAAATTGAACATAGATAAATGACTCCACATGAGAAGTGAGGAACAGATTGGAAACCATTCCCTAACCTGGCACTGCATGGGCTCTACAGGGACCATCAGGATACAAAACTATTAAAAGTCAGTGGACTGCTCTCTAAAACCAAACACACAGATCAGTGAAGTGGAGGAAAAACTTTCTGTTTGCCCATCTACGGCACTCAGGTATAGCTATGGGTGAAAATATTCCTTTTGCTTAAACAAATACAGTTTTTCATAATGAAAAAACAAATTTATTTAGAAACATTTCCTCCCCTTTATTAATGCAATTCTTCTTTTAAACTCAGCAGTAATTTAGCCTCCTTCCACCTCTGCAACTGCTGCATGCCCTACAAATAATTTTCTCCCTGCATTGCTCCATGTTTCTCTAAACTAAAGCTTGTTAGTGAGTCACCTAAGGAAGCATCCTTTTAACCTCTCTGATTATGATATTTAGGAAAAGCAGAAAATAGCATTCATCACTCTTACTAAAGGTCTGAAAAGCTTCTTTATAATACCTGCAAAACGCATTTCAAATCTGAGCTAAACGACGCCACTGAAGTAGTAACAGTGCATTTCTGGTCAAACACCTTACCTGACATATAGGGCTGGGTGCTCTCTTAGATAAGACCAAGAAGATCCATAACACTATCAAGTGCAGAAATAAAAATGGAAGTTGCAATGGATTACTTTAAAGACAGAAAAAGGCAAAAGGAGGGTTTATCTCTGCTCCCTTCAAGAATATTAATGTGCAGAATACAGACACACCAGCTGGGGTCAAAAAGTAAGTGAAAGTCAGAAGCCACCTGATCTCAGAAAACCAACAGGCATTTCTTATGTATTCAAACCGCGTGGAATAAAATAGAGCATTGTAATGAAATACAGTAAAAAATGTAGATGATACGCACCTTACAAAAACAAGCTGTTGTATTTGACAGCTGAGCTTTGAAATGCCCCAGCTAAAGTCTCTCCTCTCTGTTAAATCATCTGGACTTTTTTTCCAGTCTGTGTTTAAGGTCCAGCTAACTCTATATAGTGATTTTTTCCCACATATTACTATACAAATTTAGCCCTAATACCATAAACGGCTAAATACTTTCTACTTTCATTAATCCCAAGTCACTCAACATCTCATCAGGCTGTCAGTTTTTCCAGCCTTGTGGTTAATGCAATTAGCAAATATGCATGCACATGCATACATACAGGAATCTACACTTTTATTTTTTTTTTTTTTTTTTTTACTATGAAAGTATTTAATTTGCATCCAAATTCTAAATGGCTATGGAGATCCAAGTGCTGACTGCTTCCTTTTCCAAAATAAAAATCAATATCCCATTCACAAATGCTGTGGACAAAAGCTTTGGAAGAGCGTTATAAAACAAGTGAGGAATGCAGTGGAAAAGTTCTGCTTCTGATAATTTAAGCCTATTACCAAACGTAGTATCCCAGGAGTTCCATGTACATACAATTTATTTTTTATATATATATGCTATGAATTACCTAATTCACCCTTTCTCATCTAATGTTCAGCTCTGGCCAACAATCCTACTTTTGAAACTTAAGAGCATGATTTGCTCTTCACCTGCAGCAGTTTTACACTGATAATGCTTATATGCATTATTGCTAACTTACATTAGCAGTAAATAAGAGGTACAGCATGTGCATCATTTCTTACACTGGAATCAGAGAGACCTAAAATATGACATGCAGTCCATCTCCTGGGGACCAGTACAGGATACTACCAGCACTCTGTTTCCACATCTAAGATATTTGCTAGAACTATCTGAAATCTGTAATAATATTATGTAACCGAAAAATACTTACAGGTTTTTATATATACACATTCACATCCATATATATTTACTATATATTACATATGTATAAATATGTTTATATACCCATATATATATAGATATATTTTCTTTACTTTCTATTTCCAGCACCTTTCTCAGTGCTTCAGTCAGAGATGTAAAGCTCAAATTTATTGGATTTTATAAAAGGAAACTGCATTTGCCATCCCTTAATCCTTTCTTGCAAAGAATCTCCTTCCGCCGCAGCAGTTCCCTATGCTTATTAAGCTTCCCAACTATATTCAGAACTCAGGCGCTGTATAAGCAGAGGCATCACTGTAATGGAGCAGAGAGATAAGAGTGTCTCTCTACACGGCTTTGTCAGTACTACCCCTGAAATTATGTGTACAGTTCTATGCATTTCATTACCAGAATAGAACAGCACAAGACAATACAAAAGAGAAAACCAATAAAGAACTGCTGTTCAACAAGAACAACAACCATTGCTCTAAGCTGATGTCTAAAATCTTTAACTTCACTGTAGATAACTTCATCATCTTGGTTTGCATTTGGTGAAATCTCCCTTGAATTAGAAAATTGATGTAACGTGACACACTGCAGTAAAAGCTGTCATTACTCTAGCATGGCTTGATCCCCAGAAAAATGACCTCCTCGTGTGTGTATCTGTCTGAAGATTTAAGAAAACTGTAGGATCAAAATACAACTTTTGTTTAGAAGTGGAGGAGAAATTAACTAAGGCTGGAAACTGAAAGAAGAATTAAGACTCCAAGGTCTTATTTCAAATTCTGCTATTCAGACAAACCTTAAGGGCCTGGTCTACAAAAGGATTAACTATCTCTTGTCAGTGTACAAATCTAAAATTTAGATCTTAGAAGCAAATGCTCAGCTACTCTAATATCCACAAAGTTCCCTTTAGCTGCTAGAAAAATTATGGCAATATAGCTATAAAATGTTGTTGGGGCTATTGGACACTCACATATGCAGCCATCCCCAGGATATAACTACTACAATTAATTTTAAATAAGCATGTTGAATGTGCAGCTGGCATCAGAGATTAAATGCCAATAAACTACAATAAACAATATTGCTTTTATAGGGATTTTAAGGCAAAAGCAATAGGTATCAATAACAATTGATATTCTGAAGATTGTCAAAAAGCTGGGCCTTCACAAAAAGTCTGCTTTTACAGTAGTCCAAATGGCTTTGACCTGACTTGCTGCTTAGACTCCTAGTTAATTAGCTTTAATGAAATGTAAGCAAATTTGGTATGGAAAAAGAAACAAAATTGTTCAAGTTCCTCAGGATACTTTAAACATTTCATGTGAATGCAGTGTTCTTACATGAGGCACGCCAAGCCTGGCAGGTCTTAAGAGTTTCTTAAACTATCTGAATTGGCAGCTTGTGTTTGGACACTCGCCACCTGTGAGACAGGCCAACAGAAAACTTGCAGCTTGTCATCAGGAAGGAAAGGTCATCTGAGAGGCAAAGGAAAAAAAACTCACAAGGAGAATAAAAAAAATCTACTATTTATGAGATACAGATGACTGGAATTATTTTTTCCTATACTATCACGTCTTTGTGTTTGCTGTAGAGAGGACTACCAGAACACTCATTCTTCAGCAGAGAACTGTGTGAATACCTTTTCAGAGGAAGAAAGATAGGAAAAAACTGTACCAGGTTTCCCTGCTCTTCTTGCATGGAGGAAGAATTACTAACAGAGTGAGTTAGACACACAAATGGCTGTTTTCATCTTTCAACTATCTCGTTATTTGAATAGAGGTGCTGCAGGCACAACATCTGCAGTTTGTTTTACCATCTGTTTCTAAAAATATCATCTTAGGGAAGGAGACTTTTTTTTCATGTCTCTCAAAAGCTTTTTGTTTGCTTTTTCTTTCCAAGGGAAAAGTGATGGATTTGGAAAACAGCATATGTGGGAAAGATCACTGAGCTTCAGGGGTGGACTTCACCATCGCTATTCAAAATACAATGAAAAGCTGTGAACAACTGAAAATTTTGAAATACACTGGCTCAACTTCTTTGATAAATATAATCAAAGGTTTTAGTCTTCTAACATAATTCATACAGAGCTAGTAACAGATTTTTGCTATGGAGGAAAGCATGGTTGACTGTTCTAGAGAACCTAATGGGGGAGAAAAGAAATTGAAAAACTGAAAAGAATTATAAGAAGCTCCCAAGTTATTTACAGGTGAAGTTTAGTAGTCATATTTTGAGAAATGAAAAAAAGAAGACAAATGAAGTGGGGAGGCGAAAGAAGTTCCCATAAAATACTTCAAAACTTAAGTTTACTTTGTTTTGTAATTAGAGATTTTGTTAGAATGCAAATGTTATCTTTTTTAATAGCATCAATTTCAAAATGAAAATGCACTCAAACCCAGCATTTTAGGGGTCAAGGCACCATTTCTTGTTTTGGATACGACACAGACAGCTCAGAAGAAACTAGATGGAGTCCCTACAGCATTTTGACAGCACCAAATCTTCATTTTTTATTAAAAAAGAAATAAGGCATGAATATCTTCAAGTACTTTTCAGTCTCTGGATTCTTTTTGGGCTTATCCAGCATGTTTAAGTATGTGAAGTAAAGGATGTGAGAGACTGAAATGTTAAAGGTTAAAGACCCAAACAATTGGCCATTTGCAAAAGCAGCAGGTGCTTTGCTGAGGCCAGGTTTGCACCCCCACACTGAAGGGGAGGAGGAGATTTTTGGGCGTGTGGTGGTGAAATTTCTGATCTGTGTTAGAACAGCCCCAGTGCTAAGGAGGGGCCTTCCACCAGTGGACTGCATGTGATCCATGGTGTTCCAGGGACTGCTACCCATCCCAAAATGGGAATGAGGGCAGGTCGGGTAGGATGGCCAGTTTACTGAACAAAAGAGTATTTTATTTTATTTCAGATACATACATACTCCTACTGCACTGACTTTCTCTCCAGCTGTCAAACCTTTTTAATCTTCTCCACAGGTCTCTGAGAGTCCCCAGTACCCTGGCAGAGGTAAATGATTCAGAACCTCACCAAAGACATCTCCCTGCTGTGAGTTCAGATGCACGACAGGGTTCCTCAGTTTCAGATCTCAAACCTGAGTCACACTTGCCCTCACTCACAAAACACCTCCCTCTAAATGCTGGGATGTACTAGCAGCTTTCTGAGTTATACAAAACCCAAAGACTTGAACCGCCATAAGAGGAACATGAGAAAGAGGATAAAGCAAGATTCCATTTATTTGTTCCACATTTGCTTATAAAGCTCCTAAACAAGTTTATTCTACTATTTCAGTTCCCCAAAAGGCTTCTTTTAGCTAGAACATAAACATGGCATCAACAGATGTATAAATATACATACATGTACAGAGAGTGTGTGTGCATGTTTTGCCATATATTTATTTTCCCTGTCTTAGCACTAAAAAAATTAGCATACAGGAGAAGCATGGATTATCTTTAGGCACTCCACAGTAGACTTGCAGACTGAATGGAGAGAGGTCAGAAAAAGAGATTAAAATTATATTTTGATACATTAGAAAATAACCTGAACTATTTGCAGGACTATTTTTGCTCTTTTCATAGGTCAAATACAAAATTTATGAACTCCCCAAGATTTCAGCATTGCAATCAGTAGTTGCTAAAACCAATATGTAAAATCAGTCATACTGATTTTTTGTACTAGAGAAAAAAACTGAATTATTGACATCTATTAAAAATAAAAATCGCTCAAAATTGCTAAAATTCCTTTGCATTTCTGCTGTCCCTCAAAGACAGAGCAACCTTTCCCCCTTTTTGATGCCTCTGACATTTACTGTTCTGACACTGAGGTGGAGTGAAACTAGAGGAGATAAAATTGGGGACATTTTCTTGTTGCTTTAAAAGAAGCTGATTTTGAGATTTTGTAACTTTGTAAAATAATTGTAGTTCCTCTTGAATGTCAAAAGGGGAGCTGATGATCCTTATAACACCACCCCACGGGACCAAAAAACTTTAGTTTTTTTGAGACTCAGCAGAAGCAGAAAAAGAGACTCCTTGGTGGTGGCTCTTTTGTAAGGTTTTAATAATGTATTTGTTAGTGAAAAGAAAAAGCAGAACAAAATGGGTCCTCAAGTTAGTAGACATCTGAGATTTCAAATCAAGACAGTCTAATTTTTTTTGTTGTTGTTTTTTTGCTTCTATATCTCATTTCCAAACTGGTATGGTCTTTGTCTCCTGCTCCTGACACAGCATATAAGCTAAGTAGTATTAAAGAAATATTACACTTCACATCCCCTAGGAATTGGGATACCCCACTTCTAACACTTGGGATAAAACACTGATTTCTAGAAATTGTGAATAAAAAATTGGAACTGAAACAGAAAGGCAGAACGAAGGCAAAGTAATAACCCTTTTGACATATAATTATAAACTTTGGCTTCTCATGATCTACTTGGATTGAAAATACAATAGGTTTTCCTTCTCTACTGAGGTATTATTCCAGGTGTTATTCATGTGAACATCAACCAGTACCTTTGAGCTTCTAGTACATAAGGCACCCTTTGGTCTAGGCATGATGACCAAAAGAAATTTATAAGAAAAACCTTTAGAAGCAAAAGCCTATCTCTGTCCCTAGTATCTGTAAATGCTCAACATGATTTCTCTCTAACAGACATTACTTATCTTTCAGAAATCAGATACTTATTTCTTGTTTAAAGGTAACTAATCAGTTGCTATAGACATATAAGGTTCTAATAAACAGACATCTGCTTTTGATGCAGAATGTCTTTCTGAGTCATGTGCTAGCTCTTCTCTTCCACTGAATGTGTCATTGGCTATTTTTATTTTCTTTCCCATATATTTTATGAAGCTGAAAATCAAAGCTAGCAGGGACAAAAAGCAAGTCGCAGCAGGTTGAAAATATCATATCTTAGTATTTTAGACATGTGTCAGCTTGATAACATAGGCAGCACACTAGAGGGATTGCCAGAAGGTGACAATGCACATGGCTTTGAGTTTAGAGAGCACGCTTTAAAAAAAGACTGGAAGGCAGCAAGGACAAGGTAGCCAGACCGTGGGTCTGATTCTGATCTTCTCCTGATCTTAAAAGCAAAATCAGGGAAACTTATACCAGCTAAGTCAGGCTGGAGAAACTGTTAAGTTTTTAAAGGAAAATTCTAGGAGGATGCAAGTCCAATTGTAAGATCGGTATATTCTGTCCACTCATGACATTAATTTATGTAGCCTGAGCATGGTTGGTTCTAATGCATGTGCTAATTCTAGAGGGAAAAGTGATATTTACTGAAAATAATGTCACAACAATGATCACTGACATTAAAATACTTGACTTTTGTATCCCACACTTTATTCTCTCTGCATTAGCAGATTAGGAATTGCACCTACTTTATAAAAATACGTGATAATATTACTTCTCACAGCAAGTGACGATAGCATATAGTACTAAAACCTTAACAATACCACAGTTTATTTGCACAGTTCTGGTGGGTAGTAGTACAGAACCATTTTTGGGTGTTGAACAGCAATTTGCACCTGAATATCAAAGTCCATTAAAACAGTAATTAATTCTCCTTTCCGTTCATATTTACCTCGTTTAGCTAGAAGTATTTCATTTACCCTGCCTTACAGATAGGCAAAATATACATACACAGAAGGAATCAACAGTAGAACTGGGAGTGTCACACCAGAGTTCAGGCTTTTTAATCTCGGCTTAAACAACTGAACTCTCAGCTCTTCCCCTTGTTCAGTGACAAATGTCACAAAAGCTGAAGCCAGCAGCCTGCCCCGAGACAGAAAGCAAAAATAAGAACTGTTTCTAGTGCCAGATATCCATATATAGCCTTACTGGGATATAACAGAGCACAACGGGACCTTTCACAGCATCTCCTGCACTTGAGTGAGCCTCTTGCCCCTGCAGAAGAAGGCTGGTCACAGGCATAGCAGAGGCAAACAGAAGTCACCACTTAGCAGGACACAGCAGCTTTATCACAGCCTGGAGGTTACTGATACCTGGACATTTGATCATCACATTACTCCAGTCTGAAGGTTACCCTGAACTTCATGATGCAGGGGACTAAAACTTCGGTTGTTCTTCTCCAATAACCTGCCACTTGTTCTAAAAAATGGGTTTCTTTTGTTGTTAGCCTCAGAACAGGACTGTTCTGGTCTCTCTGCCAGAGGGCAGTATTACACAAAACAATGAGCTTGTTGATTACAATATAATCTTATAAGCAGTTGCTTTACTTAAGCAATTGCCAAGAAAAACCTTTAGATTCAGTAGGAATTACTAGTTATGAAGACCACAAGAGATCCAAAATCTAAACCAAGCCAGCTTTAAATATTGATTAATTTTCTGCTCTAATAATTATACTCAGTAATTTTTCTCAGATTATGTAAGAATTAAGAAAACTAAACTGAGCATAAATCATTGGTTCCCACTGGTGAAAGAAAAGTCATCTTCTTTTTATCTCTCTGCAAGTACAGGAAACATATCTTGGGTAAGTTAAATGGAATAATTAAATAATTCCATGTTGGAGACCTGAACATATCCCATCACTTCCCTCTTCTGGTAACTCTTAGCCTACACAGGTAAGTATTATATCATGGACTTGTGAGAAAAGTTCACAGACTTCAACATCTCTTCAGAACAAACTAATTCCTGCAAAACAACTGGAATTTTAGCTAGGCAAGGTATGTGTAAGTATGCTCTTTGTGAGTTTGTGAACATTATCTGCATGAAAACTGTCTGCCTCCTCCTCCACTAACTTAAGCTGATCCACTGATGCCAGCTGATGTCTCCTAATGCACTGAGGCTTCCTGTGCCATTAATATGGCTAGTACACTCACCAAGAACTGAATTAAGGTACCAGGAAATGAACCACTAAGCCAAACTATATTTTTTCTAAATAGTGTTTCAAGCCTAAGCAGACACTTGAAAACTGAGCTTGTTTTCCTCTGCTTTACACATTATTGCACATTTATGATGCATATGGCAGAAGACACTCCAGATGCCACTCCAGAATTGTGTTCAAGTTATACAAGTAAACATCAGCAAGCCGGTTTTCACCAGCATCAGTAAGAGGTGGACATCACACACTGACAGACAGAAGACTGATCCCACAGAGTGAAAACACACTACTCTTAGAAATCCTAGGTACATCCTAGACTTTCGTCTCCTAACTACAAAAAACCTATGAACTGCGGATTTTAAAAATACATTCACACAGATATCCTTTCATCTGCACATGCACAGTGATATTCCTTTTCCAAGACTGCCTTTTGTAAAAAGACCCAGGTACATCCCATTTAACACACAGCCCACATCCTGTGTGGCATTGTCTGGAGCCTAAAGCACAGACAGCAGGAATTCTTACTCTAAGACATCAGCATGTACACACAAATCCCTTAAGAAGCTGTATAAGAAGTCACTTTAGCATTATGCCAGTAAACCACTTCTAGGAGTAAAATGATAACAGAGTTTGAAAACTGCTGAAAACAGAACAGCTGCAAATTTGGTCTTATGAAGCTCTGTGGACACCTTGCAACATCCATCCTGAAGCCTCGGGGAGACAGTCAGAACATTGTTTAAAGCTTGGTGCCTCTTTGTGGACCTCCCTCGGGTAGGTGAGGAAGGGAAGAGGGGAAGGGGATGAGGGATGACAGAGCGCAGAGGAGCTGAACACCAGCTTACGAACAGAGAACAGAATCACATAACAACACTGGACCAATGGACTCCAAGACACAGTGACAAGACAGATGGACACAAACAAGACGCAAAATCACTACTGAGAAATTTAAAAAAAGCAAAGAAACCCCATAAAGAAAAGTAGATATATAACTCTGAGGCTGCAAGTAGCAGCCAAGGGTACTAGCATAACTCTTCTGAAATGAATAAATTATAATATAAATAAAAAATTAAAATCAAAACAATATCCCCCTAAATTATACACTACAGACTTGCTTGGTTAGCCTGAATGCGTAGCTCTGATGGAACATAAGATGGTGTCATCACAGCCCATGCACCGGTTAATGAAGGCCATGGTTAGTTACATCAGCTAAACTACAGCATGCCAGAAAAATGATCTCGCACTGACCCAGAAATAAAAGATATGACAGACACTCTGCATTGCAATAAAATTCTTTTTATGCCATCTGCAGTTTCCAGGGCTCTTTACATTGGAAGAGTTTGTCCTGGGAATATGTGGGGTAAAGGGGAGGGTTTTTTTCTCTGAACTCAATTGAAAAAAAGGAAAAGGGAAAAAACAGGATAGAGACTTTGCAGAAGTTTAAAAAAAGTAGGAAAATAAAATAAAGGAGGGGTAAAAATCTTCATTCTTTTGCACACAACTTTCTTGGGAAGTCTGAAAATGTGGCTTTCTTAAGGATGGCAAGAAAAGATTTTGTTGCCTTTATTGGTTTGCAGATCTATATCTCATTCTTGAGATGATTAAATCATTATTTTGTTGGAAGAACTCCAAAAATATAAATTGAGAAATACAGCGGTGATTTTAAAAATTAAAAAATAGCAGTATGGCACGATTACGAGCCAAAAAAAAAAAAAGGGAAAGAAATATAAAAGAAACTAAAATATCAATCACCAAAAATTCATGCGGCACAAGATGAGGTGAAACGACAGAAAATGTTCTTCAAATATATACAATGTATATATCCATCTATATATACACAGAGTAGGTGTGTATATATCGATTGATATACCTGTATAATTTTTTTGTTCTCCCTGCCCCACCCTAACCCAAGGCTAATTGATAGATGAAATCATCAATTAAAAGGAAAGAAATAAATAAAAGGAAGAAAGAAAAAATTCTAACAAAAAAGAAATTAACGTGCTTTATTCACCAAGAAATAACAATATCATGCATCTGTCCACACCAGCGGATGCCAGGGTTAGATGAAGGCATGAATTTCTGTGTAAACATGTGATTGGATGATAGGGGCTACTGTTGATATTGGTCATTTATTACTTTAGCATATAGATATATATGCACACTGTATATATATATATATAGCGCATATATAGATAAAATATCCTAACGGGTGGGGCCTTTGGAACTTACATAGAAAGAAAGACCAATATGCTGAAAACCAATCTCAGTACTCCTAATATAAAAAAAAACCAAAACCCAAAACTTCCTGTAAGTCATCTGCATGATTGTAAAACTTGCTCATTTGATTTTATTTCAGCTGTAAGATTGTAGCTAGGAAATTCCATCAAACAAGTGATGTTACTACACCTTGGGAAGTGTCATGGATGAATCCCTGTCCTTTGGGTCCATAAGGTATTCAGCTTATGAGAAGGGAAGTCTACTTCTCTGAGTACTCAGAGGCATGCACACTACTTTAAAGGTCATTAGGTCATTTCTTATTCACAACATCAGAAATGGGCAAGAAGTCCTGCTTGTCAGAGGGAAAGATAACTAGCTGGTATTGGGGGGGGGGGGTGTTCCTCTTAGGAGAACAATAAAAATTCCCTAGGCGCTTCAGGAAGATTGATGCAGTTGTGGAGGACAACAGCCAAATCAACACTTCTTTTGGTTTCTTCAATGTAGACTTCATTTCCAACATACTGATTTTTGTACTGTGTTGGTGGATTTGGAAGACAGAGTCTGCTTGTTTTCTGCAAATAAATCTCTGACCCAGGCAGCCTGCAGGTGGATGGCTACAGGCCAGTAAATTATAGATACACAGAGCATATCTGTAGGATATGTGCCTCCTGTGTGTGGGTACGTGTACAAAACACTATGGAACTTCCAGTGCTGTAGATTTTGGCATATCTGCTGCTGTCTCCAGTCCCTCATCAGAAGGGCTCACCAGTCTGATTAGACAATGACAGCTTTAACATATGAAGCCTTTTGGGAAACACAGAATAAATTTCTCTGGGGAAAAAAAAATTGCATAGGAAATTGATGGGCTGATAGGAAGGGAAAACTGGTAGTTGCACCTGGGAAGAAACACAGGATGTGTCAAGCCAGGGAGTAAGGATTAAGCCCTACAGACCATTGCAAGAGGCTGTATTCCGGGCTTCAGGCTAATTGCTGAGTGTTTGGGTCTCACAGTTTTGAGTAGTCCAAGGAGCAGCTTGGGCTATGATCCCAATCAGCTGCCTGGCCTCCAGCACCCAACCTGCCTGGTGCCAGAGCCCCACTAATGGACATCTTTAACAGGAAGGAGGGCAATGGTATGAGGATACAGCAACAGCTGTCAGGAAAGCATAATTATAATTAAATAAGGCTTTGAAGTCTCAGTAAAATCAGATCGTAAGGGTGCTCCTCATTTCACTGAAAAGAGAAAAATGTTTTCTTTCTTCACAGTGCTTCCTAGTCATTCCTTGTCAGAAAAGATATTTTCCTTACAAATCTTACATTCTCTGAGAGCAGCTGAGTGACCAAAACACCACCACAGAGCTGTGCTCAAAAGCACAGACTCAGGACCTTGTCTTGAGTTTTGAGGAACTTCAATACTTGAGCCTTGGATCTCCCTGGAGCAGGCCAGAAGAGAGTCCTGCACTCACACCAGAGAAAAGCATCATGTTTCTGGTGCGGAAAAAAAGAAGTTTTTTGGCCATGTTCTGGGACAAGCAACATTTTCATAGAGATAAAAGAGGATCTTCTCTTGAATGTTAAGTAAATGCCTCTTCAGGGCAGATAAACAGGTTTTTTTGCCCCCTATCATTTAGATTAAGCCTTCTGGGAGATCTAGAGAACTAAGAGTATCTAAGCTTGTCGGCAATAAGATGAATAGTGGGCAGTTTTTATCCCTGAACCTGCAATGGTTTCTTTTGCATTACATAAAATACAAATGGGTTTTGGATCCACAGCTGTCATTGCCATCACTTAGAATAATTCCTTACGTATACATACATGTCTACAGCCAGTGTCTGTAAGCTACCTCAGTCAGGACAGGTCCAGTGACAGCTCCTGTTTTTTAAATGAAGTTTTTTTAACCAAAAGTCCAAAAGAAATCACTTTTGGAAGGGGGGCACGAAGTGTTAGCCAGCCTGCTAGTGTTTCAAGCCAGCCTGGAAAATCTTGAAGAGGCAGTGAGGGAATCACATTCACACTGTGTTTTTTTAAAGTGCTCAGATGCAGATGAGATTCAGGTCTTGGATTCAACTGTGAATCAGAGTTAAGTGGCAATAAGACCTTGCCAAATGGTTCTCACATGATATTTAGCCTCAAAGAGGATATGATTTTCAGCCTCTGAGTACACCAAAAACAAAGGCTTCAGAAGGACTCTGTAGAATACTGCCCCTGATTCAGGACCAAGACCAAAGTAGTATCTCTAGATATTGAGATTTGATTGTGACCCATATGAAATCTGAAAACTTCTGATTTGCAGGGAAATAGTCTCTGCTGCCCTTGTCTTGGCTATTGCACAGCAGGTTCATAGTGATGTGTATCATATCTCAAGCTGCAGCAGTGAGTTCAGTAACCTTTACATTACTAGACCATGGCACTGAGGGTGATAGAAGGCCATATTTGGCAGAAACTCAAGAGCTTTAAAAGCTACACATTATCAGAGCAACAAAAAGAAGACTGTGCTGGGTTAGGTCATTTAATTTTCAGTCTGCTGTAAAAGGGATCAGGCAAGGCAGAAGGCAGCGACCTGTCAACTGAAGAGGATGAAGCAATTTCAAATGAGCCCAATTAAAAAAAAAAAGCCAACATTAAGTTATAAAAAAAATCCAAAGCCACACACTAGAAAATGCAAGCTAGATAATCTGGATCTTTTCTCTCCACAATGTACATATTTAAATACCAGATCTTGGCATATGGCCAGAACTCTGACTTGACTGGTGAAGTGTAAAGGCAAACATATCTGCTCAGCCAAGCCAGCATTACTGGATTTTGATAAGCTGGCTCAGATTGCCTTAGTGCTCCAGAGCAGAATGGGCTGAGTGAGTGCTTTGATACTGGCTGGATTGCAGACACTGGGTGCACTGAGAATGCAGACAATAAGATAGAAAAAGAAAATAAGAAGCCCCATAAACATGCTATTTTCCTTCTTATTATGATGGAATGAGTTAAGTTTATGCAAAAAGGACCTGCATATTCCTCCTCCTTCTGGCAATTCTGTACACCAGCACCTCTGAGAGCAGGGAAACTCAAAATCTGGAAGTGCAGATTTCATCAACAAGGACCATCTGGGAGACTTATTTTTACATATAATCAAGCTAACTTTTATTCTCAATGTCATAGTAATTCCCAAGAAAAGAATCAGATTTCAGTGGCTTATGTGGTCCACCTCCCTCTGCAAGAGGAGTAGGGTGCAACAAAAGATACTGGGCAAAATTTGCAAGAATGTCTAGTAGTTTAGGAGAGAATCTTCAGCAGATTTTCAGTGAACCATATTATTTTACACAGCAGATATTCAAATGTCTGTAGGCATTTATATCTGCCAACTGTAATGCTTAGCAGGATTTTCAAAGGCAAGTCATTTTTACAAATCCAGTTTGTACCTGTTTGTAGCATTAGATTTCTAACTGTGTCAGGAAGGAGATATTTTTAGTCTGGAAATGTTGCTCTACAGCACTATGAAATTTCATGCTAAACATCCTGTTTTACCAAATTTCTACTCAAACTTTGATTTTTCCACTGGCAGCAAAAGCTGAAAATACTGCTGTTACAATCTCTAACTGCTGAAATTATTGTGATTTTTGAAACAAAAATTTACAAGAGGAGGAGTCTGATAAAGACCTCATTTTGTCCTTTAATTGAAATACATGGCAATCAGAATATAAATTTAAAAAAAAGAAGTCTTCACATGTTAGTGAAGCTTTAATGAAGTGACTTCATTCATTTGCATATCAGTTGTGGTACCTTTGTCCTTTTAACGTGGTCCTATTAATCTCATGCCTCGCTTTCATTAAAATCACTGTGCTGGCATTTCATTACTATGTTTATTTACATTCTCAGTACCCACAGTGTTTATACTTCACCATCTAGTAATATTTGGACTGCTTACTGCTTTCCTTTTTTTTTTTTTTCTTTTGGGAGTAGAAAAACTCATAGAAATCTGTGAAAAAAAGACAGGAAGTAGGCTGAGCTACCTGTTACCATCAGTCTGTGTCACCGCCATCACAGGAAGTCAAGAGTATGGGTGGAAGTTCCCAGCTACAACAATCTCAGGTTACAGCAGGACCAAGTTCTACTAAAAATGCAGGTACAGCATGACAAATTGAAAAGAAATGTGAAAGAACTAGCCTTGGGTGAATTTTAATGTTATTATTGTATTACTCAAATGGCTTCAGGAAATTAGAAACAGAACATTTATAATACTTTCTTGGTATTTTTTGTAAGGAAAAAAAAATATCATCCAAATAAAACAAAGCAAAAACAAACAAAACAAAGCCAAACAAAAGAATCCCCTCAAACTATTTATATGTTTCACTTTTAAAGACAAAAATTCTAACCAAATGTCCTCTTTTTCTTTTAAATGTACACAGAAATTCGATGATGTCTGTTCTCTATTATAGAAATGCTTAACTCATGGCAAGCCTCAAAAAAGAAGACTTGAAAAAGCCTGTAAGAAATAAAATAGACTGCAGTTGCCTGCTGGATCTCACATCATATATCTCACCAGAAAGAAAAGCCATCAATTTATCAAAATGTATCTGAAAGGGAGAAGTCGAGTCAGTTCCACATGGCCAGTCCTTCTGACTCTTTAATGGATACATTTTGAAGCATCACTGCAGATAACAAGGCAAGAATTACTACTAATTTTGTTATGTTAAAACTACGTTTTGGTGCTCTCCAATTTCTTTGGGCTCACAGGAAACAAAATTAGTATAAACACATTACCATGTTAACTGTACTTAAAATCCCATGGACAAATGTATCACTTAACATCCATCTTCAGACTAATTAAGATTAAACTTTGCTAATAACAAAGTTTCGCGATTTTTGTTTCGCTTTTGTTTCTCTTCTGTTTTCAAATGTTCACCCTCTCCACTTCATAAATCTTCATTATTTGTCACACTTCATATTGATTTTTTTTCCTACTGTGTCAGTAAAGTAACATCTACAAATATGTGAACTATTAATTAGCTGGGATCACTTTCAGAAAGTTTGCCTTTCCATGCGAACAACTTTATATAAACCAAATAGTGACTACAATTCTGTGTTTTGCTGTTGCCAAGTCCATGGGATCTGATGCTTGGCTGTATAATTTCTTATTTTATATACAGTGTATATATACATGAGTGTATATATATACACATATACACACACATATATACATATATAATTATATATGTATACATTCACACACATATAAAATATATGTATGCATTGTTTTTTGCAAATGAAATCAGAAAGCAAGCAAAACACGACTGACCTGACTTACCTGTACTCGGCTCACAGTCAATGAAATCTTCATCATCACTGGAACATTCAGCTGATGAAACGATGTCATCTGTTGTCTGGCATGTGAAGCAACGGAACAAAAGAAAAAAAATAGATATTTGCACGTCAAGAAGCTATTACAGAGGCAGCTAAATATCCAAGGGAAAAAAAAAGTTTCACAATTGTAACTTTTAAAATATTTAAGCTGTACTGAGTGCTCCATATATGCCTGTGTAAATATGTCATCCACTGAGTTGGAGTCTCCTGTTGGAGGAACAGTGCTTATCCCGTACTGTTGAATATTTCAGGTGAGCACAGGTGCTGTGCACATGCTGGACTCTTTAAGGCAGCAAGTGGGTCACACTGATGCTGTTGAATGAAGTACAGCGGGCTACAAAGCCTGCTTGGCTGGCAAAGTGCTCTCCAACAGCCACTGTAGATGTGTCTGCTGGGAAGAGGCTGGGCTCCTCCCATGAGTACCAGTATCATGTAGGGCCAGCAAGAAGGCACTTCCTCAGAGACTTACCATGTGAGGTGAGGCATGTTCAGACTGAACATGCTTTCTGCAAAGAAAAATATACAAGATAGACCCAGATAATACGCATCACTCAGCCAGCACTCTTTGCTGTGCCTGATGCACCACTCTGAGAAAGATGTAATTACTGCTCTGTTAATGCACCTCTTGGGCTGGGAATCTGCTGTTTACCCAGACAGTAACTATCTGTGCAATTCACTGGTTGCATGATGAAGAACTGCTGCAAGTGTCAGATATGTCCAACATGCAACCTCACCTCCTTGCTTAGCAAGTGAACAGGGATGTGGATGCAACTAAGTTGACCAGCTGGAAAGCCTGGTTCTGAAAGGGTTAAACCAAATTGTGACCATTCACAACCATTAGAGGTTTCATCATATTCCTTTGCATTTCCAGCTGGAGATATTTCTTCTTCTTTTTTAAAATTTTTTTAAATTAATTTTGAATTTTTTTTTTTAAACTTTTTCCTTCTGTGTGTGTACTGTTCTAA
Organism: Corvus moneduloides; assembly: GCF_009650955.1. Taxonomy (NCBI): domain Eukaryota; kingdom Metazoa; phylum Chordata; class Aves; order Passeriformes; family Corvidae; genus Corvus; species Corvus moneduloides. The sequence goes on from NC_045481.1 coordinate 21,000,632, forward strand.
TTAATGAGCAGCGTGCACTGCAGCATGTTAGAGAGACGTGTACTGGTGCCTCTTCCCAGCAGCATCTCCTGCCTGTAATTGCTGCAATTAGCTGAATTAGTAATGCAGACCATTAGGGAGAGCCTGTGGCAGCCTCTGGACACAGGTTGTAATGTTCCTGCACACAATACAAAATTACCCCAGCTCAGCAGCATTGGCTCACCCACGGCTTCTGATGAAACTGTGTCCCTTAACAACTTTTCCTTGCAGAGAGCTGCCTATTCTGCTGAGCAGTAGGATCAGTGGGATGACTCCTGAAACAAAACAACTGAAATGCTCCTCACCAGGCAGGCAGCACTGTTGAACTCAGGAAGAGGACAGCTGAACTTCAGTACTCTAGGTGAATATTTCTGGGAACCTTACATCTCAACAAGGCTTTCAAATCCTTATTCCTGAAAAGACTCTCCAGCTTTAAATAAGGTCTCCTTTACATTCTTATGTCTGCTGTGGCTGTCTCCAACATGTTCCCTCTTCCCTTCACATGAGAGTTCTGAGGACTCAGCCTTTTCTTTAGCCTCTTGTGCTCCTAGCACTATGAAATACCTCTGACCCCTGCCAGAAGTTCCTTGCTCTCCCTCTCTCTGTTTGTATTTGAGCTAAGGGGAAAAAAAGAGAACCAAGAAGTCAGTCAGAAAGATCAGGTTGAACCTAACGTTCCTTCAGTCTTGATTTCAGTGGTTTAGATTGAGCCAAGAAAGCAAAACAGGATAGGTCAGTTGCAAGTAAAAATAATAAAAATAGGGCATCTGTAAGAAAACCAGTCATGAAGTATTTTATGTGTTACTCAGTCATACCCAGCATGGTCACTTGGCAATGTTTTGTGGGATGCTATCTTGCAGTAGTTTCATGCTTAAATACTTTCATTAAATACTTTTACAGTCTTGCTTCCATGGGGAGTAAAAAAGGAAATGGAGGTAATGTTCCTGCCTAAAAAAGGTCATTTTTTTAACATCTCCTTTCAGTCATAGAAAGTGAAAGAATTCTGTTGAAATCCTGGTGACTTCTCTTAAGACAAGCTGGCTTTAAAATTTTGTCTGCTCAGTGAGGGGACAAGAAAGGAGGAATGCACAAAATAAAAATTTACTTTTTTCAATTCTTCTGGTGTTGTCACATATATTTTAGAAAGTATTACTTATCCCCAGAAACTTTACAACTTATACAGTGATCTCATCCGCCAACAGTGAAACACAGCTGTCCCTGGGTAAAAAGATAGCAGTTTTTAATTGCACCAATGTTAAGTAATTTAGCACAATTTAGTAAACAAGGCTATACCGCTAGCAATTTTTAAGCAGGTGAAATGTAGTTAATGAAACTGGAGGTTTATACTGTAGTTGTCTAAGGTTAAAGATAGCACTGTGAATAAAGAAAAAACTATCCGTCAGTACTAGAAGACCTTGCTCAGACAGTGCTAAAACCCTGGCAACTGGTTTTGATTTCCAGGTTAAATTTATATCATGTGGATTTTGCTCTTATTTGAAGATCTGACAATTCACACTTCTCATAGAAAAACAGTGATGATTCGCTCCAGTAGGAAATAAACATAAAAATTATAACAAGGTGGTGTTGGCACTTATCAGCTGCTATACCTATTCGATTACCCACTTACTCGCTCAGATCTAAGGGCTTCATGCAACATTAACGTGGAATCAAATCCAATTGAATTGACAATGTGATTCAGTATTTGTAAAGAACAAGGAGTTCCTTTAAAACTATTTTTTCCTCTTGCATATTAGGGGCATCATATGAAACCAGGAAGGTAGCAAGGGCTTTTTTTTTTTTTTTTTTTTAAATTGGACGCCTCCTTGCAACAGGATACTGGTAGGTAATAAAAGTTTAGAGTATTTTGGAACTGATCAGCGAAATTAAAGGTAAAAACTTCCTTCCAGAGCTATTGATTACCCTATACCTAGTTTGGGAAGTCCCTGTACCACAACCTGAAAAGTCACGAAACCTAGCCCTTGTTCCTCTTCTTGTTCAATTTCCCATCTAATAAGCAGCTTAAGGCAGTACAAGCAACATATTCATGCTGCACTCTGATATGTGTACTAGATTTCCTGCTATAAAATCCTCTTGCAGCTTGTGTTGGTTCTGAACAGAGAAGGGCACAGTAAGCCAGACTCAGACAAAATGCAAATGTGTAATGTACAATACTCACCAACCCTGTCAACTCCAACCTCTATTTGCACTTTTTCATGACTGGTTCCACACTTGATTTTATCAATTAATCTCCACATTTTCTCCCAATCTCCACTGCATGCTATTTCACCTGATATTCTTTTTTTTTTTTTTCTTCTTTGTTACTGCTTTATCCCATCCTGCTGATTTTGTATGTATAAAAATGAGGGTTAGCAAAAGAAAAAACCTCCAGAAGTGGTGTTAGATTTAAGTCAAGGTCATTAACAAGATCTCTAGAAACCACAGAAAAGATAAGTACACTAATCTGTCTTGCCATTTCCTATCTTGTATTTTTAATCTCAGTACTTTCCATCACAATTCATCACTAACTGATTTTCAAGTCCCACCACATATTGGTTTTCCACACACCTTCCGCTCAGATACCAACATCTGAATCATCCCGAAGGAATAAAGCTATTTTAGTGAGAAAGAAAAACAAATTCCTGACCACAGAAACAGGGTCAAGGAAACATCCAGAAGACTATTACTTCTTGTAACAGGAATCTGTACCTTTCAAGACCCTCCTGGAGCTGAGAATTTTCACTGGATGTTTATTAAACTTGCTGCTTCCCCAAGACAGGAGAGGCTAGTGAGCAGAGACTCTGGAAATCTCTCCACTAACATAATTTCTCCACATCAGGAACAGCTCACTGTGAGGCAGTAAGCAAAACCATTACCCCATTTCTGGTCCCTTTTCCCCATTTTTGAAATGGTTCTCATTATACTCACCCACTGGCCCCAGGGGATGCAAGCAGATTAATTCTTTAGTGTCTGCCCCGTGATCTAGGGATAGTAAATGCTACACGTTCCTATGTACAGGCAACAGGATAGTAATGAAACTTCTCCATATGCTGTGACGGAAATGATGTTTGTGTTTTCATTGCAAAGAACATGAGAGAGAAAATATTTATCCCTTCCCGATATTAGCTAAATTCTATATTAAAAATAATAACTCACACTATACTATTTTAAAATATGTATTTCATTTTTAAAGAATCCCAGCTTTGAAATTACTTGGCCTGTATTAAAGGCCATAAAACTAAAGATAGGTATTATAATAACTTTCAATAAAATTTCTCTCTGGCAGGAACCCTTTTTATTCCTTCCCCTGAAAGATTTTTTATGGCATTTATATTATTATTTTTTCTCTCCCTCTCTCTAGTGTTTAATGAAATTGCTTTGGAATAAAACCAGGGTAGGAGAAAGTGCTAAACTCTGAGTCCACCCCAGAGGATTTATGGGCATATTTACCTTCAAATTCTTTCAATTTTACTGAATTGGTTCCCCATTCCTTTCCATGAATTATTAGTTCTGTAATCACCTCCTCCTAATTATTCACTCTAAGGGCCTCTTCAATCTTGACACGGTGATGGTTCTACGATCTTTGTTCATTACACTGTATGTACTGGCGTGGGATATATAGTACAAAGAAATTTGGCATGGTGAGGCAAGACCTGCTCAAGATGACTCCATTCCTGTCCAGTCTTTAAATTGCCCAAAGCCCTAATTTATGTATCAGATCCATAACCCTTGCTCCTTTGTTCTACACAAAATGGCAGGTGCTGAATCTTCCTTCTCCCAATTGCAAGGTTTTTTCTGACACCTTGCTGTTTGGGTACCGCACTATTTGAGAAAGATTAAGCATGCTGGATAAAATAAGATCTGTCACAGAACAGCTTTATGAAATTATAAAAAACACACCCAGGAATGATGGAGTTCTCCTTCTAGAGGGAGAGAAAAGACAAGGAGCCATAAATTCAAACCCCAGGCAAATTCCTGCAGAATTACACACTTGGCAGTTGCTTCACTCGGTAAAGTAGGATTTTAATTTTCCTACTTGCCTTTTTCCTGAAATTCTTCTGCACACTGTACACGTTACTTCCAATTCAACACCATTATTTGAAAAGCAACACTTAATGCTTTGTTGTGAGAGAAGTGTAAATCCATTTGCCACCAAGGAACCACAATTTACAGTACTTCTTGAAATACGACCATCACAAAATGCTAGGCACAAATATCTTCCCAAGAACGAAGAAATACAGTTGTATTAACCTGGGCACTGCATTTTCCTTCCACACCTAAAATGTACAGAGCTGAAAGTCAACAAACTTTTCCTAAATACAACCACTTGATTCCCTCCATTGCTTCCACACTGCTATATTTTCTATATATCTCAAATTTATTATGGAATATGGACTATGTATTTTCTTCTGTGCATAACAGCATAGAGTATAAATGCTGTTAAGTCTTCTAGAAACCAAGATGTTTCTTGGCAAAGAATAGGCTCAAGGCATTTGCTGTCTTGCCAAAAGAAGACAGCAGATGAAGTGTCTGTCTCATTAGGTGTCATTTCTAGCTTGAATACCTCCACCTTTTGTACTTTGGTAACTGGGCTTTCTAAAGAACTTTTCGTATTCTGTTCACACTATTCAATTAAATGAGAATCCTTCATCTGTCCTTTCTACATGTTACATTTGTTTCTCGCTTTTTAATTAATCTTTATTTGCAAAATACCCTGGAGGTCATTATGGCATAGCAGACCTAAGAGACTCAGTCTGGACAAACTCAAACTACTATGTACAGATAGAAATAATCTGCATACAAATGGGAAAATATTAGAAATGTTGCAAAAATCATAATGAAGTATTACAAAAGAAGCTGCAATTTGGCACTGTATAAACTTTTAAGGAGAGTCTTGGATCTCCTAGCTCTTGCTAAAGGGTATTAATCCTCTCCATCTCATTAGCACCGGACAGAATAACAGACAGAGCCACAAATATGTTGCAAGCCCTTTACACCCCAACATACTAAAGCTGAGGTTGTGTCTGCCTCTGCAGAGGCAATGCATCAAGGAACACAAAACTAATAATTTTTCTTCATGTAGCTCATTTGAGGTAAATACAAAAACAAGAGGACCAAATCCTCTGTTTGTTTAAATTGGCATTGATTTCAACCAGACTGCATCAACTTGCAGCAAGAGAGAGTAGCTCATTACATTTAGTTTTGGACAAGTCAATGCCAAAAGATTAAGAGTAATTTTAGTCAATTCAGAGAAGAGTCACTGAAAAGAGGAAAGAACTTGAGAGATGCATGAATAAAACAGGCTTCATAAAACTAAACATCAGAACTTGGCTCAACAAGGACTTAAGGTATGATAAATTTCTACAGGGTCACAAAGGACATCAGGAAGAAAGAGGAACTATTTTGAGTGCTTCAAAAAGAGATGAAATTAAGAAAAAAAAAAAGTGTTATTTTCACCAAGAAAAATATCAGTAGTGATCTTTATCAACTATGGAGAAGTCTCCTCAAGGAAATATCAGAAACTATTAGGACTGAGCTCAAGCAGCTGCCTAAGCCATCCAGGTATGAATAGCATTAGTGTATATGCCCTAGTGGGGAAGAGCTTGCTCCATCTACCCTCAGTTCAATCTAATTCACTCTAAATCAAGTCCATATTTGCACCCTCTCCATCACTATGTAATATAAACACATTACACATTTCTCTCTGTCATTGCAAAGCAGGCAGCAAAGCTATCCAGCACAGCCTTTCAGAGCTGTGCTCAGAACCAGAATCACAGAATATTGAGTTGGAAGGGACCCACAAGGATCATCAAAGTCCAACTCCTGGCCCTGCACAGGATCACACCATGTGCCTGAGAGCATTGTCCAAATGCTTCTTGAACTCTTGCTTGGTCCGGCTTGGTGCTGTGACCACTTCCCTGGGGAGCCTGTTCCAGTGCCCAACTACCCTCTGGGTAAAGAACCTCTTCCTGATATCCAACCTAAACCCCCACTGACACAACTTCAAGCCATTCCCTTGGGTCCTGTCACTGGGGCTGGTGTGTCACCTACCAAGAGGCTGGTAGGTAACCAGCAGGCATGTACCCTTCAACAGTAGCCCAGGAAAGTGCATCTCCTGGCTGCATGCTCCTGGCTGGATATAAAAGTTGATGTGTTGTCAAATTATAGCATTAAGTAGGGATTATGAGAGAGCTACCCCTTAACAAAATCAGCCACTTGTCCACTACTACGGCAGACAACAGATTAGGGACCAAGGAGTTAAGTAAGAGAAAGCAAAAGATAATCTTTGCAATTGTATGTCAATCCAGATTCATGGGCAGTCATGATTAAAAAGAGCTTTGAAAGCCTGAATTATTCCTTTGAAAGCCAAAAGCCCGTCTCACTAATATCGATAGTTCGTTAAGACTGTAAAGTCTGACTCTTCTGGACCAGGTTTGATGCCAAATTTCAGAGACTTTTTTCTGTGCCTGAGCTGTGGAAAGTCAACAGGGAAAAATCATGTTTCTGCCTTTTGTCTGCTGGCAGTGGGAAGGGTGATGATGTGAGGCAGTGTGAGAAGAGAGAGAAAGAGAAAGGAGAGCAAAGAGGGGAGAAAGGAAAGTGGGGAGGATTAATTCATCTGTTGTTCAAGGCACCCTGACAGGGGAAAGAGAAGTATTGAACCACAGAAGCTTAACCCATCTTCAATGTACCTTCCCAAAAGCATAAGGAATGTAATTCTTCATGGTGTTCTGCTGATAAGCAAATCCTCCTAAATCCTTTCAATTTATTTCTTGGCCTGAAGAAATTACATACTATTTAGGAGCTAAACAAATAAATAAATAAAATTTCATTTCCATGAATCTAGATTGGTTGTTTATTGATTACGTATGCCCACAGAGGCACTTGCTTTTCTATTTCTTTCCTTTCTGAACAGAACAGGCTCTTTTTGTCTTGAACTAGGAAAGCATCAACTGGCAAGTCTTTTCAAGACTATTCAGTGTAACCATTAAGATTTGCAAGAGCTTTGAACTGGGCTGTAAAATACCATTTTTTTGTTTTGATACAAAAGATACAGCTTTGGTGTGAGACTCCTTCTCCCCTCTTATCAACCAATTTTTCTTTCCACTTGAATATTCCTTCTTCCAAAGGAGTACCTTGAAGATGAAAGTCGTGTGTCTATACACTGAAGATAGAGCCTCTTGGAATAATCACACAGGAAGAATATTCACACTGGGTGTACTTTTCATCATTTGATACAGCTTGTGCTCCTTCCCTATTACATTTCTATTTCTTATTGAAAGTAACTAAATAGCTTAATGCTAAAAATCAAGCCACTACAGCTGACCCCACAACAACTCCCACCCTAAAGTCAGTGAGAGCTGCTGGAAGGACAATTTGCTGAAATTCAAACACTGCTCAGGAAACTGACTTTCTGAATACAACAATCTACGCAGTGATGTTTCCCAATCCTTGTCCAAAAGTCTTCAAATGGAAGACATTTCTTTTAGGAAATGGTCTGAAAATAGATTCAGAATGTTTTCCCCTGTGCCATTATCCCACTCAGAAGAACTAACAACCAGCTGAACACATGGGGCAGCATAAACTTCCAACTTCCGGCTGTTCTCAGCACCTGCTTAAAGAAGAACACAGGAAGCAAAAGCTGAATAAAGATTCTTATAGGTATGTAGAAAAAAGCAAGATTATTGCCCGAATTTATCATCCTGTTGGTGTGGGCTCTGGTCCCTTATGTACACATTCTAATGTACTATCTTAAACTGCCACAGAAATAATTTTATTAATAGGCTGGGCTATGAACTACACTTGCTGAAAAATAAAATGTTACATACTTCACCAGAAGAAGGGCAGGGCAGATCACTGGGATGCAGTAACTTTTTAAATTGCCCCAGTCCAAATTGCCAAGGACATTGAATCAGAGCCCACATTTTACTTGATTTTATTTTCCTGATATTGTCATAAATTCACTATCTGACATTAGCAAAATTGCCCCCTTTCTTTGTGCTTCTGCTTATATTGCCATAAAATGGGGAGAAAACAGCTTCTCTTCCTGCTTGGCATACAATCAGAATTTTAGTAAACATTTTACATTCTCAAAGCAAAGCCTAAATACAGAAAAATCCTTTACATTTAGTAAAGAGAAGCCTATGTTTCAGAAAGTTAGAGACTCAAATGATCTGAGATGAATCAGCTGCCCTTTGAAGACTCAGCCTCTAGTAAGAGTAAATGGGTTTTTCTTTGCGTGCTAGCTGGCACTTAATAACTGTGTCAGAAGAATATTTTTCATTTACACTTTGCTCCTTTGCTGGAAATCAATATGTCGTTTGCTGGCATTTTCTCCTGGACATCTTTATTTAGCTTGTCTTTTTTCCTCAGAGGGTAGGGAGTTGTATTTGATTTTGTTCTGTTATTGATTGGATCACTCTGAGCAAGAGATAAATAACTAAGCACAGCACAGTAGCTTTAATGACAATCTCTTAAGCCTCAAATTCTGCACACCATGTTGCACTCCCCCCTAACACGATTCAAAAGAAACAAATCTGTAAAGTACATTACTATGTAGCAAAGAGGTAGTCACACAAGCAATTTAACTGGCATTTCTACTTACGTGATCACTTAATAAAACCATACAAGTCCCATTTCTATTAAAGCAGTACTCCTATTGCTGTAGCACCTACTGCTGGCATCTCATAATCTCTTGCAAATGAGGCTTAATGAGAAAATAAAGATAAGGGAGATCATGTTCCAGCAGACATCATTCCCAGGAGAAAACATGAGCATGTTCACATATTAAACACTGACTGCAGTACAGCCTAACACCCCACCTACAAAAGGCCAGCGAGTGCTGGTGCAGGGGCAGTGGCTGTGCCCTGGCTGCTCCGAGCAGCACCAGCCACAGCAATCCTGCCAGCATCCAATGCGAAGTGCTGAGCAAGCCAGCCCTAGGGGCTGCACAGTAGTTGCCCATCTTTTTTTTTTTTTTTTTTTATTGAGGAGTTCTTTACCTCCTCCCCTGCTTCTCTCTTAATTTCCCCTACTCATTATTACATTGGCCACAAACAGTTGGCACACAGCTGTAAAATTCATAAAGGAGAAAATACCCCGGTAGGGTCCAAACTGTAGCATTTAAAATCTAATGTGACAAGGTATGTTATTCATAAAGTAACAATAAACATAATCACTCTGAACAAATGTGCCTTAAAACAACTTCTGCAATTATTGTAAGTACCTCTGAGTGCAATAAGATAAACAACTATCTTAGAATATTCACATTAATGTGCTAGACTCTTCTTGCCAGACAAATAATCCTTTTTCTCTCCAAACATTAACCCACACTTAGAAAATGGCATTTAAATACTGTTACTCACAGGATTCACACATTAGCTCACAAGAGGAAGGCAGTTCCCACACATTTAAATGCAGAATAAACATAATGTAGAATAAATAAATGCAGAATAAATCCTGGCCCACTAGGTAGAGATCAGCACCTAGAACTGCTCCCTGAATAACATTATAGTGCACAACATTTAACAAAGGAAAACAGCCACTAAATACCTATATGTAAGCACATATACAACATACCTGCAAAAAAAGGGCTATGAATGGTTTTAATTTATAAACAATAAGAAGTTTATAAACACAAATGTCACAAAGGTGGCTGTGGTAGAACTCAGATTTCCCAGGAACAGAGACAGCCTCTTAACCACAAGTCTATCCTTCTTTTCATAATATAGGATGTAAATGATTGTCATCAGCTAGTACAGAGACATCTGTTTACTCAACAAAAGGTATATATTACCATTAACATACTGACATTATCATGGTCAAAAAAATTAAGTTAAACAGTTCTAGACATTATTTCACCCAGCAATACAACTGCCAAATACCTAATGTTTAAAAATCATGCTTTTCTATCGTTAACATTTTTTTTCCTTTTGAAATACGAGTAAATGAACACCTTTACTGGAGGGACAGGGAACTGACTTCACACCACAAGTTAGCAAAAAACATGTAAGAAAAGAGTAAACAAAGAAGTGAAATCAGTACTACCACCACCAGAGATCATGGGGGAAAATTTAAGAAGGTTAGAAGCAGAAGTTTGTCTAATCATAACTTTAACAAGGAAAGAGGTCTACTCCCATCAAACATATACGCATCAGCTTAACAACATGCTTGATCCATCAAGTACTGATGAAACCAGGTAAACTTCTACCTCATGAGTTGTGGTACATGACAAATGGCTCCTGAGCATTAAATCTGAACTTCACTTAAACGCCACATAAAGGGGTCCAAGCTGCAAACAGTTGCTATGCAAGAAAATTTTTCCATTGGGTAAGGCAGACTCCCATGCGCAACAAACCTGATAAACACTTATCACCGCTGGGTTTCCCAGCAGCCCCTGCCTAATCAGAACGTTTGCCCTGTGAAGGATTAAGAAGGCCATTTTCATTGCTTATTTATTTAGTTTTTTGGTGAGTTTGATTAACTGTAGTAAAGGCAAATCAATCTTTTGTGTTTGTGTAAAATGGAAAAAAGGAACAAAGTTAGCTTTAATGGCCCCACAGATGCTCAGCTGGAATGCACTTACTGAGCAGAGAGCTAGACAAAGGAATTCAGGCTTTAAACACCATCAAGAACAGGCTGACATCATCTATACTTCTACCTGTTTAAAGGGAAAACAACAAACCCACTCCACATACAGTGAAGAGGCTTTCTTTTTCCCTGCAATTCTGTCTATTAGCATCAACTACTACAAGGTTCTTCCTTGTGTCCTTCAGATTTCCATGGTGTAATTTGGGAGATACTAGGAAACAGGTATCCAAAGGAACATTGTCAGAAGAAGAGAGGACATGAAGCTCTAAATTCATAAGAATTCTTCTTTCACTGTCAGTAAACTTGCTTCTCAACTCAGTTTTGTGGCAATGTTACATTTTTGACACCAATAACCTCTTGTAAGGACTGAAAGACACCATGAAATTCATGCCCACTATGAAATGAAGAAGCTTCTGCATAAAGAATTTGAATGAGACACATACCAGCTGAAAGTAGAACTCTGAGAAAGTTTTTCTCTCATATATTCTAATTATAGTGTTGACAACAGTGGAAATCACAAAAAAAACCCCTACGCCATTTTTATGCAATGCCCATTAAAAGCCTTTAGTAATACTAAGAAATATCTAGGTCTTCCAGACTGTGGACAGCCAAGTTTTAGCCCACGGAGGATTTAACCTTAGTCTTAGCAAGGCGTGGAAAAGGACAGCTTGACCAGGATGGAGCCAAAATATAGCAAGAGTCCCCATATTCAAGATATTCCAGTCCTTGAATAGACAGATAAAAGTGTATGCTTAGGTATCTTGCTACATCAGTTTCTGCATTTTCATAAGAAATAAAAAAGCAGAAAGAATCAGAACTTTTGTTCTAAGACAAAATTTCATCTTCCATTGCTATAACAGCCACAGCAACAGCTCTGGGATGATAGTATGTTTCTGGTCTCTCCTGGGAGGAAACAAGTTCACTTTCCCTTAAAATTCCTTTTTCAGTGGTATCATTATTGTAGCTTCACTTGTACCAGCCAGAAACAAAACATAATAGCCACCAAATTTAAAAGGTGGTGCCTCTGCATTTTCAGACTTAGGCGCTACTGACACTAGAGGGATTACTGGCACTACAGACATAAGGGCATATCCAAGCTGGCAGAGCTGCTCCTTTTAGGTCCAGCAATGGTGACTGAAGAAGGCTTTCTGCCGGCAGAGTTACACCACCTATGAGTGTTTCAAACTAAGCTGACAATAATTGGCATAGTTATATCCATATCAGGATTTTGACTGGCAACATCAGGTAAAATCAAAGCACGTGCATTTCTGCACTGTGAGACATGAAGGGAAGTTGTCAGAACTCCAGAGTACAGCACTGTATTCCTCTAAAATGCTTCAGGATGGCAAAAATGTTTCTGAACAATCCTGTAATTGTCTCCAGTTATTAGCAGCTGTTATTAACTGTCTCAGTTATTAGCAGGCATATAACTTACCTCAGGAATTTGCAAGTAAAAGACCGCAGTCAGTGAGATTTCTTTTGATTCAGAAATCTCAAGTCAGAGGGATCCATTATTTTCACCAAGTCTGATTGCCCATTTTACACAACTGTGAAACTACACAGAAGAGCTGAGTGCCAGGACACCTCTGCCACGGATTTGCAATGACCCTTTGCAGGGTTGTTAATGTGTCAGCACACCACAGCTTAATTTTTAAGATAATGAAGATACACATGCATCTCTTGGAAGAAAATGCTTATAAGCTGCTCTGATGGTACCTTGAGGACAGTGCTGTATAAAGCATCTGAAGGAAGATTATAGAATCCCAAAATCATTTGAGTTGGAAAAGATCTTTAAGATCATTGAGTCCAACCATTAACCTAACAGTGCCAAGTCCACCACTAAACCAGGTCCTGAATGCCACGTCTACACATCTTTTACACCATCCAGGGATGCTGAGTCAACCAATTCCCTGGGCAGCCTACCCTGATTGTACCCAGTCCCTTATATTTATTTATTAATACATTTAATGTGAGCAGAAAGACTCACACTGTCAAAATGGAACTCCCATATGGACTGTAACAAACTGTTATGCAGGGCTGAGGTAGGAGGGACATAAGAAACATTCTGCTCTCTTTCATGTTTCTGAAATGAAATAAAACATTGGAAATGACTGCCTGGTTCCTACAAACTGAGACTCCTGCAGGAAGGAATTTCTTGCAAATTCTGCTCATCAGTGGAAAAAACCTGCAGTGCACATCTACAGAAATAAATGGCAGCAGAGCTTAATACCAAAGGCATATGACCCTCAGAAAAAGAGCCCTGCCATGGTAGACCACCAGTACTCATCCCATCAGAATACAAAATTTGCTTTCAGCACAGCTTTTCCAACAGCTGCAGAGCAAAGCTCTGAAACCTCTCAACCAGGCAGCCTTGAATCTCAGCACCTCATAGGTAGTGGAACAAATTACCTGGCTGGTCCCAGGATATCCCTTTTACCTAAGTGTTCCACTTACCCAGAATGTGCAGTTGATCGAAACAAATGCTACAATTCGACACCATGGAGCTCTTGACAGCTGTCAACTCATTAAGTTCTACTCACCGGCTTCCCACCTCCTTGCCAACATATTACATAAATTACTTTTTAGCTGGCAGCCTTTTCCTTTGCCTGAAACCATTTTGTACTGAGCATGTTTGAGTCCATTGGTTTTTTTAAAATGAATTTATTCCCTTCCCTTTGGTAATTTGCCTTGCCTTGCAACAGTTTGAATGGGCTGCAGGATACTGTTTCATTATCAAGCTGCAACTGGAAATGAATATTTTATAGGAGCTGAACAGAGGTTTTGGCTGTAAATGACTATATCCTAATTACACAAAACAAAAGGAAGACAGAAAGAAAAATGAATTTAATTAATGAAATATTGATGCAATTTACAGACAAAGGCCTTCCCATTTAGAAGGGAATTCCTGCAATGTGAATTTTATAAAAAGTGTTGGAGGTTCACTGCCTCCTTCTTGATTTATCTAGTTATGTGTCTCATATTTAATTTTTGCTTCTTTCAGGCTCTTTAAAATGCCTGAAGGTACGTCTGGTATCTGTCCATACTGTCACAGATGCAAGTGCTTCAAATGCAAATATATACTTACAATGACTGTTTTATAAAAACATGTAAAAACAGAGTGTAAGTGTAGGCATGCTTGCTCAAACTGCACTGAAGCCTTGACTCCTGCACCTGGTGTTAGACATTTAGGTTTGTTCACAGATAAAGGATAAACACAAGAGAAACCCACAGAAGTACTTTTCTCTCACGTATGCTAGTTGGAGTGGCAAGCATCAGTTAGGAAGTGGTTATACCTGCAACTCTGCACTGCAGAGATTTTGTATTTCATGGTTCTTAATGGGCTTTTTGACCACATGCTGACATATTAGCTTTTAAAATCTATTTATATTTTTTCTACAATATCATATGGCAGTGAGTTCCACAATTTGTGTAAAAGTACTTCCTCCTGTTTGATCTCAGCCTGCTCCTACCTTATTTCACCCTCAACCTTTGTTTCATGAGAAATTGTGAGCAGTCATTGCCCAATCACAATTTCTCTGATCCATTTTGATTTTAGAGACCTCTGTTATCACCATTTGGTTACCAATTTTTCATCATGAAGAATGTCAGCCTATTTAACCTTTCCTCATGTGGAAACCATAGCATATCCTGCAGCTTTTTTATTTGTCATAGATCAGGTTTTGAGAGCTGATGGCCAAAACTGAGTGTAATGCAGAAGGCAAAGCACAACACAGATTTACACAGTGGCACAATGATAGTTTAGCTTTTTTTTCCTCTAACAATTTCTAAATTTTGGTTTGCCTTCTTGAATGAAAGTACATGTCCAAAAGTAACCAAATCTGGTCATTTGTTAGCATAGGAACTAATTTTCAATGTTCAGTGTGGTTAAGCACATACATAAATCAGTGCCCAATAATGCATTTTTTCTGTTCTGGCCTCAGTTTATGACATTTTTGAATTAAATGCCCTATAACAAAAATGATTTATTGATTCCTGAGATGCTTCAGAATGCCATCTGTTGAATTGTATATGGAGTGTGATCTACAAAGAAGCAATAAAGCTTTTAAGAGGATGCTGGATTTCTCAGTCATTCTAAGTCCAACAAACTGACACCTTTCTGATATTGCAGAAGGCACCTGAGTAATCTCCAGGGATGCCTGTCAGGTTCACAGAGTCAGGAGACAGAAGCAGAGCATTGTAATGTACAACCATTTAAAATGGCCTGGAGCAACCCATGCAAGATCAGTAACAGATAGAAGACTCGGAACTATAAACAGAAATGTGGAATATATTCTTATACATTCCAGAAGTGAGGACACACCATAGAATCTGCTATAACTTGTTTCCTTATCTCTTTCTGATGGTAAATTTTCTTCATATCATGTATGTTGTAAAGTGAATCAGACTTCAATATAATGTCAAAATGCTGCCCGAATAAAATTAGAAGATGAGAATAGACCTGAACTTTCAAGAAAATCACACACAGCTGTACTTTGTAGCCCAAAAGGCAGTCAAAAATGGAAAAACTATGGCATACGTTTGCCCAAAATAACCTTTTCTCTTCAAACCATTTGTATCATTTTGGATGAGCATTACATTTCATCCTGGTGTGGACTCTGTTGTCCACTGAGGATCAGTAATGAAATAGTTTTAAGGACATAGCTCTGGTTTAAAGTTAGTAAGGTCAAAGAGAATGCAGAGTAATAAATCCTAAAACTACAGAACCAGGCAATCACAGAATCTGGTTCTATGTGAAATGCAGTCTCCAGAAACGTGGGGGAGAAGCTATTGACTCTTGCTAGGCCAACCAGCTGGATACCAGTAGGCAAACCTTTGCAAAAGCAAGAGAAATCATTGACCTGAAAGTATATAATCTATCATGTTCTACAGGCATAGTTTCTTTAAATCCTGTATAGCACATGAACATAAAAGACATAAACCAAAACACAACTCCTATACAATTCCATACCTTGCCATTGATTTAAAGTACATATAATTGCTCATCCACTTCAGCGAAAAAAGTAAAAATATACCAGGAGTGAGTGAATGAAATAAATGGATAATTGACAAGTTTGGAAGGGAGACAGATACCTTTCACAGACTTCACTTACATCTCTCCCTGTGCTATGACTGGTTTTCTAGACTTTAGTCTCCATCTCCCACTCAGTGTTTCCACCTTCAGCCCAAAGCTGTCAAAGTCTTTCTGCTCATACTGTGCCTCTCCCTCCCCTGCAGTATTACTGAAGCTCAGGAGCTTTGGTCTTCTACTTTCAACATTACTCCTGTTTTTCTCTAACCCACTTTCTTCTTTCAGACTCTGGGGAAAACTGAGTGGCTCTTTAATACCAATGAAGATACTGATCGTGACTCAAACACAGGCTTCTGGATTTGCAGGGGAAAGATTTCTTTAAATTACACATTATCAGAAAACATAAAACTTATATGTGAAGATACAACAACTACTACCTGAATTTTAACAATAATAATATTACCCAAAGCCTCAAATCAGATCAGGATCCTGTTATTTAGATACTACAGTATAAACAGGATAAAACAGACCTTGCTGCAAGTACTGCTGTTTAGGCGAAGCAGCAACATATTTAGTACAGCTGACAAGGAAATAACAGCTCAGTTTTATGGTGAGTTATGATGTTAAAAGATTAGCTTTTGTTCTATGCTTGAACAACAAATGCCCTTTAAAAACAGCCTCAGAAACAGAATGATATCAAAGTATCTGTTTTCAGATAACAATTTTTTTTTTTACTTGCACCTAAATTTCAGGCATACCATTCAGTGTGTGCATGACAGCAAAGCACCCACTGGACACCTGGGAGGGTGCAGCCCCCACAAAAGGATCCAGGCTTGACATCCATGCTTCTGAATAGCTAAAAGCAGGGATGCATCTCACTGCATCAGGAGCGTAAGAACAAGAACCTGCAGCATCTCCTTCCCAGAGCAGTGCCCTGATTGCAGCCTGCTGTGGTGAGAAAGCGTCTCCCCTCCTTGCATGACGGAACAGGGATCACGACAGAACACAGCCTTAGGAAATACCACTTATAGCCAAGATTAATGAAAGAGCAAAAGAAGTATGGGCAGAAAAAGACTGTTTGGCTAAACATGGATTCCTTAATCTGGTTAGCCTCGGAGATTTCCAAAGAGGCTAACACTTTGTTTAGGAATGCAGTTAAAGCAAGTGTAACACTAACTGAGATTATACCTTAATATTCTACAGAATAACATTACCAAAGATTATACTCATACTTTTAGGGCCTTCTGACAAGAACAACTTCAGGAAAAAAAAAAAAAAGAAAGAAAAGAGAGAACAAAAATGTAATTGCCTGCCTATCAGCTCCACTATCATAATTACTTTCAAACTCTTGACATGGGTTGAATCAGATGAACACCAAATCAATTTTTGCAGCCAGCAATCATTGCATTCTTAGCTCATAAATTAAAATGTCATTGGTAGACTGAGTACAAAATAATGCCTGTTTCAGTATTTTACCCTGCAGAGAGAGCAACATCTTTCTCCTTCTGTTTCTGAGTGCAGCTTGTATATCCCTAAGCACTGTACAGTACACTACACTCATCTAATTCAAACCAAAGCTCACACAGCTGGATCCCACCCAGGAAAACACAAGAAATTATACACTGCCTACAGAGTGGGGTAGTGTTATCCCCCTGGGTATCCAGAGCCCCATTTTAGGTGTGGGGAGATGGTGACATGAGTTTTTGTCTTGCATCACAAACTGCACAACAAATGCACAACAGCAGCATTGCAGCATTGGGGATTTGCTGGCTGCACACTGGTTCAGGGGAGGAAGTGCCTTAAGCTTCCACTGCACTGTCCTCAGCTTCATCCCTTTCTGACCTTCAGTGAACCTCATCAGGCTGAAGGGAGTAGAGGGCTCCCCAATACAAGGAAAATCCTCAAAAAAGCCCCAGATTTTAAGGCCAGAAACTATTCACTGTTGTGATTTCTTTAAGGAATAAAGTGATCAGATCAAATTTATGGGACAGTAGCATATGTTGAAACCTGATCTATAACAATAAAGTGCTTAATTTCAAATTACCTTTTGTGTCTCACTTCTGAGTCTGAGTAGGCATAATTTAATGGGCTGTTCTGTGCCCAGTACCTTGCCTATCACCTTTCACTCTCTATTTTTAACCACAAACTCTGCAGCTGAGGGTCACAGAACCAGGCCACTGAGTTTACTTTTCATATATCTGGAGTTACCAAGATATCTCATTGTTTTCTCCTTTATGGAGGCTTTTGCACTTACATAACCTTTCAGTGCATTTTTTAACTTAAAGCATAATCATTACCTAATGATTGAGATAATTTTTCTCAGATAATGTGACTAGACAATACCCAAATAACCTGTTTTTACTCTGAACTAACTCTAACATCATACTTACTTTCCAAAAGATAAAACTTCAAGCACCTTCCTCTCTCACCCACCCCAGCAGGAAAGGAGCCATGAAGACCAACACCAGCTGAATTCCCAATTGCTCCAAAATTCTCCTCCAAAGTTTCATCTCCAAATACCAATGAACAAGACATCCAGCTGTACTAGCAAATCCAGCTGATAATTTTAAATGCATTTCTGTAACAGCCAATGTTCAGTATTCAGAGTTTTGCCTTAAGGGATATCTTTGAAGAGTTCAGGATTTTTCTTCTGCTCTTTCTAGCCTTCAGAAGCTGAGCTATAAACTCATTGAAACCTGAATATAAAGTACTTCCTTATTTAGTAAAAATAGGATTGCCTATCACTTCAACCCAACCAGCAGCCAATACATAGTGTAGTGCTGCATTTAGGGAAAGTCTCCTCTCTCCTTACAGTTGATTGCTTCTCTGGTTCAGAAAGAGAAATTTCACTTTAAGTGGAATGGTTGACTCTTTACCTGATCAGTGGGGTAATCTGACCTCACAGTATGTGATCAGCCAAATGATCAAAAGGTCTTGTATGTTTATCAGTAAGCTGCCTGCTACTGTCTGCCATGGGGAGCTCAGCATCTTTGTGCAAAAGCTTTCTGCCCAGATGTGGCACCTAAGAGCTGACAACTGATCACACTGGAGCTCAGCAGAGCTGAGACAGCAGTGGTCTCACATCTCTATGATATTGTCATTAGTTCAGTGCCAAAATGGCAGTAGGTGCAGACTCATCAGGTACACAAATCACAGAAAAACAAGAAGGAACTTCTAAAGGTGCAGGAGACAGTACTCAGCTACTTCAGTTCTACATCATGCAAAGCCATGAATAAACTTACCCTTCTAGACCTCATCATCCAGATGACTCCCATTTTGGATAGAAACCCATTTCTAACTTCCAACTGTAGCTTATTCACAGTTGAGTACCAACCATTTTGGGCCATGCAACTCTTTTGTTTAAATAAAGTTTCCCAGTCTCCTCTTTGTAAACACAACACACTTTCAGAGAGCAATCATCTCTCTTTTATTCTTTCAGTATGCAAGCTAAAGAAGCTAAATTGTGAAATATTTCTTCTACTAAGACTGACTCTCAAGTCACAATTGGTCCCTCAAAACCTTCTCTGTACCAGTGTAAAGTCCTTCCAGTCATTCTGGAACATGAGCAGATATGCTCTGAAACAACACTTAGCAAAGTCTATTTTTATTTTTATTTTTATAAAATACTTTAAAGAACAATTCTGCTGTAGTAAAATAGTGGCATGTTTGTGTGAAGAGGTTTACAAATTCTTTATTTTCACAAGTAGAGGAATGCAGCCAATTATGTTCTGTCAGACAGAAAACCAGGTTTGCTACCAGTTTTAACTCAGTTGCCATTCAGAGGCTACCAAAAAATCTGACACCAGTTCTTAAGGGAGGGACTTCTAGTGGCTTAAATGCAATGAGGTTTAAGGATCAGCCCAACATACTCTTGAATGAATTCAATGCAGACCATCTACAAAATGACTGGAAACAAAAATTTGTGCCTGACTTGAACACAGGAGGAAGTAAAGAGATCAAGCTGAGAAAAAAAGACAGTTACTTTTCAAATTGCTGTCTTTTATCTCCAAAGAAACACAAAAACTGGAACTGGTAACTGTCTCAATAGGTTATCAGTTATAGTAACTACATTACAGAGATGTGATATAGAGTAAGTCCTTGGAAATTCCAAACTTACAAACCAAATATAATGAATAAATGAGAAAGCCCCACGTTTCATTTCAATTCTGCTATCCTTATCTGCCATGCTAATATTTAGAAAGTAATTATTGCTCTTGATGATTAAATTTTTTTTTCTCTTCTTGAAATGACTGATTTTTCTTTTGAAGTCTGCATCACCCTGAAGGGAAAATACATTTCTCAGCAGATTGTTTTCCTTTTGCCTAACAAGGAAAGGGGATTAGAAAAATTAGAATAAAATGGCAATAAAAAGAAAAATGGGGGAAGGGGAAGAACAAGCAATGAAAGACAGGCCTTTTTTTTTTCTTTTTTAATGAGGATTGTCTTTGGGAATTCATGAATGGAAAGAAGTGAAAAATTAGGAGTTTATCACATAGGGTATGACACCTCACACCTGCAATCTAGAGTTCCTATAATGAGGTGAATGGGCACTGCTGAGAGCTCATTGCTGAGGAGAGGTTAAAATGAGTTATGCATCACCAGGCCAGGCATTTTCATCACATCACATGACACAGAAATTTTTTTGCAGCATTATTGCAGCTGAGTTAGTTCTCTAAAGCAAGCAGAAATGTATCTTATCCCAGAGTCTGAGTGTCATGACCAAGTAAATCTAGGCTGGAGGGAAAGGAATGTACACTGTAATGGTGCAGTGAGGTGAGTGAACTTAGATGATTGTATATTTTATCAGTATAAAGAGATTAAACTATGGAAGTTTAACTACAGACTCATGCATTCCCCATAATAAAAGGCAAAGTAAATAAAAATTAATATACTATAGCATATACCAAAAGCAAAATATAGACCTATGCGATTTCTCATTCTGTAAACTTCTCCCATTAAATCGATATAATGAGACATTGGGGTTTTTTGGATGCGTGGTATACTGAAACCATTGAGTAAAAATCCCTAAGAATCAAAGCCCATACATAGGAAAGCACTCACCACCAGCTCATCCCCTCCAAACCCCTGAAATCAGTCTGTGTATGCAAATTAACTTGGCCAATGTTGTATGGAATCTTATCACATAATTTGTGAGCATGGCTCATACTGGTGCAATGTGAACACCCTGGTGCTAAGTTAATTGTTGGACTCGATGACCTTAGAGATATTTTTCAACCTTAACAATTCTTGGATTCTCTGATTACTGCACTCTGCTCTTGCAGAATGGCAGGTGTAAGATGTGCACTGTTACAGATGACAGACACTTTCCCTGTTGCCCCTATATGAGGCTAAAAATGTTGAAACTAATACTTCAAAGCACTCTTTGGTAAGAATACTCAAAATACCATATGATAAAGACATTTCCTTTTTTTTTTTTTTGAAAAGAACCTCAAACCCCAGACTCATGTGGTTGTTTCCTGGGGAAAAAAAAAAGAAATAAAAAATGAAAAGGCATGAGGTCTTAGAAGATGACATACTGACCGTGATTCCCAGCTAAACTCTCTGATAGCTGCTGAAGCAGCTACTCAAGCCAAACTATAATTCACAGAAACAAGCTGGAGGAGAGCCAACTCTGCATGAAGTGATTCGCTTATTTTGGAATATGAAGTGTTTCCTCTTGACAGCAAGCCATGTTGACTGTCCTTGGGGAAATGCTAAGAAGAAACCTTGATCAGAAGTGAGACAAAGCATCAGTATTGGGTTGTGTGATGGATGGCCATTCAATGCCTTTGTATCTGCAAAACAGCTAGGTAATATATGCAATAAAATAGATGTCTTCAGTTGCTAAAGAGGCTAAACATACATTTCTTGGCATTGTTAGTGCTTGGTAAATCATCAGCAAGTTTTGTCATTGTCATCTTCTTTATTTTAAACACTGCTTTTGAAGTTAATAAAATGACTTGTTTCTCCCTTGTGCTGGACCATTTGCATAATTATAAAGAGGGTTCATGAAAGAGAGTCAATGAGATAATTCCCACATGCAAATCAAAGATCTTTCAATTAACACGGCAGGACGTGTGTGAAAACCATGCTAATGTAGCAGAAGATATCCCTAGTGGCAGTTCAGTAATCTGCTTGTATGCTAAGGCATCTCTTTGTCTCACTTTCCTTCATCACTGGTGGCCTTTGCTTGGGCAAGAGGGTGGTGGAACAGAGCAAAAAAAGAAGGTTTATAAGAGATTTTTTCTACAATGATACTGGTGGTATGGGAGAGCAGTGCCTTAATCTTGTTTCAGGCAAAAGTCGATTGATTAAATAACTGTGTCTCTTCATATCAGGGAAAAATTTTAAGAAGAGTCTGATTTCCCAAAAGCTTTTTCATTCACAGATCAATTTGCTTACAGTTCCCCTTGTGAAAGGTGACTTCCCTCTCTTGTCTTCAGTAATAATATACATACGACTTTCATAAGGCTTTCCTTGTTTCTCTGCTTGCAAGTAATGGCCCCTCAGAACAACTACTGAAAAGTGGATATGAATGGAAAGGGACACCAGATACTTGGTAACACCATAGGTTATACCTGATAAAAAGCACTGAAGTCACATCTTTAGATTTCATATATACAAGCTGGTCATCAACTTCAAAATCGGAATTTAATATTTCCACGAGTATAACGATGCTAGATGGTCCTTTATGGAAGTACTACATCTTTCCCTCAAGCTCGGGAAACATTAAAGACCAGATACCAGAAGACAGATTTTTGCTCGCTACTGTGGCACTCTGCTAACTTTCTAATCACCGAAAACATTTTCAAAAGCAGCTGTTGCCCAGGAGAAATAATGTCTCTGTGTCTTCCAGCAAAACAAACAGAACTGTATCATTTTAGGTGCTAGCTGCTCCTTACTCCTGAATTGGGACCTGAATGAGGAGTCTGCAAGTCTGGAAATCAAGAGTCCCTTTGTGACCATGTCAGAACTCTCCCATGAAGCTATCTGCTTTACTGCCATCACTCCGATACCCTCCCTGGGAATCTGCAATAGCCCTAAAAACTGCTTCTCAGGGAAAAACTTACTGTTTGCCTTAAAAAAAACCCAGTAAGCAAAACCCAAAAACCTGCAGTTTGGTCTAGGTAGGAATAATTCACTAGAATATGCATTTATTTGGACGATGAAGGCATGTAATAGCAGTGACTGTCACGAACTCCAAACTATTTTAAAGAAAGCAAGAAAGTTATCTTTGCTGAATGCACTCAAATTGTGGTTTTTTAAAGCCACAGATACTCTCTAATTAAAGGAATATGACTTTCACAAACAGCAAAAATCTCTTACCACCTAATTGAGAGGATGAACTGGTAGTGGCCTCGGTATTAAGTACAAAACTGGGAATCATGAACACTTATTGTAAGGCCAAATGCTTTTTCCCTGGCTTCTGCACCATTGTGGTGGGGCAGACCTAATCCCTCTCATCACCACTTTAGGGGCAAATCACTTTCCCATTCAGGTCTTAGAGTTCAACACTCACAAGCGGAATAGTGTTGCGAATGAATCCAACTGAGACACAAGACTTGGAGAGCTGCAAAGTTTGCAAGGTAAAGAAAGGGCTTCGGTGGATCGATGCCGCGTTTGTCCCTACTGGGTCCCTCGTGGACCCTTAGGCGGCGCTCTGCCAGCACCTACGTGTGTACACAACCTCACCTTCGCAGGTGGTTGTGAACAGCTGCTCACACACACAGTCTGTGCACGAACCGGAGACAGAGAGGTGAGAGGGGTTCTCTGCATGCAATTCCGAGGTGTTTAACAGCAACACCCCGAAGGGAACAGAGGCAAGAAAAGAACCGCGACCGAAAGCCCGCGCCCGTTCTATCCCGAAAACTCCCAAAGGTGAGCAGAGCATCCAAAACCAATAGTCTGAGGGCTAGGGGGCAGAGACAATGGCATAACAGGGGCCAATGGGAAAAGGGATGGGAGGGGAAAAGGGCCAGTGACCAGCAGAATCTAGACAAAGCGAGAACCTTCTAGCACAGTGTTGTAAGGGGAGACCACTTTTAAGGCAACTTGAGGGGCGTGAAGTGGGCTTAGCCACCGCAACAGCAAGGAAGCAACTGTAGCTCCCACATTGTGCATATAACCTCCAAGTATTTGGAATTTTCATCCACCTACCAACATTTAAGAATAAAAAATGATAATAGCAAAAAGCTGCTGTATTTGCAGTCCTCTGCCTCTGGATTTGACCAGTTTATAGAGTAGTACAAACAGATCAACAGTTTTAAATGCTATTTTTGTGGAAGCAAATAAAAATCAGGAGTTCATTCTCAGCAGGCTATTCGTTTTATAATTATTATTAATACTAGTTGTTTTATTATGTAGCACTAGCCAAGTAAACTCAAGCTTTTTCAGCACATTTTCGCTTTAACGAAGCAATTACTTGAGTCAAAATCATGTATCAAATTGAGCAACTTCTAGCAAGAATTGTATTTCTGTCTTCAAGTCTTTGTTTTTCAAATAGTAAGGCATAATAACTTCTTGAAGAATTAGTAATCAATGTGTCACTCCTCTAAGTAATTATTTTACTTGAAACAAGTAATAAGCCTGTGTTCCCATTTGAGAGCACATGTAATTGCAATGTATTGTTAATTCTACAGTCTTTTGTACAGAATGAATACTCAACTTTAATAATCATAGGAAACTATCAAACTATCTCTAGTCTATGTTCTCTAGAAAAAAAAAGAATGAAAAAAGGTTAGCACACTGAGTATCTTTTTAAGTTTCAAACTTCAGAGAAAAACACAATTCACTGAAATGCACTCTGTGTGGTATTTGTGTGCATACTCAGCATGTCCTAAGGTTTTGTTTGTTTACTTTTTTGAAAGACAACTATAGGCCTAGTAGAACTTAGAATCAAATGTGCTTGCTCCTTTATGCTTGTCTCTCAATTGCATTTGCTGTCATACAAGGGGCAGGGCACAAGACTCTGCCTCAGCTTCACTGCCTTTAAAGCGAAGAAAACTAAAACCAGATGGAGAGAGCATTATTGTCATTAGTGATTGTTTGCTAAGTGCTTTAAGATCAGTGATACATGTTTTTAGCGAAGTGCAGAGCATTACTTGTTTCTAAAAACTAACAAATTAAAATGAAATATGATTGAAGTTTTCAGATCAATATACATCTTAGGACACATTGGAACTTGAAGTTGCATTTTTGAAATGAATTTTCACATGAAATGAAACATATTTTACACTCTACAGAAACACTATACATGAGTATGAGACATGACTTCCATTCTCAGAGGTGTTCAAGAGCTGATGGATATGGCCCTAAGAAAACCAGTATGACCAGACCTGCTTTGAAAACGCTGTTGGTGGAGCTCCTTCTTAGTGAGAGCCTTCCTGGACTGGCCTGACTATTCTGCATTTCACAAGTGTGAACCTCGTATGAGCACACAAATGGACAGGACAACAGTGAAACCTTCAGTCTAAACAGCACTTGGCAGCACACAGGATGCAGCCAAGGCTGTGCTTTGAGCCATTTCTGGTGCCAAAGGTGATTATACACATTACCTCATGACCGTGCCTCTGCAAAGTCTTTCCTCACAGCTGGACTTCATCTGTGGGCATTGTCCTGTGTTAACGCAGGCAGATGGCTTTTCTACTGCAGTGAGCTTAGGGAACATGCACAACTGTCCACAACTGGCTGTGCAGTGCTGCCTGTAATGTCTCCTGCCACTACAGAAAAGCGCCATTTATCCCAGACTCCAAAAGTACAGGTGTCACTGCTGTGCCTCTGTCATTACCTCTCACGGCTCCCTGCTTTCAGCACCGTGCTGGGGCTTGAATTAATTGCTGACAAAGAGAGAACTGCAGCTTGTCAGCCATCAGGAAAGCCTGTGATCACTCATTATACACCGCTGACACAAGACCAAAATGAAACCAGGGCTCCAAGTTGGACGTTTATGTTATTGCTCTTATTTTGTCTGTTTGTTTGTTTGAGGTTTAATGCCTATGTGGTTAATTTGAGGGCGATAAATAGCTTTTTGAGAAAACTAATTTGTACACAGCTGCAATTTATCAGAGTGCAGAGAAGAGTGCACCAGAGCTGAACGCCCTGCTGAAACAGATGGTTGTGCTGCTGCCACACACTCCTGCATTCCTGTGAAGGTTAAGCCAAATTGCAGAGCCCTGGGAATTTGAGCTCGCACACATGCTGGCTCTACCCACATCGGGTCTGTTAGGGAAAAGCTTGAATGATTTTCACCTGGAAACCTCCTGGGGCTTGCAGCCATTAGTTGAGAAGTTTAATAACTGCTGGCAGGGGAAAAAAACCTCACCAGAAACAAGCAATTCACTGAACTTTTCCAACTGCACAGCTGAAATTAAGTATCTAGTCCTGTTCCTGACTGTTTTCCTTATATTGCCTGATCCTCAAAACTTTCATGGTACGAGAGCAAAAAGATAGCAGCCAGATGGCAGCTGCTGTTTACAACAGAGCAACCTGATTAGGATCCAGTAGTTTTAGTTGTTTCTACTGGATTCCATCTGAATGCAACAAGAAGTTAATATTCCCAAGGACAGAGAAGCTGAGGTCCACAGAGCGAGGTGTAATGTTTTAAAGCTTCTGGATTGCAGAGTGGGTTCCTGCAACCTTGGGGACTGACCTGCATTTGTACTGAATGATGTACTGATTCAAGTGAAAATTGTGAATGCTGGTGCTCTGAAATGAGAGAAAAATTCTACTCAGTGGGAGCCATCACACTCAGGGCATGCAATGGCTTGTAAGATGGTTATTAATTAGGTTATTCACCATTTTCCTGAGGTGTACCCAAGAGTTACCAGGAAGAGGTTTAGCATTCACTTTAAAAAAAGTTGTCAGTTAAGACAAAAAAACCCAGATGAAATCCAGAAAGATTACGTTTGAAACCTGAACCCCTTCTTAATACATAGATGCTCTACATAGTCACTAGAAGATGACTAATATCCTTTAAGTATTACTGCTCAACTTAAATGCAGAAGAACAGTGACTGTGCAAATGCCACAGCCATTACGAGTGATTCTTCAAAGGTCAGAGTAAAAGGTCCTCCCACATGTGCCATTATATTATGGAAGATAGTCCCAAAAGAGACTAGTGGGAGATATACCAGAAACACAAGACCATGTAATATCTGCTTTAATGTTGTTGATTTCAAAAATGATAGAATCAATTTTCATTACTTGATTAAGAAACAAAAGGCAACATGGAAGCCAAGTTCTGACTGCATGGGCTTGCTGCAGCTATGGGAAGAGAATTTCACTTTGCTCCCCATTTTCCTTTCCTGTGCAAACACACACAGCCTAGCAGCAACGCCTTGAATAAGGGAAGCACTTCAGATAGGGAGTAAAAGCAGGTGGCCAAGGAGTTAAAGCCTATAAATGTTCTTCCAGTAAATTCACATCAGAAAATTAGTGTCAGGTTTCTACTTCTTTCTTCCTTGCAAACTCTTCAATCGCTTCAATAATTTGCCATTATCTTGAAAAGGAGGGATGAGAAAAAGGGCACTCAAAAATGGTTGCTTAAAGACATAAGCACTGCAGCATGCACTTGGGGAATTCTAGTAGCAGGGCAGAAAACATCTGCATAGGTCTTTAAGGAGACTGAACTTGTGAACCTTGGAGTTTAAAGGCTTTTTATGATTCTGCACAAGTTGTGTGTGCTTTTCCTTTTGGCCAGAACCTTGCTTTCCTAAGAAACAAAAGTAATTACAGTGTTGATTCCAATAAACTCACAGAGAGTGTCATTATTCTCTCCTTTACACAAAGTACACGCAAATGTATTCAACAGGCTATTGTCTTTGTTGCAGGCAAGAAAAAGGAATCACCATTTCAAGATTAATCATAACAGTGGGGATGAAAAAAAAGCAAGGCCCAGAGTTTGATGTTTGACATTTCTGAAGGTAGTAAGATGTAGTTTTGGGCTGAGAAGCTGAGGGGATTTCTATGTGGGCAATAACAACTGCACATGCAACATCAACTGAGAAACCAGAAACCCAAGCAGGACTTCCCATGACACTTTAGCAAGGATAAAAAGCTGTGTTATTGCAGACCTTACAGAACAGGGGCATAGTGTCTTCTTGTGTTATTAAAGTCTGCAAAATACAAAGCTATAGATCAAGTAAAATTTGTTATTTCAGTGAGAGACAGAAGTCCAGACTTCTAGTTTCTGCTGCTGGTTCTCATATTAGACTTTACCTTAGAGGGGCACCACTATTATAGCATCTGAGCAAATTTTATGTTTTATCCTCATAACTGATATAAAAACTATTAACCTCACTTTCAGAAGATACTAAAGGCACCAAAAGGCTATCTTCCCAAGATCATATGGGAAATTCATAACAGGAACGAACTGACCCAATTCTCCCAAGACTCATGTTTTGAATTTTCTTCTTCGCTCAAATCCACTCAAATGCCCATAACCTCAGTTAGCTCTGGATATAATTGTATTTTCACCAAGATGGGTAAGAAGGCTGAATTTGAAAGCCTTCTGAGTTGCTAGGATTAAAGGCACTACAAGAAATTCAGGGTACTATAATAATCATAGGCCTCATACCTTGCAGTAGTAAAACAAAATAACATCACTACAGCATATTATTCTTTAGATAAAATGCTCTTCTTATTCCCACTATACTTGTAGTTCTGTGTGCTCAACTCCATAACACTCAAGCTCTCCTCGAGCTCCAAGCCACAGTTAAGATTTGCTCTGTAGTGCCTCACAGTGAAAGCTCTGGGTGGGTACCTGTGAGCAGAGAGCAAACAGTGGCAATAAACCTGATCTCAGAATTTATTGCTACAATATACTGATTGTCTTCACTCCTACTGTGCTGAATGGGCTGAAGATAAAAACTGAGGGATATCCTATTGGGAGTTATATATCAGCATTACAAAGCAACCTGATCAATCCCTACACAAGCATTTCAGCCAAAACCAGCACAAAGGCATAGCAGTAGGTAAAAACCAACAGCCTAACTGTGAACTCACTGTGTTCTTACTGCCTGTAACAGGACAGCTAATGCAGAGTTCAACACTGAGCCTGCAATACTCTGCTTTTATGTGACAGTGGTTCTCTCAAGTGAACTAGAGGAAAAAAAAAATCCCCCAAGCTAAGCTAGGAGGAGCAGCACTAATGCCTGAGATGTACTTTTACAGTAATAGAAGAGGACTGCTGCTACCAGCTTTTGAAACAGGTATGGGGAGCTAGCACATGGCAGCTCAGCAGAACGAATACTCTCATTAAGAGCTATTTCCATTAAAGCTATCATGACCTTTTGCCTGCAATTTACATGAGCTTTTCCTACCCGCATCAGAGCTGAAAGGAATTAGTGTGAAAGGGAAATGCACTGATTCGAAATAAAAGTTGTGCAAAAATCCTAAATCATATTCAAGTGCTTTCTGCTAGATCAATTAGTGAGTTCCTATTGCCTCTTGTAGAAAGGCCCCTTTACAAGGCTTATAATTTCCCTGCACTCTCCTATAACAGACAAAGAGGTTGAGATTTTCTGGAGGTGATCCTTCTGCCTTCTTGTGCAGATCACAGAAAGCTTATAAAGGGCTATGCTAATGTGACCTGACTACGCTTGTGTGAGTGCATGGGAAGCCGCACCTGCTACATATGCCAAGTGTGAGCGTGGGTTCACACATGTGGTTCTTGGTGCCTGCAGTTTGCTGAACAAGATTGCTACTTGTGGGAAGGAGTTTGCTGTACCAGAGAGCACTGACGTGTGTAGGTGAGGAACATGATGTGGGAGGGTGTAGGACACAGACACATGAGTAGGTGTGTGGGTCTGAGAAATAGTTACAGCTGACAGAATGACATGGTTGGGAACTTTTCTGTAACTTTTTGGAGTACAGGAGTGTATAATCTCTGGGCAAGTGGTGTCTATATGGTCACTTAAGGTGTACTGTAAGGCATCATACATAGCTATGTATACTTTGATGAATTTATTGAAGATCTCTAAGTATGGTTTAAACTTTGCCCTCTCACCTTACATGTTGGCCAATATGGGAGGGACCAACACATTCTAGGACAAGTTTTTTTAATGTATCTAAATAGAACACCCCTTCTCTTCCATTCTTGGTCTTGTCAACTCATCCAACAGCAGATTGTTGCATTACTAATTTTGCAATAGTCTTGTCCATGAAGCAGACGTTTTGGGTTTAATTCCCATCATGTACCTGGAACATGCATGAAGCATTTAGTTCTTTGGAATGTGAATCATGGGAAACCTTCCCAACACCAACAAAGCTGTCCTCTCCACAGGAAATAGGCAGAAAGCTGAAATGAGCTAGACAAGGTGCCTCTACTTATTTCAAATCAGATCAAAATTAAAGTCTCAAAAGGCATAGGCATGAACCAATTTAAATGGTTTTAATACTGTGTCCTTCCCGGTGTTGAAAGAAAAGATGACTGTCACTTGTATTATGCTTTCTCTTCCCTCTAGTCCAAAACTTCTGCTTGATCCTTGCAAACAGCAGCCTGTGTAATCTCTTTTATGTGACTGGCAGTCTGTGGGGCAGGAAAACAATCCTTGCAAATGAAATTCACCCAGCATTTACAAACCAGACAAGAAAAAAGGAGGATGAAATGAAAAGGAACCTTTTGTTTTCAGCAGGGAGCAGAGCACAAC
Source organism: Corvus moneduloides (assembly GCF_009650955.1). Lineage (NCBI taxonomy): Eukaryota > Metazoa > Chordata > Aves > Passeriformes > Corvidae > Corvus > Corvus moneduloides. The sequence continues at coordinate 21,030,913 of NC_045481.1, forward strand.
AAGGAAATAAAAAGATGAATAAACCTGTCACAGACTTTTTCTTTATGGAGCAGAGGCACAGTTATTAGGTACCTGCAAAGAAGGCATTCTGGATATATGACTCCTAATGCATCGTCCATAATATAGCAGTGTGCAGAAGGCATACAACTTTTCAAACAGTTGTCAGAGACAGAAATAAATACAGTGTCTTAGTGGAAAAAAAATGGCCAGAAGGATTAGAAGTGAGCATTGGGGTGATGCAGGCAGAAGTCAGAGAGCTCTCTCTGACAATGTGTTTTCATACACGATCCTTGTCAGAAAGAAAAAAGTTATTAACCTATTATTAACCTATTATTTTTCTCTTACTAATCAGGGTGAGATTTTTACTCCTCATAAAATGAGACAAATTGATAGTGCTCACTAGAAAGGAGAGGCTGCAAACACAGAGCTCTGCTAAGCATTTCTCCATCCACGATTGTGGCACTCTACTAAACATAGGTCACACCACCCATTTGAAACCCATGATCCAACTCATCTGAAGACCCCAAAAACCCACTGCTAATCCTCCTCACTGCTAATATGTAACTTCGTACTGTTTCCTCTCTTCCTACAGTTCTGGCAAAGTACAGCGATCTCTGTCTCATATTTCTCTTCCATTTTCTATGTCTGGCGTCGACTGCACATGCCACCATGCTCTGTAGCATTCCTTCTTATCCCAATACTGATCTCCTAAAAATGAGCAGAATGTTCTAATACTTCAGTTATGCAATGACTGTAGTATATCCTAATGCAATAAAGCTAAATTATTTTTCATACACTGACTCCATTACACAGTCTTACCTGTCTGCCTTCTACCCCAACATCACAGATTTGGGGGGCAAAGAAGTATCAGAGTGTATAGGTCTGGATGCAGATGGGCACATTAGGAAAGATCACGTGAGAAATTAAAGGTGGTTTGTATGCTGTTACAAATGCTGAGTGGAGGATGTTTTGTTCTGCAAATTTGTGCATTAACACTTTGAACTAAGTAACAGCCAAGATTTTTTACATATTTATACTGCTAAAATACATGTGCTGTTGTTTTTTTTAAACATTCAAATATCAGTAAAAGCTTTAAGTAACAGCAATAAGAAATGTAACAATTATTGTTTAGGCCTTCATGATGACATTAGATCATGCTGTCTCCATGCTAACTAATAAGAATCGATTCTGAAACGAGAAACTTGGACGATCTTTTCTATTCTTTGTTTGGTAGTCTGCCATTTGATATACTACAATTCGCACAGAAACCACTTCAAGACTATTGCATATCCTAGCCCAAATTTCTTTATAGACAGTCTCATTTCAGACCTGGGCCTGAAAAAGAAAATAAAATGATTTTCAATGATAGATGATCTCAATAGTGAAATTTTGTCTGACCTGCTGCTAGAAGCAAGGAGCACATTACTGACTTGAGATACGCTGGTTAGGATCAAATATCATAAACTGCAAAGCTTTCAAACAAAACTGAACTTACACTTGAATAGAACTTATTTCTCTGAGATTCAGATAAAGGAGTGTTGTTTTCCTTATGCATTAAGAGGTGTTTATAGGAGCACTGGCTGAAATGACAAGTGCCCTACCACCGTCAAGGTAAAACAGCTGACAATCCACCAACGTTGGAAACACTTTTTCAGTTTCACTAACCTTTCACTCTCTCTCCCTACACTAATCTCTTCCTCTGATCTTTCTCCTCCTTGCCTCCCACATAGTGCTCCGTTCACAAAGTATTTATACTGTTTCAATGGAATGACATAGCAAAAAACGAAACAGCATAGCACAAAAACCCACCCATTTTTAATATTGTACTAAAATGTTATGAAAGATACAAGTAACTTTATTCTTTCTATCCCTAAAAGTGAGCAAGAAACTCATCTCTGACCCCAAACCTGGGAACTGGTGATCCCTAGATATACGATTTACAAAAAACAAAAATGAAGTTGCAGTAGTAACAGCTCAAATTACGTCAAAACAAAAAGTTGCATTACTTTCTGGTTGGCTCGTAACCAAAACACAGTTAGATATAAAGTAAGCCCAGTTTTTACACCAGCCTTTCTCTCTGTCATGGTACTGCTACAGACATTATCAGCCTCTAGCTTTGAGCTTCTTTCTTCAGTACCCTACTGTGTACAGAAATGTATAAACTGGCAACTTAGCTTTATGGACAAGGCCAGGGCAATGAAGCAGTGACTTGTCCTCTCAAAAAGGGTGAATGACAACTTCATACAATTAAGTCCTTCATTCACTCTGCGGTTAAGCTTTATTCATATAATTTTTTAATATAACATAAACAAGTTTTATGGGTCATTACTCAGACAGGTGTGCTGCATACTGTGTCTTTTAGATTTCAGGCCAGGAAAATGAAAACAGGAATGGCAAAATTACTTGGCTGCAAGCATTCAGGGAATGTGGTGAAATGTTTAATCACAAATATTAAGTTTCACTTTCTATCTTCCAACAACTCTTTTGAAGTTTGACATTACATTTCTTCGCTCTTCCCCTCTTTCCTACCTCTTATACTTTATGGAAAATGGCATCATTCTGATATCAAATTAATTAAAAATCAATTAATTGCTCTTCTAACTCCACAAACTAAGTGCTGCAAAAGTGAAACATTCACTTCCCAAACAATTTAAAAATCTAATCTTGTTAATTTGCACCCTTTATAATAAAACACAATCTGCTGTTTGTACTTGGTGGGTAGGGCTTAGAGAAGATGCTCTTAGCACAGTGAAGCCTAGACCACTTCCTTGTTAATGTGTAATTCCATCTGGAAATAATATTTGTTGGGCTAATTCTAACTTCTGACAGTGGAAATGAATGTGCTTCTGCAATTACATTTAAATGGTCTATGATGTTATTTTCCTTTAGCTTCTACCTGCTGCCAATAGGCTTCTCCTGATGCAGTACCCACAATTTCCAGAGAGTTTTTGTTCAAAATAAAAGCAGTTTCACTTCATTACCTTCACTGATGGCTTTGATTAGTGCATTTTGTACTGATGTAATCGATTCCTGTATCTTAACCAGGGCTGCTAATTTCTTTTACCATGCAAACTAATTCAAACAATCATAATTACGTCTTCGGCATCCTATATGTCTTGTCCTGTTTCTGCAGTGAAAGTGGACAAAGCTCTGGCAACCTAGGTAGAGAGTTGCTGATTCAAAAATTTACTACATGAAGGTAAAATCAAGTAGATACAACAATTCATCCCATAAGGTAACTGAAGAAGTATCAGACCACAGGACGTATTCAATGATTGCAGTAAAAGTTTCACTTTCTTGGACAACAAAGTCTTTAAAAATTTCCAGAGGAGAAGGCCTAACTTCTTTATTGGATCACTATCTACAGAAGTCTGAACTGGATATGCCATTCCTTCTTTTGTTGCTCCCCCCCCCCATTGGTCTTCATGAAAATGGGGATTAAAAAATGAAACTTCAGGAATTAAGTGGATTTGCACTTAAATCTGAATCACCAGCCTCTCCTGTTTTAAACTGTCGTATGCTATTTCTGCACATTACTACACAGCTTTTGCACTCTGCAAAGGATAGATGCAAATGAGAAATGAGGGAAATGAAGCATGAACAGACTAGAAAGACAAATATGTAGCCTGTTAGGGATCTAAGACATTTAGTGCACTGCTTATTCTGAAGGATTGTAAAAAGTTACAAAAAAGCAACCTAGAAATGCAAAAATATTTTGGGGAACGTTAGCTTCCAACTGTATCACAATGTCTGGGTAGATTAACATTCACATACCTATCTTCTTTTTGATAAATATTTCTCAATGACTTTTTCAGATTAAGAGATAAATTAGAAACACACATTATAGAGTTTTTCCTAGCTCACAGAATCTTGGAGCAGATGAGATACCATCTTTCGACTTACCTGAAGAACCTTTTAATCACAGAACTGAGAAGAACAAAGAAAGCTTTGACTCAAAATTATTTCTGCAGAGTCCTGTCACTGACTTAAAGCCTATAAGGGGTGAGAGAATCCCATCCACTTCTAAAAACTCTTCTCACTCTGAAATTTGAATGCGTTACTTCCCCACCAAAAACAAAAGCCGGACTATTCTGACAAGAAAAGCTTTCACATTGTACCTCAATACCCAGGAAGAAAGGTTCTAGTATTCCAGCCTACAATCATGCTATGCTGAGTGCAACTATTTACATATTACAGCTTGAACAGAGGGGGAAATACAAGATCATTTCACAGACACATTGGCCAATTAAGTATATGGAGTTATCATAATTACAGTAAATTATGCCAAGTGTGACTAGAGGTAATCACAAGGCAAACACATTTTTTTTCAGTTGGCAACAGAAGCAAAATTTCTTGTAGAATTCAGAGCAATTTTTATTAATGTTATCCACCAGTAGCAGAAAGATTCTAGATAATTTGAATGCCCATATTTTACTACTTCAAAACTAGCATAATTCCATATCAATTTTACAAATTTGTATATATAAGAAGAATTCAATTGCTGTGCAAGTTGAAATAAGTGTAATGCAAAATAAATTGTACATTAGAACAGTATGTGTATTTGAATGACAAAGGTTCCCCAAAATATTCATACAGACCAATATGTAAGAACATTTGGTAAAAGAAAATATACAGAGAAATATTTCTTTTAATAAAGGTAAATAGAAGTTTTTAAACCAGTGTGGATTTGAAAGACAAAGCTGTTTTTTCATTTCCCTCATTAATGAGAAACAGATCATAGATTTAGTAGTTATTAGTAGGAGCTTTTGTACCATGCTCTATGTACAATGTGTACAGAGCTACTATGTACTGAAATTGCACAATGCAGTCCTGTGGAAAAAATACTTGCAATCTAAATCAGTAAATTTGGATACTAGAAGCAATAAAGCCATGTGGTGGTACATACCATCCTGGCTGATTTTCCCTGTTTCTCAACCAGGTAAAATGATCTGCATGGAGCTCTGGGCTGCTATGGTTAAACTGCTCCCAATGTCTGTGCACATTTGTTCAAAGCAAACCTGCCTATCTCTGTACAGGACTACAGCCTTCTGTGGAGGTATTTAAAATGATTTTACCAAGGGAAGAAGTCAGAGCCCAAAAAGGTGGAGTTAACTGATGTACTGTTTATTAGACTTGCTTTTAATAGCAGTCAATGATAGCTCAGAGCTAGTGTTTTGTAATGTAACAGGCTGGGTTTGGAGGAGGATGTTAAGACCGTCTGCTTTGTGCTCTGTTGACGTGAGCATGCAGCACCTGGTGATGCTGCAGCTCTGAATCACATGAGCCATTAACAGAAAACAAAGTCACAGAAGCAAAAGACAGGAAAGCCACAATACATCTTGGAGTCAGTCCCAGCTAGGACAGGCTCCTTGACAAAAGTTCAGGATGAAAGTGGTATAGTGCAGATACCAGCAAAAATGCCAAGAAGAAATCGTTTGCAGAGCAGGAGAATGAAAGATAATCTCTGCATCACATCTGCAACATGAAGCTTTAATTAACATTTCACAAGCCCTGGCACACTTGAAATGTCAGTTTCTTTTCAGTATGGAAAATCTGTGGGGTGTTTAGAACCATAGCTATGGATGAGACACAAAGGCAGGACTATGATTAGGACACAGCTGAAATAAAATCAAGCTGCCTTTCCTTGTGGCCACGTGAATCATGACAGAAATAGAAGCAGCTGTTACTGTTAGTTTGGTCGCACTGGGGACAGCTATTGCCACTGGCATGAGTTGCTGGCTAGCTGCTAGCATTGCTGTAGTGGTTCGGCAGGCACAGATCACTACTTTCCCGTCTGCAATAGCTTTATGAAAATATCACTGTTCAAAAATTTCCATTTGGTTCTATCTCTTAAGTGATTGCTTTCTGTAGAAATAAATACCCTAAGTGTTTTTGGGACTAAGCCCCCTCAAGACACTGTTACATATAAACTAGATCACAACAACAGAAGTGAAAAGTATGTATTTCAACGTATTTATACTATTGCCTAACCCACTCTTGCCTTCCTCGCAGCCTGTACAACTGAGTCCCACACAATACATTCAGGTACTAGGTACAGTACTACAGGTACAGTTGCAACCTATACAATACAGATTTAATTTTGCTAAGCAAGGATGTTTTCATTTCTTTCCTGGGGAGACTATTCCACAGTTTACCAAATCTTGCTTTTATGAAATTGCTTTCTGTGTTCAGTCTAAATTTATTTAATCTTAGCTTCAGCCCAATACACCTAGTTCTATGCCTTCAATGCATCACTCTAAAGCATTTATACTCTTTAAAGATTTAATGTCTATCACAGCACTCTTGTTTCTGTATCATTTAGCAAACAATGCACATTCACAACTTGTGTAATTTCTTATCACCTCAGGTTGTGTTTTAATTTTTACCTCTTTTTTTTTTTTTTGCTAGTTAGACATCTGAAGTGGCATGCAACAATATCACAGGAGAGGCAATTCCGTTCAAAGATATTTTGAAGCTCTTTCTTTGGGCTTGACAAGCTCTGCAGATAAGCAACTTTCTGATAGGTCATTTGCTATTTACATAGTATTATGGTATCTTGGCACAAATAGGCTAAGAAGAGCCTTGTGTTCCTGTCATTGTCTACAGCATCATCAGCTGACTTGATGAAGCATCTCCATTTCCTGTGTACATAGCACTAGCTAAAGGCTCTAATTCAACTATTGCTGCACTAAATTCAGATGGAGTAGATGTAAGTACTACTAGGGCTACCTGATTGCTTCATTGTTTTTGTTGATGTGACTCATACGGCTCACACTGCACCATCTCTGGAAGATCCCTAGCTCCCTTCAGCTTGGGGCTTAGCGAAGGTACTTCATGCATCAAGATTCAAGCAGTTCTGTGTGGTCTCTCTAAGAGGCACTTCAGAAAGTAAAAGCTCCGTACCTCTGACAGTGTTATAGAGTCACTGTTTCAATTTCTTCATATAAAATTGTTTCAGAGTTTCCAATATATAAGAGGTCCCAAAGGACCTTTATCTAGTTTTCCCAGAACTGCCAAGACCATTGCCCTTAGAGGTACAGGCTGAACAACACTTCAAGTCAGGATACCATAACTTCTGACCTCTCAACAGTTATGCTTATCCTCTGTCCCAGGAGAAGAATGCTTCTTTTTTTCAAAAGTGTAACAGGAAGCAACATGGATACAAATTTAATTTCATAGCATCTGAAGCAGCTGCCTCTTTGCAACAGTGGGCGTATGCACTATAAATTAAAATATAAGCCCAGGAATGTACAGAGGGATTATTAGAAAGTGGAAACAGATTTTAAAGCATTTTAGGTTATAGATGTTTGCTGTGATGAAGCCCTGCAATTGTAACTGACTGCAAGTCAATGAAGAGAGGCCCTGCAGAGAAACCTTGTCAAATTAAGAGGGCTGGACAATCGCCAACTGTATGAAGTTTTATTACAGTATTCCGCAGCAGTAGGGAGGAGAGGAGAGATCCAACAGGCAGGAATTGTGCAGCAAGACTGATTTATTTAATTATTTTACAAACTCTTTTATAGATGTTTTTCTTCATAGTCTAATTGGACAAAGGATCAGCCACCCCTTGGGGTGGTTGGCTAAAATCCTAAAATATCTATTGTCAAAATATTTTTCTACTGTACCATAAACATAGCTCTACAAGGTCGCAGGTGTTCATAATTTATAGAACTTCTGCTAATCTCTTTGTGAGAGAGAAAAGTATTTCATGGGACTGGAAAGAAGCAAGAAAAATTCTTGCTAGCAGCAATGTTGTATCCACAAAGTTTATCAAGTGAAAATGATGGATTCTGCATTTGCTCTGGGATGGGGCAACCCTGGTTGTATGGACAGACTGTGGCATGAGATGCTGGAGAGCAGTGCTGCAGAAAGGGACCTGAGGATCCTGGCTGATGGCAAGTTGAACATGAGCCAGCAGTACCCTGGCAGCCAGGAGGGCCAGCCATGTCCTGGGGGGCATCATTGCCAGCTGGGCAAGGGAGGGGATTGTCCTGCTCTGCTCTGCACTGGGGTGACCTCATAAGACAAAAAAGACATCAAACTATTACAAAACATCCAAAGAAGGGCTACAAAGGTGGTAGCAGGGTCTGGAGGGGAAGCCATATGAGAAGCAGCTGAGGTAACTTGGTTTGTTCAGCCTGGAGAAGAGGAGACTGAGGGGAGACCTCATTACAGTCTACAACTTCCTCATGAGGGGAAGAGAGCACTGATCTCTTCTCTTTGGTGACCAGTGACAGGAACTTGAGGAAATGGCATGAAGCTGAGTCAGGGGAAGTTTAGGTTAGATACAAGGAAAAGCTTTTTCACCCAGAGGGTGGTTGGGTGCTGAAACAGGTTTCCCAGCAAAGTGGTCACAGCACCAGCCTGATGGTCTCCCCTGAGGTCTCCCCTGACAGAGCTCAAGAAGTGCTTGGACAACACTCTCAGGCACATGGTGTGACTCTTGGGGCAGTCCTGTTCAGGGACAGGAGTTGGACTCTATGGTCCTCCAGGGACCCCTCCAACTCAGGATATTCCATGATTCTATGAATATTAAATAAATGCTTCAGAGAATAACCTAATGAAGCTTTACACTTGTTTATGACTTTTAAACTAATTACATCTACATTACCTTTCTCAGATGCTTATATTTATTCATTCTTTGTGTGAGGAGATTAGAATTTGTATTTATATACTATGTATCTAGTATAATTTTGCATGTCTCCATTAATATATATGTATATATGTATATATATATACATATGAAGGAGGCAGGACATCAAGGTGCTGGAGTGGGTCCAGAGAAGGGCAAGAAAGCTGAAGGGTCTGGAGTACAAGTCTTATTGAGGAACAGCTGAAGGAGCTGGGGTTGTTTAGCCTGAAGAAAAGGAGGCTCAGGGGGAGACCTCAAGGGAGAGGTCAGGGGAGACCTCATCACTCTCTACAACTGCCTGAAAGGAGGGTGTAGCCATGTGGGAATCAGCCTCTTCCCCCAAGGAATCAATAACAGGCCAAGAGGACATAGTCTCAAGCTGTGCCAGAAGAGGTTAAGGTTGGACATTAGGAAGAAATTCTCCATAGAAGAGTTGATTAGATATTGGAATGTGCTGCTCTGGGAGGTAACAGAGTCACCATCCCTGGAGATGTTTAAGCAAAAACTGGACGTGGTACGTGGTGCCATGTTCTAGCTGACAACATAGTTTTTGGTCTCAGGTTGTACTTGATGATCTCTGAGGTCTTTTCCAACCTAATTGATTGTGTGATTCTGTGAAAAACTTTGTATTTTGAATGGGTGTAAGGATAAGCTCTTCTGGTGCCAGTGAATGAAGAATTTAGACATTTATGTGTGCAAGGGCAAACGTGAGCAGGAATGTGAGAAGTGTGTGTGTAAAGTGCAAAGTTAAATGAAAGCTAGTCATGTGAATTCAAGCATAAATACAAATAATCAGCTCTCTGTTTGAATGAAAATCTTTGGTAGGCAGAAGCTTAGAAAGGCACCGCAATTCTGTTTTCTTCTGTGGAAATTCTTTTGTAAACCTGTCTCTTAGATTTTGAAGGTTTTTGGAGTACTTTTTATATTCTTGCTCTTCTATATGCAGCAAAATATGTTCTGAAAATGATAGTTATCTGTGAACTCAGCAACTTTGCCAACTAGAAAAACAGCTTTCAGCCCCACAACCCGCTTGGAGTGATAAAGAATTGCTGTGGTCTTGCACTGAAATGGACTGACTTCATTATCACACTCAATGATGGTTTTAACTTCGTATTTCCTCAGCTCTGCCTGAAGGAAAAATGATAGCTCTGATAACCAAAGAATATTATTAAAGCTAGTTTCCCAGGGAGTTTAATGATAACTGCATTATTTCTCCTTAAGAAAATGAAACTGTGAAGCTAGTTATGTTCAGTGTGCTTAACATTGGGAGACTTTGTACTACTGGGTTTTAAAGGGCAAGCTGGCTTGCTTTTTTTATACATATGTATGTTGGTGGAAGTGTTATTGTGGAACACTTTGAAGGTAAAAATGAAGCTTTCCTAGTAAGTGATCTTTTAATCAGTTTGTGGTCTTTTCTTTGCTGCTTGTAAACAATGAAAATAAAGTCTGGATTTAGTTATTCATCACTGTGTATTTCACTATTTGATCACACTAGTGATTTCATGACAGGGAGAACTTGAATTTTACCAGCTTCTCCTTATCTCTGGCATACATTGTACACTTGATCTTGCTGCTATGTATAAGATTAGTGGACTTTTTTTGTAAACTATGTGTACATGTTGATGAGTTCCTAAGCTCAAAACCTTCTTAAACTGGTTTCTTGAAACACAAGATGATGAATTATACACAGGAATTTGTTATTCTACTATACAATAAATTCTTATGTTTGAAGGGATAAAGGGATGGATTCTGTCCTTGGTTACATTTCACTAAAATGGTAATTATAACCTGGTATACTACCATTACTGATATAACATGGGCTTCATTACCATCCCTCCAGTGATAAGAAATGTCCCCTGACTTGATGAGTTCACATTCTAAGCAGAAGATACTTCCATCTGAAAAGGGAAGCCAAAAGGAACTCTCTGATCTAAAATTGCAATATGCTTTATGAATTTTCTTTCACCTAATTTAAGGTCATCCTTAGGGAAATAGTAATTACCAATCTGATCAGATGAGTGATCTATTTAGACCAGTATCATGCACTCCCCAGAGCAAATGCCAGCAGCTGTCTCCAGAACACTATACCCACCATTTCACGAGGCACCATGAACCACAGCTACTGTTTTTCTCTACAATTCCACAGTGTGCTTCTGTTAGTGCCTTAAAACAAGTTGAAATCTCCTTTTGGAGTCCTAAAAAATATTACTGAGGACTTTCTCATTAGTATACATTTGTTTAATCCTCTTTTGAGCATTGATAAATTCTTTGGTTTAGGCTTTTTTTTATAATTGTATTTCTTATAGTTTTTATAGGTTAATTATCTTTTGAATAAAGCACATTTTCTTCCATCATCTTCAAAAATATCACCTTTCAAATCCTCTGAAATCTTCCTGTTCTTGCCATTTTGGAAAGGACAAATAAGAACGTTCAGTACTTCCTCCCCAAATCATTCAGGAATTTTCCCTGTGCCTGCCTGCCTCTTTTTGTGACAGCCACAGCCTCCTAAGTATTTCCTGCTGTAATTTACTCTTGTGTCTCTTGTCAACATTAGCAGCTGTTTTTTGAACTTCCTTTAGTTATACTATTTCATGATTCTATGAGGAGAAATAAATGCTACATCCTTGTTAAGGATGTACCACTGTTTTATATAATGCTATGATCAGTGGAATTTTCTACCCCATTATTCCTTTATCACAGTGTAATACTTGTTTTTTGACTTCTGCTGTGCAATGAGCAGATGTTTTTACTGAGCTTCTGGCAATGTCCCCTAGGTTTTTGTTTTTTCTCCCTGAATGGTTACAGTTAATTTAGAACCTAGTAATGTGTATGAACAATTAAAATAATTCCTTGCAATGGGCATTGCTTTGCAGTTGTCAACAAAGGATTGCTTATGATGTTCTCCTGCCAATACAACCTTCTATACTAGGTGCCTCTGAAATTCCTCACTGTCTTCTTAAACACAGACTTCCATAAATAATTTCTTATTATCTGCAGATCTTGCAACTTCACTGCCAATTCCCTTTTCCACATCACTGATTAAATACAGTGGTCCTCAAACAGAAGTTTGAGACACTCTTCCATTAACCTTTTGCCATTTTTCTATTAACCTGAAAATCAAGCCCTATTTCTCTTTTTGGTCTCCTGTTCTTTGTCAGTTTCAAATCAATGACAGACATTTACTGTTTCCTATCTGACAGCTTTGCTTCCTTATCAGATCTTACAAGGAATTTCTGAAAGATTAAATAAGTCCCATTTATTTGTTTCACTACACCCACTGTATGGACGGCGCAGAATTAATACTGGAAAATTGGAGAGGCACAGTCAATCCCAGATTCTCACTTTCATATTATATTAACTTACATGGTGCATCTTCATACAGTAAATTCATTTAATTACCAATCCAACCAACTTTCCTAAAGTCACAATCACTGAGCTATACAAATATGTATCAAAATAATGTGCATTCTGCTTCTGTTCTACAGCAGTTACTTTCAGGAATCTCTTTCATTTTGAATTGTTAAAGATTTTCTCCTCCATTCTATCTGAACCCCCTTGTTTTTCATCTAATGACCCATCCCTTTATAATATTCTGATCTGTCTTCCTCAATAGGGCAGGTTTGAGGCATATTTCCTCTACCATAGAACAGCTTCCAAGAAATGATTCAGCAACTCTGTAAAGCTTTCTAGGAAATGTACTTTCTCCCTTTACTCCTTCATTGTCAAACCAACAGAGGGATGCTTTATTGAACATTCTGATTCTGATATTCCACCTGTAAAAATCATTAGCCTGTTACTGCAGAGAGGTAATGAAGGACTTCCAAAACAATTTTTGTGTTAAAGTAATTGACTTGACAGGTACTAGAGAGAGAAGTCCAGGATCATGAACCTTCCTGTAATTTTTCTGTGACATTATCAGCTTCAGTATTACAGTGGTGGAAAAGAGGGGAAGAATATTCAAACTGAAAGTGCCTGGAAAACAACGGGGAGGTGAATAACAAAAGAACTGGATTTTTCAAAACCAAACTCTGTCAAAGCAGCCAGTTTTCTCCATGGATTGTTGATGAGGGTAGAACCAGAACATTATACCTTGAAAACCCTTCAACAGAGTCTCACATGCCACAGGAAAACATACTGCTGCATGGTAGCACAAAACCAACCGAAAAAACACATTCTGAGAATAATTAGCAGTAGTTCTGAATAAAAATGGGAGGTTACATTAAGCCTGTTTATCCTGCTTTTGGTATTAATATTTAATTTATTTAGGACCTGGAGGATAGAATAAAAAATGGGCTGATAAAATCTGCATCTTAAACTGGGAATTTGCAACAAAACTGAAAACCAGAATTTACTTCAAATCGATTTTGAAATTTCAAATATAGGAGGTGCAATTCAATAAAGATAAACACAATTTCTACAGTAGTTTAGAATAAACCTGCCTGACTTCATAATGGGGAGTGATCAGCCTGGCAGCAGGTGTGTAGAGGAGGACCTAGCAGGATACACAGCAGTGAAAAAACTCATGTTGATATTAAAATAGGGAGCAATAAACCAAGGTGTACAAATACAGCTATAGTTTATTGCACAAACCAGAGGTCTAGTATTGCCTCCTGTACAGTGCATTCCATGGTGTTAAAGCTTTCCCTTATACACTGTGTTTGGGTGCTACAAAGCCTGTGAAGTTACAAGGCAAACAGCTGGAGACTATCAAGGACACAGCAACAAGAACAATCAGAGCTCTAGAAAACAGAGACCAGAAGAAAGGTGAAATAACCTGATCTCTAGCCTAGAAGCTTGGGCCTGAACATGGCAGCAGTACTAAAATATGTAAAAGTGTGCTGCAAAGGTGACTTGAAAGATGGACATGAAAAGAATCATGAGCATAATTTGAAGAAATGGAGGTTTCAGATAAGACAAATTTTCTAAAGATAAAGATGAATAAACATTAAAAAGGTTTTTATTAAAAAGTTGCAGAATCATTATTTTTAAAAGCTTTTTTTTTTAAAGATCTTATCAGACAAACATCTGTCTAGATTGAGCAGGTGGGTTTGTGAGCTTCTTCTTGCCCTCATTATCTACTATACTTACTTAAAAGAAAAAAAAAGAAAACAGCTGCAAGAAAAATGCTGAAGGTATCAGAAATGGCCTTGGGCAATTGGGAATAGGCCATGACACTGAGGAATCAAGGTAGTACTATGCTAGTTAAAATACCCCTTGGCTCCCTATTTTAAGCCATGAGCACCAACTGAAATGACTGCATCCATCAGAAAGAGCACCATCTAGCCACAGTAAGTGAATTGAGTCATATACTCTGGATTCATCCTCTGGCATGGCACAGATTCACTGTGCAGCCTTAGGCAAAACACTTGAGCTTTCTGCACTTGCTTTCCTTCTCTGAGGGAAGAGTACATTACCTACCTCAAAAGCACGTTGCAAGTGAATCATGGTAGAAGCTCTGGTTAAAATGGTTTCTTATCAAGGAAACTGAGAAAAAGTTTGCTTCCTAGAACACAGATTCAGATAACTTAAGGGATCAGGATCATTGTTTGTTACTGTTGCTGATGCCTGCATAGTACAGGTTGTTTTGATCCTTTCAGGCGAGCTGTCAGAACAGCTGAAATAGTTCCCAACAAATACACGGAAAGATCTCAGCAGATGGTCACCACATATCCTTTCAGCCTATTTCCCTTCTTTTTGCCTGCCTTTTTGAGCAGAACAATCACTGCTCCTAGTGCACTCCTACTGAAGGCATTTTACACTGTACCACAGTGAAACAAACCATTTCAATCTAAGGTTATTCTACAAGACATTCCCCTCTGAAGTTCCTGGGCAGTCCTAGGTCCTATGTCTCCTACTTGACATCAGACTACCCTGCATTCCTCTGGGCACTTAATTTTCATTCAATCTCTAGGAATTTTGCAACCATTAACTTAATGGACCGTCATCCTAGGAGAGCTACATCTTCACACTTTACTATCAGAAAGTTAAGAGTTCAAGCATTGAATTCAACATCACAAAGCAGGGCAACAGATGATCTGAAAACAGGTTCAGGTTGATCTGATTTCCAGTTCTGTGCCATGATAACCTACAGATATGTATATATGAATATGCATGGATATATCTGGATCCATATTATACATATTTTATATTTCCATATGTGCATGGGTAAAACAGTTTGCTTAGCTGCGAAGACAAATAGAAGCATATGATTCCAGTTTCCCTTTACTCTGTAAAAGTATATTCCAAACAGGTTCAATTTCAAAATATGCATGAGACAGCTAAGTGTTTTAAACTATATCTTTCAGGGAATAATGAACACTTCTCAAGGGAGTCTTTAGGGGAATGAGAGTAGAAATTGTACGTGTTGGCTAAAAATCTTTTGATTACTCTGTGCCTTATTTAGAAAATCAAGTCTGACCCTCTATTTTCTGGAGAGCTTGCATTCTTAATTTTGTTTGCTTCTTTCTTTTTTGACTACAGAACTGATACACTTTGATTTTCATACATGACTTATCTAGTTTCCATGTGCTTCAAAGCTGTCCAGCCTGAAGGCATCTATTCTGGCCTCAGTCCGAGGCAGACTTCAATACTTAGTGGCGACTGGAGACATGCACGATAGGGAAACACTAGTCCTCTGCTCTTGGATTTCTGTATTTAAAGGAAAAGGCTAAGCTGTCAAATACAAAAAATGGAAGCTGTGACAGGGCACAATGTAGAAGTCACTATATAGAAAAGAACAACAAAATTGTTTGCCTTTTTGAAAGACTCCAATTGATAACTGACATTCCTGTCACCTTCTTAAGTCATCTGCTCCAATTTTCTACTAAGCAGTTCAGAAAAATCTATAGGTAGCACAGCCTTTGCCAAAGCAGATCAGCACATCAGTCAGTCCTAGTTACAATACCCTGCCCCTTCAAGCGCCTGGAGGGAACAGTAGTTTCCCTCATCTTCTATTCAGTCCTGCACTGTAGCAGATCAGATTACCCCATTCAGAATGAACACCCCGTATTCATATCTAGCAGCAACCACAGGAACCTACATTATCACTCTGTTGATAGACACTGCCTTATACGCAGGAAGAGGGCAATGAATTCATTCTATGTGAGAAAACTCTTGTACCACACTATTGCAATATCCGAGCACCTTACAGCAGTATTTTAAAGGCAAGGTCTGTATAGCTGGAACAATGGCTTTCTCTCACTTCATCAGCCTAACCTATTCACCTGGAAAACATATTTTCCTTTGGCAGAGAGGAAGGTCATAAGCTTTTTCCCGGGTTCTTTTTTTGTAGAAACAGTGATCTTGGGAAGAGGTAGGATAGAGAGAAGCAGGAAGGGAAGAGAAATTTCAAGGAGACAAAGTGACCACTAGCTATTAGAAAGGGGAGAGACAGGAAGTACTTTTTCCTCTTGTAGTTCCACATCATTCACAAGAATGAGTGAGCAAAGAGGTCGGGAAGCTGCGATGAGCAGAGACCCTATGTAAAGTCATGATTCACTGCAGATACAGAAACACACCGCAACTTGTCTTCACAGCAGTCTGGTATAAATGGTATTGATTTCATAGCTGGTTGTTTCTTATAGAAGAGAAGAGCACAAAACAGCAATGCTTCAGGAATACATTATGGCTAAAATATGTGAATGCATATGCAAATTAAGCATGGTTTTCCACTCCTGCAACATTACTGAGTATCCCCCAGTGTCAGAGAGTTTGGGAGTGCTTGTTGTACGGGCATCAACCTACACGTCAAAGCTCTGCTATTTCTACGAGGAGTAGGGGGGTAAGCAGCTCTTCCTTCCTAGACAGTGATTAATCATTCTGCACTGCAGCAGAGGCCATACTCCATAGGCTTCTGACTGGCAATGTTACAAAAACCAGTAGGATGGCCATTTGATGGAAAATCGTTATCTTCCCTCTCCTGTGTATGACCACACAGACAGCTGCACAGGAAAAGTACATGAACAACCTGTATAAGTTGTAGAGTTGACAGCGCACTTTCTCCAACTCAGACTTCAAAAGCATCACTCTGGAACTGCAAATATTCTTTAAAAAAACCCCAACCCTTTTGAGACTTTAGAGAATCTTTACTTTAAAAAAGCCTGGCAACAGTGAATTTCAACAGTGCTGAAGGCCAAAGATTTCCCATTGCAAATATCTTTCTATCAGTAGGTCATAATCCCATTCTGTAGTAATAATATCCTTCATTAAGAGTACTTGTTTCCCCTAAAGTCATACATCTCTGGCCTCAGCATAAAGGTGCCATTTAAGGGGAACAGTCTGACGCCCACTCTGGTCACATTCTCAATGTGTACACATACGAGAAAGAGTAGTGAGAGTATTTCAGTGATCAAGCTCTTGATTTTATCCCTGAGCACAAAATTTCAGCTAGTGATTTCAGATTTAAAGCCTTTAACTTTTCTTCTCATGTTAGGAAGCTTCTCAGGTTACAGCTCTATCCCTTAGATATTGGCATCTTTCAGAAAATGGCAGAAATTATGTCCTCAATAATAGAATACATTAATATCCAGAAGTGGGATTGCTAGGGGAATATACTTGGAAGCTACAGAAAGCATTTTTATAAAAAACTCAGTGTATTACAAACAATAAATTAATAGATCTGTGCCATTTTGACAGAGTTTTTAAGGACTGGATCAGTCTGATACTCTTCAATAAACTAAAACAAATAAACTAGATCACCCTACTCCTGTCTATGATGTTTATATTGTCTAAAAATACAAGATCAGTATCCAAAGTGTAGTGCATTTCAGTAATAATTAATTAGCCATTAAATTGAAGACCATATAAAAATCTCTCTTTAATAATATATACTTTTGTTTAAAAAAGAAAATTACGGTATCTATGGAAAACATTTTTATCCTCAGTTATAAATGAAGAGAGTTTGCATTACCATTGAAGTGCATAAGCTAAAGGGAGAGAGAAAGAGGAAGATAAAAGAAAGTGTGCGAAAGAAAAAGTGTAACTGATTGCAACACAATTTATTAGCTTCAAAGGTCAAGGCAGCCAGTGTTTTTATTGGCTCTGTTTACCTAGGGGCATTTGCAGTGCCTTGACCTGAAACAAACAAGTTGCTGTGGAGAGCTTCCTTATATTTATGTCATTCCTAGGCTAATGCAAGCATTTCTTGAAGTCCTAGTGCAGCGCAGCTGGCTCTGTGCAGTCATTATCCACTGGCTGAAAATGCCAGGCAACAAGCAGTGGCACAGCACCATCAATTAAGTTTTTTAAACCTTCACTTCATTGCTACTCAGTCAACTTTGCCCTTGGGTTGGTCTGATGGCAAATATCCTCCAAAAGCAGGAGATGGCAGCAAGGGGTTGTGCAGAGCCACTTCACTGAGGAACATGCCTATCCATGAAGGAGGAGTGCTCTCTGGAGAGTTACTCCTTTGCCAGGATATTTCAGATGTGCTCTGGGATATTCATAGCAGCAACAGTAAAAAAAAAGCCCAATAACGAGGTAAAGAGTAGCTTCCCAGATGATCTACTTTCAGCTGCATTTCCACTTGAATTTCCAGGCTTGTAACTTTTCTTGAAAAGAATGGCTCATCTAGTTAATAAGGAAAGTTCAGGATACTGGAGTTTTCCAATTCACTCCAGTTAAGATTATTACATCTTCTGTAGCAGTGGCTCAGATGTCAAGTCTAGTGGAAAATGGCATCCTGGCTGTCATAGCAGATGTTATGAAAGACCAGCTTTTATGTTCACCCCATCTTTTGTTAGCTGCATTGGCATGTGGGCTGGATTTTCTGTCTTGAGAATATAACCCTGAAATTCCTACTAACACTTGTGCCAGCCAGCCTTCAGCCTCTGCAGCTGGGTTGCTGAGTCTCTTCCTGAGGGAAGCGCCCAATGAAGAGAAGATGGTACCTGAAGATGCTGCAAGTATCCTGCCTTCAGAAATGCTTTCTGCAGAAAGGGTTACGAGTTCAGCCTATGAAAAAGTGACTCTAAAACAGAGATGTGAACTCAAGCCCCTTACATGAACTGAAGAAGGAAACAGCAGATATCAATCTTCAGCTAGGGGTTCCACATTGGACAAATGAGGGATCAATTCTACCAAACTACAGGTCAGTACTACTACTCATTCCTGCAAATGTGCTCCACCATTTCTAAAACCTGAACTAGGGGTAGGTTTACCAAAGGCTTCAGCGGCTGAAGTGCAAAGCCAAGTGCACAAAATCAGCTATAAATTATGGCATAATATAATACCTACCCACTCATTTCACAAAAGCCACAGAAAGCTAACAAATTATATTGACTCTAAACCACTAGTGATTTATATTGGATGTGTTCTGGAAATCTAGAGGCAGTAAATATGGTCTCTTTCTTATTCACATGACTTATTCACAGATGTTTTACAAAAACAGTTGAAGCCTTCAAGAGGTTAAACTGAAAACCCTATATTCTAGCAAAATTAATCATCTTTTCTTTTAGAATATTCCTTCCATCTCACTGAGCACAGTATCACTGGTGCTTACACATGCCAGCAATGCAGAAATTTGTCATCTAATAATAGCCAAGGAAGTATTAGAAGTTTCTGTGATGCTTGAAGTCTGAATCACCTTTAAGGTCCTTCCAGCTGGGGACAGTCTGTTTCTGAGATGCATATCTCAATAGAGAGGGGAAAGACAACATTCCAGCCTCAGGGTTTCTTATGTATACAGCAAAAATTAGAAAACCAAGAGGTAAAACTGTCTTGAGAGCAGTGCTTTCAGGGGAAGACAGAACTGATTGGAAGTTTTAGGTCTGCAGTGTTAAAGGAGAATTTTATTTCAGCCTTTAACTAAAATGAAGGCCCCATAGAGGGAAGTTTTTACAGAAGCTAAGATACAAACAATTATCCATGCATTAAAAAGTACTGTAAGAATTAATTCAAGAACAGAAATAATCCTTTTCCTGTATGGTGCAGATACCAGACATAAGAGCAGGCAAAGGCTGATAAGAGGTAGCTAGAACTCACTGTAAAGTGTCAGAAAGTCATTGTCATACAAGAATGAAATTCTGAAGAAATGACATTGACTGAAAATTCTCTCCATTCCCATTAAAAATTTGAATGAGACATTTTAATTCAAGCTGATATTATTTAGTTATACACCTCACTTCCTCTCTCAACACCCACTCAAATACCAGTACAACATTTATATTCAGTTTTGACAGTTCAAAGAGTTACTAACAGCATTTGGGAGCTGTTGGTAACCATCAGATACCACACGATGTCATGCTGGCACAGTACTGGTATCTACAATTATAGTTTTACATAGCTCAAAGAAACAATTTAATTGTACAAGTGTGTACTAGGAACAAAAAGCCAAAGGACCAGCTGGACACAGGCTTACTGTAGTACCACAGTTATAATTATGCGATATATTTGTTTGCAATACAGCTCTAGTAATACACAAAAAGGAATAAGTGTAAGGTCTGCAACATAGCCTGCCTGTGTGTAAAAATGGGCCTAAGGAGACTGATACCACATTTTGTTTGACAGTGTTAAGAGCTCAGAATCTTGACCTATCATTCTTATCTCTGACCTAAAGCTTAGGCAGTCCTTTCTTGTTTTTAAAACACTCATTTTAATTAAAGGTACAAAAATGTGATGATCCAAAGAAGTGACTGTGACACTGCAGGATGGAGAAGCACAAATGGTTTTCCAGTGAGAACAAAAAAAATCTCGAGTCTGAGAGTGGTCACTGAAATTTCTGATCAATGCTCTTTAGGCATCTGCAGCCATGTGGAGAGAAGGGCCATATGAGTTCCTTGCACCAGAATAATTGCCCCAGGCAATACCTATTTGTTGGAGATGCACCCAGTTGCTCTCAAAGACCTATGGTGTTCCCTGCTTCTCTGTAGTCAGAAGCGGAGGCTTGTCCCAGAAATGCTAACAAGTCTGTGAAGGCTTGTGTAAGGCTCTGGAAAAACAGTGCTGGGCAGGACAAGACGACAGCACTCAGAAAAGAAAATGGAAGTTATTTTTGCACAGCTCAGAATAGGAACACGGCACGTACAGCTCATCGTCTGCTGTGGTTACCTTCAATCCCAGCAGTGACAAGAGCTGGGCTCTACGTGCATTTTCATTTATCTCTGCAGCTCCAGGCTGAGGGCAGACAGCACCCATTTTACCACAAGACCATGCCTGTGAGACAGGACAAGTGTATTTTCAATTTGCAAGTAAGCAGAGTCCTGTCAAGGGCAATATTAATTTCTACAGGGCCTGAAAAGCAGCTCATTATTCCTGACTCTGCCTGTGGGTTATTGGTGCATTAAATAAAAAAAAAAGAAAAAAATCATCCCAAATAAAGGAATTTGTTGTTATTGCCAGTATTCTGCATTGTTCTCCAGGAAGATGTGTCAACCGACTGCAGGTTCCTTTAGATATGACATGACAGTACCAATATAAGCAATTAATTAGTATTTTTCATCTATACATCTGAAAACACTTTAAAAAAGAAGAAAAAGAAAGAGGAAATACTAATGCCACATCACATAAAGAAGGAACCTGGTCACACAAGGGCTTAAGTGCCTGGGGTGATATTATGCTGAAATGTCAGGCAAAGTCTGGAAACAAAATGTTATTGAAGAGAACAGAGAAAATGGTGTCTGTAATAGCTGGGGGACTTGACCCAGTGACTCACGTAAGATTTTCCTACAATGGAATCCTGTAACTATATTGTTCAGGCCTAAACAGTTGATTCTGGTGTCCTATCTACTGGACTGTGCTAGAGAAGGAGACTGCACAAGTTATTTATTTACTGGCAAGAATTAAATCAGCACAATGTCAAACAAAAATTTCTTCACTGAAAAAATTGCTCAGTGAACTACAGAAAATACTATGTGGCTCAGGACCATTGAGAAGACTGGTGATAAAAAAAGAAGTTTCGAGAGTTCAAGGCAATTTCTGCATCTCTTTGTGTCAGTTCAAATACAACTATCCTCCAGAAGAGTCTCTGTTCTCTTCAAAAGAAAAAGCAAGCCAAACAAAAAGTCAAACTCAAAAAAACCCAAACACACCCACTGAGTATCATCAATCCAGAACAAATCTGGGGTTTCCCACCCAAGCTGCAAATGTCAGCCCACAGCCTGCTTGCATAAAGAGCCAATCCCCTCAACAGAAAGGAAGTTATCACCAGCAAGTGTCAGGCAGTAAAGGGAATAAGAGTTCTGACTATCCCAGATTATCATAGTTAAACATTTCTGCAGTAATCAAAGAAATTAAGGTCTGACTTTATTTCAAGAGAGAAATGAAGTCCTGCTTTACCAACAGAAACGAAACAGCTTTGGGCTGCACTGAGTAACCCATACCATATAATTCTTAGATCATCATGAGGTGTCAGAGGACATTTACAAGCTGGATCTTGAGTTTGTCGTTACTCCTCAAAGGAGAAAGCACAAGAAGTAGCAGGCTAGTACAATGTAACAATTAGTTTAGAAGCTTCCTTTATCACTCATTCTCATTATTTCTCTTGTGTATTTATTGGACAATTTATGCTTTGTTTAATTCTGATTTGAAAGAAGAGAGTCAGGTTATTTCAATTCATAGCTAGTTACACCTAGCTAGAGGTTTTTGCCATTCTATAGTCACTGCTGTGACTACACTGATATGAAGTTACATATGACTCAGCTTTGAAGCTATCTGTTACCCGGTGAGTGAGAGCATTCTAGACAGAAGCACAGAGATTAATGAAGGCTGTCTTACAATGCTTCTCCCATATACACTGAATTTCAGACTACCAGCTCTTATGGACTGGATTCCAGAAAACAGCAACCGACAGGTAGGATTGACCAGAGGGTTCCATTTGTGTGGTTTTGTAACACAAAACCAAGGCTAGGCAAATAAAAAAGCAGCTGATTCTAAACAAATAAATGACAGTATTTTGTATTTCATGAAATGTACTGCTGTATTACCATGGCTAATTGAGTAATAAACATCATGGGAGGATTAAGTATTTTCATAAACAGTGCTTGCAGGAGTCTTAGCCACGATAATAGTTTAAGACAGTCACTCCTCATGCTCTGGGAATCAACACCTAGGGACAGAATCCAAAAGAAATACAGCACACATATACAAAATCCATGAGCAGGTGCACTGGGAAGGTAACAGTGTCCTCAGAAACCTCCTGGCTGCTTCATGGGCTCAGCTACTGTCTGTTAAGCCCATCGAACAAATTAAGACTAAGCCCTGCAAGGCAGGTGCCTCCCATTGTCCCAGGAAAGAGCTTCATCCTCTTTGAACTTTGCAAATTTGCTGGAAATGAAAGGGTGCACCCTGTTCAAAGGGGGCAGAGATGTTATGGAGCCCCCAGCACTTGTGAGACTCATAAAAGCAATTCCATCTGAGGGAGTTTATGTTAGTGTATTAGGTTTGTATTCAGCTGGCATTAAAATAAACAAAAGGTGAAAGCACTGGAGAAGCAGCAAGGAATTACGGAAAGTTAACTGAGGAAGGAGAAAGATGGTGAGGTGTGATGTAATGGCAAGAGTGGAGAGAAAAAACAGATACCAAAACCAGAACATGCAAGCCGAGACAGAAAAGGTTAAGTCTGAGCCCTGACAGTCTAACAAATTTACTGTGAATTCTTTGTGGGGGAGACAGCTGCCACTGAGTGCAGATAAACACTCCACAGCAGAGCAGCTTCAGAAAGCACAGCAGAGGTCATTCAAAACCACTCCACATCTCAGAAAGCCTTTTTTAATTTAGAAGAAAAAATACAGAGGCTGACATGAATGGTTTGATTTTTTTTCCAGGTCTGCAGAAACAGATGACACAGTAAAGCCTGGAAAGTACATGTGAGCTCATCATTTTTTACAGAAGCCTTGAACAACACAGCAAGCATCTCAGCCTTAGTGAGAGGACCATGCAGGAGTGCCACTCAAGGTGTATTTTAGTAAAAAACATTGCACTCCTGGACAAATAACTAGTTTCACTTAGCTCTTCTATTTTAAAGAGAAAGAAATTCCTCAGAAATCATAAGATGTTAGTTTGGTACAGAAGGAGTAACGAATAAACCATTCTCATGGGATGCCAACATGGGGTGTGAGATATCAGTATGAGAGGTCAAAGCCAAAGATAAGCTTAATGAAAACGCTTGACAACTAATGAAAATCTTTCACTGGTTCAAGAAGGACTTCAAAGTGGCAGAACTGTCACAAAAGGAAGAGCAGTCCAAGAAGTAAGTTATTAGGTGAATACACCTAGGGGGAAAAGGATATTTGTCTGAAGCAAGTACTGTATTCCTTTAAAGGGTTTGGATCTGTGTCTTCATTTGGCACTACAGAATGTAATGCCATGCAGAGAAACTTCAATAACACTTTCCAAGGACATTGAAAAGCCTTGCCATATTAAGAAATAGCCTCGTTTGGAACAAAAGCTTCTGACTGACATCCTGTTTTACTGTTGCAGCAGTGGTTGAAGGCATTAACATCCCCACCAGAGGTTACTGTCCCTGCAGCAAGGGCAATGAAGAAGACCCGTGTGTCCATTCCTCCCCAGCTCCATTTCAGGAACCAGCATGCAATCTAACCTGCTCATCTAAAGGGGCTGGCACTGCAGCACAGGCTGTGACCTGCAGCTGCTCATGCACAAGTGTATGTCCTGATCTGCCAGCTCTGCCAGGAGGCAGCTTAAAGGAATGATCAGAGACATGTGAATGGTGACCTGCTAAATGGCAAAATTCAGTAAGGAAAGTCTGTAAGTCTCAAACATTGAATCTTTCTGTCTCTCTTTGATTCTGCCACTGAAGTTGGCCACTTGCATTGTCTGTTCATTTGTGCTTATTTGAACCCCAGCTACCTCTGAAGACAGTTGCAGTATAACATCCTATCAATCATGTTAAAGTCAGGTCATGTGTGAACCAATTGATCTGAGATAATAGATAATATTTCCTGCTTTTCAATAAGCAATGTGACAAGTTAATATGGTGAGCATTTAACACTGCCTAAACTGAGTTAATTTAGACTTAGTTTGGACAGAGCTTCTCTGTTTTCCAGACATACCTGTTGTTCCTTGACAGAAAAATAAGAAGAAAAAACTCAAAACCATCTACTGTCTCTGTGGATGAGAAGAGTTTGCACATGTTAACACAATATACAAAGTACAGCCATGAAATGCAGATGGGGAGGATTCTCATTAATCAGTACATGCAATTTTGCATGTCAGAAGGGGCCATTGTTGAGGTAAGTAATGGTCATACAGAGATCATCTGACTATTCAAAAACCCTTTCTTAAATATCAGTTTTAGGGGTGCCCTGATGTAATGACAGCTTGGTTAATTATATCCTGCTTTGGTTTGTTTTTGCTTCTTGCTTCATGGCCATGCCAGAAGCATCCTTCATTGCCATTCCAGACTACTGCTGGCTTAGCTATGCATTATTAAACAATAATTAGCTGCTGACCTACAATTAACTGTGTATCTGTGATGAAAACAAACAATCCTTAGACATAATTTGTATGATGCTTCATAAAGAATTTTGTTAACAGCTGTTTTCATTACTGTTAGCATGCATACACAGTGCTCCAGCAGGTGCCACAAGGTCTATCCCAGAGAGAGAAGCCTTTGGGCAAGCAGGTTTGAAATTCACCTGTTTCCCTTGCTGCAGAAAAAAGAATCACAGCCCTACCCAGTAAGATTTGCTGAAGGGATTGCTTAAGACAACTCCCTGTACCTGGTACTATGTCAAAGGCATCAACTGAATTATGAGTTTTCCCAAATTACACACAAGTAGGAAAGCAAATTCTGGGTCTAGAATCAGGAATGGCTGAACTTCTGCACACGGTTTGATGCCAAACAAGGTCAATCAAGTTGAAACTGGCATCCTGATGCTGCTATGTGGGCTACAGCACAAATTTTACGGCTCTGTGCAAGGGAAAATCACGCCAGATACACAAAAACAGAGCAGAAATGGCACCTGGAACAACGTGATCTGGTTAAATGAACAATGACTGCAAGCAGTGATCATAAAAAAATGCAGTCCCACTACAGACACCATAACAGATTATAGGACAGTTCACACTTCTCCATATCTCCTTCAGGACATATGTACAATTTCCAGTAACAAGTGCTTATGACCACACTCTTCACTGATGTGAATTTTCTGTTAAAATATTGCTTTGCATTTTCAGAAGGCAAATCAATGTTCACAAATACATCCTCCCTCCTATTATTCTACAGGCTTTAGAAGTGGCCACCAGATTTTCTTACATGAATATTTCTAATAAAGAAAATTTTTTTCTAGTAACAGAGAACATTCCTGTTCCCTGATATCTTTGACAATTTTGAGGCCTTGATTCATATTATGGATTTTATCATAGTTTTTATCTGCCCAACTCAAACAAGTCAGACAATGTTATTTTCCAGACCCCATACTTTTGTACAAGTAAAAGTGAAAAATTAATTCATGAATGACAAGAAAAAAAAAACAAACCCAACAAGTTATTAATTAATTTTTACTTCTGCAAAATAAAAACCAGACTTCCTCTCTTTCAGAAAGTATTTTTTTTTCTTCTTTTAAAGGGTCTTCCTGGACATCAAAAGGGAAGAGAAATGGCAGGGGTATGGAGTGATTTTTTTCTAAAGTCTTTGCCTTCCATGAATGAATTTGTACAAGACTGCTGAATAGTGCCCTACTTGAAACATGATGAAGTTATGATTTAGTCCTAGTCTAAACTCCATGTGGTTCTACAGTAAAATGTATCAGTCGCATAAATAAAATATACTAATACCAAATGAGAATTTCTGTCTCAAAGAGATCTAATTAACAAGTGGATTTCTGAATTCTAGGTAAAGTACATAGGTGTTTTGAATTAATAGTAATTATTTCTCCTTTTCATCCTTAGTCTGAATTTATGGACCATTGCAGGTGAATGGGTCTAGAGCTGCAAAGCTCTCAGATGCCAAGGCAATATACATGACAGGTACTGCAAACATAACTCACCAGATGGAGCTTAGCTCTACCCATGGATAATAGTAATCACTCTTCTTTTTGTCTCTGTAATATCCTATTGGGATAAATGTGGTACAACACTGCCTAACCACTGTCACCTTTCATTGCCACCACAGAAGTTGCCTCTTAGCTTCAGAAGGACAAAAATGCAAGGGAAGAACAGCTAACAACAGGAAAAAAGTTTCAAAAAATGAAATCCCCAAATCCTCCTGACCTTCAGCTACAGCTTCCATTAAATCAGGTTTGAATAAAAGAGAAATAGTAAGTTCCAAGTGACCAAACCTGACAGAAGCAGAGGGACAGCCAGCCTGTGCCATTCCCTCCCTCTGCTTCTAGAATGATCCTTGGTGTTCTAAACTGTTGTTTACACCCTCAGTCATGCTCAATCTGCAGCTCTCTTGGGGAAAGGTGATGACATTGTCATCTTTTCACCCTATTTCTCCCCTCACAGTAGAAGCCCTGGTGCCATTTAACTGTCTCTTTCTGCGGCTGCCTTTGATGTGTCACGTCCACCACTACAATAGTAAGCAGGAGAGCACAAGTGCCTGCCAAGAGTTGCAGCAGAAAATCTTCCCAAGCCACACCAAAGGAAATCTGGCCTTGTGGAGAGGGCAATTCAGACTCAGAATCTGAACCAGGGACTTATCTCGAACTGTGTAACAAACCATCATAAAAGAGCAAGTCACAGACTGCAGGGCTAACAACTCACTCCTGTTGATACAGCATTCCCTAAGGCCAAAGTGAACATTTCAGATCCTGGTCCTTAACAATCCATTGCCAGGCTCTCACCCTCCTGTCCAGTTCATGCCAACTTCCTTCCTTCTTTTCCTCCAGGAATCACACAGAGCAGATGCATTCCCATGGCTTCAGTTAAGAAAGGACAAAATAAATAACTTGCAAGCATAGGACATTAGCTGAGAGGCATCCAGAGAGACACTAAGCCTTTTCACAGCAGATTGTAAGTGGTTCTTGCTTCTTGCCAGGGCAACAAATGCTACAGCCAAGCAAGCAGAAATTTCTCTGCTGTGCTTGAGTCCATAAACAGGACAACGTGTAATCAGCCATCTGAGCACCAAAGAATTATTCATCTTCAGGCAAGCAACAATACCTCAGAATGAGTCAGATGTGGGGGTGGAAGAAGCCCTCTACATGAGAGGCTCCCACTGCAGTGGTTCTTTCTGAGGCATATACACGACATACGACCCTCCTTCTTCCTCCCATCTATCTTTCCTTTCCACCTTGGCATTCTTATTTATGTCTAGCAGCTGGAAATCCTGCTGATTCCCAGCACCCACACACAGCTCTGTTACAGAGCAGGACCAGCTGCCCTCCTGGCTCTGGAGGAAGCCCATAAGTTCTGCTGCACAGATCCTCCCCTAGTGCTGTTAAAGCTGGATGCCTTCAGGTACTCCAGAGAAACAGGCTGCATATTCTGACCTGCCTACCATATCTACATTTCTAAATTTCATTCTCACTAATTGCTAAATCTCAAGACAAGACAAGCAGGTCACAGCAGTAGTCACCTGAACAGCCATTGCTCACAAGCTTAAGAATAATTAATT
This sequence comes from Corvus moneduloides, assembly GCF_009650955.1. NCBI lineage: Eukaryota > Metazoa > Chordata > Aves > Passeriformes > Corvidae > Corvus > Corvus moneduloides. The sequence goes on from NC_045481.1 coordinate 21,059,061, forward strand.
ATGCAAGTCTGAAGGGTGGCAGAGTAAATAGCAATGCATTAGGCAGTTGAGACAACTATATACAACTTAAGTAGTATATGTAAACATATGTGGGACAAACGTGAGTGGAAGAGTAGCATGTATGAGGAATGCAGAATCAGTTTTAGCTTGCTTTTCTATGAATATCTCTAATGAGACTATGTTTATAACAATGAAACAAATCTACAAATCTGGGAACTAGAGAGCCAAGTGCTCATGTAAGTTTTAATACAAATGGCATTGCTCTAGCAGAGAACAAGAGGATTAACTGCTGCCTAAATGTAATCAATTGGGAGCTAAGGCAATGATGCGTAAGATTTGGGCCCTAAACATATTTGCAAGCCTATTCTGAGGGTATTATGCTAATATATCCACAGCAAAGAGTAATAAAATAGAGTCTCCACAAGTAGTGACCCTACCAAAAAATGCTTCTAAAGCATAGGTATCACAGATCACAGAATGACTGGGGTTGGAAAGGACCTCTGGAGGTCTTCTCATCCAACCCCCCTTCTAAAGCAGGTTTACCTAGAGGAGGTGCAGAGGATCACAATCGGACTTTTTTTGAGTATCTCTAAAAAAAGAGACCTCACAACCTCTCTGGGAAGCCTATTCCAGCCTCTGCCACCTGCACAGTAAAGAAGTTCCTCCTATTCAGACAGAACTTCCTGTGTTTCAGTTTGTGCCTATTACCCCTTCCTCTATCACTGGCACCACTAAAAAGAGTCTGGCCCCATCCTCTTGACAGCCATCCTTAAGATATTTTATATGCATTGGTAAGATCCCAAACAAGTCTAGTCCTTTATTACAGGTATTCCTTTCTATACTCTTCTGCTCAAAGGGAAAACAAAATAAGGTCTGAACTCTTGATTACCACATCTTTAACTCTTTTTTCTTAAGATCCTGAGGAAGCAAGACAATTGGAATCCAATCCTACTCACTCATAAGACAGGCCTCCTACTTAAATCTACGTCATATTCATTCAAAGCATCTATTCTGTTTTTACCACAGCACAGAAAAAATTTTCTGCTCTCTGCTGTACACATCTTTAGAATCAAAACTGGAACTTCAGGGTTTTAATACCACTATGAAAGACCTAGGCCAAGAACCAGGGAGGAGGGAAAGGGAATACACCACCGGATGGAATTTACAAGGTATTACCTATACTATCAGAACAATGTCTGTGAACTTGGTTGTGAGATGGAACCAAGGACCTTTATTTTACTACATGGGAAAGAAAAGAATAATTTAGGGAGTAGGTTTCTTAACAGATGCTAAGTGAATAGGGTAAGGATTAGAAAACAGCAGCTCCTGGCTCAGGACCTGCATCCAGCCTGCTACAGCCTTTTAGTTTTCTAGCTAAAGTATTGCAACCCCAAAGCAGCTTGGCAGCTCACCTCCCTCTACAAGATGCCTGTATTACACTTGCTGTGGCCTGCCCCATTAATCTTCTCACCATCAAATTTGCTCTTACCTCTCTCTTCCTGCATTACGTTCTTCTAACAAAAGGATAATATATTAAAGGAATAATAATAACACTGATAACAATAGTCTAAGAAATACATATTTCTTTCTCCCTATTTCCCCTCATTTGATTAGTCTCCCAGCAAGGGCAGCATTAATCACTGGGACAACAGATAAAAAATAAAGTACAATTTGAATTTTGCTGAGTGCTACTGAGTATGTATATGTGTGTTCAGGCAGGAGGGAGGGAGGCCGCAGGATAATCTGTCATTTTATATATTTATGCTGTTGGAGTCAGTCAGGACTGGTTCTCCATTGTTACCACAGATTAAAATCATTCATGTCCTTATACTTTCATTGGAGGTCATCTTTCAGGAAAAAAGAGGTATTATGACCAAGTTAAATTCAAGTTATTTCTGCAAATCTCTGTGTATGGCTTGGACACCGAAGCTATTGCTTGGATGTTAGAAGAACAAAACATATAGTAGTTTTTTGTCCTTACCTGACTTGACCCTTTTCACAGAGTTTTCTTGCTTTGAAACAGTTATGGGGAAAGAACTGTTGCAAGTGAGAGGAAGAGGTGCATTTTAAATGGTCTTAGTACATGTAAATGATCCCAGCTCTGTCTGACTTTGAACTGCATGGAAGAATCCATGGGTCCTCAGATCTCACTGCCAGCATTTCTACTGAACTGAGTCCCAGCCAGCTTGGCAAAAATAAAACACTTTATCCTTAGGGAACATGGAATGTGGAACCAAGCAAAGGTTAAAAGTAGAAGAGTGGTTCTAAGCCATATAGTATGAGTTTGTCTTTTCCTAAAACCTTTGCCTCTCCAAAATAGAGTTCCTAGAACCACCAGCCTACCAGCTCTGGCCAGGTCACTCTCTGTCTCTAAATCATGCTGGTTCTTTCCCATATCTCAGTGAGAGAGATGTATCTCATGCTTTGGATCTTAGTTGCCATCTGCCCCCCAGCATTCATCCTTTCTCTACCCACTTTGATACATTTAGCTGTTAGAGCATTTTCCACATTTCCTACTCTCTTGTTCTTGCCCCCTAAAAAACTACTGGTATTCCCTGGAATTGTCCTTACCCACAAATCGATTTCCTTAGCACACCTATTCTGAGACACAATAAAAGGGCCAACACAGCACTGGTCGAAAACTCTGAAAGTGATTATTAGGAAAGAGGATCCCTTTATTAGTAATTTTAAGGGTGAAAAGCCAATATATTTTGCATGTAAATACAAATACTAAATAAAAATACCAAACACCAAATACCAAAAAACAACTTTTCCTCCAAAAATACACTGTAAGAAAAAAGGGAAGCATTTATATACTGTGCAATACCAGGAGAACTCAAATTCAGTTTCTCACCCCTTTGGCTTTATTTTTCCTTGGAAATTTTGTGGAAACAAATTCTTATCTTTCAGAATATAATAAAAGTAATTTTGCAATCAAAATGAACAACATCCCACCTACTCATATGCCATCTAAGGGAGGAGATAAAGAATTGGTGGTTGTACAGCCTGTCTTGCTAATCACTACTTTTACGAGCTGTACTGTGACAGACATATCTTGCAAATCAGTGACAACTCATCCCACAGATGAAAAAGAAACTAGCAGAAATCCTTCTGTTTCTGTTAGCTAACAACACCATCATTCTGCAGAAAATCAAGGCATTAATTAGATGGTTTCAGAAAGCAGGTCTGTCACAACAGCATGGATGTGTTTCCAATTTCTGTGCATTCATTGAAATGAATGATCTAGGAAAGGTAAGAGGTACGTTCCCACCTCTCAGCCATTCCCATTACAAAAAACCCCTAAAACCAAACAAATAAAATGGAGCTATATGCTCAGGAAGAATTTTGGCATTTCCCTGAAGTATATAAATAGCAAGAGGAACAGATATGCTATAACAAAACATGAGCCAATCCTCCAACTATATTTGAGCCATAACCATTGATTCTACTCCATTTATTTCTAAGTAGTTGCTTTTGTAATATTGGATCTCTTCATCATGTCTTGTCACTGCATAACCATTCTAGAACACACTTGTCCTATTCTTTCATTTGGCTTGGGATCAAATGTATGGTCAACTAGAATAGCTTTAGTTCCTGAGTACTGTATTAATCAGATTTTGAAAATAATCTTTCACGTGACTTTCAAGAATCCTTTTGGCAGGGCAAATGACATGCCTAAATGCACAAAGGGATACTGTGCTCTGAAAAAAAGTGCATACTGATGTTATTAATGTTACTTTCTAAGAAATGTGTGCCTGCCTGAAGAAGGCAGGAATCAGCTTACTACAGCTGTTATTACAGCTTCCTATTCTTTTATTCAAGAAATCTGCTTGTTCACCTAAAAGCAAGTAACAATTTCAATAGTTCTTGGTCAAGACAAAACAACACATAAGAGAAAAATCTAAAGAGATTCTGAAATTCTAGAAAAGTCCTAGACCAGTCCCTTTTTATCCATCCCCTTGCTCTTTTTATGCTGGGCCCAATCTTCTTTTCCAAAACTGACAGGAGAACAGAACCAGGTACATGTGTCAAAACCACAAAACACCAGTTGAGATTTTGCTGCAAGACCCAAATGATTGCTCAGATCTGTAAGTTAAAGGCAATGTAATCTCAACCCTTGTAGAAATGAATCAGCCAACTCGGACCTTCTGTAAACTATGAGACTGAAGAAATAAAAAGGCAGTGTGGATCCTAACAGAAGACACAGAGGAGTGGCTGAAGTGACTACTTGCTAATGCTACTATATAAAAACAGGTTATCCAAAGAATGAGTGTAAGCTGTATTTTGAGAAATCATGCTATCTGCCAACTCTTGGCTCTCAAGTTTGCCACACACATTCAATCAAATCCCTCCCCTGGAGTCATGAGACAGACATCTCCATTTGGAGCCAACAATGGCTACTAAGTTAAATGTCCAATATCACTGCTGGTAATGTCAACAAATGACAGCAAACACCAGCATATGCATGAACTGTTTTACAAGCACAATGTTCTTTATTACTGTAATTGTGCTTAGCAGAAATACAAGGCTGAGTTTATTTTCATCATCAGTACTTGTCAGCACTAGGGAGCAGAGGCTGGAAAAATAATATTACAACAAAATCACATTCTTCTTTTGAATGGGTACTGTACTTGTGGCTCACCTATGGCCCTTCTGGAAAACTGGTTCCCTATGGCACTTTGAGAAATGCAGCACAACTGCACTTTCTGTCTTCTGCAGAAAGTGGATGAAACCATGAAAATACAAGATTCTGTTTTAGATTACATGAATGTTACAGGTAATCTGAGTATCTTGAACACTACATCAATAAATATAATTTAAACACACCACACCACTTGCAAATCTAATACTCACCTGGAGAATATTTTTGTGCCCTTCCCATACAGAACATTACCATACCATATACATTTTAGCTACTTACATTACACACCAAAGATTCTGTATTTCAGTGTGCACTAAATCTATTTCTACATATTTTCTAAATCTATTTCCTACATATTTGTAAAGTATTTAGAGGTCATTTGGTACTACTGAATTAGTAACTGTAACCTACATGAACAATTGTCTGCATGAAAATTTTCAACATTTGGATTCTTGCTTCCAAACTCTGCTTTCTTTCTCTGCTCAAAGCACGTTACCATTTAATCATCACAGAAGAGATGTGACTGTGAACAAGTAAATGCCATTTTGGGAATGCAGCAATGCAGGAGTGTAGTATAGGAGAAGGGATTCCACTCTGAAACATGGTAAAGTTTGGAGCTGTGGTCTCTTTAAGAAAAAATAATGAAGGAAGAAGCAGATAAGAAGGGATAAGAGCTAGCCTCTGTAATTCTCAGCTGTGCCAATGAGCCAATGAAGTCAGTCTTTAAAGCAGAGACTCATCAAAAGCTCTTTTTTCATTAGAGCTTTGCAGTCTTGGGATGAAAATGTCACCAGTGACTTATAAGAAGCAAAAACCAAATTAAAGGCCAATTTCTTTCCCTACCAAATTATTATCTATGAGTGTAAAAGAAAGTACCTAGGCAAGACCAAGGGTGAGACAATTTTATTTGTCTTTCTGACAGTGAAAGTCTAATTAGACTGACAAATCTTCTGTGCTATTTTCCTTTGTGATATACACTGTAAGGAAGGATTTAGCCTGGAGCTGCACGTTATGGAAAGACATTAATCAAGATTATTGGACCCTCAGAACACACAGTTAGAAGGCTGAAAAGCCTAATGGTTAAAAATAAAGGTTGAAAACCTTATTCTAAGCCATGCCAATGGACTGGACTCTCCATATAGATATAGGCAGATCCCCTCTTCCAGTCTCTAGAGAGAACAGTCTGCACATAATAAATCATGAACTGTCATTCTATGGCTCTAAGATCACAGCTGAAAACATCCACAAGTAATTTATTCTTGCCACCTACAAGCTATAGTCTGAGCACTTTGGCAAGTGTCACTTTCCCCATCTCAAGAAGTTGAGGCATGCCCTGGATATGTAACAGAGCACAGAGTCTCTGGTTCTTCATGGAGAGCATACCCAGAGGTCCATCTGTCATCCCAGAAGGGTTCTGATCTCTTCCTCACAGAAAACTGTTCTGATCTTGGGTCCTCAGCCATCCATATCATAGACCAGACATATTAGGGACCTGCCCTAGGGCCTCCAGAAGATTGCCTGGAGTGGTTCTCCTCTTGAATTTGCTGAACTGAGTGTGTTTTGAATGGAAGACATGTATCACAGTGAATGATTTATACACTAGCTTTACTTAGTAATTAACTCTGCACAAATCATCTGAAAATGGAGTGACCCAGCTGTGAACGAAGACAGAATGTGCCACATAAAGCATATGGAGAGTCTCCTCAAAAGCTTTGAGCAGCAACTCATAAAAGAGAATTCTGACCACACAAGTAGCTGACATGGAAGCAGAAGATGAGAATGAGTGTCACTTTAACCTGTTTTCACAGAGGTCTCCCAAACCAAAAAATCACTGAAGTACTTCACTAATAACTGAAGCTGTGCTTTAAATCAGGAAACAGGGACATGTGGGATTCCAGGACCTCTAACTAATGAACTAACCCTGTGAGAAGCATGACAGCTTTGCAAGAATGCTGTGTGGCTTAGCACAGTGACTCTCACCCAGAAGCAGTTTGGATGGCATCCTCCTGTGCCACACACAAAAACTAGCAGCTTGTCTTTAAGGCCTTTGTGGGTAACGTGGCAAAGCAGAAGTCTCAGAGGGAATATTATTGTCACAGGAGAGTCTCATGTGTCAGGGCCCTGAGAGGCAGCAAGAAATTAGCACAGCTCATGTCACTTCTGAACAGACTGTACTTAAATCCAGGACAAAACCATGTGTGAGAAAGTCAAACCAGTGCTTCTACTCAGGGCAGTGGAGCACAAGCACCATTTGTAACTCACTGAAACAGACACAAATGGAAACTCCTTTTTCTCCCTTATTTTCAGTTAGCAAGAAAAGGTCAGCTCTTGTTATTTCCTTCTCTGAATCACAGGAACATTCCCAGCAGTATAGCATACAGCCATGTATCTCCACTGTTTCCCACTCAAATACTAGCTGTCCTCCATTGATTTGAGTTTCACTGCCTTGCAAAAATTTAGTATAAATTTATAGACATTTTAAATGCTAATTTCAACGCCACTGGGTATTTCCAGCAATACTTCTCTCAATTCCCTTTATCTTGCTTGTTTGTTCAAAACTATATACCATGTCTGGGCTCTTCACAAACTGAAGCATATCATTGGTCTGAATGGTATTTTTACCATTTACCATTACCATTACCATTTACCAAAACACTGGTATTTTTAAAGCACTTCATTTTCTCAGCTGTTTTAGTCTAACTGTGTTCTAAAATACTTCTGTCAGTACTCAGACTACCTAACTGCAGGAAGTGCCTTGGTGTGTGTTACAAACAAGATATCTTTGCACTTAAGACGCTCTTCTGTAGTTCCTTAACAAGTGATGTGTAAATCTAAATCCTTCTGAAATTCCCCTGGATTTTGTAACACTTTGTGATTACAGACTTGATATTCTGCACAAGATTTTTATGCATTTCAAAAAAGGAGTAGTTTTAGTTACTTATATACAAAAATGAGCAACACGAGTAACACAGATACTCCTAACAGAGTAAGAGCAGTAATTCTTTATCATGATTCTTGCTATTTTGCATTAGATGCTTTACTTTTACTTGTATCATGCTTCGTATTTCTACAGTTGGCCAGAACCTTTCTGTGCCAAGTAATGTGCATGTGCAGAATAAAAGTACATTTTGAACCCAAGGAGTCTGCACTCTTAGAATAAAACAAAATATGACACATGGATACAGAAACATGGATAATAAAAAAAAAAATGTGACAATATTAATTGACTTGATAAACAGTTGCCTTAGACTATCATCAGCCTAACCTCTGACAACTTTTTGGCATGCATCATGATGACAAAAGAGTTTCAATGTGATTGGAAAAATAACCCTTTGCCTTTTGTATGGAAGCAGAAAGATTCTTATAATCAAATCTAAGAAGTGAGCAAAAAATGCATGAATCATGCTGATCAGAATCAGGAGAGAAGAGGCTAAACTTTAAACAGCCTTGAAAGTGAAGAAAAATTGTTTACTCATGAGCAGAAAAGAGAAGAAAAGCTGGAACAAGGTAATAACTAACTGTATTTGTACCGCTCATAGCCTTAGGTATCTATATTTTACGTTTCCCAAAGAGTAAACTTGTTCTATTAGATTTTTCCACCACTTAGATCTAAAATTGTAAGCAGGCTTGGTGATGGTGATGTCGAACACAAGCAAGATAAAATAACCATTAGGCACCTGAAAAAGAGTGGCTGGAGATACTGCCCAAACAGAAAAAGACAATTTCTTCTCACTTTCACCACACAGATACTGCAACTTAAGCAGACAGAATCAAATTCCACCAAAAATAAAGAAGAAAGGCAAGCCATCTGTGCTGCGACAGCAATAAAATGGCCCAATATTGAAATGCAGAAAGTTGTAATGGAGGTACATATTGACCTTTATTTTTCTTTCAGCGGATAGCATGAAGTGTCAAAGAGTTATTGCTTTAATATCAGCTGAGATGAGGCCATTTGTTGTGGTGCATGTGTATCCAGGAAATCGCTGCTCTAACCATGTTTTTAGAAGCACTTTGACACTTTATTAAATCTTCCTGATGCTCTCTCAGCACACAGTTGGTCTCTGTAGGCTGAGTGAACTGCCACGTAGGCCAGGCAGGAAGCTTTCAGAAAGAGCTCCTCTTCAGGCAAGCCAGCATCATTTCCAGCTTGACCCAGCCCATAAAGGTCCAGTGCTATTCTCTGTTCCACTGGTATAGCTAAACACAGTTCTGCTGCCTTTAAAAATTATTGAGGGCAGGATAAGAACAACAGACTTCATAGTTCTGGAGATGCAACTGTACAAATATTTTCTCTAAAATTAGAACTAGTCACTGAGGAGAAGGAACTGTAATTCTTGCAAAGTTTATGACCAACAGTGACCAAACCCGGGGTAATTTCCCCTCATTTGGCTGAGACTTTATAAATCACCTACTGGGTGTTTGAGGCTAATAGCTCAATTAATCCCAGTCCTGTTGCTATCTGGATTTACAGAGTACCAAAGGGGGCACTGTTAAACCTCAGCTTGGAATTAATTACTCTAATAGTTGTAAATTCCACTGCAGCCAGAGGCACCTCACAGAATCACAGAATAGCTGTGGTTGGAAGGGACCTCTGGAGGTCATCTAGTCCAAACCTCTGCTCAAGTAGGATCACGCAGAGTCAGCTGTCCAGGACTATGTGCAGATGGCTTTTGAATATTTAACAGCATGGACACTCCACAGCCTTTTGGGGCAACCTGTGCCCATGCTTAGTCACCCTCACGTTACAAATGTTTCCTGATGTTTAGCGGGAAAGTCCTGTGTTTCAGTTTGTGCCCATCATCTTTGGTCCTGTCACTGGGCACCACTGTCATCTTTACACTCTTCCTTCAGGTATTTGTACACACAGTTAAGATCCCCCCTGAGCGTCCCCTTGTCCAGCGAGAACAGTCCCAGCTCTCTCAGCCTTTTCTCACACAAGAAATGCTCCAGTCCCTTACTCGTTTTAGAGGCCCTTTTCTAGAGTCTCTCCAGTAGCTCCATCTCTCTAATGATTTCAAAACAAATGTTTCATTGTAGTTGATAACACAATAACATGATAGCATACTGCTGAAATAAATAACCCACAGCTCAGATCAGTTATTCACATGATTCTTTTCTTTGCACAGACAAGGAGAGCCAATTGAAGGTGTTTATTTCTAACCAGTTCCATATTCTGGCTTCCACTGCATTTTAAGGGTTGAAATAACTACATAGGCACAATTAAGTCAGAACACCTAAATTAATTTTTTTTTAGGAATGATTTTTACCAAATAGATTGGAACTATTCTATGTTGGAACATCTACATTTTGCAAGAAACTGATCTTGATAGCGTTCCTTCAAAATTCTCTGCAGGAGGGCTATAAAAGGAAAATGAAAAATGACTCCAACTGGAAGTAATGCTCCATTGCTTTTCTCCTCATTATGAACTTCACTATTGCAGCAGTTCATACTGTCATAATAATAAATAACCATACACCCACCCCCATTAAGCTTTGTAACTCTCTTCGGAATACATTTCCCCACATATGGAACTTTTGAAACATAGTTAAAACCTTGTTCTTGTTCACATTGTGACAATCTCACTTACACAAGTGGGGTTGCACTAGATCAGGAGCAAAATCTCTTCCTATTCTCACATACAGGTGCCGCAACAATTCAGCCAGCTGTTTGTCCTGTGTCCAGCACAGGAAGGTAACATTTTTAAAATAGTTACATGGAACATGATCAGAGAACATGGCTCCTATGAACTTACAAATGAGCAGCAATACTAGTTAAGAACTGATGGAAATGGAGAAGACTAATTGACTCACCTGGATGCTAGGTGGTGAACGATTTTTTCGGGTGGTAGTGGTCGCCATCGTGGTCGTGGTTTCCATGACTGTAGTTGACATTTCCGGTGGCACGGATGTTGTGGGTGTTGTTCCCAAGATGGAAGGGACTTCCCCAACGAGTCGGACACTTCCATTGATTTTAATGTTGGGGTTGTTCTCCGCTGCCATGTTCAGCACTTTCAGGCCATTGTAATAGAGACCGGAGAGCTGGCCTTGGAAGAGACGCCCTCTGTCCTTCCCTCCTATGGCTATTTGCGCCTGGGTGTTGAAGATCGTTAACTGTCGTCCTAGTGAAGGGGGGTGAATAGCATTATTGACAGACATTTCCTTCAGTTTTCATTCTACATTGAGCCCTGGCCCAAAGTGATGGACAAAGGAGAAGTAGATTCATTCTTGGTAGTGTTTATGATGACTGTAGAGAAACAGTATGGAAATGTAGTGCCTAAAAGTCATTAATAAGGAAGATTAGCCTGAAAGTACGAATACCTAAAACTGAACCTTAAACTTCAGCATCCACTCACACATCAAAACTCTGGAGGAACTTCAGAAATTTGAACCCATTCTTTTAGGATTGGATGGATTTTAAACTACAAATAGGACTTCAATATGCAGCCATTTTTCTACTATCAATTCAGATTGCAGTACCTGTCAAGCTTCAGCCCATAAATAAACCTCCTTTTGGACTGGCTAAAGGACTGGATTAACTCATAAAGCCACTTTTATAATGCAAAGGTTTCAAGGGCTGGCTCAGAAACAGTAAAACATCAGAAAAAAATGAAGCCTTATAAGAATTGAGTAGGAGTGTTACGACAGGATCAGTCATGATCTTTCACCTGTAAACTTTGTGTTGTTTAGGCTTGCAAATCTAAACCCAAGAAACAAGAAATGCAAACATTTCTGATGTCTCTGAAAGAGCAAAGCTTTTGAAATAGTGAGGATACGACTTCCGGTTAAGCTCCAGAGTGCCTTACTCCCTCCCCTCTTACAGAGAGTGGAATTCAAATGTAGGCAGGTTATGTGGTTTAGTCAAGGTCATATCTTGAGTGTTAGAAGTGGTCCAGTATCATATGTAATAAAAAATAGAATTATTAAAAATAAATCTAGTAACAATTGCCAATTCACCTAGTTTTGCAGGACACTTATATAACATTCAGGCTGGACTGCTCTATAAATACTGTTTATGTCCCAGGCTGCACTAGGTTGACCATATTAAGAAATAAATTGTTTCATGAAATGCAAAGGCAGTGCCTATAATTTCATTATTCCTCAAAAGATTAGGGGCATGCCGCCTGAAATCTGCTGAATTAGCAGACAACCAGACTGGACATTGCTCAGAATGCACTGACTTACCAATGCAGCTTCAAGTCAATCATCATTCAAGTATCTTTTGTTTTCCAATTTTTATGAAGTTTGAAATATATGTTCCCATCTCATTCCCGTTCCCCAGTTCTCACACGCCACTTTCTGTCTAGTCCAGCCTGATGAGAGGTGCCGAATGCCACCACGTAAGAAAGTACAGCCTATGATCTACTGCTCATTCCTTCACAGCCAGTGGTTAGAGTAGATCAAAATACATGGGGGAGCTCACCAATTTTGGTGGTCGTCGTGGCGGGTCTTGAAGTGAAGTGGTGATGCGGTGTAGCATCATCTTATGGTGACAGGATGGACCATGGGGGAGAGAATGGGGACAAGAGAAGAAATGTGTCTGAAAGTAGTTCCTGGCCCCAAAGAGGACCCTAGCTAACTAAGCAACAGTATATGGAGAGGTGTAACACAGAGACATGTGGAGGTGGGCTGCACATCCCTTGTGCTCCTCACCCTCAGATTTGTAAATGGAAAATTAGGACTTGATTAGGGTGGAGTAACTGCATTGATGAAGAAATGAGAAATAAAAATGGGGGGGATATTCTTCCCCTGGAAAGTGTTGAAACACCTGATGCAATATTCTGCATCTCAGGAGGTTTTAAACTTGCCAGAGGCAACATATGTCTATTAAAACATCAATAAACATGCACTGAAGCCACACATCCTCAGAATGTAAACAGAGCCTTTACTCTTGTCTTATGACAAAAATAGGGTCCAGTAACGATATCGGTTAAGATATTCATCCCTCTCAGCCCAGCTCCTGTCTGAGTTGGAGGAAATGGCACTGTACACTGTAGAAGGTCAAAACTCCTGTCCCATACCATGTCCTCAGAGCCTGCTTTTCTTTTCTGTCATGTTGTGCTTTGGATTTTTTAATGGATATGCTGTAAGAATTTTACTACACCACTTTCCCTTCTCTGAATATGTTCCCTCCCTCTAGCAGTATAGTACTGTCCATATTGTCCCTTCCCCTACAAACTCAGTCACGTCACTTGCTACTGTTCCCTCCTTCCCACCTCACTCATTATAAGAGTGCCAAAGAGTAGAGGTAAGATGAGTAAAGAAGGGACTTATGAGTAAAGGGACTTATTTCACTAATCTTGAGATGTTATCCCTGAAAACAGATGGAAGATACTGTCAGTTCAGTTTTCCATTTGTATTTCCATTCCTTTCTTCCCCTGAATTAATTTAGCATCTTTTTTCATCTTCTGCCAAACGGAAAAAGGTGGAAGGTGATGAGAAAGGAAAATTTTTTGCTGATCCAGACAAGGATAGAATAGGCGTTCTCTCACTTCTTCTGGAGGATTGTGACTCTTCTCAGGATGTCAACTATTCTAACCCAAGCTCATAGCATAGCTTCACACGTCTGTCATATCTCTTGCTTTATTTGCAAGAATGAAGAGTTAGTAAATTAATTAAAAAAAAAAAGAGATCATGTATCCAATTCTGGGCCTTCATCTGCATCTTCTAATGTTGAAAGTAAGTGTACACCAAGGAAGTGACCCTATTCCTGCAAAAAAAGGAACTCTGATAGTGTGTTTTGGGGCCTTCATTGTTAAGTGGTTTTCCAGACCAGGATTCATGCACTGCATCATATGGTTAATGCTGGAAACCACACTAAAACTGTGTTTCCTAAAAGAACAATCACTTGTTGCAGTCACCTATTACCTGCAATTCCTCATTCTTCTCTCGAAGATGGTGTACACGCACATGATAAAGACACTAGGGAAATGAATATGGAATGAGAAAAAACTTTGGAGAGAAGATACACTTAATTCTGCCACCATATGTCTCTTCTGATCATTCTTTAAATGAAATTTAGCTGAAGCTTTTACTTAGCCTATGTAAAATTCATTTGGCCACTGAATTTTATTGAGGAACTATTTGCATTAGTAAATTCTACTAGGTGTGTAAGGACTGCAGAATTACAGTCCTTTTTGTCCACAGAGAATCCTTCCTACTGCTATTTTAATGTCATACTGAAGAAAAATTATGAGGTGTTTTGTAAATACTCTGAATAGTTCAGGCTCTTGTTTCTTTGTTTGCTCTCTCATTGACTTCTTAATTTGGAAAACTGAATTCTAATTAAAAATACCACAGAGAAATCTGAAGTGTAACTTTTCTGTAGCACTAGGAGAGATTTTGGGCCTGACTTTGCAAATCCTAATTCATACTAATAGTTCTTGCTTCAAAAGTACAGTCACTTACATCAAGGAGACTTTACAGGTAAGAGAGATTTGAATAATTAAGGACTTCTGGGATCAATCCTTTGGATGTGATGCTTCTGGGTCTTTATCAGCTCATCCAATTGCAGAACAGGTAACATCTGTGCCTTAGCAGATACCAAGTATTCTGCTCAGAAAATTTGCTGGATTTATGACTACTGAAGTTGAACAATTTAAGACTAATGCCTCTTTTTATATTCACATACGTAATCTCAGTGAAGTTAACAGCATTTAATATTTTGCATATTACTCATCCAATTCAAGACCGTAAACCTGGGCTCTTAAAATTATTTTAAACTAATTTATAAAATTTAAAGCCCTTCAAAGCCAATAGTGACGCCACTTCAGAAAGATAATGTGTCATATTTGCTTTCCAAGAATGAACTATTTCATTGTTATGAATAACATAGGAGTAACAAAGGAAGACCAAATCTATAGTGTTCAAAAATGTCAATCAAAAAGTGTTTCATCTTACCTCACCCAAGCCAAGAACTCACATGGGCAAGACAGCTATTTATATGCTGTCTCTTTGATGAATCTATTCCTCCAGCCATCAGTTTGTTTTGTTACATTTTGATAGGAAGCTACCCTTTCTCTCATCATCTTTATAAAGCATTCTGACAGAAGGTTTCCATGTTACATTAATTGTTAAATGGATGACTAGATGGATGAGCAGGCTGGTGAAAAGCTACAGAAATTACTCACTCTTATATTTTTTTAATTTGAGTGATACCTAAGTTGCTGAAAATGTCTGTCTACTTTGGAATGAAGGAACCAAGTTATATCGTCTCAGGTGTTACACTGCACATTGTCATTCCCTGACACACAGTGGAAAGACTGAATTTCTTTTCACTTTAGTGAAAACATAGCTCTACCCTTCTAGCCTAACAACATCCAGTGCTTTGAGAGTGCCTGAAGACTCAAATATAGTCTCTTTTAGACTCTAGTGCATGTGTGATTGTCTTTTAACAAAGCACCAATATCCACAAAAGGTAGACTTCAGTTCAAAACTTCAGGATGGATTACAAATGAAAGTGTCTTGGCATGCTTTTAAGCTCAAACTTTTAGAAGCTGGGATATAAAGTAAAAGATTTTGTGGAAAACCAAAAAGGAAAAAAAAAAAAAACAACCCAAACCAAAAAGCAACAAACCCACAACCAAGCCAAAAGAAAACAAAGACGGGTTTCTCAAGCACATGAATTGCATCAAGGAATTAGACATGCATCTGTTTTAACAAAATTGAGGCAATCATTGTCCTTAGTGTTAAAGGGACTTTAGCAATTCAGACTTACCAAAATTATTCTCTTTTTAGTGTTAAACTTTATTTATCTATTTTAGTTTGATCTTGTAAATTAATAGGGCAACCCACTGAGACTCAATAAGCATTTTCTGTTTATTGTTATCTTAAAATTTATTTACAATTTTGCTGAATTAACTGTTTATGACAGACTGGTGGTAAAAAAACCCCCTCTGTTTTGAGTAAACAAATATTTTTGCCTTACTTTCATTAATACTTTAGCTTTAGTTTTAAACACTACACCTTTGTAGACCAAACCTGAAAAGTGAGCAACACTGCCAGCTCTCATTGAAGTCAGCAGGAACTGAGTTTGCACAACACTTTGCAGGATCAGGCCCTTCATATAAAAATATTTTGACTGGATTTAGCCACATCCTTCCTGACGTTAACTTAGTTCATACTGGATAAATCAATTTGTTAATTCAGCTGAGGTTAGAAATTTGAAACAGAACATAAACTATATTTTTCCAGTCCTACAAAAGATTGGCTTTCCGTCTTGGAAAATGCGTTAACAACCATGGTCTAAATCAGCACAGAAAATGCAAGATCTGAGTTCAAAGGTCACCCCCTTTTATTAGCAGTACTTTCATAAATGGAAACAAGAGAAGATTGTGTTCTGCTTTGTTTAGACTCCAAGGCCAGGAGTTAGTTACAGTGCTTTTTTTTTTTTTTTTTTAGTACCACATTTAGTAGTAGAGGGAGAAGATCTTCCTGACTTAAACTCCACTGTATTACCAAGAGCCTAGTTCAAGCCCCACTGGAATCAGCAAGTTATTCTGTTACCCTCACCAGGCTTTAAAACGGGTTCTTACATCCAAGATTTTATTCCCCTCTACTAATTCCTTAAAAATAAAAATTACTGTTCGGATACAAGTCCCATTTCAACGGGTCATGGACTGCATGCAGAACTTTCACTCAAGCCATCTGGACTTACTCATGTTAACAAGTTTTTTTGTTGAACTGAGGCCAATTACTCCAGGCAAACCCACAAAATTAAGTAGCACTGCCTGAGATTAGAAATTTGATCTGTATCTTAGACAAATATCATGTGACTGTTCAAACTGTATTCCAGACATAGCATAAAAGCAACAGAACAATCATCTTTCTCTGTCTCCCTCACTGTAATTTAAAAGAAAATGTTAAAAAATGTTTTCTTTACAACATTTTTTAAAATCATTTAATTATGTTAATACAATTGGGAAATCCATAGCCATAGTGGCTAATCAGACTCATGAGAAAAAACAAAAACAAAAACAAAAACCCAACTTAAAGGAAGTGGTTTTACAAGTAGATTTGAAAATCTTTTAAGAAAACTTCAACAATAAAGATATAAATGTAGCTCAAGCCCAAATTAAAATAAGAAAATCATGCAGTGGTTAAATTGCCATAATACATGTTGTTGCTCTTCACTCTTCTTCACTTGGTTTTTTTTTAGAAATCATGTCCTGAATTTTTGCTTGTTTGTTTGTCATTACTATTATAGCAAGCTTAGAATTTCGTCCCTTTAACTGCATTTTAATAGCAATGTATTATAGCATGATTTATCAACATATGGCAGGTGGAAGCTGACACAAATTATAATGAAAATTAAAACAGTCATTTATGCAGCAGGCGATTATCATTTAAGAAACATTTATTTGCAGGCTTTAAAAATGAGAGTTTAGAATCAAATGGGTTTAAAATGAAAGTTTTAATGACTGTTACCTTTTTCCTGCAGCCACTCCTCTACAGGCCGGTTATATTTGAAGGGGATTTTCTGTTTTACCATTTGGAACCGTTCACTATCAGTGTTGCCTTTAAAGTTTAAAAAACAGCTTAAAAACAATCTGAAAAGTCAATGAAATAGTTAAAACATCCTAGATTTTTTTTTTATGACCTTATTTAGCTATAGATAAATAAGTGTGCATGTGTGTACATATATATATTTGAAAAGAGAGAGATTTATCTTTAGTAAAGTGGAGAATAGCTATTCATCCAATTGCCTGAAGTTCTGGAAGGTCAAAGAAATTAAATCCTACAAAAAAGATATCTCAGATTCTCCTCAGAGTATCTGTTTATCCAAATTGGTTAGAAGGCATGTGCAATTTGTCTGTGATGTGAGACCTTGCATGAACTCA
Organism: Corvus moneduloides; assembly: GCF_009650955.1. Taxonomy (NCBI): domain Eukaryota; kingdom Metazoa; phylum Chordata; class Aves; order Passeriformes; family Corvidae; genus Corvus; species Corvus moneduloides. The sequence continues at coordinate 21,076,539 of NC_045481.1, forward strand.
GTGTCATGAGTTAAAACATTTCGATCAGACTCTAGATCTGATTGCATAAGGACATGGCACAATATGTCAGTCATGTAAACACAGAGTTAGTAGTAATTTGATAAACCTTCTTGCATTGGTAAAAGACACGTGTTAGGACTAGAAACCCAGTAAATAGAAAAAAAAAGGAAAGGAAAAAAATATAAGAAATCGGTGCTGAAAGGATGTAATAGAATTAGTTTTAAAAAAAGTAAAACACCTAAGAACAGAAAGATAAATAGGAAAAAAGGGAAGTAAAATTTGAAAAGAGGAAGAAATGTTACATAAGGATACATAAAGACTTATGTTCAGTTACCAAAGACTTGGGCCTGTTGCCAGAATAAAACAAAAGCTTAGAAACTAATTTAAATAAAAGCAGAAATAATTAGCCAAAATGTAAATTCTGGCAATTGCAGTTCCATTGTTCCATGTTGATGGATAATAGAATCATCCATTAAAGTGTGCTCTGGTGGAAAGCTCTTATAACTTGTACAGCACAGAGAGGAACAGGATTCACACAAAGCCTCTGACCAAATTCCCTAGCTATTGGAAAATTGTACAGCTCAGATGGAACCTCTAGTAGAAAGAAGCAGCTCAGTTTGATGGTGTTAGGAATGACAGTGAGCAAGTGCCATCATTCTGCTTTTTCATTTTCTTCAGTTACAGTCATTTTCTGATTAATTCTAATTTTTGCTTCAAGCATTATTTTTACAAAAACTCCTCAGTCACACCGTCATAAAACGAGTGCATTTTTACATGCAACATTATAATATTGTAGAAAAAGGAGTAAGCCCACAGCTTCCTGAAGTAATACTACCATAAGCAGAAGTTCAGTAAATCAGTTGTGCTCCAGTACGTGTTTTGAACAAATGGTGGTCCAAGTCAGCAACTGCTCTGCAAGATTTGCAGTACTGCCTTTAAAGTCCCACATATAAATATCCTAATGGGGCTTCATATTTAATGGACTTTTTGAAACAGATGCTGTAATCTTTTTTCAATGTAAAGAGACACCAATGAAAACAGAATAACTAAAAACTAAGTCATAAAAGTCCAGCCAGTCAAGAGCAGGCACTCTTATACTGCAGGGAATATGACTGGTGGATCTCATGTGTTTGATCATCCTTACTGCACAGCTGTTGCTCAGAAATGCTGCTAGTCTGTATTGAGGTACCTGCTGACCACAGATGTGCTTTCCAGCAGCATCTTGGTACTGCTGACTTTCTGCACCAGGTGAGAGGCACTATAGCAACACACCAGCTATAGTGCCACAAGGATTCACATGACCTAATCTTAAGGAGTATTTGTACAAAATCATCGTCTAGATCTCTGTAAGCTCAGCTGTAAGGAAAGCAGCAATTTGCATTTGGGCTAGTATCCCCAACTAAAATGATGAACATTTAGGAGCCTTGCTGCTTATTTGGGGCAACAGGTAAAAAAGAAGCAAAGTCATTTAAGAACAACTTTTTCTTGGCCCAATTACCTTCCTGAAAAGTCATCTACTTTTTACCTTCCATATAACATATTAATCGTGGGAAACTGCTATTCCCCATCATAGAAATATCTAATTAAGCACCAGCTGACACACATTATTGCTCCAGTTTCTCTGTTGCACCTCAGATGCCTGCCATATACAATTGGTTACTCAGATAAGCTAGAAGGAAAAGATAAAATTGGAAACACTCTCAGTCATTTGTCAAGTCATATTTAAAAACGCACGGTGGTGACTTGGAGTAACTCGCAGACATTAAGTTACCTTTAAGTACATTCCCAGCTCTCTTAATTCATATGAGCACCACCAAAAATTCACTTCTACATTTCTATGTGTACATATTCCTAAACAGGAAATTTGAACCATGTTCAATGTGGGAGCCAAGAAAAAATTTATAAAGAGGAGCTGAATTAATATAAACAACAAAAACAAAGAAAAAACCCAACCTAAAGCTAAAGAGACAGTAATGTTAACAAAACAATGATATTTGATCCATTCATTAATAATAAGCTGAAGACTAATGTAAGCTGAGGTCATGCAGATCAGCTGTTTTTCCAATTTCTTAGCCTAAATGATAGCTTCCTTTCCTGCAAGTTCTGCCATTCATTTAAGCCCATGGCAAGATTACACTCACCGGACAGGGAAGCAGACCCATTGGTTTGGGGAGAACAGAAACAAAATTAAGTCAAGCTCACTACAAAAACATTATCTTTTTAAAGATAAGTTAGCAAGACATTCAGCTTAGACCTTTTCTCACACACTAATCCATGCCCACCAAAATAGCTAAATCTTATAAATGCAATCAGAAAAATTCTGCATCTCCTTTAGGATTTTTTGCTTCTGTTGCAGTGTGCCTAATTTTTTCCATGAAAGAAAGGCATACTAGGTCCTGAAAAATACTAAAGAGGCATTGCAAGGGCACTTAAAGGCCTAGATTTCCCTGTCAACCCAGACTTGAACACTTACAGAGAGGCTGCTACTACATCTATTTTGCATGTGATAGAGATAGATACAGTTTGGGTAGAAATGGGGGTTATTCCACACTTTATAGAGTACATTCTGAGCTAGGACTACTGGTTAGATGAGTGCATTGATATTATAATGTTGATGGGCAGGCACATTTTCTATGGCCCCAAAGAAATTCTGTAACACTATTTACAAGCAACAAGATACTCCATGGGCTTCATCCGGTACCAGTGTGCACATAAGTAACCTTTTACTGGTGGCAATGAGAGCTTTTTCAGAATGAAGAAAGTTCAGAGGAACACTAGAGTCAGCCAGGGGCTAGCACAGAGTACTTCTTCCTCTGTGTGAAAGGCTGACTGTAGAAAAGAAATAATGTGGTAAATTGAAATTCCTCAGAAATAGGGCATCTGACAAGAACAGGCCAACAAGACTAAGGTAAAAAAGGAAGTGGGACAATCAAAAAAGACATGACAATGGAAAATGGGTTTCTTATAGTTCTAGACCTTCAAGAAAGCCAGAAATGACAACTATTCCCCACCACATCTTTAAAAACTTTTTTTTTAAAATAAGGTTTAATTTAATTTTATTATTTTATTATTATGCAGATATATCAGCAGGATTAAAATACATATAAAAATCATACCCTTAAAAGCGGTGAAAAATTGAAGGGCATTAGAAAATTCAAATAGGTTTATATTGCAACATTAGTATCTGATCTATTCTTTTTTGGTTTGTTTTTAGATTTTATTTCAGACATAGCTAAGAATGATTTTTTAAAAACGTGCATGAGAATGTGCTCACTCATATACCCAATTACAACAGTAAGCTAAAGAGCAACTTTTTCATTGTTAAGTGCTTAGAATAGTCATTAAATATAAACAATAGAACCACACAATTCCTAAATAAACACTGACTTGGAGTTGTGCTTTAAAAAATAAACACAACATTTGATATGAGAGTTCAAAAAGGAAATATCATGGCTTGCAACACGAAGTAACATAAGTTCAGCATGAAGAAAGCTTATTGAACCTCTGACAGCTGAGCCATGATGTGATTAAGATGTGTCCATCTTCATATACAGAAACTTCCAGTAACAATCTTTTTGTGACCTCAGTGCAATTTCTTTCTATAGTTGAATGATACACATATTCAAACAACCCTTTCACATAACTAATGTAGATCCTCTCTTTTTTCTTTTTGAGTCCAGATTTGATTCAAGGCTGTTCTTCAGAATAGAATACACAGGATAGAGTAATTTAAATTTATTTCAGAAAATACTCCTAATCCCATCATTCTTCTGCATTCAGAATCCATGTGGGTCTCAAAGGTTGCAGGATATAATTTTTTTAATAGTAAAATAGTGTTGTTAGTTTTGCTACTTGTGATTTACTAAATATTTTTCCTCCCATAGTTTCTTGCTGCTTAAGTGATTCAAGTACCAATAGGAACGGCTCACTTTAAATAAGTTTCCTCTTTTTTCCTTCATGTGCATAATAAATTGCTGTATATCAATATGACTTAGATCTGCTCAACAACTTGGCTTCTTCTAAAGAACTGTGCCTCATAAACACATTGTTTCACCTATTTTTATTCCTTTTTCATGTAAAAATTCTAAAGCCAACTGTGAAGACTAGGATTACAAGAAGTCTTTTGCCCCATTTAGGACTTCTACGCACAATCAACAGAAATTCCATTACATGTGTAAGTTTTTCAACAAACTGATAAGCAATCGGACTTTTACGACCTCAAGGATTTTAATGGTAACATTTTGAAATCTTCCAGATTCTTGAATCTTGGTTAACCTGAATATTCAAAATATTTAAAATACCACAGACATTCCCAAGGACTAAATACTTTGGAGAGGAATATGGCAGAAGTGCTCTATGCTTCTGGGATTTTTTTGGATTGTCTCTCTTTTTCCAAAGGAAATGTGGATTCCGGTCATAAAAAGAAGAGCCTACTGGTTAAATACGATCGGTTGCCAGTATTCTGTCTTTTTTCTGAAGCCCTTGGTATCCCTGCTCCACAGACTACACAGATAAATAGATTAGATTCACTTTGAACTTTAGCTTTTGATAATCTTCAATTGAGACCAAACTAAAATGGTAAAAAAAAATAATGAGAATTCACAGTGCTAATCACTACAGGCAGTTCCCACAGAAAATACTTTTTATACAGTGCAAACATCCAGGACACACGGTTTATATTTGCTCATGGGCAAAGCAGAATTTTCTTCCAAAACCCTTCAGTGCTGGAAGATAGTTTTTCTTTTCTGCTGATGGTTCCTTTAAGAAAACAAACAACCTTTATTACATTAAGCTTATTTCTAAATCAAAATGGAATCTTAAGCTAAAGAAAGTACAAGAACAATTGAAGCTCTGAAAAATCTTGCTTCTTGGCCTACATACCAATCATAATGATTTACTGCCTCTTAGGCGTGAAAGAGAAAAACTGAAAGGTTCCAGCAAATTGCAGTGGGCAGAAAGAAAGTACTTGCTTTCAGGTGGGATATTAACCCAACCTGATGTGTTGTCAAGTCTGTGAAGATGCTAAAAAGAATACCATAAGAAAACACTCATCTGTCCTAAATTACTGTCAAAGGCTGTTCTATGAAGAAACACTACAGAAGCAACATTTTATTTTCTTTATTTTATTTATTCCTTCTAAGTCTCTAAAAAGAATGAAACATTTTATCTAATGAGCAGTTATTAAATGAAAGATGTTACAGTGATACTAATGATTCAAAGAAACACCTTGGTATCAGTGTTCAAGCTTTAAAATGTTTCCACCATTTTTCCCTTGTTGTAGATGGAATTTCAGCAAGAAAAGGGCCTGTAAACAGCTAGCGTTTGATAGCTCAGTTCAGCCAGCAGCCCTTAATGCCAGCTCCCTTTGAGTTTCTATGGATGCCCATAATCTCACTAAGATTTACACACACGTAATTGTTATCATCATGGGAGAGAAGGAGCCTGCTACAGCGTAAAAAGTGTATCTTCGATGGCTAAATCCTCTACTAGCATAAACTGACTCAGTTCAATTCAACCCCAAAACTCTCCTAGAGCTGATGCTCTGTGCCCTAGAAAAGGAGACTTGCATGCATCATGGAGAAGCTACCATTCTTCCCTAATATCTGATAATATCTGATAAAGGGAACAAAATTTTCCAAAGTGTGCTTGTGATTGGCATACACTGAGCCTATTTAACCACTTCTGTTTTCAGGCAGCCACACTTAAAAACTTACAGCATACTGAATTGCCCCATCTTCACATTTACTTAAGTACATGTTTTGTTTTAAATACTTCAAAGTACAACCACCATTTGTTCATATTTTGTATTTAATTAGAAAATTGAGACAAGTCTATTAGTAAAGGATTAGAATCTATCTGTAGGACTAGACCTTCCTCCATACATAAGAAAGGAATAACAACCCTTACAATCATGTTTTGGCATCAGGTCTGTTTATGTATAGCTGTTTATTTTGTTGTGTTACTGTAAGACCATATTGTGGTTTATGTTATGTAACATAGGGAATGGTTGCATTAAAATCCATACATGTAAAAAAAAATCTCTATTTACAGTGGCTTTAGGAAACAATTGAAAAAAGTCCAAACCTGAAACCACAGATGTGGCTCACACAAAAACAAAACAGTATGTCCATGCTAAACAAAAAAAATTATAAGGCAGATGATCTGTAATCTTTCTAACTACCACAAGCTGTCCCTCTAAAAATTCTTGTATAGCTTCAGTTTTGCCTTGTATAACAGGAGTGCTATAGAAAATTAATACAAATTTAGGATTTTATTTAATTTGAGTGGATTGAAAAATAGACAAATCTTAACATTGTTCAGCTTTGCTTCAGTTCTTGGATATCATATTTTTTCCTCTGCCTTCACTGTTCAATAAAGTTGCATCTTTTGCTATTGAATTCTCATTTTATATTTTGTCCTCATTTTCCCTTAGTCCTGGATGCCCTTGACTTTATCTTCAATTCCCTCTGACCACATTGTTTGCTGGGAGCAACACCTTTTATTCTGTTCATCTCACTATGGACTGGAGTTAAAAGCTGACCTTCACACTGCAACTCTCCTCAGCTCACTGCCCTCATGACAAGAGACAACAAGGTCTTGGTAATATAAGTACTAAAAATAAGAGAGAGAATTAGCAAGCAAGACTCCAACAGTAAAAGTTACTCAGGCAACTAGAGCTGTTCCTAAGTCTCTAGTGCCTCAACCAAAAGCTTTACAATGCCACCACTCCCTATTTTATCTGATCTTTTTTAGCCTAAAAAACTTGGGGTTCTAATTCAAAGTAAAGCACCATTCAGGCCAAAATCATTGGGAAATTCAGAAGTAAACTAGGAGACAGGAGTTTAAATTTCTGTTCAGGAGGTAAAGCTAACGTGGACCACAATGACACTAATAAGACTAAGGAAGACTTGAAGAAGCCATCTAATTCAATGCTCTGCCCCAGGACACGATCAGTAACATTTCAACCTCCCTTGGATTAGTCTTTCACTCCTGTTTTGGATGACTGAGAAAATAAGTGTCTTACCCTCGATAATCTAACACAGAAGCACAACAGGAGCAAAACAAAAGAAAACTCAGACTAGCAAAGGTGGAAAAAGGTTAATCAAACCTTTTCTAGCATGCAGAAGAAAAAAAAAATATTGTGTTCTTTAGTTCTCATTTGAGGTATGCTGGAAAACAGAACTAGTGTACAGTACAGAGAAAGCAGTTACCAGTTCAAACTCTAAAAATATGAAACAATTTGGGTGTCTACATTACTAAGTGTTTGAAATGTTTTGTAAGGAATGTGTAAATTACTGTGTTTTTTCACTGACCAGATCCAAATTGAGCCCCATGTCAGGCAGCCAAGGCTGAAGGATCTATTAAAGAAAAACTGAAACTACATATTGATCTTTCCATTTTAAAAAAGAAAATAAAAATCCATTTTGCAGGAAGAAATCGGAGATTGGAATAAAATCCACTGCTATTGTCCTCACATCCCACTTCTTTGATTCCCTTGTGAACGGTCAGGATGTGATTTATAGTGCCCAGTGGGAACGAGCAGCAATAATCAAACACCAAAAGCACTTTATTTGTATTGACACTTTAAATTCTATTAACTCTCATTTATCTAGATGTTGTTTATCTGTTTTGTGCATTAGGCAAAATCAGGACAGAAAAACACTGAATCTAATTTACATGTTTGGAGTTAGGCATTGGAGCTACATGAGTGGAGCTACTTTGCTTCCAGGAGCAATGTGAGACTGAAAACAGCACTGTTGCCTTTGTAGGGTGCATGATCTAAGGTAAGAAAACTTGTGGCTTTATACCTGCTTCTTGAAGGGTCCGTGGCTCACTACAACAGCCCTGCAAGCAAGAGCAGCTCAGTTCCAGCAGACTTGCAGTCTCTGCCTTGGTGCTGGCAGCTATGGAGCTGGATTGGCTCCACTAGAAACCTTCAGATGTTTCTGAATCCCATTTCCTTGTGCACATATTATTAGGGAGATAATATGGGGAGTTAAATATACAAATAGAGATAACATGTGCAGTCCTTTCCCATTAATACAGTGCTGACTGTAGGGAAGCTGCTCAGTCAGTAACACTAATGAGAGTAATGCCTATAAGGCCCTTAGTCTAATGTCACCGATGAGGACTGGAAAGCTAACCAGTTACAAATAACAGAACAGCAAAATCTCTATGGAAGGGGTAAGTTCTCTAGGGTGAGTGCCAGGAAATAATTAAGAGCAAGTAAGAAACTGATGAAAGGAGAAATTTATTAAGAAGCACTTCCTATCAAGACTGCATATTAGACAGTGCTACAGTATCCTCAGGGAAATTCTTGAATTATTTAAAATTTTACTTGAAAAAGTGGTGGGGGATATCAGTTTATTACAGAATGGAATAAATGAAAGCAAACAGGCCTTTTCCATTTTTTAATTGCTACAAATAATGAAATCAATCCTTCTGTTTGCATCAGTTTAGAGAAAGGAAAAGAGGATTCTAGGATTCTGTAGTAACCCAGTAAGTCTTCTCGAAGACAGCTGCTATTCACAAACTTGTGCTATGACCAAGGGCACCAGGTACTCAATAAGTAGCAAAGATAAAAATTCATTGACCCAGAAAGACTTTCATGTTCAGTGAATTGTAGAATATTTTCTATTAAAGTCACTGAAGATAAGGTAAATTGGAGCTTTATCCTCAGTTTACTGATCAGAAAACTGAGCTGCAGAGTGGTAAAAGCATTACCCAAGATCACAAAGAAAGACATCTCTAAAAACAAGGCTGGGATTCATGAACTTCTGACTGCCAGTTTCAAGACTGGCCCCTTTCATTTATGACCATCCTTTCACACAGTTGCTCTACTTCAGTCTGTAGCATTGGATTTTAATGACTTTGTGCTTTCCAGTGCCTTTAGCGAGCAGGGAGAAGGCTGATGTGGATGCATAAACCCCTTCTGTCACTGCATGTCAGCATGTCAACCTGGGATTACAGCTGGCACTGTTCTTTCTGCAGGCAATGTGATCAGAAAAGCACAAAGTTGTTGTTCAAGCCTGTGATCCCTCAGGACAGATGTTTGTTTGCCCATTCTTACTGTGCACACATGTGTGTTTATGAGAGAGAGAGAGAGAGACAGAGACAGAAGGAGAGTCAGAGAGAAAGAGAAGAAATAAAACATAATGACTCTGTTTGACCAGGAGAACTGAAATAGAACTAACCCAGGAGAGAAACGGAAATATATTAATGTCTGGGAACTCACTGCACTGTGCTGTGCAGCAGGATTCTATTTAGTCTGAGTCTCCACCTGAGAAATATAAATCCATCCTTCTCTGCACTACATTTTATGTACCATCAAATGACTGAGCAATAGCAATTGGTTGGACGGGCTTTGAGCAATATGGTCTAGTGGAAGATGTTCCTGCCCATGGCACAGGGTTTGGAACTAGATGATCTTAAAGGTCCCTTCCAACCCAAACCCTTCTAAGGTTCTAATTAACCTTATGCCAGCAAAGGAGAAATTTACCAGAAATCATTGCTGATAATGTTTATGCTTGGTACCTGGACTCTCACACAATCATGGAGCAGTGAACATAAACAGATGAGAACAGCTCAAGATATCTGAGGATTCAGTCAGGATACACATGCTTGTGCAAACAGCTGTATACTTCGGCGTGGGATTGTTAGGAAGACCAAGCTATCAGGATATACCTATATCTCTTAGTATGTAACTACTATTCACAGAAGATAGCTGGATGTCAAAGAAAGACAGGGAAAAACACATGGATTATATCTGTTTTGCACCGTGGCATCTCAGGGACTGGGACTCAAAGGCCTGTGGTAAGTATATGAATGCAATGCCAATACTCAGGGATATTCCTCAATCCAGGGTTCTTACATCAGATACTAGGTGACAACAACTAGGCAGAAAGATGCATCAGTGCCCTATGGATCCTACATTCTGGCATATTTTAAGTGATCGTTCTGACACAGAGCAAAACTAGGACTGGGGAATCATAAAGCTCATCTCTTCGTGAGTTTCAGTATATGCTGTACTACCATTGTCAAAGGTTAATACAACTTTTCCTAGGCATTCACTCTGTATTGCAAGAATTTATTTTACAAAGAACTCTAGTCAACAGAACTAAGCTAAGACAAAAGAACTGAGATCTGAGAATCAATATCATCAATGGAAAAAGAATCAGAGAAATAAAGAAAAATTACAGATGCCACTAAACTACCTCTGTTTTGGTTTGTTATGGTATAAATTTGGCTGAGCAATGGGGTCACAATGCAGCAGAGTAACTTCTTCAGCTGCAGGAGTGGGAGTATTTCCACACAAGCACTTCTTCCTGAATAAATTAATGAGGGGAAAAAAAGGAATCATTTGCTTTCCAGCTGAGAAATACAAATGTAATTACTGTAGATATGATACAAAAACATACAGCTTATTTGACGTTGTATTTCAGATCACAAACCAAATGCAATAGCAGGGCAATTTTTTAGAAGGACATCTTTTGGGGCATATTTCTGTTGTTGTCATGGTGGGTTACTGTAATTCTCTGGAGCATCAGCCACTTGACAAGTCTCAGACTCAAGAAGTTTGATTGGATGAACAATCAGGCTTAAGAGAACCCCAAATCCAGGACCATTGGAAGGAAGTGTCATTCTGACCATTAAAGTGAATTTTCTTCTGATGTATTTGGTATTCATCTGTAGATTTGACATATTGGACATCTAGCCTGATTCAGGAAGATGTAAGAGTGTTACTACACTAATTCAGCTAACAGCAATATTATACATATCTCTGTTCTTTGGGACATCACCAACAAAAACTTTTCCTCAAATTGTTAGTACTTTCTGGTAGTATTTTCTTTATCTAGGCTATAAACAAGATAAAGTATTTTGGGTAAATTAAAACTAGTATTGCCTCTGTGACATGTATTTGCATGTTGGAATAACCTTTTATGTGACTGTTATGTAGCAGTAATAAAAACCGCTACAGAAGAATGCTTCTTATTCCTCTCCGTTTTCACACATCTCAAAGACTATCCATGGGATCTTGGGTGGGAATTAGATGGTCATGGCTACTTGCAGGAAGATACTTTTCTGTGTCTACTTCCTTCCTTAGGTAAACTCCTTCTTTCAACTCTATTGCTGTTAAATCATATTGTCCTGTTTGTTTTGCTTTGTTACCTTACACGTCTTCATACAGACCCATGCATTTCCCTCTTTCTTAATGCCAAGCTGACAGAAATTCCAGTGCTCGATAGACTGCCACTCGTGTGGGCTTGAAGTACTTGGGGAAGTTTAAACTACAGCTCAGTCAGACTGAGTGCAGTGTGTTACAACAGTCCAGATCAGTTTTAAGAAACAAAACAGGAGCAATGGATACTGGAAGCCACAATACAACCACTTTTTTCTTTTTTTTTTGGTTTTCTGTCTTTTCTCTCTTCTGTTGTCAAAAACAGAATTTGGAAGACAGAAAATCCCTATGGCACTTCCATGAAGCTCTTTGGGGATGGGGCAAATTGGAAATGAACTACAGCTTCATTTTTTCAGAGGGAAAGCAAAACAGAAAGTACACGGAAGTTAAACTCTAAGTGTAGTGGCAACATTTACGTAACTTTTATATCACGTCAGATCCTATCCCATCATCTAGTATAGAAACACATGCATTAACATGAGTGTTTTTGCACAAATTCCAAAGTATGTTTGTTTGTTGATGACTTCATGTGTGGAGGTTTATATGTCAGGGGATGCAGGGGACCAAAACTTGAGTGTTCATATCAGGTAGCCATATTTATCAGCTTTGCAATCCTATAAATATATTATAGATGCTACAGCCCTGCAGTGACAAGCTACAATCAACTCTTGATTTCATCAACTTGTCATGCTTTAATCATCCCTCTTGGCAGATCTTTCAACATATGTCACAGAACTGCCTTCAAAATGTGCTTCTCCAATTCTGTTTTATTAACCCTGTCTTTTTATATGTTTTAGGCTTATTATGAAATGCAGTAAATCTGTCAAAGGCACTTTATATGCTGTCTCCAATTCATGCTGATAGGAAGCATCTGAGAGCTCATTTAAGTCCCACAAAATGAGTACAATATGAAAAGTCAAAATCCACAAAAAATTATATGACAAGAACCCTGGTGTTTATATTCAGCCTACAGGGCTAATCAAAAATCAGTTCTCTTGTTTCTTATTCATTGCCCACTCACAAGGGCATTTGGATAGAAAAATATTAAGACCACAGTGGGATCTGGTAGCACCAAGAAAAAATCCCTTCAGCTTGCAGATCAAGCAACACATCTTAATAATTATTCCACGCAGTTCAGCACAAGATCCATCTGCCTCTTCATGAAGACAACTGGATTCAGCCAAACTTCTTACTATGATCTTGGTTTCAGAAGCAAAGTTTCAGAAGTGAGAAGGAGCCTCAAGTCTGAGGGAAGGAAGAGATTGCTACAGGGGCACAAGAAGGCAGAAACCAAAGTTTTTGAGGGAGGTTGAAGGCTGGAAAGAAGAGGAAATGACATGTCAAAATCATTCTGCAAGACACAAAGCAAATTTGGGGGAGGAGGACCCAGGCTCTGAAAAGCACAGAGAACTAGTGATTTTCTCTAATAAGGCTCCATTACTGAACATTTGTAAATCACTGAAGTGGTACAATATGAGCCATGTAGAGGTACTGTGCAGGGATAAGTCCAAACTTAGAAAGAAATGACTTGTTGCAATGACTCAGACGTGTCAGTTAGTTCTGCTTTTGAGTTTTCCTTGTTAATTTCCTGAACAGTGTTAGACTTTGCATCACTGAGCTCACAAGAACTAATAATCACAATATGGCATATTATTTACAATATCAGTGCACATGTCAGTTGAGGAAAGGATACGTAGTCTTCTCCTAATTTCCCCAGTGATGCTACTATTAGACCATCTAAACTTACCTTACTTTTCTTGTCTAATGCATTATAAATTAAATAAAGCAGAGTTGGGAGAGGTAACATCCCATTGATAACAGTTAAAAACAGACAAGCTTTCAGAAGCGCAAGACCCAAAAAAATTACAGAAGGAGAAAACTATAATGTTACTGATTTAAAAAAAACCTATAAAGAAGAACTTATATATCCAGAAATGAGACTGCTTTTTTCAATTATATTGGGCTGACTCATAAAAACTATTAATCCTCAGTAATTCTGCCTTGTTTATAACTGAAGACTAATACAGATATCACACACTATTTCTTCATAGTTAAGGCACTCTTATTTCCTAGGTTGCAAAACAGAGCACAGAGAAGTCAGCTCAGTCCTCCGCTTTAGTCTTGGGAAATCTACTGTCTCCCCATGTTCAGCATAAAGCCAGTGAGATGAACCATAGAATGCACAAAGAATCTAGATACAATCTTGTGAGACCTCCTATTTCAAGGACAAGATGGGGATAATATATAAAAATCAGCAGACAGGGGTGGGAGCTCCCCTGTATGCTTTCCATCAAACAAATCCTTGCTAAATTTTGTCTTTAACAACTACAACAACCACTGCATTATATGAGGAAATTCCTCATCATAACAAGCTCTTGTGTGTTTTGTGTAATCCCTTTACAAATAACCTTGAGCCTTCTGTATGTCCTCTTAATATCTCAGGAGAGGATCTCACTTTCTCCTCCTCTCTGCCTCTCCTGCCTGCCTCCCCCAACCCCCCCTCCTCAATTATCTCTTGCTGTCTTCTGGGTGGTTATGTTTAATCTCAGGATTAGGCAGAGGCCTGCAGTTTGCTTTCAATAGCTTATCAGCTTCAAGAGACATTTACAGGGAGAGAAAGACTCCAGTTTTGATAGCAGTAATTGTATTTAGCTTGTAAGATACAAGGCTATTTCTCTCACGGCTGGGAAATCACAGAGGAAGAGAAAGAAAATGTTGTTGATAAAAACTAAATAAAACCAAAAAGAATGGAGAAAGAAGAGAAGAGAAGAGAAGAGAAGAGAAGAGAAGAGAAGAGAGAAGACAGAAGACAGAAGACAGAAGAGAGAAGAGAGAAGAGAGAAGAGGAGAAGAAGAGAAGAGAAGAGAAGAGAAAAGAGAAGAGAAGAGAAGAGAAGAGAAGAGAAGAGAAGAGAAGAGAAGAGAAGAGAGAAGAAGAGAAGCCATTTCAGATCTTTCCACCAAGCAGATGAAGAAATACATTTTAGCAAGGCAAGGTTGATGACTTTCACATTTTAGACAGGTAGGAGAATCTAAACAACTATCACTTTGACCTGTTTCTAGAAAGTTTATTATTATAGACAAAGACTTTGTCTCACACAGACTAACAAAGATGCAGTTCAAATTGCATTGCTTTGAAATGAAATTGAAAAAAGAAGATATGCCCAACAGTTCAGGGGCATGCAATCCTTGGAACTGGAACTACTGAAAGAAAATCCCAGCACAGATATCAGGTCTCAGAATCAACTGTTTGTTTTTAAGTATGCAATTATCTGGCCACACTACCTGCCAGAGCAGTCAGTTCTGCTGCCAAGAGATAACTGTCCAGCTTTTTCAGAAATACAACTTCCCCTCAGAAATGTACTTCAGAGAGCAAATGAAGTAGGGGCATAGAGGATGAAATATTTTTTTTTTCTTCTATCCAGTAGCAAAAAACCTGCAGAATAATGTAATTTGAAAGGGCAAAGACTACTCCAAGAAGACTGAGAGATTACTTGAGAATGATAAAGGGGAAAAATATAAAATATGTACTGTATGGATGAAATAATGAATCCTGATAAGAATCCAGTTTAATGCTGTCTTGTTTCTTATTTCTAAAATGCATTAAAAAATCCAGGCTACAGGATAAAAGAATCATGCATTTCTTTAAATGACAGCTCCTTCCTACCTGTTGCCTTCCTGCCCTTAATCTTCTCCTTTAAAACATTACTTCAATTAGACTTTATTTTTGTGTCATGGATACTCTTACTTTACAGCTCCTATTCACCTAATTTTGTTTTTGTTGTTTTTTTTTTTTTTTTCCTACTGCAGAAAATGTAGTCAGTGCCTGGATGAATGAACAGGAATATCAGGCTTGTTTTGATGTACGGTGCAAATCTGGCAACAGAAAAAGTATTTCTTTGCAAGGAAAAGACAGTGAACAGAATAAAAAATATCCTCCTGCCTAAGAACTAATGAAAACTTAGGGACTGAGGTATCCCACTTCTGCGTAAAGACAGAAGATTTATTTTTAACTGTTCTGAAAATTTCTGTAAACTCTCTCAAATTTGATGGGTTTCATTTTAATTGAAACAAAAACATGTCAGATACTTCCTCTTCCTGAAGCCTGGGTCCAAAATTACTCCAATTTCATCATTAAAATATTTATTTAGATGTAGAGAAGGGTCTCACCAAGAACATAAAAGCAGGAAAATAACAATGACCAAGCACAACCTGTTTTCTGGGACGTACACAAAAGGATGGACACATGTGAGACAACAGAAGGGAGGCAGCCATAGAAAACTGCTTTAGACTACAGCAAAAGGTTTATACCTTGAATGCAAAACATTCTATCAACTTAATGAATCAAGCATGAAGAAATTGGCTATCAGTACAGCCTATGGAAAAAGTCCATCTCCTTATTGTGCTCTTGAGAGAGAGGAGAAAGGGCAAAACTAATGTAAATAAATCACAAGCATCTCAATGGTTTTGGCTGAACCACAACAGCTGAACTGCAGATAGCAGCCTTTGTACTAATGCTACTATTTGACATCTCCCAGTTCTCAGGAGCTTTGTCTCAGATACCTATACTGGGCCACTGTTCAGTCTTTCTGTCCACTAAGAGAAACTGGCACTTTGGAATGGTACTAAATATGAGAGATCATCCCTAGTGATTTGGATTATTTCAGTCACAAAGCCAACCTTAGCTCCAAATTAATTCCC
Source organism: Corvus moneduloides (assembly GCF_009650955.1). Lineage (NCBI taxonomy): Eukaryota > Metazoa > Chordata > Aves > Passeriformes > Corvidae > Corvus > Corvus moneduloides. Next base: position 21,092,419 of record NC_045481.1, read on the forward strand.
TCCTTTACCGTTTTTCTCTAACCCTTTTCCTAACAAGAAAGTGTAAAGCTTGTGTTGCAGGTGACTGAAATGCAATTGGATGCTATAAAACCCAAAATGTCAGCGCCTGAAATGTAAGTTTGTTGCTATTCTATTTTTCTTGTCTTTTATTTGAAGTTGTAAAAATACAGCTTTGGAGCCTTTTGGTCCCATTGGGCTAGTTTCAGTTAATTTCAATTTAACTAAAGACTGTATTTTAAGGAAAGCCAGTATTCCCTCACTTTGCTCCTTTAATGAATATCCAACTCTTATTTGTACTTTTCATTGAGCAAGTAATTATAAGTCTAATGTATAATCCTTCCACAAGTAATAAAACTCAGAGAGGAGCATGGAAATGCCATTCAGAATGCAGCCCTGACTGAAGACTGTACCATGTGTGATGACAAAGAAGATACATTTGATAGTTTATAAAATTTGTAAACATTAAGCTGCAGCACTGTGTTGAAAACCAAGTACACATTAAATTGTTCATTACAGTGTGCCCAAGCATGCCTGGGCTACAAATACAATGTTTTTTAAACACTATGAATAACTGTGTTTCCAGAATTTACACGATCCTACGTGAAACACAAGGGATTACTTAGCTACTCTCACACAAGTTTGATATGAATTAAAATTTTCAGCAGGTTCCAGTTGAAACACACTGGATTAACCCGGGTCCATCCAAACACAAAGGCTGTACAGACCTGAATTTCTGCTGAACACAGGTTTGGTTTTGCAGTCAATTCAAAAAACAATAGTGCAAGTTTGGTTTGTGAAAGACAACAAATAATTAATTTCAAAAGCCCCTGTTTAGTCTTTTTATTTAAACCATTGACTTCCCAGAAGATGGGACTAATAAGTATTGGTTTCCTGTAATTATTGATTCATTGAATCTTTTCTGAATCCTAGGCATTCATAATGCCACTCTATTATATGGATATTCTGGTATTTAACATGAATTGAGATCAAGCCACAATCCTTTTCTCTGGGAAGGCTGGAACATTGCCCTTCTCCCTTGTTTTTTTTTTGTTTGTTGGTTTGTTTGCGTTTTTTTCCCATAGCAATATAATATCTTTAGGTTTTTTTAATTTTACCCTACTTGTTTTTAATTTGGCTAAAATATTGGTTTGAAAGAAGTAGGAAATAAAGAAATAAGGAAAAAACCTGCACATGCAAAGTATGGTCCCATAAGCCTTATTTTCACAGGGACAGGCTGAAAAATTCATCATCTACAAACAGACAGAAATTGAAATACATGCGTGGAAAGGAAAAGGTGTCTGGAAGATAAAGGTGTCCTTTTTTCTTAGGGTACAACTGCATACACTCAATACTAGCCCAGAACATAAGATTAATGCTGATTCCATAAAACCATACATCTTCTAATGAAAACACAGAAATATCTTTAGCCAAGGCAGAAGCCCAGGGTACTGAGGTAGTCTCTGAGTGTGATTTATTTTCCCTTAAAAAAAAAAAAAAAAAAAAATCTCTAAAGCATTGAGCTGAATATTTTGTTTCTTTACACCAGAGACTTACTACAGCAAGCAATGGAAGAAGAAAATTTATTCATAGGGTTTGTAGTGACTGTAATTGGCTGCCAACTGGATTGGAGGTATTTTACAAAATAATTGATGAAAGGAGCAGAAAGATCCTCAGTTGGACCTTTCCTAGCCCACTTTCCTCTCAAACCAATGGATAGCAGAGCTAGAATCTAACTCAGCATATCTGTCACGGCATTCTTCAAAAAGAATTTTTTCACAGAAATAAGGTTAATAATGGAAATGTATCCTTTTGTATGTATCTCACCAAAACACTGACAAAGGGACATATGTGGTAGAGAGCAACACAGCATAGATGACTCACATTTAAAAACTTTCCTGTGCACTAGAAGAGATGAACTCATCCCCTTGGAGTAATTTATTAGTATAATGTCACATAAATTGGCATATAACCTCAAGTTAGGATATTTCCCATAATTTAAGTTTCTTTTGAAAAATTCCTACACAACTAGCAAGAATTTTTCGTTCTGTCCTGAGTTACTACTGTACAACCTAGAAATAAATGTTGAATGTTGCTTAGACTAAATATTGAAAACCAAGAAGATCATAGCTTGATCTTAGGCAACATATGAATAAGAGGAATGTCATTAACACTGAAGTTCTTTTCTTGTGCTCATTCTTCCTTTTATAACCGTACACATCATCATACCTCAGCTATCTAATGCACTGTCAGCATCACATACAACAATCTGTTTTTCACTTGGAGTAAGTTTGATCTTTTAGCATGGTGACGAAGTATCACAAGGTTGTGATTTGCCAGTGATGGGATAAAATACGTGATAGCGTATCAAGAGCCAGTTGTTCACTATTTCTGATGGATTTAGGGTGATAATTTCCAAAGATACTGAATTGTTCCACTGCATTTGGACATAAAGTCAACTAGGAGTTGTCAGTTTTGGTTAGATGGTGTGTTAACCTCTGTATCTGTAAACCTAAGGGAGAAAGTGAAATCCATACGATAAAAAAATTACAAGGCAAGCATAAGGTCCGCTCAAAAACTGGCTTAATCTTTCACATTCCTTACATTTCTACTATATATTTATATAGACAGTATCTGGGGTGTAGCTAGAGTCACCACTCCTTTTCATCAAGTCTGTTCAAAACTTTTCTACCTTAAATATTTAGAAAATATCACAAGTAGCAAAACCAAGTTTGTCATTGAATGACTTTGTAACACTGTGTAGAGCCAGGATTCACTGAGAGACCTCTGAAAAAGCATGATCCATGTACATCATACCACACAGTTGGCATGCTTATTCTTCCAGTGTAAAGGACCACTAGTTTGTTTTCCAAGAGACAGAAAATGCATCACCAGGCTGGTGAATTTATTATCAAGATGAAGCAACAAAGATTTATATAGTAACCAGTTGTTATTAAACATTAGTTTATAGGTACAGATACACTGCAAGAGAAAAACAAAATGAAAAATATCTGTACCTGTGGGGTAATGTTCATTCACTGGCCAGCTGTCAACCTGAAGTGTTGCATTGCCACCATTCCTGGTAAAGCGTACTACATGGTATTTGCCATCATTTACAGGTGTGCTTTCCTCTTTAATAGAGATGTCCACTGTGCCAATATTGAAGACTACACCAATCTTGCCTTGCTCCTAAAAGAAGAAAAGAAACAAATGTTTTTAAATTGCTGTCACTTAGGAGAATGTTCTTGGCCTATAAATCTCTAGTGGGTAATTTTGCCAGTAGATGGCACTGAAGAATACACAGAAGCATCATTTTGAGCTTTCTCAGGACACATTTCATTGGTTCTGCTTCAATGCAAATGCTGTCTTTCACACTGTTCTTTACAGCATTCACCTGAGGACAGTGACTCATTTGTTCCCGTAAAACATCACAGAAGACAGGTGAGAAACCAGGCAACAAAAATCAGGAGATGTGGATAAAGAGTTATTTGAGCAACATCTCTACTGATTATTACAAGTCATTTGTTATATAAAATGGAGCCACAGACTGGCTGTATCCCAACACCTGTTTTGTTCTGTTATTCTTCTTGGGAAACAAACAGTCCTCACCCCAAAACAAACAACTGTGGGATCCAGAAGGAAGAATGCAGTTGTAAGATGAATGGAACTCAAAGGGAGCAGGAACGTAATTAGCTGACTTTGACAACCTGAGGGAAGCTAATTGCTAAAATACCTAAAAGACAGGAACAGCCCATCTTATTCTTCTGCACACCAAGCAGTGCCTTACCAATAAAGCAGTCCTCCATAGTGTCTTCCTAAAATTTTCCACCAGTCACTGACTGAAAGGGAAGAGCAGGCAAAGCCTGTTGTAGTAGCCACAACACTTCCCTCTGCAGCTCCCCTCAAGCAGTTCCAAGTAATGACCATATTCAATGACCTCAGGTTGTAAAATACACACCCAGAGTATATTCAGATTAGATATATGCATTTAATACTACTGATTTAACCAGTGACAAAAATTCTTATCACTGTACAATTAAGAGGAATGCATCTTCAAACATTGAGTAAGGAGAGGCACAGTATGCTGGTGTCAACAATTATGAAGGCATATTATGTGTACTGCACAGATCCAAAACTGTTACAGACAGGCAGAACTAAAATGTATCATATAGGAAATCAAGACATTTGCTAGCCATCCATACCATAAAATTTGTGAAGCTTTGCTGACAGTTTTAAAAGAAAAATCAAGGAAGAAACAACAACAGAGAGTAGATGGCCATCGTCTGTGCAAATATATCTTCTTTGAAAAAAACCTGAGGTATAATAAAGGGTCATGGGACAGTTCTGTTCCTATGTTACATATCTGCTTAGTGGGCAGAGGACTCCATCCTTCAGGGCTGTTACCCTAACTTTACTACATTCACATTAGCAAAATCAGCAATGAGAAAGAAACCTCTCCTCTTGTACTCGATGTCCACCTTGGATCCCTCTCCTGGATTTAATCCTGTCTCCTGATATCAAAAGACCTTTTTTCCTTAAAATTTTGCTATGTTTCAATTTCTCAGGAGGCCTTTCTGATTCTTGCTTTACCTTATATTTCAAAGCTTACTCATACCAAAATACTCATCACAAGTTCCTTGTATCTCCAATACACTTATTTTCTTTGATATTTTCTTCCTAACACCAAATCTCCTGGTATCAGACTACAATATTGTTTTAGAAAAGGAAAGCAGACAGTCCTGTAGCTGAAGCGGTCATGAACAGTGGTTCAATTACAGGAAGTTTAGCACTAAAACAGTAAGCATCTTGGTTTTTCTCTCATTACAACAGTAAATCTTTGACTGTGCTAAATGTATGCTGGATAGCAAGTTTCATGTACATTCATACTGTTATTCTTTGGAGGGACTTTTCTTCAAGATATCAGTAACATCTTTCTCTTTTCACTGGAACATGAGGTAAGTGGATTGCTGCTCCCAGCAGATACATGAACTCAGATGCCATTTGAAAACAACTAATGTTTCTTCTCTTATGCTAGTCCAAAAATAAGTGAAGTTTCAGTTAACAAATATTTATTTCAGGTAAAAGCATTGCTGGCAGACCTTTACCACTTCTTTGACATATGAAGTAAGTGATCTCCCAACACTGTTTTAGTGAATCTTTTGCTGGCAACCATATAATTATCTTTACCTGCACAGCAATTAGCAAAGAGCACGTGATTAATTTTTTCCTCAAAGACTCCTATAATATATAGTGACCAGGTAAGCTGGCTACTGACATTGTGGTTTTGCAAAGTGTGGCTTTACAATCAACTTCCTGGACCTCTCATATTGCTTTTTAATTGCCATCAATACATCAAGCTTCTTTGGCAAACTGTGGCTGCTCTAAGAAGAGTCCACCTTGGTGAAGGCATAGCATGAGCAGGTAAGATGAAGAGCTGCACCTCTTCTAATGGAACAGCTCACCACCACCACAGAAGAGGAAGGGATTAAGAGGTATTCAGCAGAGTGAAAACTGCATACCTTTAAGCCTACAGGCTCAATGAGGCAAAGGTAAAAACTAGCAAGTAAGGAAAGGATGGTGGGAAGTTCAATTAATCTCTGAAGAAGGAGAAAATTTTTTTGATTTCTCCTTAGATGAAAAGGAGAATAGTACCTTTCACCATTTCTTTTCCCAGGGCTTGAAGGAAAAGACCTATTTAAAAGGCTAGTGATAAGAGGGCAAACTGGGAAATAGATAAGATTCTGGAAGAAGAGGACTGCAAAATGCCAGTGGCCTTTAGTCTGATGGAGAGAAGAGGGAAATGAGCAAACTGGTGCCTTCTCCATCCCAAGAGCCAGCCCCTCCCAGAGTCAGAAAAAACAGCCCTCCTAAAATCAGTGTAACACTTAGCTGTAATTAAGAAATGCAAACATTTGTCTAAAAAAAAAATCATGGGCCTGATGGATGGCCTATTCCAGGTCTCTTCAGATGACTCTTGGGCAGAGCTCCCTGTTACTCTTTAACCCAAGTTTTGCAGAAGCACGACTTCTGAGACTCTTATTTGAATTGAGGAGGAACTTGTAATGAAAATGGTTTTGCTCCAATTACCAGGATAAAACACAATACAACACAATATGTCAAAAGTAGGGCTACTGAAGCCAAACGGCACACACAGACCCTAAGATACAGGTTATTCATGATATTTTATATCTCCAGGGCACCAGACACTACAAAAAATTAGTTTACACATTCCTGGCAGAAGAAAAAAAATAAAGTAAAGCAAAGCACAGAGAAAATCCTACAGCAAAGAACAGTGACCATGGACACAGGGGACAGATCCTCAATTTATTTTCAATATCGCTTCAATTCCAGTTTCCTGCACTACAGCGCTTCATTAAAAACAGCTTTTACCAAGACCTACCTTCCTGCTAAATCTGCAATACAAGCTTTACCATTAAGGTTTAACACTTCATGATGGACATGACCTTTCATTCCTTTCCCCACACATTCAGCTGCTGGATTTTCTTTCCACATAACCAAGCAAAGGTATTAACTAGACCAGTAAATATGTGAGAAAGAAAGATTTACCTTTGAGCCACTGCCTATAAAGTTTATTTTGTAGCTATGGAAAAAAAAATCCTAACTATAAGTAAGGAAAAAGGTGAATACAGAGCCATACAGAGCAAACAAGTTACACAGTCCAGAAGGGCTCAAGAGAATTTTAACAGACAGTGCAAATTTTTTCCTCTCTATATTGGTATTCACTGGATGCCCCAAAAACTTTCCATGAAAAGGCAACCATTAATTAATGTTTTCGAAATCTCCAAGTGACATCAAGTGCTGGCATTACGTCTTGGAAAACTGAGAACCATTTTATTTATAAATAATGAAATGAACTCAACATTCAATCTGTTTTACTTTTCCTCTTCTTTCTTTAAGGTTACTGTGCCTAAAAGGATTTTTAAAATTTTTCAAGAATTTGTCTGGAGCTGATTTGTCCCATAAAATTGCTGCCCTCAAAAGCCACATTACCATTTCATTGCTTACAGTCCTTCTGGAGATAAATTCCTGCCATTATGTCTCTAAGACTTTAGAAATATAGTTATGATCACATAATGGAATGGTTGTAGATAAATTATGAGAACAAAAAAATGTGCAAAGTACTGAAAAAAAAATAAATTGCACAAGGCTTCTCCTTCACCTGTCTACTCTATACGGACTCCTGGCAACAGTTTGTTATATCCACAATTACCAAACATTTTGAACATTGTTAAATGACACAAGAGCTACTTTACAGCCTGGATCAGGAGATTGGCAATTTATTGCTTGCCCTGAAGCATTAATTCACTTTGGACACCTTTTCTTCTACCTTTTTGTAAACCAGAGTCTTCATCTATGACAGAGGAGTTAAAGGTACCTATCTTTCCAAGCTCTACAAGCCCTGAAAATCCAGATATATTTTACTTAAACATTGGTGATATACTGCTAATCCCAACCTTTCAGCCCTGAGAGCAACTACAGTCTGAGAGGAGCAGGTCCTAAGCTTTTCTCAGCTTCTACTTTCAACTCCTTCAAAACCTGTTCCTTTCTTCTAAAGGGACCTCAGGAACGGGTCTGACAATTTTAGCAGGTATGTTTTATCTTTTGTTTCCCTCCATTCAAAAAGAAGTAGAGCCTGTCCTCTGTACAAATTGTCAGGTCTTTCCTTTCTCCATGCCATACCTTTACATTTTGAAGGCATCTGTCTTTTTGTAGCAGACCAAGTAGAAAGAAAGTAAAATGGGGTTGGCAGTGATTTTGTAAGATGAGCAGTTGGAAAGTGTTAGAGGGTACACATACATGAACATACATGCACTCTGTGCTCTTAAAAGGGCTTTACCCTTTTCTTAATCTAAAATTCAAACAGTCCACACTAAAAGTATATAGTTGTTCCCTGTGTGCAGAAAGCATTTCATTTCAAAAACCAAGAGAGAAAACTCCAGGCATTAGGACAGATCCTACTCTCAGCTGCATCAATGTGAATCAATAGCAATTCTGTTGAAGAAACTCAATGCCTACTGATGCAAGTGGAAGAAGAGTTATCCCAGTATCTTTATGTTGTTTTGCTTATTTTTCTGAAGCAAAATATAAAATTAAAGGAAGCATTTATAAAAATACCTGAAATCTGACTACCATCCCAGCCTGTATTTTTTCACACTCATTTTAGATAATAATTTTTTAAATAGCCACTACTGCACAGACTGCCTCCTCCTCCCACCCTGGCTGGTTCCAACATGGCTAGACATCAGCCCAAACCTGGCAGACAATACTCCTAGTTACTCTGTCCTGCAGATCACTGCTGATTTTGCTTCTCTCATTTGAAAGGGATACAAGCTCTTTTAGTAATACAACAAGCCATTTCTCACTGTAGGAAGGTTTAGTAAACTTTCTCTCCCCACCCACAAATGCCACACACATACACTTCATCTGCACTACCCTCTAAATTCAGGAAAATTGTTTTGTTTTTTATAACCCTGAGAACTGCTCTTCCTGGAATGGCTTGCTTCTGCTTAGGCTCCTCACACTTGCAGTCTATGTTTTTAAAAAGAGATTGAACTTTTATTTCTCCCTCTTTGGAATTGTTTTCAGTTTCTTTTCTTGATTTCCTTTTGTTTTGTTTGCCTGGTTGTTTTTTTATTTTTGTTTGCCTCAAACTTGCTTCTGGATGTTAGTCCTGCTGAAGGATTGCTCACTTTCTGTGGTTCAGGGGGCTTTGCACAACAGTGCTAAATGTAGAGAGTTATCCATGAGAACTCAAGGTATAAATGCATATTCCACAGCGGACACTCATTTATTACTACAACTACAAATCACTTTATGTGAACTTTCAATGTAAACAGAAAGTCCTTTTCTGATTAGAAAGGTGGTAAAGAACAGCACTGTCCTTAGAGGACCCTTCTGGGCTGCAGTTAGAACTGAATGCACGGCTGGACAGATCTTTCTGGTATACACGTATCAATGGATTTAAGAAGGGGAATTTAAGAAAGGGTATTAGAACCTGTATTCAGCACAGAGTATAAGGCAGTTAGTTCTACTCTGACTGGCCATATTTAGTACTGTTTTTAATATCACTGAGAGGTAAGTGTGAAATCAGGATTCAATATGTAATAAACTCTAGAGCTGGGTAAAGGGAGAGTTTACTGAATGAAGTCTGCCTTTATCCAAACAGTGATGGCAGGGGAAGTACGTTCAAGAATCAGTATTGCCACCCCAGCAAATATGATAATCAACAAAACCAGCAAATGCTCTTAGAGAAATTACAGGCACTGAAGTTCACCTGACTTGGAAGTTTTTATTCAGGGTGCCAACACTTTACACTTACCTTGAAACAAGAACAAATGTTGTTAAGGGGAAAGGAAGTACACAGGTCAGCTAATTTTGTTTGATTTTTAAGGCCTGTTAAAAGAAGCAGTAGGTCATCTTTTGTTATATACTGTTTGTTACTGCTTCTTTAAGATGCTCAACCAGATCTACTCAGTGCCAGTTACAAACCTATTTATCAGAAAGAATCACACACACACAGAGGATAAAATAAATAGAAATTATTACCCTTTGGGGGCATGGTTTTTAAAAGAAGCAATTCTCAGAGATACATAATTTATAGGGCTAAAAAGGACAATTATTATAATCTACTCTCCTCTAAAATTTTATAGGAGGTCATATATCTTGTCTGAATTGATTCTTTTTTAAACTACAGGATATATTTTAGAGCAGCACTTATTTGTGATTTGCAGCTGAGGAAAGAAGCCTTGGATTCATTGCAGTTGCTTCTTTGATGAGATTGGCCTAGAGTTGAACATGGTCAAAAAGGCAGGTGGAATTCAAGAATTATATTGAAAAGGAACAGTGTACAAAAGGAAAACCACTATTATAAGTTAATGGTGGACTTTTGACTTAAATTCTTGAACACAGTACACAGAAATTTACAGGCCATCATGAAAAGAAAAGGAGGAGATCTAAAAGGTTCAAAAAAGTAGTACACTTGAAACTGTGTATATACTCATAAAGCAATGATTCAGCACTGTTTCTTTATAACTCAAAGAACTACAAATATATAATAAAAGCATTTGACAATTATTTTAAGCAAAAAAGTACCAAATTCATGGGAAGAATCAAGAGCCATTGAATACAACTATATGAATATAACCTTTTGCTCAGCTCTTCCTGAAAAGCAGATTGTTATTGTTTCTTTTAATTGTTACTTCCTATATTGAAACACCATCTAGCATCACACTGCCATAAATGACTTCTAAGTCTGTGATCAAGCCAAAATTTTCTGGAAGGTTTCTCCTGATCCTTGTTCATTTTAAGAAGTGGTGAAACAATGAAATTGGGAAAGATTAATGAGAATCTAATCTTTTCTGTTGAAGGCTTAGGAAAGGTAGTTTGGATCAACATCTGCCATGGCCAGGCTGCTGCCTTTAGCCCATCCTCCGAGCAAAAAAAATTCTAAAGCAGATGACTTAAGGTTCCAGCTTCATCTTTCCATTACTGCAAACTCTCTTCTCAGTTTTATAGAGCGTAAGAGAAAATCACTCAGCTCTCTGAGTTTTTTGCTTGAAAGCAGGATTTCCAATCCTTCATTTCAATTTCCCCATGGCCCTGAAACTCCTTCATTTTACTTATACATTTTTTCAAGTGGAGACACCAGAAATTTTTAATTTTAGTTTACAAAAGTACACAATCTTACCATGGGGGCTCACATTTCAGGCTTATTCACCATGATCAATAGTCTAATTCAGGAGTGCTCTCTGGAAGTGTTCCTTGTATTGAAAAACAACCTCTACTCATTGGTTGGAGACATATTACATTATTTGGCTAAAGTAAAATTTATAGCAGTTTCTTTGTTAAGAGCTTAACAAATTTTCCAAACTGCCCTTCATTTTTTGCCCATTGAATGTTTATGTAGGACACAGACAGTAATATAATACTTATTTAATGGCCCATACTACAAGAAATTGTAGTACAGCAATATACTGCTACTAAAGTACGCCTATCTCCTGTTCTTCAATTTTTTTTGACCAAACACCTTTGCAATATTACAGCAATAGAGCTACAAGTGGGATGTGAACTTGCCATTCTCTTGCTTTAATTTTGCCTAATCGCCTTCTCTCCCTGCGTCTTTTCCTCTTCCAATCTTTGCCTTTTGTCTAATAAAAGTTTCTTTTATAAACAAAACTACCCTGAAGACAAGCCAAAAAATGGACAAGAAGCTCAATTCTGTGACAATTCTACCAGGAGCAGGAGTGGCTCATTATGTACAACAACACACACAAGATATGTGCACCAAGAAAAGAGATGAAATGTGGAAGCTGCTTGTTTATTTCAGCTGAGATACCCTGCACCAGACAAGAGCTTTACGTATCACTGAAGTGGTTTAGGTAACATTAATATATAATATCAGAGACTTACACTTAGGAATTAATTTTGCACCAGAAGTTAACATATTTTGTGTACAGTTTGAGACCTTTAAATTTTAACTCACAAAGGTAATCAAGACTAGTTAGATAGAGTACACGGTTGAAAGAAAAGATTTTTGCTTTTACTGCTGCTCTGCTGTACCTTGAAAAAGCCACTTTCATTTCTCTCTCTCCAGTTTGTCTTTTTATAATGTGAAGTTACATTATCTAAAGGATTATCAAACTGTATATCTGTATGTTATCTTCCCCAGTGGAGCCCTGGTATCCAGTGGGGCCTCCAGATGTTGTTGCAGTGCAGTTAATTAATATCAAGCAGAGTATCCTGATTAACAGTTTCATCGTTACCATGACGAGGCTTGTACTAAGCTCCCCCTAAACCCATTTCCACAAAATCTGGGGAATGCTGTGGCACATCTAGTTGCTCTTCTATCTGACACCTGCCAAGTCTAGTAATCAGTGATATTCATCAGTCTTAAAAGGGAGGCTTCCTTCCGTGCCATTCAGTGCCTAGGATGGTGCGCCCAATTAAATCTGTTTTCCCATTACCAAGGATAGCACCAATACACTGCCAGTCAATTAACAGGCAGTAAAATATTTCAAGAAACACATGCAGGTGTGTTTAGGCCACAAAATTTGCAAAAAAACAATTGTTATTACACAGCTGGTGAAACTCCAGCCAAGAGGCTGCTAATCCCCACTCATTTAGGGGTATCATACTGGAAGTAGAGAAGCTTCTGACAGCTTCTCACAGAAGACACCTATGTAGCCCTCTCATACCAAAACCCTGCCATACAAACCCAATACATACACAAAATATGGAATTAAAGATCTTATACTTACAGGCCGTGTGGAATAAACTATGTACCTTAACTACTAGGCTTCCTTATCAAAAGCATTGGTACAATTGTGAGATGTCAGTGAGCTGAAGGCACAGCATATATATTACTCAGTAACAGCAATCAGAGCTGTCTGTCTCAACCCATAACCCACAGAAAAGTGAGCACTCGTCAAGAAGATGGCATTAAAAAAGGACACTGCTGTCTGACAGGAAAGGTGATCACAAATACCAACTTGCCACCATCCAATTAACCCAAGTGCAATAGATACAGAAGTGCAAGGGCTGAAGAGGCTTTGGACAAAGTTAATCTATTTAAACTTGGTTTTGCCTAGAGTATATTTTTTTGCAAACTCTCTTCTCTTAATCATAAAGAATATTCTAGGGTTTCAGAGTGGTCCAAAAATATTTGTTCAAAGGCATTATATGACTAAGCACTATATACTACTGTATTTTCTTTTCTTAGTGTTTTCTTTACAGAATTTTAATTGAATAGAATTCTCATAAAATTTAATGCATCCAGGGCCTGTGTTCTAGGTTCCTTTTGAAATCTATGAAACAGATTCCATGAACTGTATAATATCAACAGCATATTGTAACCAAAGTAGTCTTCTTTACCAGACAAGTGAGTGGTTTAAGCCAAGGTTTAATAGGTCTCTCCAATGCAAAAAGAAAAAGAAGGAAATATAAGGATTTGTAAACATAAAAACAGTACCTGGATTCAATAACAGCTTATTCCTAGCTTTTCAAAGCTCACTTTTTAAATATGGCAGGTTTTTTTTAAAGTTAGTTTAATGTGGCTTTTTAGATGTGGCTGGACTCCAGCTGAAGGCATTTCTAATCCTGAATCAAAGAGGTTTCCTAAGATTTTTAATGGAAGCAGAACATTAAAAATACATGAACATTGCAGTATAGGAAACTTATATTTCTAATGAAAATAGTCTAATTACCCAAAATAATTTAGTAGTCTACAGATTGCATGACAGAGCACTGATAGGTCAGAAATAGTGGAATATTAGACAGAGATGGGAAAAGAGAAGAGGAGAACATAGTGGTTTGGAGAAACAGCTCACAAAGGAGGCCACCAGTACCATTTGCATGCTGGAAAGCAGAGATGACGACAAATGACTTGACAAAATTTTGCAGAAACTAGAAGTTAGAGGAACAGAGCAAATAATTGAAATGTCCTTTCATTCTTAAGCCACTACCTAGCAATTTACATTACCTTAACTTTGCTACCAAGGAACATTTCAAACACTCATATTTTACATATGCATAGGATGCACTAACTATGAAATAGGTCAAAAGGCTACATCTGAAACTTGTTGGAAATAGCACCTCACATCAAGACCGACTTTTCCTACAAAGATGAGAATTTTATTGAATCGAGATAGGCCGCTGGGAAAAATTACAATTTGGCTATTTGCATATTTATTTTGTGTTGCAGAATTTGCTTACTCTAAAGCTGTTTGGCAAAGTCATATCAGCTGAGCCCCTTGCCAAGTTTGTATTATGTTAGTTAAAACAGAACTTCTCATGTCAAATGGAAACTTGATTATTGGGAATGGATGTCATAAAGAAAGCTGGAGTACTTCCAGTACAGATTTTTTTGCATAGTAGGTGCGGGACGAAGTAGTGAGTAAGGAGAAGGTTAATGTCACAATTTCAGTTTCCATACTTCTTCCTGATATCTTCTCTGCACTTTCTAGGAAAAATATTATGAGATGTAAAAGGACAACCAATATATCAAAGGCAACTCCTGTCTTAGGACTGTGCTGAGATCTTAATCCTACTGTAATACCAGAGGTGCTTAGAAGATGAGTGTCCTGTAGGTTCTAAAACACTTTGAAATCAGTGGGAGAGAAACACAAAAGAACTTAACATAAGGATGCATTCCAGTACTCAGCCTCCCTTGTCCCTACGGCCACTCACTTATTCATGTTAACTTCCATGGGAAGAAGCTATGTTTCATCAGGCCTGTAGGAAGGGACAAAGACAACCTTTAGGGACAATCCTTTATTCAGAAATCATTGTAGCTACCATTAGGAACACTGAAGTAAAGGAAGCTCAGGGTATGGGAGGTAAGACCAGTAAAAAAATAGCCCTAACATGTCCATTCCTTGATCAAAAAAATTTTTTTCTGAATAAACTGGAGAAGCCAAAGGAATTTAGAGATACAGTACTGTTGTGATTTAGACTATACAGTTTATGCTTACATACTAGAAGGAAAATTTTTCTTCCTTTCGTACAGCAGTTTGTGATTTAGCAACACTCAGTAAATATTACCCAAGTGCAAGAACAGAGTTCTTCTGTTCATTCATTATTTTGTCAGCAGGCTGCTGAAAATAGTAGGTCAAACCCTGACATTTCTATTCAGGAAAAAGCCCTACAAAGGACCCAGCTATGAAAAAGGATTTAGCTTGATACTGTATGTTCAGAACAAAATAACATAGCCTTTAAAAATCAAATTTTAAAGAACTGCCATTTTGTTTAAGGAAGTAAGATGCACCTTATCTTTTTGCAGTAATATGACTATAGCACCAACTTTCCATATTTTCTCCTTCCTACACAATTTAGCCATCTGACTAGTTGATTGGGAGAAACAATTAACTTGCAACAGGCTGATCTTGTAAAATACAAATTGAAGATGCAATAAGGGTGATGAATGTCTGTGACCAACTATTATGGCTGTTGTCTGTGTCTTCAGGCAGATGGAGGACAGTACTGGCAGCATATGGCATGGGAGTTTGGGCTTGGAAGGCAGATACAGCAGACTTCTGATAAAAGGAATTAAAACCAAAGCAGCATGGTGGCTAGAAAGCCAGTCTGACAGACCAAACTGTTGATCGCCTTCCTCATTTCTGCATCTCTACATCTTAGCCAGTTCTACAGGACCCCCTCTCCATTCCTACTGCTTGCCTTTTAGCTCTGCCTGCAGAGAGTCAAGAAGCCTTAGCTGGAAAGGGGCTAGAGCCAACAGTCATTTTGGCAGATGCAGCCAGGCAGCAGTGGTCAGCTGGTGAAGCTGGCCAGGGTGAAAGTCTCATCAAACTGTATGAATCCTGCTTGCTCCTTGAAAACCTTAAGGGATAACTGAGTGCTTTCGAAAATGGTTATTTGGGCACTTTGGTTGCTGGGATACACCAAAGCAAAAGGTGATGGAGATCAGCAGCTGTCCCTAGAGCCTCTCACTACAGCTTCAATGGTAAGGCCCACAGGAGTGCAGCGCCTTGGGCCCTGGGGTATAACAGGATACTCTGCACATCACACTGTCACCTGGCCACTGCTGCATGGAAGCCAATGCCTTAATCTTTTGCACTAGCTGTGCCCCAGTTTCCTATGGGCTTTAAAGTCTATAGGCATTTTTTTTTTCTCCTGACTAGTCTGAACACTAACCCTGGATAACCTTTCATCTCACGCAGTTCTCCTTCTTGTCACACCAAAGTTTGGACTTGTTTCTTCTCCCAATATATTCCCCATTTCATTCCTCTAGGCATCTTTTATTTAAGAGGACCCAACTGCACTGTAAATGGAAGGGGTTTCCCTGCAGTTTGGTAAAATCTTAGAATGATTTCACTGATACTTTGTCATATATTTTCTGAATTACATTAAAAGAGGAGAAGCTGGTTTTAGTTAACCTTCTTGATAAGCAACAGTTGACAAGATCATTGAAAATTACCTACTTTCTCAACTCTATTGATGGGTCTGCTTATGTCCATGCATAATAGTGTAATGAGGAGTCACATCCTTTCAATATCTTTGCTATACCTATGCTATAGACAGACTGTGGCTTTCAAGAACTTTTTAAAGGGCAACTACCAGCCAGTTCAGTAGAAACTTTAGTGTTGTCAGTTTAAAAATAGTACATAGAATCATAGAATGATTTGGACTGGAAGAGATCTTAGAGATCATCTGTTTCCATCCTCCCCTGCCATGGGCACCTTCCAGGAGACCAAGTTGCTCCAAGCCCCATCCAACCTGGCCTCAAACACTTCCAGGGATAGGGCAGCCACCATTTCATTAGGCAAACTGTGCCAGTCCCTTGCTACCTTCATAGTATATAATTATATACTAATCAGAAATTATACAATAGTGAAAACAGCCATTTTTTATAAGAACACTGGCTTTCACATGCAAAAAAAAAAAAATTTCTCCTGAGGATAATACACATCTTCAAGATTCAAAATATTATTTTGCAAATTGGTGGACAATGCTAGTGACACAGCCTTGTCAGACTATAAAGAAAATAGCAACAAAACAAAGCACACAGTATGTGTATGTATGTGGGAGCACTTCAGGAACAAACAAAAAGGAATGCTGGCATGGATTGTCTGTGTTTGTAGCTATCATGTGTTCTACGTTTAGCCACATTACAATGGGAAGAAGATGAGAAAATACAACAAAAATAGCACGTATCTGCTTTTTGCAATGGTCCTGTTCATCTCCGTGGAATCTCACTGCTCCTCTGAATAACTATTGCTATCCTCAAATTGCTTTGTACTTCATCACAATATTAATAATCGAAGACTCTCCTTCAGAAAATGGGTACAATTGCTTTGGAATTAGTAATATGAAATTTATGCTGATCCACCGAACATCATTCATGCTCTTGGACCAAAGAAGAATTAAGTACATGACATAAGTGAAAGGAGCTCCAGGGAACTCATGTAACAGCAGTCTGCAGGCAAAGATAACCTATACTAACACCTAAAGGATGGATAAAACAAACAGATTGCAGTTCGGTATCATAAAATCACGACGGTCTCTTTTCACACCAGAACACAAGTTAACCTAAATACAGTCTCCCTAAATAGATGGGTACAAATGCCAGCCTGAATGCACAGCAAATTCCTGCGTCAGCCCTCTGAAAGTTTCAGAAGGGTTTGCACAGCTTCTCATCAATGAGCCTCAAACCCTAGCAGAACTGTCCCAGTGTGGGAAAAGAGAATGAATGGCCAGAATACTTCAGAGAGCACAACCGCTGGTTCAAAACTTCAGGTTTGTTTCAAAAAAAAGTATCAAAGATTTAAAAAATTCCACACCATGATGGCTTTTAAACTTCTCAGATTTACCATAATGAAATGAAAAAGCAATAAAAACATTACAATTGTTTTATTTAATTACCCAAATTTTGTCAGAATTTTAATTTCTAGAGATATTACTTCTTCCATTTGGTTTGTATTTTCATCCTCTGTTTTCCTTTGAAGAAAAAAAGGAAGGAGAAAAGATGACAAAATGAGATAAAGCAGAAATGTTCTTATCACTTATAAGCCTAAACTTCAGCTATTCATTTTTCCTGAAGACGCAATTTTCGAATACAAACAGCAACATTATCTTCAGTGGAAAGCATTCAAACTCTAAAAATGTGTCCAGTTAAAATCTTGCTTTGTTATGTTTGTAATTTATTTTTATCTTTCCTAGACAATGAAATATGTGAGTTTCTCAAATTGAAATTATATGCAGAGCATAACCACATCAAACTGGTGGCTCGTGCAGCCTACTATGACCTTCAAAAAGACATATCATAATCTTCTGATTTTGTATACTATATTTATTCAGTGCGGTTGTGGCTCTTACTAAAGAGGCTGGCCTTCCTTAAGCTCCCTGCCAAACTCTGGGAATCATTATCTCAAGGGAACTATAAGAAGAATTACTATCAAGGGAGATAACACTGCGGTCTTTTTAATAAGGACTCTTCTTGACATTGAAGCACGTGCTACATGGTGGCAAGGGAAAGTTTGTTGAATATAATTTCTTCATGCAAAGTTATTTGAATCTTATATTGGTTTGGTGCTTTTTAAAATGCAATTATCAATTCACTTTTATCATGGTGCACTTTCTTCTTTCAGGTGACTACATCTCGGATTGTTTGGGGGTGATTTTGTTTTTCATGTTGCATATTCAACAAAGATGCAACCCTAAAGTATCACAGTCAGTGGTTAACAACTCTGCAGCCTTCAAGGTGGCACTGGAGACATGCACTTCCCCCAGCCTTCAGGGCTATATTTCCTTCTTTATTTGTGAAACTACGTAGGTGGTTTCAAGAAGAAAAAAGAACATGAAAGCCTTGCTATCTTTTGTAGCAAACACTTCTTCAACAGAATGATCTGAAATGGGAAGGAAGCATGAAAGAGGCTTTATTGTTTTTGTGAGAAAGGTTAATAGCAAGAGCTGCATTTAAGAAATAAAAGAAAAAAAAAAGGTGAGGGAAATGAAAAAAAAAGCCAACAGCTATGTCCCAATTTTGATCAAAGCAATAGAGAGGTAGCTGTTCCAAGTGTCTCCCCATTTTTCTGGATAACTTTATAGACATGCAAGATACAATACTTCATTAGTAACTTTTTTTTTAAACATCCAACTGCATGCAACAAACAGCAAGGAAAACTCCTTCCTAATACTCCTCCTATGTGCCATCCTCATTAGCCAATGCACCTTCTGAGAGGATTCCAAGAAAAGGAGTGAGATTCAAACCCTACAACACTTTCTCTCTTCAGGTTTTCAGGACAAATGGACAGTAAGGGGTACGAAATTATTCTGTGTGCATACTAAAACCTGACTTTTTTTGTGATTTGCAATTTTTCCAACCACTATCAGTTGGGCTGAGACTCTAACTCATTTGCTGGAAACTACCAAGCATCTACAGAAGAATTGGCATTTTCTTTTGTTACCTGTGTGGATTGAGATCAACTGCTAACTAGAAATTAAGAGCATTGTTTAATCCTGGCAGCATTCCTTAGACTTCAGTGTTGTTTATCTAGAAATACATTTGGCTTGAAAACTGTTGCTTTAAATTGATCCTCTGAGTCTTCTTAACCCTGTTAGCAGTGGAGGACTGGGTATACTGCATTATTTTCTGAGATTTGCCTGTGGTTTACTCGCAAAAGCCACTTTACTATCATTGCATTGACACGCAAATGGAACCTGCACTTAACCCTGCCACATTTGCCAGCTGAACACAAATCAAAGATTTCCACTCTTCATTGTCAAAAAGATGAACTATTTTCTGTCCAACTCAAAGAGCCCTAGTATATCCAGATCAGTCACTTTCCAGAAATGATGTAAGCCACAATACTGGGTCTTGACCACTAACGTCTCAGAACATTTCCCTCTTTTGACTATGGGTTTATGTGTACTTTTCTTGCTGTGACAAGCAATTTTGAGAACAGTCTGCAGTTCCATTTGTGTATGTCACTTATAAGTTATAGTGCTTTTTGTCTTGTATACCAGGGTTAGAACAATGATCTGAATTGCTCCTTCCTGAAGAGTCTCTCATAAAACTATGAAAAGGAAAAATGGGAGAGATTAAGGAGGAAGCAGACCCACAAAAGCATCAATACTGTGTACCAAAATACTACTGCTAGCACAGATCAGTGTCTCTACTGGGTGTTTGAGATAGCTGAAAAAGAGAACAGATGCAATGACTCATGTTACTAAAGGTACAGTGCTTGTGATCAGAGCTGAGTTTCCTGGATTGTTAAATCAGCAACTTTCTTAAATGTTGAATTAAAGACATTTTAAATAGTATTTCAAAGTTACAGTTGGTTACATTTGAGCAATTCAACATTAGCCAAGTGCTGATCTTAACAATGCCACATTAAATATTTTCTTTTTAATTAAGGTAATAGCTAAGCTCTGAGGATGGGTATTGGTTTACACTTCGTTAATTTTACTGTTAAATGGAAAATAAGATATAGAAAGAGATTAGCAGAACACTGTGACAGAAGGGCCCTTTCGGCCAGCCTGAACCATCACAATGCTTGCAGTTCCAGAGCCATCAGTTTCAGAGTGAGTCAGGCTGTGTGTGCAGGAGCCCCGAGCTCAGGGTGGCTCAGCACCCACAGCTGCACACACAGCTCATAGGAGCAGCCAGCACACACCGGTCTGACAGCCACGCTGGCTGCTGTCCACACAACACAGTTCAGCTTCTGCACAGATACAGGTGAACTTTGTTTTTCAGCAGCAAAAGGGCAGTTCTGCAAGCTCCTTTCTATTGGCTGGTGGAGTATTAACACTGGGTATCGTTCCAGCATGATAAAGGGAAAATTTATGTATGCCAGCAACAATTTAGGCAGCAAATTACCTACTTTGCTTACCCAAGTTTAACCAGATTGCAACATGATACAACATTGCTATCATGTAACAAAATCCTGCAGTTTCAAGAGGATTACTTAGATTTGAATTAGAAATTAAAATTAGTAGTGCTATACAGAGGCTTCTATAATAGGGAAGTCTCAAAAAACTCAAAGTACTTCAAACTAGGAAAGTTAAAAATGTGAAAGTAAGAGACGTACAAAATAATGTATGAAACTGAGAAGTCAAGTCAAGCACTTTGATTCATCTTTTCTGCTTAACAGACAATTTATGAAACTATGTTATCCTTTTCTAACACAACACTAGTTTGTAATCTAGGCATGTATTTGCTACAAAATATTTTTGAGACCACTGCATTAGGAGTTAACATTCACAGAGGTAACAAAAATTTCTGAGGATGAAATCTTCTTTTCAAGAGACCAACAATAAAGACTCTTGTGCTCCAGAATATAAAATGAACTGCTAGTTCTTAGAGAAAAAACTTTTGCTGGAGCCCAAACAAGGAGTTGCTTCCTCTCCTTGTGTTGGTTTTGCTTGGTAAAAGTTACTGGCTAAGAAATTCCCTTCTGGAACACATTGATAATTCTTCTGTGCTCAAAATTATCATTCTGAATATAGGAGCTCTTAAAAGTTTTTGTCATGGATTTGGGTCCTGTTTCCACAAGCAGTAAATGCTTAATCTGATTTTTCAAAATTAGGCCCACTCCTCTAATATATGATGAAAAGAAGCTCCTTTACCCTTCATAATTACTAGAGAAAATTGTTAACTGCTAAGACATGTAAACGGCTTTCCTCATGCTCTCTGTTTGAAATTATCACATAATTCTTGCTCACAGGATTTATTACAGGGTAAGGGAAGATTCTCATTGGATCCATTCTGAAAACATCAGTAGCATATCACTGCTCGCCAGGTAAAGAGGGACAGCTGGCAGAGCATTTACTCCAGTGACTGGAAAAAAGTGAGTAGTTTGCTTTTGTGAAGGAAGTCATGGTTTAACAAATCAGTTGGAGAGCTTCATGTCAGAAGATCCTAATCCTACCCCTTATGTTGGAAGGGACTTGCTGTGTAACTTGCAGGAAGCATAATAGCAATTTCCCCCCTCTTTATTTTTCAAATGAGAACAACATTTTTATTAAGTGGGTATAGACTGCTCAGAGAACCCAGAATGGGAGAAGTCTAGACAAATGCAAACTTCACCCAAGTATTGTCTGACCTCTTACTGAAATATTTACAGATTTGTTTGCAGGCTGAACAGCTCCTGATAGCAGGATAGCTTGTTTCACTGCACAGTCCACCCTCCTGTCTGCAGCTGTTCTCAGGGGACACATGTAATCATCACATTTGTCACGATGGCAATGGTGATAATGATACCGTGTGCACTAATGAAAGGCAAGTACATATTTCACTTTCTGTGAGGGCTGGTGCTTGGGCAACACTGCCTGCCAGCTGTCTCTGTCCACAGCACAAACTGTAATTTAGTTAACAAAA
Source organism: Corvus moneduloides (assembly GCF_009650955.1). Classification (NCBI taxonomy): domain Eukaryota; kingdom Metazoa; phylum Chordata; class Aves; order Passeriformes; family Corvidae; genus Corvus; species Corvus moneduloides. The sequence goes on from NC_045481.1 coordinate 21,114,269, forward strand.
TGAGCCATTTCAGAGATCGGTCATTATCCTGCCTGTCTTTATCCATTTACAGTTGCTACCAGTGATAAACATAGTAGGTCTTACAAACAAGGCCTTTACAGCTGGAAAGGATGGAAAAATAATCACAGAAAAAAATAGGACTCTTGCCCAATCTGGTCTGCCTAGTCAGGTTTTTTACCAGAGTTCTGGAACTTCTACTTCTCATCTCTAAAGTTAAGCAAAGTATCTTGGACACACAATTTATTCTCAATTTTGCATCTTCACTTCCGGCTTCCTTGATACTTTACAGGTTTTTTGTGGTAGCTGTGGTCTGACTAGAAATTCTCCCTAAAATCTCTTTCTGCTTTATATCCACCATGTGTTTTAAAATCCAGATGGATGTTATGGTTCAGTTAGTCTCCCAACCAAATGAACTTTTAGGGGTCAAACAGCTTCATGGCCATAAAGAAACAATGTTTGTCACTATTGAAGTTTCACCTCCCATTTACATGAAATTTGATGAAAGAATTCAGAATATTTTGTTGATTTACTTTTCTCCTCTGTTGATGGAACAAGTATATCCAGACCCCTCTCATAATCAGTAGTGGGACCACTGCTTATAATTCAATATTAGTCAAGTGCTGAGTGAAATTCTGAGCATAAATCATTCCACATCATGGTCTACAGCTTCAAGGTCTCACTCGTTTTCCTCTCAGTATCTAGTTAACATTTGGTACTGCATCCTCCCTTAATTCAGTTGCCATTTACTCCATTCCTTTATCCCCATCAAAAAGAAAGACCTTGTATCTTTGAAAAGTGCAAGGATCTGCACATCAGCAGAAGTGGGAAGAAAGATCTGGTTTAGCCTTGAGGGCTTCAGAGCACTATCAGAAGAGCCCTAATTCATTTTTTGAGAAGCCACTCAAGTCTCCCACTGTCACTGCTGATGAGGGGCATGCACACTCCCTGCTCACTGAATGCAATCAACTTAGGTCTTAATGACTCTCCAGATGATTTTAAACGTCTAGACCCATACCCTAATCACAAGGATTTCCACTAAGATTTGATTCTGAAAATGGTAACTTGAAAAGAAACTTTATCTTCCATCTGGACTTCACACAAAATTACTGCATTGGAGTAAAAAAGGTGGAAAAGGGATGACACCAGGTCTGGATTTTCCCTATTCATACCACAAGAGTAACACTATGCTACCATTTAATGACAGTGTTGCGCAGTTTACTTTGTAAATAGTTGTGAAGAGCTGCAAAATCTACTGAAAGACACATAAATAGTTAACATACATTATTCTCTGAATAAAATACAAATTGTGGTGATCCTTAAAACATTTACTTAATAGTTACAATTAAGATTGATTTGCTAGCAAAATTATGCAACTATTCATACACTATCCTATAGAGTACAGCCACTACAGTACTGGAAGGTAACATACAGACACCTTTGGTGGGTTTTTTGGGGTTTTTTTTGTTTATATTTATGATGCTTGTGGCAATGAGGCACCTGCAAACCCTACTTCATTGGTAAGCACTGTAGCAGAAATAAGTCACAGATTATTAAAATATGACAGTATGAATCCAATATTCTTTTTATAAGCAATCAAATGTACTAGGAACCTTTGGATCTACAAAGACGTAACAAAACACCAGATAAAAGAAAACAGGTGTCAGACAGAATTTCAAAAGACTTTTTAAAAAAGCACTTTACCAAAAACCCCTATAAACATCATAACAGGAGAAAAAGTGCTGTAAAGAATTAAAAAATTATAAAAACAAAACAAATAGAAATTAGGATCAAAATTGTGGGGGGCAGGGGGTGGTTTTCAGTAAGATAAAGAAAACAATGCAGACACTCTGCTTAAGGAGCCCCATCTCACATAGTTGTCAGTGCTGTGGAAAAGGATGTAAATAACAAAGAAACAAATCTGCAGCTGGTACAAAATTATTTAAGTTATTTCTTAGTAGGAGCTCTATGAAAATAGTCTATGCAATGGCAAATTAAATTTACTGTTGACAGATGCAAAGAAATGCATGCTGAAAATAACTAATAACTGCATGTGTACTGCCAAGTTCCAAATTAACTGGAAGCACCAAGAAAAAAGGCCCCTGTGTGTGCATCTCAATCTGTCAAAGTCTAAACATGAGATACAACATGGGATGAAGATCCTAAATGAGGGACACAGCAAAACCACTCAGGCAGAAAACTTCAAATACTTGGGAATTTATTGTGAATAGATTTTTTTTTTTCCTGAAACCTCTGCTCAGTTGTTCCCTATTTCTGATACAGGCAAGTTTTGACATTAAAATTTGGTGGAAACCAAACAGCAACAGAACATAAGTTAATCTGAGACCAAAAAAAAAGTGATATCCCTTAAAGAGACAGACTTTGAAAACTATTTCCACATATATGTCTGCACATGAGGAGGCCACTTTGAAAACTATTTCCACATATATGACTGCACATGATGATGAGCATCATCAACCCTGGATCCTACAACATGTCCAGATAGATGCTGATTAGATGAACCACTGGTCTGAAGAATAATATCCACACCTATGGCATTGCAATGCAATCCAGTTTTGCCCTCGATAGCACTTTGTCAAGATGTACATAGGCAAGGCACATATTCAACCTCCTTTTATTTTTTCTTTCTATTACAAAGGAGTCATTGCTCAGACTAAAGTCTTAAATTTTCCAGATTGTGACACATCTCTGATGGATGGATGATTCATATCAAAGGAACCAAAGCCATGCGCAGCCTTACATCAGTGATGGAAAGATGCTTAAAGCACATGCCAAGTGTGTTTATTTCTTACGGGACCCTATTCCAGGCAAGGCAAAAGAACAGCCTGGTTGGCTTTGTGGATGATGCAAACAACGGAAGCAGAACTCACGTTGCATTAAGTGTTTTGTAACGACTTGCAAAGCAGAGAATATGATCTGACAAAGGGGTGGAACACATAGGAGGAAAAGAAACTTAGGAAGATTTGGCAGCATATCCATGGGTTAAATGTGTAAAATGTAAGAAACAAAAAGTATTTAAGGAACGTAAGCTACAAAAAATTACTCCTCCCCAAACCCTGAGAGTTCCCTACTGATATAATTAGACTAAAAACCAAACCACACAGACAGGGCAGCAAACTCACCTTGGGACGTGATCTAGTTTAAGTAGACATGGGGCTGCTAAGAACTAAGGTAGAAGAGAGAAATGCAAAGGAGTTCCTGTTTTTTCCTTACCTTGCCCTTGTTCCAAGCAGTTGTACTTGTTCAAATCTCATGAGTTTAAAAATTTATTCCTTACCAGAGCAGGATAATTACATTCCTATCTGTCCCTGCTGGGATAAAAATAAGGTCAATGTGTCACAAGCAAGATGATCTCAGTGTGAAAAAAGGAAGAATATTACTAACTGGAAATCACTGAGCCACACATATGCCTCTCAGTCCTGCACACTATGAGATGATTTAAAATTCTGAGATCAGAAAGAACAAATAAAAAAGAAAGAAGGAAAGAATAAATAATAAACACTCCTTTCTTCACATCAGTAGGCATCTTCAGGTTCTTATTAATACATTCAAGAGGAGAGGATAAATAAGCCACACAAGTATGCCTAATCTAAACCTCTATATCTATGTTCTCCATACACAACCCAGACCTGTTTGAAATGATTATGTGTTTGGTTGTCCTCTGATTGTGTGTTTGGTTGTCTGTCCTCTACATTCTTGTCTGGAGAATATACCAATCTAACCATTTACACAGTTTAAATTAAAAACATCCTGATCAACCTGGTCAAATTATTATATGACAAACTAGGACTGGAAGACAATATGACTGTGAATGAGTTTAACGGAGTGGGTAAGAAGAAAATGGACGTTTTTACATATATCTACATTGAAAACAGAAAAAAAGTCTAATAGCAGGTGCAACCCCCTTGCCTTCTCTTCCCCTGCCTCCACACCTTCATCCAAATAACTCAGGATTAAAGTACCAGAAGACATTTCACATTTCTGTAAGATCAACCTGACAGCTTACCAGCTGTTTCTTTACTCTTCATCCCACAATGGCATGAGTAATCCAAAGAATGTTCTCACTTTCTCTGCTAGCAGCATGGTTACCTGCTGTTCACTTCTCCTAGTCTACTCCCTGAGCAGCAAAGTACTGTCTCTTATATCCCACTCACTTTGCAAACCACAGGATCTGATATTGTGTAAGAGCAACTATTACCTCTATCTCATCCTATAGAAGTTCTCATGCTGGGAAAACAGCTTCCCATCTCTTTTCTCTAACATCACTGCCCCAAAGATACATTGGCCAATTTTTGGTGCTATTACAGTACCTTGGCCTGAAGAAGAAATTTATGGGCCAACTTGTATTTCAGCTGTCTCCTTAAATACTAAAAGAGCAAAAATACAAGTATTGAATAAGAGATAAACATGGTCAGTTTGGGGTAAGGTCCTGGTCTCTTAATAGTTACCTAGTGGTGTCTAAGAATGAAAGACACTAGTGCAACAGGCTTTGAGGAGATACAAGTCTTGTACTCTCAAAATACAAAACTCTTAGAAAAAAATACTATAATAAAATCACTACCTAGGACTTGAGCCAATCCTTGCAGATATGTGTAACTTATCCTGGGTTGCACTGTATCACCTGAAGTCTAGAAGTCTGAAGAAAGTACATTTAGTGTCACAATCAATAGCTGGAAGGACACTTGAAAAACAAGTGTGCCCCAAACTCTCTGGTGAATCTCGTGGGTTAACACCTGCCATGTCCCATTATATCAGCCTGAGAACATGTAAGGGTCCAGGATGTGTGCAGCCTTACTCCCCCATCTTTTCTTTTTTTTTTTTTTTTTTAAGGATATTTTGCCTGTTGCCTGTGCCATTCACTGTTTTCTGAATAATTGTGTCTGTGTAAGTAAAAGGCCTGTGGGATTTGTTTGCCCTTCTGGCAAAGCATGCAAGCATGTCCTAAAATGGAGAGCCAGACTTCCATTGTGTTTGCCAGTGCTGTACAACTGGCCTTTTTGAAATGCTACAAAACAGAAATGGGCTAAAGGAGGATGGCAGTAGTTGCCAAATGGCATCTCCTGTCAAATGTACACAGTGCTCTGGATAGCCACTTGGGTGAAGAAGTAAAAAGCTATCAGCACTGGGATAGAAACAGACATCCAATATCCCCACCCACACAGAAGGAGGAAAATAGAACACCTCACCGGTAATGGTTTTCAGAAAGGACACAAAGCAAGAAACAAAAGAGGACAGACTCCAATGGCACTTTTTTTTTTTACAACAGGTTCTTTTTTTCCCCATCTCTCTCATCTAGTGTCTAATCCATACAGGAGCCTAAATCCCATCTTAAAAAAATGCTCTGTTTCTGGATGCACTTTACAGACAATGCAGTATGAACAGAGGAAGGCACTGTGCTTAACAAAAAAGGACTTTCCTGTCTCATTCTCTGTAATCATATAATAATATCTCACATACCAAATAAATGGAGACAAAACATAGAAACAAAAGAAGGCTCAGAATTCAAAATGTGAGGCACAGGTATTACCAAGTTTCTTTGAAGTTTTTGACTATCTTTCTGCAGCTTCCTCAAAATAAGGCAATAAACAAAATCAACAGAAATAATACTGATACTGCTAGCAGTAATGATTTATCCTGTGACAGAGCAAGAAAAAACCATCAAGAAAGTGGCCTTGCCACACTCAGTGACAGGACAGCATCCATAGCATAAAGGAAACACAATACAAATGAGCAACACAATGGGATGCAGGACAGATAATGCTTGGTTTGTCTTCTAACAGGACTTGTTTAGCAGTAGATCAGAGAAAAGAGACTGACAGAGGAGACAAGGAAACAAAAGACAGAGACCAAGTCTCAGAAGAAGGGAAGCAGCAGAAAATAAATGGATTAAATCACCAATCAATAGGATGGCAGGAAGTTTTCAGTATTTTTGTCCTCTACATAAGTTCTTTGAAGAAAACAGTTATAGAACAACATATTGAAGCTCCAGTAAAACCTGTATTACAGTATAGTCAATATTATTATCACTGTTTAATAAAATTTTCTTTTCTATACAGTCACAGCTCTAAGACCACCACAAAGCATTCTGATGCACTTTGAAACCAGGACAAGGCACAATGGTTAGCAACTAAATGAAGGCAAAAATGAAATTTGCAATAAAACATGTTTAAGCAATTTGGGCCTGGGAACTAATCTGCCAATGGGAAGTCAGTCTACTCAAAAAAACTATTAGCTTGGGAAAAATGCCATAATGGGAAAGTACAGGTTTAAAATTTAGTTGCCAAGTGATTACAGCCCCATTTGAACTGGGCCAAGGAAGCAAGGCTAGCACGCTTTCTGCTGTGAAAAGCACACAGATATTTAAAGACCGTAAGCACAGTTGGAACGTCAGTTCTACCATCTGTCTTAAATGGATCCTCTTCAATAATGGTTCCACCCAACACAATTTTGAAGCCCTATTTTTGTGTCAGCTCTGACAGCAAGACAATGTTTTCGCCTATAGCCTCTAAAATGGTCTTTAACTCCCTTCACACTTACCATAGCTTCTTGGGTTAAAAAGATTACAGCCAAAACCAAATACAGCATCCAGGATTTATAATGGAAATCAACATGAAACTCACATGTACTTGTTGAGTTTGTTTTGGTTCTCTGTGTGCGTTTATTATTCAAGACTTGCCACAGAAAAGTCAAAGTCAACATTTCAAAATCAGGTTCACGCAAAAAAACTGGGTAGTGATGGGAAAAATCTAGGTGAAAACAGTGCTAATATGGTTGACAGCAATGCTTGCTCCACCAGTCTCCAGAAAGCTTGTTTCACTTGTGTAGACAGCTCATTATACCAACTCTATTCACAGGACCACAATCACTGCATATCAGAGGGTAGACAAGTCAAATTTTAATAGTAATACTTCCTGAGGATATGCCTGTTCCTTTGTAAAACTCTGTTTGATTTCAAGCAACAAGTCCCATGATTTGCCTCTGGCAAAGCAGAGTTGATGGTTCCAACAAGGTCTGTGGTCATTCTACACTTTTATTATGGCACTTGATTTTAGCATAGATTAAATTCTCCACAGCTTTAACCTATTACTGAAACCCTAGGGTATATCACCATGTCCCGCAGCCATAGGGAGGAGGAGAGAAGATCCAGCAGGCAGGAATTGTGCAGCAAGATTGATTTATTTAATTATTTTACAAACTCTTAAAGACTTTTTTCTTCATAGCCTAATTGGACAAAGGATCAGCCACCCCTTGGGGTGGTTGGCTAAAATCCTAAAACATCCATTGTCAAAATATTTTCCTACTATACTATAAACAAGACTTTTCAAGGCTGCAGGTGCTTGGTTGTTTACATAACTCTGCTACCTCTTCTGTGAGAGAGAAAAGTCTCTCACGGACTTAGAAAATAGCAAGAAAATCCTTGCTAGCAGCATTTTTATATCCACATTAACCAAGTATAAACTTTGTAAGTTTTGAAATAAAACTTCTCCCTTCGTCTTCCCAAGAAGAGCAACTGTGAGAAATGAGAATATACTGAAAGTATGGAGATGACATCTAACTGATACCAAACTATAAAATTTTGGAGGTTGCTGTTGAATAAAAATTCAACCCACTTCTAGAGAAACCGTTAATATTGATGCTAAATTGTCCATCTCCTTGAATGGTTCCAGAAAACGTAAAAGTTACCACTGAGTGTGGGAGTTAATCCTGTATGTGAGACGGTGAGTACCAGAACCTCGCACCATGAATTGTAAATACCGTGCTTACAGCATGCAAGCATGACTCATTGATCTATCTGTACAGATGAATTGCATCACTCCTGAAATGAGAGGGAATGTTGCATACCCTCAATAGCACATAGCAATGTCAAACATCACTTTAAACCAGGAAATGTTTATTCAAGAAATGTAGAACTTAATCTGACCCATGTGTCAGGCCAGTACATTTTTCCCCATGTTCTTGACTTTGTAGCAATGTTCTTGCATTTGCTTTGGGAATTGCATATATAAGCACAAAGCAATATAAACTCCCCTCAGTTTTTGAAAGCTACTGAGATCACAGACAAGCATGCCCTGCCTACAGCTGCACTTACACTTCAGTGCAGTACGGAACAGACATACTCAAGAACACAGCACCTCAGTAGTACATGTCTCTGAACAATCAGCTCTCTACAGTGGGACAGGTTCTTCAATACCTTCTCTGTATGGAAAGATGGGGTTTCTCTCCCAGCCTTAGCCACTATGATGCAGACATGTATTCATAGTTGACTAGAATACTCCCATACTCAGTAGTGAGTAGGAGCACTTTTGGAGTGAGAGTCGACCTGTTTATCCCAATCTGCTCACTGGGAGCACCCATCCTTCTACTGACTATAAACAGAACCCAGAAAACACCACTGGGCTTAAAATGCAAGATCACAGGTAGCTGATGATATGTAAGCTATATCTCACATTAAAACTGAATTAGTTTCCTTTTTGTAGCTCTTTTTCATTGTTATCATCCTCTGACTATACCAAAAGTGTGAAACTTTAGCAGGTCTTTTGGTCCACTGTTTTTAAGGAAGATGCATTATCTCAAAATATACCTACATCTACCATCCTTTGCTATCACATAACAACACTTATTGACCTCAACTGGCCCGAGTATGTTTTCAAGTAATTATTTTCAATACATGTGTTTACCTCTACTTTTTTGTTTTGTAACCATGTGAAATACAGAAACATTTAGGTTTGAAAAAAAAAAAAATATTATGCCAATAATGCCCAAAAGAAGACATATAGACTAAATATGCTGGGAGCTATAAAGGCCCCAATGAAATGACAGTACTCTGAATATGAGAAAGGAGGTTAAGACATAGGTTTTCACCAAATATGCCACTGCCTTGTTTTCTCATAGCAAGCAAATCTTTAAATGTATTGTGTAACACCCCCACCCTCCATAAACGGGCAGTATGGAAGTTGCCCATCGTGTCTTAATCAAAACACTGGGACAGAAAGATAATAAAATTGCGTAGTATTATTACTGAAATAATTCCTGTGTTTATTTTTTTAAATCCTAGTTTTTCATGAACTGCATTCTCATTAGATTTTGAGGCAGTCAGCATCAAATTCTAAACAGCAATAGTAAACCTCATGAATCATTTTGGCAAAACCTTCCTTGAAGTGACTTTGAAAAGGCGAGACAATTTTTTCTAGCTTTATCTTTTTGTCTTTGAAAACTGGCACCATCACACACTGAAATACATACTTCCCCACTCATAAACAGCAACATACTTAACAGCTAACTTTCTACCTCTTGCAGTTTGAAACTTCAAAAAATCACCTCCCTAATATGTGCTTCTAATTAAATTTCAGTCCCTAACCACAGCTGCTGTGATTCATGCAAACCCTGCAAGGTTCAGTGTTAATTAATGAGGGCTCTTTAAATTCTCTGAGCCAGGGTGTGGGAGAGAAATAGGGTGTATGCAAGACATGAGGATTTCTCACAGTTGGTTGTAGGGTGTTGTGGTGCCCCTCTGGGAGGCAGCTCAATTACAGTATGCATCCAAACAAGAATGAAAAAGAAGGTGGGGAACTGGGAACAGAAACCCACACAGTGTATTATTCATAAGCAAATATATAATTATGCAGTCTCATGAATTAAGGATCTACACGTTTAAAGAAAGACAGAAAAAATGTGTCAGAATATTGCTTTGCAGTGTATTGGTTTAATATTCCCTTCTTCCTACAAAAATTTAGAGGTAAAGTGGGACACAGTCAACAGATCCCAGGGGCCTCTAGGCAATCCAGGGACAATTTCTGACAGGTACAATCTGAAGTATTAATAAATTTCATGGAGTGTGGATTTCTACAATCCTTTTTGGGACTGCAATTCAAGGCTGCAAATGAAAGCACCCAGCAGCTCAGTATCTCTACAGATAAGGAATTTCAAGGTGAGATTCTAGAGCTTTGCTAAATAAGCAAAGCAGTCAGTCTGGCTCACATGCATGTAAGTTCATAAATAATCACAGTTATTATAATGTATTTGTCTTATGCACAGGACAGGCTGCTCGAGCCACCAAAATTCTCTCTTCAGCTAAACGTCTGCCAGTCGAGAACACATCTACTCCTCACGGGTTGCACAAAATATTGATCCGAGGAGGCTATAATTGGTTGGATACAAGGATGAGCATTTGACCTTTTTGACACTTATTCTTCAGTATTTATTTTTTATGTAATTTCAGTATCTTGCCTCTCCAAAACATCTTTCATCCTTTATGTCTGTTCTTGGCAATGCAGCACAGAAGCTATAAGACCCCAGTACCAGGATCTGAAATTAAGTAGCCTATAGCTAAATGAAACCTCAGAGGGGAGGTTTAGAGGAATAGAGTGTAAATTAATGAGGAGGGATTTGGCCTTAGCTTTCACAGTTCTTCCTCTTACAAAATATTCTTTGGTACATTTAACAGTCCTGAGTAGTCATATCCTCAGTCTTTATCCTACCAAATGACTGATATTACAGGTGCTCTGAAAACTCCAATCCCACAGGTGATCAGTATCATGCTTGCACTTGGGGTGGAATCACATCTTTCCCTCTTCACTTTCAGAATGAAGCTTGCAGTAAAGACATCAGCAAACCTTCCCAGAATCAATTTCATGTTTGGTCCTCTGAGGACTTTAACTAACAGTGGATAGCCACAAAGCTTTTGAAAACACAGTATTTTTTTTCTCTTAGTAGAAATTCTGCATAGGATAAAAGAAGAAACCAGATTTTTAAAGTAATGGGAAAAACCCCTTAATTCAATATCTATCCCAACCTAATGCTTATTGTTCCTTGCTGGTTTGGAAACCCTAACCCAGGGATACTCAGCTGTTGTTTTTAATGAGTGTGTGGGTACCAGATAACTTGATCATTACTTTTTCAAGCCAAGGACTTGGCTCTGCCTCTGCTGTGCTAGTCTGAGCTAGGTACTCCCTTTGCAGGGGGTACACTACAGCTGCTCACAACATAAAGAAAAGACACACAAAAAGTCTGAAAGCAAAGCTAGCATGTTGTCAAGGTCTAAGCATAATTTATCCACTGCCTACATCTAGATCTGAGTCAACCTCAGGAGGAGCCTTAGACAAAGCTCTTCAATATCTTCAGCAGGCAGAGGGGGCTGCTCTATTAAACAATTGGTTTACCAATGGAAACTCTTTCAGGCTACAGGTTCTCAGTTCTGGTTAACATCTTTCGGATTTTAACACTTGGATTTTGCCTAATAAGGACAGAAACTTGAGATACACTGCCACTGGAGCCTTTTGTATTATTATGGATAGCAGGTTGAAGCCAGTATGGTCTAAGAACAGCACATTGTTGTCTTCTGCCTATTTCTGTTGCCGACAGGCGACAGCTATCACCATTCCTTCTCAGATAATTTTACCATTGGCAAGCCTTCCATTTCCCCAGAAGGAATTATAAAATGGCTAGTCTTATTTCCTTGAGATACAAATAATTTTTGATACTTAGATCTTAAAAGACAGGAGAAAAAGCTTTCCCTTATTTTCCCCAGTATACTCAGGAAAAGGTGCCCTCAGTCTGACCCCCTGGGAGAGCAAGATTTTTCTTTCATTTAGGCTAAGGGAAAAATCCAAAAAACCACATCAAGACTAGTGATGCATGGAATCGCATCATTGGCAATTCCTAAATATTATAGCAAAATATACCTTTTAGCTGAAGTAGAGGAGGCCTAGTTTTCCAGAGTCAAACCAGACGGGCTCCAGTCCAATTCAGCTCTATAATTGCACTTACTAGATTTGTCATGAAAATTTTCATGTTCTGATTTATCCCAGACTATAGGCTCACGGGGCTGCTATCCTCCAGAAGTGTTCTCTAAACCCTTAGCTGCTACTCGTATTGGATTGTAATTTGAATGCTTCTTTCTACCAGTCTTTTTTCCACTAGAGATCCACTGCCTTTCTAGCACTCATTCATTTGTTTCTGAAAGGGTAATCTTTTACCCCAGTCATTTATTTCAGAGCTACAAGAAGCTACATACACGAAAAAACCTGCACCGGTTGGAGGTTTTGCTTCATCTTCATGCCCCTGACTCTCTACAATACTCTAGGGTATAGGCAGTTCAGATAGCACAATGAAGAAAATTATTTGTGGTTTCATCTGTGTCAGTTTTGGTTTTCTATACCCTTTCTTGTCCTTTACAGCACATAGGAGGTTGTTTTCTCACAAGCATTTCTGACCACAATGATGGAAGCAGCATAACCTCTTGTGGCACTCACACAGAATACTACCACTACCTGCTACAGAAAATTATGCAACAGATTTGAGATTTGCCATAAAATGCTAAAAATCTTTGGCTGGAATTGGAGATAGTTGCTCTACCATAAATTGCAAGTATCTATTCTGTGACATCCTTTAGGGCCACTAATACAGCAATTTCACAGGGCTAGCATTGATTTCAAATAAATTGAAAGCCAATTTAAAATAAACCATGGCACCCACAGATCTGAGTATAAAACTGCATTTGTATGTGCTTGTTCACAGCACTCAGCAGCAAGATACAAGAGAGCTTCCCTTCCACACTCCTTTGTTGTTTCACAACTTCTGTCAACATGGAGGGAAAGTAACTGCTGCTGCCTGTTCCAAGCTTCCCCTCCCCTCCCCTCCCCTCCCCAAGACACTTGCCTCTGCCATGTGTTCTGAACTCCTTTGTTCCAAGCGTGGGCAAAACCAAATGTAACTCAGACCCTTTAGCAGTGTCTGACTGGCCGGTCACCCCGGGTCCGCCCCTAGTCCTCCCCTTTCCCCTTCTCCCAATAAAAGAAAGGGCCCAAGAGGGGGCCTGCCCTCTTGGGCTTTGAAATCCTTCTGCGAATATCTGTGTGTTTCTGTCTCTGTTTGAAAGCTTCTAATTGCGGGAATTAGGCAAGCTGAAGACTATATTTCTCCCTCTTTGCTTCTGCTGGTAGTATCAGCTTTGCAGCTGCTATTTACCACTTCTAGAGCTACTGAAATGCTGGATTGCCTGTGCTACCTCTCTAGGCTGCCGGAGGCTTTCTAGGCATTGAACTACAAGCCTAGCCGGTAAAAAGCTGTAAGTATCTCAAGTAACATCAACTTTGGTAGTGCTTCTGAGGCAATCAAGCTGCTGAACAGAAAACCCCCTGGGCAAATGGTCTATTATCCCTCAAGACAAATACAACAAAGAACTGACAATTCTCTGTATAATGCAATTATTTCCACCTTTAAAAACATGTTAGAGTATCCTATGACACTTTTATTCTGTCTGCGAAATTTTCAGGAGCAGGACTGTTTTCTGTTCCTCCCTGGGGATCTGTCCCTCACACCTTATGTGATCAAATGGCTGAGGTCTCCAGAAAACTCTAGAGGCTGATCTAACACTTGTTTGAGGACTACTATTGAAAAGAATGTTTGCCATTCTCTCAGTATTCCCCACAATGCTATGAAATAAAAAAGAATATATGTATGACTGAAAACTCAAAGAACAAAGTAAATCTGTAACAAATGAATTGAAAACTTGACCTCCTCACAAAACTGCCAAGAGATAATGAGTTGTATTTGCTTCTGGAATGTTGCCCTCACAATTTTTATATTTGGAGAAAGGATTGCAGAAACAATATAAAACTATTTAAGGAATAGAACAGTTGTCTTCCCAATCTAGATCACTAACAACACTTCTTCAGACTTGAGATCATAAGACTTAGAAGATCCTTACATTGAAGCGGGATTAGGATTTCACAAATCAAAACCTTCTTCCTAGATCTCAAAATCAGCCTGGCAATACTACCATATGCAAAGACATTAAAAGCAAGAGAAGGGTAAGCTCTTCTAACCTTTAGTCTTAATGATATTTTAATGTTGCAGAATTCAGTGGAATTATGGCTTCACCTCATTTTCTTTTTTTTGCTGTCAAAATGTAATGGTCTGTAGTTTTATGAATTTGGCAGTTTTAGAAGACCAAACAAATGTACACATGAGAAACATAATAGCATGATACCTAACTTATCAGTAAGTTTTAGCTCTGCAATCAATATTTCATAAAGATAATGCCATACCATCTTCATTACAGCACCCTTTAAGAACTGAATATTGTCTATTTATAATCTTTAGCTGTAAGGCTGTGCAAAGGTTTGCAATGCATCCTCTGTAACTGTTGATGATTTTAATGATAATCATAATTTTTCCCCCCTACAAGTTTCAAAGGCAGGAAATACCAAAGTTATCTGTGTTTCTCATTAGAACACTGGTCCATAAACTTTCAAAATAATTTGCTTCTCACTTAGAAATGAGTTAGATACACGTACATACATAGGCATATGTATATACACTGTGGGGGTGTGTAACACATCTATATATTTATTTACAGTGCCATTTCCCAGTCTTTAGATGCATATCACCCTCTATAGGCTAAAAAACTCTGGTTTTACATTCTAATCTCAGCTCTTTCTCCTAGGTTTCCACAACTTTAAATAGGTCAAATTGTGCTGATAAATGAGCCCCTAATATCTATGTACAGACTGTTAAAGAATAAAAGCCTTTCAGATATTTTGTTGAGAACAAAATTAGTCAAAGCACTAACTAGATTTTGGCTGAAATTAACGTTCATTTATTTTACTGAAAACTATGAAAATCTTAAAAACTCCTACCCCTCACCCTTTATAAATACGACCATTATTCCACCAAAACACAATCTTTTACAAAACTGCTTCATTCACAAGACAGAAAAAAATTGAAAAAATAATTTGAGCTTTCTTCCCCCTCAGCTACTCAAGAGTTCCTTCCATATAGTCCAAGGAGTTATGCTATGAAACAGTGTTGTAACATTGACTTTCATAACTAGTCAGTGACCTCTTGCCCAGTGATACCTGGAAATGATACAAAAGTCACATTTTGCCTCTCACTTTCCAGAAAACGATGAACTCTTCTATGTTTTTTTAATGCAATTACCTGAAACTATGGAACATGTCTCTCTTAACTTTTTGGAGATCTCTTCAAAAGCCAGTTTATCTTTTGAAGTGTCCTGGAGACCCATGCACAGGAGAACCTCATATAATTTTTTGTTCTATTTAACTGGATGAATTTTAAATACGTGCAGCAGTCACTTTGAGAACATAACAGAGAACCACCTTTGCTTATGTCAAATCTTCATGATCTTCAGTCTTGTAAGTTAGTTTGCCCACCCTCTAGATCTTCCAACTACCTAAAGTGCTGCTTGGTCTTTTTTTTTTAATCTTGAATTATGAAAAATCTGTTATTGCTCCCATCACCTCTGATAGTGTTTTCCATTTTTGTCAAACTTCAGGGGGAAATACTGGCACCCCAGATATGAGCCATGTTCTCTGCCTAGAGATATATATTTCTCCTACCTACGGTACCAGGAGCCTTCAGAAGATGATGTATTTGAGGAAGCAGTGATCTCAACCAGACCATATCAGCTCTGTTGGACCTTGTACTTGGGGCTTCAGCAGCCCATTGCAGAGCAGTAGCAGCCAGTTTGTCAGGAGTAGGTACATGATGCTGTTTGCTACTCAAAATAAAAGCACTACAGAACAGGAGGGAGATAGGAAACTCTCTGCAGACAGGATCTGGGCAAAGTGCTGTGGGAAAATACACATGAGCTGCACCCAGGTTCAAGGTTCCCAGATGTTGAAAGAGTGTAAAAATTGCTCACTATCTGTATTTCTCTCTTTATCTTATTGAAATGGCTATCTTATTAAGCCATTTGTTGCCTGGCCTTTTTATTGAGATCCAGAAAGAGTCCTGCTTTTCCAATATCACGCCCCCTTCCCTTCTTCAGAACATCAAGCCAGTCCAAGAAGCCCAAAACCTTGCTGGAATAAAACACGTGCTTTAGGAGTAGTTTTGCCTTCACACACAAAGACAGCAAATACTTCTGTAAAAGATCAATTTGCTCCTCATACTAAGAGAATACTTCATTAATTGACATGACAAATATGGGCTGGGAAAACACACCATTAATCAATAAACATTGGAATGATAGATGTAAGTTGACAGCTTTGCAGCATCAATTGGCATTTATTTCACAGTTGTGTTATTTGTCATCTGTTGTTCAGGCAAGGGTTCTTAGGCAGTCTCTGGAACATCTATAAATATGACTGCCAGCATTTCAGAGGGTCCCATGTCACGTATGGCCTGTGAGATGTCCTGAGGGAAGAGTGGCTGCTCCATGGTGCAAAGGGTTCAAAGTGATACCCTTACTTGTTCATTCACTTTCAGCATATGTTGTAATACTTCAGCTTACAGGTGCCTGGTTAAGTGGATTTATGGATTATATTAACTAGTTTTAAGTTAACTATACCTTGAAAAATGGACAACTGTCTTAAAAACATTCCTACAAAGAAACCACAGTGTGAGAAGACGGATAACACGAGCAGAAGTGAACAAAAAAAATGGCAGAGTTGACACTACTTCTACTTCAAACTCCTCATTAGCCACTTTATGAGGTAAAAACAGTGACAATCTAATCCGATCTGACAAGAACTAGGCCAAACATCTTTTGTAAGTATCAAGAAGATTATCTGAAATATGCATTTTCATCCATGGTCTTAACAATAAACTTTGCCCTAAACGTACACTCTGCCTTGAGATAGTATGAGTCCTCCACAATTAGCAAGGCATTTAAAAACTAAGCATACAGAACATGAATACAAACATCTTACTCGTGCAATATTCAAATCAGCACTTTACAGGACTTAAAGACTGTTTAGCAGTAAACTTAAAGACTGTTTAGCTTCACTTAAAAGTGAAAGAAAAAGAGCCACATAGCACTGTGAAATGCTTGCTCCTCCCGCCATGGTAAAAATGACTGAAATATTACATGGAAAACAACATGGCAATGAACTTAAATGCATTCCTTAGTTAGCAAGACTTTAAACCCGCAGATTCTTTACAAAACTTTGTAATGAGATGGGGTGGGTATTGACTGTGAAAATCTTTTGTACCACAGAAAAGTTGTCTGGTTATTTTGTGGCAAAGTGCTTTCACTGAGCTATCCAACTTAAGGATGAGTTACATACTATTGGTTTCCAAAAAACTTGATGTTCCAAATTTGCTGACCTTTTCTGAGATGACAAATGGCTGTCAGCAGTATGCTATCTAGAAGATATATCGAAAAAAATAAACACAATCTCTCCTTTCAAACACAGGTGACATTTTAAGAATGACTACAAAAAGGTTTACTGTTCTATGAATAAATAAAATTAAATAATTATTTCAAAATATTGTTTGTCATCCTAATCTCATCCTTCAATTTATATTTTTGTGTACATCTAATAATACACACAATATATTAGTACAATAGTACATATATGCAGTAGTACAAGCAGAGTTATGACTAAATAAATACACATATACAGAGGGTGCAAGCTCAAAAACATTTTGCTGATAAGGATGTGAAATCAAAAAAGTTTGGAGATCACCAGTGTAGTGTAGGTAAGTCAGCAGTTAGAGTGGCACATTTTCCATAGCATGCTATGGGATGAAGAGTGGTTAATAGAATAAATGGAAATTGCATATAAGAATATCAGAACCCAGAACAACTGGGGAATAGTACCTTGCAAATAGCCTGCAAAAAATAATTGATTGAGCTGATACAGCAGCTGGCAAAGATCAGCCTGTGATAGAGCTGAGGAGGAAACAGGTTTAAAAGGCAGTGCAGACTGGCAGAGCAGAGGGGATAGCCTATCATAAGTGCTTCATGCACTTGGAGTCACACATTCATACATCAGCTGTGAAGTACAGCTAAAGCTGTGCTGCTAGTGATGAGATGCTGCTGAAGTGCATTTCTGTGAGTGTCCTATGCTTATATGACACAATGGCTTTATCTCTGCATATAAACATTGTAGCTGCTGAAGGGGAAATAAAAGAAGCTTCTTTCTGAGCTGCTGAAATAATTTTAAAGTGTACCATTGCCTCTTTGGTAGGTCCTTGTGAGACAACTGAGGAATGATGACAGAGCTTAAAATACTTCCTTATAAACTGCAAAATTTCATAACTAAGACTATCAATCAAAGTTCCATTTGTCATTGATCCTACGCATGTAGTAATACTTATTACAGAGGTGGGAAGCTGCCACATTCCTACCACACAGCTAATCCTTGTTGTAAAGAACCACAATAGCTATTTACACACAACTGATCCCCTTACCACAAGAGATGCACCCTAATTCACCTTGCCCTCAAAGACCTTCGTCTTAAGTGACTAAAAGGACTAAAAGAGATCAAGGACTGAGTATCCTAAGAGAATGGAAAGTAGTACAATTAAGGACTATTTGTAGCAATGATTTTCACAAGTTTTATCTGCATGCACCACCATCTATATAAGGAAGATGAGTGGGGGTTTTTTCCCCTCATTTTGAATATTCTTTGAATACTCTTGGTTAGATACCAATCTCAGTTAAACAAGAGCAAATTCTGCATGCAGTGCATACTTTTTATAGCAGGAGGTATGAAGCAAGATCCAAAACTGGCCACATTTTTAAGTTAAACTTTTCTATGTGGCAAAAAGATAGTTAAACCCAAAGCACACAACAAGAAATAGGAATACAGAAAATTCAGAGGAAATACTGGGAACTACCATAGTATTATTCTGTTTGAGGTTGCTAAGAGCAACAAAGACAAAATCTAAGAACTATTGTACTCATGGTAATGTAAATTGAAAATAATAGCCAAACATAGTAACAGAATGGATGGGCTCTCCCTTCCTACTGAAGTTAAAAGATCACTTCCATCAGCAGCAAAGGGCCTGTGACTGACTAAAGTATCACTGTTCCCTTCAGAAGGGTGTGGAAGCACTTCTAGCAACATATCATACTCTTTACTGTCCTCTAGGTCTTTTGGAGACATGGTACTAAG
The DNA here is from genome assembly GCF_009650955.1 of Corvus moneduloides. Classification (NCBI taxonomy): domain Eukaryota; kingdom Metazoa; phylum Chordata; class Aves; order Passeriformes; family Corvidae; genus Corvus; species Corvus moneduloides. The sequence goes on from NC_045481.1 coordinate 21,133,153, forward strand.
CCAGTCCTGTGACATACCTTTCACTTGTTTCTTGTTATTTCTCAAAGCATGATTTGATTAACAGCAATACATGTTCTAGATGCAGAAAGGACCCATCTAATTACACATGGTCCAGTATTCTCACTTATACAAGTGTCCTCCCTTTGATATTTTTTGGTATGTGGTATTCAAACACCAAAACAATACTAGCTTGCTCAATTCCACCGTTCAACTCTATTCCACCCTTTAACAGATCTAAGAACCAATGAAATGAAAATGAAAGCATGATACTGTGCTTGCACCGTTCATTCATTCCTCATGGTTAAATCTACTTCATCTACTCCAAGCAATTTTCCCTCAGCATTTCCATTCTTCAGAGAAGCCAAGTGCAAATTAAAAGTATTTTCATGTTGTTAGTAAACAGAGCTTTCTGGAGGATGACATCCTCACTCTTGGAACAGGAAACAACACATCTCAAATACCATGACAGTTGTAGGTAAATCTGACATTGTTTGGTATTAGACTGACATGAGATTGACCAGCATCTACTGGACACATGTTATCTCACCACTATACTCACCTAAATTTTTTTATCATACACCTTCATGAACACCACAAAAGCTTATCAGTTGAATTATGTAAATTCTTTTCTTGTAAATGCCTAACAGTCATTTGAAGTGACTCTAATAGTTAAATTTCCCTGTTCAGTATTCAGCACATTAAAATTTCTGTTTCACGATTTGTTCATTAATGCCACTATAATAACTCAGCACCTCATCAGCTACTCTAAACAAGCATTTTTTTTACTAAATAATAAATAATTCATAAATATTTATAATTAATAAATTAGAGAGCAGAAAGATCAATTGTTGTGTATGCTGTATGAAAAGGACATTCCATTAAAGCATCAACAGTGCTGTTGGCTGGAATATTAAAGACAAGAGAAGAACTGTGTATTGGTGGAAATGTAATGCCTTCAGTCCAGTCTTTTCTTGTATCAGATTCTGCCTCAGTTTTTTTCATTATTTATACTGATTCAAACCTATGTTTGTACTTGATCTTGCCAGCTTAGATTTCAACTCAGCCTCAGTCTAGCCTTCTGGCCAGCTTGGACACAATGTTTAGCCTCCTTGCAGAACTCCAGGCAAAAGGTTTCTAGACTGTCTAATTAAATGTTAGTATGTGTGAAATGGCGTTCCTCAACTCCCCTCTCCAAATCTTTCCTTTCACTATCACTGAACACTTCTCCCTACATTCTTTCCTATCTCTTATAGGGTTGTAACAATCAGAAGAAAGTGTTGCTTCTATTCTTGCTGGCTATACCTAAGTTGGGCTGCTTCCTTTCTATACCTCCTTTGAAAATACTCCCCCAGCTTCCCTTTGGACTACTATTAAAATTGCCTTTCCTGCTTGGTTAATACAAGCCCTCCATTCAAGTTTTCTCTCTCTCCCCCTTTTTTTTTTTTTTTTTTTTTTTTTTTGTCATGGGTAATATATAACAGTTTTTGAATAGACTGCAACACAACATGCAGTAATTCAGGCAAGAAGTGAAGAAAATTCCTTTAACTGAATTCAGAGAGATGATGATATTACTTCCAGGCATAGATGTACTGGGATACCAAAAGTAATATCTTTTATCTTGACAATCAAGTTTTGATGACACAACATGGGGCAAGTAGGTCAGATGAAGCAGCAGTACAATGCCTGTAGCATACATTTCCTTTCCCTTACATCTCTCTCCCTTTCCACCCTTCTGTCCTCTCTGCAGCTAACGTGGAAGAAAAAAAAAAAAACAAACCAAAAAACCTGATGGATTGCTTAATGCATTTCTGAAAGAATTAAGTAATTAAACTTCAGCAAAATAGAACAATATTTTTCCAGCTATCTTTTTCAGACATTTTTCTGTTTTTCAAAAACTTGAAAACATCCACAGGAGTTAAGATATGACTCCAATGCATGAGAAATCATGTGCTATCAGTCACAGCCATAGATTTTCTTTTGTCCTTGATTCTTCTGACTGATAGCACTAGACTTAACCTATTAAATATTTAATTGCTGTCTTTCTTGGCCTCTGTACATCTCACCTTGAAGCCACATAGTTTTGTATTATGGTAAGATTAAATCCCTATGACTGTTCATTTTCTCGTTTATCACTTTTCAAAATGATGTGGTCTAAAAGCATTTTTTAAAGGAAGATCCAGTGGTTCCATTTGCACCTCCTATTTTTACCTTAAAAGAACACAGGATCATGGCTGCTGTGTTCCTCCTAGCTGACATCAGCACAAATAAAAACACAGTGCATTTTATTACAATTAACAAAAGAAGAAAAAGGATAAACTCATGCAACAATCCATATTCTCTGATAACAGCATAAAATGTTTTAGATTATATATTTTTGCAAGGCTTGTAAGAGCAGAGCAAAAGAGGAAAAATCAGAATCTCTTAAGATGTCTCCCTAAGAGCCATCAATGGAAAGATGCCAGCAATTGCTAAACAAAAGAAAACCACAAATAGTCACATAATAATTGCATGGCTGACAGTCTCTTCAAAGTACCTTGATTAGCATCTGTTCTGGTCCCAGTACTGAAACATCCACAGCATGAAGACACTACCAGCTGTCACCAGCACAGTTCCGAGAACAAGCCTCAGAGACATGCAACCTGCTTCTTAATCTCCTGAAAGGTAACATCATCTGCTTAGTGGATGAAGGGGAGGCAGTGGATGCAGTTTTTCCTGGGATTTAGTGTAAGATTTTTGATACCATCCCCCACAGCACCATGCTGGACAAGATGAGCCATACACAGTGCCCAGGGTTAGGAACTGGTTGAATGGCAGAGCTCAAAGGGTTGTGGTGAATGGGGCTACATCTGCCTGGTGACTGGTCACCAGAGCTGTTCCTCAGGGTTCAGTCTGAGGGACAGTTTAGTTCAATATGTTTATCAGCAGTCTGGATGCAGGAGTTGAATGCAGTAACAAGTCTGCTGTCAGTAACAAACTGGGATAGGCTGTCAACTCTCTTGAGGAACTAGAAGCCTTTCAGAGGGCTCTAGATAGATTTAAGCACTGGTAAATCATTAACGGTATGAAACTTGACAAGTCCATATACTGGTTCCCACACCTAGGACAGAGAAAGGCCAAGCAGCCCTGCAGAAAGGGATCTGGGGGTGCTGGTGGGTAGCAGCTCAGTGTGAGTAAGCTGTGTGCCCTGACAGTCAAGACAGCAAACCATGTCCTGGGGAGCATAAAAACCAGCAGTCAGTCAAAAGAAGTTATTGTCCTGCTCTATTCAGTGTTGGTGTGGTCTCACCTCAGTTCGTGCCCCACAATTTGAGAAAAGATGTTAAGGCCTTTGAAAGTGCCCAGAGGAGGGAGGAAACAAAGTTGTTGAAAGGGCTGGAAGGCATGTCAGGAAACAGTCAGACAGTTGGACCAGATCATTGTTGTAGGTCCCTTCCAAATGAAAATATTCTAGTCCTTTCTAACTGGCATGGGAACTTGGAGGAAAACAGCTTAATCACAATATATCCCTTGCCCATTCTACAATTCCTCTAATTCTGAAGTCCTGAGGGTACTCGACTCTGTCACCACCTCACATAAGGAATCAGACTTCCTCAAAGTTAATGTGACTCAAGTTTAGTAAAAGTACTTTCTTAACAGCTTGGAGACTAGTTTCAAGAAAGTATAAACCACAGCTTCAAAACTCAAGCAAGACTGAGTTACCTTCCTGTTGAGATTACTGGAAGACAGATAAATGACTACAGTCATGAAAATAATTATATTGCTGTGGTATTGTCACCAATACCAGCAGAAGTGAGAGGACTATGAAATTAAAAGCTTCAGACTTTGTTTTTTGTCTTATAATAAGGGTAAAAAAATCCTTTAATCATCTCCAAGCACCACTACCCTACATCAAAAATATGCCAAGAAAGCTGGCAGTAACTGTTATTTCTTTGCATTTGTGGCATAACTGGCATTCTGCATAACTGTTATTTCTTTTTATTTCAAGTTTCATTCACCATAAAATCTCCTATCCCGATTCACAAGATGCTAATCCTGGAGACAAATGACACAATGGGAGCCAAAGAATTGGTAAAGAATCAGCTGTAATACTAGTTCTCTTTAAACTTTTAACAGCATAGAGAACCAGTCTAAAACTCTTATATCAGTACTTACTGGTCTTTTCTTTGTTCAATTTTCCTTTGCAACCTGAGGAAATAAGCTCATCGTGGCTGTGTCACAGACATCTCTCTCCCTCTTTGCAACTCTTCTTTCATTTTGTCACAGTTGCAGCAGGCATCTGCATTTTTCTTATCTTTGCCATATTTATATTACATTTTAAAAGGCTTAAGGCTGCAAAGACAGCTGATTCATTGGCAAAAGCTTGTCTATTGCTCACTTTCTCTCCAGGAATATGTGCCTTTCAATAGTATTTTGAACAAATGGTAAACTATATAAATTACAAATTACTTAATCCAATTAAAAAATGGATCAAGGCAGCTAGACAGTAGTTATAGTTGATAGTTTTTTCTTTAAAGTAGATTTCTGAATTCTCTTCAGGACAGTATGAAAACAGATGGGAACTGTATTTCCTGGTCAAGTGCTGAGAACTCCTGAGTGTTTCAAGAGATGCTTATTGAAAATGCAGGGAGCAGAACATGCCATGCAGTCTAACTCCTGCTCCTGAGATACAGCATCTCTTCCCAAAGAGGCAGACATCAAGCTGTCCTTGCCTGTGCGACCCTTGTTTTTCGTTTGGTTTCCCCCACCCCTTCTTCCTTTCAAATTTTTGAATAAAATTTTTTATCAATTTCCAGTTTTCAAACACTGGGCTGAAATAACAAAAATATCCCAATGAAGTGTTTATGTACATGGCTCAATCCCTTCTACTGGCTGTAGTGAGAACAGTCTTGTCTCATGAAGTGCACAGCTTAGAAACTGAGCACAATCTCCTTTTGATCAGAGGATGATACCTTTGGCGTGAAAACATCAGAGAAATTCTGAGGGATACCACATAACAATATGATAACATGGTGGTGACAGCACATTACTAAGATGATCTTTATTGTGGGCTGATTGGGCCTTTCCACACGTTAAAGTAACACACAAATTCAATTTCATAGCAGCAAGTTTGCACATTTATGAAGTAAGGAGTTGGTACTAATACCCAAAGTTAAAAACATTCAGAAGTGCACTGTATTCACAGCGGTGTACATGTACTCTCAGCATACGCTTCTCAGTATGTAATCAGTATAAACTTCTTGCAACAGCAAGCATGGCTTCTAATCCCATCCCAGTACATCCAGCCTGCAGTGTGATGGATGGGAACCACTGAGGAGCAGTTGTTTCACAGCACAGTGATGGGCCCGGTGTTCTCATAAGCAAATGTCACCTAGAGGTTCTATGACTTGGCTAGATAAATCAGACTTAACCTGTTTCAGGGTTGGTGACAGTCCTGGTCTGATCTGGTTTGACTCAAGTCTTCCACACTCCTTTCCATCCACAGTTTCAACTACTCTATTCCATTATTTCTTTTGAGTTCAAAGGATTCCATAACCCATTATAACTAGAAACAATTTTATCATATCAAAGTAGGCTTCTTTCTTTGACTAATTTCTGCATCCCACTAAAACATCACAACACTAAAGCAGATTTACGGCAGGAATCCAGCCTTAGATAAAAGTGAAACAGTATTTTTAGGAATGAATAAATTTTGCTTACTGCAAATATGTTTTTCCATGCCTATGGATAGGAACATCTTTTCATTGGCTTAAATACTAAGGACCCCTGTTCATTTTTACTGTTTAAAAGAATAATTATCTTATATCACAATAAAATGGTATGTTAGGTACAATATTGTATCGGAGGGAAAGAATATTATAAAATGGAGTCAAAATAATCATGGCAGTGCCACAGTGATTGCCAATGGAAAAATGCAAAAATACTGACCAGTATTCAGTGTTGGTTAGTTCTGCAGAGAAGCTGTTAGCATTATTTGTGACAGTAATGTCAAAAAGACCAAGCAGAAGATCTGAGTTTCCTCCTTTTGTTTGGCCATTGCCAGTATCTGCCAATTTATCTCATGCCCCATTCCCAACCAATTATCACCTCTTCTTGTCCTTATTAATGGCAGGGATGGGATACTTCACACTTCATTTACACTTCTAGGCCTTACTGACAAACACCACCTGATTAGTTGAGAGGTGGTCTATATAATACACAGTAGTTTGCATTGTGTTTCCCTCATCTCATTCTATCCATTTTTCCTCCTCCAGCCCATCATGAATCACATGGTCCTTTTTAGGACTTTGCCCTGGACAAAAGGATTCAGATCAACACACAGATGCAGGTAGAGCCACATGATGCAATGATAGAGACTTTGATAATGAAATCCCACCAATGTATTATAGAAATTCTATGCAGCCTGGTCACTGTTGCTATTTAATATAACATTTCACTGGAGATAAGAGAAGCAATTAGACTGTTGAAAATTGTGTTAACATTCCTCATAATTCAATATTGACCATCACCAGCACTACAATATGTGGTAAGACATAACTAATTTTGTCTGCAATTCCTGTAATAAAGCAGAAAAGAAACAGAGTGGTTGGAAGTGAAAGTGCTGTGGGCTTATTTGATGAAACAAAACAGTGTTTCGCCAGTTTGACCAGCTGTATCTGTCCTTTACTCCTTACCAAAAAATAGTTTTTGATAAAATTTTGATAAAATACCATAGGCATATTCACAGAAAATATAATTAATAACTGATCTAATATCAACATGTTTTGAAACTGAAAAAACATATTCTAGTAGTTATCTCAGCAAAGCTCCAAGGAAAGGGATTCTGGACATTACAAAATGCATGAGAATCTTATGAGATTGAGTTCAGAGGGCTATAAAAAAAAAAAAAAAAAGCAGTATAGTTAAGGTATTTGAAGCCTCTAGTTCCAAATTATACACCACCCTAATTTAGTCTCACCAAACAAAAAGCCTTGACCCAGACACTGCATCAATAAATATACAACATCTGAATAATAAAAGTGCCAACTGTAAAAACTGAACAACAGAAGTTGATAATAATATTCACAAGGAATGTAAGCTCAAAGCCCTTCAAGCAACAATGCCTAGATGCAATACCAGATTCAAAGTATTCACTCTGTAAAACACAAAGATTCTTAATAGGGAAAGGTTTTGGAACAGCATATGTAGTACAAGCAGTGGAATTTCCACTTTAGTATTTTAAAATAAAGGTAAGCAAAGGACAAGTAGAATAAAACCCCCTCTAAATTACGAATTTATTTTGAAAGAGAACTACAAAAAATCTAAGGGTAATTTCTATAGAAACTAGAAAACAACAGAATAAACAATTTGGTTATGATTTGCCCAAGATGTTTGTGGCAGTTTAGGACATAAGTGAATGATGAAACTAGGAAGGATTGAGGTCCCTAGTGTAGGCAAGCTACTCAGGCAGAGAAACACATCTGTGAAAGACTATCTATGACCACCCTGTCTTTTAAAACTTTCTAAACATCTCTGCATTACGTGGTCTTTCTGTTTACAATCATAAATAAGTGAGTAGCAGTCCTTCTGCAGCTGGATCTTGTATACACACCTTCTCACTGTGGCTTGTGATGGAGCAAAATATTTACTCCAAACAGCTTCAATGCATTTCTTCAATCTGAAATAAATATGAGCAACTTTGAAAGCTGAAATTTTGAAAGTTTCAAACAGGATTCATTCAGAGACATAAAACAAACAGTCCTATCAGATGATGTGCCTCGATTTACAAAGCATATAAGAATGCCCTTAAAACTAGCTAGGGGTCAGCTAACTGGTGATTTCATAAATACCATACATATAGCCAAGGGACAATGAAGCATGGGAGGGCACACACAGATGTGAAGCATTTTTAAAGATCTGTTAATACCTATTGTCTCCAGAAAAAAACATTAGGGTTTTTCCTGGAAGATTTCTTTTTCAAACAATAATTAAAAGTAACTTCTTGTAGTATTTCTAATAATGGATAGTGGATAGTGTTAGTGTTCTATGTTACTATAGAAGTATTTATCTTGCTCCCAGGAAAGGTGCACACAAGCATTAGTGCAAATTTAGTCCTGGTGGGACACATACAGCAATTCATTGCAGTAATTACAGTCACAGTTCCCATTCTATCACTTGAAGGCCACTCTGTTCTGAGGAAGGTGCAAGAAAAGAACAAACAGTTATCCCTCCCTTGGGAATGCCAGTGTCTAACTGATCTCTAGATTTTAGATTAAGTAACTCTTTCTCATGGTCATCTCAGGCCTTGGCTAACATGAATAACTAACTAGCAAAGCTGTCCAAAAAATGGTAGCATTTGTGGTGACAATTTTCTAAACATACCGCATACACTCTGTTGTTGGCCTCAGCCCATTTAGGTCTCCTATATGCACTACACACAGTCAGACCATGAAGGAGTTCAGTGTCACTAACAATATAATGAAAGCTAGAAAAGGGAACTGGGAATCAGAAACACATTAAACACCAAGGACCTCTCATCCTTAACTGGGGCTTTGTATCATTCCCACTGTAGATAAGTTGATACTGACTTCAAAAGTATAGGAGTTGGGACTGTTACTGCGCTATGGAATTGGTATTACCTGGACTTGAATGAATAATAATAACAGTAATGGAGCTCACTGAGACCTCAGAAGTGACTTTGTCAAATGTCATTTACTCTGGAAATTTTCTTTTTCTGTTTAATACTTCTTTAGGTGTGCTTTTTAATGCCCATGAAAGTTTAAAATTATTGGCCTTCACCCAGTGGGTGACTCTCAAATTCTCAGAGCTTTCCTGTTCTTATGTACTAGGAACAAAAGAATGCAACTTTTGGTTTCAATGTTTTTGTTTCAGGAATAAGCTCTTTCAGGGACGTCAGTGTACATTTTTGTGGTTTAGTGATTAAGTAACGTTTACTGACAAAAGTTTAATAGAAGTGTAGCAATGCCTTGTATTTACAGATCATCTTTTGTTAAACATCTCAAAGCACTCTATGAATACTCATGACATGAGTGTCTTAATTGGATTTTGAACGAGGTAGCAGGTCTATTTTGCAGAAAAGAAACCACAGCACAGTAAAAGAAGAAAAAAAAGACCTTTCCAGGCAATATGTTCAAAACTATAAACTGATCTTATAATTCTAAATCTTGTGTTTAATTACCAGCCCACTGTTCACTTATACATCAAATAGTTAAAATTCTGTGTCGCCTCTTCTTAGAAAGGTTGCATTGCAGTAATTCAACCAAGTGGCACTGAAGCATTATAACATCCCCTGTTTAACCTTTCCCTTCTCCCTGACTGCCACAGACTCATACATAATCTGCTAATATTTCTTTCTGTCTTTTGGCCTCCTACTTGACAAGCTGGTATAACCTGTGATTTTTAGTAGACAGACTGACAAGAAACAATGGGAGGGATCAAATATACACATCCACATTTAATTAGCCTTCAACATGACTCTACTTCATGGAGAGCAAGGAAGGTTCATAAACATCAAAAAGAACTAAAGCTTCAAAATAGATTCATATGCTGCCATTGACAGGAAGGCTGCTGTAGTGAGGACCAGCCCTGCACTTATGGGTCAGAACAGAATGTCAGAAGTTAGAAATGAGCAGATTTAGGTAGTCCATTATTCTAAAAGACCAAGTCACATCATTTCCCCAGCTCATTGCTTTTTCACAGATTTACATCTTATAGCTTCCAATAATTTTACAACTCATATCACACCTCTCAAGAGCTATTCACATTTACAAATGGCAACCTAAGGCCAGAGAGCAGATAGCTGCAACAGATACCCAGAAGAACATGCTGCAAAACAGTGGCAAAGATGCGTCAGTTCAGGAATGCTTGTCCACACTTCTTGAACCTCAACCCATTTAACCTCAGTGGATTCCTCAAGATAAAAAGGAGCAGAAATAATGTACTACAATAGGTTGCTGAAATAAACATTAAGAATCAAGACTTTTCAGTGAAAACTCCAGCTCTTGATGAATACATCTCTTACTTCTAAACTGATCTAGAGAACAGAATAATGACAAAAACTTTTCTGTCCTAAGGCCCCTGTTTAGTTTCCCTTGCATTCTGATAGCATATAAACCTACCACTAATCACTTTTTGCATTAAGAGTAGATTTCCAGAATGACTGGGACAGAGATTTGCCTAATGTTTGCAGATGTAGGGTCCACTGTTTAGAAATACCTTGGATAATTTTCAAACCAGTTCTCCTCTTCCCCCTTCACTTCATCTTCGTTCATTACTCTCTCTTCCGCCTATTCTCCCACTCTTTGCATTCCCCCACCACAACCACCTTGGTTTCGACTAGGTAGTGATGAGGGAGAGAATCTGTTCCTGCATTTCAGCAAGACTATTTATTTCTCTTCAGGTAACAAAAAGATATTTGCTAATTTCTCTCCTGAGTGGGTCTTGGAGACTTTCCAAGGCTGAAACAAAGTTTTCTTAACTACTTCTAGAGCATCCAACTATTAAAAAGTTTCAGCATATAGTTTAGAACATTTTTATTTTCCAAATTAGGCAATTCTTCCATCAGTTGGCATGATCTGCCAGCAAGAGCTCCAGAGCATGTTTCTCCTGCATACCTCTTGTTCCAAGGTTTGATATAATAGCTGGCATCATTTCCTTCCCTTTCATGCCTGGCAGCAGTGGAAATGGTGCACACATGGTACCCTTCCCCCACCACCACAGTCTACCTGCACAGAGCAAGGCTACTGCAGTGCACGGCTGAGGACACAAACACACCGGGACCAACCAGAACAAAAAAGGGCCAGGGTGAGCACTGCTGTTCAGAAAGGGATTGTTCTCAGAGCAATGTGAAAGCAAGCAGCCAAGCCAGCTGCTCCCTGAAGCGTGCTCCAGGCCACAGCTGCTTCCACGCATGTACCCAGGATGCTGAATTTCAAACGCTGCTTGAGCACAAACACGTCACTGATGTCCGTTCTATATTTTCCTGTCCTCAGCTCGGTGAAGTCATGCACGGCATTCAGGAAGCCAGCTGGATATTTGCTACTGACTTCAGTTGGATCGGAGTTGTGCCCCTGCTGAGTGGTATTGCAGTGACAGCCTTTGGAAGAGCAGTGACAGAATAGCTTTTAGCTGAGATGCTGAAGCCTCATGTATGACATGGAAGAACAAGATGGGAGTGTATTGGGAGCTTAAGCTCTGTGTCTGTGAGGACTGACACACCGTTTGAGTTATGTGCTGCAGCAGCCAGCCCGCAAACACCTTGCATATTTAAGCGATCAAGAAACATTTATCTATTAAATAATCACTGCCACCCAAGAATATCTCTTAGTGAGGGTAAATACATCCTTACTGGCATGTTCTAGACAGACTAACTGATGCACCATGAAGACAGGAGATGCTTGCACAAGGCAAGGTTATTGTGTTAGTGCAGACAGATACAACTTCTGTAGTCTTAACAAATGCAATAAAGACCAACGTGGAAGAGAAAGAGTGATCTAATTCAGTTTTTGTAAGGGATAATACAGTGGTCAGAAGAGCTTCTTTCTATAAAGAAAATAATTTTACCTGCATATATAATCCTTGTCCATAGCAACATTAGGTGCATCTGTCTTTACTAATTGATTTCGCGTTTTTTTTTTTCCCAACCCTCTAAGCATACTCTAGGCCTTCACAGAGCACTGGTGTATGAGAACTTTTACTTTAGCTGTTACTAATCCCTTACAACTGGACACCCTCTTCTCTTCCCTTCCTTCCCGTCTTTTTCTTACTGTGTATCAGAAATATTAAGTCCACCTACCAGTGCTCCTGTATATTTAAAAAAAAAAAAAATCACTGAAATTATTCATGACTGAAAACAAGTCTTTAAAGTGGTGGTGTCACTTCACCTAGAACTACTCCCCCCACCCTTGATATGCCTCAGAGCCTGAAAAACAAAGGATATTTATTTACTTATGAAGCTGTTATCTTTATATCTCTATCAGCTTTGGCAAAACATGAAAATTGAGGTTTTAACCTTGCTGGTCAATTCCTCAGGTATCTTCTTTCCTCGGACCAAACCTGCAACTCTCAAGATTAGCTGCAAATATTTTTGTTAAAATGTGACTGCCTTTAAGATTATCATAGTGGTACAATGATTCTTACTTGAGCACAGTTACTTACTGTTCCCAAGATTTCACAGCAATTCTGAGTTAGGAATCAGTGGTACAAAAGGTTACAGGTAACTAATGTATTGAGAGAACATTGACTATACTAGAAGTGAAAGAATGTACAAATAAATTCAAGTTATCTTTGTCAGGATGAGAAAAGTTTGAAAAAAAGAACAGAGGAAAGACAGGCTCAAACAGCATTTACTGATATATGAGACAATAGATACACAACTATGGCATCTACATCAGTATTTCCCACCAGCAGCTCAGCATTCTGTAGTAGCAGCAAAATAACTTACACTTCAGTGGAATTTTAACCACAAACAAATTGACCACTTTCTTTGTTCCTCTGAATAGGAAGGAATGAAGACTGAATCTCCCACAGGAATAGCTTGTATGCACAAAAGGTAATGTAAGTCATTTATCACTACTCTGATGGTCTTTTCTAATGAACGTTCTCCAGCTAGTGAAAAATAACATGATAATGTAATGCACATTTTGCTACCTTAGAGAAAATGCCACTGACATCTTCTCTTTACTTAACTAGAGAATACAGAACAATGAAGGTTAAACCATGTAGTACCTTCTCTGGAGTGAAGCAGATTTACTCATACAAGATCCTCCAACAACAACAACATCATCACTGGAGCTAAACTGCCAAAATAAACAAAATATTAGATGAGTAGAAGGAAAAGTAATGAAACTTTAGCCTCTGGCTTACCAGTTCCAATCTGATCTATGTAAAAAGAGGCTGAAAGCAACCACTATCAGATGTTAAGGGGACTGTATGAAATCATCATGTGGAATTCAGTTCAGGTGACAGACAGGTCCCATCTTACAAAAGCAGTGAAGGGAACAATAATCACTTTCCCTTGCTTTTGACAATTTCATTGTGAAAAGCCCAACCCACTGACACTGACAGCCTCATAGACCTCCAAGAAGCCACTCAATCACGTACAGTGAGTGCAGGGAAACAGGGACTTTTCCATAGATCATACTTGTGACATAACTGCTAATCAAGTTAACAGAAATCATCATTATCCTTGTCACAGTTATCATTAGCACTAACTTCAGTTAAAATACTAAGCAAGAATATAACATCAAAACAATAAAACAAATCCACAGGAAAAAACCAAACAAGCAAACCCACAAATGAAAAAAAAACCAACTCAAACCAAAATCCCAACATCTCCTCAAACTTTTCCATTAATATTGTCTCTAAAAAACCCACTGGCATTTGATAATGATCTATGAGCATGGAAAAAATGCCAGTTAGTAATTATTTCTGAGAAAGGTTAATATGGTTTGGTTTCTGCTATTACTTTGACTATTACTTCATTAATTATTTGTGAGCAAGTTTAGTTCAGAACTGCGTATTCACATGCCTTGCAGCTTGAAGAGTTTGATTCCTGCTGCAATCCCCCACTTCCTGGCTGTATTGAGCAATGAAGCTGTCCAGCTGTTCTGCGGTGCCAAAATAGTGATTCAGTAAGGAGGTGATGGCATCAGATTTGATTTGTTAGTTTGTAGTGTGGTTTCTAGAACTCATGAATCCTTCTCATTAAATAACCATCCAGCGTGCTGGAGATGATTAACTTCTGAAGTCAGAATTAAATCAGCATTGAATCTGCACTGCTATTAGTACAGTTAATTTTCTGTTTGATGGCTGATATACCAGGTGTCCATTGTTCAGTGTAACTTGAAAAGTGAAAAAAATAATTGCGGGCACATGTTCTTCTTATTTCAATAATACACTGAATTCAATTTTAAAGAGTGGGTGAGAGCAGTGGGAGTTAAAATGATATTGACCTTCCCCTCTGTGGAGGATGCTAATGCTGCAAAACAATCAATATACTAAGAAGACAACCAAAAAAATGAGGCCACATTTTTGCTTTTCCTCCTTTAAGATTTTTATACTGATGATGTGCCAGGAAACTCATTTTACATTAGACCAGTAATTCTTTCTGTACAAAGAAGTATTCTATTAGCAGCTGATGATCCATCGGAGTTAAGAGAGCCTTCTTGAGAAGGAATTGAAATGAAAGAGGTTGCAGAATGGAGAATTTAACTTTTTTCAAGCATAAAATAAAATTCCCAAAACAATAGTTCCTTGTCACAAAAACATAACTAGATCAAACAGCAATTCTCTTCATCTTCCAACGAAACCACAGTTAGAAACCTATAGGCTGCTTCTAAAGGAGGAAAAAAATCCATCAGCTTGCCAGCTGAGCATTCCTTTTTCCGCTGTTGTGGGTATTTTCAGGGCAGAGTACAAGGTTTATCCTTTTGTTCATTAGGCAACAGGGTCTCTGCTGGACATACAGTTAGAGCCAAAGTATTCATAGGATTTAGAAAAGCAGCTTTTGCACAAGAACAGGAGATGGCAACTATGTCGCAGACTCTTCTTCTAAGAAAATACTAAAGAAGCTGGACTTTTGTTAATGCTTCAGTGTTGGGCACAGCTCTCTTTCAGCTCTTTTGTAGCATCTAACCTCAGGCCACTTTTCTTTTATCCCTCTGCCTACAGAGTGCAAAACAGGTTGAAAGATAGAACTGGCAGAGGTGTGAAACAGAGAAGGCTGAGGAAGGGGTCATGCCACTGGCGTGTACCTTCACAGCAGCAGCCTGTGCGGTTATGAGAACAACCTGCCCAGATATCTGACCCCTGGATGAGTGTCACCCACTGAGAGACAGCTTTGTCCTTGTGCCAACAGGCATCAGAAGGCTAAGCAAATCCAACATATCTGCAAGATGGAATTGCCATCATGAGAGAAATGGACATCTCACAGAGGGCCCATTAGCCTTCCTGGAATTCACAGGTACTGTTGGTCTACAGAAGAATAATTAAACAGGTTAAAATACTTGTAGAACACAACCATAGGAGCAAGTTGATAGGGTAGCAAGCACCAGTGCAAGCCATTAAATTCTGGGTAGGTGAGTTTTTGTCATGATGGTCCTTTATTAATTCATTATTTAACCACTTAGAACTTACAAGCTGTACAGGTCTTTGCATACTTAACCACACAATCATTTTAGCTACTACTCCCTCCTTCTACTTGTTAAATTTGTCAGACCAGGCCCTGGTAAATTGTAGGAGTAAGTCTTACTTAACAAGGCAATTAGCCCAACAATTAGTATATATACAGGATCTCTCCCCTCAACCTCTTCTAAAAGCCAAAATCAGATTAAATACTTTTCCTGAATGCAAAACCAGCTATACAGAGCTATTCAGCAAATGAACCAACTGAACTAAATAAATTGAAATACCTCTCAAAACCAGTTTGGCATCCACACACCAAATATTCAGTAGCATTTACTTGATTTTTATTATAGTCTTCTGCCATGCTGTTGTTGTTATTTTACTGTACAGTTGTAGGCAGCTCATTTTCACCATCAGGGACTCATTAAAACTCAGCAATTTGATGCTTAATGACTTGTTAACCCTGAACAAATATATTAAAATAATAGTGTGATAAATCCAAATTGAATTGCATTGGGCTTGTTTTCACTTTTTTTTTCTTTATTTTCTTTTTTGTTTAGTTTTTTGTTCAATAACCTCCTTCTGTAGCAAGAGAAAGTTTCATTTAAGAAGCAATTTTTACTAAAATATATTCCAGATAGTTGATGCTTACTTTTCAACACAAAATCAACTTATGGTTCACACACTTACATTTTGTGTTATTTCCTTTTGGTTTATGTAGTTTCTTCAGCTATGATGTTAGCTCTGACATGGAAGACATTTGGCCTGTTCTCAAAAATGTCTTTTAAATACCTGAGTAATACCCTTCCCTTTCTTCCATTTTCACCCCATTACAAGTTCAGGTTTAGAAAATCCACTCTTGTTCTTTTTCAGGGTTTGGATTTATAAGCAAAGTCATGTGAAATAAAACCATCAACACCCAGACTGTTCTACTTGGATTTTTCTATGCCTAAGGACTGATGAATCTCAAGTTTCCTGTACCCCTCCCTTTTCATTTATGCCCTAACAAGAGGCAGTTACTGAGCTCTAGCTGGTTCAAGTCAACAGGACAACAGAAAACAAAAATAAACATTTGCTGAACATCTGCAAGCCTTAGTCTTCGTCTACTGGGTGAATCAAGTGTCTGAAGCTTTAAAAGGAGCTGTTTCATGTTGTATTTCATCTTGCTACAAAGCTCTTACAGCCATCTCAAAACTACCTGTGGACAAGCAGAAGTGACATGCATTGTGTTCTACACCATCAGTTTTCAGGCACTGGCTGCAGGCACAGAGGTAAAAGAAAGCAGACCTCCAAATGATATTACTCTAATGACCACCCTACTTCTTGCTCTGCACTGCACTCCTTTCCTGAGTTATGCTGCTCTTCTCTCAGGAATTATCATTAAATAACAGAAGTTTATTTTATTTTATGCACTAGAAGTATCCATGCTTGACAAAGTACAGCTGTCTTCAGCTAAGGAAAATGCTGATATTCTGACCCCAGATCAGTCTGGATTGTTAATACCATCATCAACTGGGTCTTCAGCTCTTAAAGGAAATAAATGCTGTAAAAGTAAGTTGCAAGCAAATGCCAGGGGTGACAGGCTGAAAGGTGAAATCAAACTTTACAGGCAAACTAAAGAGTGTATATATACCTAACTATTTCTATTCCTTAATTTGGCCTATTAGATTTTCAAATTTACAGAAGCCATTACTGATTTGGGACTGTAAAAGATTTTTTACTTATTTTTATGTAATTCTGGCATCTGCACCTAACAAGTTCATATACCACCCTCAATAAGAAAAAGCAAAGAGAACACAGATGCAGATGATCTTGAGTGGAAGAGCTTGAGTAAGATTTGTGATGGCTTCCCCCCCACTATGGTTTTACTTGGCAGATTTCACATACGAGAAAGACAAAAAATGTCACTAAACACAAACAGAAAGATGCTTTCTCAAAGTGCAGTGTTTAATTTAGTGGCTGCGTGTTGCTCAAAAAAAGCTTTCCGCAAAATAAATGAACTTTACAAGTAACTGAAGAGGGTCTCTTTCGGATCTCTTGTCAACCATGGATTGACTCAGTCAAGTTTTATACTTTGATACTGTGTGTATTTCAATTCCAGAATATGGCTTTGATTTAATATTGAGAGACAGCTCAAAGCTTCAGAGAGTCTTACAGGAGTGCTGTTCCTTGGCTAGAACAAAGCAACTGCTGAGTTCAGAAAAAGAATACCAATTTAAATTATCCCATATAATTAAGAGAAACACATACTGCATAGTCAAGCTGGATTTTGGTGTAATATGGCAAGACTAATATCACAGTTTTTGGAAAGAACTTACAGTGATCTGACCAAATGCAAAGGACTTGAGGGTGCAGCTTTACTTCCGTACAAAGCTGAGCTGAGAAATACTGCTTCAGTTGATTTGAAAAACTGCTGCTAGGGAATTCAGGTATTTACATTCAGGGTTTTGACTATTTGCTTTTTTAAATTCCTTATGGACAGTTTCACAAATAAAATCCTAAAAAGACTTACTATTTTAATTGTGGGTTGTTTTAGCAAAAGTAAAACTGAGAGGATGCTAACAAACGACAGCTAATTGATATGCACAGTTCTCCAGAGTGAAAAATATATATAAAGAATTCCTTCACTATTGTGGTAAATAATCAAATGGAGATACGGTTATAAGAAGGGAATACAGCATCATACCCTAAACCAACATTTCTGACCCATGGTACCATTCCCTGAGAATCACTCTTTTTTGAGAACCGGTGCACAAACGAACAAGCAAGGGATCGGCCCACAGTGGCAGATCCTTGCAGTGAAGACAACAAAAATACACTCTCTTTTGCTTAAATAGTGTGCCAAATAGACAAACCAATGAAATGCAGTCTTGTCAAACTTGGCTGGGGTGGCACAGACTGTATGACAGAGTATTCGCTGACCCAGACTCATCCAATACAATGTGATGAGAAATTTGTGCTGACACAGAGATAAAGCAGAGAAAAGAACACAGAAATTTGCAGTTTCTAATAAAAAACACACATCTTTCCACTGTTATTTTCATCTAGAGAAGCCTGCTAATCATACAAGAGGTTAAGGCATGTTTTACATTTCTCTTATGAACAGGAGGGGCTTTATTTCATCCTTATATATCAGAAATAATGAAGAAGTCTAACATCAATTTTTATCATTACAAAGCCAGCTTAACTCTGAAGACTTTGTTTACTACTTCTTCTGAGGTCATTCTTTTTGTTGAGGAGGAAGGATTAGCCTATTTCTTTACTCTGTCATAATAAGTAAGGTCTGTACTTTTTTGTTTCATTCTCTACAATGAGATTTAATATGTAATAGTAAGTAAGGTATAAATTGACAAAATATCATTTTTTAATGGGCTAAACCCATGCAACTCCTGTTGATTCCTTTATAAACAGATTTAGGCCAGTATTACCTCATCATTATTTAACAATGTCACTCACAGAAAAAGAACCCAGGATTGCAGAGAGAACAATGTTTGCATCTTATACAGGAAGCTAAATCCAGTAACAAAAAACCAACAAACCAACCTACCAAACCCATCTCCCCGCAAGCTCCCCCCAATCCCCACACCAAACCAAAAACCACAAAACTCACAAAACCAACCAAACCAAACCTCACAAAACCAAACCAAATAAACTCTCCACCAAAGGGAAAAGAGGTAATTGGTGACAGTAGCAAGTTTTGCTTGAATTTTTACTTGTATATTCTTGCGAACAAGGTATGAAAAAAAATATTGTAGGCATTTACTTCATCATCATTCATTTATTATAACTTTTTCCCAGTGCAAGGTTGTCTCAATTCTGCTAGTATCTTAGCTGATCTATTACTAAGACAGAATACAATTCTGCCAGTAAAGACATGATGTTTATGAAGTAATTTGCTGAGGAAGCACTTGAAAGCCCTCAAGTGAAATAGATTACAAAAATTCAGAACATTTTAATTATTTAGTGCATTTCCTAATGCTTTGTCCTGCTTTATTTTGTAGTATCCAAATAATTAGCAGTACAAATAGAAGTGGCAAAAATCCCAAATCTATAGCACAAAGAAACCACGCATTTAGGCTTTTGCACTCCCCAGTTTGCTGAATCTTAGCAGCAGGAAGTTTCTCCTCTTAAGCACTACCTTAATTTTCCTTTTTTTTTTGCTATCCTTTAGCAAAACCTCCTTTTTATAACCTTTTGTTCACCCTACCAATTCTTTTCCTTTCTTGGTCATTACACTCAGAATGGTCTTCTACAGAGGAGAGTGGATGAATTCACATCTCCAATGGAGTTTTATTTGCAACACTGAAATTAAGGGTATTGCAGTTATTATTTTCAATATTTCAAAGGTGCATTAAGTTTTGGTTTTGCCTAAAATTTGTTCCAAATTCACTTTTGGATATTAAGAAATTAGAATGATAAGGAATTGATTTCTGAGCAGCCAACCTTCTCCACCTTCTGTAATATTGTTGGCGTTTTGCTACAGCAGGCAAATTAGATTTAAATGCCTAAAAAGTTAAGAGTATAAGTAGAAAGTAACTCTCCAATGACAACGCCACTATTTGGGCATCTGTCTATTTTTCCAGGTAATTGACTGCCTCTTTATGGTACCTTCAAGAGACTTGTGACTGACTTCTTACAGTACTCCCAGCACTACAAAGATGTAACCAGCTCAATCCTTTCATTTTACACCCATCATCACTGAGAGAGCAGCTATCTCTCTGCAAAGACAAACAGCCAGTTAGTTCCAGGAGGGCCATGCAACAAACAGAGCTACTGCCAGAACAGTTTACAGGCAAAGTCAAGTTTAAAGGAAAGCAAGTGCAGGGAAATCAGCATTTTGAGACTGACGCTGAGGTGGGGAAGCCAGGCCGTGGTATTGTTTTCACCAAGTACTGCATTTTCTCCCCAAAAAGTTTTCACCTACCTTTTTCTTTTTTAAAAGGATGGAGAGGAGTTGGGGATTTTTTAAGGTAAAAAGCTTTTCTCAGACAAATTATAGCTGAATAGGGCTAGCTATAGAAAGTCACAGGGCATATAAGCAATATGGAAATACTACAGATGGATGCTGCAACTTATTTGCAGCATCTTTTGGTTTTCATCTCAGTCTTCCTCTCCAACATTACCCATAGCTTTTATCCACTTAATACTCATTGTTATTTCTTCCACTGCAAGGTTACCTCACCCTCACAATATTGCTGCATTGAAATGCTCCTATCTGAGCCTGCTGTAAGGCTCTGACAATGCACGTGAGTCCTGATCTGACTGTGAGTTGATAATTCCTGCCTTAATTCTATCAAACCATTCTGCTGTTTCAAACTCTCCTGCTATCTTAGCCTTGCACCATCCTTGCTGTTGCACCCCTGTCCAGTGTCTAGCCCTGGACACAAAACTCACCTTAGTCTTAAGTTCCACAACTACTTTTGTTTGAACATCAAAATAAATTTTTTTCTAGTAAGGTGCACTCCTCCTTGATCCCTAGACCAAGACTTTCCAACTCAATTCCCTGAAGTTTAAATACTCTATGAAAGTTCACATTCAATATCCATCTACATTCAGGCATTGACTGCTGCTGCCAAGGTGGGAAGTCCATTGCATACTCTGAGGTACTGGTCCCTCCCAGACTCCCGACCTTCCGAGTACAAGAAATGTCTCACTGTAATTCATAAAGGCAAAACCCACATTAAAGAAAAAAAAGTCAGACCTCTTGCATTCCTCTGATCCCATCTGCCCTCCCACATATGCACAGCACAGGGACCACTACAGGTTCTGCTTTCTGAATAGGGGATGCCAGTGAAGCCGTGGATTGTTGTTGAATATGTATGGATGCATCTATTTCTCACAATCCCAAGCACATGTAAGGGTGGATTAGAAAAAACACAGGTTATTTTCAGGTGAAATGATATTGTTTCTAAATTGCACTGAAGGGGTGTGCAAAGAGAACAGTCAAAGATTTGTTATCTAGAAGCAGAAAGTTAATTTGTGTGATAAACAAATTTAAAAATTTTTGATGAATGCGAAAATAGAGAAATGGTCAGTACCTTTGAAAATCAGCTGCATAAATCTTCTGCATAAAATGGGAAAATTACTGATATACCAAGCACATAGCTATGTATTTTTGTTCATGAATGATTACAAAACTTTTTCAAATCATTACTTCAAAAAATGCTTGAGACCTAGAAATTCTAAGAGCTTGCCCATTACCTAAATGACACAGCATACTAACCAACCCAGCAGCTCTGCCAGAGGTCAAAACAAGCTCTTCCCTTGTAGATCAGCTAAAACATCAGCTCTTCTGACTGATCCATTCCCCACCAGGCGGTCTGAATCACATCTTCCTACTTGGACTGTGAGCGGGTGATTGATTGAAAACATTTGTTAGTGACTGCAAATGGGAAGTCAGTCTTCCCTGGTTTTGATTAGCCAAGAAGTAAGATTTTTTTCCAAAGGAATTTATTCAAATTTTGTGTAGCCAGATATGTCTGCTAGGGATGAGACTCAGAGGTGCTTTGAGGGTAGAAAAGATCAAGGATGATAACAGCTTTCTAGATGATGGACTGTCCTGGGTTGCAGTGTATTCTATTACCATCCCCATCAGCTGTTGAAATCAGGTGGGGCAGTGTTTCCTTGCCTCCTCCCCCCAGACTATCTTTCTGTTAATTGCCCATCATTGTCCTGCCGCCTGACTCAGAGATAACTCCCTCCGGACTATCTTCTGTTAATGAGCCTAATCAACACTTGGCCTCATGACTCGTTACCCCATTGTGAGATGCTCCACCCAGAGGGAGGAACCAAGCATCCCATCGTGGATATAAGCTGAGGCTGAACACCAGAGAGACGGGCTTCCCACTGGATTTCCAGAGGACAGGAGCTACACAGCCACCACTGGACTTCCAGAGGAAGAGCAGACTGTTTCACTACAGGATCACTGCTTCAGAGGACTGCAGCCACCATTCTACCAGACTGCTACCACCACCCTGCCTAACAGGGTGTCAGGTTGTACCTTGACTCTGTCAGTTTGATAGTGTTTTCTTTTACCTTTTTTTTTCTCCTTTTCTTTAATTTCCATTAAATTGTTATTCTGACTTGGTGCCTCCCACTGGTTTGTTTTCAAACTAGCACATGGACAGAGACATGCAAAGTTCTGAAAAGATCAGCACCCATCATCTCCCATCTTCCAGCCTAGTACTGACATTTTCTTTTCATCTGTTCAGGAACGTCCTCTCTCACTACCTTCGATTCATTGCCCTATACTGAAGTGTAGTGCCTCTGTGCATTGCTAATCTGCTACCACATCTGGTTTCAGCGATGACCAAAGTGTACAGCTGGGTGAGGTGACTCATGTTGATACAAAATCTTGATGTTCTTTCTGAATCCACCAGGATGACAGGATCGTATGAATAATGCTGTCACAAGAGTATCAGTGACATGTTTGTCAGTGTAAGACCTGTTGAAACTCTGGGCTTGGCTGCAGCACTTAGAGCAGCAGAAAAACAAAGATTTCTCTGGGAACTCTGTAGGAGCTGGGAGTTGCTACCTGTCACAGTGTTCACGTACCTCTGGGATTAGTAGATGATTACCTGACTATGACCAGGTGACAGTCCCTGACCTGTGTTATGGAGTTCCAAATCCCAAGGCAACAAGCCTTGAACTTCTGATTTTCTGAGAGGAAGAAATTCTTGATCCAATCTGACCTACTTTACCTTAAATAAACAACAGAGACAGATATGACTGATCAGCTACAGATTGCTTTTTGCTGCAATGAACTCCCAGTGAGGTCTTGGGGACCTGAATGCCATACAATGATGGCACAGTGGTGTTCAACAGAAATACCGCAGTGGATTGCCTAAATGGAAGAGAGCATTCAGCCTAGTGAGGAAGTGACAAAGGATTACAAGTCAGGAGGTACCTAGAGCAGACCTCCGGGGCAACCTGATTAGCCTGACTTTAACTCCCATGCCTGGCCCAAAAGCAACAACAGCAGATGAATACGCTGAAACCTCTTTATGATCTACTTCAAAAAGTGATTGGCAAAAAGCAGCAGGAAGGATCCCAGTGTGTCATTTTGAGCCCACAAAGGGCAACAGACAGGATTCCATAATAAAAAAGCATTTCTGCTTTCCCTGCAAAGGATGTGACACAAGGGACAGAAGATGCCTTACTGAGCAGCCTCAATATGGGAAGGAGCAACTTATGAAAACCCGGTAGAGCTGGAAGAAGCTGTGTAGAAGCTCTTTAAAGGAGTCATTTCAAAGATTTTTAAACAGTACAAGTGGAGAAAAACAGAAAGCAGGGAGAAATTCAATAATATTTGTGATATCCAGGATCAATGGCTAAAGACAGGGAAGGAAAGTGCCTGTCATCCAAACGCTTCGAATTTGTCAACCAGAATCCAAGCTGATCCTGGATATAGACTTTCTGCTTATGTTTAAGATGACTGTACTTGCCTTAAAATTCCTGGTCTCTGCTTTGAGCAGAAAAAAAGGCAATGTTAGAGAAAAGTAGTAATTAGAAAGTAATAGAGGGAAGAATTTACTATTCAATTTCTGGTTTTTCTCTCTTTCACTTGCCTATAACCTAGTCCTCACTCTTCCCTGCCAAAGCCAGTGCCCTTTTTTAAGAAAAAGCTGAAGGAATACAACTATGATTTGCTGTAACTGTATATTTATGTCAGCCTCTTAACCTTTCATTGCAAGATGAGCTTACCATGAGTGAGAAATTTTTACAAAGTTTTATGAGATGTTTTACTGTGATGAGGTAGTATTTTCTGTAGCCATTTACAGTGTGGAACAGTGAGGAATACAAGACATCTTGGATGGCCTACTGTATGACTCTCAGCCCTGGTTCTAGTCCCAGCTGAAGTAGAGAACTCGAGTCTGGAATACAAGTAACTTCACTGAATAGTGTGATGATAAGCCAGAACTTTTAGCATCATTAACATTTTATTATCAACATACTAGGGGCAGCTGACTATCTTTGCCTGTATTCAATATTCTTCAGTTTTCACTATCTCAAACTCATCAATTTTCACACCAGTCAGACACGTGCACTCTGACAATCCATCAGCTTATTTAAATACCAAAGCATGAGAGGCCTCTTATAAGGCTAGAAATCCAGGTCTGTAACTTTAAAAAATACTCTTGACCATGTGGACATTGGAATTTCATCATAGAACACTCATTGACTGCAAGGCAAAGCAGAATGAACATACATCAAGATAAAAAATGAAGCAAAATTTTGGATTTTGTAGTTCTATTTTTTGTTGTCTTGTTGTCTTTTTGTTGTCTTGGCTTTTATTTCTCGGGTGGGAGTGGGAGCTGCAGTTGTTACCAGCTATAACTTTTGAGACTTCTATTTGAGACTTCATTTTGAAATGATAGATCATTGAACTGTGACACTTTTGACTCAGACCTGAACACAGTACAGTGGAAATTGTGTTCTTTCTTCTCTGTGCTTACAGTCACATAAAAGCTTTATTTATATTGGTTTAAGAAGCAGGAAAAACAGCTCTAAGATGCCCAATGATCTCTGTGTAAATCTGAATGAATTCAGTTTTAATTAAAATCTTCTAGATGTTCTATTTAAAACAGGCTAACAGCAAAAAACGAAGTCTAAATCTTCAGCTGAGGATACAGTCATTGCAAAGGATAAGCACCTGCTCAGCTTGAGACATACACAAATGTAAATCCAAAGTGAAAAATGTTACATGGTTTATTTCATTATGCAATTCTTTCTTCCCTCCTAGTGCTTTGAAAACACTATGGCTAGCTGAAAAAAATCACAGGTACAGACAGTGACACAGATCCTGTGATAGCTCTTCTGTGTCCCTGAAATGCTTTTCATTCTAAATTGTGGCGCAAATGTTAAACTCCCATTAAAAGGGAAGAAACAAACCACAATTTTAACTCTTTCCTTTGGAAGGAAACAGCTGTCACAATACAACCAGATCATGTGATGGTGTCCTGTTAACCCAATTTTACGGAAACCTCTCTGCAGCCTGACAATAGCAACCTTTAATATGTAATTCAGCCTCCATCTGTGCCATTTCTGTCATATATGGATACTTTAAATGTTAAAATTACAAAAGAGAAATTAAACTAAAGGAAACCAAATAAAACCAACCAACCAAACAAAAAATAAAGGGCAAAAAAGAAATACCATTAAATGCACCCCCCCCAACATTTACGCAGCAGTGCTACACAGAAAGAGAGAGAATTGTGGCTAGGGAGTTGTGAACATTTTTCTAAAGTGTTATTTAATACTAGTCTGCACTGCAAATATGGCAATCTAAATTCCCCTACAGAACAAGTCTTTTAGTTTTCAAGGTACAGCAATTTCTACCCATGCTTAGAGAAAGAGTGGGTGTTGTGAAAATCAGAAACCACTGCACAACAGAAGGTCTTATGTTCCACCTAAATATTTAGCTAGCAAAAGGAAGGCTAAATAGCTGTGCTTTTCCTATCCATAAATTTCCCTAGAATGAAGAGAGGTGGGAGAGAGTAAGAAAATTTAAGCTAGAGGATAATACTGGCCCCAAAAGAAATGGCACTACATGGGCTAGAAGCACACCATGGGATGCCAATTAGAAACTGTGCCTCCTCAGTACAGGATTTGGGTTCCATAACAACTTTTCAATAACACAGTAGAAGAAAAAAATCCAATGAGTTAAGAGACAAAATAGTATTATTATTGAAAGGAATTAAATGATACAGCTACTTGCAGTAGCAATAGCTTGGGATCACTGACCCATGGGTCTTTTGCAGCCCTAAGGCCTACATTGTAAAGGAAGGAAATTAAGCTATGTCAGTAAGAGAAATCACTTAGACCACCACCTAGACCACAGTGACAATGTACTTGTGCTCCCTGCAGTGCTTCCTGCAGCCTTGCTGAGTACTCAGGCAAGGAGCTCCCACCTGAAACAGGACAGGACCAGCCTCACTGATAACACCAGGATCCATTCTTGTGAGCTAATACAGATGTCATACACAGTCAGGGAACTGGGAAGATATCTGGGAAGATTTACTGGAAAATGAGAAACAGATACTATGGTCTACCATTTATTTGCTATGAGAACTTGTCAGCTGTCCTGGAAAGGTATAATCTTCCTCGACAACCCAAAGTAACAGCAGTCTGACAATACAGTTTCCTTGTCAGAATAATCATTATCATGCTATTACATAGCAGGCCCTGTGAACCCTGCCGTCTTTTTAATGGTGGCAGCTCAAAATCTTGCTGTGGGAAACAAACCTATTCTCTCACTCCCACCCATGCTAAATGCTATTACAAGCCAACATACCCCTATTAATATCACTCCACTTGTACATTACATATGATGCTTATGTTTAAATAACACCCTCAGATACAGTATGAGCAATCTGAACTTTCTGATGAGACTGAAAACTGGCTGCAGATTTTAGGTTTTTCACGTAACGACTTGTTTTCCTCAGTCTTTGCTGTATATAACGTATCTGGGAGATGAGCTTCCAAGTTTCTAGTTTAGTTTAGCAAAAATTACCATTTCAAGCCTTAATATATTACCTTTCTGGAACAAAATCTTCTCCCAAGCACACAAATGTCTGCTTTGTGTAGCAAATCCTACTAAATATATTTGGGACTGTAAGGAAAGACGAAAGAACATGAGGACATATACGAGTGTTGCACAGCAGGACCAGCAAGACTGGGGGACAGCATGAACATTCTAAGAACAGGATTCTGAAACTGTTTTGTTTCCTGGTTTCAAAGGCGCCGGAGAAACCACAAATATATACAAACTGTATGTCTCCCATGATACTTCACTTACTTGAAACCCATCACTTGTTTATGCCACATGCTTCCATTTCAAGTTAATTAAAAAAAACCCCAACCAAACAACGACTTAAAAACCACCAGTAGTTGCAGAAGCATCCAGCTTACATCCCTCCTCCGATACAAGCTATGGGATTGTTCCCACCTAAAAGGTTTCAGCTCAGTTTTGGTCCAGGTTGGATGATACTGTGTTCAAACCAAACCATAGCAGAAGTGTCTGCTAAACAGCTGGCTTTCTAGACTTGCAAATATGTTTACACTCCTGCAAATTATCTGTGGCATGTATGAAAATGAAATAGTGCAATGAAACGTAGAAACACTCGGGTCTCAATTAGCGTTTCATATAGCAAAGCACTTTTAGTCCATCCACTCACATTAGAGTGTGCATTACCTCACAAGGAACACAGAGCCAGTTTCACTTCTAGCAGTTTTCTACAACAGAGGAAGGGAATACTGTAAGAAACAGCTTTGGTTGGAGAATTACATCTCTAAGTCTATTCAAGTCAATGCATGAACACCCCAATATGACACTTCCCATGCTGTACAGTACGTGCCTTTAACACCAAACTTTAATTTGTAAAACCTTTGCTTTCATCATAAATAAACCTTGCAAATAGTGGGTAGTTCCAAATCCCGTGACTTTTGTGGAGTCCAGGAATATCCAAGAGAAGACTGTGTCAAAAGAACACCCATTACAGCATTTGCTACTAAATGACATCCCAAATTTGAGAATAATAGTCCCTATTATGTAAGGCTTATAATTCAACTTTTCATTTGACATTTCCTTTGTGCACCGTGGAACCAAACAGGCTGCCTTTTCTGAATGGAACAACAGTTCTCATTTCATATGTCTCACTGAAGCAACACCTCTATAGAGCAGATGGATCTCCTTTGCACTACACTCTATGAAAAGAAGTGTCATTTAAACATGAGGCCTTTATATCAACTGCAAATGGAAAAATAACCAGCCTGGATTTCTGATCCTGGCAGAATCTGACTGCCTGTTTCTATTTGTATGCTTTCGCAGATGAAAGTCTGAGGAAGTATAAATGAGGATAATTTTTAAAAAGCTAAAAGCCAATACTTATCTCCCCAATTTCTCTTCCTTCCCTTCAGATTAGCTGGAAGATAGTGATGGGCTTGCATACATGTGCATACAGACCCCTTGCACAACTATAGAAGAAAACCTAATTTCATCAGTACAGCTAGATGCACAGAACTCAAGAAGCAAACTATATCTGTACATAATCCCATATTACTCTCAACAACTCCAACAGTGTTTATTGGACATCTGCCCTGGTAGCACAACAGTGCAACATTTACTGTCCCACACTCTCTCTACTGCACAATTCAAGAAGAAACTAACACACTACTTAAGCAATTGGGTACTGTCTGGCTGCTGCACAATGCCATCTGGGTTACAGGTTTTTTATTCACCAAGCTATGAAGTCAGCATGACACAGAGCTATTTTGGAGGATGTCTACTGCACACTGGTCACAATTTGAAGCCATTTTCTTCCACTGATAGAGAAGAGAAAAGCGTTAAAGTAATGCAGTTTCTTTCTAGAATTGACTTTAGCTATCTAAATCTAAGTGACTATAGTATGCCTTCCAGTTCAAGAGAAGAAAGGGGCGGAGAAAGGGATCGTTAAATTATTATGTTGCCATGCACATGGCAGCTGAACAAAAGTCCTGTGTGATAAGAATGAGGCACTTTTTAGGTTCTCGAAGGTAGAAAAGCATAGTACTGACAACTGGTGTAATACCAAGAACAGTCTTCTGCCCCTCTGCTCTGAAGAAAATAAGGAATACACATATTTTAGTTCAAAACATAACCTCATTCTCACAAAAAAAAGGAGTTAAACATACACATTGAACAAGTTATCCATATTGCAACAGAAGGAAGCACCCAACAAAATAGACTTTTTCTTCCACACAAAACACCCAGACAGCTATTGAGAAATAGAGCTGAATTGACAAGCATAACGAGATCCGTAAGTTTCTAATGCTAGCTGTCTTTCAAGGAAATATCCTGGGCTATCCACAAGTCAGTGTGTCCCTTACCCTCCTTGAGGAGTATGTGTGGTGGTGCCCAGCCTGTGCAGGTTCTGCAACTGCATCAACCATTAATGCTTGGGCCATTGGACTGCCTCTGTAGATATGCATGATTTGAGAAAACGTGATTGCCAAATTGGATGAACAAAGGAATAGACTAGACTTTCAAGCAAAGCTTGAAAAATGTCCCTCTTTTTCTTAACAGAAATCAGTATTTCCTATATTACGACAGAGTTGGAGATAGAAGTCTGCAGAAAGGTTTGTCAGAGCCAGATACCCCAAGTTTATATGCTAGTATGTCCACAGAGAGGAGAAAAAGGGGCATGTAAAGGATTAGACAGATCACATCCAAATTAGATTACACTGACAACTTCCTGAGGAAATACACTCTGGTGAGATTTCTAGGCCATCAATCTCTTATAGATTCTTATATGAGAACTCCTCAAAGAGGTTCATATCAGGCTCAGTACTCCAGAGCCCTCTCAGCTGTCACTGTTACAGGAAGATGGGTTGCAGTAATAAATCAGCCAGGGAGGACAAGCTGCTTTTGGCTACCACACAGCTATGCTGGGACTGTGATCTTTCCTCTCCAGCAGCTGTGTCAGCTTTCTCACACTACGCAGCATCCATCTCCACATAAGAAAACCTGTCTTAGCTCTCACTGTGCCAAACATTACCAAGATCAATGACACAAGTGACCTTTTCATTTCAGTGACATAGGCAACACTGCAGACGTCTGCAATTGACTTTTTTGTATGTGTGTACATGAGCCCCTATATTCACCACCATTTTAGAGAGGCATGTGTGTCTATTAAGAAGAACTGGTTTAGGTCTAATGATCAGAAATGGTAACACTCAGCCTCTCAGGCCATTTTACTATGTCTCAGAAGCAGGCAGCTTGTAACAAGTGCATCACATCCTGCAGAGGATGTAACCAGGGCAATTGTTTATTCCATTACTGTTTTCTTTCCCTTATGGTGGGGTCTCTACTGAAGAAGAGGCTTTTGTCAGTGGGAGAGCAATTCATAGTGTTACTTTGTCACACCTCACATCCAGGTATCCTTTACTTTTCTCGCTGCTACAGGTAGCTCAGACCCCACATTCTACCTTCATTTTCCCTAAACATACCAGATTTCATCTCTTTTCTTCCTAATACTCCTCTCCACATTGTACATTCCTTTTCTTGTTTTATTTAAAACTAGTAAAGCTGTTATTCAGCAGCTGGGAGAAAAGAGATTTGATGAGACTCATCTATTGCTGAGACCATGCTGACCTGGATCTTTCACTTTTCTCTTTCTCTCCCCAGTGAAATGCAGTAATAAGAGCTCAGCAGCTCTAAAAGCAATCAATACAGAGATGACGTGGGCAATTACCAGCCTGGACAACTCAAAGGACTTCCAGTAAATAAGTAAAGAAAAGACAAGTAAGTTTTCTGAAGCCAAACAACTTCACCAGATGACTTTGTTGAGGTGGAAAGTCACAAGGGGTGGTGGTGGTGAAATAAATCAATGTCCAAGGCAGATGATGAAGACTGCAAGGAGGGCACGAGAGGTAGTATGCAAGCTGGCACAACAGAAACACAAGGATCTGAAGACATGAGGACCAAGCCCGAGTTTGTTCCAGCAACCTGTCTGCACCATTATAACTCCACTGACTACAGTGATACAGTGGAATGCCATCATTGACTTGCTATGTTTACAAACTCACAGTCATACAAAGCTGTACCTTAAGGACATATTAAGACAGCCATTCCATTTCTCCTCTCCATTTCAACCCCAGAAAGCCTGCAGCATCACAGCATGCAGCTTGTGCCCCAATACTTCCCTTTTCCTCGGGCCAAGACTAAATCCATTTCCCTGTGGAATGCTGATAGGGAAAAGTACCACAGCTATGGCAGGATTCCACACGCTTCCATCACTTTTCAAGATGTTAATATAATCCTGGAGTGCCAAAAAGCTCAACCCCCCCATATTAATCATCTCACTAATGCTGTACTTCCACCAGTCCCATTAATGTAAAATAGTGCTTACTGAAAGAAATTTTTAATGGCTGTCCTCTTGCACATTGGTTAAAAGAAAAATTCTCACAGATCAAACCATTTGCATTAGTTTCACCAGAGTGATTCCTTTTGCTTTCCCATCGTCCCATTTTTATTTATATAGAGATTCTTTAATCCTTCAACTATCTAATTTCTTTGCCCCTTTTTACCCCTTCATCTCTGACACACAATGTTTGAGAAATCTGATGCCTCTCCCCCCTCCTATCAAAACCATGCTAGAGGCAGCAAACGAGATGTCCTGAGGCTGCAGTGTAGCCCAGTGGAACTGTTTTTCACGGCTTGCAAAGCTGTTTCACCACATGGTGCTCTGCATCAAACAGCGCTGTACAAGCCTCCTGCACCCTCGGGGGGTTCGACTCAGGCTTCAGCAGCAGCAGGCAGGTGGTCTGCAGGATGACTGACGCTTCAGTACTCACTATAGGGCAGGGGGTGGCAGGAAGGCACATACATATTTCTTGTCTGTCAGTGACAATAGAAATGGGAAAACAAGTGACACCTGCTGCTAATGACAAATTATGAGCTCAGGTTCAGAAACGCTCATTCACACTGCAGGCAATATTCATGTGATACATGTGGGCTCTGAGATTTAAAGCAGCTTAAGTCACTGGCAAAATCTGGATGAAGAAAAGACTGGGAAAAAAGCAGAGCGAGCTGCAGATGGTGCTGTCTGTGTTGACATGTTTGCACCCTTCATCTCACAACTTCTTGGAACTAAAATTTTGCCTATATACAAAAACTGGACGCTCGATTATTGATAAGAAATCCCAGGACTGTTTGAGATCTGTAAATGTCAGAAAGCAGCCATTAGAAGTGCAGACTGTTATGCTATTACTGCAAAGACAAAGGCTAGGTGAGGATTAATTTAGGATGGCAGAGATAAGCAGGGGTCTTAGCCATCAGAGTTCTACTATCAACTGCCAAATATGAGGTTTCTGCCTGTTCATTAACATCCACATATGATCCCAGCATTTCTGTTACAAGAGAGTCTCCAGCAGCCATGACTGCTTCTGTGAAAACACTGTCCCCGTGTGCTTGTGCTATGCCAGGGGCATATGCATCTGCTCTGAGGCTACAAACGGAGACTGGCCAATGTGATCTCTATAGGAACAAAATTCTCCAAGGGGGCAACTATTTCAGCCATTTTTTCAACAAAACCTTCTCTAGTAGCAACTGGACTTGCTCATTTGTCACTGTTTTTTGAAACAGATGGCCATTAAATAGATGCCAGTGAGAGGGAAATACTAGAGCTCACTACACACTAGGCTTAGCGATGCCATTGAAGACTGGGCCTCATGGCATATATCAGCTCCAATGCTTCTTGGAGACCACTCAGTGGACCACAGTTCCTCAGCCCTATGTTCCTTCACTTTGGCTAAACCCGAGGCAAAAGCAGTATGAATATTCCTGTGGGGTTTTTTAGGAGAGAACCATAAAAGTGTATCTTGATGACTTAGGTTTGGATTATTGACAGGAAAGTTGACAAATAGTTCTGGCTTGAGTGATAAACTTGGATATCAGAGAGTAAATCTAATGGAAAAGAAAAATCTATCATTCTTGGTCACATGTGCAGAGCCTGAACTGGCAACTGGGATTTATTTTCTTAATTCTGAGCAACGTGGAGCTCTCCTGTGATCCCTTGTATCACCTCTCAGGCCTCACGGATAATGGATGTTTCATCTTAAAGCAGAAAAATCCACCTTGGATCACCACCCCTTCCAGGTTGTTTGGTTTTTCTCTCTTCCCCCTCTCCTACCCCCCACACATTCAGAGTGCCATGTGCATAGTCTTTGTCCTTTGACCAAAGTCTGAGAGAAAGGCAGATGAAGTTGAACTCGGAGAACCACCAAGCCTACTGACACTGTGCACCTGAAACCCCAAATCAGGTTCCACTTCACATCTGTACAAACACAGCTGGGTCACTGCAAGATTTATCACAGTATGGATTGTAAGATCAGCCTGGAGTATCTACTGACATCTTAAACTCTCAGCCCTTTTGCTATGTGGGCATTTTGAGCTACATTTGTTGATTAGTCTTGCGGTAATACGTCCTTGCAATAATAACTAAGCAGTCTAACTTCAGGCATCTTAAAAAACAACCGTCTAGCAGAATTGGGCAACATCCAGGGATTTATGGACACTTAAGGCTACTGTAACTCGCCAACAGTCTGCAAATACCTTGTATTTTCTTTCACAACTCACCAGCTCTCCCTTGGCTATCATCCTCAAGACTTTTGCTATAAACACTATAAAGTCACATTGATTCTACAGAGCATTAAAGAAGAGTATGAGGTAAGTGCCTCCAAAATGCATGCCATATAATGGCCAAGTATAAAAGTGAATCTGCTATAGCAGCAATTACATTTACCATTCATTAAAAACTAGTGATCAGAAATTCTCTATTGCATAAAGAAGTTTCTGTGATACTAATTTTACAACAGCAAACAATTTTACAGTGTCATACAGAAGAGTGCTTTCATTCATACAAGGTAGGGTATGGTGACCAAGCCATAAAGTAACAATCAGAATAAAAACACAGGTTAAAGAACAAAAGCCTCGAGTCCTTACTGCAAAGCAGAATTTTCATCCATAATAGCTCTACAGTATAATCTAACTGTGAGTACTGACTGCAGGAATACATGTTGATTAGGACACTAAAAAGAGAAGTTATTGCACACCTTGACATTAAACTTTTAGTTCAGCCAAGCAAGTAAAGTGGTGCAAGGAGTGTATCTCGAAGGAAATCACCTGGTGGTCCCTACTTCAGAGTAAGCTGAAAGACAAGCTGCAGCGCACTTACCAAACTCCTATTATGCACAGAGATTTGCTCCTCATCCCCACATGAGAATTAGCCCAGAAAAAGCCCATGTGGACATTGCATCCTCAGAAACAACTCTTTCATTTTACAGATATTCTCCCATTCTGTCATCCACCTTGTTAATGTAACAATGCTGCTGCTTATTCTTTTAATAATTATCAACAATTATCCTGGCATGTACAATTTCCCAGTCATGAACTAATTTAAAAAATAGTATTGAAGTGTTTTTGTCACAAAAAAATCAGGAATAAAACCCTCTAACACCCTTTGTAGTATCAGAAAGCAGTCATTGCTTTATTTTCAGTGCTGAGAGTGCAGGGGATATCTCCTCCTATCACACACTGCAGCTATCTAACATACTAGTTTGTATCTATGTAACTAGTACATATTCTTTGCATTTCCCAAAACTCATACATATATGCTAAACATTCCTGTGAATTCTTTTACATATTTAAATCACTTCTCAGAACTCATTTACATTAGAGTAGGGTTCTCTTGAGGGTTTCTGGTGGCTTTTGGGAACATCCCATTCCTCAGATTATCCTTGTATGGTCACAAGCCTCCAAAAAGGCAGTTTCTTCCTCTTGAATGCATCCCAGATATGTGGTATGAACGAGATATACCTTCTTATCAGCTTTGCTCAGGCCAGCAGTCTTTAGTCTCAAGGCTAAGATATCCACTTGTACACATTAATCAATGATATGGGTGAATACAGGACTAAGCACTGTCTGTCAAAGCAAAGGAATTTACAAGACTTAAACACTACTTACTACAATTAAAGATTTTCCCAACCGTTTTCCAACCTCTTCCTAGAAAAGCCTGTTCTTTGTCATGGTGTAACCCTCTTCCCCTGAAACTACTGCTGTAAGCTCTTTCCCCCACCCTCCTTAACAGTTTTATTTAATTATGTATCAAAGACCCAAGGCCTGTCTCTGACACAAAATAGTTACTGGTATCAAAGAGCTGAGACAACTAGGAGAAAGTCTGCAGAAAATCAGAAAAGGTAAAAATTACAGCGAGAACTGAGTTTAGTGAGACCAAATTATTCCTATCTCCAGAATTCAAGAGTGAAAGCACCAACACAAAAAACTAAGAAACCCTATGAAAAAATCAACGAACTAGTGAGGCCTCTTGCTCTAATTGGAGATCAGTCTAGAACATGTACTCAGATCAAAATAAACACCACCTTCCTCAGGATGCTTCCTATAGATCCTGGTCTTTTTACTTGCTCTGCTTCTAAAGTGCATTCAAATGTTTTGAGGAGATTGGGAACTCTCACAGCACTGATGCCCAAACAGATGTCCTACAAAGCCAGATACACAGTTCCCAAAAGAGTCACTTAGGAGCAGAAGTAACAAAGAACTATTATCTTCAAAACCTACTGCCTATTGACTCTCAAAGGGGCTGTTACCACCTTGGTGTCCCTGTGCACCCTGACGTGATTGGGCACATGAAGCGCTTGCTTTGCTTCCCGTCTTGTACCTTATGGCTACATCATAAGGTCACCAAGGCAGGGAATATCTAGTGGTCTCTTTTCAAGGCAGACAACGAGCTCTTTGTTTTATTATTAGAGTTCCACCACATTAAAGTGCTATTGATAAAAATGAATAAAATTATCCATGTGGCTCAGATGAGTCAGTGCTGCCTCATCACAAATTTTCCAATAAAAATAAAGTTAGGGCACCTTCACTGAAACATAAAAACTGGCATGGAAGAAGTTCTTCCAAATGTCTAAGAACTGTTCTGAATATCTTACTAAGTGTAGAAACCCAAAGCTGCACACTCTCTACTAGACTGCTCCCAACCTACACAAGCCAAGGTTTATTCAGCCTTTATCCATCTTAAATGATGTTTTAAGTTTCATCTCATGCTTTCATCAACTTGCAATCTCAATTGTGCCTTCTCCAATTATCTTCTATTTCTTCTATTGACCCTATATATTGTAAAATTCTTCATTCCCAGCATAAAAACTCCTTGCTTCATGTCTCATACAACAATCCCTTCAACACTCATTTCCTTGAGCTGCTTTTAATGTTTGCTGTCATTTATATACCTTTTCTATTTCAGCCATTTTGTTGTGATCAAATCCCCATAACTTGATCTTGTTCTACTTTTGCCACTAGTTCATTTAGTGATTTTAAAAGCAGAAGCATGTGGGTGCCTGTTATGACCCAAAGTCCTAGTATCTGGATTGAAATGGGACAAGGTAGTGGGAGAATGAAAAACACTGGATCATATTCTCTGAGGAGGAAGCACACTTCAAGGTGTTTT
Organism: Corvus moneduloides; assembly: GCF_009650955.1. NCBI lineage: Eukaryota > Metazoa > Chordata > Aves > Passeriformes > Corvidae > Corvus > Corvus moneduloides. The sequence goes on from NC_045481.1 coordinate 21,169,275, forward strand.
CCTAAAGAACTTTACCATAGGGTAGAAAGCAATGGAACAAAAATCCTCAGAGAAATCACAAACATTAGAACTAGCACTGATCAGTTAATAATGAAATTTCTGTAACATACAGACAGGGTAATTGGTGGGGGGGAGAGAGGAGTATGATAACATTAAGAAGCTGAAAATGCTGGTGACAGCAGGAAATAAGCAAATCTGTTCTGACAGAGCAAGAATGGATGTGAACGTCTACCACATTAATGATAACTAGAAGAAACTAGGCAACTGGCTTTTCTTTCTCCCCCCCCACCACCTTTTTTTTTTTTCTGGTGGATGCAGTTAAGGGGGAAATAAAGAAGGCAGGTTATATAATGTGGAAAAGATGACTGGTATTTGTTGTTTGCAGTCCTCTTGGAAAGACAGATCTGCTGAAATAATAAAAATACTAGCTTTGTATTTCCCAAAATCAAGGAATAAGGATGCTCTCTGTTGTCATTGTCATTAAATATTTATACTGCTGTACATAGAAAAGAACACAGGTCAACTGTTCTGTGCAAATATTGCAAAGGATAGTCCAGACCCAAGAACATATCAGTAAAAATAAAGACAAAAATCAAAAGATGCTGGAGGAAAACACAAATATAAGGGTCAGATAAAAAGCTGCACCAAAAAAGATCTGTGTATTCTCTGTTTTAATCAGTCCCATCTTCCCACTACCACAGAAGAACGTGATTAGTGTTCTGTCACCATGAATCCAGAGTTCACTGCCCAACTGAGGGGAAAAAACTTCAAAATGCCATTCATGCCACCTCCTTTACAAATTTGTCTTTTTAGCATAGATTCACGTGTGATCTCTGCCTGTATGACCTAAATTCCACCCTCCATCCCAGCCTTCCGTGCCTTCTGCCATAGGTATTATCAAGAAGTAGATGGGGGACAAAACAGGTGAGTGAAATGAAGGTATTCAGAGCAAAGAGTTCTGCCACGGCACCCTGGCTACTGCACTCTTCCTCTCTGGAACTCCTCTGACATACAACTGAGGGACAAACCGGTTCAGATGATGTAACCACCTTATGATTCTGCATTCCAGCAGCAGGTGTTCACTTGAAACAAATGCACCGCTATACTAGGTTGAGCCCTGAAATCATAAGAAAAGTTAATTTCATCTTTGTGGGAGGAAAAATTAAGGTTATGGGAAAAGGAAGATTGAAACGACCCTGCAACCTCACCATCACCTATAGAAGGATTTTTGCAGAAATTAAAAAGCATTTCACTTTAAAAACACAAACACTCTCCTGGTGCAAAAAGTATTTTTGCGTCCTAAATGAAATATGCTTCCCATTTTCCCTAGATGGTAATAAAACACAGAAGCGTTTCCTAAGCATTTCTGCATGTGATCCTTTTGTACTTCATGGCTCAGAAACCTAAGCCACAAAGAAATTGGGAAGTTTGGAGTCTGTAGCTCTCCATGTCCTAGGTTCTGAACCAGGTAAGCCATCAAGAACATATCATTATCCCAAACCTCTGGAACATCTCCAGGCAGTTTCTTTAAAATACCAGAAAAGAAGGGAAAAGAGATGGCATTCAGACTGCTAAATGGGTGCCCTTAAGGGGGCTACAGAGGTTTCCATCTAAAATCTACTTGCTCTTTTTTCAACTAAATACTCACCTGGATAACTTTTTTTTTTTTAATAGGAAATTAGCACTTCCAATTAGAAAATTCTTGACCCAGATCCAGTGCTCATTAATCAGTGTATATTGCTGAGCACAGAGAACTAATGCATCTGTGTATACACAGACATGCTCTTCCTTCCCTGGAGCACTTTGATGTCCAAAACAGTGGGCTACAATATTTCAGAGATGTACGTGTTGCACAGCCTCGGGCATACTGCACTTGCTGAAAGGGTTGGATAACTGCCAAACATCTTTCTTTTGGAAAAAGCATTTGCTTTAATACCTGCTAATTCTAGGAAGGGGGCTGTGCTCTTCTTGTTTGGCTGTGTCTTTGCATTTGCAACGAACAAAAGAAAGGGACAAGGCAACCATCTGTGGGTGCTTCATAGAAAAAGTAAAACCCCACTGGGCTTCTTATTACAAGGAGGAAAACAGAAAGAATAAGAGATAAAACAAGCTGAATGAAACAAGCTGACACCCTGAGCTCACTTCTCTGCAGCAGACTTGTTAAGCATTCCGGCCCAGACAACCTGGAAAGCCTTTGAAATAAAATTTAAAATCAAAAGGTTTCCCCAAAGCATTTGCTTTTCCTTACAACAGTTTTGTTCTATCTAGTTTAGAGAAAGGGAACCCTACCCCTCCCTACACATTTTCATAGTTGTAAATGGAACATAGCCAGGGCATCTGCCAGACACCAATGGTCAGATATATTGAGGCATTTACATTTGGCAGCTAGAGATGATGATGAATACACTGTAGTATTTTGAAATAATAAATATTTCCAATTATGTGCATATGTAATTGCTATTGTATGATCAGATTCACTCAGGAACAATCCTAGAATTCATAAATTCATAAGGTAAACAGAATTTTCTAAGTCTCTTCCCTCCATGCGTTATGGTATTTCTGTCCACATAAATAGCACAGCTAACATCAGCAAAAAACCAACACAACCTGCCTCCAAATAGTCTCACATCTCTTAACTTTATCAACATCTCAAGATTATTACTAGCATGAGCCAAAATACAATGCTTTTAGTATAAAACTAAGGCTTCACACTAAAACAAAATAATGAATCAGCAAAAGAAAACACAGCCTCCTCCTCATACTGAAGAGTGAAGTAAAAGACTTCTCTCTGGAGATTTCCAGTAATGAATTCCTTTTTTAATTGAAGCTGCAGCCAATGCATGAGATCCAAATGGGCCTCCCTCTCTTTCTCTCTCTAGGTGATGTGTGCAGGAAAGAGCTTTTAAATCAGGCAGCGAGCATAATGAACTTCAATTTCCCTTTGACAAGGGCAAAATTACAAACATACACTTTACTTCCAGACAATTAATTAATTTGTTTACATTATTTCTTTGCTTTGTTTTACTTTGATGATTGCTTTTCCCCTCCACTTCTTTTAGACTTTTTAACTCTCTAAGGTGTAGGATAAGCTTTTGACAACTCATCCTGTTCTCAGGCACGGAGACATGAAAATAAAACAGATTTTTGCAGCAGGGAAAGGAAGGACTTCCCTTCAGGCTTTCTGCTAGCACCCGGGGACAATGTTAAAGCACACATGCCCATTCTGTAGAGGACAGCATCAGCTTTTGCCCCTTGTTAGCAAGGCAGACAGTCGCTGCCATTTGGAAAATGTTTGCCCACTTATTAGTGTGAAAAGATGGACTCTCAAACTGCTGGTGTCTGCAAAAACCACAGTCTGGTGATTAGATTAATGTGACTGACTTCCAGGGGCTAAAGCCTTCCCCACCTTTGCATGCAAAGCAGAAGGCATTGAAGTAGCCAGCCAGAGCCAGCAACCACAGGTGTGCACACAAATATGCAGCCTGCCAACACTGTGCTCCCACTCCTGTGGGATAAGGAAACCAGCCTCAAAAGCACTTGGGAAGAGCAGTAATGGGGAAAAGAGAAAAAGCCCAGTGGACTCGGGGAGGACAGGACTGATAGATTTGAGATAGTGAATATAAATAATTTTTTCTTGCAGAAAGAATGTTTCTTCTACATAACACCACAGACTAAATCCCTCTAGCAATATCAATACTGTCTACATTACCACAGTGGTGCATGTTTAATTTCATTTCTGCTGCTACAAATATAGGCCAATAAATTTGACAACACATCTGTTATTTACTTGCACTCAACACAAGCATATTCATGACATTTACTTTGCCAGTTTTAAATTTAACAGCTTTCCTTTCATTTATATCTTCTTAGTGTTAGTGAAAAGTGCTCTGGTGACTTTCCATATACATGCAGTAAGTGCAGCACATTTAGCAACAGTAAAATATTACTTGGCTATGTACCATTACTGCACATATTTCTGATTACATAGAAGTAAAATACTTGAAAGTGGTACAAGATTGTTACATCCACTCACTTTGAATATAACTAGTAACTGTGCAGCTAAATCATGCCTGCAGTTGTACCATCAGGAGAGACCCAGGAACTCATTTCAGTGCTCAAGGAGTTGCTGACACACAGTGAAGGTCTTTCATAGACTTGCATCACAAAGAGGATTCAACATGAAATGCTGGCTCATTCATATCCTCTCCACCCTTTCATTACTCTTTTGAGTAATATAGGAGTAGGGGCTTAAGAAGTTGTGACCACACATATAAAGGAAACACCATAAATATTACACAGCAGATTCTCACGAGCAGTGTAAGAGCTTTCCAAAGTAGTGTAGAGAGGCAAGGAATGCATCCAGATCAAGGACATTAACACAGGAGCACCAACAGAGAGTAGTGCCTCGCACACACATGCTGCTCGCATGCAGGAACCAGGCACTGGGGCTCTGACGACAGAGCACAGCTACACTGCCTTGCTCTTGCACTGCCCCCGAGTTAGGTTGTCAGTCTTCTGTCTCCTGCACCATAAATCCAGTATTACAGTGGTTAAACCATATAAGTTTGCAAATAGCATTAGACAAATTACAGAAGACCAAGGAGGGAGATGAAAATTCATAAATCAATACAAGAGTGCAGACATGAAATTACAGCAGTAAAATGACTTTTCCTGTCTGACCTCTGGCTTGGAATTCTCTGCATTTTCATGGTATGTATGACAGGAACAAACAAGCTCATTGACATTTCACAAAGCTATACAACTACTATGCATTCCTGTAGTGTGGCCTTTTTCTTTTGGTATTAGTTATAGTTGTTAACTGCACAAAACTGACTCCTTAAATAAAAGATCATAAGGGTGTTAGAAAAGTTCATTAACTGTGCTGCTTAACAACAAGGCCCTCAGCCCATGGTCAGATTTTACAGATCCCTCAGACTCAAGTAAGGTCTGTTGCAACAAAAACATGCTAGAAAATTGAAGACCATACCACAATAATTTGCTTTTCTAAAATACAGCGTATAGAGAACCATGTACATCAATACACTTCATAACAGTAGGACTGGCGCACACACAGCATGGGGTCTTTTAGAATCTATTTTGTAGTTTTGCAGATGTAAAAGCTTTGCAGAGAGAAAGAATAAACAGTGCAGAGGAACCAAGTATTTGTCTGCTGAGTGAATGCGGATACAGCAGCCAAACTGCAAGCGCGTGTGCATGTGTCTCTGTCAGGAAGGATGGGGGGGGGGGGAAATGGGACAGAATAAGAAGAGATAGCCCACCCCGCCCAAACTTTCTATCCTGCACTGATCTGGTACCTACTTCCCAGAGTGAAGAAACCTTGCTCTGCTGAGGACACACAGCTGGCTCCCACCTCGTGTTTCTACCATTAGCAGAATTGCTACTGCTGCTCCAAACTCCAAATTCTGAGACAATAGTCACCTTCATCCTGTCCTACAACTTGGTGATGATGGTGGTAATTCTGTCAGAGTCATAAATGACCTCTACAGTCTAAATCATTACTTTATCAGTCTCAATTTGGTTGCACTCTCTTAAGTTGTTCAGAACTGATATTACATTGTCTCCCTTGACCACCATTCCAACTCCTGCTCTAAAAAGAAAGCTAAAGATAAAAAGATAAACAATAAAACACCATTTTTGGTTAACTAGCCTTTGGCTTCATTATCAACAAACAAGAAAGAAAGTGGATGTCTTCAGTATCTAGAGGGGGCCTCCAAGACAGCTAAAGAGCAATTTTTTTACAAGGGTGAGTAGAGACAGGACAGGGGGAAGGGCTTTAAACTGAGAGTAAGTTTAGATTAGATACAAGGAAGAAATTCTTTACTGTGAGAGTGGTGAAGCACTGGAACAGATCGCCAAGCAAAGCTGTGGATGTCCCATCCCAGGGAGTGTTGAAGGATAGTTTGGATGGGGCTTTGAGCAACCTGGTCTAGTGGAAGATGTCCCTAGCAAGGGGGTTGAAACTAGATGATCTTTGAGGTGCCTTCCAACCCAAACTATTCTATGATTCTTTGGAAACAAACATGCCCTTTGATCACTGCTGTTTCAACAAACCCCTTCCTTCTTGCCAGAAGGATATCTGATAAAGAGTTACTTACATTACACTGGAAACTGCTGAATTTGAAAACTAATGGAAACAACTCCTGCCCCTTGCTCTTCCTACATTTTCACAAGCAATTTTTTTTCTTCCTTTATTTTGGTTTGGTTTGTTGTTTCACCATTTCCTTCCTTTTCTCATTGCTTAGACAAAATTCCAGCAGCCCATTCCTCACTGCTTTTTACAATGGCAACCACTGCAGAAAAGCCTGTAAAACGCCTGTGGCATGGGCCAGAGGAAAAGTGCCATTGCCTGTGGAGATGTGTTAGAGAAAGAGGAATTGCTCCTTAGTTAACGGCCCAAGAGCAATTTTCAAGAGGTGTGAGGGAAGCTTGGAAGAAGAAATGCACAAGGACCAGTTTAAGGCTTTGCCATTTGCTGGCTGTCATTCACACTTAGAGGGCTATTTTACTTAAATAATCTATCATTTCTGATCTGTCTTTCAAACTCAAAGGTATTTTTCAGTTAAAATTGGATTCCATCATGATTGAAGCAGTCAGGGAACATATCGTATGGGGCCTATGTAAGCTGGTATCAGACATTACTACCAAGTGAGCCTGTTCTCTGTGCCTTCCCACTAGGTTCTTCTCTGGCCTTTTACCACCATCTGCAGTAAGCCGAAAGAGTTTTACAAGTTTCTCTCAAGCTCAGTTTACTGTTTACATATGCAGCCTAGTAAAATGCTTTCCTGAACAAATATATTTGTTTTATCTCACTGTTTATGTCACAGATTATTCATCTCATCTTCATGCAATTATTATATCTTTGAGCCAAATTTTGCAACTGAAAATCTCCTGAAGGCATTCATTGTGTCACCCGACCCTTTTATAGAAAGGTTTTCTGAGGTAAGTATTATCAAAACCTTATTCCTGGAGAGAGCTGCAAACCACATTTTGTTTCCCATAGCATCCTGGTAAAATCCTCACTAAGTGTCAGCAAAAAAAAAAGGTGTAAGGCAACTAAAGTACAAAACAGTGACTTAAAGGCATTAAAGGCACAGTTCACTCTGCTCCATAGCACTGGTGGTATACCATAGAAACTGCCTTCAGGACAGCACAACTCTGTTACGATAATTATCTCCTATACACAAACTGGACACAGCTGCCCTCAATTGCCTGCAGATTGCATTGCTCCTAAAGCTCTGTAATAACAGAGAGCAAAACAGAAAGATGTAAGCTACTGGTAGCAGGCGCAACCAGCGCACTTCCCTTGAGCCTCACCTAACACTGATGGTAGAAGCAAGCATAGACAGACTCTGTTTAGTGGTGTAAATCCAGGCTAAACCCTCCAATTTCACTGGAATCACTGGAGGTTCACACTAAGCAAAACTCCAGGCTTACACCTAACTATGTTCAATAGGTCAGACATTTTAGATATTTAAAGCCCACAAAACTGAGTAAGCAACAATGAGCAAAACTGTCAGAATTACATGACAGACATATTTTTCTTGCAGGGCACCTTTGAAAGGTGTTTAAGGTCATCCAAATATTCCCTCAGAGCAATGGAAAAAAGCTGGTTCCTTTGAATTTCTTCAGCAATATTAACATTTGATCAGTGCCATTTCTGAACAGGTAGCAGCCCAATGCCAGGGCATGCTCATCCATAGAATTGAAGACCACATCCAGCTCATTTCATTAAGAGCTTTGGGCACTGCACAAAACAGTAGCCAGATCAGGTCACTCAAAAGCAGGATGACTGCAATGGTCAATTTAATTTCCAGAAAACTGGTATCTAGGCTACCAATAGAGTATTTTAAAAACAGTAGGTTACATGCCTCTTAGAACTTCTATTAGGAGTATTAACTAATCTGTGGATAAAAGATGCAAGTCAAATTAGCTGACTTTCTATTCCCAACAGGTATCTGTGTACACTACAAGACAAGATAGAGTCATAGTCAAGTGATAGGCTGCCTTCACCTTGCTATGTACACAAAACTATTACACATATTTGAGAGAAATCATAACTGCTCAAAGTCGTCTAACAGGTGCTCAGCCATTCAACACAAAAATGGACAGCCAGCAGAAATTAAGACAGTTAATGACATGTAAAAGCTCTTCAGACATAAAAAAAGGCTTAGGGATGTTTGAGAGATGCTTGCCAAGGAACATTTTGATCATACAGCTGAAATGACAGGATTCAACTAGGAAGATGCTTCACCTCTGGGAAACCATGGGAGCTGGTGTGCCTTTAGTACCAGGGTAGGTCCTTGTAGCTTTGAAACTGAGTTCCCTGAGAGATTACAACTGGGGCTCCAACCTCACCACAGCTTCTGGAGATGAGAATTTTCTCCCACATGAAGAAGTTAAGGCACCAGGAAGAAAGGAGCATTAAGGACGTTTATTCTCTGTCCTAGTAACTCTGGCAGAAACATTCAGAGTTCTTACCAGGTTTTGGTGATGCTGAACACAAAAAATTAAGTTCCTATGCCTGGACCTGTAAGCACACAGAAGCAATATACATGTACTAATTATCAAGATGCACATCAATGGCATGACTCATCAAAAGTAAATGAAGCTACTTTCAGCAATATATTTTCCTCAAGGAAAGACACTTAAACAGGAAAGCAGAATAAGCTAATGCAGGCAGGTGTAAAACAAAACATGAAATTTCCCTCATCTTTCAATTCCTACAATAAGCATGAGATTCAACCTGTATCAAAACCCCTGCTCACAGCCATTAAACCAATTTATTCTTCTTCCCCTATCACATGCAGAAAACAAGAGAAAAGCTGAACTGAGTTTAACCCCTTGTTCACTGAAAACAAAACATCACCATTTCAGATTCTCACAATGAGCTTTGAATACATGGGAGATACAGGAATAGATACCAGATAACGCCTCACTTGATCTGATTCCCTTCCCTAAACAACTAACAGAAGCCTCACTTCCTCAAGGTAATTAAAATAATTCAGTCTTTCCCGAGACCATTACATGGTCCTGCATTTAAATCTAGAACTGACAACCTCTCTACCTTCACAGCCCTCAACAACCTCAACTTCTACTTTTGATCTGCCTTAGGTAGGTGGGCAAGACCTGAACAAAGAGTTAGTTCATGAAACCTGGCCCTAGAGATCCAGCCTTACCCTCAAGGATTTTTTCCCCACCCCTAACTAAAGTGGAATTTACACTTACAAATATAGACCATTCTCATTCTCTTTCTATGCATATGCAGAAGCTCAGACTATACACATAATTCTGAATAAATACATACATAAATATGTGTACTGGTTTAATGTAAATTGCAAAGGCCATTTCTGTGTCAGGTATAGAAATGAGTCATGAACTTTGCTTTGAAGGTTTTTTCATTACAGAAGAAAGAAGCTCCAAACAGTCCCAGAAAAAACAGGCTGTTGTTAAGGTCTGCTGAAGCACTACATTTCACTAGTTAGACATCAGTGGTATCTAGATGTTCATCTGTCCACAAAGGTGTTTCCCCTTCTCTACCAGACTACTTATCCACAGATAGCACCTGTGAGAACAAGGTGATTTCAGTAGCTTTTGGCACATTGTTCTTTTGAAATTATAAATTATCTGGGCTTCCCCCTTTGACCAATGCATTGTATGATAGGAGAGCATAATGCTCTAAGTGACTTCTACTAATGATCTGATGTTGATATTACTGACAATGGAAGGGAGAAAGTAGTACCTCAAGGCACTGTATTTGGTACTGTGCTGGTTAATGCAGAAGAATTTGGGGTTATATCACACGTTTTAATCCCTACTTATTCCAAAGTATTTGACAAAACAGTACAATCGTTGTTTGAAGTGAAATAGCACCTGGGAAAAGCAAAAAAAGCAGCAGCTACAACATATTTGAGAAAAGCTTGCTCAGTCTCAGGGGTAAAAGCAAATGCTTTCTCAAAAGTTGCACCAACACCTGTTTTGATACTGGTTAAAGCAACAAGGTTTATCTGGGTAAGCTAAGTGAGTGTTTATGCCATCTTTGGTTTCCAAGTAACTGACATTGCAGTGGATCACCAACAAAGGGAACTGGGAAACCTCTTGTCATTAACTTTTTGGTATGATCAATTACTCTATGATCTTTTGAAGATCCCAAGTAGGAAGAAATAGGAAGAATGTCAAACAACAGTCTTTAAGAGAAATAGAGGAGGTGTGGGCATTTTTTTATCAATACAGAAAGCCAGTAAATGCTGTGATCCCACAGCTGCACACAAGTTTATAAAATAATTATAATTTGAAACTGGCCTTTGCTTGAGTGCCTAAAGGAAAACAGAACGAAGAGAATTCTACATCCAACCTTAAAAGCCCACTGAAAAATCCAGGCGGTTACTGTAGTATTTGATTTTACTTCTGCTGCTGATGTTATATATCTGGACTCCAGAACCTTGACCTGAGGCAATCTGTTGATAAGAATGGTTTGCATCATTATGGGTAATGCATATATTCTGTATAATGCTAGCTGTACAATGTTCAATGCATACATAATGATACAAATGCCACAAAGCATTAGAGTTATTTATACCTGTGTGATTCATACACAATACCACTAAGATCTGGCTAAGATTCCTTTTCCCCAATAAAGGCCAGCACTTTCAGAGGCCAGCCTTAACTCTAACCATACACTGTTATGTCACTGTAAGCACCGATGACACTACCTAAGTTACAAAACACACGCAGTCATGAGACTGCTGACATTGAGGACTGCAGGGTTTTCACAAACATCTGCTTGGCTTGGGATATGTAGGTGAATAAATTCATTAAGTCCAAATTGTGCTTTCCTGTGCTTTTTAAAAAGAATCAGAAGATGACCTTGATCTTGCTTGACCCTAATCTATGCTTTCGTTCAAGATTTTGTATACCACTGTAAATGAAAATGCAGAATAACAGTTATAAGTTGATGTAATTAATCTGAATTTAAGAGTTCTTATTACAAAACTTTAACAAGCCACTAACTTTTACAGTCTTGAGATAGCTGAGGATACAACACTCATCTCTGCTAGCACTTCATAGCCATCTATAATTCTGCCACAAAGATTATTTTTCTAATTTGTCACTGTGACATGGTCACACATCACAGTGATCCTAGCTCTGCATTGCTCCACAGATCTCTTCTCTCTGCCCAACATACATGGCCTGTCTTTATTTTCACAGCCTAGCCTGTATAGTTTTTCTTTTATTAAGAGATCATTTCTGATCTTCCAAAGATCTATTGTTTCAGTCTCCACTCAAATTTACACATAGGCAACTTTTTGCCAGTCCTGTACTTCATACTTCGCAGGACCTCCCAATTAAATTTATATGAAGTACCCCAATACTCCCCTGCAATTTTCAGTTAAAATTCTTAAAAGCTCTTGAAGTGTGTAGATCACCACCCATAGCTGCCTCTTCGTTATTCCTGTCTTATTCCTTATTCCCTTCATCTGCCTATGAAGGTATATCTGTTGTCTTTCCTCTTTCCCTAGGTTACTAGTGTAAGACTATTGATAGAATAAAACATGCTTTTATTTTTCCCCACACATAAATTCTGCTGCTTAGAAAATACCTGACACTGAGTTCTGAGTTCTGCAGTTCAGTATCTTTTTATTGTTTTCTTTCAAACTGTATCTCCAATGTTTTCTTCTGAGTAAAGTAGCAGGTGATAAGCATAGGAAGGTAAGCAAGAAACTACTAGCAACATCAAAAAGAAAGGCACTACACAGCTGTTTCTGAGCTAAATAGACCTTCACAACAACTGTGATAAGGGATAACTTCAAACTACTAAATCCTCTTCCTCAAAGCCTACAGCCAGCTAGGTTAAGCAGGTTCAACGCCCTCACAAGTGAATAGACACTTTCAGCACAGATGCCCCCATTCAACACATAAAACCTGAGAACCCTCACTTTTCTGCAAGTTTAGATTTCCTCCACCCTCCTCCTCTTTTGCAAGTGTGTGTATGTGTAGCCAACCATCCTACCGAAGAGCAGAGCTGCATCCTCCGCGAGCAATGAACTGTTCCTGCAGCTGTTAGCACAATGTCTCCCTCGAGAGCACTCTGAAGTGCTAACAGTTCACCATAACTTCCACACCACTTCTCACAGGGTTTTTTTTCCCAATTTCATTTAAGAGGTGAACTCTAAGACAAGCAAAAAGAACAAGTATCTTCTTCTACATTTGGATTTTTTGAATCCTTTTGGAGAAATTTCCCCCTTAGAGTTTCTTCTTAGAAATCAAACACACCGAGAAATATGCATCAAAATTTTTATTTATGCATACATACACACATAAATATTTATATATATAAAACCAACCATCTTCAGATTGGCTAGATTACTTAAAACTGAATGACTACGCCCTAAGAAGCTGGGGACTCAGTCAAGAAATAGAAACAGAAATGTGCAGGGAAACAGTCTCTCGCTATTACCTACATTAAATTACTCTTCACCACTCATCTATCACACTGCATAATCTCAGTATATAAGAAAAGACAATACCTTCCTAAGCATGCAACAAAAAATTCTCAAGGGTTTTAGTACAGGCTTTCAAGCCCTCTCCAAGCTAGCAGAGAAAAGGAGACTGACTAGCTTTGCTTTCTGGCCAGTGATTTTTTTGGGAACCTTTTAGTGGAAGCCTTTTTCAGGCATGCAGCAGGGTGGGTTCAGATAAAGCACTGCAGTCTAGTGCTTAGGGCGCTATGTTAGATACCACAAGGCTCCTGGATTCCATATCTGGCTCTACCACAACTCCCTGTGTGGCCTTGCTTTAGACTTGCATGATATTCATTTTCTGCATCTGTAAAATAGGTATAATAATAACAGTCTAGCTATTTTCCTATTGCCCCTGTCAAGAATTTTTCTGAGCATTACTGATTTATCCAGTAGGAGCACCTCTTGCAGTGATAAGCACTAACTGTGAAACTGTAGTTTCCAGGAGAACGTTCTTGCCCATATTGATTTCACTCCTTTCACAGGATAGGACACTGACTCCAAAGCTGAACACCACCTCTTAATTTTGTAGTGAGGGATATTTCTCTTGAGAATATGTCTGTACAAGCCAGAACTACTGTATCCTGTCTTGCCAGTGATGTGCTGTAAAATCAAAGGTAAATCACTCACCCCTCTACCTCGTTTTGCCCATTTTATTTAATAGAAGCATTGCTGCGTTACTGGAAGTATCTGCAAGGCTGTTCTTAGGGTCAGCTAGATATTCCTTACCACAAAGAACCCAAACAATGCACAGACACCTAACAGCCTATTCCAATGCTACAGTGCCTTCTGAAAAAAAACAATTTCTTGCAAAGAAAGAAGAACTGGTGAGACTAACTCTAGATTAAAGCACCATCTTTTAACAAACAACAGGTATGTGTTGCCAACTGAGTATTTGAGGAAAAGCTATTCATTTCTGAGGCCAAGGGAACAACTCATTTCTGGTATGAAAAAGAAAAGAAATACCCTTATCAAGTAATAAATAAAAGGGAATACTTTTAGCCCATATAATCATGGAGGCATACCACTGAAAGAAGAGAGACTGACGAAAGACTATGGAAAGAGATGAGACATTCAGTGTAGACAAATAATATCTGGGATATAATTCAAACTGCCATCAAGGCAGAAATCAGCAAAAACACCATGAGTTACTATGTACCTATAGAAAAAAGTAGTGAACACTTGAAATTTCCCTTTATTATGGGTATCCCATGTTCTTTAACAGGAAATGCATCATTACAGATTTGTCAGCCAAGGAATATGACTAAAGGCATCACTGCAGCATAACAGACTTAAACCCTGGCTCATCTGTTGGAAGCAGCTCATGCACAGCATGCAGACTTTAATGATGGCTGGAAACCCCTTCTAGCTTAAATCTATTTGCACACTTTGAGATCACAGCATGGCTGTCAGCAGTAGCTGCCTTAAAAATAGCTCCTAAATGTTTATTCTGCAACTGGCATTCACACTGTATATCAGAGAATAAGGTGGTCACTAGGGCAGGTGGAGATGCCAAAAAGGATATAAAATTATGGGTCATGTTCTTTTGAAGATCTATCACAAAGCTCCTGTCTATATGGCCTGGGTAAAAACAACACACAGAGTCTGAAAGCACCAGAGGAACAGATATCTTCAAGACTGAATGCAGAAAGGAAGAACATGTGATTCTATCATGTATCATCACCAGGGCTTGTTCTGGAAATAGTATGGATATACTCTCATGGGGGTCTATAGGGAATTTTTTGGGTTTCAGTTTTTTTAGAAGTGCACTGGGAGTGAATTAGTTCCCAGACAGCTTTGCTATAAACCTCAGCTGAAAGATGGCAAATTCATTTCATTGTATTGTTACAGTCAACTGCAGGCTCAAATCCGCCTGCCTGCAAACCGTGTGAATTCAGATGCTACCTCCCATCTAATTTTTTGTTACAGAAATATTTTCATAGCAAAAAAACCAATCAGGAAACAAAGGTGGCAACATATGCTAGTAATATTAAAAAAAAACCCAAAAAATCCACGAAGGTGTGGTATTCAGCACCTGCCATGTCTTTGGTGACAATTCTCTGTGCATTCGAGGTATTGTTCATTAAAAGCTATACCAATTACTGTAACTTTCTCTTTTCAGATCTGCATAGAAATGCATAATGGTACCATTGAGGGTTCGTTCGTTCTTTCCTTCCTTCATTTGCTTTCTCTTCAAAATACAGATGATCTTTTTTCACTTTAGCTTCAGTTACTCTCAGATGGGAAAAATTCCCCTCACAGCTTCATCCTTCTCTTACCTCTAATGCCCAAGGGGCTATCTTGCATGAACTCTGCCAAAAAAAATCCACAATCAGAAAGCCCACATGCAGGATTTTGAAGCTACAAGTTAGAACTGAAGGCAAGGATCTGGAGCAGATCCAGATCTTTTTATTACATAAAAGCATTTTTTCTTCTATTGAAAATATAACTTTGCCCCTATCTGCCAGCCCAAATGTCACACCTCCCCTCCCCCCCCCATATCCCGCACATACACACACACACTCCTCAAAAGCCTTTACATGACAGTCTCAGCTGGGGTTTAAATGTTCCTCCTTATTAAAGTAACTAAGTCCATTGATCTCAGGCGAATTACGTACTAGGGGACGCATATGGCTTGAGCCTTTTTGAAACATGTTTGGGTGGAAGAATGATTTCCTTTTGGCTCCTTGCAGATAATATCTGCACCACCAAAAATCCGTCAGAGTTACCAATAAAAATTGCTTCTTGGATTTTGAACATCCAGTTCAGCTGTCCTCACAGCAAAATACAAAATGGAAACACACTAGAGCTGACAAAAGATCACAGTAAGAAACTTCACCTTCCTATCCATAAAACAACTCAAGTAAATCAATATCGCTGAGTGTCTTTATCATTAATCATTTTAAGGAGACTTGGAAATATTTTTTCTCCACAAATGGTTTGCCATTATGCTCAAACACATGATCCTTTGAATGAAAGATTGAGGTACCAAATGGAAGCAATGTATACAACATGAAATAGTCTGGTTATGGCTGCAGTTAGACTTCACACTTGTATGCAGTATTATCATGTCCATAGTGCTACGGGGGGAAAAAAGGCCAGAAAAAACCTTCACACTATCCAATCTTGCCTACTGACATTATAGGATGGCTTTCTCGAACACAGTTGAGGTATTCCTTACCTAAACCATTTTGTGTCCTCCTATATAAGCCATCAAGCTTGGAAGCTTCTGTGTTGTGTGTATGCATGCAACCAAGCCAACAGAGACAAGTTAAAACACTATGTTTTGAGGGAAAACTCAAATATTGAATTAATAAAATGTAGACCATAGACTAGATTGTTGCATTCAGTGCAAAGTGGTCCAAACTCTGATAAGGGCATCTATAATAGGAGTGTTAAACATATGTGGTAATATGATATATATATATGGTTTTACAGACACTTATGCCACCCCAGTGAACTCTAGTCAGTCGTTGTTTCTCGGCTGAGGTGCTTGCTTGTGGCCTATTCACTAATTCTATTTATGTATTTCTAACAGGGATTTCTGGTACATTTCCAAATAGCTTTATTCATTTGTTAACAATGTGAACTGGGATATGCAGATATTTTTCTCTGCAGTCCCCTGGAGATCAAGGGGCACAAACTTGCATAAAGCAAGAGCCAACAAATGAAGTGGGTAAATTAAAATTGAAAGAGAAGGAAAAAAAAAAAAATCAACCAATTGCCAGATATTGAAATTATTGTTATCGAGGAGAATAATTACACAACCTCAAGGAATAACCAAGCAGTATTTGTTTCAAAAATATTCAACCAGCTTCAGGCCATGTGTAAGCACGTGGCTAATGAAAGGCTCCTTTAACTACTCATTGCCACTTCTCTGCCCCTTTTGTATCACTACTAATTAGCAACATGAAGAAATATCGCCTGCCTTTTTGTCATCATGCTGTTTGACTTGCCTTATTTATTTGATAGCATAATCCAGTGTTTGACATATGCTTCTCCAAGATCATATTATCTAAAACAATATTACCAAGCAACCTCTGAACGAGGACTACGTTAATGAGGACTACTCAAAGCCTGAGTGAGGGGTAAGTTGAATAAAAACAACAGATACTTCTACTACATTAAAACCATTACAGAGCGGGCTTCTTCCTAATATAGGTGCTTGACATTTCCCATTAAAATAACTTATTTCAAGCTATTACCATTGCAAAAGTGAGTATGTTTAGGCTGAAGTCACCAATACTATCTGTCTGCCTTAGGTTGTTTGCTTCATGAAGTTTTAGTCTCAAAAGAGTATCTGCTTCTTAATACTATTCCCTCTTTGGAGTCAGGAAGAGCCCCTGGGACTTCTCAAACCACAACATTTCTATAATTTAAACAAATATTTGTGAGAAACTGATCCAAGCATTTCTTCTCAACTCATTTAAGTGATTGCTCACAACATTAACAACCCTGGGAAGCTTTATTGAGTGAGGTGACATCTTTTATTAGACTAATACACAGTACAGCTAGGAAAATGAAGTTTTAGGGAAATGTAAGCCCTTTCTTCATGTCCCAAAGGGAGAAAAATGTTACTTTATAACAGCTTTCAGAAAAAACCCTCATTTCCCCGAAAGCTTCCAGACATTCATCTGCTAGGCAGTCTAACAAAAGTTATTGCCAACATACAAATCCTGCTTTGATCTTTAGGACATCACAGCTACAACAAAAACAACATTATTCCCACCAGTTACTGTGTTGTACTCAAGTAGCAAAAGAAAGTGCAGTTACAACTAATATTCTAGTCCTGTTGTGACCTGGAGACGTTCCATGGTAGAATCTCAGCTTTTTGGGTGATTTGCTTGTTATAGTCAAAGCCAAGGAAGTACTACACACAGAAGAGAAGAGTATCTGCATGGTCAGATACTCAAAACAGGTAAATGGAATTGTTTTACCATTCACTTTTATTTGCCAGCTATAGGCCCCAGGATGATTTGCAGAAATACTGAGCATTCACAACTGCAACTTAAAACAACAGGAACTATGTGTGAAAATATGAAATACCATCTGGTGCTAACACAATTCTCAAAACAGTTTATCAAAGTACTAATTTATTCTAAGAAGAATAAATTTGCCCCAAACCCATGGAAACTCTTGACTTTAAGACTTCTGTTCCTTAATAATGATCTTCCAATATATCTGTGTTCCTTGGTGGTGGCAGGAAATGTAGAGATACACTGTCAACAGATGAGCTTATAACCTTTTGAACATCAGTACATAATAATACTAAAGCATTACCGTTGTGGTTTAACCCCAGAAAGCAACCAAGTACTGTCCAGATGCTCACTCATTTTTAGCCCCCCCACCTCAGTGGGATGGGGAAGAGAACTGGAAAAGTGTAAAATCTGTGGGTTCAAATAAGAACGGTTTAAGAACCGAAATAAGGCAAAACATAAAATACTGTAACTGTAATAAAAAGGCAGATAACAAAAAGAGAGAGGAATAAACCCCCCAAAATGACTCGAGATGCACAATACCATTGCTCACCACCCACTGACTGATGCCCAGCCTGACCCCAGCAGGGATTGTCCCCTCCCAGCCAAGTCCCCCCCGTTTATATACTGAACGTGATGTTCTGTGGTATGGAGTATCTCTTCAGGCATTTCCAGTCAGCTATCCTGGCCATGCTCCCTCCCAGCTTTTTGTGCATCTCCCCTCTTGCAGAACCTGAGATGCTGAAAATTCCTTGACTTAAGGTAAGCAGTGCACAGCAACAACTAAAACAGTGTGTTATCAATGTTATTCTTACACTGAACCCAAAACACAGCACTGTACCAGATGCTAGCAAGAAAAGTTAACTCTATCTGAGCTAAATACAGGAAAATCAATCTTCAATGTTATCTTAATAATTTAAAAGCAAGAGGAAACTTTGCTCCAAACATCTGATAATCTCCACAAAGAGATAAACTAGCCTATAACAACAGATAATAGCATTGCATCAATATGCAGAGAGGCTGGATCTCAACAGTGGTCTGTAATGTCTCAAAGAATGACCTTGCCTCATGCTCCTGAGTCAATAACGACGGCAACAGCACAGCAGGTATGAGCCCGAGCCCTAATGCTGAATCAATAATCACTGTGCTGGGTCATGGCCCCACATCAATCTGAGATAGTTTTACGTTATGATGTTGCAACAACTTGTATGATATTGCAAGGTCATCTGGCATTGGTTTGGTGGTACCATGCAATGACATTGCATGAATATATACAGATACTTGCCTGTGGCAGCAAATGAGTACAGAGAGATGCTAAATTGTGAAATGACCATCAGGGAGTCATAATGCATGATATTAATGATAATGATTGGTGACTTGTATGTCACAAGGTCACTTAATTTTCTCTTTGCAGGAAAAATTCAGGTGAGTGTGAGTCCTAACTAGGTAAAGTTTTGCCAAAACTAGCAAAGGCATCCCTTTACCCAAGGCTCTCCTTCCACACTTTCATTCTGACCTGCATGGACAGCAGGTATTTTGTTCTTGCACACTTTTTATCTGCTCAGCCATTTGACTGAATGTGATTGACCTCACTACAACCCGTGCAGAGTAACAAGATTCAAAAGGAAACTACTGTGACAGGGAAATGGCCCAATTATGCTGAGACCAGCTTTTTCCCTGGCAAAAAAAGATTCAGAGCATAACACATCAAGACACAGAAGGAAGCAGGCACCCAGTGATTGCTGTCGAAGGAGGAGAACAAAGAGATAGCAATTATTTTAATCATTTTCCAAGAGGTGGTAATAATGTTTCTTGTAATTGCAGAGAGAAGCAGAAATGTCAGTAGTTCCAAGCAGCCTCTCTTTCTGAATGGTGCCTGAATCAGCTCTTCATTTAGGCTATTGAAGCATCAACTATTTCCCATTAAACTATACTTGGGTCACTCTGCTTTGGTCACACTCAGCTTAGACTGAATTTAAGAGTGATAATTACTGTGAATTCATGTCATTTTCCCAGGGTGAATTTGTTTCAGTTTCTTGATAATATTTCCCCACGCATGTTTCCTTATATTTCCCCTTTATTGACACAGTATTTTCTTAAATTTCCTTATTACTGCTGCAGTGCTGATTGTTGTTGATGTAGGTTTTTCTGAGATTCATTACATGAGGTTTCACCTTTAAAAAAACCCAGACATTTATTTATACCAGTATAATAAAATCTAACAACAAGGCTGGCTTTTAAAAGCAAATACAAAACCAGCCCAGTAGGATTCAATGAAAGATGGCACAGCAATTACTAGTTCTTTTGTCCTCGGTTTCAATGGCAGCTAGTAAGCAACAACCCAAGCTGGCACTAGACCTTGTATTCCCCTAAATCTACTCTGTGTGTGTGTGAGTACAGGGCAGGAACAAAAATCCCTCTCTAAAAGCATGCAATTTGAAAATGACATGGAAAATAGTCATATGTGTTTTGAGAATACTCGGCAGAAGAATAAAATGCAGCAGTGAGGAGGAACATAACTGTGTGCATCCTCTGCCTCGGGCTGGACATGGAGTTTCATGGAAAGGTTTGCGTACAGTGTAAGCATTCCAGCCCCTCTCATTGCACATACAAGGCTCTTCCATAAAGGATTCCAGGATCAGTAAATATTCTCCTCTCTATCATTTACACACCTGCTGTAAAATTACAGGTGAACTGATGCAAAAAGCAGTTATAACAGAAGTGTATGGAATGAAGTTGGAGTACAACAGTGAATTTTAAACAGAACTTGTCTCAGTCTCTCAATACTGTGTGTAACCTGTTTGGAGTTCCCAGCCCATCACTCCATACTTCATTTTGACAGTTCAGCGTATCCCACCCCGAGTACTTGACCTGAAAATGTAGACATGTTTCAGATGAAACAGAAGGTTAATTAGAAAAGCTGAAGCCATTAATGAAGGCTATCAATTATTAATCAGTTGGTCCACTATTCTCTTTCCCCATATCTAGAAGTATTTATAAGTCAGTGACAGGTTTTTAGGGCTGATGACATCTCTTAGCAACTGTATCACTCTGTTATATGATTAGACCCCACAAGCAAAGCAGGAAAACATCAAACACGTTTTCAGACAGAAGACTTCTAAGGAAAAATTCGAAGTGATCTAAGACAGAAGACAAAACTACTTCACACCTCCAGAACCTTCCTGACCACTGCATTGCAGTGGACTCTGGTCTTGCATTTGAGTCACTGAATGTTGTTAGTAATGAAGCACAACCATGAAACACAGAAGACTTTTATGTAGGTTTGCATTTTAATAAAGAAAAATTACAGCAACAGCTGTTTTAAAGTAAATATATCAGTCAAATAATATATGTGTCCTATGACACAAAGAACCTGCCAGGAGCTTGCCACAGACAGGTAATTTTGAATACTCAGACAATGCTGAAAGATGTCAGAATATTAGCAGGGAAAATTATCTTCAGAAAATGAGAGCAGAGTTTCTATTAATTGTCCTCACATACGTGAAATTTATTTCCCTTGCAAAATAAATCTATCATTGAAGAAAAATGTTTAATTAAGAAATGTTAATAGAAACATGCCTTTTCAACAATTTATATTAAGATTTTATTGCCATGTTAAAGATGAAAGCCTACTCAGTTGTGAAATCATCACTTATACAAAGTGCTAAAATCATCACCATTTGTTAACTATAGAGTAAAGGAAAAAGACTTAGGAAATGCAACACAGAATCTGTCTTGAGAGGAAATGATGATTACCTTGGTCTTTTCCTTCGCTGGGATTCTTCATTACTGCTAGATCCTGGGTATTTTTCCACTGCCATTTTTCAGAACTTAAAGGTGCTTTTCATCTTACTCGGGTTATGGTTTGCGTCATCATAGATCAATTTTAATTTCTAACTTGAATGACTGTAAGTTTATTATGTAACATCACATACTGAAGGAGCCACTTTACAATAAACCAGTATACAAAATTGTCATGAACTGGCAAAATGACATCATATTCCCCCCTCTAAGGTCATTAAAAATAACCTAAGCCTACCTAAAAAAAACAAACTTCATTGAATGTGCATTATTATGCCTTCTGCTTCAGAAAATTTTCTATTCCTTTTTGCATCAGAGATCTACAGAACAAACTTTATCTTCAGTAATACTTAATGTCTTAAAGTTCAGCTTTTATCCTCAGGAGAAAACTTACCCTCAGGTAATTCCACTGCTTGATTGTTCAGTGTAGACAGAACATTTTCCAAGGCAAAAATTTACGGAAGTTTTACAGAAGATAACCCACCATTGTACTAATCTTATATCTCATTTTATCTTACCTTCCACTTTGAATAAATTATTGCTTGCAAATACTTTTCTGCTGACCTTTGTCACTCTTCTTCAGATAACGTTTCAGGAAGTCCTGGACCATTTTAGACATTAAATTGGACGTTCTTAGCAGATCTTTGAGAACTCTCCATTTCATCCTTCTAAATGAACCATCACTGTCCCTCATCCCCATATTTTGAAGACTATACTCCCTTCATCTATGCTAAATCATACTTTTCCTCAGTTTGCCAACCCTTCAATGAGCTTCCAAGGCCTGAAGGAATCCCCCAGGACTCCAAATGTGGGGGCAGAAACTGACAATAAGTTGGCACACACGTAGGCTAAAATGATATGCTTCTTCATGCTGGTCTTAACTACATTTAGACACTCCTATCAGTCAGACAAAGAGGACATAAGCAACAGAGAAATTCAAAACCAAAAACTACCAGGGTTTTTAGTAAGACACTATCATTACAAACCTTCAGATCTAATATTGATCTCAGTGAAAAATCTCAAAAGAATAGTCTGTTTCTATAAAAAATAATCAAAGTACTTTCAAAAAAAGACAACTGAGTTGCTTATATTAGTACAATAGAGCACCCTCTTACCTTCAAGCTTTATACTTTGAAAATTAATTCCAGATCCTGTGAGAGTTTTATTTTCTTTTAAACTTCTAAATGACTATAGTTATATTCCATGGCTTCTTCCAAATTTTCTATAATCTATGAGTCAGTCCTTATAACACATTTCCAAGCACACCACACTCCTCTACTAACAGCTCTGACATGGGAGGGGAGGCAGGAGGCACAAATCATAAGAAGCAGCACAAACCTGGAAAGCATGAGATGCAGTGATGACCCCTAGAAGCCTAAATTTACTGTCTTTAAGGCAGACACCCTCAACTATCTTGACTTTTTAGATTCAAAGCACTCTTCAGGGTCAAATGTAGCCATTCTATACGGAGCAGATTCAGGTTTACCAACAAAAGAATTGAAGCAATTTTAGTCTCCCATTTGCTCAAAACTGCCCCACTAATGCTTTGTAGTGGCTGTGGCTTAGACCTGGCTGGCAGCCAAACTCCCACCTAGCTGCTTGCTCACTTTCCTTCCTAATTTGTCCTCCCTTATGCTGAAGAGAATAGGCACAAGAAGGCTCATGGTTCAAGATAAAGACAGGGAAATCACTTTCCAATTACAGTTGGGGATAAAACAGATGCAGCTGGGGGAAATTAATTTACTATTAGTTAATGTATATTTAGTTTTTTACTGGTTTGGTTAGCAGGAAACAAAAACACCAACATTAAAACAGGAGAACACCTCTCCACCCCTTTTCCCAGGCTTGACTCCTTCACTGCAGATTTCAGTCCCCTGCCCTTGCTATCACCATGAGCTACACACAGTCCCCTCAGTGAGGCAACGAACGTGGAAGGGGTGGGTTATGGTCAGTACACAGCAGTTTCTCTCTGCTGCTACTTCTTTCTTACACTTGTTCTACTCCAGAGTGGACTCTCCACAGACCAGGTTTTTTTTTGGAATATCCATCTGTTCCAGCAGAGGGTCTTCCACAGGCTACAGTGGATATTCTACTCTGCCATGGAGCACCTTCTTCTCCTACTCCTCTCACCTTGGTGTTATCGCTGATGTTTATCACCCTTTCCTCAAACCCCGCCTCATTCTTGGCTTTTTCTGCCCTTTCCTGAATGTGCTTCCACAGGTGACACTGACTTGGTTGACAGACTCAGCTGTGTCCTGCAGTGGGTCCATTTTGAAGCCAGATGACTCTGGCATGAGGCATACTTTGGTCTTGTCCCAGAGAAGTCACCCCGCAGCTTCCACCTTGCCCACATTTACACCCAATACATGGTTTTTCATATGTGATGTAATAATTCAGATGGCTGCATAACGCCCCCATTGTTCCTCCCAGCCCTATTTAAACAAGGTGCATTCACATCTGCGGATACATCACACTTGCAGCAGATTAATTTACTTTTGCAGGTATCTGCCCACTTATGCAATAATTTGTAGGGGTCCCTGTCATCTCTGTACCTAATTTATACACCCAAGATAGTGCAGTTTGGTAGTGATGTGGACCACAGGCTCTTTAGTCCAGGAAAGACAAACCAAAAGTCCCAAATTATGGAGGAAGTAATTTTTTTTGTTCTCATTTTAAGCAAGTGACAAGAGCAACTTTCTCCCTTCTACTCTTCAATCTGTCAAAAAAATACTTCAAGTGAACAGTCAATGTCACTAACCATCACACCTGACAGAAGACAGACTGCAACAATCCCACCAGAGAGCACAGCCCTCAGATGAACTCACTCTGCCCCATATTTGCCTGGTTTCAGGAACTTATCACCTACTCCAATAGGCAAGAAGTACAAAAAATGGTTCTAGTTGTACTACAGTAAAAAACCCCATCAAGATTAAAAATTAATGACTTCTTAAAAAGCACTGAACAATGCTCAGCAGCTAAAGCTTTGAGCTCTTTAACTAGCTCAAATGTATTCTTTAGACTTTGCCTTGCCCAGGTGATATGAGTGACCTCCAAACCCCAAAACCACTTATTCTATCAGCATTTCTGGGAAAGAAGCAGGGCAACTCATTCTCCCAGGGAAAAGGCTGGCTTTTGACACAGAAGTGCAAATGTGAAAGACAGAAAGCTTCTGTAACAAGCTAACTAATTTTTTTCTTTCATGTTTAAAGAACCAGGAACTATCCAGCGACTATAGAGCACCACCTTCATGGGTAGCTTCAAGTCAGGAATTTCTTTCAGCAAGCACTAGGGAAGATACATCATGAGCCAAATGCTACACTGCGTAATGCTCTCAGGCACATGGCATTACTCACAAGGTTATCCTGTGCAGGGCCAGGAGTGAAAACTAATGCTCTTTGTGCATCTCTTCCAGCTCAGGATAATCTATGATTCTGTGAATTCCATGAATGCTAGTGAAGGGATTTTATACTCATAATTCCTCTATGGAAAAAAAGCTTGCCCCAACCTTGATATAATTAAAAGTTGTTTAAAACTACAATTTGCCACTTTTCTTGAAGACAATGAAATTCGAAGAAGAAAGAAACGAGAATCAAGCACCATGTACATCTCAAAGTAGCAATATTAAGAAATCGACTGGATTATCATCACTTTGGTCATTATGATGTGTTTCAGAGTAAGGCCAGGTGTTATGTAGAGAACAATACTGAGAGCACTATGCAATACCTAAGTGAGGTGGGCAAAGCAGCTCACATTCCTACTTTTGCCTATTTCTGCACTTTTAAAGGCAAAATACTTCTTCCCTGTGCCTCTATAAATCTCTTATTTTCCTAGCTTTTCATTAAGGAAATCAAATGAGTCTGCTAAGAAATAACTCTTCTGAGAGGAGGGGGATAGAAGTAGGGCATGCAGGAAATGCATTGTGCAACTGATCAAGGAATGTTTAGACATGGCCAAAGTAGATCAATATTGGGTGCCTTGCTTCAAAATTGCATGCAACAACGTATTACCTCTGTCCCTAAAGAGCAGCAATCCTCCTTCAGTGCCACTGCTCACATTACAAGTGATGTCTTTTCAATTATCTCAAAGGCCAGATTTACCACTCTCTATTCACAAGTTCACAAGCCCATTAATAGCCATCTTGGGAATCACTGCGAGGCTCAAGACTACATATCACATGATGTCCTCTGATAAAGGTTTTATAAACTGAGTCAGCATGCCATCTAATGTGTCAAAATACTTTTTTTTTTCCTAGACAAGCAACAGGAAACCAGAGAACAGCGCCTCTGCCTTCTAACCCAGCATTATCATTTACTACCAGCTGTCACTGAAAGCTGGAAAAATAAGTTCTAAGAAAATAATTACATATAATAAGTAATGATGTTATGATGAGCACCACCACACTGGGAGGGAACTGAAAAGTTTTGGTTGAGAACACATCCTTTAAACTGATCACACCACTGCTGTAAAAGGATTCTGGAACAGATGTGATTGGATGATATTTGTGCGCAGATGCACCCAGCTGTGTCTACACAGCCAACCAAGCTCAGAACCAAAGATACCCTGGATGGCTTACAAAGATCGAGCCTGGGTCTACAAGAAAGTAGCAATGTGTATTTGGTGCTGCAGTTGCACGAATAAATCCTCCCAAACACAGCTGAACATTCAGGTGCAAAAGCAGTGAAACCTGCCTGCAGCTGCAGCTTGTGGACTTATATGTTTGAATTTGCATTAGCCCTGGGATATCTTCATGATGACCCATTATAATACAGAAGTAACCCAGAAGATCCTGGGGGGATTGGTGGGGAGTTGCTGACATAAAGCACAGGCAATACAATTCTCTGTAAATGCCACCAACAGGTAAACTTCAAAAAACAGAGAGGACCTGAAGGGCAACATTGGCATAAAACAAATGAAGGTTAAACTGATGTGTATGAATACATATAGGCTTGAAAATAAGTTAAACCTTAAATCTTAGGAAAAAATTGATTTTAGAACAGCATTTCAAGAGAAATAGCAAAACCAGAAAACCAGAAGGGATGAGGTAGATCTGATACAGCCAAAAAAGAGGCTGCAGTGGTACAGCTATGAGGGTAGAGGACTGGACTTGATAACCTAGATAGTCCTTTCCCTGTTCTGTGTTCCTAAATCAAGATGCACAGCCAGCAACCCTGAAAACCTCATCTATATGTGAAGCCCTAAAACCAAACAGTGATTTTTCCCATCAGAAAGGGAACACAGGAAACAAATTCTGATCAGAATAAAAACTAATGAAGATTTTTAAACCTGTTTCAAGAAAAACAGTTTTCTAACATGTAAAATAGTTGGAACTATATGCCTTTTTGCCTACATATTCCATCAAAATTGAGTTAATCTCCTTTGAAAAAAATAAAGGTAGTTAACAGCAACAGTAGGAGAACTATAGTTAGTTGGGCTTCCCAAAAGTTAAGTTTTAAAGAAATATAAATGAGAAACCACAATCTCCTTCGCTTCACAGAAACAGACAAGAGAAGACAAGAATATGGTGGAGAAACACAACAGTAAGAAGTAAATTTTTGCAGTAAAAGAAATAGAGAAGATTTGTACATGCAAAGACTTACAAGTTCTTCAAATAATAAATACAAAAAGAAAAATTTCTAGTCTCAAAACTGGACAGAATCAGTACAGTTAGTTCTTAGCACATGGCAGGAGAGTCCTTTCAGTGTAACAGAACAATGGACTAAATTCCTCTTGTCAAACCTTCCCAAAAGTATAAGGGTGAAAAAGCAAGTTTTAGCAGCGATCCCTGGAATGATGGATGCTGTGGAGTGTTAATTTATACACAGGCTTCAGTACATTGGTACAGCACCACACAGAAAATCCCACCCAAAGGGAACCCCTACCTCTTCTTCACAATCTAGTACAATAGCTTAAGTATCTTCCGGCACATCCGAAATTTTTTCCACATGTTGCCCAGCTCATTATACAATGCAAATCCAGTGGCTACTCCTGAAAGTCTGTATTAACCTCTCTAGTCTGTACAGAAGACACAGTTACTTAATCTGCAATGCTGCAGCATGTGCTGCCCACGTGAATTATAGCAAAAGATCATTGTTCAATGAGGGCCTGGTCTCTCTGAATATATTTAGGATACAATATACCTTCTATGAAAGGATAACCTGCTGATAACAAGAATATTTGTAAGAATTGTTTAGCAATACACCCAAAGACACAGACCAGATCCTTTCCCATTAAAAAGGGGGAAATGCCTGTAAAGTTAGTGGATCTCGTTCCTATTGCTAGTTTAGACAGCATATTAGAAGCATGAATATGGTTCCCTACAGAACTGATTAATCCCACTATCTCCTTAAGGCTGAGCAGTATCATACTAAAGGGGTTTAATGATCCAAAACCTGAAATCCTGTATGTGGTACTGGATTTCAGATGAGATTTTCTAAAAACAGTAGAATAAAAGAGACATGATAAGATAGCAAAGGAAGCCTGAGTCCGTATAAGATACTTTTTTTTTTTCAGGCTTAATGACTGCTATCACCTGCCTTCCAGAAACTGCATTCTTAACATCGGTAATTGACAAGAATAAAACAAGGGCTGTGTGCACTGAAAGTAAATTTGGACAGTCAGAGCTAGTAATATACTTGATTATCAGGTATAGGTAAAAATATGCTCAGCTGATGCTTTGCACTGTCCCAAATTATACCACTTATATGAGACAGTCTTTTTCTGTAGGCTAGAAATTGCTTAAACAGAGCACCAAGAATTTAAATGTAGCAGAAAAAAAGCTATGCCAAGATATTTAAGAGAATATTCACACTACATAAGCTTTACTTCAACTTGCTTTCAGACTGTTGAAGTCTTTACAGCCTCTTTGTCCCACTATTGCACTTCTTTTACTTAAGGAGATGGAAGAAGAAAATGCCTGTATCATGTATTTAACATAAAAGCCTTTCAAACCAGCAGGAATCCTTCAGTTCAATCATGCTTTATGCACTGAAAGGTTAACTAATGGGGGAGGCTTATTAGCACAAATAATACCACTTCTGCCTTGATTCAAACAGCACACAAGCTAAGCAAGCTCAGGCTCCATGCACACTTAGAGAGGAAAAACAAGCAACAAAAAACCACCACAGAGCACCTGCTGCTGTAAAATCAGTTCTCAGATGTGTGGGCAACAGCAGCTTTCCAAGGGCACTACCTCCCCTCAGCTGTTGATACTGAATCTCTCAGGTGACGGAGAAGGGAGCACTTTGAAGACTTCTGATTTAAGAAAAGATGAACATTCAGAGCCAACCAGCTCCAGTTCTGAGACAACAGCCCTAGTTACATAATTTAATCTCTAAAGCCTCAATTTTCTCATCTTATAAGCATTTTTATGTCTACCTTTAAAAGAGATATGGTGATGTGTTTATATAGCTGTTCTAAAATTACATGCAAAAGTATGTTTTAGGCACTATAATAACTGTTAGAACAATGTTTCTGAATAGGAACTGTGGCCCTTTCTTGAAAACTTATGGTGAGAGAAACTCATAAGAATTTGAATGCTAGAATTTTAGCCAAACTCCAGTGCATTTTCTCCTCAAAATTGTCTCTGCAGTGTCCTAGTAGCATAGGAAAAGGCAAAATTGCCTTTCATTTACCGTACAAAACTGTGCAGGACTAGTCTTTCATGTTCTCTAGAACAGATGATTTTCACCTCAGTCAGCTGCGTATCAATGATCAGGCTATCATTTCCCTGCATTGAGTTTTGAAACCCTGTAAAATTCAAGTCATAGTGCAAACAATGTGTAATACTGCTTGGATTAGATCAAGTTCATCTCTTTTTCCTCATAAGATTCAATACTATGCTCCTGTTTAGAATGTTCTTCCTAGAGGCTTAATAGAGAAACAATTCATTTCGCTGTAGCTGATGTAGTATGAAACAGTTGCTAACCTTTGACAAGAAGGTTACATCAGATACCAAGCTGGGGTAAATTATACTGACAATTGCCCTTGTTAATTGCTTTTGAGTAGTACTCAGTATGTCTAAATGTGCAGTGAATTATTATTGTACCCTGCTGCTAGCCATTAACATGAAGATCAAGAATTTTATTTTACTTTTTTGATGCAACCATAGAGAAGGTGATAAAAGCCTTAATTGCAAACAGATTTAATTTAGAACCTATTAGTGCAATTTATCCAAGCATACAGAAGATGGGTTGGTTTGAACAAGCTCATAAGTTTAAAGCTTCTTGTAAAGGACAAATCTATATTGCCAATCATTAGAATATACAAATATTAAAGATTTTAGTCTCTTTTGGAATGAGTACTGAAAACCTCACACTTACCTTCTTCGAGTCTTCATTATTTCAAGCAAAGAATTTCACTGGAGATGGTCTTAGTTCTTTGACTCATCCAGAAAAAAACTTCACATTACTTCAAATCCTTCATATTTAGTATTTAAAAGAAAAATATTATGAAGCAGAATCTAAATTTTCTCAGCATCAAAAAAAGTATCCCTAAGATTTCCTTGTTTATTCACTCACTAACAAGACTGTGTGGCAATTATTAGTTCTGAAATACTAAGAGAAAGTACTGCAAAACAGGAAAGGCAATTCATCTCAGGTTTTATTGAAATTATGATATATTATACAGCCCTAGATGACATATTCTACCTAAACACTACAGTCACAAGAGAGAGTAAAATAAATATCAAGCAAACCACGGTATTTGTTTGTACAGTGTACAAGATAAGCAATAGCACAATATTTATTGCCATAAATATTTGGATAGATATGTGAGATACTCTGTGATTTGATCGTTTAACACCTAATAGGAATTCACAGAACCACAATGAATCCTAAGACAAACCTGGACAAAATAAACAAGTTTCAAGCTCTAGAATGTATTTTGAACAGAGGTTGCATATATAGGGATGAATCTTTCTCGTGAGCTATCCCATTTGCTTCTAATTAGGAGCAAATTTTTTATTTCTGCACTTAGACTGAAATACTAGTGTTTGACTTTGCCAGATGTACAACATTAAAAGGGGTAGATGTGTATTCTGAAAAAATGCTGTCCACTATACCAAACCTGTGATCTTAGTAGATGCTTCCTTGAATCAGCAAAGCTCTATCTTTTAAGGTATAGTATTTAGTTGCCCATATCAGGTTTCGGAAAGTTACCAAAATGTAACTTCCCACTGAGTGTCCTCCATCTCCTCCAATTCTAAATTTTCACTCTCTGTTGTCCAGCTGAATTCAACATTTGAGAGCCAAACTCCCCAAATTATTTTCAGATTGACAACTCTAATCAGGCTAACTTGTGGTCTAATCAGCAATTTTACTATTCATGCCAAAATTGCCCTACCAATTCTTTCTTCCACGCCTCTAATCAGCTTCACAATGTTCAATGACAACTGCAAAAACACTAGCATCTATGCACAAACTGTCACTGAGTGAGGAGCTAATGAATCCCTGTATCAAAGCACTGAGCTTCCACGCTGCCTGAATGGAGCCAGGGATCTAAAATCCATCATCTTCAGCCATGGGACATCAGCGTGCCATTTCCCACACCACTGCATTCAGCTCCACACGTTCATTCAAACACCTGGCGCAGACACCGGCCACAGAGCAGGGAATGGAGCGCAAAAGGTCACTGAGACAACTGGATGGGGCACAGTGCCAAACAGTGCCAGCCATGAATGGGCACACTGGGGTGAGAAACTCTCCAGTGTTCACAGGTTTAGCCTCAACTCGTGGCCTCCTACCAGAGGCTCCTTCTCTAGAGCTAGGAGATAACAATAAATGGAATATTCCTATGCACAGTGTTAAAATACACTAAAAATGGATTATTAATCACCTTCTGAAAATAAGAACAGAAGTAACAATAACATGTTTTAAAGCTAGCTTGAAAACTGAAAGTCTGTTTCCTGTCTTCAAATTAGTTTTCCTTTATTAATTCTTTTGTGCTCCAGGGGACAATAAATGCAGCATGCACAAACACATGGGACTCCAGAGACCAAAAGAGTTTAGGAAAGGACAGGAAAAGACTGAGAGCATTTTGGGACAAGACCATTGCGTATTTAAATAGAAGGCTTCCATTAAAAAAAAAAAAAAAAAAAAAAAAGTTAGGCTCTTTGGCAGTTTTATACCAGCTGGCAAAACAGCCAGTGACATGCATATCTCAGATTTGAGACTCATTCAGATATAGCCTCTCTCAGGCAAAATAACAATGCTGAAATCATATATATTTGCTATTGGGATTTTTTAGTCTATAAACCTGACATAACATGTAATCAGTATATTATAGTCCATTTTTTTCTGCAGATGATCTGCATATAGTAGCCTATAATACATTCATTATTTTCAAGGGACATGGTCAGGAACAGAGGCCCTCTTCCAGGTCAAGACTATGCATGACAGGTTGACCCTGCCTAGTAACTAAGCACCCTCCAAGGTGCTCATTCACTTCTCCCTAGCGAGGATGCAGAGAAAATTGGAGAAGCAAAAGTAAGAAAACCTGTGGATGGAGATAAGTTTAATAAGTGAAGCAAGGCCATATTGCTTCCCATTTACAGGCAGATGTTGAGCCACTTCCTGGTAAGCAGGGCCTCAACACACATAACTTACTTGGGACACAGACCATAAATCATCAGCAGCACCTCTTACCCTTCCTTTCCTTGCATTTTTTTGCCAGGAACATTATCTTGTGGTATGGAATGTCACTATGGTCAATTTCGGTTAGCTGTTCCAGCTGTGCTTCCTTCCAAATTCAGGTGCACTGCCAGCATATTCACTGACTTCTAAATTCATCAAGGTTTGTCTTTTAACTTACAAGTTAGCCTTTAGGTAATTCTACCATCTCCAATTCTTGTGATCAACAGAAAGAAATGGAATGCCATTAAGATGACAGTCTCAGCTGAAGATGACCATCATCCTAAGGAAAAAGGAAGATGTGACTTACAACTTAATAACACAAATAATTGTAGAAAGGATGTAAACACTCGTGATGTGCTCTGTAAGACACTCAGAATCTGCTTGTCATGCAATAGCTCAGTACTTGTTATAGTCTCCTAAGTTATTCATTGCTGCTAGGGAACAGTACTGTCACCCCAGTCCTTGTGGTGTCAGCACTCTACCTGGCCTACACAGTTAAGCAGAAACCTACTCCACTGTAGAAAGGGGAGGTAGGACACTTTTTAAAGTACTGCAGGATATGTACATGTATGTCACATCTTAAATGAGGACTTTCTTGCCAATCCCAATTACCTTAAACAGAATGCAACCTAAGTTAAAGGTATCCATTAGCTAGTTAGTCTGAACTTCAAGAATTGACAAATCACAGTAACAAACGTTTATAAAAGATATATATGATGACATGAAGGAGGACTCCAGTGAATCTTCATACACTAACATCACAACAGTTTTTCCAGTCCCTCATTTGGTTCATTTTCCATCTTGGCTAGGAGGTTAGCAGTCATGGTTTCAAGCCTTCAAGCATATGTTAATTCCCAGGTGGGACCTATTAAAGACAGTACATTCAGGAGTCTCTGCCAGAGAATTTACTCCTAGCAGAAAGCTACATTCAGACAGTTTCTATATGTTAATAATCACAGGAGACCTGCAGAGCACTCCCCCAGGACTGTTGCTAGATTTGTCTTCGTAAAAAATGTCTGTAGACAGTTTGTTCTTTTCAACCTTCGAAGGATCTAGACAATATAATCTTTTTGCTTGAAAGCTCAATCTAATTTTCTCCCCTCACCAGCAGGCAGTCTAGTCATTCTCATTCGCTAGTTGTTCACTTCCTCAGCTAAATGTGTTATACAAGATGTTGTCTCCTGCACTTAGCCATTCTGTAAATAATTTCTTGCTTCAACAATGAAGCCTTTGTCTCATTTCACCTTTTGCTGATCCACTGGCTGTTTCACTATAGAACATCTTTGACTGGATATGTGTTCTATACCAATCTGTAGGGGCTCATAATTTGTATAATTTAAATTAGGAGGAATGTACACAGTTCTTTGCTGATTTATGAAGGAAATGAGGCATGATGGGCATTAAACACTTTGGAACTGAAAACTACTTAACCACTTCTGGTATTCTCCAAGATCTGTATCAAACTCACAGACTTGCTCTACACTGCTTGAAATCCAGGAAAGGCAAGAGTAAAAGCACTATTCTGAATAGATATCAATGTAAACACAGTCAAGATAGGGTAGATAAAATTATTTATATTCACAAAAATTAAACTTGAACAAACTAAGAGTTCTACACAAGAACAAAAAAGGCAGTCTAACATGGTGAATCACCCTAAAAGAAAACTGTAACACCAGTAAAGGCAGCTAAAAATAGAGCAAAACACAAGATAGGATATTGAAGCAGATCACTCACTTTTTTTCATGGTCTACAGCCTCTGCTGATATACTGCCTACAAAATAGTGCAAGTTAATCTTAAGGAAACCCTGTTCTTTCTACTTTCTTAGACATAAAAATGTAACCCTGTTAGTGCTCAGTCTGTATACAGCCTAGGAAATGCTGAAATATTTTGCATCAAAGAGATTTTGGTTTTAGAAAAGCAAAACACAAACTCCTATTGCATTTTGCCTCCATTTATTATCTCAGAGTAGCCCTGAAGTTATTCAGTTCATCATATACCCTCTGGTTATAAGGACAACCCTGGGTCTATCCTTCTCCTGATTCTAAATCTGCTTCTTCTGTATCTGCTCAGATAACATGCCACTGCAGTTTTGAAGGGAGACTTCATAGAAAGGAGCCAGAATTGGTTTTACAACTGTAAAATGCACAGACTTGGGCCAATCATAGTATAACTGAAAATTATGATTTGAAATTATGATTTCAAAATAAATGGCTGAATGTATACATTGATTTTCTTCCATTTATACTCATTCTCATTTAGCAATTCCATCTCTAACTCAGGGAAAACTTACTTTTTCCTATGCTTTTTGCTTAAAAATCAGAATGGGCTATGTAAAATTCTGTAGCATTCAGTGGTAGCCTGGTGCTAAATGACAGATCCCCACTAGCCTGAGTCTACTTAAGCAAAACTCCTCCCAAAATCACTAACACTTTTGCCCAAACCTAAATTCTTTCTTGTGAGAAATTCAGAAACTGGAACAGTTCCACAACACAATTCTGAAGGTCCAGAGGCTTGATGGCAGATTACCATACAGAACAAAATGAAAGAATGCAGACTAAACCAGCAGCACACATAAATGATTTCTCTCTCCACAGTTACCACAAGAATG
This sequence comes from Corvus moneduloides, assembly GCF_009650955.1. NCBI lineage: Eukaryota > Metazoa > Chordata > Aves > Passeriformes > Corvidae > Corvus > Corvus moneduloides. The sequence continues at coordinate 21,203,825 of NC_045481.1, forward strand.
ACACCATCATCACCTGCGGCTGTTTCTCTCCCCATTTCATTTCTATGTATTGTATGTGGTAAAGCACAAAAAGAAAGTGTAGTAGTGCAAGGTGAATGAACACACAGAAGCATTCAACCCATATCTCAAGACATGCTGCATTCTTTTTCAGTACCCATTGTGGAAGACAATTTCCTCGTATAGGTTTGAATGAATTGTCAGGAAAACAAAAAAATATCATAAGGAGGGATCTGATGCTCTAGCAACTCTCTCATTCCATGTGCTACAGTCTGTTCACACAAACACCTCATGCTTCATATACATCGATCTGGATGGTATGCTATCCATTTTTGCAGGGCTGCCACTTCATACTTCATTTTAAGTCAGGAGAGAAAATAGTTTCAGAGGCTGTAATTTTTTGTCATATAAAACAGACATCTTAGTCAATAAATTTCGGCAATATCTGAAAGACTCATAATTAAAAAATGAATTCTAACAGAACAACTGTAAATTAAACAGGCAAATATGTAACTTCAAAATAAAGTATCTTCTCTGTCTTCAAACCTTACAAATAGAAAGATCACAATGGACACTACAGAACATACATGATATTCAAAAAGCAGGCAAACTATTAAAAGGTCTCCTTAGAAGAATATGGGCAACTTTTACAAACTTTAAAATAGAATCAGATCTTGATAAACCATAGCCATTACTACTAATTTTGGATTTAGCGATGATAGATTTTCATTTAGCGATGCACATTAGAAAACTGTGATCATCAGGTGCCTTTTGTCACCTTTTATCACCAACAGAACACCCAGGGAAATGTGAGGAGGTCAGCATCCAGCAAATAGCACCCAAAAGAGTCTGTGAGTGGAATATCTAAAAAGACTCCAGGGAAAGAAGTATCCCCAATACTAACCCAGGAAAATCCCTCTCATTTTTATTATTACTATTATTATTAAATATAATTGCACCTGAAAAAGTCAAGTTGCTAAATACATATAAAATAAATTACACTAAAATTAGTGTTTTCTTTTTCTCTTATACTTTGCTTTATGGTCTAAATATTTGGGTTTTCAAAGCTTATTTTATAATCAATTTGATATGTTTTCATAGCTCTGATTTAAAAATCTATTTATCCCATATTTCTACTACAATTTGACCCATGCTGCCTTGTTTCTCTGGACAATTGAAAATGGCCTAATGGAAGGTTTTGAGGAAAAGAATATGGACAAAGTCTTTGATTATGACAGCACAAGCATGTGGTAGTTCTCAGACAGTTACAAAAGATCTTGGTCTCATGGAAATCTTGCATGCAATTTGCTAAGAGATCCTAAATAGTCTTGCATTTTAAGTGTCATTTCAAGATGCACCTTTAACTTCAGATTTCAATTTTTTCCAAAATAATCCTGATGTAAGCTCACTTCTATTACTTTGAACCATAAACCAGATATAACAAACTCTTACAGATATTCAAGAAGCCAGTAACACTTTAAAAGTTCCTCTTCAACTTTTCTATTGCATGTAACAGATGAGTCCCAGACCACATTCTTTATATGACAGCTAGGTAGAGTCAGTGATATATATGATGAACAGTAATACCATCTCCAGAAGAGCACAGCAGCACGCCTTTGCTCCTCGTGAATGACTGGCAAATCCTCCTAATCCATCCTGACCACAAAAGAACAAGAGAAATTAAAGCTGAACTAGTTCCATATTTACTGCTAGTGAATAGCTTCAGGGATAAAATTGCCCAAAGTACACAGGAAGCATTCAACAGAACTTTTAGTAATAATATCAACCAAATGCGTAGATTTTATTTAGATACCTGAAATAATCTGAAACTAGCACCATGCCATACAGAGAAGCTTGAAAAAAAAATATATGGGGAAGAAGCTGAAAAACTTATATTATTTTCTTTTCCAAAACTGATTGGAAAGAGAAAGCAATGATTTTCTTTTGCTATTATTTCATAATGAATGCTTACGTCTCAGGTTCAATTCCTTTGTTTCAATCTATTCAACAAATTTTTTTATAGTTAAAATCAGTCATTAAAATGTTCAATTAATGGTAGAGAAAGGTAGATATTTGAGACCAAGCTATAGAGAAAAACTATGTGCCGTCATCATTAATGCTGAAAAGAGTCATTGTGCAAGTTCTTATCTTAATGCAGAACTAAAATTTCTTTTGTTGGTACTTGTGTCCATTTTCCCTCTTCCTTCCACTGACTACTACAAAGAAGAGCCTGACTTTCATTTTCTCTATAACATCCCATTAGGTATCCAAGAGCAACATGATCCATCTTAGACTTTTCCTACAACCTTAACAAATTCATGTCTCTGCACCTCTCCTCACATGCAAGAATAGTGTTTTCCAGATAACTGATAGCATTTTACATGTTATATTATAACACCTGAAGAATATACACTGCCTTGCTCAGACATGTCCAGTCACATATGCTTAATCTGAGTCACAGAGCTCCAACCAATTAGGCTTAGCACTGCTCACTTTTACAGCCTTTTGGGGTTCTTTTTGTTCTGTTTTTAAGAAAGGAAGAAAGCCTGTTTTTATATATATTAAAAAAAAAAAAAAAAAAAAAAAAAGCCAGGATTTGATCTCATTTTCATTCCAGGACAAAACCAACTAAACATTTGGATATATCACAGAAGAGAAAAACCAGAATGGCTGACAGTAGAATGGCTCAAGCCATATCTACCCCATTCCAATGAATCTGAATTTTACAACAGGATTCAAAGCAAAAACCACTAAAAATACTGATGATGAGTACTAGAACCTTGTTTCTGGTCATTTCAAAACCACTCTGCAATATATCCAGTGCTTCAACATGATTCGGAACATGGCAAACTCCTGCAGCAGATTAAGGCCCTCCATCATTCACATTAGGTCTGTTTTGGCCCCTGGCATTTCTCCTGTTAACTTATATCTTCAAGATTCCATGAAATGTCAACAAATCCCCAGCTCATTCAAAATTTGCAAATGGCCCAGTTGCCTTTCCACTATGAATTAATGCATAATACATTGGAAATAATCTGAACATCGAGTAACATGACCAGCCTCTACCTCTAGTAAACCTCTTGGCTATTTGTCAGAGGAAAACAAAGCAAACAAGCTCTTCTCCTCCCACAGGATCACATAAAGTAACAAAGTCTAAAAGTTTCCAGTTCTAGTGTTCTCATTTTCTCAAGTAATTCAACTCTCCTAAAACCCCCTTTGCTCAAGTTCTCACAAAAAGGTCTATTTTCTTCTTGCAAAGCTATGTTGTGCTAACATCAAATTCTTATTCTTTTGAACTACCCTGCTAAAGCAAGCTATATCAGTTTGAGGATCTGTTCAGTTCTCACTTAACTTTCTTTGTGAGGAAAAAACTAACACCTTATCACTCCCTTTTAGTCTTTGTCTTCCGAGAATAGTAATACTTCACCATAGACTCAGCTGTATTCAGGACTGTGCATATGACTCAGTACATTGCCACTGATAAAAAATGTTTCTCCACTTTTTGAATAAATCCTACTATTGAATCACATACAGCTTTTGAGTTTCGTTTTGTTTGTTTCTTCCCTCCCCAGTTTCTTTCGGCATCAAGACTTAATTCTCTGTGCATCCCATTCAGCAACTCTACAAAACCCTAAAGAACTACTATAAGCAGTTTAATCTGATGGGAATTGAAGACACAAAGTACAGAACATGACACATGGTATTTTAGAGTAACAGTTTTCTTCAAATGCATATCCAGTTAAGAGAAACCCAGGTCTGGGAGAGACATGGGCCTGTCTATACTCACTATGTGCAGCTGCAGAAAATCACCGAGCCCAGGGGCACTGTCAATCCGGACAAGAATGCCATCCTTCACTGTTGTGCTGAAGCCCACAGCAAGACGGTCCGTCCTTGTGCTTGGTCTGTCATTAGCTGGCCAGGTGTACAGGATGAGACCCCCACTCTTCCCAAATATATATGTGGCACCAGCTACAAGATAAAAAAACAAAGAAAAACATATTAGTTTTGCCAAGTCTAGTGGCAATGCTATGACTTCCAAGAGGAACAACTTAAGCAAGCACATGCTTTCATTAGTTACAGGGGTGAAATCAATGTGTTCTGCTGGCCAGGCCTGATGAAGTGCATTATTAGTTCCTAAATAAAGACAGGCAGCATTTAAGACAAAGATAAGTGAAGAGTTTATCAAGAATTATCAAGACGGTTTGTAAAGAATGAATTATTTCATTAGTGCTAATACCCAAGACAAGGTTGGATTGGACACTGCCGTTCAGGGGAGAAAACCACAAGCCACTCCCATTTCAAAAGCATGGGATTCAATCTTATAAGGTGATTCAAAGGCAATATTTAGCATTTATCCATGAGGTTGGACTTGCCTTCAGCTAAAGACTATTCAATGCATAGTAGGAGACTACAATTTTCTTAACACTTCATGAGATTTTTTGATATCTAGTCCACATATTTCCAGCACCATTTGTCTTGTCACCACTGAGCCTGGGAATTTGTTCCTTGCCCTTGTTTTTAAGGACAACACCAAACTTCTCCCATGCTGAACACTGTCCTCCCACATTCGTGAGGGCCATCTGAGCTGAGGAAGGCAGTAACGCAAGTGAGGAATTATTGCCGCAGATGAGGAAGCTGAGAAGCAAAAGAGTTTGGAGCTCACATTCTGACTTGTACTCAACACTCCAAATTAGGAGCAAGATTTTATAACTCAGCAGTTATAAAATCAGCCCCCGAGCTTCTTGGGAAGTATATCTAAAATTCCTGTCTCGTCCAAATCTACAGGCAGGCCAGGAACAACACTCCTCCATGTTTCAGTCACTTACTGCACCTCATTTTTCTGAACACCCTTACAATGGTTACAGAACAGTAAGCAAAAACAGCCAGCTTCTGTTACTGCAACAAGGATAAAATATATGTAGAAAGTACAGGCAATTACTGGGTACATTTTCTAATCCGAGTGAAAGTACAACTGAGGATTTTTTTTTTTGCACCATACCAATCAGCAACATGTATCACTCAACCTTGTGCAGAGTAAATGTAGTTAGATACAGAAACAGGTGGGATCATATAAGGGTAATTTCTACACTTGCCTACAAAGCTGCAGCTTCACTGAAGCTCTTTATGACCTGAATTCCAAATGAATGCTGCATATTAGTAGAAATAATTGATACACTTCTCCATTGCTAAAGAGGCTTCCTCTGACATCTCAGAACACATTACCAAAACAGACATCAAAAACTCAGCCACAGAGAAATGAAATGATTTGTGAACAGCTGACTCAATGACAGAGTGAAAATCAATCATGTTTTCTTCTTCCCTTCCAGGCCTATGCACATCCAACAGAACATGCCCTCAGTAAATTCAGACAAATGTGTTCGAAATCAGGGTTAAAAGGAAATTTCAGTCATAATTCTGAATTACCAAAAGAGCACATTCTGGCATTCTGGAACTGTGCATATACACTTTTTCCGTTTCAGAAAGAATGATTTTATAGACTATAGTCTATAACTTTATAGAAATAATTTTATAGAAAGAATAATTTTATAGACTCAGTCTCCTCATTCAGCTTTAAACTCCAGATAGAGGGTGCATGACTATTTTAAGATGTGTAGAAAGAGGTTTTGTTTGTCCATTTGTTTAAACATCCCCAGCTCTATCTGGAACCTTATGGTTAGACAGTTGGAGATGACCAGGTAGTGAATTATCCGTGTCCTGCCCCCATGCACAGGCATAACAACAGCCCCCCTAAAACTACACTACAAATATACTCCTTCAGTTTATCAGTTTGTTCTGTAACTTCTGTGTGTCTTTGCACTACAGACTAAAACTAGGCACAGCAATGTGGTAAGCAAAACTAGATTTACTCATTGTTGATGGTTTCACAAATTAAAACCCACTTCCCAAAATTACTCTCACTTGACTTGAAAGCTCTCCTCCTTTTCTTTGTACTGGTTATCAGGCCTTTCAGCAGCAAAGACAAGCTTGGAGGTGAGTTCTTCATTCTTTATGAAGGCAGATTATTTCTTTACCTCTCTAAGAACCATTTGGCTGCAGGTGGACCATGTCAGTCCTCCAATGAGAGCCAATTAGAACCAATTATGTCCTCACAGGCCTTTCATGAGACTTAACTACTTAAACAGATCTTATTTTCTCCTCACAGAGCATAGATTTTGCTTCTAAGCCTAACCTGACAATATTCAGTACTCTGTACTGAGGTACCAAGGTTCCTAAGGTAAGGATCAGAAACACAAAGAAATAACACAGTCTAAACCTGCCTCTGCCGGGTTTTATTTCAGTTTTCTGTGAGATGGCTCCACATAATGCTTCATGAAGACATGTAGTACTTTGGTTCAGCTGGGAATGTCAACTCAGTTCTGGAGTTCAGCTGATCCACAGGCTTCCAGCTTTACCTTAAATATGGCAGGGGTTTACTGTGATGCATTCTGCAGTCATATATTCTGGCAAGGCATTGAGCTCTTGAAAGAAAATTCAGATACAACAACCAGAGCTGCACTAACCCAAACAGACCTGTAAGCAGAAGTCTGATTGGCCAATACTTGTTTCCTTATTTCCCAGGTCAGAAATACCTGCTTAATAAGAGACGGGCCACTTGCTTTATCTGTGTGTAGCTGAATGTACACAACATTTGTTGGATACATCAATGTCCCTCCCTTCACCAACATTTTGAGGACATACAGGCTATCCATTGACGTGTTTGGAAAGAGATGCATATTAACATTGTGACAGTATAACTTTTTCCCCAAATTATGAACAAAATAGTCATTCCAGTCTGGAAACATAAGATCCATCAAGTGGAAGTATAACAAGAGTTAGTTTCACGTTGCAATCACATAAAAAGAAAAAGTAACAAAAAACCCCAGCCATGCAACACAAACACACTTGACTTAAAAACTTCTATTTGCCTGCAGCAACCATGAGTTTAAAAAGTTCAAGAGATTTGAACAAGCAAATTATAACCCTAGACTTCAGGAAAGGAGATTTCAGCTTCACCAGAACTTGACAAGGCCTGGACACCTCTATCTGATTGGACTTGCTTTAAGCTGGTGTGAGTGAGCAGGCTAGACCAGTTTACCACTAGCAGTCCCTTCTGATCTTAAATCAACAATTATCCTTTCTTTGTGGTGTGGCAGAGAATTGTAGAATAATTAACCAAAGAATTCTAATTTTAAAAAAAGCTGGTAAGATGCAAGTCTGTTAATCTTGAAATCTTCTTGTACCTAAGCTCTGTTACACACTTCTTTATTAGACAAGAACACATTTTTTTTTCCAAGACACTTTCTGTTCAAGACAGACGGTAGACTACACTCTCATATTTAGTTTTTTCTCACTGTTCAAGGTTTAGTTATGTAACTCCTTTAATAAGTACAACACCAACTGTGCCCTAACAATAGAAAAGTCTGAAGGACTGATTAATTGCATTGTTATACAATGTATTGTTGTTACAGTGTTTCACCACTTCAACTATATAACACTAAATTCAACCAATACCATGCAAAAAAAGAACAATAATAAAATCAAGGATACAAGCAACACAAAATTATTTCCCCAGTCAGTTTTGTGGCAGTCACAGTGCCCTGGGCCAGATTTACTGTAGCAACACATAAAAACAAACTGAAGTAGAATATTTTCAGCTACTCTATATGTTGCATGCAGCAAGTTGGTCAGCACTGGGAGCTCAGAGAACTGAAGACATATATAGAGAGGAAACACTCCCTACAGATTTAAGCTACTAAGACACCATTACATGTTTAGCGTAGACAGAGCTTATAAACTCACAAAACTTAGTGTGGCAGACTGGCAGTTGACTTCTCCCAGAAATTACGTAACTTCTAACTTATATCATTGGTGTTTAGAGATTTAAACATCAAAGATGGGTATGTTACAACATATGTGACAATGTAGTCTGCATATCTAGAGTAGGTAAATTATGTATTTGCTAGTTGTATTCATGAATAGAGCTGTTATATTATTAATCTTCAGTCAAAATAAAATAGTTTGAGGCAAAGACTCCTCACAGAAAACTCCTAACAGACAAGTCATAACCAAGGTTATAAGCCACAGCAAATAAAGCCTACAAATGAGGTGTTTTAAGAAGCATTTAGTTTAAGTTAGCACTACCACCTGTCATTTTAATTCATCATTGCCCAAAGACTTCAAAAACCTATTTTAAGGAACAGTGTCCTTCAATCAACATAGTACAACTGCAGCAAAGTAAAGTAGGAAAGTAAAATAGTAAAGTAAAAGTAGAGTAGTAGTAAGCAAGTCTGTTACTTTTGCACGAATTAAAACTTCTGCGCCCCACACTCCTGTGAATTTCCCCACATTAAAAAATTGATTGCAAATTCTCTATTTGCATCTACTAAGCCATCAAAAGCCTGGTTTGCCTCAGCTACAGCACAGCACACACACTCATTTCCCTGTGGCCAAGAAAATCCAGCATTTGGTAGGTAACACAATGCTTATACACTGAAGGGTTACCTGCAGCAACTCTGCACTGGGAGAGTATATGTTTAGCATAGTGTAAATGCTACAGTTCATATTTTTACAACCAAAAAGTACCTTTAGGATGCAAATTATGAAGAACCCGGGCCAATTCAAAAGCTACAATAATTACTTGAGTACCTTTCAAAAATTTGCCCCAAGGATGGATAGTCATGAGCGGCATGGAATGTTGGAGGGCATGGGCCACTTTTTAAAGGCCTTTTCTACTCCAGTGAGTTGGAAGTTCACCCCTGAACAACTATAGGACCCTGATAAAGTGACAGAATATTTGCAAGGAGAATGCTGTGGCACCTTCAGAGATGAGCTCTGGAGACACACCCTGTGCCTCATGCCACAGGTGAGTGATGGTGTCTGGATCACCATCTTGTGGCTTGAAAAGTAAGTCCTGCAGCAGCACAGCACCCCAGAAAGAACTGAGTCTGACAATGGGACTAATATCAAAAATAACCTTGTAGACACCTGGGCCAGAGAGCACAATATTGAGTGAGTACATCATATTCCCCATCTGGCACCAGCCTCTGGGAAAATTGAACAGTAAAATGGACTGTTAAAAATCACATTGAAATCAATGGGTGGTGAGACCCTCAAACATTGGGATCTACATTTAGTGAAGGCCACCTGTTTAGTGAACACCAGAAGCTCTACCAATTGAGCTGGCCCTGCCCAATCATAACCTCCACAAACCAGAAGGGGATGAAGTCTCTGCACACATGAGAAAGGGGCTAGGGAAGACAGTTTGGATTAGTCCTGAGTCAAGCAAAGGCAAATCTATCTGTGAGATTGATTTTCCTCAGGGACTTGGATGTACTTGAGAGGTATTGCAGAGGAACAGGGAAATACAATGTGTACCTCAATGGAATTCAATTTTTGTGTGAGAACAGTCTGTAATGTTGAATTTTATAATACTGGTTGCTGAATGATGTTGCCACTGTATGCCATAAGTACCACAGACAATGAGGATGGACTGCTTCAGTTACACCAGTCATGAGCTTGTGATGCAGCTGGCAACCAGCCAACAGCACACCAGCCCTCCTGCCCTGGAAGATGTCTAGGATGGATAGAACCCACATGGACTAAATGACCTTAACAGACATCTTGGAGGGAGAGCCATTGACTATGGAAATGGTATCTGTGCTTGTGTTTATATATGTACAGCTGGGAGGTGTAAGATTTGAGCATGACATAAGTGGTATAGAATACCATGAACTAAATTGGGGAATGCCATTTCTAAACCATAACAAATATAGATATTATTTTACTTCTTAACATTTTTGTAAAAGGAGTGGAAACTTTATTTATATTTTATTCTGTTTAGTCCAGTAGTTCAGATGAGTCTTGTAGAGTATTTCATATGCCGATGTAAAGGTCCTAACATGTTTATTAATAATCATAACCTTCTGCTATTTAACAAGAAGCTATCAGTTCAACTACAGGAAAATTCATGACGATGGCATTTTGCTCTTCTTTCTTGGCAGGAAACTGAAATTTAGGTAATTTTCAAGAAGCAATGTTGTCAAAGGATGAAATCAATAACATATTGTGCATGACCATAGGTTACATGAGCAAATCAAGAGCCATTTCACATCATGAATGAAACCTTGGTAACACCTGTAATTAGCAGCCCTTTAATCATCAGCCCTCTGAAGGCATAACTAAATAATGGAGACCTGATAGTTTACATAGACATTCAAAAAAATCCCACAAAATCTTAATAAGAAAAGGTAGAGCTTTTTCCAAATTTACATCAAGAAAAAGTAAGGATGACCCTTATCTTACTGTACCTGGACTAGGCAGTTCATGTACTATTTCCATCACCAGAAAATGCATGTAAAAGGAATGCAGGTTAGAATACTGGCACAAAAGCAAGTGAGAAGAGATCAGGCAAACATCTGCAGAAACTAAGTAAGGGGACAAAATTTGCTGCTGCAGGAAACATCATAATTTGGTCATGCAATAAAAAAGCAGTTCCAAAAAACACGGTATATAGAGAGCTATTCAACCCTCGCAAGTGGAGATGAACAAAGCAACAAGGAAGAGCTGCTGCGACCGATTTCTATTCTAATAGAAAACTCTAATAACATAGATTGGAAGTTTTCCCAGAAATCTGATCAGGCTGATTTGATCTCTGCCCCCAAAATTAAGGTTCCTGGCCATATGTTTTCAGCTTAAGGTAGACTCCATATTTGACCACTCTATTTCCAGTCAGAGAAACAACTGTAGTGTAGTTCTTCAGGCCTTTACTTGGCCACACAGTTCAGCATCTTATTTATTTATACTTGCTACACTCGAGAAAAAACAATCCATGCTTTGACCACCAGCTCTAAGAGGGAGTTAAAGCAAACAACACATGCATAAACCAGAAAAGAGAACTATGACTTTCAAATGACATCTATTTATTGCTCCCCAAAAGTTTATGACATCACAATGCAAACAATAAAACACATCAGTTGAAACCTATACACTGCCAAAAGGATGAACATTGGCTGAGTGAAAAATGAAGCTTCTGAAAGTTGTTTTTAATACTTAACTCATTCTGGCCACCTCAAATAGACTACACATATGCTGTACAACTCCAAATTTCCATTAAATTAATTTCTTAGGAGTAAAAAGAGTGAGAGAATGACAAAAGCATGTTTTGAGGACAGTCAAAGAAAGGAAACTGCGTCCATATGCCTTAACAACAATAATGATGAAAATAGGCAAAGTTTTCACCTAGCTTTGCAATATCCTCTCAAAGAGCATGGATGATTTAGCTGACTCTTCATTACTTGAAATCACTTCAACTGGGTCAATTCTAGGTATGCTGAAACATCTATATTGCCTAGAGATGACCTAAGAGGTGTTTTCAATTGACAGCTCCTGCAAAGTTACTCCTGTGGGTCTTGTCCACTAAATGCATCGCATTCAGCGTAATACAGCTTCTTTGCTTCACAGTTATATTAGATGCATGATAGCACTTCCAGCTACCATTATTAAACAAATTAATAATGGAGAATAAAAAAAGACCAAGAGAGAATTGTCCCATTCCTTCTGCCCTTTCATATTTACCAAGGCATCAGTCTTGAGAACAGCTATTCTTCCTTCTCCCCTTATAAGCTATCATCTTGTTGCCCTCAATCCTAAACTTCAATTACATTGTTATCCTAATCCCTCTTTTACTCCTCTTCTTCCTATCTCACTATACATCACACCAAATAAAAAAAGTTCTTAGACAAAAGAATTAATTATATCTCAGGAATCAAAACCAAGCTAGCCATTGACACGTCCCCTGCCTTCAAGCATATACACCAATGTTCTTACATTATATGAATGATCTGCAATATCGGGCTATCCCAGGGACATCTTGTGAGTTACTGCCACTCAATCACACACATCAAGAAATTTAAGTGTCATCAAAACTGAGTATCATCAATCAGGATGAAGTGTCTTACTCCTCCTTCACCTAAAGATCCTCTCTGGCACTTGTACATCTGTGACTCCGTTGCTGTGTCTTCCACACCTGAGTTTAAAAGGTCTATTAATACAAACACCTGCTTGATTGAAAAAAAGGAGATGGGGGTTGAAAAGGTTACAGGATCTAATCACCATCATCATCTGGGTCACTTGACCATTCCATCACAGGATCCTTCCTGGGAGGAAGGAAAGACAGGCCTAATACTTTCTATGATACAACTGCTGAAACATCCTTTTATTTATCAAGAGCTTTAAATTGCCTAAGAATAAAGAAAACTTAAAACCCTGAAAAATGCAAAGCTTCCAGTCTAATCCTCAAAAAAGAAAAAAAGAAAAGCAAGCTTCTGTGCTTAGAGTTCTTATGAACTAGCTCTACTTCCTTTAGAATGCTCACTCTTCCTTGACAAATTCTCCGAGACTGAAATTGAACACCACATTTATCTCAAAAAATCAGACATTGTTTGACATGAAACTGAAATTCCTTTCACACTTTAAAATATGAAGGAGCATCTATATAAAAAGGAGGAGGAGCTATAAAAGCTGCAAGACTAACACAAAACGGAAGCAGCAATTCGGATAACGCCTGCTTTCTGTGTTTGTCTTCTTTAATGACAGCAAATTAATACAAGTCACTTTCCTCCCAGTATGTGTGCATCAGCCAACAATTGGATCAGACAGTATGCTACTTCTTATTAGTTACACTGCATTAAAAAGATTGGAAGAGGAAAAGAAGGAGAGCCAGGGAGTGTTTCTAGAACTACTTGAAGGTCCAAGATAATTTATGCTTGAAATATGAATTCCTCTAAATCTGGGATACCAGGAAGATTAAGGTTTTTTTCCAAATATGAATTTTCCATGGGGCATGTTGGGTATGTTTATCATCTCAGAAGGAATTTAGGGATTAGCTGCTGACTAAAACAGATGCAAGATGACCATAGGCACACCAGCTTAAACATAAAAGATTGCAACACAGAAAATATTTCAGCAATACTTTAATTTCCATTATAACAAGATTGTTCAGACAACAATCGCTGTCGTGTCTTCAGCATTGATCCTAAGTGGATACATATGGAAAACTAAGAGTAGAGCAAGCCTATTTCCTTTAAGTATGCACTCAGACCACGAGCCTTTTCATCAATTAACTCGGCCTCATGTGGTTTGTTTATACAGTAATCCCAAAGAGATCTATTTTTCAAGTACTTATCCAGTCTGTCTTTGAATACATTTAAAAGTTTTGCATTCACAATGTCTTACAAACCCTTAGCAATGACTCAAACAAATCTGCCATTGATGTAGCAAGTTAAACATTAGCCAGCTGTGGGCCCTATCAGCAGAGGCATCCTACAGCATCTTGCATTCTGCTAACAGGACCTGGGGCTGTTAATAGATGATTATTCCCCTTTACTCAGTGGTTGTTAGACTGCATCTAGAATAATGCATCTGATTTTGGATTGACAAACTGGAGCACGTTCACTGAAGTGCCACAAAGGCAGTTGGGTGGATGAAGTGCCTGCCTCATGAGGAAATGCCAACAGATTCAGGCTTTATCAGCTTGGAGATGACACAGCTTCAAGGGGACCTAAGGGCAGTTTCACAGCACCTGCAAGGAGGTTCTTGAGAAGCCAAAGGCAGGCTCTTCACAGTGGTGCACAGCTGAGGAGCAGGATGCAACTGCTGTACTTTGAAGTAAGAGAATCTGACTCTACAGCAGGAAAGAGCTTTCTCCTCACAAGGAAAGACATGCAAAAAAGTTGCCCAAGTAGATTTTAGAGTTTCTGTGTGTGGAGGTTTTCAAGATATGACCACATAAAACCCCAAGCAACCTGATCTGACCTCACAGCTGACCTTGCTCCAAGCAAGGGTTTGGACTAGAGATTTCCTGATGTCACTTTCAGCCTGAGTGAAAAAGGATCCTCTTTTTGTGTGAAGAATCATCTTTTTCATACTTGCTCTTGCTAAATAGATTACATGTTCCCTAGTTCTTGTCCTGTAAGGCACAGTACTCTGTCCCTATATCTATTTGCCTTGCAGACTTATATCATACCACCACCCTCAATCCTTAAGTAATTTCTTTCAGTAAAGAGACCAGTTGTGTCATCAAATTCAGCCCCTACAGCTTTATGCAGCCAGATGACAGTCATCAATCTAGGAAAAAGTCCACAGGGACAATTCCGCCAGGTATTTTTTTTTTCCTAGGCATTACAGAGTATGAAAAACATTTTGCAAAAAAAACCCCAAACCCCCCAACCCCCCACAGTACTGATACCAAAATAGAAAACAAAAGGGTTAAAACCACTATGCACTAGAAGAAGAGACAGAAGAAACTACAAACACAACTGAAATATGAAATTTGCTGGGTAAAAGTGCCTGTAAGACTGTGACCCTTTTCAGAAAAAGTTATCCACCACCTACAAAGAGACTCCATTACTGCATAAGGTGCAACTGTGACTAAATTCAGTAAAGGTAGATGGAACCATTTCTTAGTTGCATGCTGCTGCCAAAGAGCAGGTGGCATCAGGATGCAATTTCTTGTTTCTTGGTATTTGTTGATAAAAGAGCACACAGAGAGGATGTCCTTTGAGAAGCCCAGAAGGCAGCATGCCAGAGGAGCTGAATACAGAGACTGCTGTTAGCAAGAAGAAGCACAGCAGGATTCATAGCTCACTTGGGGCTTGAAGGAAGAGCAGGGATGTTAGCTCAGTACAGGTTTACAGAATCTGAATGGTAACAAAATGGCCTAGATACCTCTCAAGATGGATGAAGGCCAAAATGCTACTCTTGATCTCAGCCCAGTCAACTCTCCTCTAAAGAATCTCTTTCTAGTGTTTATCCTTAAGCTACACTTTATTCCATTAAAACAAATTCCCTCAAAAAAAGATGAAAACAAAACAAAAACCCAAACAAACAAAAACCCCAAAACTATGAAAACCAACCAACCAACAAAATTCCCCAAAACGCGAACAAAAAAACCCACACCAAACACAAAGCAAAAACAAAACAAAACTGCGAAGACAACTTCTGTTCTCTCAGCGCCATTTAGTCACTTCAGGTTTAAGTAGCATAGTACTTTGCACAACCAGTCTGAGTCTACAAGGTTTTTCTTGTTTTAACTGTAGGCAATCCTTCACTCTTACTTACATACCTGCTCACATTTCCTTAATCATAGATACCAAAAGAGAAAATATAGTTTATATTTACTGTCTTCACTGCAAGAGACCAAACCTAAATTTTCAGTCTTGACAGCTAAAAAATATTGGGCCAGAAGTATCAGCTACTGGGTATTCATTAAAACCTCAGAAGGTAAGAGTTTTACCAACTCTCATATGCTAAATTAGCAGCAGAGTTTGGAAAAAGAAGCAGGTTTTCAGGTATCTAACCTTTTGCTGGCTGTTAGCATTTTAGTATGATTCTGAAATAAACTTCTTGATCTATCATCACTAGCCATGTTCTCATCAGAGCAGTCTCACAGCACACACGCTTGACGCCTTAAAATCTTCCAGTTTAGTTTAAAACTAAACTGGAAGATGCAATCCAGCTTTAAACAAGATACTAGTCTATAGTACCAGACCAGAGCTAGTCCAAAGTAACACTCCAGAAGCAAAATGCCCGCAGTATAGGTCTCAGGTCCTTGATACTAAATTTCATTCTGAAAACCAACTCTTATGCTGATTGTTATTGTAGACACAACCTAGTCGTCTATAACTAAATGGGGCCCATTTTGGTCTATCAAGGAAAGAAACTCGGAGTTCTGAGCTTTTTGACCTCACCTCAAATATGACATTGTCCCTCACAAGTACTAGGTCAGTGATGAGAAAAAATGCATTTACGGAAGCTCACCATTCCCAAGGCTCTCTAACCTTCCCCAAGGTCACATAGAAGGAATGTAAAAACAGTAGGTATCCAGAGCTAGTAATAGGGCATACAAACTATTCTGTAAATGATATGCAGCTTTTCTTGCTATTACCTCTTTTTCTTGCCACCATGAAAGGACATCCACCACTAGGATAGATGGACATATGCAAACTTTATACAGGCAATCTGTTAAAAGTACCATGCCAGAGCAAAAGACAAGTGTAATGGTTGTTTAATCATTCTCACCATGAAGTGACAATTCTTTAGTGTCTTATGACATTCATGAATGATGCAGAGGGCTGGCATGATGAATGCAGAGCAACTCCGACTGACAGATACTTTCAGAGAATTTATATCCTTCCCACACTCCCAGGACAAAAGGGCTCTTGAGCAGAGTTATCATTTGTTCAATGAGAGGATTTACAGTCTTGCCAGCAACTCCTTTTACCTTACTCTATAAAGCGTTTATTTTGATATACTGATTGTGATCATTCAAGAACAGCTGTATCTGAAGGAAGTCAGCAGGGGAGAGAAAAAGCAGAGTGGTTCTGAATAACTTGCTCACCTTGACCTGGGACTTCATTCCCCTCAGCCAGTTTGCTTTGTCTTTGGTATCAGTTCTTTCCTGGCATCCTCTGCTATCCCATTGTATTACATTACAAATGTAATATTGCTCAAGGGAGACATGTAATCTCCCATGCCTGGCTACCCTTCCTTCATGGCAAAAGGTGAAGTTTAACCACAAAAGCCATCCACCATAGTCCCTTCTTATCATTTCACTAGAAAGCACCTCAGCATCACAGTTTTCACACCACCCCCTAGACTGGCCGCTATCTTACAGTTACACACAGCAACAGCTCCTGCCATGAGATTCAGTGTCAAAGGAGCACCTGGACCTTATCCAGAAGGATAAGGCAGGGTGATATAGGCACACAGAACCACAGTCTCAACAGTACTTGTAGACTGAGATATTCCCACTGCTGTGATGAACACATCAGCGTCAGACGTGTATTGCATGAGGCAGTTCAGCAAATGCAGCACTTCTCGCCTCTGGCAGAGGCTAGCAGTAAGTCTCATGACTTGGTGTTCCAGCCACTCTCTAAAAGTTTTTCATCACTATTGTATTCTGAGAAATACAGCAGTTACAATCTTGACTAAAATACATTATCACCTAAGAGGCCCTGAGTCTGTGGCCTTCAGCTGCACAAAGCAATAGCATGTGTCACACAAGTAAGGATAATGAAAGTTCTGTGGGCTGATCACATCGATCTAATGACAGCAGTGATTTCCCTACACTTAATTTTGAAAGCATTAGGTGACTTCAGGCAGAGAAGCAATAAGTTCTTATGAATATTACAAATAATATCCATAATATCATTACAGACAAGGATATTACCATTTTTTACACATTTTAAATTATGCTTTAACACCACAGTTTTGCACCTCTGTACAGTATTTGACCTTAAATGCCCTGAAATGTTCTGTTCTTGAAGGGGGCCTACAAAACTAATAGGAGAAATTTAACTTGCTTGCCTTTGAAATTAATCTATCATTATATTAGAGGATAATGCACCACATCACTGCACAATGTTAAGGTAGACCAGTGACAGCTGCTACAAAACACCTATCTAGACATGTAGAATGGACTTCCTAGAGCAGTGAGTGAACCATATGGTATTTAATGGGTATTGTTAAGTTCTAGAAAGATAAGCTAAGTTAATAAAGCTGAAGAAACAGCTAAAAATGGGTAAGCCATGTCCTCTTAACCTTTTCTCCCACTGAGAAATTTTGATTAAGATTGATAAATATTTCTTCACTCATATTTCAAGTGTGTAAGCACTAAACTTCAGTATTTTTTGCTTCTGTGTCTACTACTTTATTGTGACTTGCCAGTTTCATTCCCAATAAAGCATTTAATTACTACATCATTTATTTGGGAGACAACATAGGGAAGAGTTTCTTTCAGGTACATCTTTCAGGGTGCCAAAGACATAGAATTCTATATAAAATATATATATATTCAGTATATATATATATATATAAGTTCAGTACATATATATATATATATATATATATATAAAAATATATAAAAAGTTCAGGTTTTCCCCCACTAAAGCAGGGTGGGGAGGGGGGGAAATCTTTCTCAAATAACCTGGAAAAATAAATCCCAGTCTATCTTTTCTTTCTCTCCCATGCAGTAAATGCAAACTATTGATTTACCTCTAGCTCTTTCATGCCTTTCACACGCTTCAATAATACAGAGGATTTGCTCCTCATCCTTTCATCTCCAGGCCTGGAATGCCTCTTAAGCCCTCCGTTAAGGGTCACTCATTCCTCCTCAAACTGCAGCACTCGCATCCTACAGAACTCCACAGGTGACAGCTAGAGAGACATGCAAGTAGTACATAATCACTTACCTCCTGACTTCTTTGTCAGGTGAGACAGAAAGACAAAATTTTTATAAACCCTAGTTATTCAAACTTTTGATCATTTATCTTTGATCTTTTGTAAGCCTCCTTCTGAATGCAATATAAAAACCAGTAAATTATGGATAAAAAGTAATTTCCAATCCAGCACCTTGCATGAACCTGAACTGGCAAGCACTGTTCCATCAGGTCTATACTCCCACACAAAACAGGGAACACACGGACCTTCTTACCTCAAATGCTTAGAAACAAAAAACATGGGATAATGGGAAGGAACATGTAGAGATCATTTAGTTTCCCCTCTCCTCCAACTCAAAGCAAGGTCAATGAGAGCAGATTACTTAGGAACTACTTCCATTCAGTTTTGAATACTTCAAAGAAATGACACTCAACAACTTCTTCATTGGCAACCAGTTGCAGCATTTTACTATCCTACTTCATAAGTTACAATTTCCCACATTCCATCTTATGCCCGTTTCTTCTCATGCTATTTCTGTGGATCTCCAAGATGCGTCCTATCTATAAACTCCTAGTCTGGTAATTAAAGACAGCCACAGTTTTTCTGCCCTCTCTCCCCTTAGGGTTCAACAAACCATGTTCTCTTGCACTTCCCAGCACCTTTACCTTTACCACCTTTACCACTTCTGCCAAGTGAAGCCCACACTCGAATGCAGTACTCCAGATGTAGTCTCACAACTGACTTCAAGGTAGGAAAGCATTCCCTTGGCTAGCTGACTGCATTCTTGCTAAGGTAGATCACTCTGTCACTGGCTCTGCAAATAAGGACACACTGCTGGCTCTAATTCAAATGGTTAAACACCTTTTCTATGCAGTTGCCTTCTTCCATTCAGTTGGAACACACCCGGTTGCCCCTTTTGCACAGGAATTCTCCATCCTACATGACTTGGCACTTTCTTTTGTCAAATTTCATAAGATTCGTCGTGATGACCCCATTTCTCCAACCTCTGAGAGGTCCCTCTGAATTGCAGCTCATCACCGGCTGTCCCCAGTTTGATAATTTGCAAACTTGCTGGGAGCACACTCAGTTTGATCAGCACACACGTTAAACAATACTGGCATCAGCATCAATCCCTGAGGGGCATCAGTAGTCATAAGCTGCCTGATCAACTCCGTGCCATTGAGCACAGCCCTTTCAACCAGCAAGTCAAGCCAACTTCCCACCCACCTAACCCATATCTCCAAGGTTGCATAGGGATACTGCAGGAGACAGTATCAAAGCCTTTGTAGAAGTGAAGGTAGACAATACCTCCTGCACCCCTTGTTATTCGTAGAGCCAGTCTCATTGCAGAGGGCAATGACTTTGGCCAAGCATAATTAGCCCACAGTAAATACATGTGGGCTATTTCAAATTAGCTTTTCATCCTTTGTGTGCTTGCCGGTAGCTTCTAGGAAAATTTGCTCAGTAATCTTCCCAGGAACTGGTGTTAGGCTAACTACTCTGTAATTCTCTAGCAGACATGGCATTTACATTTTTTTTTCTCCAGTCATTAATAACATTTTGACTGTTTTGTTTGGTTTTGTTTTTCCCACCTATTTTCTCTCTGAGTATCTCACAATTTCTCACTGTATTTATTGAAGATCAGAGTGCCACAGTGCAATGTAGGCTCTTGGATCTTAATATTTCTTCTATCTTAGAAAGGATTTCCTCTCTTCACA
Source organism: Corvus moneduloides (assembly GCF_009650955.1). Classification (NCBI taxonomy): domain Eukaryota; kingdom Metazoa; phylum Chordata; class Aves; order Passeriformes; family Corvidae; genus Corvus; species Corvus moneduloides. The sequence continues at coordinate 21,223,756 of NC_045481.1, forward strand.
TATGCTGTCCTCAAGATTCCTGTTAAAAATAGATCTGCCCTTGTGAAAACTCAGTCTCAGGGCCTGCAAGCATTCCTTCATCTATTTCAGAGTCTGAAAACATAAAGAGAAGTTCCTGTTTCATTTAGTCCATGAAAGAAAAGGACCTGCTCCTGAGTTATGTGATTGTCTGTTTCATGAACACATCAAGTATGACCAGTGGTACATGTATCATAATGACCCATTTTCCTGAAAATCCAGAAAAGTATTTTGCTTATTGAGGAATGGGTCTAGACTCACAGTTCACTAATCTGATATTTTCTTCATTTTAGCAAAGTTGAGTGGGCTCCCTCATGTCATATACTTGGAGCTATAGGTCAGATATTCTGATTTAGGTATTCTGCTCCAAATCCAACTCCTAATTCCACTCTTTTGTTCTAGAGAATAAGATGACTAAAGAATTCTTTCGGCCTTTCCATAAGTGAATGCTGCTATAAGATACTCATAAAGCCTATGAGAGCTGCAGTTTCTTCAGAGAAGTCCTTCCAACATGTGATTCTGACAGTTACATCTTCCCTTCAGTACTAATAAATTGGAAAGTGTGCAAAGAACAGAAAGCAAGTTCCAGGAAAAGCCCATTTTTTTCAGTGGTCTCAGAGGTGCAGGCTGTTCCATGGCCTCATTTTCCTTTGTTCAAAGATTCACAGGTTATTTTGAAAGGTGGCTTTCATACAGGACTTTGAAGTACTTTACACATTTTTACATTAATTTAGTTTTATATCCAATGAGTTTCCATGTCACTTCCGCTAATCCTCAAAGTTATTTATATTTAAACAACAGCCTCTTGCTTTTATTCTCTCCATTTGATTCTCCCATAAGTCAAAAAAAGCTGAATTGATAAACTGACAATAATTGCCACAACAGAACAGTAAGGTCACAAACAGAAGCAAAAGAGAATGTCATTCTGACCTTGCAACAAGCGTAAATCTGAGCAATTCATCTCAGGTCAGTGATTTAATTCAAGTACATTTAGTTATAAAAGAAATCATGCTCACTGCAGTACTTCAAGGCAGTATCTGCTTGCAAATTAAGTTATATTCAAATATAATACCTTCTGTAACATATTGTATTGGGGAAATAATGGGGAAAACCAATCACTGGAAAACTGAAATCACTACCAGTGAAGTTTTCCACTTGTTACAGAATGTATCAGAAATCCCTCCACCGCTCACACATTTCTGTGACAACGTATTCCATGAGTAGATGGGATGGATCTTTCTTTTTCAAGGCAATCCTCCTATAACACTGCCAGACTAGATTTAAACCACACACAGTCGGAGCAGAATCGTAGACATTTCTGTCCAGTTATTTTGGCATTACGCATAGTCTATCAGCAACCAGTTACTGTCATGGTAGAGCAAAAGGAAATAGAAGACTTGCTAGGGCTTATATAGCAGCTAGACCATCCAGTGGAAAAAAACTAGAAACCAAAGAGTGTAAAAGATGTACAATCCTCTCTTCTGAGTTAGGTCAAGTTAGGCTATATGTGATGAGGGAGTTTAAGGCTGTCCTGTGCAAGTTCATTTCCCTTGGTGTATCTACAGCTGAACTGCATCAAGGAGAGGGTATAAATAATGCCTTACAGGGAAAAGAAGAGAGACCGTGTGCTAGCGCATAACAAAATAACATTACTTGCCCACTCATCAAAGACCAACCAATCCAGACACTGAGCAACTACAACCACACTGAGCTCAGGCATCATAAGAACTATGGTCTGCATACAATTCTGTATTGACTCAGCAAGAACCAGGTAAATGGCAGATCTGTCAGCCACCGGTAAAAGGAGCTGGTATCTCATTAATAAATAACTATTAACTATCTAGGACAGTTAACTATTTTTCACCATATTTGCAGATACACTACATTCATTTTCCATTGCAACATTAAAAAAAAAAAAATGCTCTTTGTTGGGTAGAAAAGTACTGGATTTTTTCCTCACACCAGTTAGGATCAATCTTCTAGAAAAAAAGGAATCAAAGTAAACATACTTAGAAAATACCAGCATAAAAAAGAATAAATATAAATTCCAATAATCTCACATGAGACTCTTATGACAGCAGTAATTACACATGCTTACCCAACTAACAAAAACACAAGAGCCCTCCCCCAACCCTGCAATTTTAACAACATGCCAGCATCTTGCTTAACAATTTTGCAGGAAAACATAGATTTCCATTGTTGCTCAGCTCTCACTTTCAGATGTGGAGATTCCCATCACTAAGTACTACATAAATCAAGATACTGAATTTCAGCGTGCTTTCTTACTGCAAACATATTGCTATCACTCTTTTTGTTAGAAGGGGAAAGGCTAACGAAGTTGTTTCCTTCAATTAAACTGCAAAACTTGGTTTTACTTCTTCGGCAACATTAGCATCATAGATTACTGTGCTCATGTTTATTTCTCCTTCCAGGCTACCCTTTGTATGCAGAAAAGAAAATAATTGCAATGTTTTCCCCTCCAGATCTTCTCCTATAACATTTATCTTCAACAAGACCCATGAGAAGTGAATTATGAAATGATGGGTAAGTCAAGTAGCATTTAATCAGAAAGAAAAGTATCTGGAAGTTCCTAGTTACACATGTATACCACTTAAGGTCAGCCATTGATTAGAATCTCTAGAGACTACTGCAACACAAGTTGAGGAAAAGTATTTCTGTTTAAAAAGAAAACCGATCCAGTATTCTGAAATAAAATTATTTTTGCTCCCAGGCACACAACCCTAATACTGCAGTTACCATTATTCCTTTTCTATTCCTTCTGTTCCTTAGTAAATTCACTTGCATCCAGTTGGACATTACAGGAGATCCTGACATACAGATACATCCTGTATCTACAGTACAGGAATAAAATTTAGTGATTTGTTTGTTCAGCACCAGCCCAAGGGGATTCTGATGTAATGGGGGTATTTTGCCTGCCACCACTGTACAAGTAAGCCTGTCAACAACAGCATATGTGTCAATAATGATGAAGCACAGACATCTTAAATGCATGTATTTTTCTGAATTAAACTCAATATATCAATCTATTTGCAATTTGAAAGGAAAAACAGATGCAAGTATTGGCTAACCTCATCCCTTTCTGTTCCAGTCTAAATTATCCACATCTAAAAGGACTGACTGAGGAAATGGAAAAAAGCTATGTACTCTACACACAGCATATGTAAGGAGCATGTTTCAAAGATTCCTATAGTGCAAAAGGAGATAAACTTTCCACGTGGCAGCAAAAAGGAACAGCTAGGAGTAACACAATGACAGTGGAAGGGGGAAAAAAAGAGAAGAAACAAAGTAGTCAGCTGAATATCAAGGGCAACAAGAAATTAATAGTGACCATAGAATCATTAAGGTTGGAAAAGACTTCCAAGATGATCAAGTCCAACCTTTGACTGAACACTGCCATAGCACTAACGAAGATAAGCTCTCTCCACACTTTTTTTTTCCCTCCTAGTTCTGAAGGCCTTCAAATAATCATCATCACTTCAAAGCCATAGTGCCTAAGCACCCAATCAAATTTTCTACATGCATTTCTAGTGGACACATACGAAAACTGTCTTCCAGAAGTGCACATGGGCCCCAAAACCCCAGGTACAGCACTACTGTTTCTGGTGACCAATAGAGACTGCTGTATAACGACTGAAATTTTTACACAGAGCTTGTAACCAGCACTGTTCACACATGTACTTAAAGTTCTTTTCAAGTGGCAGTTCAAAGAACCAGCAATCACCAGCAATATTTATTTCTTTATTTTCCCACCATATGTCTGGGACCTTTTACCTGGGGGCTTTTGTTTGACTTTGGCTTTAGTTTCATTGCTTTTTTTCCCTCCCTGCTGATGTCTGCCAGAGGCATCATCATGATGACTAAAAGACCTCCTGAGAAGATAACAAACCCTCAAAGTTTTCCTTCAGAGCAGTCTCCAGCTGTTGCAAACTTTCCCCATTTATCTCTTCACAGCCTCAATTAGAGCAATTGCATCTTGGAACCGATTTCCTCCTCCCTCCTACTGAAAATGCTTTGGTCCACCTGTCAATTGGCATCCTTGCTTCTTTACTTGCTGACAGCTCACAATACAGCTCCCTTCCCCCGGCAAATTACTCCTAATCAATTCCTCCTGCAACATTATCTCGTAGCTCTTCACCATA